>NC_081552.1:5642647-6882647 GCF_963082655.1 Stomoxys calcitrans
TCCTGTGGACAATCCTCGGATTCAAGCCCCACTTCGAGCCTACGGACCTCTACATAGTGGCCAACATCTGTGAGCCTTCTCAGTACGCTCCTGAATGGGATAGTTCCAATTTAGTTTCTTGTCCAAGCTCACACCAAAGAATTTGACCTTGTCAGATATCGAAATCGTCTTATTGAGGAAACCGGGAGTGTTAAATTGGCCCACCCTCGTCTTCCTCGTGAACAGGCATATTTCAGTCTTCTCTGGGTTAACATTGAGACCTTTTGATCCTTTCTGCCCTTCTGCATAGCTCGTTCGGATCCTTGTCCTTAGAAGTATTATAACATTGTGTGCGTAGCAGACGGGTTCAAATCCCTCCTCAGTCAGCATCCGTAATAGGTCATTTATGGTGGTCACCCATAGTAGTGGCGATAAAATGCCCCCCTGTGACGTGCCCTGTGCCACTTTCTCCCTTATATTTAGGTCATGGGACACACAATTTATCCACCTGTTCCTTAGCATATGGTTTATCCAGTCACTAAAGACCGGGTCCACCCGGTACTGATTGTTATGTTAGAAGTCATAACAAAACACCTCATGCAAAATTTCAGCCAAATCGGATAGGAATTACGCCCTCTAATGGCTCAAGAAGTCAAGATCCAAGATCGGTTTATATGACAGATATGTCAGGTTATGGACCGATAATTGGGACAGTTGTTAGAAACTGTAACAAAACATCTCATGCAAAATTTCAGCCAAATCGGATAAAAATTGCGTCCTCTAGTGGCTCAAGAAGTCAAGATCCCAGATCGGTTTATATGAAATATTTTAACGCAAAGGATTTGTACTGACGAACGTTCACCTTTTTTGGTAAAGCCTTTATCACACTTCATGTTCTGGTCTTGTGACTTGTCACTTTTTATGTATCATTGCCATTTCATTATGTGTGTCAAAATTGTCAACGTACACTGGATTCATCATTTTTGCTATCACACTAGTATGTTATTTTTGTAAGACATAACCTTAAAATGTGAGCAATAGCAGAATTTTTTTATGGCTACAAATTGTGTAAGTTGTTCGAAAGCTATTTAGGTCATAAAGTTGTGTAAACAATTTAATTTCGGATTGCTCGCATTCAACTGACAACAAAAATAGCAGATTTCTTTATGTTTTTGGCAGAAGGAATAGAGCACTGCTCTGGTCGGAAAAATAACAATGCTACAATCCCCCACCAAAAAAGGCCCAAGAGGACACTGTCACCGCTTTGGGCAATATGGGTATCAAATGAAAGGTATTTAGGAGTAGAGTACGAACTTGGCATTAAAATGTTACCCTCAGTGTCAGGGGCTCCCCACCCCCAAAAACACCACCCAACAGGACACTTTAACCACTTTGAGCAATATGGGCATCAAATGAAAGGTATTTAAAAGTAGAATACAAATCTGACACAACAATTTATTTTTTGGCGTCTGAGGGTCTTGATAGCCTCCTTCAAAATGCTTCATTATGGGGCTTAAACAAAATCGTGCTCTAGCAGGAATTTGATAGTAGAACGAATTTGATATCCAATTTTGAGGCCAAATGTTTGAGGTCGTGTCACCCCATAAACTCCCTCTAAATCAATTGCAATTGCGGCTCAAATTTTCGAGTAGAGCACGATGCTGATATTTTTTTAGGGCTAAGTACGTGGGTGGCCGCCCCACCCTGCGTACCCTTCAAACTGGAATTTTTTGTGGATAATGGCAAAAAGAGTCTCCAATCTGTATCTGTGTCATGGCCAAGTGTTTCAGAGAGGCCACACCTCATAAAATCCCTCTAAACCACTCATATATACCAACTATAGCAATATGTAGCTCCATTGTGGTTTTTGGGAGTGGAATATGAATCTGTGTCCACTTTCTGGGCAAAGAGATTGGCTACACCAATCCACCACCAAATCCAAGAGAATGAAGTAGATCTAACATCCAAACTTTAATGGGCGGACCCTCCCCTTACCCTATTTTCAAAAACGCGAGATCTCGAAGATGGGTGGGGCGATTTAAGCGAAATTTAGTTTGTATATAAAAACTTAAAACCTGAAATTTGTATCCCTATTTAGGGTGGGATATCTAGGGGGTCGCCCCACCTCCAAAGCCCCCAGCCAAATGGAATATAAACCAATAATAACAATATGGGACTGAAATAAAAGATATTTGAGACCAGAACACAAATCTGATATATGGGGATCCGTCACATCCCCATACCCGACATATTTACCGACCATAGCAATATAAGACTTTAATGAAAGGTATTAGGGAGAAGAGCACCAATATAATATTCACATTGGCGCGAAATATCTGAAAGGCCGTACCAGCACCCCCAAACAGAACTTATTTCCTGAAGTGACCGTATAGGGCTCAAATAAAATACGAGAGCGAAAGGAGGCGCAGCGGAGCGGGACCTGTCCAGCTAGTATATTAATAAAAAAAGGATATTATGAAAATATTTAGGATATCTACAATTAAATTAAGTATTTAATGGGTATTGGTTAAAACGATCGAAATATAAGCAAAGATTTTTCCAAAAGTTTGTACAGATGTATTAACACAGAGTAAAAATATCGAACATTTTATTCCATCAATTGTTTTGAGTTTAGTTAAAAATATCTTGCACAATTATTTATCATATGCACTGAATAAAAAACAATCTATTTCCATTTAGTTATCGTTGAACCATAACGAAGTTCATTTAATGTAATTATATTTTAGATCTGCACTAACTAAAAATGTCTTTAGCGCTAATATGAAGTTCATTTTTATTCAAAAGCAGTTCAATTTAACTCAACCATTGCGTTACTTTTATTTTTGATTGCAGTGAGAACAGCTTCAGTATTAAAGTGAACGGTACCCAAATTGAAGAGGTGAGGTCTTTAAAATACCTACTATACAAACAAATGTTTCCCTTTGTCCTATCACTACACAGCATTTATGTAATGCAGCTTTTTCTGTATGTATACACGCGCGTTCGTAGCATTGGACATCATACTACTCATTTTGTTGTTTACCAAACTCTTTTTAATATCAGAAATACACAAACTTAAGGGGAGCTTGGTGTAGACTTGGGCTGTCTGAGTTGAAAAATTTAACTAGTATTGCAGTATTAAAGAAAAACTTAAAAAAGTATTTATTTGAGAAAATAGATGATATTAAATTCATTAGTTTCATGCAAATTTAAATGATTTTTAAAAAAGAATACAATATGGAATAATGAAAAAACTAAAAATTTAATTTATTTGCCAACTTTAGCCTCTTCAATGTCTATATGACGTTGAGGCATTATTGTTATAAAGGTTGATTTTTTAGCTATTATCTTTTTGACAACACTGATTTAAATAGCTCACGCACGTTTCGTGTTTTGTTTCGCTGTCAAACATTTTCGGTTTGGTCTATAATTTAAGCATGAATCGTCCTACAAACGAACAACGTTTGCTAATTATTGAATTTTATTATTAAAATGTGTGCTCTGTTAAGAAAGTTCACAGCGCGTTTTTGTCGATCGGCGACGAAGCAAATTTTTGACTCAATGGGTACGTAAATAACCAGAATTGTTCATTTTGGAATGAAGATCAGCCAAAAGCATTGCAAGAGCTACCAATGCATCAAGAAAAGTTGGCGTCATTGGACCGTACTTCTTCAAAGATGAAGCGAATTGTAACGTATCTGTGTATGGTGAGCACTACCGTGATATGATACGCATTTTTTTTGCCCAAAATGCAAGAGCTTGACTTGCATGACATGTGGTTTTAACAAGACGGTGCCATATGCCACACAGTTCGGGCGAGTTCGATGAACATTTAATTTCACGTTCGGGACCGGTCAATTGGCCACATAGATCGTACGATTTAACGCCTTTAGACTATTTTTTGTGGGGCTATGCTAAAGCTCATGTCTATACAGACAAGCCCGCTTCAATTGTCGCATTGGAAGACAACATTGAAGCATTTATTCGTGGTATACCGTCCGAAATGTTGGAAACAGTATGCCAAAATTGGGCTAAGCGGATGGATCGCTTTTTAAAAAAAGGAATTGGTCGAAGGAGAATATAAATGAATATAAAGAATTGGTGCCTGAAATGAAAAGCGACTCGTAGAACATCAGTTTAGCTTCAGATGAAGGATATTCTTCAATTTCGGGTCCATCCGGTGCAATGTGGTGTGGAATTGAAGAATGAAAAAAGACTGATTCCTGAGTTCAATCCATCATGTCAAGCTTCAGTGACCCCCCCGTGAATGGATATTAAATGTTGAGCGGATTAAGAACATGTTTCGTTGGGGTGACAAAACCACAATATTTTATACAGCATTGCGTTTGGAGGAGGCGACTGCATAAGTAATGGCATAACACAAACAGCCGTAGTTGATGGCCGCTCTGTAAATGTGTTTTGTGATCTGGAAAGTGAATGTTCAACAATACGGATGGATGTAGGTAAAAAAAGAATTTGTTTGGAATAGCGATGCATGTCATATGAAGCTTATGGGTTTCGGCGGAAATGAAGTATTTACTAATGGAAGAATGAAGAAGCAAGATATCATACAAGATGTTACCCTAACGATTGTATATTGGTTGTGGGAAATGAAAATCCAGAATGCGATATGATAATCGAACAAAACTTTTTGGGTCATAAGGGAGTGAAAATGGCAAATTAACTATATCAATGGCGGATAAGTTGTCCAATTGACTAGATATGGATGTGAATCGTAAGTTTAAAATTTTATCTTTAAATTTTGGTCAAGAATGGAGTGAAGAAAGAAAACACAAAATTAGTTGGAGTACTTCAGAAGTATAAACAATGTTTCGCTGCAATTGGGTAAAGTTTGTGCTGTAGAAATGAAAATGAATATTATATTGAAGAATCGTGAAGGCATTATTTGTGAAAAAAGAAAAAACAAATCGAGTTCCATACCATTTGTACGACAAAATCGAAGACATTGTGTCAGAACTTGTGAATGTGATGTCATCAAAAATTCAATATTCCCTTATGTCAACAGAGCGCATTTTGTTCCCAAGAAAGATGGTGCGTTTCGCATGATAATTGACTATCGTGAGTTGAATAAAATAACTGCCGAGAAGTTTTTTTCCCGTGGCAAACGTAGAAGAAACCATACATCGTATTCGAGATAATAAACTTTTCAATGTTTTGGATATGATGAACGGTTATCATCAAATTCCTACTAACGTCTAGATATTTAACGGTTTTTTGTTACTCCCACCGGTCATTATCAGTATAAGAGAATGCCATTTGGTTTGACAAACGCTCCCGCTGTTTTTATGAGATTGGTAGACAACCTTATTCGTTCGGCGAAAAGCACGAATATTGTAGCATAAATGGGTGATATTGTCCTGTTTGGAAAAGGATTTGAAGATTTAATGGAAACTTTGAGAACTTTTTGGCGATATATTGTAGCATGGGAATATCTTTCAGTTTGAAAAAAATGTGAATTCTTTGTGCATAATGTGAATTATTTGGCCCATGTCGTTACCGACGAAGGAATCTTACCTGGGGATGTTAAGACATAAGCTATTGTAAAATTTCCGAGGCCAACAAATGCGCGCGAAATTGGCTGAAGTATTGCTACAGGTATGTCCTTTGGGTTATAGGGACCTATAGCCTATTTCAGAAGACAGACTAGTGAATGGGAACAGAAGTATCACTGATATGAGTTGGCAACTCTGGTAGTTGTCGAGAGCTTAGAAAGATTTCTGGGATTGCTGGGAGACACTTTAAAAAAGTCGCGGATTGTAATTCATTAAAAGAGACTTTGAATAAACGAAATTTAATACCAAGAATTGCGAAATGTTGGATTTGAATACAAGAATTTGACTTTGAATGTGTACACAAAGCAGGAGTTTTAGGGTTTGATATATTTATTATTGGTATGGATGAGCCTGATTGTGTAGCTACGTTGCAGCGAAAAGATGACACATTAAATGAGATAATTGATGTACTCGAATATAGCAATGATTGCAAAAGGATACAATTTTATAAAAAGGAATACGCAATTGAGAATAACCGGTTGTTCAAACGAACCGAGGATGGTTTGCGTTTTGTTTTACCCAATAAGTTGAAATGGATGGTTATTAAGTCTGCACATGATGACGTAGGTCATTGTGGTTTTGATAGAACATTTCAGCCGTATAAAAAGGTTATAATGGTTCCCTGTTGTCATCATGGTTGAGGGGTTCTGTGAGCAGGATGCAACATTGAGCGATGTTTTTTGGTTCCCTGTTGTCATCCAGGTTGAGCGGTTCTGTAATTATGAAGTCAAATTGGAGATGTTGTTGCCAGATTGAGCGTTGTTGCCAGATTAAGTGGATCTGTGGGTGAGACGCCACATCGAGCGATGGTTTTCGTTCCCTGTAGTCATCCAGGTTGAGCGGTATATTAAGCGATGTTTTTGTGTTTTTTGGTTCCCTGTTGTCATCCAGGTTGAGCGATTCTGGGAGCAGGAAGCCACATTGAGCGATGTTGTTGGTTCTCTGGTTGTTGCCAGATTGAGCGGTTCTGTGAGCCTAAAGCGACATCGAGCGATGGTTTTGGTTCCCTGTTGTCATCCAGGTTTAGCGGTTCTGTGAGCAGGTGGCCACATTGAGCGATGTTTTTGTTGTTTTTTTTTTTGGTTCCCTGTTGTCATCCAGGTTGAGCGATTCTGGGAGCAGGAAGCCTCATTGAGCGATGTTGTTGGTTCTCTGGTTGTTGCCTGATTGAACGATTCTGTGAGATTGAAATCACATTTGAGCGATGTTGTTGGTTCCCTGATGTCATCCAGGTTGAACGGTTCAGTGGACATGAGGCCACATCGAGCGATTATTTTGTAATCACTGAGGACAGTGATTGAACAGGATGGCCGAGTTGTAAGATTGATATCTACTTGTGTAAGAAATAACTGAGGAAAACCCTGGCTTAGATATATTGGGTTGCCCAAAAAGTAATTGCGGATTTTTTAAAAGAAAGTAAATGCATTTTTAATAAAACTTAGAATGAACTTTCATCAAATTTACTTTTTTTTACAATTTTTTCTAAAGCAAGCTAAAAGTAACAGCTGATAACTGACAGAAGAAAGAATGCAATTACAGAGTCACAAGCTGTGAAAAAATTTGTCAACGCCGATTATATGAAAAATCCGCAATTACTTTTTGGGCAACCCAATATATACGCATATTCTATTGTACTATACGTAGCTTGTCGATACGGCTGTCGTTGATTGTTGTTATGCACGTTCAATAGACAGTAATAAACAGGCGTATCGAGAAGTTGTGTGCTTTTAAACATTAAATTATATGGACCGTACTATCGATTCAAATAAAGATTTCATGCAGTTTTCTGAATTTTAGGTGCATTTTTTTAAACTTTCCTATAGCTCTTAAAAAATCACCTTTTATATGCATTATAGTTAGTTCTTAGTAGACTAGTTTAAGAACTGAATTATATGAGTTAATAAAAAAAACCTTATGTTTTGGGAATTTGTTTGCAAATAAGTGACTTTATTGAAATCTATGCAACTTCTAAACTAGATATTATTTACAATGAATTAAATTGGCTTTGAGTCATCGGTTTCAATAACGGAACGAAATTCTGTAGAAATCAATACATGCTGTCTGTATTTGAAGATTTCGCTCGACCTTTTCACGACCCTCTCAAACGGAAACAGAATGAGACAAAAATATAAAAAAATGTAGCATTAAGACAATACAGTGTAAACAATAAAAAATACAACAAAAAGACAACAGCAAAAAATTGTAGCCAATTGAGTGGTCATTGTAGGTCGGGCGGTCGGTAGCTATCGTATCGTGAAAATATTAAAACCTACAAAAATAAAAACAGCGATGCAAAGAAAAGTCAATGCAATCGAACGAACGTTTGGCTACTTTGTCGTTTTTTCTATATGTGACTTTGTATGGCAGGGCATGAATGAATGAATGAGCGAATGAATGAATGGATATTTGCTTGAGTTATCGACTGAATTCGAAGTCATTGAGTCGACAATACTTTGTACGAAGCGTACATACATATTTATTATGCATTTATCCAATTGTGATTCTAAATAGTTCCGCATTTAACCTTAGTTAGCCTCGCACAATTAGTTTCATTCAACTAAATTGAGCGAGCAACCCGCCAGCCAGCCAGCCAGCCAGTCATTCAAAAATGCTAAAAGCAGTTGCAGAGACAGAAGTAGTAAAACCCAGCCCAACCCAACCAACACCGCTCTCCCACCCAGCTACCCTTAATACAGGTTGTCACTCATATACCCTGCGGTTTGGCGCCAGGGAAGTAGAGAGTCAGTCTACTTCTACATCTGGGGACAAAATTGTACATACAAGTTGAACGTTTTCTATAGTTTACTCCAACTCACTTGTGCAGCATTTGCCATCGAGCAGAATTACTGCAAGCAGCCAGACACTCAATGGCATTTGTTTTGGCTTCTATATGAGTATCACATATCTCTGTTTCTTTTCCACATTGTTTGTGTTTCTTTGCCTAGGTTCAATTAAGGGCCATATAAACAATAATTCCACAAAAGGAAGTAGAGTAACTGCGTTAAAATGTTTTGTGGAGAATGTGCGGCGAAAGTATTTGTCTAGGAGTGTTGGGCTTTCTCACATCATTGGAGAGAATAGAGTCAAGAAGGCGTTGGATAACTTTGGCCACTAAAATATATAAGTAAGTTTGGTCTGCATGTGTGGTGGTGTCTAAGGTCAGGGGTTGTCGTTTCGGGAGGGAAGAAAGATTTGAACAAACAAAATGAAGATTTTTATTCAATGTCCAAAATGGGTTGAATTCCTTTTTCGTTTCGTCCCGTCTTCATTGATAAAAATGGTTGGTTGGTGTTTGTCTCTTTGTGTCTTTGAGTTGCCTCTTTGAATTTTAAGCATAGCAAAAAAAAAATCATTGAATGAAAGAGAAGAAGAAAGAAAAATGTGAGTGTAAGCAAATCGAGCCGCAACGTAGTCTGTAAAATGTACCAAAGCATCAAAACATCAGACTGATGGCTATGGTACAGGCACACCCTTCTGTAGGAATGAGGACAGAAATCTGGTAACAGATATAGATAATGTGTTTAGTATATAGCAAGAATATTGTCAAAGCTGTTGGTATCCGATTGCAGTAGTGACGAGGATACCTTCAAACTAGTATCACATGAAGGTATTGGGTTACAACGCCCAGCCGGGGTGAGACGAAGAAGGCAGCAGGTACCGATAAATTGCCAGGTGAGTAATTTAAGACCAGAGGCCATATGCTGCTAATGAGTCTACTGATATCAGCAAACATTGTCTACTGATCTTAAATTAAACATTTTCAACATTTGAATGAAACCATACAAAATTTTTAACAACAATTGATTATGGATTTGTCGCAGGTTATTGGGGAAATTGTGTCTGAGTCCAAAATCCTTTGCGCAATAAAAAGTTTCGACTCTTTTAGGTCGCCAGGCCCCGATGATGTAACACCGGTTGAATTACAAGCTGTGTCCGACAGACTGGCTACTTGACTTAGAATGATTTAATCTGCTGGTATCAGCATGTCGTATATAAATGTGGGATGGAGGTACACAAAGGTCATTTTCATTCCAAAAGCAGGAAAACCTTACCACACGATGGCGAAAGATTTTCGTCCTATTAGTCTGTCATTCTTTATGCTGAAGACTCAAGAGAGCTTTATAGAAATATATCTTAGAGCGGAGATCCCTATCGCCTGTCTCGGCAACAGCACACATATTGTAAGGGCAAGTCCACTGAAACAGCCCTTCACGACCTAGTTGGGTACATAGAGGGTTCTTTCTTGACATTGAAGGTGCTTTCAATAATGTAAAACCGATGTCAATCATGAAGGAGCCGGAGTTTCTAGGCATCAACACAACACTAAGATCTACTGAGAACTGTAGATATAAAAATCAGCAGAGGAACTCCTCAAGGAGGTGTACTGCCTTCTCTATTTTGGAATATATGCAAATTTGCCCATGAACATTCCACAAAGGATCGGGGACTAACTTCTCACATATCAATGAGTGTAGTCCGATTCAACTTTAAGCTCAATGATAAGGGGCTTTCTTTTTATAGCCGAGTCCGAACGGCATGCCGCAGTGCCACACCTCTTTGGAGAGAAGTTTTACATGGCATAGAATGTCACAAATGTTGCCAGCATTAGGAGGGGAAAACCACCGCTAACATTTTTTTCTGATGGAATATAGCCATTAACAATATGCTATTGTCTCTGGAAGAAAAAGTTGTATAAGTGCTCGCGTTTCCCAGCACTCTTAGAGATATAAAGGGTGATTTTTTTGAGGTTAGGATTTTCATGCATTAGTATTTGACAGATCACGTGGGATTTCAGACATGGTGTCAAAGAGAAAGATGCTCAGTATGCTTTGACATTTCATCATGAATAGACTTACTAACGAGCAACGCTTGCAAATCATTGAATTTTATTACCAAAATCAGTGTTCGGTTCGAAATGTGTTCATTCACCGTAACGTTGCGTCCAACAGCATCTTTGAAAAAATACGGTCCAATGATTCCACCAGCGTACAAACCACACCAAACAGTGCATTTTTCGGGATGCATGGGCAGTTCTTGAACGGCTTCTGGTTGCTCTTCACTCCAAATGCGGCAATTTTGCTTATTTACGTAGCCATTCAACCAGAAATGAGCCTCATCGCTGAACAAAATTTGTCAAAACTTGAACACATTTCGAACCGAACACTGATTTTGGTAATAAAATTCAATGATTTGCAAGCGTTGCTCGTTAGTAAGTCTATTCATGATGAAATGTCAAAGCATACTGAGCATCTTTCTCTTTGACACCATGTCTGAAATCCCACGTGATCTGTCAAATACTAATGCATGAAAATCCTAACCTCAAAAAAATCACCCTTTACTTCAGGAAGCTTTGCGTGCGACAGCGAAGTGAGCTACCGTGTCATGCCCTGGGTATATACTGCAGTTGTCAGACCTATAATGATATATGGTGTTGTGGTCTGGTGGACGGCGTTTCAAAAGTCTAGCTAATGTTCAATACTCTAGCGGATCTAAAGGATGGCTTGTTTGTTCAACACAGCCGCATCGAGGACGACACCATCTCTTTGGTCATTCAGCAGCTACGGACACTTTGTTATTCTTGATACAATGCCCGATATTCCAGGCAGTGGGGATTACCCACTGTCTGAGCCGATTTTTAATAAAAAGTACTGTACCACTATTCCTGATAGAACCCGTTGGAACTACAATATCCCTGACAATAGAAGTTACACAGACTTCCAAATTAGATGACCAGGTTGGCTTTGGGGTGTACTCTGAAGAACTTGGACTGGTCACATCGAGAAGGCAACTCGCCCACTGCAATGTGTATTAAGTGAAGATCTTTGCGATCAAAGAAATAGAGTAATGGCTAAGATATAATGTCATAACGATGACTGGCATAAATATCTTCTCAGACAGCCAGGCAGTCAATAAATCCCCGGATAATGTATTTCTGCATTCAAAAACCGCCCTCGACTGTCGCAGATCTCTCAACGAGATGGCTGAACAGTTCAAAATTCACCTGCTCTGGATGTCGGAAATTGTAGGGCGGACGAGCTTGCGAAACTAGGAACTACCTTACACTTTCCAGGGGAACTGGATCTGTAGGTATGCCTTTAGCGACATGTAAGCTAAGATGGTCACAAAGTGGGGGTTTTGGGCATTCCAAAATTATGAGACCTGGTCTAGACTTGAAGAGGTCTACCGCTTTACTGTCGCTGGCTTGAGCGGACGTCTCAGTCATCGTGTCCGTCATGACAGGTCCTGTCTGACCGGACTACATGCTGACTGAGTGAAGGTTGCAAGCAACGACTTTTGCAGGAGCTGTGAGCACGTCGAGGAAGAAGAGACTATAGAACATCAGCTGTGTGTGAACATTCGCAAGTTGTGGGGCTTTTGAAATGGTTCAACGGAAGGATATCGAAGGCATCTTCCTTCTCCTTTTTTAATGTCAATGTTAATTTTATAAACTCTTTTAAGATGTTTTATCAGTCCACTCGTACTGTTGGCTTTGTATTGTATTTTTTTGGCACACCATATGCAAGTTGGACTACTTTTATTCTTTTTATACCATCCACCATAGGATGGGGGTATACTAATTTCATCATTCTGTTTGTAACATCATTAAAAATGTAAATATGTTCTTGATCGTCATGGCATTTTAAGTCGATCAGTGGAAAGCACGCAAACTTTTGAAGGAATGAAGCTAGGTGCTTGAAATTTTTCACAAATACTTCTTATCAGTGTAGGTCGGTTGGGATTGTAAGTGGGCCAAATCGGTCCATGTTTTCATATCGCTGTCATAAAAACCGATATTGAGTCTTGACTTCTTGTGCCGCTAGAAGGCGCAATTCTTATCCAATGTGGTTGAAATTTTGCACGTGGTGTTTCGGTATCACTTCCAACAGATGAGTATGGTTCAAATCGGCTCATAACCTAATATAGCAGCCATATAAACCGATCTCCGAATTAGACTTCTTGACCTTGTAGAAGGCTCAATTCTTATCCGATTGGCTTAAATTTGCACGTTATGTTTTGGTATCACTTCCAACAGCTGTGTTAAATATGGTCTTAATGGGTTGATAACCTGATATCGGTACCATATAAACCTATCTCCCAATTTGACACTCTGAGCCACTAAGGGCGCAATTTGTACTCGTTGGAGGTGCTATTTTTATACCCTCCACCATAGGATGGGTGTATACTAATTTCGTCATTCTGTTTGTAACTCCTCGAAATACTCGTCTATGAACCCATAAAGTATATATATTCTTGATCGGTCGGTTGGGATTGTAAATGGGCCATATTGGTCCATGTTTTGATATAGCTGCCATATAAACCGATCTGGGATCTTGACTTCTTGAGCAACTAAAGGACGTAATTATTATTCGATTTGGTTGAAATTTTGCATGATGTGTTATTGCTTGCATGAGGTGTTATGACTTTCAACAACTGTGCCAAATGTGCCATATAAACCGATCTGGGATCTTGACTTCTTAAGCCTCAAGAGGGCGTAATTATTATCCGATTTGGCTGAAATTTTGTACAACGGCCTCTCCCATGACCTCCAACATACGTGTCAAATATGGTATGCCATGGCATCGTATAATTTATAAAAATACATCATACGTCTAGGTGGCAAATGTAATGTTTTAAGAAAAGCTTTGCCATTGTTAGCCTATTATCGGCTGAAAGATTAATGTATGTTTATACAGTGGTGGAAAAAATAGTATGGACAACCGTTACTAAAAATATTATTGCACGAAAAGAGTAAGAAAATCTGAATACTTCTTTATAAGGCTGAACCTGTATATTCATAGACGTTGTAATTACTTATAAATTGTCTTCTATTTGTAACCTAAAATCAAAGAGGAGAAAAAAAGCAAATGCTTAACACTTATCCACATGCTTTATTGCAATTTTTATTTTCTAAATTAAAGCGTTAACACCTCAAAATGGTTCGCGGAGTTCACACAACTGAAGAAGTGAAAAAATTGATTAGAAATAAACTATAAAAGCATAAGGAAAGTTTCTTTATTTTTTTATGCTTCAGAGGTTTAGGTCCCATGATTGCAATAAGCCTTCGAAACTCGGTACAGAAAGCTCTTGGAACTAAAGTTCCGCTAGTCAGGACGAATACTTTGAGTCGTTAACTTACATGAACTGTCACTAAGGCCATTTTTTCTTCCTGGCAAATGAAAGCATTTTATTCCCTAAGATATCCTTGTAATGCACAAAACAAATGTTGTCCCTAATCCAGAAAATGGGATACGGACCAGTTACAGAAAAACACCCTTAAATCATCAATGAGACGCAACCATGTTTCACAGCCTTCCAGTGGTGCTTAGGATATACGAATTACAACGTTTTGAAAAGTATCCCTTTTAATTTTTTCCAAATGAATTTACCAAAAAAATCACTAAAACGAATATCAATATATTCAGGTTCAGGCTTATACAGAAGTAATCATGTTTTCTTAGTCTTTTTGTCCAATATTACTCTTAGTAACTGTTTCTCTTATTATTTTTTCCACCACTGTATGAACATATAAAAATTTTTCATCCGATAATCGGTTAACATTGGGAGTATGAGTAATTTCAACAATACATTTGCCACCTAGACGAATGGTGTATTTTTATAAATTATACGATACCATGGTATGCATCTGTGTTCAACCCATATTTGAATTCATATTTAAAATTTCGTTTCAGTCGAATTCGGAAAAGAGGAATCAAGAAGAATCGGAGAATCCATGTATATGGGAGCTTTATCTATTTGTGGACCTATATATGTATACTGTATTTTGTGGTGTTATCAAATAAAACTGGCGATTTTAAAGGCTTTAGAATGCGAATTTGAAATTTCCCCATGAACAATCCATTAAGGAACAGCGGCATACTTTTCATATTCAAGATTCAAGTTTAAGCTCAATGGTAAGGGGCCTCCTTGTTATAGCCAATCCGAACGGCATGCCGCAGTGCGACGCCTCTTTGGGATGAGGTTTTTTTTATACCCTCCACCATTGGGAGAGGGTATAGAAATTTCGTCATTTTATTTGTAACTACCCGAAATATTCGTCAGAGACCCCATAAAGTATATATATGTGTCCGTCCGTCTGTCTGTCGAAAGCACGCTTACTTTCGAAGGAGTAAATCTAGCCGCTAGGAGGCCACCGTAGCGCAGAGGTTAGTATATCCGCCTATGATGCTGAATGCATAGATGACTTTCTAAGTATGGTTTAAACTGTGCTATGTATGGTTTAAATCGGTCCATAACCTGATATAGCTGCCGTATAAACCGGTCTTAAATCTCGCATTCTTGAGCCACTAGAGTGCGCAATTTTTATCCGATTTGGCTGAAATTTAGCATGACGTGTTTTGTCATGATTTCCAACAACTGTGCCAAATATGGTTCAAATTAGTCTATAACCTGATATAGCTGCCATATAAACCGATCTGGGTTCTTGATTTCTTGAACCTCTAGAGGTCGTAATTATTATCCGATTTGTCTGAAATTTTGTACGACGGATCCTCTCATGACCCTCAACATACGTGTTTATTATGGTATGAATCGGTCTATAGCCTGATACAGCTCCCATATAAAATAATCTCTCTATTTTACTTCTTGAGCCCCCAAAGGGCGCAATTCTTATCGCTGAAATTTTACACAGGTCTCCATAACTCGAATCGGGCCATAACTTGATATCGCTCTAATTGCAGAGCAAATCTTTTCTTTCATCCTTTTTTTGCCTAAGAAGAGATGCCGAGAAAATAACTCGAAATGCGACCCACGGTGGAGGGCATATAAGATTCGGCCCGGCCGAACATAGTATGTTTGTACTTGTTTTACATGGCACAATACCTCATTTGTAACCACTCGTGAAAATTTCGTCTGATGTTTTCTCCAGGATTCGAACCCAGGCGTACAGCATAACAGGTGGACATGATAACCTCAGCGCTTCGGTGGCAGATAAACATTGCGGCTCCAAAGGTGTCAAGTTGTACAATGTGGTTTATATAGGACCATATCTACTATTGAATAAACCCTTGCGGTATTTTGTGTATGTGTATTGAAAGTCATTAGTGCACTTGACATACCAAATGTTAGCCCAAGCGGTGAAAATTGCTCCTACTAGGGGCCAAAAAATCAAATGGATCCTTTAATATGCAAACCCATAGGTGGGTGTATTGGTGTTGAGAAAGAGTATTACTATTTTGGTGAGGGTGTGATGTGCGTGGCCCTACTTTGCATGTGGGTCAGCCAATTCCTTAAGGCTCGGATATGACGTGCGAGGCATTTGCATTTTTGTTGTTGATTTTGTATATATTTTGCGAAGCTGGACAATAAAAGCGAGTTTGTGCTACATATTACGGCCAAACCACTGAATGAGTTTCAATGAAATTCACATGAATCAATAATTTTTTCCAGAGATGTGCATAATATATATCATTAAACGGCCAAGGGCTTTATAAAGACAGTTTGAGGTACATATTACGGCCGAACGGCTGAATGTGTTTTAATGAAATTGACATCAATCGAAAGTTATTTTTCCAGCGATATGCAGAATATATTAATTTCCCGAAAAGAAAATCCGCGAAAATGAGAAACTAATTTTCAATAAAAGAAGAAGAAGAAGCAGAAACACAGCAAATTGTTGTTGCTTTTTACGTGAGCATCCGTTATTTGCAAAGCCATAGGTAGGAGTATTAGTGGTGAGAGTACGAGAGGTGACTGGAATGTGCGAGAAAGAGTGAGACAGGTGGTGTGATGCGTGTGGCCCTACTTGGTGTTCTTTGGCATGAAGGTCAGAGAGTAGTTTAAGCTGCGCTAATGCAACTTTGCCAACACACTTATTTAAAATTAAACATTAAAGTAAACATTAAAAGGAGTCAAAGCAACGAATTGTGTGGCTACACTATGCACCTAAGGAATTATGTGATGGGCAAACCACCTTTCATCATAAACCGGTGAAAAATGAATAATTTATGCACCCATAGCAGCCATATCGAAATGGTCCGATTTGGACCAAATTCAGCACGGACATTGAGTGGCCTAATAAATACAAGTCACTGTTCAATTTTGATTCAATATTGGTATTTTTGGCAGCATCCAAATATAGACCGATCCTGCAATGGATATTTAAAAATATTAAAAACTTCCACACGCTTTTTTGAATAAACCCAGTTTTCGAACAGCCCAGTGAAAGCCCAGTTCAGGAAAAATATGGCCCATTAATCGCCTTACGTACACAAAACAAGTGACCCAATGGTTGAGCTAAAATAAACTACTTTCGAATAAAGTTGAACTTCATATAGCGCTAAAGACATTTTTATTCGTTTTCAGTTAATGTAGATCTAAATATAATTACATCAAATTAACTTCGTTATGGTTCAACGTTAAATAAATTTAACTAAAATATTCTATATTCAGTGCATATGATGAACAATCGTGAAAGATATTTTGAACTGAACTCAACACAATTGATGGAATAAAATATCCGAAATATTTAAAATTTTGGCAAAATCTCGGCTTCTATTGCGTTCAGATTTAAACAATGCGAATGAAATAATTCATTTATTTGTAGATGTATTATTTATACTCATATTTATCTTCTGTTCTATTTTATTAATATTTTTCAAATCTACACGTTGCGAATATAAATTTCGTATATACACTCAAAAAAAAGTGAACTTATGGTTGCGGTAAAGGAGGCAACCGTAGCGCAGAGGTAAGCATGTCCACTTATGGCGCTGAACGCATGGGTTCGAATCCTGGCGAGACCATCAGAAAAAAAATTTTCAGCGGTGGTTTTCCCCTCCTAATGCTGGCAACATTTGTGAGGTACTATGCGATGTAAAACTTCCCTCGAAAGAGGTGTCGCACTGCGGCACGCCGTTCGGACTCGACTATAAAAAGGAGGCCCCTTATCATTGAGCTTAAAACTTGAATCGGACAGCACTCATTGATATGTGCGAAGGTTGCCCCTGTTCCTTAGTGAAATATTCATGGGCAAAATTTGCAATTTGCATGGTTGCGGTTTGTCCAATTAAGCTACACGTTTGCACATAGTGTTTTGTTAGGATTCCAACAACCTTGCCAAGTACGGTTCAAATAGATATGTAACCAGATATAGCTCCCATATAGCATGTTGAGCATGTTCTGTGACGACTTTCTAAAATTGTGCCAAGTACGGTCCAAATCAGTCCAAAACCTGATATAGCTGCCATATAAACCGGTCTCTCGATTATCCTCGTTCGGTTCCTAGTAGCTTTAATTTTAGCTGGTTTGACAGAAGTTTGGTATGTAGAATATAATTATGCCCTTCAACTAAATTTAGTTTGTATAAATTTTTATCAGTATCCATGATGGTGAGTTTCAAAGATTCGGCCCGGCCGAACTTAGCACGCTTTTATTTGTTTTAATTCTAATACTTGCCAAAATGTCGGGACGATTCGAGCTCTAATGCTATTTGTTGTCTTCTTAGCAATAGTGATGATAACCAGTTTCTGCAAAATCGCTGCAGTTGACGCATATTCATTTTTTTCCTAAATTTTATTCAGAGTAAAAAAAGAAAAATGTTATTTGCACAGAAACAAGAGATGGAATTCATTTCCCACCAAATTTACGTTGTATGAAAATATTTTCACCAGGCATCTTTGTCTGCGCCAGCAATATAATGTTTCATGTTCATAATTGTTTGCATTTTCTATGCGATGGTAGAAACTGCTTTTTTGATTAAATACGAATTGTAAGTTTCATATAACATGTTTTCACTTTTTCGTTTTTTCTTATTACCATCCACAACTTTTTTCGCAGAATGCGTACATCACACTAGCGTGGGACACCGTATTCGGGTTGTTGTTTGCGTAGTTTTCAGCTGTTGTAGTGTATTAGTGCACGCACAAGGCACTTTTGTCGGCGTTAGTTGACAGAAATCTCGTTAGTCAGATTTTTTTGAGACAGATCCCCAAAAATTCCAAACAGATTTCCTCAAAAAAACACCAATTAAAATATTTTTTCCCTAAGAAAAATCGCCAACTTACTTTACTTTAATTGGCTATGACAGACCGTTTGTCCCATTAGCCGAACTCAGAATAGCTTTCCAAGCGCCTCGATCTTCTGCGCTCCTTCAATAATCTATGACACCAAGTTTCGAGGAGTCTCTCACCACTTGATTTTTCAATCGGGCTTTTGGTCGTCCCGGTTTGAGTTTACCACCGTGTTTGCCTTCAAAAGACTTCTTTCCTAGAGCTTCTTCATTCATTCTGTCAATATGACTTAGCCAACACAGCCGTTGTATTTTGATACGTGTAACTATACTATCGTCGCCAAGAAAATCCTCAAAAGAAGAAACAAACTACGGATAAAACTTTTTTTTAATAAAAAACTAAGTTTTATTTTCACAACCAAAGGATTGGTGGTATCACTGTTAGTAATAAAAAATACTAAGCGCAACATTTCAGTCGATCACAATTGCGCAGGGGCTTAAGGTGTCAAATCGGGAGATAGTTTTAATCGATGTATATGGGAGCTACTATATCAGGTTATAAACCGATTTGGACCATACTTGGCAGGACTGTTAGAAGTCGTAACAGAACAAACGGATAAAAATTTCATTTTTTAGGGCTTTAGAAATCCAGCCGAAATCTGAACCGATATGGCCCATTTGCAAATGGCAAAAAATTTCAAGGAGATAACTTCGTTCGACCACTATCGTGATGTCGACAGACAGACGGAGGGACGGAAATGCAAAGACCGATTTCGAATGAAAGACCATCAAAAATATATACACCTTATAGGGTCGCAAGTCAATATTTCGATATTGAATGGTGGTGGATATAAAAGGTTATCTTTATATTTTGGATGCCGTGACTTTAAGTTATTGAAAGTATTTCCAGTATGATGGACTAAAGCCTATGTCTACTGATAGACTAAAGCTCGTGTGTATATTCGTGGACAATTTTTCATCCCGAGAGATACGTTACAAACGTAAACACCAGTGTAGATGAACATGCTTTCTTTTAAGTCACAACTAACCCAAGGGTATTGACTACCACTAAACATAAAGAAAATTTCTATACTTAAGAAAATTTATTTTTAAGCAATGCTGATGGAATTCCCCCTAGAAAATTCCCGTTCGCCAAATGGGAAAAATTTTCTCCCAATCGCAAAAAAGCACCCTGTTTGGGGAAATTTTCCCTAATCTAACAACACTGCAGGTAGTTGTCGCTAGCAGCATTGTATGGAAGCGCGCAGTCTACCAAACATACGAGGAAAAATAGTCTATCAAATTTTATTCACACACAGCGCAGGTAAACATGAAGATTGTCCCGTAGACAGAAAAAATGTAATGGCTGATTTTGCTTTTTGAATAAGAACTTGTATGAGTCATAAGCTTTTACGGTTTCTAAGAGCATTTAATTTTGAGTTTCTAACATGGAACTATTATTATATACAAAGTCAAGTCACAAACGTTCTTGTATTATGACATTCTAAGTTTTTAATCGAGTGATGATTGCATGACTGACAAGCAACTTGTTTAAAACGCACCTTTATAATTGCACTAAGTCTAGGCTAGTTAAAAAATCTGTCAACATAAGTTTAAAACTTGTATTTGAATTCAGTTTATTCAATACTACTCAAATTTGGGAAATTTGTAAACTATTTTGAACGAATATTTATTCAATTTGAAGAAATTAGATTTGTAATATATGTTGAACTCAAAATAACAACATGTTTAAATCAGTAAAATGACTTCCCAATCTTAAGTTTATGAACTATTTGCCACAAATTTCAGATAAGTAAGTAAAACTTACTAAAATCGTGCCATTTTTCCTTATTTTAATCAAAATTTAACCAAACTGGATTAAAATTAGCTAACTTATTTAAACTAAGTATTTTATTTTATGCGTACCATTTTTCTGAGTGTATTAGCTATTTAAAAAAAACATTCACACATTTTGTTTTCAATGGCTTTGGAAAACACACATATAGCGCTCAAATGTCTAAACGTTCTGAGTAACGTATAACCTCAAAAATGTAAAGCTTTACGATAGAGCTGTCAATTGGCATATTCCAACACAAATGTTGTCCAATCCCGAAGTATGAAAGGCAACCCTCGAATACCCCCATCCTTCGTTGGTGTGTATTAAAATCAACATCTTTTCATACCCACCACCGTAGGATAGGGTGTATATTAATTTAGTCATTCCGTTTGCAACACATCGAAATATCAATTTCCGACCCTACAAAGTATATATACTTCGGATCGTCGTAAAATTCTAAGACGATTTAACGATGTCCGTATGTCTGTCCGTCTGTCTGTTGTAATCATTCTAGAGCCTTCAAAAATTGAGATATTGAGCTGAAATTTGGCACAAATTCGTCTTTTTGATGCACGTTAGTTAAGTCTTGAACGGTCCAAATCGGACCATATTTGGATATAGCTGCTATATAGACCGATTTTCCGATAAAGGGTCTAATGCCCATAAAAACTTTATTTTTCATCTGGTTTTGCTGAAATTTGAAACAATGAGTAGTTTAAGGCTTCCCAACATCTGACTTAAATATGAATTAGATCGGTCCATATTTAGATATAGCTGCCATATAGACCGATCTCCCGATAAAGGGTCTGAAGCCCATAAAAGCTTTATTTTTTATCCGATTTTGCTGAAATTTAGAATAGTGCGCAGTTTCGAGCCTCCTAATTTCCGACCCAAATATGGTACAGATCGGATAATATTTAGAAATAGCTGCCATATAGACCGATCTGAGGATAAAGGGTCTGAAGCCCATAAAAGCTTTATTTTTTAACCAATTTCGCAGAAATTTGAAACAATGAGTTATTTTTAGCCTTCTGGCACCCGACCTAAATATGGTTCAGATCGGACTATATTTAGATATAGCTGCCATATAGACCGATCTGCCGATAAGGAGTCTGAAGCCAATAAAAGCTTTATTTATTACCCGATTTCGCTGAAATTTGAAACAGTGAGTTTTTCTGAGCCTCACAATATCCGACTTTAATATGGTTCAGATCGGTTTATAATTGGATATATCTGCCAAAAAGACCAATATTTTGTTCTATAAAATTGTATTGTGACATAAATATAAGACCACTCAATGTCCGTGCCGAGTTTGGGTGCTTAAGTTGTCCAATTTTCACTGGATTGTGCCGAAATGGAGTTTAAATATATACCCGAGGTTAATGCCTACCGAACTTAATGCCTTTTTATTTGTTGTATATTTCTATGTTCGTATAGACTTAGATTTAATTACAATATTCAGATAGTTTAAAATGATCATATGAATAAAATAGTGCACTTTATGCAATGAGGGTTTTACAAGTGGAGTACGAACCTTACTTTTGGATATATGGATTCATCTTTTAGGGAGTTCTACCCCAAAAGGCACCAACGTACATGTCCGTTGCTTTACTATTACAAAATAGGGCTCAAAATGGGGTTTAAATGAAAGGGTTTTAGGAGTAGAGAACGAATGTAAGATTCAAACATTTAGCAAGTGGCTGAGAGTCCGCCTTATACCTAAGGCCCCAATAAGGGCAATATGATACTCAAATGAAGAGTATTTGGCAGAAGGGTAAAACAGTACGTATGGCAAGCACCTGAGATGGCTATATAAAGTCAAATTTATAGCGCCCGCTCCTGCTTCAATTCCCACTAAACGGACATATAACTCAATAATAGCGATAAGTGGCCTTTATTAAAGAAAAGGGATACGAATCCTACAAATATTGTAATTAATGAAAGTAAAAAAAAAACAACAACATACACCTATGATACCTAGAAGTTTTGATTATAAATATAAGCAAATTTTTATTCTGTGTTCTGTAAAAGGCACAGCGGAGCGTGCTTGGGTGGGCTAGTAAGCATAACACAGAACTTTAACGCGTACATATAGAAATAAAACACTATAATGGTTCTCTTGAAGCTACGAAAAAATTGCTGTCCAGCTTATTTGCTGATTCCTAGGACAAAAATCCATTCATTCATTCCCTGTGACAGATGTTATTCATACGTAAATTTTGTAGACAAAATATCACAGCAAAATCTATTTCAAGTTCATGAGAAACTACGCATATTCAGTCATTCATTCAGATTCCTAGTACCGAATGGGGTTTTTGCTAAGAGGATCGTTAAACGCGAATCGTGTGAAACGTAGAAAGTAGCGGTAAATTTGTGTTTTGTTTATATCATTTGTCTTATGCTCAACCAATAGGTCGATTTGGAATTATGAAGAAACTCGTCATTTAATAACAATCTAAAAATATATTGTAGCTCAACGATGAATGAGGCAAAATGGATGGTGGGTGGGATTGTACCCCACCTGTTCAACAGTACCTGTGAGCAAAAATTCATTGAATTCTTCAATATTTCAGACGCCAGTCAGCACTTTTTCTTGCCATCAACATGGAGCACAAACAAAATAACACACACACACGCACCCAAGGTGTTGATAACAAAAACCACCAAGATGTGAATCACTCATATACACTAAACACACAACACTCTGGTGTGGGAAGAAATGTAATTGGAACGTTAAATACGCCAAACTATAAACTTCAAAAACTAATCAAAATTTTCAGCAATGTAAAATTAGGCAAACATTTATTTAGAATTTTTTTTTCAGTTATTACTCAGCAATTTGAATTCCACATGGCATGCCAGTGTGCTGTAACTATAAATAGAATAACCACCAAACTATGTGCTAAATTTATAAAAAAAATCAATTTAAATTATAAAACTATGAGTAACCATTCCATATAAAGTCACAGCCGCACATACTTTTTGTGGTTTCGAGTGCCATTGTTGGGAATTATTTTTAATTTGATAATCAATAAATAATAAACGAATGAAAGGAGTAAGGGGAGAACTTACCCCGCAAATTCATTGACTACAAATTCTGTCTGCAGGAATAGCAGTTCTTGGCGATTCCTGAGCTACAGCAAACGGAAATACATGGGCAATGACTCAACGGATGCATATGTATTATTGCAGTGGTGTGTGTGTACACTTCTGATGGGGGTTTTCTATGCTATAAAAATCCACTGACGAACCCAACTGGGAAAGTAAGCACGTTTTGCATTAAACAAACTAGTTTTCTTTGTTATTTTTTCACTGCACAATAATGAGTGGATGAATGATAGTAGGGGATTTTCATACGAATCTGCAATTTAGGCCAACTTGTCTGCAAAGCAATAGCCGTAATGAAATCATTTCCGTTTGGCAACTAAGCTGAACGAAGATAGTGACAAAAAACAACATACATTCTATACCACATAGGCTGGCGAAATAGATTTGCGATCAGCGCTGCAATTGCAACATAAAGTACGTATGCATTATCTATAGAATGGGGTTTCGAGAAAACGTAAACAAACATTTGATTTGATATTCGAAAAGTTGAAAACTTTATTTAAAATTTAAAAAATTAAGTTTTTGATTATTTGTTTTAGAAATTTAAGTTAAACTATTGTAGATGGTCAGGTTTTTTGTACATATTGTTACTGATTCCCAGTGGAGTTCACCGTGGTGCAGAGGTTAGCATGCGAGAACATCAGAAAAAATATTTTCAGCGATGGTTATTCCCTCCAAATGCTGGCGACATTTGTGAGGCACTAGGCCAACACCTTTAGGACTCGGCTATAAAAAAACTCTTATCATTGAGCTGAAACTGGAATCGGACTTCACTCATTTATATGTAGGAAGTTTGCCGTTGTTCATTAATGAAATGTTCATGGCCAAAATTGCATTATCGAGTCTTGTTGGTCCATGGCCTACGAATGAAATGTTTGCTTGCCCACAGCTTTAAAGCAGCTTCCAAAATGTTTTCCCTATAATAAGTCGCATTTGCTTAGATGCTAGGATCGATTAAAACGATTAGAAAGTGGCCATCGGCGGTCACAGCTGCCCATACCATCACTTGAGATGGAATATATGTTCGCAGGCTCAAATTCTCGTACGTTTGCTCGGTAAGTAAACACGATCATTTTGTGGGAGTTTACGAATCGCTCATGTGGGAAATTTTACTCATCAGAGAACACGATGTTCAGAAATTCACCAGTAATTTCTTTGCTCTATCACGGCAACTCCTATGTTCTTTCAATTAATTTTTTTTCTTGCTGAGGTGTAAAAACGTTTTCCTTTTAGAACTTGCGAGGCTTTACCTTGAGCCATTTAATTACCACTATGGCGTGGATTTCATTTGTCGTAATCACGTTAGCCTTTGAAATTCAAGAGCAAGGCACCTCTCGACAGACCAAAATTACTCTTTGTGTGGCACAGCTACTACCGTTGTTCGATGCCCACTAGGGATGACCAACCTCATATCCCTGTATTATATTTTGATGAGTTTTTATTTGAAATTAGATGAAACCTTATATATAAAATTTTATTTCAAAGTGGTTTGTGAACAACAGTTGATTCATTTGTGCAACAGGAAATAATTTTTTAAGAAAAAAGTCATCACCGTTATGAACAAGGTCCCAAATTGGTTTGCCGGTTAGAAACGTAGTGTAGGCAAAGAATTCTTGTTGCATATTTAATAGGGTAATAACTTTTATACAACTTAGTTTTCTGCATCATATTTTTATGAGGTTTTATTTAAGATTAGAGAAGATCTTAAACATAAGGCAATTCAAAAAAGAAAAATCTCACGCACAAAACGATTTAAAAAAAATGCACAAAAATTTCATCGAACTTTTTCAATATTTAAATGGAATAAATTTTGATTCATTTCTTCATTAATAGTCAAAAATTCAATCATTCGTGCAACAGCCCACCACAGAGAAAACAATTAAAAACGCATTGAGTTCGGCCGGGCGGACATTAGATACCAACTACTTTGATGGTCAAAATCATATAAGAAATTGGCCTTTTATGAACCCAAGACATTCGAAAGCTAATCCAAATATGGTCATCAGCTTCCTATTATCACATTCGTACTATCTTTGCACATATTTTTATCAGATTGATATTCCTACTCTAAAAGAACTTTCCCATATTTTTCCTATTATTCTATGTCCACGTCGGTTTTTTGGTTTTTTTGCGGGGTATGGGCAGACTCCAAGTTATATGACACCATATTTGGATATCAGAATTGTACTCTTCTCCCAAAGAACTTTGATTTTGGCCTCAAATTGCCCCAATCGACCCAAATGTTTTGGAAATGCGGCGGTGCCCAGATACTGACCCAAATTTGGGTATCAGATATGTTCTCAACACTCAAGTCCTTTCATTTGAGTACCATAGCGTCCCGATCGACCCACATTTTTATTTGGTGCTTTTTTCGTGGGGTGGATGGCCCTCCAGACATTTTGCCTCAAGTTTTGGTATCAGATTCGTCCTCTACTCCCAAAGACCTTACACTCACCACACATATTGCCATGATCGTGTTAGATTTAAGTTTGGAGGTCTTGGCGGTGGGGTGCTTCCCCAATGATGTGACCGCAAACATTTACATCAGATTCGCGTTTTGGAGTTCCAATAAGGGTGCACACAAAAATATGCTTCAGCCGTTAAGATAGCGAAAAATGATTCAACAATGATTTTAGATAATCATATTAAGTAGTAAAAAATTTACCCAAAATTGGTTTAAAATTTTATAACGCTTTATGAAAAATTGCTATTCATTTATGAAAATTTGCTAAATTGCGGGAACATATCCTATTTTGAAAGAAATTGCAATTAGTTCAAAAAATGGGTATAGAAATTTTCTAAAAATAATTCCTTATAACTAGTTTGAAAAAATTTAAATCATGTTTAAAAAGACTAGTTTATAAGATTAAATGTAAAGGAGATGAAGCAAATTTATGTCCAAAGACGTATGTGGGAACAACTAAAACGAAGTTAAAGACACGATTATCATCTCACAAATCTGACCAGAAAATTAAAGACATACCTTTAGAAAAAAAACTGCACTTGCAGCACATTGCACGTTAACAGGCCATACACCAAATTTTAAAGACGTGGACAAACTTGCACAAGAATCTAATCAAAAAGCACGATTTAATTTGGAAATGTTACATATTATTGACACCCCCACAAAGTTAGCCGCTTGAAATTTTGCATAGATACTTAGTATTGCAGCAGGTCGTTAGGTATTTCTAATTGCCAACTCCCATATGAACGATCTCCAGATTTGACTTCTTGAGCCCCTGGAAACTGCAATTTTGTCCGACTTGGCTGAAATTTTGCACATTGTGTTCTGTTATCAATGTCAACAACTGTGCCAAGTACGGTCTAAATCGATCTATAATCTGATATAGCTCCCATATAAACCGATCTCCCGATTTGACTTCTTGAGCCCTTACAGGTCTCAATTTTTGTACGAATTGTCTGAAATTTTGCATGTGGTGTTCTGTTACGACTTCCAACAACTGTGTCGTGTACGGTCCTTACCTGATATAGCTCCCATTGGGTGAAATTTTGTATGTGGTGTTCCGTTATGACTTCCAATAACTGTGCCAAGTACGGTCCAAATCAGTCTATAACCTGATGTAGCTCCCATATACACCCGTCTGTCGATCATCCTTGTTCGGTTCCTAGACGCTTTAATTTTTGCTAGTTTGACAGAAGTTTGGTATGTAGAATAAAATTATGCCTTTCAATCAAATTTTTAGAAGAATCCATTATTCAACTTTTTTTTATTTTATTTAATTTTTTTGAATTTTTATTTTCTTTATTTTATTTTGTGTTATTTTATTAATTTTCTATTTTGGTAGGTCATAAAACTCCGGTTTATATAATTAAAACCATGGCTTTTGCAGCATATAAGTATCCATTTTAGAAAAGTTTTATTCAAATTATTTTAATTATTTTATATTTACTTCAACAAATTGTTTTTTTTTTTTCATTTGTTTTCATTTTAGATATAGCGGCTAATCATAGCTGCAACTAACCATGTACCATGTTTTTGTAGCAAATATATATCCAAATTGGCTAGGTGAATGGTAAAAAAGAGTCAAGGGATACAGATTATAACTCATCTTAAAATAAATAAGTGTTTTAGACAAGATTTATTAAAAAAAATTATTAAAAAATCAATTTTGTATTTTTAGCTTAACTAAAACATAATAAAAATGAATGATCATTATTAAGAGTTCACTTTTGGATTAAGCGAAAAATTTTACATGTAAAATAATTACATAATACATTTAATAATACAAAAAATTAATACATTTTTTTAATGCCGTTAAGCCACAATTTACTACCCAACATTAAAGCTTTGGATAAAGTTTTCACTGGAACTAGTTTGGTAGTAGAGCCTAATGCAAACAAAACCTTGCAAATGCAAATTTGCCCACTTACATTCCAGATCAATGAGTGAGAGTTGAAGCTCAATGATGAGGGGTCTCCTTTTTATAGGCCTTCTGAACGGCGTGCCGCAGTGCGACACCCATTTGGGGAGAAGTTATTACAAGGCAAAGTACCTCACAAATGTCGCATTAGAAGGGGATAACCACCGCTGAAATTTTTTCTGATGTTCACGTCTGGATTCGAACCCTGGTGTTTAGCGTCATAGGCGGACATGTTAACCTCTGCGCTACGGTGGCCTCCACCTTACCTTGCTTTTATTTTTCTCCTTATACCTGATACGTTGAATTAAATTTTCATAGAACAGAAAAAAGGGAATAGTTTTTAAGATAAACCACTATTTCCTAATTTATATGTAATAACCTAGGGGTTATCATACGACAAGTTTGTATGAAATTGGTATTAAAACGCAAAAGAATTTCCATTATAATTATGTTCAAAACATGCTGAAATTGAGTTCAGATATCCCAACTTTTTGAAAATTTTAACTGGATTTTAGATCACTCGCATATACCAAAAATAAGGAATTGTGTGTACCAAACAGGACAAAAAACTTCAAATCTTAGTAAATTTTACTACCATTTAGTTAAATTTTCATCCATTTGGGGTTCACTCTTTTGAGTGTACCACGTTCCTCTCACGCTTTCACTGCCTCTTTTAGTTTCTTTCAACACTAAGTTACTTTATTATAACCACTAAAATTTCCACCCACCCATGTGCAAAGTGTGATCTTTTCATCTATAACAGCCATAGACCGGACATATCAACTCTAGCCATCCGTTGGATTGCAAGGCGCATGCACATCATTTACCAGACACATTCGTGTGTATGTGCGAGCGATTAGCTTTAATAGTTTAGCTTTTGTTGTGCTCACTGCGATCGATGCTAAGTGTGCTTTGGCCGACTCTGAATTGTATTGTAGTTTCACTTATTTATGGCATTAAATGACATTTATTTGGAATTCTACCGGAAGTTGTAGGCGAGTCAATTGTCGGCTTATTGTTGTACTTTAGTGTCATTCTTTCAGCTCTTTTGTAGTAGTTTGTTGTTATTTTGTTTTCAAATAAGTACCTACTCAGTTGAGTGTTGTTTTTGGTCTCTTCAATGAATGGTTGTACAACCGAGTGTGTACGTGTGTGTATATGCTTAACAGTCGAAGGGAGACTGAGTGTAAATGTCAAAAACTTCCGTTTAATAAAATTAATTTGCATATCAATACAAGAAATACCGCCAAATAGTATGCGAAGAATCAACCACCAGTTTTCATTCACAAAAAAAAAAACCAAAACCAGCACACACGTACGCACGCACACCGCCAAAAAAAAAAAAAAAAAAAACATGCACAGATATTTTTGCAATACCCAGCAAACAACATTGCAGACTACTGTCAGGCAGTCTGGCAGACAGACTGACTGCTAACAGGCGGAGATTGGGTGTTGTTCAAACACGCACTTCGTCATCATTTCATTTATATGAAACGATAACGATGACGACGGCGATGACAAAGGCTGCGACGCACAGACTGCGGATGTCGGATAGTTGTTGGACGGCTAGTGGATGGTTGTTACATGCAATTGCAAGTGAGTGGTCAGCATTGCTAAGCCAGTACGTCTTTTAGGGCAAAATACATTTCATACCCAACCCCTGGCTTACTTTTATAGTAAAAAGAGCGCATAAGTAAGTCAACCAGTTGTCAAAAAACAACAACACAATGCTACTCACCATTCAGCTTTTGTTGTTGCTGCTGCTGCTCTTTTCAGTTTGGTAATGGATGCATGGGCGTATGTGCTATATTGTGTGTGTTTGTTTTTTAACTGCTGATACTGATACGTGGGTATGCAAAAATTTACGCTAAATTTCCAGTCCAGTCATTCAAAATCAAAGAAACAAACATGCTTATACACATATACCCTCGCACACAAAGAAATTAACATCACACACAGAGCCAAGGCAGGCGACATGAGCCACCACGACAACGCACGTGTATTGGCGCTCAATTGATGAATGAATGAACGAACGAACAAAATCTTGTCACAAGTGCAAAACCCACATTTTTTTTTATTAATTGTTAGGTTGCTGACTTGGTTAGAGCAGTACGTTAAAGTTTGCCCAGATACCGCTCAGATGGTTGTGAAGTTTTTTGCTGTGTTTTGTTTTTGGCATTTGGTTGCATTATGCCGTGTTGTTGTCATAATGGAGATAGTGGTTAGTTACCATTTTGGTTTTTGATATTCATTTGAGTGGGTATTGCAAAGCGATTAAATACTATGACCATGCATCAATCGCTGGTTAAATCTCTCCATATTTGACACACATAATTTCTTATTAATGCTAACAACAGAACAATAATCAACAGCAACAACAACAGCTAACCAAATAACGTAGGAAAAATATTTTATAGTTTTTTCTTGATACACATTAAGAAGTACAATTTATACAATAATTTTGCTTTACTGCAGCGACTCCAAGTTCTGCTAACCAAAACACCCCCTCAAACCAACATATCACATGTCTATTGATATGCTCAACGGGTTGAGTTCCTACTCAAATTTGAAACGAAGTGTAGTTACGTATTAATGTACTTGCCGAAACTATTACAAAAACGGAACCCAGTATGTAAATTTTCATTAAATAGTATCATAAATCGGTTCTGCAGTTGTCAAATCTAGTTATCGTACAGTGGCCCAAAAGTCAAAAAAATGAAAATAAGTCCCAAACTTTTAATCTCGTAAGCTGCGTCGTGCAAAATGTTCTACAATGTACAATAGATGAGTGTGGTGGTAGCAAACGAAATCCCGATCTAGGAAACCGAAAACAAATTTTCTGCCTTACTTGAAAAAAGTTTTTTGTTTTGTTCTTTTATTTCTAAAAGCGGGAGGGAACCCTATGGTCTGCAGACGGACAATATCTGATTGTATGGATAAATTTTTTAGATAGAAGATTTTGAAGCAAAAAACCTAGCTGATTTCACTCAGTAGGACATATGATGAAATGTTAACAAAATAATGTATTAGGTTATCATTTTGATTGGAGATTCTCATCATAGTTCCCCTAAGAATCTCCAACATAATATCGGCCGTTAGGTTTCACTTGCCCACACAGACCAACGATTTGACATTATTCCAAAGGAGATTGTAAAGAGGCTTCAAATCAAATGATCTTTAGGTCAACTCACAGGGCCATTTCGAGAGATAATAGTTCGATTATGACGACCATAATAGGCCGTAACAAAATATGACAATTTCCTCACAAAGCACTAATCTTGATAATGAATTGGGTGAGTGTACTGAACAAATTTCACTTTCACAGATGATACTTTGGCACAATTATCAACCAATGTAGGCACCCCGAAAAACTTAGCTCTAAAAAAACCACTCTTTTTATACACAGAAAAAAATAAAAATCGATTTTAAGCCTATTAATTTTTTAATTGAAGCTGCTTCAATCACGAATATGATAATATCAATCACAGTTTCTGAAAAGGGTGATAGAAAAAATTTTGAATTAAAATAATTGCATATTCAAAACAAAAATATATGTATTGAAAATGTTTGAAATTTCCAATTAACTTTGAATTGATCCAATTAAAAGAATGATTAGTTTGATTTAATTGATGTAATAAAAAAAATAATTTTTTGGAAATTTCCAACTATTTTTTTCATGATCCAATTAAAAAATAGTTCCATTTTTTTATAAAAGCCAAAACAATTGTAATTAATTATTAATTGGATCAATTAAAAAATGAATTGAATACAATGACATGTGCAAAAGTTGTATTAAACAGGTTCTAAAATTTAAAAGGAACTAAATTTTAGCAATCAGCCTTATTTGTGTCCATGTCCCGACGAAGGCCAAGAACAAGTAGACCAAGGATATTTTCTAGGACCGCTGCCCAGCCCATGATATTAAAATCGTTCTGGGAGATTTTAGTGCGAAGATAGAGAAGGAAGTCATCTTTGGTCCAACAGCCGGAAAATTTAGCCTTTAGCGCGGGCTAACCTCTGATAATGGGTTGAGGCTAATAGATTTCGCCGCAGCAAAAAACAAAGTGGTTAAGACCAGACTTTTACATAAAAAATTCACAAAGCCACATGGCTGTCACCCGATCAAACCACGAGACACAACGTAATCAATTTGGTGATTACGTTATGATAGATGGAAGGCATTCACCCAGCCTGTTAGATGTACGATCGATCTGTGGAGCGAATATAGATTCGGATCATTACCTTATTGTGGCAAAAGTTTGTACCCGTTTGAGTATGACAATTAAAAAATGATTGAACCAATTAATTTTTAATTGAAATTGTCAACATTTTCTATCACGATCGTTAATGAAAAAAAAGTTAAAATTCAATTAAGGGTAAGAATTTTTAATTGAAAAAAAAAATTGTGGTGACATTTTTATCTGTGTACTTTATACAGGCTTAAATAACCGTTTCCAAATGGCAATGTTAGTATGATACCCATTCTATGGACAAATCATGGTTGGGTTTATAAAATTGCCAAAGCATTGAAGGATTCCGACGAAAATAGTCGCAAATTTTAATTAAATATCTTTCAAATATTTTAAACTACTATATTGTCAGCGTATAACCTTGTGTCTGTGTGTGTACCATGTATATGTATTTGAAATGAGTTTCAGTGAACTTGAACTGTAAGCAAATATACTATATTGAGTCGATTAAAATGATTTCAATGCATGTTTGTGCATGTCAAGGCCAGTTTCTCTCCCAACAGACATTCACCAACTACAATAAGCGCTGCTGCTTATTGCTCACTCTCACCACAACTACTATGGCCGCTACAGAGAAACATGAAACACGAATGTAAACACAATACAAATGTTTGTGGGTTTATTTATTTTTTGTATACCACCCACACACACACACACACACACACACATAAACATACACTTGTTTGCCAAAGGACGACACCACCATTTCATTCATTTTTGGCAGGTATGAGGCTTCCATTCAGTTTATGTGCCTTATTTCCCCTACTTTGAAGGTTTTTCTTTTTAAGAATTTTTGCCTTGGTAGGTGTAGTACTCGTACAAACACCCAGCAGTCCAAACTTCTATTGGGTTGCCAAAAGGTAATTGCGGATTTTTCATATAGTCGGCGTTGACAAATTTTTTCACAGCTTGTGACTCTGTAATTGCATTCTTTCATTAAATTGATTAAAGTTCATTCTAAGTTTTATTAAAAATGCATTTACTTTCTTTTAAAAAATCCGCAATTACTTTTTGGGCAACCCAATATCTTCAAAGATTCTTTAAGACGATTGAAATTTTGTCATCGATATGGCATATATGCTGACGAGTTTTAGAGATTGTCTGTTAAACAATTTGATTGTCAAATCACTGAAATTTAAAATTTTATTTTTTTTTTCTTCGGAAAACGGACGCACTATAAAGGACATCGTAACAGACCTGTCACATGAATTGTCATGATTTTTCGCCACAACTATTTGAAAATACCATCAACGATTTGTATGGGCGTCGGCTATATGTCTTCAACGATTTAACATGGTCATGTGGCCTTCTTTTAAGACGACTTGTCGACGCGGCCTGCTGGGCAATTGTTGGTGTTTCCATTTCGGGTTTTGTGTGAATTGCTAAAAATAAATTTTCGCTTGAAATATTAAAGGAGAACGTTAAATTTAGATTTCTCTGAAGCTGGGCTGGAAATATTTGTTAACGGTACACAGATACCTCGAAAAGAAATGATTTTTTATTTATTTATTTATTATGAAATTAAACTTATAGTAAATATAAGAATAGTGTAAAGAAAAGCATTGGCAACAAGGGCCATAAGCTATAAAAAAAATGATTTAAAGTGCATTACTTTGAAAAACGAACTCGATGAAATAGATATATTAAATCAGAAATTCATGAAGAAATTGCTTATAGCACGACCTTTGCCGTAAAAAATTTTAAGTTAGGAATTCCGTGCTACTTACAAAATCCTTAATTGTTTTCAATACCACTCCCCTAAGTTGGCTCATGTCTGATATTGTGTCTCCATTTAAGTACCGGTATCTGTTGTACGGGAAAGCCGGGCAATGACAAAGGAAATGCTCCAACGTCATCATCACCATCTTCCCCGCATGCCCTACACATGCTATCACTTGCCGCACCGATTTTACATAAGGGAGCTCGTTATGATGCCAATAACTATACTGACCTCCTTCTTGCTTTCTTTCAGTAATATCAAAAGGAAGTCAGTAATTTTGAGTAATGTTTAGTGAAATCGAGCACAAATTGAAGCTTTTAGGGCTCTAAAAATCAATTTGGGGATCGGTTTATAGGTAGGCTACATTTACTTTTGGACCTACCTGGGCGGAATTTGATGTGGGTGTTGGAGGTCGTAACTGTAGTTCGCTTACAATATTTCAGCTAAATCAGGGTATAATGGAGGTTTCTAAGGACTTAAGAATTCGAAACAAGGTATCGGTTTATATTAAGTTAAATAAGGTTAGCAAAAGGATGCGAATTGTAGTCCGCCCCATTGCTTATGTCTATATAATAGACCTATGCGAGTAATCGGCTTGTTTTATTCCTCATATTATTCCTAATTGGTTTTATGCTTTGTGCCTTAAGTAACTTCAAGACTGATATCGAAAGTCAAATATTGATATAGGAATTGCTACAAAGTTTGATCGTCTTCCCCACTTACTTCGCCAACGCTATATCCTTTTCTGCATAAGTGTTGCTCTTGTCATAGTTTGGGGATTCGGTTTCGGTTTCGGATCCTGGTTTCTGGTTATTTAATGTTTTCTTCCCTTCAGAAATGTTCGCTCTCCTAGTTTCAATTCATTCGTGTAGCATAAACTAGCAGATGGGAATCGCAAACCTAAGACATCACTTGAAGTTGAGTGCAATACACTGTTGCCATTGGCATAGAATTGAGTTGCCGGAACTCTATGGACAAATCATGGTTGGGTTTATAAAATTGCCAAAGCATTGAAGGATTCCGACGAACTCTGGGCAACGCAATACTGCAATACACTGTTGCCATCATCTTTTTTCTGCTTATCACCATAAGACCCATGATTGTGGCTATCTCATAATAGTCCTGTATGTCTATAGGTCGAATATCCAGCGATGTATTTAGTGCCAATTATACCAAGACAATACGTGTTGCACTCTTCCTCATCGCAGTAAACCAAACTACATGCCTGGGTTGCCTTTTATATTTCGGGATTAGGGAAATAAAACTAAATGTTAATCATCAAAAATCGCTTTTGCCACTCTGATTGAGGTAAACACGTCGAAAAACGTTGACCTCTCATTTTATTTTTTACGTAGGGGATAAAAAGAAGTCATTCGCTGCCAAGTCAGGACTATACGGCGGGTAAATCGATTTGATCGATGTTTTGAGTGGTGAAAAATGCAGTTGGTTGAGCCGATGTGTGAGAGCTCGCTTTGTGGTGGTGAAGGAAAACATCTGGCAAACAAATGGTTGTGTTCCACTCAGAATTGACGATGTTCTAGTGGAACGATTGCGGCATGCCCAGTTTTTACGAAAAAACAGGCGATTATTAGCTTGGAAGTGCTTCGTCGTGAGCAACTTTTGTTGGATTTGACTCATCCGGAAACACAAATACAGTCGTTTACTTTCGGGTTCATACGCGTAAATCCACGATTCATCACCTGTCACTATGTCATAGACGTGTCTCGAAGCCCCCGATTGTATTTTGGGAGTATTTCTTTCGACCAGTCGACACGAGCCTTTTGAGCGATTGACAAATTGTGTGGGATCCAACGTGAACACATTTTTTTGACGGTCAAATTTTTATGCAATATTCAATGTATGCTGGTCCCACTAGTGTCTCAATCTCACTATAGGTTACATCTTGGAATATCAGTTGGCGCACAGCAATCAATAGTTTGTGGAACAACAAGCGATTTTGAACGATCTTCACGAAATTCGTTTTGGAGTGAACTACGACCTCGGTTGAATTTACCATACCATCGATAAACACGATTTGTTGCATGGACTTATCGGACTTTTAGGCCGTATTTGGTGGTAGCATAAAGGAGCATAAGTGTACTTCTCACACAAAATTTCACCAAAACTGTCCTAAAATGTAGGATTTTACGAAAAAAAAATAGGAATATCGGTTTATATGGGATTATATCTGATCACGTGGGTACAAAAGTGCGAATGTTTCGCCCTCCAAAGGCTCAAAAAGTCAAAGTGGGAAGTCGGTTTATATGGCAGCTATATCAGGTTATATAACGATTTAGACCATACTTGGAACAGTTGTTGGAAGTCATACCAAAACGACATATGCAAAATTTCAACCATATTGGATAAGAATGGCGTCCTCTAGAAGCTCAAGAAGTCTAATCGAAGAAGTCTAATGATATAGCCGCCATATAAACCGATTCCGGCTATATCAGGATATGAACTGATTTCCACCATACTTGACACAGTTGGAAATCAAAATAAAACACTTTGTGCAAACTTTTGGCCAAATCGAATAAAAATTGCGCCCTCTAAAAGCTCAAGATGTGAAGACTCAAGATCGGTTTAAGTGGCAGCTATATCAGGTTATAAACCGATTTCAACCATATTTAGCACAGTTGTTGGATGTCATCCGATAGGATTTACGCCGTCTAGAGGCTCAAGAAGTCTTATCCGAAGATCGGTTTACATGGCGGCTATATCAGGTTATCAACCGATTTAGACCATATTTGGCAGAGTTATCGGAAGTGATACCAACACACTACGTGCAAAATTTCAGCCATATCGGATAAGAATTGCACCCTCTAGAAGCTCAAGAAGTGAAGACCAAAAGTTGGTCAGCTTTATCAAAACATGAGACGATTTGGCCCATTTACAACGACGAAATTAGTATACCTCCCATCCTACGGTGGAGGGTATAAAAATCCGCCATTGAACCCATATTACCCCACAACAAATGCTCTTTCTAAGCAAAAGATGTCCACAATACCAGCAAAAACCTGGTTGCTACTCTAACAGAAAACATGTAAGAGCATGCTAAGTTAGGCAGGGCCGAATCTTATATACCCCCACCATGGATCGAATTTGTCGAGTTTTTTTCTCGGCATCTCTTCTTAGGCAAAAAAAGGATGAAAGAATCTTTTCTTTGCTCTGCTATTAGAGCGATATCAAGTTATGGTCCTATTCGGACCATGATTAAATTATATGTTGGAGACCTGTGTAAAATGTTAGCCAATTCGAATAAGAATTGCGCCCTTTGGGGGCTCAAGAAGAAAAATAGAAATATCAATTTCAATCAATTACACTTTTTTTCTAAAGCACGCTAAAAGTAACAGCTGATAACTGACAGAAGAAAGAATGCAATTACAGAGTTACAAGCTGTGAAAAAATTTTTCAACGCCGACTATATGAAAAATCCGCAATTACTTTTTGGGCAACCCAATATATGGGAGCTATATCAGGCTATAGAACGATTCACACCATAATAAACACGTATGTTGATGGTCATGAGAGGATCCGTCCTACAAAATTGCATACAAATCACAGATCGGTTTATATGGCAGCTATATCAGGTTATAGACTAATTTGAACCATATTTGGGATAGTTGTTGGAAATCAGGACAAACCACGTCACACAAAATTTAATCCAAATGGAATAAGAATTGCGCGCTCTAGTGGCTCAAAAAGTCGAGATTCAAGATCGGTTTATATATCAGCTATATCAGATTATGGACCGATTTGAACCATACTAAGCACAGTTGTTGGAAGTCATAGCGAAGCACGTAGTGCAAAATTTCAGCCAAATCGGATAGGAATTGGGCCCTCTAGAAGCTCAAGAATTTCAAAACCCCAGATCGGTTTATATGACTGCTACACCAGGTTATGGACCGATACTTAGCACAGTTGTTGGAAATCATCAAAATACGTCATGCAAAATTTTAGCTAAATTGGATAAGAATTGCAACCTCTGGTGGCTCAAGAAATCAAGATCCAAGATCGGTTTATATGGCATCTATATTAAACATGGACCGATATGGCCCACTTACAAACCCAACCGACCTAATACGAAGTATTTGTGCAAAATTTCAAGCGGCTAGCTTTACTCCTTCTAAAGTTAGCTTGCCTTCGAGAGACAGACGGACGGACATGGCTAGATCGACATAAAATGTCATGACGATTAAGAATATATATACTTTATAGGGTCGCAGACGAATATTTCGGGTAGTTAAAGACAGAATAACGAAATTAGTATACCTCCATCCTATGGTATCAAAAGAAAAACACAACAACATTAAATTAAAAAAAAAAATCAATTGTCCTCTTAACACAGTGATTCATTTTGCCACCATAGATTCCGTTCTTCCTTTCATATTGAAGTGGTAGTCTTTAACATGGCTGCAACGGCTCCCTCACATGTTCTCCGCACATGACAGGCACATCTCGAAAGTTGTATTTCATTCATAAACTACTCATTGGGTTTCGTGGAGAGATACTGAAAGATATCCAAGTATATAAGCGAACGAGCTAAACAACGATGATGACCAACTTTTCAACCTGTGGGCTGTTTGTAAAAACCCACCTGCCACAACCTACTACGCATTATACACACATTTTGGGGTTCCAATGCGAAAGTGTATTCCAATTTTCGTTGTTTCTTGCTTTCCTTCTTTACCTCCATCTTCTTGAACTTTCCTCAGCTATATTAGTGCTGATTAAATGGATAATTTTACAGGTTTAAATATAGCAAGAATAAAGAATTCCAACTCAAACTCTGGTCTAAATGGAAAGAAAATCTCGTTTCTAAGGTAAGCAAAACAAATCAGCTAAATGTCAACAACAGCAATAAAACAACAACAAATAAAAATTTACAATGAGCCTACATAAAATGTATTTTAAGAAAAAAAAAAAATACACTTTTGCCAATCACCGAAGTGTTAAACACTCAACTCAAACATTCATTTCCGTTCTAAATGTGGACATATGAAAGCAATATGAAATGGGTTTGTGTGGTTGCTCCCCTAGCTCTATCTCCGCAATTCAGAGGTGTAAAAAATAAAAAAATCATTAAATTACACTCAACTATAGTGGGTAGCTCTTTAAAAAAGTATCTATCGCCAGAATATGATAACAAGAGGATAATTGAATAAAAAATAAAACTAATTGAATCAAGGGAAAAAATAACTTAATTTCGTCCCAGCCTTATCACATATAACCTTGAGGACTTCTTAATTTCGTTGGCGATTCCCGTGCCGGGATTGTGGAGAATCCCCGTCCCTGGTTCTGCTCGCTTTGCCAGAACCGCCTCCATCATCGTTAGGAGTGAGTGAGGTGTAACTGGTGCATGGAGTTGGTGCATTTTTGATCTTGCTCTGTTCTTACGTCACTATGGGATTATAGCTGCAATGAATATGTTCCAAGATTTTGTGCGAACATAGACAGCAGGCGGTCACAATCGTCGTAGTCGCACTATGTGACTTCTCCCGTGCGGCAACACCCCAGCCCCAATATTGCCGGGCCAGTACCACGAAGTGTGTCTTTCTTGCATTTGACAAGATCGACCAAATTGAAGACTGTATGAGTTGGAAGAACCTAATGGTTGCAGCGATCCAGGAGACAAAGTTGACCAACACCTGCAGGCTGCACAGTTGTCACGATTACAATGTGCCACGCATGGATCGCAAACGGAATGGAGGAAAATTGGCCTTCGTGATACACCATTCCGTGCATCTCGCTTGTGCCTGGCTTTAGTGACCTATACATGGACTGTAGGGGGGTAGCAGCCAGGTCCCTTACTGCCGAAATAGAACTAAATAACGTGTACACACCGCCGATTGGCAGCTGTGTCCCAGTAAAGTGCTAAGTTAAAAGGCTCGACATTAGTGGCCTAGTATCTAGCCGTAATCGCCTGGTTTTAGGAGACTTTCATGTCCATTTGGCAGAGCAGATTGTAGGCTCTATGTTTTGCCCGGCGAATGAGGACGCCACAACTAGAATTACGAGGAGGTGCAACAGCTCGCCAGACACCATCATTTCTTTGGGATCACCCCACCTCCAAAGAATAATCAACTTCGACGGACCACCCGATTCCATAACCTCTGAGCACCTGATGTTTATGAATCAGAAGAGTGCCGATTGGGTAGACTTCAAAGAGTACACCAACCAAGAGCTGACATCCTCCTCATTTTTGTCCACTGGTAATCCAAGCTCGCTACCAACAACCAAATCAGCTACACAAGTACCTGATTTTAGCTCAATGATAAGGGTCCTCCTTTTTTTATAGCCGAGTCCGAACGGCGTGCCACAGTGCGACACCCCTTTGGAGAGAAGTTTTACATGGCATAGTACCTCACAAATGTTGCCAGCATTAGGAGGGGAAAACCACCGCTGAAAATTTTCTCTGATGGTCTCGCCAGGATGCGAACCCAGGCGTTCAGCGTCATAGGCGGACATGCTAACCTCTGTGCTACGGTGGCCTCCTTTTCGTGTACCCAAGGGAAACTGAAAGAATGTTGTTGTTGTATCATATCGTTGCGTCAGACCAATAGGAATTGAGGAGTTTACATTTGCCGGAACGTTATTGAGCCACTACTCTCGTTCGTCGTAGGATATTAACTTCATTCGATACTACAGGCGGCGGATGGTCATTAAGAATGACATTTACAGAATGCTGTTGAAGCTTTTTGTAGAGCTAAACCTCGCGCTCTAATCTTGAAGATCCAACCTGACGTCTTTCCATGAGAAGGTAATTTGGTTGGCAACTGTGAAAAAGCACATTAGATACAGCTTAAACGTGTTAGAACTGGCAAACTATCGATAATCGCAACATTCGATATTTTCGCTATTTCTAATAATAAAGATCGATAGTATCGATACTTCCCATCGCCAATATGCAAATGCAAATTTTGCCCATGAACATTCCACTAAGGAACAGGGGCAAACTTCTCACATTTCAATGAGTGCAGTCCGATTCAAGTTTTAAGCTCAATGATATCTTCTTTCTTTAGCCGATGATATCTTCTTTTTATAGCCGAGTCCGAAGGGCGTGCCGCAGTGCGACTCCTCTTTGGAAAGATGTTTTACATGGCATAGTACCTCACAAACCACCGCTGAAAATTTTTTTCTGATGGTCTCGCCAGGCGTTCAGCGTCATAAGCGGACGTGTTAACCTCTGCGCTACGGTGGCCTATGTATCAACCGAAATTAAGAAGTAACAATCAGGACATCGACTTATATGGAAGCAATATCGATGATAAAAGTCATGAAAGAAATCAATGTACAAAATTTGAGGCGCAATTGTGATACATTAAGCGTCCGATCGCTTTTTTATACCCACCACCGAAGGATGGGGGTATATTCATTTTGTCATTCCGTTTGCAACACATCGAAATATCCATTTCTGACTCTATAAAGTATATATATTCTTGATCAGCGTAAAAATCTAAGACGATCTAGACATGTCCGTCCGTCTGTTCGTCTGTATGTTGAAATCACGCTACAGCCTTTAAAAATTGAGATATTGAGCTGAAACTTTGCACAGATTCTTTTTTTGTTGATAAGCAGGTTAAGTTCGAAGATGGTCTATATCGGACTATATCTTGATATAGCCCCCATATAGACCGATCGGCCGATTTAGGGTCTTAGGCCCATAAAAGCCACATTTATTATCCGATTTTGTTGAAATTTGGGACAGTGAGTTGTGTTAGGCCCTTCGAAATCCTCCGTCAATTTGGCTCAGATCGGTCTAGATTTGGATATAGCTGCCATATAGACCGATCCTCCGATTTGGGGTCTTAGGTCCCTAAAAGCCACATTTATTATCCGATTTTGTTGAAATTTGGGACAGTGAGTTGTGTTAGGCCATTCGACATCCTCCGTCAATATGGCTCAGATCGGTTCAGATTTGGATATAGCTGCCATATAGACCGATCCTCCAATTTAGGGTCTTAGGCCCATAAAAGCCACATTTATTAGCCGATTTTGCTATGATTTGAGACAGTGAGTTGTGTTAGGCCCTACAACGTCCTTCGTCAATTTGGCTCAGGTCGGTTCACATTTGGATATAGCTGCCATATAGACCGATCCTCCGATTTAGGGTTATATGCCCATAAAAGCTACATTTATTATCCGATTTTGCTGAAATTTGGGACAGTGAGTTAAGTTAAGCCCCTTGACATACTTCTGCATTATCGCACTGATCGGTCCAGATTTGGATATAGCTGCCATATAGACCGATCTCTCGGTTTTAGGTTTTGGGGCCATAAAAAGCGCATTTATTTTCCGATGTTGCCGAAATTTGGGACAAAGAGTTAAGTTAAGCCCCTCCACATATTTCTGCTATGGGACATAAGTTATGAGTTTTGCACCGGATTTTGACGAAAGGTGGTTTACATATATAGCCGAGGTGGTGGGTATCCAAAGTTCGGCACGGCCGAACTTAACGCCTTTTTACTTGTTTGTTCTAATACTACAGTAGCAACAGACTACAGGGCGACTTTCAAACTTTCCTTACCAACACAGAAAAAATTAAAAACTAGGTTCAATTAGAAAATTTGTACATTAAATTTTCGTCAATCCGTTTGTAACACCTCGAAATATGCATCTAAGACCCCATAAAGTATATAAATTCTTGGTCGTCATTACATTTTCAGTCGATCTAGCCATGTCCGTCCGTCTGACGAAAGCACGCTAAATTTCGAAGGAGTAAAGCTGGGCGCTTGAACTTTTGCACAAATACTTCTTATTAGAGTAGGTCGGTTGGGATTGTAAATGGGCCAAATCGGTCCATGTTTTGATATAGCTGCCATATATACCGATCTTGGGTCTAGACTTCTTGAGCCTCTAGAGCTTGCAATTCTTATCTGATATGGTAGAAATTTTGCACGTAGTGCTTTAAAATCACTTCCGACAACTCTGCTATGTATGGTCTAAATCCGTTGATAACCTGATATAGCTGCCATATAAACCGACATTGAGTCTTGACTTCTAGAGCTTCTAGAGGGCGCATTTCTTATTCGATTTGGAGTGAAGTGTTCTAGTATGACTCCTAATAACTGTGCCACGTATAGTCTAAATCGGTCCAAATCCTGATATAGCCGCCATATAAACCGATCTCTTGAGCCTCTAAACTGTGTAATTCATAACGGATGTCTACCATCAGCTTTGCTAAGTATGGTTGAAATCGGTTAATAACCTGATATAGCTGCCACATAAACCGATCTTGGGTTTTGACTTCTTGAGCTTCTAGAGAGCGCAATTTTTATTCGATTTGGTCGAAAGTTTGTTCGAAGTGTTTTATTTTGATTTTCAACAACTGTGTCAAGTATTGTATAAATCAGTACATATCCTGATATAGCTGTCATATCAACCGATCTCCCTATTAGACTTCTTGAGCTTCCAATATGGTTGAAATTTTGCATATGTCGTTTTGGTATGATTTCCAACAACTGTTCCAAGTATAGTCTAAATCATTATTTAACCAGATCTAGCTGCCATATAAACCGACTTCCCAGTTTGACTTTTTAAGCCTCTGGAGGGCGCAATTACTACTCGATTTGCCTGAAATTTTGGTGGTGGTGTTTTTCTATGACTGCTGTTTTTCTATTTGAAAAAGACATTCAAAGAACTTGACAAATCCGATTCATGGTGGAGGGAATATAAGATTCGGTCCGGCCGAACTTAGCACGATTTTTACTTGTTTTATTCTACATACCAAACCAGCAAAAATTAAAGCTTCTAGAGACCGAACAAGAATAATCGAGTGACCAGTTTATATGGGGGCTATATCAGGTTATAGATTGATTTGGACCGTAACATAACACCGCATGCGTAATCGGACAAAAATTGCGGCTTGTAAGGACTCAAGAAGTCAAATCGGCAAATTGGTTTATATGGGAGCTTTTTCGGATAAAATATGCGGCTTCCAGGGGCTCAAGAAGTCAAATCGGGTGATCGGTTTACATGGGAGCTATATCAGGGTAAATGCCGATTTGAACCGTATTTAGCACAGTTAGTAGAAGTGACAACAGAACACTATCTGCCAAATTATATCCACATCGGTCAAAAATTGTGGCTTCCAGGGGCTCAATAAGTCAAATCGAGAGATCGGCTTATATGGGAGTTATATCAGGTTATAGACCGATTTGGACCGTACTTTGCACGGTTATGTGTTTATGCACGGTTGTGCATAAAGTAGAAGAATCTTTCGATTCCTAGACGTCCACATTGGCAGTGTCTATTGATATCGTTTAATAATTTGCGGACCGACACATTGATCCAATGCTTAGACCAATAACGGGTGGACCCGGTCCTTAGAGAGTGGATAAACCATATGTTAAGGAACAGGTGGATAAATTGCGCGTCCCATTGTCTGATATTAGCAGACTAACCATTCAAAGAATAGCACAGCAAAGAAAGGTAAGGCAAAATGTGTGATGTTGCTTAAAACCATTTGACTGGCTACCTGTCTCGAGATTTCTGATTCGCCAAGGATCTTCATCAGCAGAATTTGTCAAATGGATCATGGTGCTTTACATACCAACTCAACTAGAGCTGGTTGCAAAGCTCACATCTGAATTTGAACAGGGCTCTTAAAGACGACTTGATTCACAAGCGCAAAAGAAAACCAGTAAGGAAAGGCAAAAGTCGGGTGGAGACGACTATATAATACCCTAGACCACCTGGTGTACGTAGTACTTTTTATATGTAGAACTTCTCTCGAAATCGAGTCAGACTTTAATTTGGATAATACCTATTGAAATATAAAATAGAACCTTGTAAGATTTTTCTACGAATAGGACAATTTAAAAATAAATTGGAACTTAAATAGGAAATATGTTACCAGCGCTTACCTAATTGATTTTGAGAATGCTTTTGAATCGATGTAGATTCAACGGTTAATTGTAAAATTAATAACATTTTACTTTCCAATAACTCTGATTATGCTCTTGCACAATATGTTTAGTCACTCATAAAGATGGCCAAATCAGTTACAAAGAATTCAAGAATGCGTCAAATTATTAGAAAGTATCGACGTTATAATTACTGCAGTCGACAAAGAGATGGTAGGTGTTGATTTGTCCTTCTCGGGTCTTTTCCAGGATTTAGCGCAGTTGTGAATATCTGGTCCAGGGTGGATTTACCAGATTATAAGCCGCATTGATAGGGCACAATTATTTCATTGATTTTTGGTTTTAATCTTCCATATAGTACGCTCGAGACTTATTCCTCTGTAGTTGGCACATTCCGTCTTGTCTCCTTTCTTGTGTACGGGATATAGTTTGCTGAGGTTCCAATCATCGGGTATGCGTTCTTCTAGATAAACTGATGCATAGGATGTGACTGCACCAAAGCTTTCGGTTTGATGTTTAATTCTTTGGTAGAATTTCCGGACTTCATTCTGACTCCTGTACATCTCAATTCGCTCACACTCACGTTTTTCATGTCCTTTTTGTTTCTGCGGAATAGACGTTCCTCCTCTCTCCGTTTCTCCCGATGCTACTGATTGCAGGGTTGCTCTATATGCCGCATTCTTGGCTTCAGTAGCATGTCGACACTCTTGGTCGTATCATGGGTTTCTTGGAGGAGGCTTCCGGTACCCAAGTATGGATTTCGCGGCATTTTCCATGGAGTGGGCAATAGTTTGCCACTGCGCCATTATATCGTAGGAGCAAGGAGTGCTTTCATCAAACAGTTGGGTCAGTCGAGTGGAGTATGCCGCTGCCATCTGTTGTGTTTGCAGCTTTTCAATGTCCAGCTTCCGTGCAGTGTCAGATCGTATTTTCCTTTGCTGCAACAAGGTAATAATCCGAATCTCTATTCGCTCCACGGATCAATCGTACATCTAACACGCTCGATAAATCCCTTCCATCTATCACAACGTGATCAATTTGGTTTCTCGTGTCTTGATCTGGTGACAGCCATGTGGCTTTGTGAATATTTTTATGTTGAAATCTGTGGCTACTAACTACCATGGTTTTTGCCGCGGCGAAATCAATCAGCTTCAACCCATTACTGGACGTTATCTCGTGGAGGCTAAACTTTCCGACTGTTGGACCGAAAATGTCTTCCTTTTCTATCTTCGCATTAAAATCTCCCAGAACGATTTTAATATCATGGGCGGGGCAACGGTCATATTCTCTCTCTAAGCGCTCGTAGAAAATATTCTTGGTCTGCTCGTCTTTGTCTTCCGTTGGGATATGGGCACCAATAAGGCTGATGTTGAAGAATTTGGCTTTTTTGCGGATTGTGGCTAGCCTCTCATCCACCGGAGTAAAGCTGGAGACAAGGTGTTTCAGTCTCCGACTAACCACAAATCGCCTCCTTTCGCCCCTAACCTTGGAACAGACGCTGATGTTGGCCATTGGTTATTTTAAGGCGGCAATAACTCGCCTTGTCATCTCGAGTACCATTGGCATTGAGTATTTTATTAAGAGCCAGTGCCACCTGACTCCTCACTGATACTCTCCTCTCGAAAATCGCTGACTGCCCGCGGTCGCATTTGCAGCTACTCCGCATAAACGGAGCTTTCCACCATCCGCAACCTGTGGACACGCCCGGTAGCTTTCAGCTAAGCTTCCCGTGATAACGATGGACACCACAAAAGTCGAAGCTCAAAGTTCCAGCCTGTGTGGTGCTCATAGTTATGCCGTATCGACCGTGTGTAATACACATCCAAATATACTTGCGCTTTTTACGATGTGCTCTGTTAAAAAGCCTGCGGACCTCTTTCCGAATATAACGAATCTCCCCGGTCATCCAGGGTTTTTCCTGGTCTGATTTCATTTTCCGAAGAGGACAACTATCTTCAAAGGACCCCACCAATGCAGTCGTAATCCTGTTGAGATTTTCGTCAATGTCTTCTATGCTTGGACAATCTTTGATTTTTTCCCTTGCTGATTTTTTCCATCAGATCGTGTATAGCAATCTCGCTCCGGTGGAGGTTTATCTGGATTACCTCAATCATTGGTTCTCCACTAAATGGGCATCTTGGGAGTAGGTGATGATCTCATCGTATGCTCTCTGTCCTTTAGACTGCATTGACTTTCCTGTCACTGCACTGCCTGATGTCATCGTTTTAGGTTCTTTGCCTAGTCTAGTCTTCTGACTCTTTATAAAGTCGGTAATGGTTCCATCGTCGGGTCCCTGTTCGTTAGACTGTATTGGGTTTCCATTCCCTGTACCGCCTGATGTTTCAATACTAAGATCTTTGCCTATCTAAGTCTTACAAATCTTATGTAAATGGGCTTCTTGGGAGTAGGTGATGGTACCATCATCGGCTCCCTGTTCGTTGGGTTGCATTGAGGCTCCTGTCGCTGCGCTGCCTAATGTTTCAATATTAGGATCTTTACCTACCCCAGTATTCCGAATCTTGAAGTTGGTAATGGGTCCGTCGTCGGATCCCTGTTTGTTAGGCTGTGATGGGTCTCTCGCCACTGCACTGTCTGAATTTCTGTCTATCCTAGTCTTTCAAATATTAAAAAAGACAGTGTTGCTCCTATAGTGCGTCATGCCTTTAGTCTTAGCCAAACTCGTCACGGAGTCTTGATCAATGCCAACTACAAGGAGAGTTCCTTCCTCCTTCTCCTCCCTGCGGAAGACCTCCCACTTCTCTTGTGACCAAACCTTGGTTTTGCTTGCCCAAGAATCCCAACATGCGTTCCGTCGCAAATTTACTGACCCATCCCTTGATGATGACCGTCGCCTTTGTGAGCTGGGGGATATCCATTTTTCTCACCAGGTCGAGCTTTGCGCTCTCCCAGAGAGCGTGAATACCTCTGACGAGCTGTTTGATGGTATCAATACATTCGGGTATAACCACCACTGACAAATTTTTTAGATGTTCGAGCCAGGATTGGAGCCCAAGCTTCTGCGTCATAGGCAGACTTGCAAACCTCAGCGCTACGGTGGCCTCCACACCTAACGCTACGATTGTTATCTATTGCGATTAATTTTAAAAATTAATATAAATTAATTTGTTTATAATACTCCTTAAAGACCATGTCCCCGACAATAAAGAGAGGCTCATAATGGAGAGGCTCATAATGGAAACGAAAATTTTTCTTCGAAGCCTGGGATCATTATATATATATATATATATATATATATATACTAGCATTCCGCCCTTTATAATTTTTGTATTTTTTTCTCACTTCGTTAAGAATTGTGCGTTTGAGTACCTAAATATACGAAGAAAAAAATATCTTCTAGTTGTCCAATATATTCTTTCATGGTAACAATTACACCACATTTTCGTTTTATTTTATATGTCGTATTTTTTCAAGTCTGCGATAATGTTTCTGTAAAAAAAGTACCAAGAGGTACCACGAGTTGTGAAAAGATTATTTAGTCACCCTTCATATTTTTCCTAGTTGTACATGCATGCCAAATATCAGACCTTTAGCTTCATCTGTAAAGAAAGTACCAAATTGCACCAATTTTGGTACCAAAATGCATGACAGTTTTAATGGATAATTTAGTCACCAATCATATATTTCCCAGTTGTACCAACATGCTAATTTTCAGACTTCTATATCCATCTATGAAAAAAGTACCAAATGGTACCAAATTTGATACCAAAATGTGCAAATGATGAATAGACCATTTAGCAACACATCATATGTTTCATAGTTGAACTTAGGTGCCAAATTTCACACCTCTAGGTCCATCTCAATAAAAAGTACCAAATGGAATCAAAATATACGAATTTTTATTAGAACATTTAGTTACGCATCATATATTTCTTAGTTGAACCTGCATGCCAAATTTTAGACCTCCAGCTCTACCTGAAGAGAAAGTACAAGATGGTACCAATTTTGGTACACATATTTATGAATTTTTAATATATCTTGTAGTCACTAATCATATATTTCTTAGTTGTACCCACTGGCCAAATTTCAGAGCTAGAGGTCTATGAAGTAAATACCAATAAATGCCTACTCGCTCCCACATACCAAATATCAGACCTCTAATGCTATCTGCACAAGAAGTACCAAATGGTACCTATACTGTTACCAAAATGTACGAATTGTAAATCTTTTTACAGTCATATTTTTCCTAGTTGTACCTGCCCGCCAAATTTCAGACCTCCAGCTGCATCCATTGCAAAATGTACGAATTTTGATTAGATCATTTAGTCATCCATCATATATTTCCAGTTGTGCATGCGAAATTTCAGACCTTTAGCTTCTTCTGTAAAGAAAGTACCAAATGGTACCAATTGCTGTACTTCCTGCCGTTACCAGTACTGTTTATCCATTTGTTGTTTTCACCCTCATCCTTTTGAAGCAGATGTCTTTTAAGTCCAATTTCAAAATTCTACCTCTACCTACCGCCCTGTACAAAGTTCACCCATTTCGTACCATTTTGGTACTTTTTTTAGTACCTAAGTGTGGCAAAGTTTCAAAATCCAGAGTTCTAGTTCAATTTACAAATAACCAATTGCGGTACTCAACGTACTATTTCTCGTACTTCCGTTACGATTTTCCATTTTTTTTTACCGAACTTTATTTTTTCGAGATGCTTCTTAATTTGAGCCCAAAAACATTATTCTAGCCTTTTCCATTCGCGCTGGGTAAATATGTACCATTTTGTACTTTTTGATCCGAAGTTATGACCGAAAACCAAAATTCGTGCAAAATTTCATGAGTTTAGCTTTAGCCGTTAGGCCTGGGCGATGATTAGTCAGTCAGTCACGCAACTCTTGTATATATATATATATTGGGTTGCCCAAAAAATAATTGCGGATTTTTAAAAGAAAGTAAATGCATTTTTAATAAAACTTAGAATGAACTTTAATCAAATATACTTTTTTTCTAAAGCAAGCTAAAAGTAACAGCTCATAACTGACAGAAGAAAGAATGCAATTACAGAGTCACAAGCTGTGAAAAAATTTGTCAACGTCGACTATATGAAAAATCCGCCATGACTTTTTGGGCAACCCAATACAAGCAATATATTTCATGTTTTTCAAGTAATATATTTCATGTTTTATACACAATTTAATCCAGTAAATAAAAAAGTTTTTATTCATGTGAACAATTTAAATTATTTATTTTTTTAAAAATAGTTGCTAATAAGGGCAACTTTGAAATAATTGGTTTATAGAGTTAATAACCACTTTCATTGGGGTTTTGGAGCTTATCGTAAATCCAAATTGCGAAATTGTTTATCAATAATACAAATTTCTTGATAGGACCGATTTCAGCATATTTATTAATTGAATGTAAAAATTTCTTAATTCAACCTAGATTGTAATTTTTTCTGTGTAGCAATGACCAGACTATAAACAACAGACAACAAGACAATGTGGGCCGATGGGTTGCGCGGAGATGACAAGCTGATAAGGCGTATGCATTAGCTCCACTGCACGATGATTGCAATCTCTGCATTAGAGCTGGCAATTTCTCGATAATCGCAACATTCGATATTTTCGATAGTTTTAATAATAAATATCGATAACATCGATACTATCGTTAATTTCCCATCACCTATATTTCAAACGAAAATGAAAAGTAGAAATCAGGAGATCGATTTATATAGAACCAATATCAATGCACAGACCAAATAAAATTAAGGTTAATGAAGTCATGAGAGAAATCATTGAACAAAAATTGCGCCCTCTATCGGCGCAATGTATCCTAAAGGATATATTCAGTATTGGATTGCTTTTTTTTTGTTTAGTTTAGCAATATTGCGAAAAAATATTAATCGATATTCAGTCAAAAAATTAAATACCAATAGTGCCATGGATATTTTGCCAGCTCTACTCAGTATACTATTTCCCGCACAAAAGAAAGGATCAAGATGGAAGGTGTCAACTACAGAGGGATTAGTCACCTCTCCAAGATACTTCGTACTGTGCGAAGGATTAAAACCTAAAGTCAATGAGTTCATTGGGCCCTATCAATGAGGCTTTGGACCTGGTTAACCCACCATAGTCCAGATATTCACACTGCGACAAATCCTGGAAACGACCCGAGAAGGACAGGTCAACTGTAGTATGTTACAATGGAAACTCCCAGTTCATCGCATATAAAGATTTTAAAGGTTTCCCATAGGTTAAGTCAGAGTCGCGGGCTTGATTCCTTGTAAACCAGTGCTATTTTAAGGGAAGAAATGTAATATAGACGCCAGGCATAAAACATCAAAATGTTTTGCTGGCCAAGCAGCCTTTCTTGTGTCCCTTACACGAGAAAGGAGACAAGACGGAATGTGCCAACAACAGAGGAAGAAGTCTACTACCCATCGCATACAAGATGCTGTCGAGCGTACTGTGTGAAAGATTAAAACCTAATGAGTTCATTGGGCCCTATCAATGAGGCTTTAGACCCGGCAAACCCCCCATAAACCAGATATTCACACTGCACCAAATCCTGGAAAAGACCCGAGAAGAACGGCTAAACTATATTATGTTAAAGTAGAGACTGCCAATACTTCGCATATAAAGACTTTAAAGTCGTAGGTGTGATTCTTGTAAACCAATGCTATTTTAAGAGAAGAAATTTAATATAGAGACCAGGCATAAAACGTCAAAATGCTTTGCTGACCCTGTAGCCACGTTCGATTACTTTAAATATAAAAATACAAAAAAGGATTCTTTGAATCTGGTCAACTCGTGCAAAAAAAAAAAAACGAAATGTATAACGTGTGTCCGGGAGACTTAAATCTTAAAAAAAGACTTATACCTGCCTGACAGACCGTACGCCAGTTCGCACGTCTGTCTTTCTCCCTGTCAAAAAAACGTAGTTTTTTTTTTGCCCATTTGATTTCAAGTGGGTCGGTTGGTTGGTCGGTCGGTGATTCGGTTCGCTTATTCGTTTGCTTTGTCATGTACACACTTTGGTCGTATTTTGTGTGTTATTTTTAAGTCCTGCGTGGGTTTTCATTCATGAATTCATGTTTACTTGCTCTTGGCCAATACTCTCAAGCATTCCCACACACAAAATCTCACACTCACATACACATGTATTCAGAATTTTACTCTACAGCAGGGCACATGTAACTCTCGGTGTATGTACCTCCACTAGGGGCGTCCTCATCCCTCCGGCGTAGAGCTTCTCTGGGGATGCTATAAATATTGGGGCTAACACCCCGTTGCGAACAAAAAGAACAATACTTCGGACAGCAGCCTCCAACAACCCCTTGAGAGCGTCCCACTATGTGTGTGGAGAAATATTTGTTGCCAGCAAGGATATAAGGCAAGCGCATGCCCCTTGCTTTTAATTTTTTGCTTTTCAATTTCCGATGGCAAATCGTGCACATGCCTTTACAACGGAGCTACAATGCAAACGCTTTTTTTTATAAGCGCGAGAGTAATCATAGGCGGCAGCACAAATTGCTTATTTTGTAGAGTTTTACACGCGCGTGTATTTGCTTTTGATATCCTTGAAATAAGTTCACCTTCTTTGTGGACTGCTGTGTCTGAGGCTGCTGTTACCCAACTCCTCCCGCATGTAGGGCGTTGGGATTTTCCTTATTGTGGCAGGCATTGTTGCAGTGGTTGTAGATGAAAGCTGACTTTTTGCCTTGCCCTGCTCTGTGTGTTTGACTCTACGCTGGTTTTGAAGTATCAGGGTCATGGATATAAATTTTAATTTGTTTTTGGGTCTCCAAAATGGAGAAGCTCTTGCAAAACGAAAGAAAAAGAAAAAAAAACAACACAGTACGAGTTTTAAGTCATAAAGGAGAGCCTTCTATTTTACACATACACTGGCGAGAGCTTCAGAGAAGGCTGCAGAAAAATGCCAGCCATGAAGGTATTTGTATGGCCGGAAAACTTCGAAACCCCCAACACCATTTTCAGGTCCACGGACAACAAAACTTAAGTTGAAGGATAAATTTTTTTTCTCGCTATCATGCAAATCGTGACAGACCCATAGTAACGACAAAGGAAGGCACAATCCGTAAGATGATTTGTTCCACCACAAGGAAGTGAACAAGGACATGCTGCTGTAGTAAACGCTTCTTCACAGGCAGAGGACACATGCTGTGGGAGTTCGGGAAGGAGGAGATGATGCTCGAGTTGATAGTAGTGCTATGAAGTTGTCAGGCTTTAGGGTTGAAAGAAAGAAGTGCACCTAACACATAATTTCTAAAGCCCTTCAGTTTCTACTTCTTCAAGTGTATTTCAAATGGGATATTAACCCTGTCGTAGTGCTGGGGTAGGCAAAAAGGCAATACTAACGCATTTACACAGGAGTTCGGAAGGTAGGTTAAGAATCATTGGCGTAGCTAGGGGGTCCTGGGGGGCTTAGCCACTTAGAAAACCACAAACTGTACCCTGCAACACTACTGTGGCTGTGGCTAAAATGTGTAGTTCGACTCGGATATTCCTGCTGATTCAGATAAGTCATGTCCATCTGTCCACGTATTCTTTCTGTGCTGATAGTCCGTCTGTCAGTTTTTGTAACATTAATCCTGAAAATTTCCATATATCTCGTATCTCTTTTTATGTTCAAAGACAAACGCTATCTATATAGGCTAAAATCGGTTTAGATTAAGTTACAGCTCCCTTATATATATACATGCATCGACCGATTTTCACTTCCCCCAGGGAATACTTAGGAAATGGGTCATAGCCTGATGAAATCCTAGTCTGTATAAGCAAATTTTAACTAAGAACCAATAGGAACAACATGTACGATTTAGCATTAATTTTGATTGGTTTAGTGTAAGTAAGGTTAGATTGAAAAGAAGATGCGGATATCAATCCGCCCCCTGCCACTATGGACATACACCTAAGGTTTTGTAAAAAAAGAGAATTGGAAGGACTTGAGTTGGATAGAACATAGAATATTCTCTTCTCGCTAAAGATATGGCATCCCTTCGCTAGTATCACATCTAGACCCAGATAAAGATTTCTAAGCTAGAATATGGTCAAAATAGAAGCACATTGATTCTATCAAAATTTTTTCAAATCTGTGTATCGCCGTTTAAAAAGTTTACATCGGAAAGTATACTAACGAGAGCGTGAAAAGATCTCATCTTCTAAAGATTTTTGTAGATATTCAGCTTACGATTACTTGCAACACATGGACTGACAAATCCATAGAATAATCTGGTGTGCCTTAGGATTCTTAACATTTTATAAAATATTGTCATTAGATTCCTTAGATTCTTATTAGCGTGTCGCCTCCAATCTTAAATATTTCGGCTGGCGAACTATCGGCTCCTGCTGCCTTGTTTTTTTTCGGTCGGTTGATGGTAGACATTCTACACCATCATCATGGATTACTTCTGTGGTGTCTTCATTATCGAATGCCAGCAGCTGAAAAAGGTATTCCTTCCTTATCTGTAGCACACTTAACAGCTTTGTCTACACTGAAAAAATTGTTGTTCCAATTTCAAAGACTCCAGCTAAAGCTAAGCAAGCATAATTTAAAAATGATCGAATTTACAACTTTTTAAGGAAACATTTCCTTTGACGAAAGATAATATCCATGATATTAAGGATTTTTTACTTTAAATGGTAGGTTAACAGATCCTTAACATTGCGTAAAATTAAGGTCAAAATATCGATGAAAGTTAAGAAATCGACTTTAGGACAAGACAACTGCGAACCTTAGTACACTTATAAAAAAATTATAATTGGACAGTCATCTGTGTGGCAAAAAAAGGATCAATCAGTGATTGAAATTTGAAACGGATGGTCGTGTCCGTGAGTAAATAGGAAATCAAATTTAAAGATAGGATATTTATTTTAAAGTTTTGATTCTTTAACTACTTTGCATTGCTTTAATCCTACAAATAAAGAAAGTTCTCAAATTTTGAGACTTTTTTTCTGTGTATATCTGCTACGTTGTAACGTTGCAACGTTTTCCGTTGCCATTTTGTGTGAATAAGGAACAATTTAAAAATTTCGGCCAACTATTTTTTTTTCTGTTTACGAACTTTTGTTGCAACAAGGTTATGATCCGGATCATAGTTCGCTCTTCGGATGGATCATAAGTTGTTGTTGTTGTTGCCACATTTGCGCGATCCGTGGCCATTGGTTAATTAAAGGCGCCAATAACTCGCCTTGTCATTTCGAGCTTCATAGGCACTCATTATTTATGAAAGAACGGGTGCCGCCAGTTCTGTCACTGAGACTCTCCGCTCGATATCGCTGATTGTCCGCAACTGCCATTGCAGCTGCTCCCTCTATACAACCTGTGGACGCGCCCGGTAGCTCGCATCTAAGCTTCTTGACGATGAACAACACACCGGTCGGACCCCAAAGTTCCAGCCTGTGTGGTGCTCATAGCTATCCAGTGCCGATCATACGCCTAACACGTTAGTTGAATGCCTTCCATATATAACAACATGGTCTATTTGGTTTCGCGTGTTTTTATCGGGTTACAGCCATGTGGCCGTGTGAATCTTTCGATGTTGGAATCTAGTGCTGCTAACTACCATATCAAAAGTTTCCCGTGTAAGCTAAATTTTTTGATTGTTGGACCAAAGATATTTGTTTCTTCTCTATTCTTGCAATAAAGTACCCCAGAATGATTTTAATATCATGGACAGGGCAGTCGACATATTCTCTTTTAGGCGATCGTAGAAAATGTCTTTATTCTGCTCGTCCTTGTCTTTCGTCGGAGCATGGGCACAAATATGGCTGATATTGAAGAACTTGGCATTTTGGGCTTTGATTGTGGCATCCGCAGGTGTAAACCTGGAGACAAGGTGTTTCAGTCTCTAACAACCACAAATCCACAGCCCAATTCATGCCTCTTACCATTGTAACGCCACCTTTCGGGGTCTTGTGACGTCTTTTCCAAGCCATCGCCTTCCTCTATGACAGTCATATCAGCCCTGTACCATTCAAGCACATCCGCCAGTGCGTGTACTGCACTTTCTCTGTACATTTCAGATGCAGATATGCAAGTCATGTGTTTTATAATTTTTGCGGGGTCGTCAACATTGGGGTGATCAATTTAAAATGTTCTTTGTTATTTCGGACGGATATGTTCTTTTTCTAAGTGATGGGCTACTTAACCGGTGCCTCAACACACCCAACTTTGTATAATTCCATGGGTGAACTAGCGGCTCATTTTAACTCACTACTTTTAACGGATGTTAAAGAAAGCTACCCCAGGAGACGCCACAGTGATGTTTGTATCCTCAATGGAGATAAAGGAAGATCAACATAAGCCAGAGTTTTGCACAGTCAAAACCAATCAAAACCATTGCTTGGCATCTCCAAGTCAAATATGTAAGGTGGAAAAAAGTACAATATATAAGAAAAATACATCCATTAAAGCGCACTCTATTCGTATCATATGGATACAGAAGGAGACATGTAATATGACAAAAACATATCGTCTGATGCACCTTTAAAAGCCGTAATTTAGAGCATTGCAAATTTACCCATCACATATCAATGAGTGCTGTCCGTTTCAAATTTAAGCTCAACGATAAAGGGCCTCTTTTTTATAGCCGGTTCCAACAGTGACGCAGTGAGACACCTCATGTTGAGAAGATTTTACATGGCTGTCATATCATATGGTACAGTACTTACAAATGTCGCCAGCATCAGGAGGAGATTACTAGGATTCGAACCCAGGCAATTTAGCGTCATAGGCGGACATGCAAACCTCTGCGCTACGGTTAGAGCATACTAAGCTTTAACCCTTATTGGGTTTCCTGTGGTAATTTTAAACATTGAATTCAATTTGAACTTTTAACATTAGTTAAATCTATTTGCATTTAAAGGCTGGCACTATGTGTGTTTTTCGCAACGGAAATCAAATTTTTTCGCGATTAATTTTTTTAGGTAATAGATTTTGAAATAAAAAAACTTGTTGATTTCATTTAGTAATTCACTAAATAATGAGGGAATGTCTCACTGAAAATCTGTTATCTAATTGTCGTCACAAAATGCGAACATGATACCATCCTTCAAAGACAATTGCATACATCTTAATTTTTATTCATTTGCCCCTTGCACAACTTTAAAAAATCCCTCAAAATTGTGCTAATGCCAATCGGATTGGCAACATTTCGTGTGGCTTGTGTGAGTGTTGCCTGCCTTTGTTGTATACAATAAACCTGTTATGATGGGACTATTTTACTTTCGGCACGGATGTATCTGCGTGTAGAAATTGAAAAATTTCAATGAATCGGCACACAAACACACACCCGCAACACACGCACACCAATATCCGATACAATGGGAAAATATCAATGAACTTGTACGAAAAAACAAGAAGAGAGCAACAAAGTGGAATACTAAGAGAGCCCAGACCATATTCAACAATCTCAGTTGTAAGCTTCAATACATTTGAGAGAGACCCGACAAAGTCATGCTGTATGTATCTATGCTGCTACTTTCGGTTGTGTATGCATATTTATTTGGTTAGAAAACGTACGCTCATATCAGAAGTGAGCAGCATGTTAGATGGATGTATCTCATGGAATGACAGTCAGAGCAAGGCAAACACAAAAACAAACATGAAACACACACTCATGCATATAGCAATAAAACATTGATTCTCAACGGCTCTCGTCGTTTTGAATGAAAAAGTGTGTTGTTGTGTTTGAAAGGAAGAATGAATTGTGTTTGTTGTAGCCGCCGCCGCCGCCGCCACCGCCACCGTTACCGCCGACTTAGGAGTGTAGAGATTTCCTTGCTTGTCGGCTGACGTTTGATTGTAAAGGAATTACATACATGGTCAGAGGAAGAGAGTTACAAACAGACAGGGGCAATAGGCTTTCAGTTGTGGGCAGCGGTAGCTTTGCAAGAAATGTGTGTATCCGAATGCTTGGAGACGACTATGATTTTGGAATTAACCAGCGCGTTATACCTGCTTGCCGCCTGCAAAGTAACGTTTACCCCATCTGTAGGTTTGTATCTCTGTCGTGTTGCCGGACTTACTAAGAGCGCTTTTGTTTTGTTTTCCACAATACACTCTACTCTACACAACAGTCATTGGCAGTGACTCTCCTCTACACAACCAAACACAAGTATTGGCTGTGTGTAGCTGGCTCGCTGCTCTGGCTGCCTTAGCTAGAGCTACTTGGTGCTTGTTGTGTTTGGTTGGATAAAAACACTTTACTCGTGGCTGTAGTCGTCGAAGGTTTGTTTTTACGTATGGTAGCGCTCGCTCTCTAGTGTGGAGTGCCTTTGAAAGCAATTCATTTATTTTTATTTGTTAAATCCAATACCAAAATACAAGAAATCATAATAATTTGCATACATTACAAAAAAAGAGTAATTAAAGAATGCCTACAGAACGTCGTAAATAATAAAATTTGCCAAACGAAAATTTTAGTATTTCATACAAAAAAAAAAAAAAAGAAAATCAAAAACAACAAAAAACGGGACAAACACAAAAGCAACAACCCAACAAACAAACAACAAAAGTGAAGTAAAATTAGAGATAAAAGAAACAACAAAGCAGAAATTTTATAACACAAAAAAGGTTTTTAAAGTTCTCAAAAAAGTGGCAAACAGCAAACTAAAGTAAAAGTTTTAAATGTTAAAGCCAAACAACTAGAAAGCAGTAAATATTGTACAACAATTTTACATATTTATAATTTTTACAAAAAAAAGTACACTATCATTAAAAAAAAAGCCATGAGTAATGTCAAGTTGACACAAACAAACAGCGAAAATATAATAAGAAAATAAAAATATTGAAATAGCAGTGGCAGCAGCAGTAGTAGCAGCAGTGAGGAGAGCAAGAGCCAAAAGGCAAAGAAACACAGCACCAGCAAAAACAACACTACAGCAATAATACTACACACGACAAAAACAGCAGCAACAACAATAAAAAAGCAAGCACGGTCGGTCGGTCGTAGAGCTATGTGTGGTGCGGTGTAGTGCAAGAAAATGAAAAACAAAAACTAGGAAGAAGCAGATGAAAAAAAGTAAAATAATATAAAAACATCAAGTGAAAGAAAACAAATAGAAATGGTGTTTTTGTCATTTTACGTCTTCGTCATTTTAATGTGTGTTTAGAAATTAGAAAATGACAAATTGTTGATGAATTTCGTAAGATAACAATAATGTGCTAAAATAAACTCACAAACAACAAACCAACAGGCTCCTAGCCAACAAAACAGAATCATCAGCATCAGCATCGTCAGCATCATCACCGACCTCTCTTTTTCACAAAAACAACAAAGCGAAGCACAAACAGCATTCACAACGTTACGGAAGGCCTAATCGTCATACCTACCTAGATAGCAAACTAACTAACTCAAAGAAAAATCTCAGTCCAACTCTCTCGTCATATACAACAACATAAAGCCAAGGAAATTAAGCCTTCTTAATCCTCCCACCCTCTTCTAGCCACAACAACAATTCACCAACATGCCCGAAACGGAATACGAATTAATCAGCAAGGAGTGGCTGCAATCGGAGCTGCGCTCCATTTCAGCCTCCTCCTCGTTACGTGATGCCAAAGATTTAATCATATTGGACTGTCGCAGTTCGAATGAGTTCAGTGAGTGCCATATAAGGTCGGCCGTTAATTTTTCCATACCCAGCATTATGCTGAGACGTTTGGCGGCCGGTAAAATAGATCTTTTGTCTACCATCAAATCGCCCGAATTGAAAGAGCGCATACACAATGGCTATAAGGTAAGCCTATTTGTGCTCTACAATGATGTAGGAGCTACGGGACATCAGCATGACAACTCATCATCGTCCACCTCTCCACCGGGAGTCTTGAGTTCTGGCGGTGGCGGCACTGGGGGTCAAACAAATACCTTGGACCTGAATAATTCTATAGGAGGCGGTGGCGGTGCAAATGTCGGCTGCGGACCTGTATTGGGCGTAAGTCCCGATACCACCATAAATGTTTTACACAAACGCCTAAAGCAAGACGGTTGCCGTGTGGTGTCATTGAAAGGTAAGTTGAAAGTAACGAATTGCATTTTATATTTATGTATATGCCTAGGTCAACGACTTCTTATCTCTGGTCTCCCCCAGAGACATGATGGTAATTACTATCGTACACTCCTATGAACACGAACAAAAAAATGTTTATTTATGAAATTCCCTTAAAGTATTTACCTTCGTATGCGTGCACCACGAAGTATCTGGAGCAAATTGTTACCCCACCACAAAAACTGTTTACCTTTCACATTGACACAATTTAACACCGTCTATAACATATCGAGAATTGGAGTAGTTGTGGTTTTTTTCATTTGTCTTTCACTTCGATTTGAAATGAGGAACGCCAGGGTAGCAATGAAAATGTAATGAAAAAACCTAAAACAAATGTTTTTGATTATGCAATATGGAGTAAAATTCCCAGCAATTAATGATGGTCAAGAGCTGGAAGATTCATATGTCACTTGGAAATATTTTCGAGAATCTATTATGACATAGTATATAATACCATAACTACTCACTGAGAGTGACAGTGATTGATATGATAAATTTTCAGAAAAATTTTCATCGATGGTTTTACCCTTAATAATGCTGGCTACATTTGTGAAGTCTCTGTCATGTTAAAACTCGGACTTGGCATAAAAGAGGAGGTCCCTTATCATTGAGCTTAACCATTAATCGGGCTGCTCTCATTGATACTCGAGAAGTAACTACTGTTCCTTAATGGAATATTCATGGAAAATGTAGTATTTGGTAAAGTGTTTCTTAGCTTGATATTACTGAAGTTTTGATCATCTTTTTTTTTTCGCATGTGATTTTTGTGCGAAGTGTGAAGCAGGAGACTTCAAGACACTAAAGAACTATATTGCTTTATTCCATATATAAAACGATGTTAAACGTTTTATATCATCAATACCATACGGGATTATTTTCGATAAAAACGAGGATTATTCACTATTTATACCGTATGGCAGCGATAAAAGCATGTTTGGTATCAATCCTTCTTTCGATGTATTGTATCGGATCTGGCTTTGGAGGAGTCGGATAGCAGAAATAAAATCGTGGGATATATTCTTAAGGCAGCTACCGCCCATTTACATATCAATGACCTACATTATCTTAGCAAAATCGCCATGGTGACTTCGAATGATGTGTAGAAAGTCAATAAGACATTCGGGGATCGCACCTTGATATTTCAAGATGTTACAAAGAAATGGAAATATAACATATAAAAAAGTCGAGACCATTTAAAGTAAACACTAAAATTAACATTTTTAGCTTCACAGAAAATTTCATCATAATTTGTTTTTAGAAAAGAGTTCATTATAATTTTGTATTTAGAGAAAACCCCTTTAAAATAGTAGAAATTTCATTTTTGAGATAATTAGAAAAATAGAAATAGTAAGAAATTTAATTCCGAATTGCATACTTCGAAGCGATCTATTTTCATAGAGAAGTTTTACATGCATAAGGGCCTTAGAATCATCGCCAGCGTTTGTGGAAGGCGGTTGCAACCAGTGTTGCCACTCAAAAAAATTATTTGGTACCAAAATTTAAGAAAAATCCTACCAAACCAGACCAAAACCTACCAAATGTTCTACAATTCAAAAAGTGCAGCATATGTTTTTATACCCTCCACCGAAGCGTTGGCCATTACTCCATTCTACCCTGCATAATGATCCTTTTGACCCTTTATAACGATCTCTCGATAAGAAATCCTGAGTTCATAAAGTCGTATTTATGCGCCGATTTCAATGAACAATCGTACCGAGTTTGTGTAAAACAATCAGCCGATTTAAGTGTTCGAGCCCAGAAATGCGCTTTACTACCCATTTTCGCTGTTACAGTGAGTTGCATGAATCCTTCAAGATATGACTATAGACTAGATTTGACCATAGTTGTATTCAGCTGTCACATAGCTCTGTTTTCCGATTGAAGACAGAGAACGCACAAAATCCGCATTTTCTACCTACGAAATTTATAAGAGCTCCCTTAATACCTGTATCAGTTATAGTCAATATCAAAACTTACGCCCTTTTTACTAAAATTTGAAGCAATGAGACCGCTTGTAATAGTATTTAGACCCTTGACATCCATAGTTTTATTCTACACTCTTAACGAATACACAGACACGAGAAGAAGTGAATCAATATTGAGTTATCCCCGGCGTTTTCTTCAGTAATTAACATGGTATTTATATGTTGGAAAAACCTACAGAAAATTGAGGTCAGCCTACCAAGAAAATAAAAACTTACCATATTTGGTAAGAACCTACCAAAAACTGCAAAACTAGCTGCAACCCCTGAACGTTTTTTCTAAAGTTTTGTTGGGGATTTTAACCAATTATTTTAGTTAACCGTCCGTAAGGCGGACATATGTTAATTTTCAACTCAGTGATAAAGAGACGGAGAAAAAATACAAAATTCCCAGAGACAAAACCTTGAATACAAACTTCTTTAGTAAAACTTAAAAAAAAACTTTCTGCTAACTTAATTTGTATTAGAAAACACTTTACTTTAATTGGCCATTACAAAAAAAATTATACAAAAGCCGAACGTAGAATGGGACACCTCGATCTTTTGCGCTTCTTCTCCAATCTCTGACACCCAGTTTCGAAATTTCGCTCTCCACTTCTTCATCCATTCTGACAGCATGATCTAGCCAACGAAACCGTTGTTATTGATGAGTTTAATTATGATGTAGTTGTCATACACCTCGTGGTTCATACGACGCCTACAATCGCCTCATTTGCTTTCGCAAGTTCCCATTCTTCGAAGCTATACAGCAGCACGAGTAGTATCAGTGTCTTGTATAGTGTAATTTTCGTCTGTCGAGAGGTTGCTTTGATCCACATCTGCTTGCGTACACCAAAGTAACGTCTATAAGCCAATAGTACCCTTCGTCTAGTCCTTTTTGGGTCCTTCTAACCTATTTTGGGTCCTTCTGTTCACACGGATGGGTACAAGCTGGATGAGGGCAACGGGGTAGGGATTTTTGTTCAATTCTTAGGAATTAGGGAGTCACATAGACTTGTGGACGGGTGCAGGGTATTTCAGGCTGAGGTTTTTGCGATCCTCAGAGCTTCGGATGTTATCCTGAGGGGCGGCGCTCTCAGGCTGTCACAGGCTACAGATTATGCGAAGTGGAGTCCCTTCTCAGGTGATGGAAGGGACATCTCGGACGTTTGGGAGCTGTTGTCAGATTATTCCGGTTCATAAAGGGGTGGGAGGTAACGGCCAGTTTTGGATTGAGGATTTGCGGGTGCAACGCCGATGGTATGGCTGTTTGGGATGGTGGATGCCTACTGCGGCAAATGCGCAGACTTGGTGTGGGCTGGCGCCGCAAGATGCAGTGTTGTTAAGGAGGTTCCCCGGAACGACGATGTCGACAGTACTTGAGCTGGATAAGGGCGACACTGGAGTGTTTGTGGGAGTACTGACGATGAGGATTTCTGCAGGGACTATGGTTGTTGTTCTTGTATCCACATTTTCATCTGAAGGTGGAGATCCTCGTTAAGCTCCTATAGGAGAGCAAGCTCGTTCTGGTCCAAAGGACCAATCGCCCCACGAACAGTGTGGACAAAATTTTCTATATAACTTACATTTTGGGAAGGTCGGTGGGTAGCTTGCTCGAAATACTAATGCGAGAACTGTTCTGTCGCTATTGTGCTACCACGATGGACTAAAATAGTAAAAAAAATTGTAGAGAAAACAAAGGCCCCCAGAAGCAGAGCTAGTAGTGAGTTCTCATTTCCAGTGAGGGGGTCATAGGTTAGTACCTTCAACTACCAATATTTCAGCAAAATTTGCCAAAAAAAAATGTAGCTTCTAGGGTCTCAAGAAACCAAATCGAATCAGTTTATATAGGGACTACCATATCTATTCATTGAACTCTCTGGATTATATAGGGTTTAGGTTTTGTATGTGTAAAACACTCTTTTGCTCGCTATTTATCCAAATCGGATACAAATTGAGGCCACTTGGTGCTTAGGAGTTCCAATTTTAGGGATCTTAGGATTCATATGGACATATCTGTATCGTGTTTGATTTGAATATTTAATAGCAAAAGTGTATTTCACATACCAAAATTCTGATTAATCGGATAAAAAATAAGGCGTTTAATAGCTTCAAAATCTGAGTACCGCTTAATACGACTCCACATCTTTTAAATCACCTATCTTTAAAGAACTTAATGGGGTATCATGAGGCATACTTTTAGCCAAATTACATTAAAATGGAAGCATGAGCATATTGTATATAATGTGGGTGCTGAAGCGCACAGGTCTACTTCATACAGTAAATTAAAGTCTGAGCCGATACAAATTGAAGTTGGTAGAAGCTAAAGAATTTAAGTCAAAAGATCGGTTTATATTGAACACACATAATTTTTCCACGAAAATTCAATTAAGAAACGGGGAATAATTCTCTCATATCAATGAGTGCAGTCCTATTCATGTTTTCGCTCATTGATATGGGGCCTCCTTTTCTATGCCGAATCCGAACGGCGGGCCACGCCACTTGTTGAAGAAGTTTTAACATGGCATAACAAATGTCGCCAGTATTTGTAGGGGGATGACCACAGCTGAAATTTTTTTCTGATGTTTACGCCGGGGTTTGAACCGCGGCGTTCCGCGTCATAGGCGGACAGGAAAAAATGCACTTGGCAGGGGCTTCTAAAAGTGGTTTGTTCATTGGAACGTGTAAAAACTATAAGTTCGATCGAGTAGAAGACAATTTAAGTGGGCTTGTTTGGCTCCATATTTCCTATTTACATAACAGGCTATTTTTTTGTTCTTAATTAAAATTAGAAACTTGGAAAGCCAGTTACTCAATTAACTGTATCTCCTCCGTATTTGACATGTGTGAAAGATGATGAAATCAATCCTTATTTCCGCAAAAGCCATAAATGGTATTACCAGCCAGGAAAGCTAGATCCCCAATCATGCGTTTACAGCCATTTATGGCAGCATTCAATATCCAAATATGTACGAACATTTCGAACGGCTTTACAATAATTAGCTGTTATTTTGGTATGCACATTTTGAGGCAATGCCGAATAGTTTTCCTGTATGGAAAACATTTCCCCACCCCACCATAATATGATGATTGAGACATTTCCTTCAATTTCCGGATGTCTTCAAAGTTATGCATATAAGAATGATCTCAAAAATTACTCCCAAAAAAAAAAATATCGTTTAGCGCTTTTGACTTCCTCTCAAAGCAACCAAAACAGACAGCCGGTCAGCCAGCCACTTTGCCGTTTCAGTTAGTCAGTCAGGCATTCGACGATTGTGGTATGTGTCATTATTTAATCATTCTGTTCATTGTCGTTGATTTGTGTGCCGTTTTGTTTCTACTGCTTTCAGTTTCTCTCTCACACTCTCCATTCACTCACAATACTACTCGCTTGTATGAATGAATTCTGATAGACATAGAGCGACGACGATTTTATCTATGGAATAAAGAAAAAAAATAATGCCAGAACAGAAATGTGAACAGCAGACATTGAAATGTGTTATGAATGGTGACAGTGTGTGAGTGGGTTAAAATGTGAACCCACATGGGTTATCTATAATAGGCATCCACCCGTACAACCTACCAAACAGCCATCCCCGTTTTAAATGTAAAGCCAAAGCTACAACCACCCCACCCTTTGGTTAACCAACTAACTGTGGATACGCCCTCTCGCAACTGACCCCAACTATTCACTATTCTATAACCTCCATTGCAGCCCCTCACATTGTCATTGAAAAACGTTTTTGTTTTATCTTCAGCAAATAGAATTAGTAATTTGTTTTTATTATGGGCTCATTGCGTTTATGAAATCCTGAGTACTAAAGAAGGGGAGGGGAAGGGGAGACTGGTCTACAAAACTTCTTTTTTTGTCATTGATACGATAGATTTTCCGTTGATTGTTGCGCTTTTTGTGCGCAAATTAAAAATAATGAATACAAACTGAGTTTTTGTTAACAATTGCATAAGATAAGATAGCTCTGACTTTGGCATGTTAATGTCTGTGGTAAGTGGGAATGGGGATGATGGATGTTAACGCTGCGGCTTTTGTTTGAGTTCCATGCAACTTCCAACATTGAATGGGACCTTCATGCCCTCACACCCCCTTCTACCTCAGGAGGGGTTAAATGTGGCTACTTATCATAAATTAATTGAAATCCCAAACCTTTTTGTGCAACCCACCTTCTGTTTAGGGCTGCGTTCAATTCCATAGAACTCCATTGGCCTCTCTCCTCACTTTGTTGGCGTTATGCAATCCTAATTAGAATGTAATGAAGCCTTAAAGCATTTATTGCCTTGACGTTTTTTCCTTCTGTTGGGTTTTGCTAGCTGACTGGATGGCTGTTGGCTCTTTGTTGAAAGATTTTTTCCATCTTTCGTTGGCGTTGTTCTCGAGCGTATCTCTATTCTAAGTATTTCGCAATTCCATGAACGTATGTATATCAATTCGTTTGTATGTAAGTGCATACATGCAGCTATTACCATGGGGATGGTAAAAATTCTGTACATATCCTCTTCTACAAAATTATTCGTCCGTCCGTCCTCCCATGATATTTATAGAAGGGGCGAAATGTATTTAAATTAAAATCAACCAGATGCTATTAATTTAGATGTCATTTCATTATATGCGCCATTTTTCATTTAATTTCATATATATTTTAACGAAAATTCACATTCACGAGAGCCCAAGCAGCTAACGACCAAAGTACATTTAACTCATTTTGCATGCAATAATTGAGGCATACTAAAGGCTATAAAAGGAAAATGTTCGAAAAGGGGTACCCTAGCGCCTGAATATCGCATTCAATAAAGTCACTTATCGAAAAGGACATCTTATAATTTTCTTAACAGCCTTTGCGAATTCTACACCAATTGAAGAATAAATAAGGATAGGCAAAAGTCCGGCAAACCCGACTCGGGTTGTCCAACATTTTTTGGTTCTCCAAAATATTTTTCTTTTTATAATTTTATATGAGGAATTTAAAATCTGTACATTTTGTGGCAGTCATAGAGGAAAAACTCTGTGCAAATTTTGGAGAAGATGGGTTGATTATTGCGCTTGCAAAGACTGCAGAAGTGAAAATCAGGCGATGCATATATCTAAATCTGCGCCGATTTTTAAGAAATTCACCATGATAAGAGAAACTTTTGTGCCAAATTTTGTGGGGATCGGTTAACAAATGATCAAAATCGGATGAAAAGACATTTGGCAATTATATCTTAATCTGTACCGATTTCAATTAAAACCGAAACACATAGCAGAAGTACGCTGACAAGGACTCTAAAAGTGAAAATGGGGTGATACATTTAGTATACTAGCCGAACCGGGCCATTTTAAATGAGCCCCATAATGGCATGATCAGTAAATAAGTTCTGTTTGAGGGTGAGGGTCTTTGACATGAGTCTTTGTCTCGCAAAATGAGTATCAATTTCCCGAAAATCAATAAATTTTCACCCCATATAGCTTTTATAAAATAAGGAGGCATTTTAGAGTGGGGCGGCTCCCCACATGGCTCTTCAATTGGATATCAAATTCGTTTTTTTTTCTCTCAAGCGCCTTTAGTTGGAGCTCTATATTGTCGTGATTAGTCTATAAGGAGATATTGAAGCATTTGAAGAGCACGCTGCGGAAATTAGTGCGTTACATTATTATCATACACTTCGATATCCCTAGAAGCACTGCCTCTTTGATAGACTTCTGCTTGGTTAGTGACACGGATGATATTGTACACAGTGGATAATTGAATTTTCCACCACTAAATTCGAATCACGTTTTCATGGTTATTCAATATAACGTTGCTTATACTCGAAACTGCGTTATCAAGAAGTATCGTGACTATGAATCCATTCATATGAACCAACTATTGGAGAATATTAATGGAACCGATTTTCTCCAATTTACGATACTAAAATTTCGGATGTTCAAGTTAAATTTATTAATGGTATTCTTTCTTTTAGCTGTTTAACAGACATATCCCTGAAAAGTCTAAGACAATATTTAACGATAAGCCTTCGTTAATGTCCCGACCGGAACAATTACTTTACTTCTTCTAAAACGAATTCGTCAAATTTTCACAATTATATCGATTATAAAAATTTTCCATCTGTTTTTCGTTTGGACGAGTTTAGTTTTAGAAATTGACGACATGGAGGTTTGTGATGCTTAATATAACATTAGGCATATATACACAGATCCTCTGACAATTTGCTTTTTATTATTCTATATTTTTTTACGTAGGGAAAAGTGCGTTAGATTTTTTTTGTTTCTATGTTTAAGATTTTTTATTTTAGTTTTTATATGTTAAGTTTTTTATTTTTTATGTAAATGTTTGAAAAATTCACCATTTCGATCCACTTCATGGGTTTAAATTCTAAATATTTATATAGTTCTTTTTTTTATTTTGTGTATGAAACTTTCGTCCTATCAATGTATATTCCACTTAGGGTGTAGTGATTGATTAATCACAAATAAATAAATAAATAAATATGTCCATTTGGCGGGTTTTGAGCGTCCCCCGAGGCGCCCGACCCCAACAATAGAAACCATGTTTCGTTTTTGGTGACTGTGAGTGTGGAAAAAAATTTCGAACGAAGAACATTATCAATCTCCAAGATCTGGTGTTTTTGAAAATTACAATAATGAGAAGTGCGTTTAGGGAGGGATGGCACCTCAGACATGTCGAATCAAAAATGAATACCAAAAGTGGACGTTTTACGTAAAAAAGTCGAAAAGGTGAAATCGACTTTCAAATATTAAAAAGTGGAATAATCGATTTTGAAGTCGAATAGTCGAAAAGAAAGCTGCACAGAGAGATAAGTTTGGCTTTGCTAATGTTGCTGCTAGGTTGCTGTTTCTATTGCCCTAATTTTACGATTCATTGTTCTTTGGTTTACTCTTGTTGGCATCAATAACTCGTGCCAAAGATTGTGAATATCCAAGACAAATTTTGGGATTAAGCCATAAGTGAAAGATTCATCTTATTAGTTTTATGTATATAGATGCTAAATTTTGCCACAAATGTATTTTTTTATCCACTAAAATCGAGGATGGACTCTACAGGACTAAATCTTTTAATTGCCCCGCATAGACTGGCTGACTAGATTGACATGTGGTTTCAACAAGACGGCGCTACATACCACACAGCACGCGTAACAATGGACTTATTGAGAAGCGAGTTCGGTGAACATTTTATTTCTCATTCAGGACCGGTCAATTGGCCGCCTAGATCGTACGATATAACGCCTTTAGACTATTTTTTGTGGGGCTATGTTAAAGCTCATGTCTATACGGACAAGCCCGCTTCAATTGACGCATTGAAAGACAACATTGAAGCATTTATTCGAAATTTTGGAAAGAGTATGCAAAAATTGGAGTAAGCAGTTGCATCATTTGAGGCGCAGTGATGGTCAAAATTTGCATTAAATAATCTTGAAATATTAAATTATATGCACCGTACTACCGATTCAAATAAAGGTTTCATGCAGTTTTCTGAATTTTATGTTTTTTTTTGTTGAAAAATATTCCTATAGCTCTTAAAAACACACCCGGCGGCGTCAGATTTTGTGTTCCTATCTGTATCAATTTGATCTTAGCTATGTTTATTTTTAGCCCTACTTTGGCTGCGTTCTCATTCAAGCATTCTAATTTCGCTTTCATATGCTCAAAGCAATGCGCAAAGAGGCATATATCATCCGAGAGGCTTGTTTATCACAGGTAATTTGAGAAATTTTAAAATGATAGCTAAATTCTTTCTAACCTGGAAAGCAAAAGGACCCTACATACGGTTAGGCTATATGGTCTCCTGATTAGATTATTGGAAATCTCTTAACTATGGAAAATATTCGAGGGCTTTTATATAAGAGTCTGGCATAGGCTAGTATTGCCAGACTCAATCTGACATTTCCATTGGAAAGTTTGATTTTTCTAACATTATCGTGCTCAGAACGATTTGATGTAAAATCATCAGTGACTTCAAAAAATTAAGTTGACAGAAAATGGATTAACACGTGAACATTTTCGTGCGACTATTTTTCACCCCGGAGCGGACTATGGGCACCACACCGGTTGGAACTCTGATCTTCGATTTTCGTGGTGTTCATCATCATCGAGGAAAGCTCAGTTGAGAGCATACGGGCCCGTCCACAGGATGCGAATAGTGGAATGCTTCGTATACGGAGTAGCTGCAATTGCAGTCGCGGATAATCAGCGATACCGAGTGGAGAGTCTCATTATAAGGCCGGGCGGCACCGGCTCTTCTTTAAATACTGAGTGGCTGTGAAACTTGATATAGCAAGCCGAGATATTGGCGCCTTTGAATAACCAAAAGCCATAACGTGACTGCGGCGATCAATTCTATGGACCGGAACAGGATTGCTCACCTATGAAACTTGACAAGGATCGCTACATCTACATACCAATGTGGCCACAACAAGAACAACCATTTTTCACAACGACAAGATTGCATTGATGATCTTCAATCTTTATGAAAGACTGGTTTAATGAATTCAGTATTGGTCGACGCTCGCTCAAAGTCAAATTCCTTGAAGGTCGTCCAAAAACGGTCGTTTCAGATAATTTTGATGCCACTCATGAACTTATAATGCAAAATCGTCATGGAACATACCATTTGGGCATTTCTTTCACCAGCATACATTCGATATTGAATGAACACCTGTCCTACAAATAGTTTGTTCTCGTTGGATTCCGCTAAATTTAACAATCACTCAAAAAAGCTCAAGTCGATTAGTGCGAAGAAATGTTGGAAAAATACAATCGTGGTGCTTAAAAATACGTTTAACATTTACAAGATCGTCGCAGGTAGCGAATAGTGAATATGTGTATGATCCCGAAACAAAACGACAATCGACGGTGTGGGTCTTCGTAGTAGAGCCAAATCCAACGACCACCTGTTTCATCGGCAAAACCGGTCATGAGGCGACTGTTCCGCTTGAGCAACATAGGAAGGTTAATTCTCAGTGGTACATCGCAATTTAATGGCCTGAAAAACGAACAAGAGAAGACGAATCATTGTTCACCATGGTAATGCGAGCTTCCGAGCATCGGCTCAAACCAGCCTTATTTTGGCCGAGCGAAACGTCGATTTTTTTCGCCGCCAGAAAGTGACGTTGGAAAAGTGCTCGGCGTGGAAAAAGTGCTTCGTCCATCGATTTGAGTGCATGCTGGAGGATACTTTGCATTTGCATTGCAGTTATAGCACGTTTACATTGACATTTTTATGATCTGGATTTAACTAAGTCCAAAAACAAATCCTATCCGTTTACACTGCGTTTTTGGGGACTTAAGTGACATACACAAGCGGAGGCCGCTGGGTTCGAATCTTGGCGAGACCATCAGAAAAAAATTTTCTGCGGTGGTTTCCCCATCCTAATGCTGGCAACATTTGTGAGGTACTATGCCATGTAAAACTTCTCTCCAAAGAGGTGTCGCACTGCGGCACGCCATTCGGACTCGGCTACAAAAAGGAGGCCCCTTATCATTGAGCTCTAACTTCAATCGGACTGCACGCATTGATATGTGAGAAGTTTGCCCCTGTTCCTTAGTGGAATGTTCATTTGGTACTTTTATCGATTATTCCGCCATTACATCGGATTTATTTGGGATTTAAAAATATATCCTTCAAAAATGGGACTTATTTTTGTATGGTAAAACCTGCAAAAACACAGGATAAAGTACTTAAATCTCGAAAATGCCATAAATTCGGATTGAGAGGCCAATGTAAACGTACTTTTATACAGTATGGCTAAAATGTAAACCCTATTTTAATAGGGTCCGTACACATCGAAGGATCATATGATGAGCTGATTGAAATTTGTTTTAGACTTAGGTTTAGTTTGAATGGGTATGTTCATTCGAAGGCCAGTCTAGCCCATTTGTAATACCCCAGTTTCTTCTTTCCCAATAGACGGCTGGATTGTTTAGTCGTCCGTTTTCGGCAGAATTTTCTTTGCGTGAACAAATTCCATTCTTCCTATTGTTCGAATACATATTTTCACACAAAAGTTCAAATCATTTTTGCTATGGCCAATTGCATAGTGTCCATAATAATCATAATCAGATATTAAGTATTATGAATGTTACCAATTTATTCCTCATGGAAATAAAATGTCCATGTTTGTTACTCATGTTTTACTATACATTTATTAATGGACGTTATTACCCCTTTTTTCTCGTACGTGAGAATGCATGCATAGTGTTTTTTTTTGCTGATTTCTGTGACTTTAATTAATAAAATGCAACCACAATTTAAATAAAGAAGATATTATTACTCATACACATCTTTGCAGTCTGTAAGCCTGTAAGGCAGTCAGTCAGTCAGCCCATGAGCTTGTTTAGCCGATTGCAATGCAGTTCACAGTCCAAAAAGAGATATGGAGAAGGGGTTTGTGCAGTTGGGTGAATGTATAGGAATGTATGTACATACATACACCAAAGCTATTAGAGAGCAGAACCAGAACACAAACGAAAGGAACAGAAAGCCATGGCGGTCTGTAAATAGAATTTTATTACAATTATACGACCAACTTCCGTTTATAAACAATAAAAACGAGCTCTCACTCGCCGAGGCACACACATAAATACACTCAAGCAGTAGTATACGCATACAAAATATAAACGACCGTTTGTTGTTCATTCAGACTAAAGAACTGTTATAATTTAAAATTTGCCAAACACTGACAGCTAAACACAAACACACACACACACACACACTTTCACACACAATTATTGCATTTTCAATGAACTTTAATATGCAACACTGGGTTATTGACGCCATGCAGCGGGGATGCCACACGATTGCAAATTAAGCAATCCCTCCACACAAAAGGCCAGGGAAGACTTTGAAATATATGAGATGTGTGTGCAAGTTTGCACAATTACTTTATTAAAATTATTTTACAAGAATTGTAATGAAAATAAAAATTCCTCAGCATCATTAATTTTGTCTTGTCTGTTTTCTGTCCTTCCTCCGTGGTTGGGTATTCGTTCATACTAAAGTGTTTGGTTTCCATTTTATGAGTGGTATTTATGAGATGTGTTTGTGTGTACATAAATGTATATGTATGTATGGAAGAAGAGAAATAACAGCCTCAGACCTCTGCAGCCTTGTGAAACTTAGTAAAATTCTTACTAAACACACATTAGGTTAGGCAGTCGTCCTTCCTTGAAAGTCATTAACCGCTCTTACTTATATGTTCACCAATGTATGTACATATGTATGCATATACTCGTATGCACGACTCTACGTAGCAGTTAAAGGTCCAGTAACCCATTGCTTAAGACAAGGCAATGTTTTGAACCGGCCTTTTCAACGCGATTGGTTTGAAAGTTTACGTCTTGGCCGTCATCACCATTCTCGTCATTGGCATCGTCATTGTGATGTAAAGTTTTCAAGTCCAGCTATAAACTAAGAACTGGCATTGGCGCGCATGCGGATATTATTTCGTGCTGAGGCATACAGATTTGGAGTTGTTTGGAGGTTTTTGTTTCTGTTGTCGTTCGTTGTTGCTGCGGCCACAGCTATTCACGCATCAACAGGTCGTTCCTTGTTGTTGTATTATTTCCTTTTTACCTTCTTTATCAAATGTACATTCTTTTTTTCCGAACCGATTTTTTCGTTTACATTCTTAATTTTGCACAGTGGCGAGAGGATTTGTGAGTAACCAACACACTTGAAAATGAAAAAAGCAGTAAGTCGCATAATCGTTGGGGAAACGGAAATAAATTTTGAATCGGATACCTGCGACGACGATTGAGGTCGAGTTTGAAACATGGATAAAAAGCATGCAGAAAGTATGGGAAGAACCCTAGCACAACTGCCACCTGGATAACGGGTCGATCCAGAAACCGAGTTATAAAGGGTGATTTTTTTGAGGTTAGGATTTTCATGCATTAGTATTTGACAGATCACATGGGATTTCAGACATGGTGTCAAAGAGAAAGATGCTCAGTATGCTTTGACATTTCATCATGAATAGACTTACTAACGAGCAACGCTTGCAAATCATTGAATATTATTCCCAAAATCAGTGTTCGGTTCGAAATGTGTTCAAATTTTGACAAATTTTGTTCAGCGATGAGGCTCATTTCTGGTTGAATGGCTACGTAAATAAGCAAAATTGCTGCATTTGGAGTGAAGAGCAACCAGAAGCCGTTCAAGAACTGCCCATGCATCCCGAAAAATGCACTGTTTGGTGTGGTTTGTACGCTGGTGGAATCATTGGACCGTATTTTTTCAAAGATGCTGTTGGACGCAACGTTACGGTGAATGAACACATTTCGAACCGAACACTGATTTTGGTAATAAAATTCAATAATTTGCAAGCGTTGCTCGTTAGTAAGTCTATTCATGATGAAATGTCAAAGCATACTGAGCATCTTTCTCTTTGACACCATGTCTGAAATCCCACGTGATCTGTCAAATACTAATGCATGAAAATCCTAACCTCAAAAAAATCACCCTTTACTATCGCCAGCCTGATCGTAACATGGTCCCAGAGGCGGAGATTCGAGGGAATGTGTATTCTGCTGGTGTACTGCCAACACGAGATCTGGGAAGGCCAGTTAACTACCGTCAATAAACTTGGTTAACCCGAAGCCTTTCGGGACGACCCAGTCCGAGTAAAGGGCGTGGGCGATGAATGCGCATGTAACCCTGTGGAACAGCGAAACGGTCGGTAGGATGGCGAAAATCCTATGGGTGGATCCAGATCGTGAGAAGACGAGGCTATTGCTGAAAGAAAGTAAGAAGAAGGTCAGTATAGCTTCCGGTATCACGTTGGAGCATTTCGTATGTCATTACCCAGCTTTCGTGGCTAACAGATACCGCCACTTAGGTGGGGACACCATACCGAACATGATCAAACTTAGGGGTGTGGCATGGAGAACAATTAAGGATTTTGTAAGTACCACAGAATTCCTTACTTAGATTTTCTTTTTCGAGATTATTTTTTTAGTATTTAGAGCGTACAACAAGCCGATTACTGGCTTAGGTGTTTGTCCATAGGGCGGACTAATATCCGCACCCTCTATTCAACCAAACCTAACTTATATCGAGCTATGTACTGATTTAGATCATTCTTAGCGTGTATTTTAGAAGTCGAAACAAAACTTTACGGGCAAAATTTCAGCAACATCGGATAATAATTGCGCCCTCTAGAGGATTAAAAAACAAATGGAGAGATCGGTTTATATGGGAGCTATATCAAAACATGGTACCATATGCCCCTACAAGGTATATTCTTGATAAGACAATCTAGCCATGCCTGTCCGTCTTTCTGTCTGTGGTTAGTAGGCTAAAATCTTAAAATCATTTTTTTTAACAAATACAGGTTAAGTTCGAAGATGGTCTATATTGGACTATGCGTTATATAGCCCCATTATATACCGATCTCCCGTTTTAAGGTCTAAGGCCAATTGAAGCTGCATTTATTGCCCGGTTTCTCTGACATTTGGTACAGGGAGTTGTCTTAGGACCCTCGACATCGTAATCGAATGTGGTTCAAATCGGACTATATCTGGATATAGCCAACATATAGACCGATCACCCGATTTGAGGTCTTAGGTGCGTAGAAGCTGTATTGATTACCCGATTTCGCCGAAATTTGGCACAGTGAGATTTCTTAGAACCATCGCCATCGGTATCGAATATGGTAGTGATCCAACTATATCTTGATATAGCCCCTATATAGACCGATCTCCCGATATAAGGTCTAAGGACATAGCAGCAGCATTTATTACCCCATTTAGCTGAAATTTGGCACTGTGGGCTGTCCCTATGTTCCTACGTCGTCCATGCGGAGTATGGTTTAGATCGAGCTACATTTGGTTTTAGCTGTCACAAATACCAATCTAGCGATTTAAGGTATTTAACCCGTAAATTGCGTATTTATTCTGCGATTTTGCTGAAATTTAGTACGGAGAGTTATATTAGACCCTGAATACGGTGCTGATCGGATCATATTTGGATATAGCTGCCACATATACCTTAATTCAGATTTCGCAAAATTTTGGAAGAGTGATCTGCGTAAAATCCTCGACGTACTTGCTATGTTTGGCCGACATCGGACCTTATAAATATATAAAGCTGCAAAGCGTTTATAAAAGGTGCACTTTGGGGATCCCAAGTTGGGACGAAATGTCGACTTTTAGACTTTTATCAAAATAGCAGAAGTCGATTTTTCGACTTTTTATCAACAATTTCCCAAATTTTGTTAAATAAGATTCTCCTACTTCCTACAAGTTTACGTAGGCTTTTTCCAACAAGATATAATCATTTCTTTGTATTTTCGTAAAGGGGAGGTATAAAAAAGAACTTTAAATACAACATTTTTATATCAAAACCGCCCCGATATCTTAAAGTCAATAGGGCTTATTGGAAAAGTTTCACATTCTCGTCTACTTTTCCCTGTTTTGTATTTGAATTAAAGCTTGACCTGGTCCATATATTGCACATATGACTTTTATTCTCTATCACTTCCTCTATAAAACCCCAAAGGATACACAAAATTATCTCTATTCTATCCGATTTTATGTATCCGGCATTATCAAAGACCATTTTTCAAAAATGAAATTGAGACTGTCTTCACCAAATCGGAGTCTATCTATTCTAAAGTCCATCTAGACTTCGCTTCATTCGATGCAAAAATCCCTATTTGTGAAGTGTACCCTTTATGTGGCAGCTATTATAAAATGTTGTTCGATTCGTCCATGGATTAAAATATACTTTAACTAAGCCGAGAAAATTTCGCTTGCCAAATTTTATACAAATTGGAACAAAAATGTGGGCTTCAGAGCAAAAATACAGAAAATTGTGGCTACGTTGGTAAGGGACCTACACCTATAGTTGGACCCTCGGACATAAAATAAGCCTTTTTAGAAGCTGAATATTTCAAATCGATTCAAGCGAAGATGATCAAATTGATTGAACGATGTAATGGCATTACCAAGTTTTGTCTTCCGTAGCACTTGAGAACAAAGTACCCAAAGGCATCTCAGAAAAAGTGGAAATAATTCTTACCTAGCAGCAACATAAGCAAAACAAAACTTGTATCTCTATGCAGCTTTCTTTTCTACTATTCGACTTTTTTACACAAAAAGTCATAGTCAACTTTGGGATCCCTAGGGCATTTTGCCAAAATGTGATTAATATATCAACGGCTTAATATAAAAAGGGCTAAACTCGATTTTTGTTACCTTACAGGAACAGGAAAAACTTGATATAGACTTTTTTAATATCGTTATAACTCTGTTATTTGCAATTGATATTTTAAGGCAAGGTGCATCCAACATTTGCCTTTCTGAGAAAACAAAAAACGCCATTGGGGAAAAAATTGAATTGCGCCCTTTTTATATTGATTGTATTCAGCCATCGATATATACTTGAGGTGGGTTGTACCCAAAGTTTGGGGGGTCGAACTTAATGTCCTTTTACTTGTTTTGTATTATTCGTTTACATTAAACAATTTCCAAAAAATATATATCATTTTATAATTTCTGTATTTAATCATGATTGATCGAATGCACGAGGTGTAATCCATATGACATTGGGAAAATGCGTACCTTTTTCACAGGGATCCAACACAAGGAAAACTTTTTTTAATTTGACTAATTGTTTTTGAATATGACCAGTTCTTTAGTTCATATGCGTCCTTTAGATTGTTCTGACTGCTTTCATGTGGAAGCAGGTGATAGTTTTTTTTTTCGTTTAATAATCACCATAAATCATCATAAAATATATCGAATTTTTTGGGAAATCAATCCAATGTGCGGCAGCGATAAACGCAGCGGACAACAGAACTCATGCAAACAATAACAACAACAAAATAGTGCTAACAAACTTTTGCTCCAAAGAAATATTGTGATGATTGGAGTTGATGTTGGTGGAGTTTGTTGTTGTTTGGGTGTGTGTGTGTGTGCATAAGTGTGTTTATAAGATTCTTTACAGAATTATTTTTCTTTTTCCATCCATTTTTATTCTCTTTAATGCACCTATGTGATGTGCAAGCGTGAATGCATGCCTGGTGTGTGTACATAAGGGTGATGACTTTTTTCTTAAAAATTATATCTTGTTACACGAATGATTGAACTCACAAACAACTTTGAAATTATATTTTTGTGAAAAATTTTAAATTTCCCTTTTTTTAATCATACAAATCCAAATCGGAAAAATGTGTCAAGTCTTATCTTTCACATGACCATTGAACAAAATGAGATATTGATTTCACATACTTCGTTTTTATTAACAATTCAGTGAAGGTACCTCATTAGGAATCATCTTTGGAAAACCCGTTGACGACATGTTTATGACTCTCAGATTTAAAGAAAATTAATGAGAAACAAAAAGTTATGTTATTTTTATGATTGTGGTAGGAAACTAATAAACTCTTATAAATTCATGCTGAATTGCCTTTTGTTTATTTTTTTACTATAGCTACTCCATTTACATTCAATTTAAGGAGGGAAAGGAAAGTTTTTATTGATGTGTGTTTTTCCGTTGTCTACCTGTTGGGGATGATTTTGTAACAGGAACTACATTAATGAGGGGTCATTAATTTGGATGTTTTTAAAAATTCGCAACGTACACGAGCTTACTTAGGTACATAGTCACCGTAAAATAAGATTCGCCCATTCATAAAAACCTATTAGTAAAATATGGGAAAATACGTAGTATAAAAAGGTGTTCATTTATCGGTTTGTGTCTTGCAAAAAGTTCAGAAAACCTGAATAACAACAAGGCATTTTCCATTCAAGTTATTGAATACAACACAACATGTCATTCCATAAGAGCTCTTTTAACACGGAGAACAACAAGGAAACCTGGACAATGAACCTAGCTCAGTTTCAAGCACCATCAAGAAGATGCAACGCGGCAATTTTTTATGGACCAGTAAGTGAACGGAGTCGCATGCCCCTGAAAAACCACGTCATTTGAAGCTTCGTATTTCTTAACTCCACTACCAAAGAACGGAGAGAGAGGATCGATCTAATTGCTATAGATCTTAAGTCCCTATAGAGCAAAACATTGAACTTCCTCCATATATCTGATCAAGCCTGCAAAGCTATGAGCTTTACCAAAAAAAAAAAAACAAAACTTTGACTTATTGAAGGAATTTTTTGACATAACCAAGATAAAAGGCGAATGAATGTGCAAAAAATTAGAACTATGAATGTGCAAAAAATTAGAACTTCTACAAACTACAGATTGAGAGCAAAGGCTGCGTTGGTTATTACAGCGGCAAACTTGCCAACCGAAAGAGGGCAATGGAAGCGACTGTTTACACATTTACCACTCAGCGATACTTGATTGTTCCGAAATTAGCAGGGACTCATTCAACAACAATACAGATAGTCCTTGGGAGGATTACATTGCAACATCAACGAGAAAACCAGCAGGCATTGCAAAACGCCTTGCTACAAGCTCAAAGCTGTCATCCACGGAGTAGCAGCGGTCCAAGTTGCTCCCAACCCTGGAGCAACCAGTTCTGTGAGCGTGCGATCTAAGTTATGCAAGGATACTTAACTTCCTTGAGTGTTTGATGATGTTACATATATGTGGCTCTAAAGCTTGTGTTCATTTATATAACAGCTGACATAACATGCCGAAATAAAAATTTTAAAATCATTTTGTGGGCGAAGTTTCTTTTTATCGAATCACCTTAAATTTAAGATTTTATCTTTTCTTAAGTAAAAACTCATCAAAATATAATACAGGGATATGAGGTTGTAAAAAAGTCACCACCCTAGTGACCATGGCCATGTGCGTTTGTCGTTAGTCCCTTTTATAGAAAGAGAGCCAGTTATGTACGACTATGCGTACGCATATAAGAAGATTGGGGCACTACAATGGCGTTGCTTAGGAATTTTCAGTTCATATCTTTTCATTAGCTTTATTTTTCTTCATTGTTGGGTTTCCTCAACCCTCAGCCCATACCCCTCTAACAACTCTTAACGTTTTCATTATTATAAAGCGGACTGGAGTAGTAGTAGTAGACTGGTTGGTTGCACTTGGTTTAGCTCTTGGGGGCCTCCTTGATGCATCAGCTAATGGTGCTGGAGTTGTCGATAGATTGGCCCGCCAGTGGTTTGTTGTGTAGTGGTCGCTAGTCTAGCTGCCTGACCTCTTTCTCAATGCCTTTTTTGTCCATTGTTTGTTATCTTTTGGATTTAGTTCATGTCATCTTTTTGGTTAGAGCAACATGTATGGATGATTTTTTTTGCTCTCTCCAAGTCTGCTTCATATAATGTGGTTTCTATTGTGAAAAGAAAAATATCCAAGATTTTTTTTAATCTGGTTCGATGAGAGCAACAGACAACATATAGAGAGGCAGGGACAAGCAAAGCATCCCGGTGGGAAAATGGCGAATGTATGACATTTGGAATACATAGTATAATTCATTAGGATTGACGTTTTATAAGATATCTCAAAGAATAAAGGGGGAAATTTCATCTGGCAGAACATGGACTTTGATTACCGAGTGTAATCCCGTATCAAATGATGTTGGAATGTTATGTTTTTGAGAGTGACGATTATTTTTCATTTTGGAATTCAGTTGTCTGTTGTTGTCTTCTTGTCGTGTTAAAAAACATGATTAAGTTTGCTTTGTATTGTGTAGAATGAGAGACGTTTCTAAGTAAAACAATTATTTAAAATCTCATTTTTCATCTAAATCAGACCATTTTGGCTTTTTTTCCATTGGCTAATAATAGGCGTGCCTTTGACATGATTTTGCTGAAATTTTGAGCAGTGTGCAGCCGTACAGCCCTCACATCTATGCCAATTATATCCTAAATCGAACCATATTTGGGTGTATTTGCCATAATTTTATTGATGTGTGTTTTTCGCTAGTTATAAAATTCATTCCAAATACATTGTTAAATAATGTATTCTATTAAACGAATTATATAATGCTTTCTTCAAACACGTAAGAATAACGTATTCTGGAATCAGTAAACTATAGAGGCTATCGATTACCTTCTAATATACCATTGATTACCTTTTCCCGCTGGGATGGTATAGACAAATGTCGTTGAAAAATTTTCACCTTGTGTCATTAAATTCGTTTTTATTTGAATAGAAACTCAGTAATATGGAATATGGAAATATGGAAAAACATTTTAAAATAATTGCTCTAAGTATTAAAATTTCAAATTTACAAATTCTTTCATTTGCATTTGTGTTTTTTTTTAGTCCAGTCTTCATAACTGGTAAATGTAGTTAACCTGAAAAAAAACCCACACATCGTCAACAAACGACTCAAAACAAATAACTACAAAAAAAAAATTAATCAACATAACGCCTAAATATCCATAAACACCAACCTCCATCCATAATAATAAAAACATAGTAGCAACAAAACCAACAACAGCAACGACACTGACAATAGTAGTCGTCATACATGCATATCAGGCCAACAAACAAAAAACGATATTCAGCCATACTTATTTTAATAAGTAGTCAATTGACATAAAGACAAACATACGAAATAGCGAAAATTTTCTTCAAAAGTTTACCACAACGATGTGTGTGAGTGTGTTTTTTTTTTGGCTTGTTTTATTATGTTTGGCTAATGTGCCAAATATGGCAACGCCAACACTCCTCGAAACTGGGTAATTCGAGCCAACAACGCCGAAGTCAGGCCAACAACTACCCAAAAAAAAACGTAACGCATATTAACAAGGCTTGGACTCAAAATATTACGAATTGTTTTAAATTAGAAAATATGTGATAGTTAGTTTGGCTGAAATCAAATATGTCCTAGTCCCAGTATATATGAATTAAAACAAGTAAATACAAGTATTAAAACCGGCCATGATGAACATGGGATACCCATCACCATGGATATATTTAATATCCTATTAAACTATAACTATCTGCCATATTATTAGTTTTAACCAAATATCGGCCGGTCTGGAGCATGTTTTTTTATAAAGGAAGCAATAAATCCACTTTATATGGAATAAAGACCCTAAATCGACAGATCTGTCTATATGACAGCTATATAGAAAAATGGTTCGATCTCGACCATCTTCGATTCGGACATCGGGAGGTCTAGACTTTGTTCCAGATTTCAGCGAAATGGGGTCATCGGCAGTTTGATCTATGTGACAGCTCATCATAAAATGGTGCAAACTTGACCATATTCACTTTGCCTACTCCAACAAACTGTTCTAAATTTCAGCGAAATCGGTTAATAAATGTGCCTGTTATGGACTTGATACCCTAAATCGGCAGATTGGTCTACATCGCAACTAAATCCAAATATGGTACCACCATATACGGTTCGGATATCGGGAACCATAGTACAACTCATTTTCTAAATTTGGGCGAAATCAGGTAAGAAATGCGCCTGTTATGGTCTCAAGAACCTGAATCGGCAGATCGGTCGATATGGCAGTTATGTTCAAACATAGACCGATTTGGCCCTTTCAACAACTTGGCATATTTATTATATACGTAACTAAAGTTGTTGCAAACGCTGGTGGATATAAAAATTAGGATTTTTCTTGTGGTATCAAACAAACTTATTAACCTTGAACAAAATACATTTAAAGAAAAATATATATTTTTTAATTAAAAACGTTTGGGTTGAAAAAGAACTAATTTCAACTCTTTACAATAAAATAAACAAAAATCGAAATATTGAGGCAAGACCCTGTAATGGATCTTTCTAAAAATGCTGTTCTCAATCTGTTAAATTTTTTTTAAGATGCCCAGTTTTTCAACTTTTAAGGAGAAACTTCTTTTGGTGAAATAGTTTTTACTTGATGTAAGGGTTTTTTTAACTTGATCTTAATAAGTTTTTATAACATTGCTCATGGTATTTTTTCCAAAAATATCGACTGGTGATTTGTTTTGTGTCTTCAAATATTCAAAAGTAATCTTGGCTATTAAGGTGCACGATATCTTAATTTTACTTCCTAACTCACACTATATAACGATCTTTCCATGTTAGCGCACGTTCAGGTACAACTCAAAAACAATTCACCTAACTCACGAAGATATCATAACTCGAGATTTCCTTTCTAGAAAGGCATTCAATCTGAAAAATTTAGAAGCTACTGACTTCAAAAAAATTTCCCCCATGCATTAAACATAAGTTCACCAAATTTTTGGCCTAATATAAATCTAAAGAGGTTACCATAAATCTGGCATATTATTCTCCATGGGGTTTCCATATCTGTTTTCCCATTTTTTGGAAAATGTTATTTCAAAAAAAAATCCCATTCATGTATAAATGTCCTCCCACACTTCATAATGGACATTATGTTCAACCGAAAACCAAAGGCATTTCAATATGTATTTCAACACCTTAGAATTCATTAAAATGATCGTAAACACAGTTTACACGTAAAAGGCAATTTAAAGAAAAAAAATTTAAAGACGACGAAGGCAATACTAAATGTCCACGCACATGAAAGACAAACTCAAAAAAATATAACCAACACAAAAAAAAAAAATTAAAAAAACCAAACTAAAAATTCAAAAATTGCAACTATAAACGGTGTGTGTTGTTGGCAATTTCCGGTCGCTTTTATTTATATATGTGTGTGTGTGTGTATACAATCACAACGATATACAACGATCGTTCAAATGTAGGCAATGATGTGGAATAAAAGCGACGGACAACAACAACATAACACCAAAGAACAGACACACAGACTGACAGAGAAGGGGCGGATGAACAGAATTTCTCTTCAAAACATTCCCCACACAATTCAAATTGTTATGCCTGCAGCACCTCTAACAGCAGCAGCAGAAGCAACAGCAGGCGGACACCGCCACAAAATACTTAAAGCTTAGTTAAGAGCGGACGTATAGAATAAATTAAGTGGCTGCAAAGAATTATTATAAAATGTATGTACGTCTTTTCATACATATAGCGAACATTTTCTTCTTTTGAGATTTTTTTACTGTTTTTATGTCACTCTTTTTCTTTTTTTTTTTTTGTTATATTACATTTGTGGGTGTTTGTTACAAGCGAAGTGAATGATGTATGAAAACCATACTTGAAAGGAATTTCTAGTCATATGTTGTAAAGACAACAATAAATGAAGGAGGAGCAACTGATAAGTTTGGGAAAAGATGAAATGTCAACTGTAACGACCAATTATTATCTAATTTGGTGAAATTTTGCTACTGGCGTTCTCTTATGACTTATAAAATCTGAAATCGCTTCATTACCTGACGCGGTTCTCATAAAAACCGATCTTGCGATTTGAGTATTCTTACACAAAAAAAGTTTACTATACAATAAAGATTTGTTTCCTTAATCGTTGGATTTTAGTAATGATCTCAAGCCAGAGACGCAAGACTGCAAAGAAAGGATATTATTCTTCTTATATATAAAATTGAATTTGTGTCTGTTTCGTATAGACTCAAAAACGACTGAACCGATTACCTTGAAATTTTCACAGATTGTGTAGGTTGGTCTGGAAGGAAACATAGGATATATATTTTTTTAATATCGGAGGGGAGCGGACCCTCCCCCTAAAAGTACTACCCAAAAATAAAAATGGGCCGATCGGGACAAAATGGGACTCAAATCAAAGGTATTTAGGAGTAGAGTTCGAATTTCATATTAAAAATTGGGTACAAGTAACTGGGGGGCCGCCCCAACCCCAAAACGCCCTAAAATAAGTTTTTTAGACGATCATGACTCAAATGAAAGGTATTCGGGAGTAGATTACGAATATAATCAGGAATAATGAATAGGCTTTATAATTTGTTGATATTGGAAGAGGGCGGATCCTACCCCGTTACCCCAAAAACAACACCCAAAATCAATGGATAAAAATGAAAGGTATTGATGAGTAGAATACGAATATGGTATTTGGGTCGAAGTACCCAGGGTGCCGCCCTAATCCTAAAACTTGTAAAAGCATACAAATTGATCGTCCATATCAATATGGGGCTTAAATGAAAGGTATTGCGGAGTAGATTACGAATGTGGCATACAAAATCAGATTAAAGTGTAGGGGGTCTCCCCACCCCCCAACCCAGACACTCCTCTAAACAGATATATTCGACGTTCCTATCAATATGGGACTCAAATGAAAAGTATTCGGCAGTATATTACAAATACGGCATAAAAATTAGTTCCAAGTAATGGAAGGTCACCCTACCCCCAAATGCCCGACCATGGCTATATGGGATTCAAATGAAAGATATTTGGGAGAAGTTTAAAAATATGACACTAAACTTTGCGTTCAAGTCAAGGTGCCGCTTTTCCTCGAATACGTAAATTGACCCATTATGTCAATATGGGACTCAAATGAAAGGTATTTGAGAGTTGAAAACGAATTTAATATCCAATTTTGGAGCCAAGTGTTTGGGGGTACGCCCTAAATCACCCCCTAAACTGAACGCGGGGGTTGCCCAAAACCCGCCAAATAGATATATATAGACCAATCACGACAATATAGATCCATGTGTTTCGGGAGCCACTCCCCCCAAAATACCTCCCTATTATATAAAAGCTATTTGGGGCGAAAAGTTATTGATTTTCGGGAAATTTATATGATGAGGTCCACTTCTTCTCAACTTCTCACACATCAATGAGTGCTTAACGATTCAAGTTTAGAGTTTATCAACGATAGGGGACCTTTTTTATTGCCGAGTCCGAACGGCGTGCCGCAGTGCGACACCTCTTGAGGAACATTTTTTTTATGACCATGCATGACATTGGGCTACCTTTCCAAGGTTTAATAGAAGACGCATCGCTCTCAGGTTTATTGAGAGGCTTGATGCGAATGGTCGTAAGACTCTCACTAATAGGGAGAGAGACTGCCTAAATTGGGTTCGGGAATTCGCTGCACAGGCTATCCCAAAGACTACATGTCTTGATTCGGAAACTGCACCGCAGTCAGCCAAAAGGCTGCGGTCACCAATTTGGTGTTGTCGGTTGTCGACAAGGGAACAGGGCTGCATACCTAGGGATAATTGGAGTTGGATAGTCAATGGACTATACTCCGATGTCCTTGCAGAATTTCCTGGGTCTCCTCTAGTTTGTGACGATGCAGGTTGGTATCGGGGCCGATACAGACTATTTGCTTTTGGGGATCAACTTGTGCTTTGCTGGACAGGAAATTGAACTTCAAATCCAACATTTTGGAAAGGGCAAGAAAGGCAACTTTTGCCTTATACACCTGCAAGAGAGCCATTGGCAAAAGTTGGGGGTTTAGACCGCGTGTCATGCATTGGGTTTATACAGCAATTGTCAGACCTATAATGCTATATGGTGTTGTGGTCTGGTGGAGGGCGCTTCAATACTTAACCGGATCCAAACGATGGCTTGTTTGTGCATCATAGCCGCATTGAGGACGACACCATCTGATGCACTGAATTTAATGCCACATGTTATGCCTCTGGGCATTGTGGCTGTCCAAATTGCAGCGACCACTGCCGTGAGATTAAGGGAGCTTTATGTGTTATCCTTGATACAATATCCGATGTTCATGGCAGTGTGGATGAGCCGCATTTTGATAAAAAGTACTGTACCACTATTCCTGATAGAATCGAATGGAACTACGATATCCCTAGTAATAGAAGTTACATAGATTTCTATACGGATGGTTCCAAACAAAATGACCAGGTGGGCTTTGGGGTGTACTATAAAGATCTAAAACTGGTCATATCGAAAAGGTTACCTGACCACTGAAGTGTTTACCAAGCGGAGATCCTTGCAATGGCTAATATATAATGAATGGCTAAGATATAATGTCATTACGACGATTGGCATAAATATCTTCTCAGACAGCCAGGCAGCCATTAAATCCCGTAGAACGTATTTCTGAACACAAAAACCGCCCTCGACTGTCGCAGATCTCTCAACGAGATGGCTGAATAGGTCAAATTCACCTGTTCTGGGTGTCGGGCCACAGAGATATCCCAGCGAATTGTAAAGCGGACGAGCTTGCGAGAATAGGAACAACCCTTCACATTTCAATGATACTGGAATCTGTAAGTATGCCTCTAGCGAAATGTAAGCTAAGTTTTCAGGACCAGGACCGAAGGTCAACGAATGATAGATGGTCACAAAGAGGGGGCTGTGAGCATTTCAAAACTATGTGGCCTAATCTAGACTTGAAAAGGTCTACTGCTTTGCTGTCATTGGCTAGAACAGACGTATCAGTCATTGTGTCCGTCATCACAGGTCACTGTCTAATCGGAAAACACGCTGGCAGACTGAAGGTCTTCTGCTAAGACCTCAAATTTTGCTTGATTGGACTTCTTGAGAACCTATACATTAATACTACTAAATTTCCCATGAGCTTTTCATTAAGCAACAGGGGATACTTCTCTCATAGTATCAATTTTGCGGAGTGAGAACGGGGTGCCGCATAGTGACACCACTTGGGAGAGAAGTTTTAACACGGCAGGATACATCACTGATGTAGCAAGCATTAGATAGAGGATAACGCCAGCTGACAATTTTTCTGACGTTCACGCCGTGATTTGAACCCAGGCGTTCGACGTCATAGGCGGGCAAGCTTATCTCTGAGCCACGGCGGGTCAATTTTCATTCACAAACTGCTTTAAAGTAATTGTTGAATATATTTTTTTTTTTTGGTTACTACTCCTGCTACTTCTTACAACTTTTTTACCCCACTTTCTACATTGCCACCCTCACAAGTGCAAATGAGTGAAGACTTAAGTTTTATGTATTTTTCCTTGTATGGACATAATATGATTTTATTGTGTACACTTTTTCTTAGTTCTTTTTTATTATCTCAATGTCTATTCAATTATTGTTTATTATTAGTAATTCTGTCACTTTTGTTTCTTGCTAAGCTTCCTGTTTCAAAAGAATTCTTCTGTGAAATCTTACAACAGAATAAAAAGCCGAAGAAGAAGACGAATGGAAAAGGCTCTTCATGCATGAGGAGACTGACTGACCCAGCGTAATCTGCCATTGATGGTAGTACAATGCTGTGGCTTCATGAAATTCTATATGCACGAATATGAAGGCCTGGTGAGGCGGTGAATCGTGCGAAGTTTCTAATATTGGCTTCGCAATACTTATTCATTGGAATTCTTCAATATTCTTAGCACGAGTTATTGTTCTGTGCGCTAAGGCATTCAGAAGGTGGTTATTGGCAAACCGAGGCAAAAAAGTTGCAAAATTAAAAACAAAAATGTTTTTTTTTTTTCTTCAATTTTCTTACGTTGTATGTTATGCAAATGAAGTTTGCATTTGTATCGAATTAATTTTTTTTTTGCTTGTGTGCTTTAGTTTGGTTTTAATTATTGGTTTTTATTATTTTGAATGAGATAATGCAAAAAACAAAGACGGACGGAAAGACATTGTGAACGGCGTTCATAATCGTACAAATTGGAAATATGTTATTCACAATTCATCGCAAAGAGAACATTAATTGTTAAAGTTTTTTGCACATAAAATTTTGTTTAAATTTAAGGATTGTTTTTATTAGTTTATTGTTTTTATTTTTTTGTAGGAGCATTAAAAATCAAACTGCTGAGGAGTAAAATATTTTAAACAGTTTAAGTTTTGGTAAATAATAATAACCGCCTAAAACCCTGATTTTTTTGCAAGGTGTGTAAAAAATTTTGTAACCTATTATACCAAGTCCTTTATACAACAAGGGTCTTGTGAAAATTTGCCGATGAACATTCCATTAAGGAACAGGGGCAAACTTCTCACATATCAATGAGTGCTGTCCGATTCAAGCTCAATGATAAGAGGCCTTCTTTTTATAGCCGAGTCCGAACAGCGTGTAGAATTGTCGATTTTGGAGTGATGATCAGCCAGAAGCATTGCAAAAGCTACCAATGCATCCAGAAAAAGTCACAGTTTGGCGCGGTTTATGGGCTGAAGGTATCATTGGACCGTACTTCTTCAAAGATGATGCGAATCGCAACGTAACTGTGAGTGGTGATCGTTACCGTGAGATGATATCCAACGCTTGACTTACATGACATGTGATTTCAACAAGACGGTGCCACATGCCACACAGCACGCATAACAATGGACTTATTGAGAGGCGAGATCGTTGAATATTTCATTTCACGATTTCACGGTCGTGCGATTTAACGCCTTTAGACTTTTTTGTGGGGCTATTGTTAAAGCTTATGTCTCTAAAGACATGCCCGCTTCAATTGACGCATTTGAGGCGCAGTCACGGTCAACATTTGCATGAAATAAGCTTCAAACATTAAATTATATGGACCGTGCTATCGATTCAAATAAAGATTTCATGATTTTTTCTGAGTTTTATGTGTTTTTTTTTTGAAAAACTTTTCAATAACTCTTAAACAATCACCCTTTATTTTTATTGATATTGAGTAAACTGTTATACAATATTCATATAAAGCTTACAAATTTTCATGTGTAACATTATAATAAATTTTGTAACAGTATAATAAATAACCTGTGAAGCTATCGCCATTTTACTTACATAAGCTTGTTTTTACCTCCACCTTCCCCTTTTTCAGCGCCTAAAAACAATATTTCCTTTTAAATATGTAAAGTATTTTTTTTTTCTTTTTGTATAAAAGTTTAAATTTTTGTTAAGTTGACCTAATGTACACACACCACTATTACTGTTCACTATTTTGTATAAAAACCTGTCATAAAGTTCTGATGGAGAGACATGTACACAATCCCCAAATATTTTGTTTGGCTTTTAGCCGCCGCCCCACAAAGGAAATAGACAAACATAATTTAAACTATTTCCAAATATTCACATTCATTCACCTGTCTCAGCCTTAGCCATGTGGAAGATTCTTCTGATTCATAAATTTCGCTGCGATCAAGCACAGAAAAATGTCTTCTCCGGGTATGGTGGGACGAAGGCGACGACGCACAGTGGGAGAAAATCGAAAAAAATTTGCCGTGTGAGAACGGGTAGAGATATCTCTTTGAAAATGAAAATGGTTAGAATAAAAAAAAACGAAACGAAAACGAAACCCCTCGCGTTCAAATTTTTCAAAGCCCAGGTCCCCCAATTGGGCACGTTTTTTTACTCCACATGTTCCCTAAATCCATGCAAAAAATTGTTTGCTCCTAACAATATTTGTAGCCTTTACAAAGATATCGTAAAAAAACATGTGCCCAATTGGGGGATCTGGGCTTTGAAAAATTTTTTCCAATTTTTTAATAAAAAATTGTCTATTTTGAAGTACATATAGCACACGTTTAAGTTGACATATACTGTTAAAATTTCACTATAAAATCATCTACAATATGTTCTCTTCACAGGCAAAACAGAAAAAATTAAGGTATTTTAGCAAGTTTTTTTAATAAGGACTAATTAATGGAAAAAACACTTTTTCACATTTTTTGACTTCCGAACTGTATAAATGTTATAAATTTTGTCACGAAATCATATCAGTGACAATCGAACCACAAATGTCTTCGCAAATTGCCAAATACAAAACCAATCGCGGCCAAAATTTCAACAAATAAAAATTAAAACTCAAATATCATCGAAACCAGTAGAGATATTGGACTTTTTAGTATGGATTTTTGAGCACTGTCCATTTTGAAAATCGGACCACAAATGAAGATTTGGCAGCCCGAACAATTCTTCAAAATGCCGAGGTGGCCAATTTTAGTTGCCTGCCAAGAAGCATAAGGCCTTGAAATTTTGCACACAATCTCAGTTCTAACCATTTCAAAGAGATATCTCTACCCGTTCTCACACGGCATATTTTTACTAGTTTTTTTTTTAATTTTATCCCACTGTGCGACGGTGTTGTTGTTGCTGGCCTGCTGCCAAAGATCAATACAGGTTATGTAAACACCACAAAATGCTTAAATGGAATGGAAATACGATAGTGATGAGCCTGCAAGAGCACCTAACAAACAAACATTCCAAAAGCCAACGCGTGTGTGGGTCTGACGCACCGGCTAGTTGGCTGGCAAAGGCATTTTACACACAGGAAATGTTCATACATTAATATTTGTTGATGCATTCGTTTTTTCCTTTGGCTTTTTGGAATGAATCTGTATTTTGCATTGATGTAAAAACAAAATCCTATGAAACCACATAGCAGCCATTGTTTGGAACCTTCGTTTGGCGCGTTGCTGTTGTGGTGGTTCTGTCTCCGAATTGCAGACCAGCCCAAAGTTCTTGGTACTGGATTGTGCGGCATAAAAAAGTTTATTTTTGTTTTCTCCATGGGTATTCTTATTTTTTTGTTTTGTGGCATTTCTAGAAAATCTTCTTCGGCTGGAATATGATGGGGCGACAGACAGTAAGAAGCATCATTTTTGTCTGCTTTAATGTCCCGTAGTACTGCGACATTTTGTCGATCTTTCGCCTTGGCATATGAGGAATCATCACCATTGCATTCCTTTCTACCATGTGTCAGCATACATTTTGCATTTTAGGGGATCCATTCGTGGACATGGGTTTTTGGGGTCTTAAACAATGTTTGTTTAAATTATGAAGCATAAACAGAAGGGGCGGATGCACAGATACACATACACAATTTGCATTTGTATAAAGACGAATTTGCTGCTGCTGCAGTTTCTACTACTGTAGCTGCCGTCTTAATTGTTTTTCTTCCTGCTTAACCCAGACACAAAAGGCTATTTAAAACTATGAAGCAAAAACAAAAAATATCAGCAACAGCAACGCAAGCCAATCTTCAGTTCCGAAAAAGATCAAGAAATTCATTCAAAATAAAAGCGATAATGGGCACATTATTTTACTGTCTTAAATAAAAAAAAAAAAAACAGGATACTGTTTCCCATCGCATTGCCCCTGCCTCCGATGAGTCTAACATAATGATTTGGTGTTCCAAAATAATCACAGTCCACGGCGCAACGACACCGACATTATCACATTGCAGAAATCGTTCTTGAAACGATTTTGAAGCAGTGGGATGTCATGACAGACACGATAACTGAGACTTGTGTTCTAGCCAACATAAGTAAAGCACTGGTCAAACTAAAATTTAGATTGGGCCACATAAGTTTGGAGCATTCTCCCCCAGTTTGTCTCAATCATTACTATTGTGTTATCATACCCACAGATCACATACATATTCCCCGGGAAGTATTACCTATCCTCGCCAAATCATTGCTCTACCATCCTTGTGATATTTCTGTGGCCCAACACCCTAAACAGGTGAGTTTTCAACTTTGCAACCAGCTCGTTGATCGATCTTTAGCAGTCAAGGGCGGTTTTATAATCCAGAAAAACGTTCACCAGAGATTTAATGCCTACATTCTGTATGACAGTATATCTTAGCCACTACACCACTTCTTCAATTGGTTTATGGATGTTTATCCATAAACCACCATAAAAATCCTATTGTGATTGGGTAATATTCCAAGTATGCCGATTGATAGCAAAATTATAAGGTTTGTAAATATTTTACGTTTAGTGTGGTGAATAATTTTTAAGTAACCCAGGGGCTAGAAGATTTTTGACAGAAGTAAAGCAAATTTTGACGTTTATAAAGCAGAGATCCATGTTGCTAGTTGTGAATAGATTCGCAGGTCTAATTCAATTTGCGAGCGGCGATTACTAGCCGCTTGATGGTTTGTTAAATATATTATATTTTCACATTGTCATTTGAAAATTGACTGCTACACTGTTGAAAGAAATTGGCAAAACAAAATGTTTTTATATGAGACATTTACAACCTCTGAGTGAAATATATATCTTGGACGGCGTCGGCATCAGCAATCAATTGGCTTTTACAGGTTAATAAACGCTTGGTACACTAAAATCATTAATCCAAAGAGACTTTAATCTGTGAATAATGCCGAAGTATTTAAGTGTTCTTACTGCAAGTTTACTAAACAATTGTTTTTAAGCAAGTCATTTGTAATTTTTTAATAAATTTTGATTATTTCAAATAGCTTGGCTTGTCTTTGCTCAGGCAGAAATGTCAAAATTTTTTTTAGTAAGACAGTTACCATTTGTAATGTAAATTTTTTCTCACCAGTGTAAAAAACACCCCCTACATAATTTTTACATCTAATCATAGGAGATTGCTACCGATTGGCACACCCATTAAGTGCTACACTCATAGAAATTTGTTAGTAAAAACAGCAAAAATGTTTGCTGAAACAGCAGAAATTCTGCTGAAAATGGGACAGCAATAATTGCTGTTGTTGCTAAAACAGCAAACATTTTCTGCTGTTTTCAAATTTTGAAAAGTTAAAAAAAGCTGAATTATGTCATAAATATTTCGAAAATATTTATATTATATCTTATTTTTCAAATTTACAAGCGTATAACTTAAATTTTTTCAAAATAGTCTACATTTTGCTAATTTGTGATCGATTTTTGAGTATGTGCTTTTAAACAAAAAAATTAACGGCGAAAATTGCTAAACATTTTCGACCGCCAAACAATCTTCCGCGATGAAGGTTATGATCGCGGAAGAGCCATTGAAAATCCCCCAGCCGTGAGGAGTTGTGTCCTCAAGACGAATCTACTGGAAGAGTGTTCCGGGAATGTTTTGCAAGATTTTAGAATGGCACAAGAATCGTATGGACGAGTAACAAATGAGTCTTTTGGAGGATTTATAAAATACTCTTCTAAAAGAGTTGCGCATTACTCGCCTGTACGAGTAACAAATAATTGTTTTGTAGTATATATTAATTATTATTCTATAAGAGTTGCACGTTATTAGCTTGGATAATCTAAAACGCTTTAGTTCGTTCATCAAAAACGTAACTACCCCGAACAACTTTAAAAAATTAGATCTACTCGTCAGGTTCGTCAAAATAAGTACCAATCGTCATATAAGCCAATTGAGAATTCTGTTTTGTGTTGTGAAAGTTGTCCGCTCAAAACAAAACATCGAATAACAAAATTCAATACGAGTCCTAAACGCACCGCGTATGAAAAAAGAAGCAATCGCGAAAAGTTAACTTAACAGGTGATTTATAAACGCGATGAGTTACGGACGATTATAACGCAAGCAATTTGATAAGAATTATTGCAAAGCGTTGCAAATACTTCCGCACACGCAATGGATTGTCCAATGATATCCCAGAAGAGTGTTGCGCGACTCATACGGACGATTAAAACGCAGTGAGTTGCGAGAGAATGGACGCAAAGAGTTGCTAAAACTTCCGCACACGCAATGGATTGCCTAATATACGGAATAACAATTGCGTGAAAATCTTCCAGAAGATTGTTTTATTCATTGCGGGGACGAACGCTCTTCCAGAATTATGAAAAATGTTTGCAGGGCAACCAAGTGTGTAACTGTGTTTGGCGATGGTGGAAATTACGCACATATGTGTCTGATATTTGTTTGTTTTATTATTTTGTACGAAATCTCATTAATTTCATTGAAGATTCCGTTTCGTATTTTATGTGCAAACAAATACATACGGACATATATTGTTCATACCATTGCACACGCACACACATAGTCATGTAGAATTATTTCATTGAATAAAAGCAAACAAAATTTTTTCATGCCGTTTTGTTTACGACACTCTTGCGTTGTGGTAGTACGTCCGACTTCATTATCGTTTTCACCGGGCATCGACACACATCCGCATACACATACATACATACCCTTGCGAACAGCAGTGTTCTTTCTATCTATGCCCCTTTTTTTGTTTCATTGGGGGCAGGCATCGAGATGACTCGGTTCATTTGGGTGAGTGACTGACTCATCTAAGTACTCGAATCAATTCACTGAACTCTTTATGCGAGTATTCATATTCAGATTTGCCTCAACGTGGGTATGAGTGTGCGCGTGTGTACGTGCGCCCTATTCGGTGTGCGGCATTGTTGACACAAGTGTTAAAAAATAAACAACAAAGGCAGCAACAACAGAAAACGAATAATGGAGGGGCCCCAACATTGGGTAATTACTCATAAAACAGCATTAACTATGTATCTGCTGTTGGCTTCGAGAAAGGCTGCTGTTGTCGCTGCATTCGAATGTGTGCTTCTGCTTTTTTGTGTGCAAGAACCGCCAAGCTACCAACTGGCCGACCGACCGACCGATCCACCAACCCAACAGTTATGAGTCATCTAAATCCATAAATCATTTTTTGAGCTACCTTTTAGGTACATTGCACAAAGAATTGAAAGCACCAGCAAGGCTGGGTGGGCTAAATTTGAGCATTCAATCATTATTTATTTTTCGTTAATTACCAACTTAAAGTTTTCAAAACCAATGGCAAATCGATTTTAGAGTTTGGAAAATTAAAGCATTAGCATTGTTCAAAGAAAAATGAAGATGTAAGTCTTACTTCCATTTGATTTAAGTTTGATTAAATACAACAAACAGTCAATCACTCTTCCATGACCCAGGAGAATTTAGTGCATAAAAGATGTATTTCTCAGTCGATTTTCAAAAATTTTAAACATAATGTTGTATTGGTGCCTGCAAAATCTGTGCCTAGTATGGTGCAGCTAGTCTCACTTTTCGATATATCCATCCCATATCCAAACATTTTTCCAATATAACGTCTTGAGCGTGCTTTTATTCAAATTTTGAAGACATTTAAAACAAATTAATGTTACATGGCAATACCCAGAATGGTCACCTTTCGATATAGTCTTTTATAAACCGATCTGCCGAATAGACTATTTCAATCCACAGAGCACGTATTAAGAACATTGGATTGTAAATTAACGACTTCTAAATCTGTGCCAGGTATGGCACACATTAGGGCAGTTCAATATTTAAGGGCCACAAAATACTCAATAAACGGTTATCAAAATCGTAATCTATGACTCCATTTTGTTTTGAGACATAAGGTTTCTCTGGCAAAACTTTTTGAAATTTACCGTAGATTACAATTGCGACACAAATAGGTGAATCCACTGTTCGATATAGCCTAAATAGAGACCTGTTTCCCCGTTTAAAATCTGGGGCTAACAAAATGCTCAAAGAATAACTCGTCTGAGCCATAACAGTCATAGTGAGGACGACTCGATCAATTCAATGCTACACTTAGTGCTATACTCAGAGAAAAAGGTTTGCTAATGAGAGCAAACAATATCTGCTGATTTTTCTCAACTATTTCACCAACAGGTTTGCTGATGTAGCAAACTATTAGCAATTTCAGAATAGCAGGTTGCTGGATGTGAAGTCTGTTGTTTACTGAAAATGTCTGCTAGCTTCATTTATGATGGGATTGTCAGGAGGAAAGTTTAAAAGCTGTGTACAAAATGTCCTACAAATCAGATAACGATCAAAATTGAAAATTGCGCACATTTCTCCCGTTTGTGAAAGAAGCCTTACATCATTTTACGCAAAGTAAACCTTTCCGTGCTTTAATTTGTTATACACACTCAGAAAAATGTTTAAGTAAAAACAGCAGAAATGTTTGCTGTTATAGCAAAAAGTCCGAAGAATGCGTGCCACGCATGAGGATTTTGGTAATGATTGCAAGCCAAGGTATCCATTCTAAATAAAGATGCTATATTTAAATCGTTATATACAACAATTCTATTCGAATTTCAATTGCCGCCTTTTGCCAATTTGACTTCTCTTTATTAAAATTTTTATAAAAAAATACAATTGACTTAATTTGAAACTATAAAATTTATTCTTTAAAGTAATATTTAATTTTTTATTTATTTATGTTTCTGTACCCACCACCATAGGATGGTGAAAATGACGATAGCGGTCGAACGAACAAAGATATCCGCTTAAAATTTTGCACCGAGACTTCTTGTTGTTGTAGATCGTTGCAAATGTGTCTTATAGGTTCAGATTTGGATATAGCTCCCATATAAACCGATCTCCCGATTTGACTTCTTGAACCTCTAGAAGCCGCAATTTTTGTCTGATTTGGATGAAGTTTTGCAGGGAGCGTTATTTAAAAAACCAAGTATGGTTCAAATCAGTCCATAACTTGACATAAACCGATCTGCTAACTTGACTTCTTGAGCCTCTAGAAGCCACCGTTGTTGTCCGATTTGGCTGAAATTTTGCACGGAATGGTCTTTTGGGACTTGGACACAAAAAAAAAATATTTCGTTTCACATAAAAGAAATTTTGCCAAGTAAACTTCTTTTCTGAAAAAACATTGGATTTTGATTACGATAAAAGTACTAGTTTGTTTTTGCGATAAGCTCTTGCAAGAATTTGTGACATATATAAAGTTTTTTTTTACACTGACAATACTTTTAATTCTTGATATATAAAATGTTATCCGGAGTTTCAACTAGTTGTTCTTTACTTATAAGTTAATTTAAGGTCATGCTTATGTATATGTATGTTTTTACCAAAAGGAATTTATCCAGATCGTCTATAAAATATATTAATTATTTTTAGGTGTGTGTGTATATAATTTTTCTTCTAAACGAAAAACATGATGTCTTTGTCGAATAACCCTCCCAACCATGGCGACTTACTAATTTAATTTGTCAGCCCATTTGATTTCATCCTTAACCTTCAATTTCGTGTATGATTTAAAGAGATTTTAATTTAAATTGTCATAATGAACCTTTAATTACAAATAAAAATATAAAACATAGTTTTTTTGCAATGTAAGTTGTGATTGACATCTCTAATAAAAAACAATATTTAAACATTAAAACTGAATAATAATATAATTAATTATGAATACAAATGTTTTAAGTTTTCAAAGATTTTTTTATAAATAATGTTTCTAAGTTGTGTACTACTTTGTCTCTCATCACATTTGTCCCATGGATTACAAAAAAAATTAAGTTTATACTCACAATTGTATTATCCTCACCAACAAGCGCTTGAAGTTAGGATCTTGAGTGTTTTAAAAGTTTGAATTAAAATTTTGCCAAATGCGATGAATTCTGGCTCAAAATATTTTAAATTATGGAATTAATAGTAAAATGACCCAAATAATATAAAAACTACAAAATGATTAATTGGTCCTTTCCAAGTTAATTGTTGTGTGAAGTTGGTCCTTAATTTTGCTTCTGGGATTTCAATATTTTAATAGAAAAAAGGACATCCATATGGCTTTAAGTTTCTCATCAGTGTTGAAGTTCACGTAAAGACGTTGTTAAACTGAATGTTATTTGGTTTTCATATTCGGCAAAGTAAAGCTTTCTTAGTCAATAGACACATCAAGCTGAATCCTCATCGTTATCCTTAAGTAGTCAGAAGAAAAGTCTTTGAATTGAAATTATTTTTTTTTTTTTCTGGTACACAAAGGCTTAGAAATTTTTCTTCGTCATAGAGTTCTAAATTATGATGCAGCAAATTTACGCTATGACTTCCAACAACTGTGCCACGTATGGTCTAAATCGGTTAATAAATTGATATAGGTGTCATATAAACCGATCTCTCGTTTTGATACTTTGAGCCACAGGAGGGCGCAATTTTTATTCGATTTGCCCGAAATTTTGGAGGTTGTATTTTTCTATGATTTCTAACAGCCATGATAAGTACGGTGCATATCGGTCAATAACTTGATACAGCTCATATATATTTGAAAAAGTTATTCAAAGAACTTAATGTTGTAACACAATTCAAACTCAAATATTTCCCACTTCCAGAATTTATTTCGATGTTATAATACACAATTATATTAAAAGCCTTCCAAGTTGTTCTAATGATTTTTGACGTACCTATGGGGAAACTTTAAAAATTGTCAATTTCCGACTTTACCATCCGCCCATCACTTTTTCTCCATCCATACGCTTAAATATTCACCCTTTCTCTCTCTCTCTAGTAGGAGAGAGACACAAGAGAATAATTATTGGTTCACTAAACGAATAATCGTTTGCGACTATCGAAACACTTTTGCCATTAAAGATTTTTTGGTTTTACAACAAAAGAAAGGTACTTTTACCGTAGGCGACGTTGCTTAAGGGTCTACAATAAACAAAGTAAGTTACATTCGATAATACTATGTTTATGGCTAACGTTTGATATGTTGTAGCGAAACGTTACATAGCTATTGTACAATGAAAGGAAAAGCTTCGTAATAAAAGTATTTCGTATCTCGTAACCTGATATAGTTCCCATATAAACTAATCTCCCGATTTGGCATCTTAAGCCCATACCAAACTAGTTCACCATTATTTCGTTTGCTTGCCCTTCATTGTAGTTTCAAGCAATTAAAAGCAATTAAAATTACAAAAATGAGTTCAAAATAAAACATTTTTTAAAAAAATCCATTAACATTTTGTAGCTCTTTTAAAGTTGTGGTCCGCTCAGCAACGTAAAAAAAAATATTTGTTAAATGTTTGTTGCCCTTAAAAATAAGAAGAAAATTTATTATATAAATTCGTTAATATCAAGTAACAAATATTTCACCAAAAATTGTTTCCTTAAAGACTGGAAAATTGAGCATCTTTAAATTAAGTTCGGCATCTTAGGCTCGAATCTTTCAAATTAGAACAAATATTTTTCAGTGTACAAACTAGAAGGCATCTTTATTCGCATGTTCCTGTGATATCTCAATGGACTGAAATGTCCAAGGAGTCACATAGCAAACTGCCACTATAACCAAACCAAACCTCTTAGCGTATTCGTCATATATATCCTAATAGAACTTGCTTTGGCGTAGCTTCGCGGAGGATCTATGGTGATGATTATAGAAAAGTTTAAAGATTTAATTACAAGGTATTAAATAGTGTAGGCCACTTCTTTGCAGTGACGCTAAACACCTGGGTTCGCATACAGGCTTGAATATCAAAATATTGCAATCTCACTTACTCTGGCGATATTTGCGAGGCACTCAGCAGTGTAAAACTTCACTCTCAAGAGGTGTCGCTCTGCGGCACCCCGTTTGAACTTGTCAATCAAAAGAAGGTCCCCCCTTATTATTGAGCTTAAACTTGAATCGGATAGCTCTCATTGAAATGGACGTAGTATCCCACAGTTTGTTTAACGGAATGTTCATAGGCAAATTTGAGAAGAGTGGAGTACCGTAGCGCAGAGGTTAGCATGTCCGCCTATGACGCTGAACGCCTGGGTTCGAATCCTGGCGAGACCATCAGAAAAAAATTTTCAGCGGTGGTTTTCCCATCCTAATGCTGGCAACATTTGTGAGGTACTATGCCATGTAAAACTTCTCTCCAAAGAGCTGTCGCACTGCGGCACGCCGTTCGGACTCGGCTATAAAAAGGAGGCCCCTTATCATTGAGCTTAAATTTGAATCGGACTGCACTCATTGATATGTGAGAAGTTTGCCCCTGTTCCTTAGTGGAATGTTCATGGGCAAAATTTGCAATTATTTGGAGTACGAATCTGATTTATAATTTAGGCCTTAGGAAAAAGTGGCTTCTCAAAGCCCAAAATACCACTAGCAGACGACATGTTTGCAACTAAAACGAATGAAAATATGGAAGTATGTATAGTACAAATACTGTATCCAACCTAAATCAAATAGTCTGGTGGAATAAATGCCCTGCCGTTTGGCTTCCACTTACCTATCTCCCCCACAAAATTAGAAATTAGCGCAACGGTTCATAACCTGATATAGCTCCAATAGTATAGGACATAAATATTAAAATTTCTGAAATTTCGACCATTTTATTATGGACGTCTTGTTTTGCCAATATCTTTAAATAAAATCTAATTTATTATTCCTTTTCTATCAGGACAGACTCTCTCTGTATTTCTTAATGGAATATTTCTAAGAATTTTTTTTTCCATATTTTTGTAGTTCTTTATTATGTATGTAGTTTTTTTCAAATCCGGTTTGTATTTCATAGTCTAATAATTTATCATTCACAAGTTAATAAGAACCACAGCAACAACAAGGAAATTCAATTTCTTTTATTTTTTAATTATTTAACAAATTTGCAAAGAATACATTTTTTCGCATGGGTAATGTGATGGCAGAACAAGTCCAACATTCATTCACAAAGTGTGAACGTACAGGACGGACAAATGGACAGACAAAGTCAAGTAGACATCATTAAAGTACAAACGGTGATGACGTTTATGAGTTTGTATGAAATTGGTGGAAAAAAAAATTAAAATAATAACCATTGTGAGTTGGAAAACACATTCAGAGTAATTAATTGTTAACCCGTATTTAATGTTGAATAGCTAATGCAATTCATTGTTGATGATGTGAATAATGGTGGTTTGGGGTTGGCAACGAGTTTAGGCGCTCGCAGTGAATGGCACAGATAACTTATTGATGATGTTATTTAAAAGTTTTATGAATTTTTTAAGGCTTTCAAAAAATACTCATCTCAGCAAACAGCTAGAGCTGTTATTTTTTTTTTTTTTTTCATTTATCAAAATTTAGAAACTGAAAAAATTACTTGTCTCTCATTTTGTTTTTCAAGATTAATTTTCCTTTGGAGTGGCATTGTTTCGTCAATTTGTTAAAAATATTTGTGCGGGCGTTTTCAACTGATCGGCACTTTTTTTTCCAATTTACACATTTACACATGCTGATTTGTGTGTGCTACAATAGTACACTAAAGTCAATTTTATATCCACCACCATAGGATGGTATACCCAATCTAGTCATTCCGTTTGTAACACCTCGAAATATTCGTCTAAGACCCCATTAGGTATATATATTCTTGATCGTCTCGACGTTCTGAATCGATCTAGCCATATCCGTCTGTCGAAATCACGATAGAGGTCGAACGCGTAAAGCTGGCCGCTTGAAATTTTGCACAGATACTTAATATTGATGTAGGTCGTTGGAGATTGCGAATGGTTCATATCGGTTCACGTTTAGGTATATCTGCCATATAAACCGATCTCCCGATTTTACTTCTTAAGCCTCTGGAAGCCACAATATGGCTGAAATTTTGCATGTAGTGTTTCGTTATGACTTCCAACAACTGTGCGAAGTGCGGTACAAATCGGTCCATATCCTGACATAGCTCACATTTAAAACGATCTCCCGATTTGGCTTCTTTAGCCCCTGGAAGCCAGAATTTTTATCCGATTTGGCTCAAATTTTGCAGATAGTGTTGTAGTGTTCTGTTATGCCTTCCAACAACTGTGCCAAGTACGGTCCAAATCGGTCTATAACCTGATATGGCTTCCATATAAACCGATCGCCCGATTTGACTTCTTGAGCCCTTACAAGCCTTAATTTTTTTCCGATTAGGCTGAAATTTTGCATGCGATGTTCCGTTACGACTTCCAACAACTGTGCCAAATATGACCAAAACCAGCCCGTAATCCGGTTCCTAGAAGCTTACATTTTTGCTGGTCAGAAGACAGAAGTTTGGTATATAGAATAAAATTATGCCCTACAACTAAATTTATTTTGTAAACATTTTTAGCAGAATCCATGGTGGTGGGTTTGCAAGATTCGGCCCGGCCGAACTTAGCACGATTTTACTTGTTTATTTATATTCTGGCACATAAGTTCATATTTATATACCTACAAAATATACCTATAGTTGTGTATGTGTTGTCGAGTAGTCTTTCTTCTTTCATTGACGAGTTCATAAAAAACGACCTTCATAAATATTCACACTGAATTTTTAAAACTTTAAGACATTCATATATTTCAAAAAATAAGACAACAAACGACCGAAAAATGTTCACATACATATACGTAGGTATATGTGCATTATTAACTAATATTAGAGTTCTTCTTCGTTATTTTTAATGTGGTTATCTAAACCGGATTTGCCATAAATGGCAGAAAATTCAAATTCGTAGAATGCAAAAAAGGAAAAACAAAACAAATCCGACTTTCTTTTGTTTTTTTTTATTCGCCATTATTTTATGTTGATCTGTTGTTGTTCAAGCCAACTATCAGTGTAAATCTACACCTCCTACTCTTTGATCGTGAATTTTAAACAAAAGTTTTGGAAAATCCCACATTATAAACATTTCATTAGAAATTAAAGTGATAACGGTGCTAGGTCACCGGTTATTCCAAACGAATGTCGAACATCAACATCAATAACCATAACAATAACAAAAACCAACTAATGGTCTTGTCATATTAAATTGATACTTTTGATCGAATCAATCATTGCCAGGAAGAAAGTCCAATGAATATTAATTCGTTCGGCATATTTGTACAAGGGTCAATGCAAATGTGATGAACGAAAAGGTAAAGGAAAGAGAAAAAAGCCTAAAGTGAATAATTATGGACTTTAAGTTCTACAAGTAGAAGCGCGTTTAGTTCGACCGGGCCGAGTCTTATATACCCTCCACGATGGATCGCATTTGATACGTTCTTTGAATGACTTTTTCAAATATATAGGAGTTACATCTACAGATGCAGGCGGACCGTACTTGTCATGACTATTAGGAGTCATAAATAAATACCACGTTTAAAATTTCAACCATATACATGAGCCCCTAGAGGCTCATGAAGTCAAATCGGGCGATCGGTTTATATGGAATCTATATCAGGTTATAAACCTCTTGGCACGGCTGTTGGAAACCAAAGCCAAACTTTATGCAAAATCGTCTTCTAGAGGCTCAAGAAGTCAAATCTGAAGACCGATTTATATGGGAGCTATGGCAGGTTATGAACCGATTCAGATTATACTTGGCACAGTTGTTGGCAAAACAATGGCATTCAAAAATATTCATAGAAAGATAATATGAAGAACGCCATGCATTGCATTGCATGTCTTTTTTATACCCACCACCGAAGGATGGGGGTCCCTCAGTCTGTCTGTTGAAATCACGCTACAGTCTTTAAAAATAGAGATATTGAGCTGAAACTGTGCACAGATTCTTTTTTTGTCCATAAGCAGGTTAAGGTACGAAGATGGGCTATATCGGACTATATCTTGATATAGCCCCCATATAAACCGATCCGCCGATTAAGGGTCTTAGGCCCATAAAAGCTACATTTATTATCCGATTTTGCTGAAATTTGAGTTAGGCCTTTCGACATCCTTCTTCAATTTGGCCCAGATCGGTCCAGAATTGGATATAGCTGCCATCAATGAATAACAAACGGGTGAGAGTTCCTGGAATGTCTAGTATCCCTGACATACATACTTACATCAGGAATAAGAAGACGAATAACAAACAAAAACACACCATGAAAGTACCGATAGAACAGCGCCAAACAACTCACATTGCGACGATGATGAAGGAAGGCAATAGAGTTGGATACGCCACTGTCCCCAATCAACGCCATCGCTCTCCTCTGTACACGGTCCAGTAGCTCCAGGGATGATTTTGAAGCTCCAGCCCATACATGTGGGTTGTACTCCATTTTCGGCCTTATGAAAGTGGTGTAGATGTTAAGAAGATTAGACGGAGTGAAGTAATTCTTACACCGTTTAAGGAAGCCTAAACACTTGAATGCTTCTTTCGACACTTCGAATACATGTTTAGCCCAACGGACATCACTTTGTATTTTCATGCCCAAGAGCCATCAAGAGCTTCTGATTGCTCAACATCTACACCGTTGCTAGACAAAGATGATCGTAATGGGTCGGCGAATCTTTTGTGTGACAACAAGCAGCACTGAGTCTTCCGTGCATTAAAATCTACTCGATTCATTCGACCCCACTCAGAAATGGCCAGCAAATCCTGGCAGAGTGTATCGTCCATAACCCGCCTCTTGTCCTCAATCTCTCGAAGACTTGGCCTATGATCGAGAGATTACTGCCATCCGCAAATGAGATCGTTGATGAAAATTAGAAAAAGAGAAGGAGAAAGAACCGAGCCCTGGGGTACACCTGCGGTCATTTTGTGCTCATTGGATGAGAACCCTTCTATAACGACTCGAATAGTGCAATCTCTAAGAAAGCTCGAAATAAATCGAACGAAGCCATTACCGACACCTTCTTCAATTTGGCTCAGATCGGTCCAGATTTGGATTAAGAAGCCATATAGACCGATCTCTCGATTTAAGGTTTTGGGACCATAAAAGGCGCATTTATTGTCCGATGTCACGAAATTTGGAACAGTGAGTTATGTTAGGCCTTTTGATATCTACCTGTAATATGGCCCAGATTGGTCCAGATTTGGATATAGCTGCCATATCCGATTTCGCCGAAATTTGGGACAGTGAGTTGTGTTAGGCCCTTTGACATCTTTCTGCTATCTGGCCTAGATCAGTCCAGATTTGGATATAGCTGTCATATAGCCCGATCTCTCGATTTAAGGTCTTGGGCCCATAAAATGTACATTTATTATCCGATGTCGCCGAATTTAAGGACAGTGAGTTTAGTTAAGCCCCTTCGATATCTTTTTGCAATATGGCCCAGATCAGTCCAGATTTGAATATAGCTGCCATATAGACCCATCTCTCGATTTAATGTCTTGAACCCATAAAAGGTGCATTTATTGTCCGATTTTGCCAAAATTTGGGACAGTGAGTTGTGTTTCGCCCTTCGACATCCTTCTTCAATTTGGCTCAGATCGGTCCAGTTTTGGATATAGCTGCCATATAGACCGATCTCTCGATTTAATGCCTTGGACCCATAAAATGCGGATTTATTGTCCCATTTCGCCGAAATTTGGGACAGTGAGTTGTTGCGCTTCAATATTATTCTGCAATTTGGCTCAGATCGGTCCAGATTTGGATTTAGCAGCCGTATAGACCGATCTCTCGATTTAATGTTTTGGCTCTATAAAAGGTACATTTATAATCCGATTTCGCTGAAATTTGACACAATGACTTATGTTCTACAACATTGAACAATGATTTGTACTTATTACATCACTCAATGTGTGTGTCGAATTTCGATATAGCTGCTATGGGGGAATAAATTATGCATTATTCACCGGATTATGACGATCATTTTAGGGTTGATTGAATAAAGCCTTATAGCTTTCAAAGGGAATAAAATGCTTAGTTAATTTCTCTTGTACCCACCACTATGGAATGGGGAAGAGAATGCCAAAAGAATTTTGGCCCAAAGTATCTGGGGTGCCGCCCTGCACCCAAAAGAACCCTAAACGAACATATAATCCAATGTGAGATTTAAATAAAATGGATATGGGAGCGGATTTGTAGATTTGTTTGTTCAGGTAAACCGACTTTCTTGAAATTTTCACAGATTGTGTAGTTAGACCTGAAAGGAGGGGGAGATTATATACGAGTAATTTTTTTGATATCTGAAAGGGGTCAGACCCCCCCCCTTACCCCAAAAAACAACATCACAAAGTAGAAGTTGGTAGATTGGGACAATATCGAATTTAAATTAAAGGGGAGTTTGGGAGTGGAATATGAATTTGGTATTAAAAATTGGGTCCAAGTATTAAGGTCCCTACCCTAAACCCCCCTTTAAAAACCCATATTGGCCGATAATGACAATATGGGCCTCAAATGAAAATTATTGGCGAGTAGAATATGAATATGGTATTAAAATGTATGTCAAATTATCTGGGGGCATACAGACCCTTAAAACAGGCATACAGACTGGGCATACAATATGGACTCAAACGAAAGATATTTCAAAGTAAGGCACGAAACTTTCCGCTCCACCCTCAAAACACCCCACAAGCACGACATATTTATCGTTCTTGGCAATATGGGGCTCAAAAGAAAGGTATTTGGAAATACAATAGAACACGGATTTGGTATGCAACTCTGGTGCCAAGAATGAGAAAATTAAAATTTCTGATTGTGCAGGTTTATATGTTAGGTTCGTATTCTACTTAAAATATAAATCACTTGATTCCACCACTGTCATGATTGATCAGTTAACCTATTTGGAGTGATTTTAGGGGTAGGAGCTCCACCCAGATACTTGGACACAAATTGGTTGGTTGGGGCGGCCCCTCATTTCTTGGACTCATTTTTTTCGAAGTCCATTCCAAATACCTTTTTTTTGAGACCCATATTGGCATGATCATCCAAAATGCCTATTTGGAGCGGTTTTAGGTTTGGGGCAGTTTTAGGCTTGAAAGCAATGAAATTATGAATGCGTTGTAAAAGCGAATAGTAGCAATCTGTTCTTTGATTGGAAATCAAAACACTACGTGCACAATTTCAGCTTAATCGGTTAAGAATTGCGCCCTCTTGAGCTCAAGAGGTCAAATCAAATCGGTTTACCGGGCACCTATATCAATATATGGACCGATTTGGCCCATTTACAATCCCAACCGATCTACACTAATAGGAAGTATTTTGTGCAAAATTTCAAGTGCATAGCTTAACTACATCGAAGGTTAGCGTACTTTCGACAGACAGACGGACGGACGTGGCTAGATCGACTTGAAATGTCATGACGATCAAGAACATATACACTTTATGAGTTCATTGAAACGGAATGACGAAATTAGTATGCCCTCATCCTATGACGGAGAGTTTAAAAAGTGTCCCCAAACATATTTTGCAAACTCTATGTCCAAATGTGAGTGGGGTAATTCCTTCTTCCTTCTGCATGACATAAGATACTTGCTAATTCTTCCAATTATTTATCATAATTATGATAATTTTCTCTGACGTCTTAGTTTTCTTCTTTCATTAAGAATATATTTTTTTGTCTTCCGAAAACTAAACACTCGTCTGTATGTCTATAGAGGTCGGTCTACCACATTATAGCGTATAGTGATATGGACTTTTTGTATGTGCGCACATATGCATGTAATTACATTTACATTTTGCCATAGCGATGATGATAACAACGGACGGAGTAAGTGAATATATCCGCCAAGTTTGTGTGCAAGTTTCAATTGCAAGCGGTGGAGGGAGAGAGAGAGGGTTTTTAGATAGATAGTGGCAGCACCTATAGCATCTTTTATGAATGAATTTTTTCAAAAGGCGGTTAAGGTAACTCAACCAACTCATGCAATTCCATCATTTCGCGCGTCCGACGTTTGTGTGCTGCTGCTGGCTTCAATGTTTTCTTTCCACGGATTATGTGCCAAGCAACAGCCATCGTGTTGTGATGGTTATGCATAGCCTGGTTGGCTGGCTGGCTGGCTGACTGGTGACGTTTGTACATTATTTCCGCCTGTTACTACTGTTGACTGCTCCATTTTCCTTTACTTCGTTGTGGCTTTAGTGGAGCGTTAGTTAGATGCAACAACAACGAGAACCACAGCAACAACCGACAAACGTAGTAAGAGTACCAAAGTACTTACAACACAGCAAATTCATTCATTCACATTCATTCAACAAATTCATGCTACTGCAAATACGCTGTGTTTGTATGTTTGTGTGCCGTTAGCTTCCTTTGAATTTTACAAACATAATTGATTTATATTTCATTTGTTTATAGTCGTCTATGTTGTTGCCAACAGGCAGATACAAATATCTGTAATTTATATAAGGAAAGATTGCAAGCAATAGATATCAGGTGAACTTCAAGAAAGCAACAACGTTTTCTTTAGCACGAAACTATTTACTCTTCAAAATGAAACTTAACGTAACGTTTTTAGCAGGAAGCATATTCATACTTTCGAACAGTGTGACAAAGTTCTGAAAAGGCGTCAATTTTGAGCCGGGTCGAATCGTACGTATAGGCTGCCTAAAATTCGACTTTATTTATTGTCGGTATTACTTTAAAGTTGATTAACTTCAATACGTTGTACGATTGTGTACCTTTCCATGGCTCGTATAAAGTTAGTATGCAATGGAGAAATGTCAAATGAAATGCAGAAAAAACTTGCAACAATTTATTTGGAATCGCACTCTTTGCAAGCCAACATATAACAACAACAACAATATATCCATAAGCAAGGCAAAAAGTCATCTAACCAGCCAACGCATGTGCTTTGCTTCGGATGGTGTTTTTGTTTTCTTTGTTCGGCTCGCGCTGTGTTCCTCTGTCACTCTCTTCTATTAGCCTTAAAAACAAATTTTAATAATTTTGGTGCCGCAGGGTATTGGAACTCATGATCGCATGTTTGGTAATCTTGCACACATCCTCTAGCCTCTCTTCTATTAGCCTTAAAAACAAATTTTAATAATTTTGGTGCCGCAGGGTATTGGAACTCATGATCGCATGTTTGGTAGTCTTGCACAAATCCTCTAGCCTACGATGATGAAAAAAATCAATAAGCACTGTTGCACAGCAATAAATGTATCAATTTATTAAATTAAAATAAAAAAAAGATAAAAAACACTTTAAAAAAATGTATTTGTCTGTACGAAATTCATATTTTTTATGCCGAATTTTCGGAAACAAGTTTAATGAAAAAAAAAAATATTTTTTTTTGACGACCGGGGAATAGAAACTGGGTTTGCAAGTCATGAATAGCATGGGAATTTTATGCGAAGAGTACTAATATGACATTTAATTCCGAGCATCCATATGTGTTGCGACGTCCCTCTTCCAATATCCTGCAACTTGTTAAACACACAAGACATAGGGGTTTCAAATTCGCAGTATAGTATTTCACTAAAGAATCCTAAATAATAGAATATAAATATTGTTCACGAAGGATAGTAAGTAATATCAAGAGATTATTTTATGACCGAGATGTTTGTTGTGTGTATACAGTTGGGTTCAAAAAAATAGGAGTGCGCCCAACTGAAAAACAAAAATGGATTTTTGTATAAAAATGTCCTTTGTTTATTTAGATGGTTGTACGTAACACATTCCAAGGATACTGAAATCTGTAAGTATGCCTCTAGCGACATGTATGCTAAGTTTCCAGAATCAGGCCCAAACGAATGGTCTACTGTAGGAGTATTGGTAAATAAATAACTCAAACATTTTAAAGCAAATGACACATAAATTAAATATTAATTAATAAGAACTTATTGTTATTATTGCTGTTTCTAGAATAATACCCTATTTTTGATTACTTTTGCACATTTACGACGCTTGGAGTCATTAATTTGTCCTGGCATTTCTTTACAGGAGGTTTTTGGTATCTCTTTAAACAGATTTTGTTCCAGGCATTAAAATTTCCTTCAATAACGGTTTCGCATTCGGCATTAGTGTCGCTATAACATAATTTCCAATGTCTACCCATATAAATTCTATGGAATTGAGGTCAGGAGATGGAGCAGGTCACGATTAAGCTTGAACCCCATTGAACTTTAACTACTCCTTTGCCTACTTACTACTATCTTTCCGGTGTTGGCATACCAATTTCAGAAGGATGTTCCACTCTTAGGAGTGAGCTAACAAAATATGTTTCAAAATTCCAACATATGCGTATATATTCATGACCCACACCATGTTCCAATAATTATTTCGTCCCACTATTAAATGGTGATTTTTAAAGAGCTATAGGAAAGTTTTTCGAAAAAAAACTACTTTCAGAAAAATTCATGAAACTTTATTTGAATCGATGTACGGTCCATATAATTTAATGTTTGAAAATTAATTCATGCAAATGTTGACCGTGACTGCGCCTCAAATGGTCCATCCGCTTAGTCCAATTTTGGCATATTCTTTCTAACATTTCGGCCGGTATCTCACGAATCTCGCGGGCTTGTCTGAAAAGACATGAGCTTTAACATACCGACGCAAAAAATGGTCTAAAAGCGTTAAATCGCACGATCTAGACGGCCAATTGACCGGTCCCGTACATTATATAAAATGTTCTCTGTCAGTAGGTCCACTTTTACGCGTTCTGTGTAGCATGTGGCAATGGCATGTTGAAATTACATGTCATGCAAGTCATTGCATTTGCATTTTGGGCAAAAAAATGCTGGATATGATCTCGCGGCAGCCCAGATTATTCATAGTTACGTTGCGATTCACATCATCTTTGAAGAAGTACGGTTCAATGATGCCACCAGCCCATAAACCGCACAAAACTGTGATTTTTTCTGGATGCATTGGTAGCTCTTGCAATGCTTCTGGCTGATCTTCATTTCAAAATCGTCAATTCTGCTTATTACGTACCCATTGAGTAAAAATGGGCTTCATCGTAAAATGGAAGAAGCGCGCGATGAACTTTCTTAGCAGAGCACGCATTTTAATAATAAAATTCAGTAATTTGCAATGGTTGTTCGTTTGTAAGACGATTCATGGTTAAATTATAGACCAAACTGAAGATATTTGACAGTGAAACAATACTCGTAACGTGCATCAGCTGTTTAAACCATTGTTGCCAAAAAGATAATAGCTAAGAAATCACCCCTTACAACCATTATAGTAAATAATACATCAATTACAATTAAAACAGCTTTGATGGGAATTTGTTATACATAGTTTAAACTTTTTTTATTGAAAATGTAATAGTTTTTAATTTTTTTTTTAATACGAATCATTCATACTCCTATTTTTTGAACAAGTCGAATGACATAAAAAATAAAATATATGCTATTTTATTTCTTATTGATAGTAGTACTCCTTTTATTTTGAACTCAGCTGTATATACCTAAATATGGCCTGCATAATTCATTTAATCCAGTTTCAAGCAGGGAACCTGAAATCTAGTTTGGCTCTTAAGTTTTCTCTCTTATTGTTTTTTAAATGCTTTGTAAGATCTTGAAAGGAATTGCGTGATTTTGTGATTTGTATACGGCACTACCGTGCTATTCATGATTATTGCCATGCCATCCATGTTGTAAGTAATTATTAGACTTAGTCGACTAGTGCTACTTACATCCATACACATAGATGATCCAAGATATTCATTGGATGATGGTGGATTGTTCTGTACACAATTGACTTTGGCTTATTGTTTACATGTGCGACATGGAATCATATCAAATGGCAACACAATCTTGACTTCTTGTACATGTTCCACTTGTTGAAAACATGCTAGAATTATTCCCGTTTCTAAATCTAATATGGAATTTCGACCGATAGCGATATTACCATACATTTTTTAGGTTTTCGAAAAGATAATACACAAACAGATTTTCGAATATCTCTATCGTGCATCATTATTAACGGCTAGTTGTTCCAGCACCCTAATAGAAGTATCCGAGTCAATTCGAAGTGAAATCGATGACAACAAGTTTTGTTTTCTTATCCTACTCAACCATTCCAAAGCTTTCGACACCGTAGATCACCGAAATTTGTGTTTGAAACTTCGCCTTTTCATTTTTGCTGACACATCGACCAGGCGTATAGAGTCTTATTTGTCTAACCGTTTCCAATCGATTTATTCTGGAGACGTGTGATCTGAACCATTGGCAATAGCTAAGAGAGTACCAACAGGGATCTATCATAGGTCCACTACTTTTCACCATGAATGCGAATGATCTTCCTCACCAATTGGTCCATAGTCGGATATACATGTATGTTGATGACGTGCAAATTTACCTAAGCAGCTCAGTGAAGAACATCCGTAGACCTAATGATGATCTTTAATAAAAAAAAAATCTGTCATTCGAATTTAATCAATTCACTTTTGGTATTGAACCCATCACCATGGATCGCATTTGTAGAGCTCTTTCCACGGTATCTCTTTTTAGGCAAACAAAGGCAGAGGTTATATGGCAGCTATATAAGCTGCCATATAACAGTGGTTAAAAGTCATAGCAAAACACCTCATGAAAAATTTCAGTCAAATCGGATATGAATTGCGCACTCCAGACGCTGAAGAAGTCAAGACCCCAGATAGGTTTATATGACAGCTATATCGGGTTATGGACCGATTTAAACCATAATCAGCACGGTTGTTGGAAGTCATAATAAAACACCTCATGCAAAATTTCAGCCGAATTGGATAAGAATTGTGCCCTCTAGCGGCTCAAGAAGTCAAGATCCCAGATCGGTTTATATGGCAGCTATATCAAAACGTGGACCGATATAGCCCATTTACAATCCCAACCGACCTGCAGTAATAAGAAGTACTTGTGCAAAATTTCAAGCGGCTAGCTTTACTACTTCGAAAGTAAGCGTGCTTTCGACAGCCAGACAGACGGACGGACGAACAGACGGAGGGACATGGCTAGATCGACTTAAAATGTCATGACGATCAAGAATATATATATACTTTATGGGGTCTTAGACGAATATTTCGAGGAGTAACACCCAGAATGACGAAATTAGCATACCCCCATCCTACGGTGGAGGGTATAAAAAGCATCTTAGACAACATGAATTAAAAGCCGCTTGCGGATTTGTCGCTATAATTATCATATTGAATTAGCCTTTTGACCTCTTTTAATCATTTAGGTAATATTGTATTTGCTACAAAGGACATGTTGTATCAACTTGTTCTTTATTTTTCGCCAAAACCTTTATCACACACTAATTTGACCATTTAATAAGAATGTAATTGCAAGACATGAAGTGGTGGTCGCGAATGACATAATATGAGTTTAATACTTTACGGCATGACATGGTATGTTTTGTTGCCTGCCAGATGATTTGAATGAATTGTAAAAGAGATATTTACAGACCTTTAGCATTAATTTCTATAAACTTCAAAAAAACGTTCACATACTTTAATCAGCCAACTTGTTTGGACACTCTTTGTGGGTTTTGCAACATTATAAAATATTACTACCCCCCCAATATTCTATCACTATCATAATCATCTATTACTTCCACGACATGTTGTTCTACATGGTTTCATGAGCTAATTGTGTAGAATGTGTTCTCATAGAGACTACTCTATGGCAAAAACAACATCGACCTACATCATCATCATTAAACCAATAGACATGACGCTACTGTATTATGTTTACCTTAAGGAGAGAAACATTCATGTTTCCACTCGTGGTCTTGGTTTTGCTTCGTCATTATGAAAATATTTTAATTTCATTAAAATGTGTAGCATTTTGCATTCATACCAAAAACAAAAAAACGACCAAGACAAAAATACCAAGTCCCGACTACATTTTTTATATGTCTGCATCCCATACCACATTCCTAGCCATTCCTACCAACCAACGTTCTCTTCGCCCTTCTTCTGTCCGACCATCTGCCCATCTGTGGGTATGGGGAATTTTTTGAGTTATTAATTATTCAGACTGCTCGCTGCAATGTACTCCTAATCAGTCTTGAAAATTTCGTATGATTTCTGATGCAGAGCTACTTTTTGTACCTTGAATTGAAAATAGTAACGTTTTATTTTAGGTCAAACATTCGAAATTGTATGCGTGTATGTGTCAATCAAGGCATCATTAATCAAAATGTAAATTTGTTAATCCCCCTTCTACTCCTCTGTATGTAAATGTATGAAAATAAAAATATTTTTTAAAATGGGGAAAATTATTTAAACATTCATATCCTAATCTTAATAGAAATAAAAATAAAGTTGTAATCATGAAGGCCTATTTTAATGGCTAACAACTTAGGGAGAGGTGGAGCTGTGCTGAAAGGCATTTTGAGAAATTTCACTTCAACCTAATTTGGAATGGTTAACCGATGGCAGTAGCACAGTAAAATAGGCAAATTAATCTAAAGAAACCTATTTCCTTTTGTTTTTGACACTATAACCTTACCTAAATACCCAACCAAAACATCTCATGGATTTTTATAAATTTGGAATGTAGGTGTTCAAGAAGTTAAATCGAGAGATAGGTTAATATGGGAGCTATATCAGATTATGGATGGTAGAAACCTTAGCAGAAATTCCCGTGTGAAATTTCAGCCAATCGAAAGAAGTGTGGCCACTTAAGGCTCAAGAAGTGAAATCACGAAATATGTTTTTGTGGAAGCTACATCAGGTAATAGATCGATTTGGACCATGTGGATGATGAAGGTCATAACAGAAGTCATCGTGCAAAGTTTCAGCCGAATCGGATTAAAATTGAGCTTCTAGAGATTCAAGAAGTACAATTTAAATTCTGGTACTGTCAACAGATTTAAAACATTTATTTGCATTTTTTTTTAGCTAAAACCAAAGTTGACTTAATTTGAAAATATAAAATTTATTCGTTGAAGTAAATATTTTTTTATACCCCCCACCATAGGATGGGGGTATACTAATTTCGACATTCTGTTTATAACTACTCGAAATATTGATCGTCGTGACATTTTATGTCGATCTAGCCATGTCCGTCCGTCTGTCTGTCGAAAGCACGCTAACTTCCGAAGGAGAAAAGCTAGCCGCTTGAAATTTTGCACAAATACTTCTTATTAGTGTAGGTCGGTTGGTATTGTAAATGGGCCATATCGGTCCATGTTTTGATATAGCTGCCTTCTGACTTCTTGAGCCTCTAGTGTGCGCAATTCTTATCCGATTGGAATGAAATTTTGCACGACACGTTTTGTTATGATATCCAACAAATGTGCCAAGTATAGTTCAAATCGGTCCATAACCTGATATAGCTGCCATATAAACCGATCTTGGGTCTTGACATCTTGAGCCTCTACAGGGCGCAATTCTTATCCGATTTAAATGAATTTTGGCACGTAGTACTTTGTTATGATATCCAACAACTGTGCCAAGTATGGTTCAAATCGATTCATAACCTGATATAGCTGTCATATAAACAGATATGGGGATTTGACTTCTTGAGCTTCTAGAGGGCGCAATTCCTATCCGATTTGGCTGAAATTTTGCATGACATATTTTATTCTTACTTTCAACTACTGTGTGAAATAAGGTTCAAATCGGTTCATTACCTAATATAGCTGTCATATAAACCGATCTGGGATCTTGACTTCTTCTTATTATCCGATTTGGCTGAAATTTTGCATGACATATTTTATTCTTACTTTCAACTACTGTGTGAAATAAGGTTCAAATCGGTTCATTACCTAATATAGCTGTCATATAAACCGATCTGGAATCTTGACTTCTTGAGCCTGTAGAGGTCGCAATTATTATCCGATTTGCCTGAAATTTTGTACGACGGATCCTCTCTTGACCATCAACATACGTGCTTATTATGGTCTGAATCGGTCTATAGCCCGATACAGCTCCCATATAAATCGATCTCTCTATTTTACTTCTTGAGCCCCCAAAGGGTGCAATTCTTATTCGAATTTGCTGGCATTTTACACAGGTCTCCAACATATAATTTAATTGTAGTCCAAACCGGACCATATCGACCATCACGATAGCCGTCAAACGAATAAAGATATCCACTTGAAATTTTGCACACGGGCTTCTGGTTGGTGAAGGTCGTTTGAGATTGCCATATCGGTTCAGACTTCTAGTAACCGTGCCAAGTGCGTTCCAAATCGGTCATTATACTGATATAGATCCCATATAAACTGATCTTCCGATTTGGTGCCTTAAGACCCTGAAACCCTATTTGGGTGAAATTTTGCACGGAGTGTATTGTTATGACTTCCAACTTCCATGATAAGTATTTTCCAAAAATGAGTTAATATTAAACTTTTTTTGAACCAAAAATAAAATTTCAAAAAATCCTTTGACATTTTATAGCTCTTTTAAACTCGTGGTCTGGCCAGACCACGTCCGCCCAAGGTAGTAAGTTTGTTGACGGTGAAAAGCTTCCACATAATATTGTTTCACTTATTGTAGAAATCCTCAAAAAACATTTTTTTTGGCAATTAAATATCATATAGGCAATCCTTCTATCATAGGTTTCACCACCAGCATTTAGTTTGGTAAATTCTGTTTTTAGCGTAGTGTTAGAATAAAAAAGCCAGTAAGGAAGGACAAAAGTCGGGCGGAGGCGACTATATAATACCCTACACCTACCCTATAAGTACAATATGGGAGCTTTATTCAATTCTGAACCAACTTTGATGAACCTTAGCGAGCAAATATGTTCAAACAAAATAACTACGGTTGACAAATGACAACATTATTGCAAATTACCCAAAATCTGACGAACATATATATGGGAGCTATACCTAATTTTGAACCGATTTCGAGCAAACTTCTCAGATAGTGTGGTAGTTGCCGAGAAAAGCGTTGTGTAAAATTTTGGCAAGATTGATCAAACAATGTGCATGCAGTAGCTCTTGGTGTGAACATCTGGTGATATACATATATGACAGCTATATTTCAATCTGGGCCGTCATTAGAAAATCGGTTAACAAAAGACCATTTTATTGCAATATTACTGCAAACCGGACGAACATATATATGAGAGTTATATCTAAATCTGAACCGATTTCGAGCAAGCTTTATAGACGCTGTGGAAGTCGTCGAAGAAATCGTTGTACGAAGTTTTGGGAAGATTGGTCAATAAATGTGCTTGCAGTGGCTCTAGGAGTGAAAATCGGGCGATATATATATATATATGAGAGCTATATCTAAATCTGACCCGATTTCAGTGAAATTCATTTGTAATGTCGCGAGTCATAAGACAATCCTTTCTGCCAAATTTGAAGAGAATCGGTAAACAAATGACCATTTTATTTAATAATAACCATAAATTTTCAAAATTTTCAAATTTTCACTCAGTGAAAAACTTAGTACCACAAATGAACATTTTTCGATAAAGTTTCACTGTGAAAACTAAACATAACTGAAAAAAAGTTCAAATCCAAAACTTCGTTTTCATATGATACTACATCGCATAAGTAAACAAGCAAGTTCTATGGGAAATTATCATGAATTTGAAAAATTCGTGTCTTTAATAAAATTTGCAACACAATTTGCGCCCACTATATGCTCAAAGAGTAAAGTCGGGAAATCGGATTGTTTGGGAGCTATGTGTAATCATGGGTCACACCCCGGTAGCCGATTTCATAGCGTGCTCGGATTACCAGATCGCAGGTTCGATTCCCACTCGAGTCGTGGTCTGTTGCTACTATGGTTTTACAATGGGCTAAAATAGTCCAGTGAGTTTGTTTAGAAAATAGACTGTCACTCTAATCTAACTTTTCCATATCTAAACATACACCCATTTGGCCCGTTTGTAATCCAAACCTGCCTGCACCAAAAAGTAGAATTTGTGCATAATTTCATGTGGCTAGCTTTACTCATTCGAAAGTTAAAATACTTTCGAAAGGCGGACGGACATGGATAAATCGACTAACAATTTCAGGACGATGGGGTATTGGGACCATTAGATCCACGTTCGACCGCTATCGTGATTTCGACAGACAGACGGACATGGCTAGATCGACTCAGAATGTCGAGACGATCAAAAATATACTAATATATACTTTATGGGTCCTAGATCAATGTTTCGTCACCTAAAAACTCTCTAAAATTCACCAAGTTTGTGGTGAATTTATTTAAATGCAGACATTATTACGACCTTCGTAGTATAAATTAGTATGAGTAAAAAACAACGAATACAAAAATTTCATTGATATTGATTTTTCAAATCTCTAAATCTGGTGGCAGCACTCCAAATTGGATACCTCTAACAAAAAAAAAAAAAAAAAAAAAAAAACAAACATATACGAATGACACTAAATACAAATACCACAATGGGAGACTGTGTTCATTCATAAGCTTTACATGAATGATTTTAATTTAAACGTATTTAAATATTAAGAAAAATTTACGATGCATTTTTATTTGATATTCAAATTTGAATTTGGAATATAATCGTATACAAAAACACACATATGTACACACACCCATACTGGAGGTATATCCCCCAAAAGATGTAGATTTGTATGTATGTGTGTTTGGTATTGATTGGGTGAATGGGAAACCAATTTATGTCACACATTTGAATAAATAAAATAAATGTTTAATTCACATACAAAAATTAAAAACAAAAACGTTGTGTGGATTAACTTTAGTTTACAGAGAAATGGTTTATGCTTGAGTTGTTCTAAATCTTTGCCAGTGTGTTGGAAAACACATTCATAGAAAAAAGTAAATTTTAAAATAATGGTCTTTTGGGTTTAGAAGATGGATTGTGGGTTATAAAAATGTTTGAAGTTTTAATTTTGGTTTACAAAAAAGGCATAAACAACTTAGTTGGCCTAATGTTCAAAATTAAAAAAAAAATGTGTTATGTTCGGCAGGGCCCTGCACCAAGTTCTTTAAATAAGATTTTTTCAAACAAGTTGATTGGTTTATATAGGAGTCTATTATCAAGTTATTGACCATACTTGTCATGACTGTAAGAAGTTATAGCAAAATACCACGCGCAAAATTTTAATAAAATCGGGTAATAATTACGAACTTTGTAGAAATAGTCAGTCTTTGTAGAATAAATCAGGTTATGGGCCGATTTGGATCATACTTTAAATGTGAAATTGTAGCAAAACAGTATGAGCCAATTTCTGTCAAATCGGGTAATGATTGCACTCTCTGGGGGTGCGGATATTGATCCGCCCATGCCACTATGGACATACACCTATGCCAGTAATCGGCATGTTGTACGTAAAAATTGTAATTGTAGGTAATAATTGCGCATCTGGAGGCTCAAGAATTCAAATAGGGAGATGGGTTTATATGGGAGCAATGACTTTTTATTTTTTTTCTCAAAAATTATTTACTGCTACACGAATGCCGGGCCGAACTTTGGAAACCTACCACCTCGGGTATAAATGTAAACCCCCTTTCGTCATAATCCGAATAGCAGCCTCCATAATCCGATTAGCAGCCCCCATAGCAGCTATATTGAAATATGGTCCGATTTGGACCAAATTCGACACGGATATTGAGTGATCTAATAAGTACAAATCATTATTCAATTTTGAAGAACAAAATATTGGTCTTTTTGGTAGCCATATCCAAATATAGACCGATCTGAACCATATACGACACGGATGTCGAAAAGCCTAACATAAGTCACTGTGTCAAATTTCCGCGAAATCGTGTGTCTTTTATGAGCCACGACTTTAAATTGAGAGATCGGTCTAAAGGCAGCTATATCCAAATCTAAACCGATCTGGGCCAAATTGAAGAGGAATGTCGAAGTGGCCAACGCAACTCACTGTCCCAAATTTTGGCAAAATCGGACTATAGATGCGCATTTTATGAGCCCAAGACCTTAAACCGAGATATCGGTCATGTTGGCAGCTATATCCAAATCTGGACCGAACTGAGCCAAATTGAAGAAGGATGTCGACTGGCCTAACACTGTCCCAAATTTCAGTAAAATCGGATAATAAATGGGACTTTTATGGGTCCAAGACCCTAAATCGGCGGATCGGTCTATATGGGGGCTATATCAAGATAAAGTCGGATGTAGCCCGAACTTAACCTGCTTATGGACAAAAAAAGAATCTGTGTAAAGTTTCAGCTCAATATCTCTATTTTTAAAGACTGTAGCGTGATTTCAACAGACAGGACATGGGTAGATCTTTCGGTGGTGGGTATAAAAGGTCAGGCAAAAACCACTTTCATATGATATATTTGTAAAAAAATTTTAAATTTTCTTTTTCATAAAAATCCAAAACGGAAAAAGTGTCAAGCGTAATAACCTTCACTAATATCCACATAACCTATGATCAAAACGAGACATTGATCATAAAAATTGATGCACATATTGAGTTTTTATTTACAATTTAATGAAGGTATCTCATTTTGAATCGAATGTATGTCTTTGGGAAAAACGTTAGTCAGGAATGATTTTTTTTTACAGAAACCACTTTTATGAGCGGTCATTAGTTTAAAAGATTTAAAAAATTTACGCGGCACACGTGCTGAATCAGCTTTATAGCCAAAGGACAAAGAGAGAACCGGTCTAATTGCTATAGACCTTAAAGCCCTTTGGGGAAAAACAAGCAACTTCCCTCATATATATCATCAAATCATTTGTGCAAAACTAACGAAACAGCCGGAACAGGCGGCTGATCATTATTTCTATAGTCAATTGATCCTCGCTGTAGATTTCGAAGAACTATATGTAGCTCTTATAACTTCCCAAAACGTATCAAATGCTTGAAGACCCAATCAACATTGCCTGAAGCAACCAGTGCTCTGAGCGTGCGATTAATGTAATGCAAGACTTATGCAACTCCTCCCGCAAGAAGAACAAACTCCCACTGAGATTTATCCTCTCCAATGACAACGCGAATATTTAACATCCTTGTATATTGGATGATCCTATGTAATCTTTTATATAAAAATTAAAGTGTTGCGCTTGGTTTGTTTGTTTGATTCGAATAGAACGGCTGAACTGAATTTCGTGAAATTTTCAGAGATGCAAGAGTTTAGCCCCCTGTGAAAATAGGGCAAATAGGGCACTTCATATTGTGATATCCACAAGGGAGCGAACTCTCCCCCTTACCAAAATTTTCGAAAACGTCAGATCTATGAGATTGGTGCATCTATTGTGAAGTGAAATTTTGTATGTCACCTTATGGTAACCCAAAAGCACAAAAATTTTCATAAAACTTTAGAAGCGGACGCCCTACCCTAAATACCATATCCCATATGGATATCAAATGAAAAGGAATCGGAAGTCGAATAGAAAACTTATATAAAAATTTGAGGTCAAGTTCCAGGAGGATCGCCCAACCCAATAAATCACCCCCAAACGGACATGTAGCAGGACAATATGGGATTCAAAAGAAAGGTACTTGAAAGTAGAATACGAAACTTATATAAAAGTTTGGGTTCTATTTACAGGCGGGTCGACCCATCCCAAAATTATGCACCAAATGGACATGTACACCCAACGAGACAAAATAAGCTCAAACGAAAATTATGTCCAAGATTAAAATGTTGGTATACATATACGGGGCAATACTGGATTTTGAAAGTTATGAAATTAAATTCAAAACACTCACTTGAATCATTTTGTGCGTGGGGTTTTTTTTTTAATCAAAATATGATAAAGGAAAATTAGGTTGTATAAAAGTCATCACCCTAATATCTACACATTGACCGATTTGGCTCGTGTTGGAAGTTTTTAGACAAATCGCTTAATAATTGCGTCCTCTAGAGGCTTAAGCAATCAAATCGGGAGATCGGTTTATATGGGAGCTTCATCTAAACATGAATGCATTTGGCCTAATCCAAAACGACCTATACTAATAATAAGTATTTGTGAAAAACACCTAGCTTTTTTTCTTCGAAAGTTTTCATGCTTTCGACTGACAGACAGACAGACGGGAGAAAATACTCATATCGCTACTCCACAATAAATCAGGCGGAGCCGAAAATAAAATTAATAATACTATACCAGCAATATGCAAGAAGAGTTTCTACCTACTGAGTACCCCAAATTCAAAATTTCGACAAATCAATGGAAAAATATGGCTAAAACTTATCTTAAATGTAACGTAGAATAATAATGCAGACTTATCTACACTGATAGAAAAATACAGTACTTTGCCTTTTTTTATTCATTTATTGGCAAACATTTTTTAATACCATTTGGTATTAATTCAATGCCAGACGAAGGACAGACACTCTTGTAAACAGACGGTGCCACATTTATAGTCTTGTCATCGCTGTAAAAGTTTTGTTTAACTTTGTACTTAAAATATTCTCAATTTAGTCTCAATTTTTAGATTTTCCAGCTGCATATTGCAGCCCCGGTGCCTGTTTGACATATCGATGATTCTGTTGCCAATTATTATGTAATGTAATTCGAATTCGCTGAACCTCAAATCGAATCTAAGGTGGAGATTTTAGGCAATTTTTTCATTCTATTGAAAACTAATACTTATGGTTCTGTCCCATATTCAGGTGATTTCTGCAATTCCAGTCAATGCTCTTTGGTGTCGATTAGTTGCTTTATTCTATGGGCTGCTACAACCCATACTGAGCAACATATTTCAATATAGAGCTGTTTGTAATTTTGTTTCGTTAATATAAACATGGCTCATTCACTTTTTTCTAGTACAATGTGTCTTTCGCCTTTAGCTCTCTGCTCGTTTACAACTGAAACTTTACAATGGCAATTCATTATAGCCCACACCACTACTGTGATGAAGGGTATCATTACCTATTGCATTTGTCTGTAACACACAGAAGGAAAAGATTTAATAAATTTTTCAGAATTTTATATGTTTTCGTTTGCTTCCTATATCTTTTAAAAAATCACCCTTTATGTGTATCTCCCGATTTTCACTTTTAAGGCCTTTGCTTACGCATTTATCAACCGATCTTCTCAAAATTTTGCACAAAGATTTTTTCCATGACTCCCACAACATGTCCTAATTTCTACATATCAAGTTTAAGCAAATTTTAGTCTCGACGACCCCCATTATGGTGTAGGGTATCACTAGGTCGGTATCATTACGGTATCACTACGCCCGACTTTAGTCCATCCTTACTTGTTTTGTATTTTGGGTCTGTTCTTTGAAAGAATGAATGAAGCTGTGATATAATGTCCGCAACATCAGCAGCAGCAACAAAGTCACTATTTACAATTGAATAGAGAAAAGGGCAGGCATCCTGCAAACTATAAAAAGCAACAACAAAAACATTCACATCCGCTAAATATGAAACTTTTGAATCAACAAATTCTGAATGAATGAAGCGTAGAGAGCCACACGAATGATTGCTCTGGAGGTGCTGTATGGATGGACTTTGTCACCTCTGAAATAGAAAATGAAATGCAAAGTATCGGATGAAATGTTAATGGAAAAGTTTACATGTAAAAACGATAAAACATAGGGAATAGGGTTCAGCTAGATATATTCACAAGCAGTCTTTTAGAGAATTTGGCCAAAATCGGGCGGAGTATAATAAATATTGAAAAAATAATTCACTCATCTCATAAGCAATTTATTATAATTTATATTTTTTTATTAACTACCTCTCCTATTCATACGTTATTTTTTATCTCATTGCAGATGGCTTCTGTAGTTTTCGCCAAACATTTCCCGAATGGTGTGAAGATGATAGTCTACAAAGCAAAGAACTGGAATCTAGTCGTAGTACCCAGGCAGATCAATTAATGGGTTTAAGGTAATTTGACTTTTTCAAGGACTTTTTTTGAAAACCTTTGTAAACTTTTCTTACTTTGTAGGTCCTTGCGTATATCCACCCCACATTCCGATTCAGCCTGCAGTAGTTCAGCGGAATCTAGTGACTGTGAAGGCACGTCGCATCATAACTTTAACGAGGCACCGGTAGAGATAATACCGGGCCTCTTTCTCGGCAATGCCATGCATAGTTGTGATGCCAGGGCCCTACAGAAATATAATATAAAGGTAAGCACGTCCTAGCAAACTTACACAAAAAAAAAAAAAAACGGTTTAAATCAAGATTAATTGATCCAATTAACTTTTTTAATTGAAGCTGCTTCAATCACGAAAATTATAATAAAGGGTGATTTTTTTGAGGTTAGGATTTTCATGCATTAGTATTTGACAGATCAAGTGGGATTTCAGACATGGTGTCAAAGAGAAAGATGCTCAGTATGCTTTGACATTTCATCATGAATAGACTTACTAACGAGCAACGCTTGCAAATCATTGAATTTTATTACCAAAATCAGTGTTCGGTTCGAAATGTGTTCAAATTTTGACAAATTTTGTTCAGCGATGAGGCTCATTTCTGGTTGAATGGCTACGTAAATAAGCAAAATTGCCGCATTTGGAGTGAAGAGCAACCAGAAGCCGTTCAAGAACTGCCCATGCATCCCGAAAAATGCACTGTTTGGTGTGGTTTGTACGCTGGTGGAATCATTGGACCGTATTTTTTCAAAGATGCTGTTGGACGCAACGTTACGGTGAATGAACACATTTCGAACCGAACACTGATTTTGGTAATAAAATTCAATGATTTGCAAGCGTTGCTCGTTAGTAAGTCTATTCATGATGAAATGTCAAAGCATACTGAGCATCTTTCTCTTTGACACCATGTCTGAAATCCCACGTGATCTGTCAAATACTAATGCATGAAAATCCTAACCTCAAAAAAATCACCCTTTATCTATCACCGTTTTTGAAAAACTAATTGAAAAAATTTTCAGTTAAAAAAATTCCATATTTAATTCAAAAAATGATTGAAATTTTCAATTCATTTTTTTATTGATCAAATTAAAAAAATTATTGCAATTTTTTTTTAATTCTTAATTAATTCGTAATTACTTCATAATAGAAATTTTTTGAAAATTCCAATTTATTTCTATATTTGGTACACAGATGTGTACATCAACATTAAAACATCAATTGAATTAATAATTTTTTTAATTGAACCCGGCTTTTTTATTTACGATTGTTATCGAAATTTAGGAAATTTTCATTGAAAAGTTCAATAGATCCAATCATTTTGTTTATACCCACCACCATAGGATAGGGGGTATATTCATTTAGTCATTCCGTTTGCAACACATCGAAATATCAATTTCCGACCCTATAAAGTATATATATTTCGGATTGTCGTAAAATTCTAAGAGATTTAACGAAGTCCGTGTGTCTGTCCGTACGTCTGTTGTAATCATTCAAGAGCCTTCAAAAATTGAGATATTGGCATAGATGCGTCTTTTTGATGCATGCTGGTTAAATTCTTGAATGGGCCAAATCGGTCCATATTTGGATATAGCTGCTATATAGACCGATCTGCCGATAAAGGGTCTAATGCCCAAAAATGCTTGATTTTTTATCCGATTTCACTGAAATTTGAAACAGTGAGTAGTTTAAGGTTCCCCCACAACTGACCCAAATATAGTTCAGATTGGACTATATTTAGATATAGCTGCCATATAGTCCGATCTCCCGATAAAGGGTCTGAAGACCATAAAAGCTTTATTTATTGCCCGATTTCGCTGAAATTTAAAACAGTGGGATATTTTAAGCCTCCCGACATCTGACCTAAATATGGTTCAGATCGAACTATATTTAGATACAGCCGCCATATAGACCGATCTCCCGATAAAGGGTCTGAAGCCCATAAAAGCTTTATTTATTACCCGATTTCGCTGATTATTTTATTTTATTATTTAGGTTATTTTAAGCCTCCCGACATCTGACCTAAATATGGTTCAGATCGAACTATATTTAGATATAGCTGCCATATAGACCGATTTCCCGATAAAGGGTCTGAAGGCCATAAAAGCTTTATTTTTTATCCGATTTCGCTGAAATTTGAAACAGTGAGTAGGTTAAGGTCTCCCAACATCCGACCTAAATATGGTTCTGATCGGACTATGTTTAGATATAGCTGCCATATAGATGGATCTGCCGATAAGGTGACTAAAGCCCATAAAAGCTTTATTTTTTTGCTAAAATTTGAAACAGTGAGTTTTTCTGAGCCTCCCGATATCCGACCTTAATATGGTTCAGATCGGTTTATAATTGACTATATCTGCCAAAAAGACCAATATTTTGTTCTACAAAATTTGGAAGATCATGTTACACGGATGGATCAAAGCAAGAGAACAGAGTGGGCCTTGGGGTCTACATTGAGAACCATAACACGGTCCTGCAGGCGGAGATCCGGGCGATCACGGAATACGTGAAGTGGTGTGGGGCTAACGCGAGGACGTCGAGTGTGAACATCTTTACGAGCAGTAAACTGGTCATAAGGGCAATAACAACCAGAACGGTAAAGTCACGAACAGTACTGGGAGTGTTAGAAGGAGGTTTACGCCTTCTCTGAAGATGGAACGATCCGCATCGTTTGGATAAGGGGAAATGAGAGATAAGACGATTTGGTAGTGAAGGCCAGAGAACTGCCGTCATTAAAATTGGTTAACCCGAGGCCTTTCGGGTCGACGCAGTCTGAATTAAGGGCGTGGGCGCATGTAACCATGTGGAACAGCGAAACGGTCGGTAGGACGGCGAAAATCCTATGGGGTGATCCGGATTGTGAGAGAACGAGGCTATTACTATGAGTGCAGTCCGATTCAAGTTTTAAGCTCAATGGTAATGGGTCTATTTATTATTGGGGTGGGGACATTATACCAGACATAGTACTATGAAAAACAATTAGGAATTTTGTAAGCGACATGGAATTCCAGACTTAAATTTTCTTTTTTCGAGATTACTTTTTAGTATTTAGAGCACACAACAAGCCGATAACTGGCTTAGGTGAATGCCCATAGTAGTATGGGACGGATTAATATCGGCACCCTCTTTTCAACCTAACCTAACCATTATTCGTAACCCCCATTTCCACTGACGCAAGGACGAATATGGCTAAATTGGCTTAGATTGTCAAGACAATTAAGAAAAAACATTCTTTATGGGGTTGATCTGTTGTTGTTGTTGTTGTAGCAGTTCATTGTGTACTATCTTTCGTCTGCTTGATTCTGTTGAGTGTCAAGACCCAGGAACTCCGCGACTAAGATGGGGTGCGTCCACAGGGATCTGGGTCTGAGTCGAGTGGGTCTGGCCGGGCAGTTAAACAGGTGACGTGTATCATGCGGTCCCTGGTTACAGTCGGGACATACATCTTGCACGTCGGCATCAATCCTAGCTCTGTGGGAATTGAGGCGGCTGCATCTGCCGGAACGTAATTGAGCCAGAATCACTCTGGTTTGCCGGGGGAGGTCGATTTCTTCGGGTGCAATGGGTGGCGGTCGTTCTCCAAGGACTACATTCACCCGGTAGCCAGTTAACGCGTCTGCTACCGTGTCTGCATGAATGTTGTTCAGACCCGCTTGATATGCCGCTTGATCTAGAGGTTCTCTCTTGTAGCGCTGGACCTCACGCTCTAGATCATGTAGATCTACCTTAAGGCTTCTGGGCGGTGGGTATCTATCCACAAGATGATGATTTGGATGATTTCTGCGATAACAGCCCAAAAGGTATTGCTTAGACAGCATGTAGTTATGTCTTCGCACTGGTAGGATCTTTGTCTCCTGGTGGAGGTGGTCCACATGAGAACTAAGGAGGCAGTCCGTCGCAGTTCGGAGGGCGGCATTCTGACAGATCTGAATATTATTCCACTGCGTGTCACAAAGCTGACGTGACCACACTGGCGCTGCATAACTCACCACAGACCGGCCAATTGCTTTGTACGTGGTCAACAAGGTTTCTTTGTCTGCACCCCAAGTGCTGCCAGCGAGTGACTTGAGGACCTTGTTTCTACTTTTGACTTTATTGCAGATTGCTGTGGCATGTGGGGAGAAAGTGTAGGAGCTGTCAAATGTGACGCCAAGTATTTTGGGACACTTGATGGTCGGAATCAATTCTCCATCGACCATCACAGTCAGCTCAGAATTCACCTCACGCGTATTTGTAGTGAACAGTGTGGCTGAAGATTTGGTGGCGGATATCTTCAGATTTCTTGCAGCGAAATATGAGGCAAGCTCGTTGAGGTAGACGTTCAACCTATCGCAGATGTCATCAATGGGTGGGGGGCCTGATGCCAAGATCGTACAGTCGTCCGCATATGATACGATCTCTATGCCGTCTGGAGGAGGTGGGATGGAGGATAGGTAGAGGTTAAACAGAGCCGGAGATATCACCCCACCTTGGGGAACTCCCTGTTTCACTCTACGGTGTTTTGACTTCTTATCCCTAAATTCCACAAATGACTGGCGGCCACACAGATAATTCGCGACCCAACGTTTAAGGCCTGGCTGGAGGGACGTGTTGGCGATGTCCTCAAATAATTTGGCATGGTTGACCGTGTCGAATGCCTTCGATAGGTCCAATGCCACGAGGACCGTCCTATCACATGGCCTGGGTTGATTGAAGCCACGGCAAATGTGTGTGGTGATGGCATGCAAAGCTGTTGTTGTGCTGTGCAGTCTCCGAAATCCGTGTTGATGCTCGGCGAATGGAAATTCTCCTACGAGGCTCGGGAGGAGTAATGCCTCAAGCGTCTTAGCCACTGGTGAGAGAAGGGAGATCGGTCTGTACGACTCCCCCAAACTCGGGTCTTTACCAGGCTTCAGTAGCGGGATCACTCTGCCCATTTTCCAGACATCGGGAACTATTAGAGTGTTCAATGACAGGTTAAGGACAGTGGTAAGGTACTCAACTCCAGGTAAATCCAGATTCTTCAGCATCAATGTAGAGATTCCGTCGGGGCCCAACGCCTTGGAAGATTTGGCGCCACGGATGACATTCGTAACTTCGCCCACGGTAAATTGTGATGGCTGTTCATCGGCTCGGAGACCACGAATACGGCGAATGGCTCTCCTCCTTGCCCTGTCTCTCTCGGGATGCACGATAAATTGACGGTTGAACAACCTGGCGCATCTCTTCGGATCAGTCACGGTTAACTCGCCAAAAGTGACTGAGGTCCTGTCGTCCCGTCTACCGGGGTTCGAGAGAGACTTAACAGTGGCCCACAATTTGCCTGCACCGGTGCCTAAGTTACATTGCTCCAAGTGTTCCAGCCACAAATTCCGCTTATGTTCGTTGACTACCCTGTTTATTTCCAGATTCAGCTCGCTGATTCTGGGGTTAGCGGGGTCCATAGCACGAATCCCATCACGCTCGTCTGCGAGTACCACTGCTTGCGCCGGGAAATTGGGTCGCACTTGCGGTATTCGACCGGCTGGTATAAAGCGAGCGGCTGCTGCGTTGATGATGTCTCGGAATTTCCTCTCGGCCACAAGCACATCAGAGGGGGGTGGCAGTTCATTGAAGCGGCGATTGGTATACTCTCTGAAGTCAGTCCAATTGGCCTTCTTGTAGTTGATGAACGTTCGGCGCTCAGAGGTTATGAAGTCGGGTGGTCGGTCGATGGTGAGGATTATGGGGAGGTGGTCTGACCCCAAAGAGATGACGGCTTGCCAGGATACGTCACTCAGGAGATCAGGGGATGCGATTGAGATGTCTGGCGAGCTGCTGCACCTCCTCGTAATCCTAGTGGGGGCATCCTCATTCACCGTGCAAAACGTGGAGCTATCTATCTGCTCTGCCAAAGCTATGCCACGCTGGTCGTTGATCTGTGAACCCATATAGTATGTGTTTCTTGATTTCGAGATGTTGCAATAAGAATGACTAGATTAGTACATCCCCCCACCCAATGGTGGTGGGTATAATAAAAAATTATTAATATTTCTTTTTCAATTGCAGTATGTCTTAAACGTTACAAAAGATCTTCCAAATGTCTTCGAAGCTTCTGGTGGCATTGAATATCTGCAGATTCCCATTACCGATCATTATTCCCAAGATTTGGCCATGCATTTTCCCTCTGCCATACGATTCATAGGTTTGTATTACTCATTCAATATATAAGTAACAAAAATTAAACATTTTCTGTTTTTTATTTTTCACAGAGGAAGCTCGTTCTAAAAACTCGGCCGTGCTGGTTCACTGCCTGGCTGGCGTTTCACGTTCCGTCACCGTAACGTTGGCCTACTTAATGCATACGCGAGCTCTAAATCTCAACGACGCTTTCACCCTGGTGCGAGATCGCAAACCGGATGTATCACCTAACTTCCATTTTATGCAGCAACTGCATTCGTTCGAACGTCAACTACGTTTGAACACCAACGAGGCCATGGATCAAAGTTGCAGCGGCAGCAGTGGTGTGGGAGTAAGTGTAACAACCGCTGACATTTCCATGGGTCCTTGTGGCTCATCGAAATTCTCTTGCAATTGTATATCGACAGATTGTAAGTGCATACAATCTGGTGGATATATAGCTCAATTGGCCAAGGCCGCAACGGGAATATCCCCCGATTCCGGTATTGAATTTGACCGATGGACCCCATCATCGGATACTGGACTTAAATGAGATCAACTTGTAGGAAAAAGTTTTGTACTGCCGCCTACAATCAATGAGCCACTGCAGGCCGTTAATGTCGACAATATGTCGCCGGCCTCCACCAATTCTTCCTCGACTTCGACCAACACCACCATTGAGGCGGTGTCCATGGTTGAGGTGAACAGAAAGTCATCTACGGAAGAGTAAAGTGTGCTGCAATAAGCTGAACTAACTCAACATTGAACACTTGCTTTCTTCTTTGGAGAGTACAATACAATGAACTGGGCGTACAAAACCTTTTCCTACCTGTTTCAATCCTACAAAAGCACAAATTTTAAGTGTCCCTCCTGCCCCTGCTCCTCAAACAAAACTTCAAAAGCTCCTAATGTTTTTTTATTATTTTTTTTTCTATTTTCTTTTTGTAACAATTGTACATTGAATTGCATACCTTCTATTAAGGGTATTTATTTTTATTAAATATGTATTTTAGTGTATTAAGTTTCAATTTGGAGGGGAACGTTTACAAAAATCCCCTCCTCCCACTCCTTCTGTCTGTCATCACTACCACATACACACACACACACAGTAACATAGTTGAAATTAAATCTTTGTTTTTAAACAAACGTGTGTTAAATTGTTATAAAAAATGTATTAATGTAAGTGGAAATCCCTCAAAGCAAAAAACACATTCTAACTTGTAAACATTTTGTAATGTTTTCGACAAAAAAAAATAACTGAAAAACAAACAACAAATTATTAACCTTTGTATGTACAACGTACATACATGCATTACTGTATAAGTCATTATATTAAAAAATAAAACAAGAATAATACAAGATGAAAAACTAACTGCAAAAAAGGAAAAAAAGTTATGGAGAATTACTGTAATTTATTACATACATAAATAAGTATTCAAATACATTGTAATAGTCCATATACATACATATATATTTATAAAAAAAAAAAACAAACAACCACAAACAAACCTACAGAATATATGAAAAAAGAATAATTTTTTATGAAATAAATCCTTTAAAAATTAAATTTTATCAAATGAAGAAAACAAAATAAAACAAAAAATATTGTCAACAAAAATAAAAATGTGGGATCCACCATGATGTTTTGAAGCAACAGAAATTGCATAAATCGAAGAAGAACTACTACGGCAAGAGTATTGAGCACCTAACTAAACCGAAAAATACTGAGTTACTTGGGTAGTAACCGATTTGTATACCCTACACCATAGGATGGGGGTATACCTCATTTCATCATTCTGTTTTTGTCACCTCGAAATATCCTTCTAAGGTCCCATTAAGTAATTCAGCCTAATTCTGAAAACTCCCAGGGAATTAATTTCTTCCTCGAATAAAATCCTCCTTATCTGATTGAATGGTGAGAGGAAAAGAAGATTTGAGAGAGGGAATTTCGAATTTTCGAAAACAGCTGTTTTCTTTTGGCTAAACATTTGACTATTATTTATTGGAAAAAGAACATAAAATAAAAAAATAAGCAACAAGAAGTCGTAAAGGTTGTTGAGTTTTGCTTTTATAATGTTGACTTTACTTTTTGTATTTTAATAGTGCACAATTATGGCCTACAGCTTGTCACCATATTGTTATTGTCGTAGCCACATTTTCATTTGGAGGTGACGATCCTCGTCAGGCTCCTGTACGTGAGCAAGCTCGTTCTGGTCATTGGCTATTTAAAGGCGCCAATATCTCGCCTTAACATATCGAGCATCATAGGCCGCCCGGCCCCTCACTGAGACCCTCCGCTCCATACCGCTGATTATCCGCGATTGCCGTTGCAGCTACTCCGTATGGGACATTCCACTAGCCAAAACCTGTGGACGCGCCCGGTTGCTCGCAGCTAAGCTTCTCGTGACAGTAATGAACACCACACAAATCGGGCCTAAATGTTCCTACCTTTGCGGTGCTCACTGCAATTCTGTGCCGGGGCTTTTCACGATATTTCCGTGTTGTGATAACAACTTTCCGTCTTCATCCAACAATCGTTGTCTAAAATGAGATGCTTCCAGAGTGGTCTGGTCGACAGATAAATAGACTGTGTCGTATTGTTCCTGCTTGCATGTGGGGCACACATCCTGCACATTGGCGTTTTCGCTTGCCAATAGCGATTTAGGGTATCGTTAAACCTACCGGATCGTTCTTGAGCAGAACTACAATACTTTATTTAGTAATATAGAGTATAGAGGTTTGCTTCTACTTTGTGTGATATGCTGCTTTATCTAAAGCCCACTTTTCTAATCAACATTTCCGGGCGACGGCCGCTTTCTTTGTAGTTGCAACGACTGCTGGACATGGTGCTGCGGAAAGCTACTTTTGGATTTATTCCTACTCCTGTGTAAATGCTGCTAAATGTTACGTCAAGTATTTTTGAATAACTGATGGTATAAAGTTCGATGTTGCAAACGAACAATGTTTCCCACGAACATTCCATTAAGGAACATGAATTTTGCCCGATTCTACTTTAAGCTCAATGATAAGGGACCTCCTTTTAGTATCCAACTCCGAACGGCGTGCCACTTACCGACATCTCTTTATACATATGGGTCTAAGAATATTAAAATACCACATATTTGATACCTATGTATTTTATAGAATTCTCATCTTTAATTGTCAATAAAACTGAAAAACTTTTGCAAAAATTCTATAATGTATACGTGACATATTTAAACTGAGAGAACCTAACAAAATTTTTACTTGTTTTTGATGAAAAAGTGAAAAATTAATTCAGTACATAATATATTGTTTGTAAATAGTAAGAAGTGGTATCAATTTTTCAACAAAAACAATTAAATTCAAAAAATTTTTTTTTTCCTAACACCCTTTCATTTGTTTGGGGGAATTTTTCCCATGTTTTATTATCTCATTCTCCCTTTTATTTCGATTTAGAATACCTATTTTTTCTCCGTGGGAGATATTTGCCTTTTCGAAGTTTGTTTAGAATAAGGGAAAGGGAGTTGGGGAAAAAACTCCCAGGGAATTATTATTCAGAATAGGGCTGTATATATTCCTTATCATCATCAAATTTTAAGTCGATCTAACCATTTCCGTACGTGTTTGTCCATTCAATATCGACGCAGTAAAGCTAGCCGCTTGAAATTTTGACCAAATACTTCTTAGTAACGTAGGTCGATTGGTGTTGTAAATGGTCCAAATCGTACCGTGTTTAGATATAGCTCCCATATAAACCGATCTCCCGATTTTATTTCTTGATCCCTTATAGGGCGCAATTCTTATTCGATTTGGCTGAAATTCTGCACTATGACTTCTAATATGACCTTCAATATCCAAACCATGTACTATAGCCTGAACCGGTCCAATCGCATAGCAATTCTTATCCATTATCCTTATTTGACTATAAAGAGATATCGGGTAAAGAACTTGACAAATGCGACCCATGGTGGAGGGTATATAAGACAGGGCTGCGGAGTCGGAGTCGATAAAATTGTCTCGCCTCCGACTCCGGACAAAGTAATAAAAAATACATCAAAAACTATTTTTTTTTAATAAAAAAATAAAATGGTATTTTATAGTAGACTGTTGTATTCGCGAAAACTTAATTTGTTTTCGCGCTTCTTGGTTGGTCACAAAAATTATTTCATTTTGGTTTTGGATTACACCCAACCAATACAGCTTCTACCAATGTTTTTTTTTCTTTGCCTCTATTTCAAATAGAAAATCAAACCAACAATAAACCTTTAAAGAGTCTCAGCAATGTGGTGTGTTAAATGTTTTGGCAGCGGGCTACAATGATCGCGATTTCGGCCTTTGCCAGAGGCCTCATCAGATTGTGATAACACCAAAAGATTACATGCTTCCACCTACTCACTAATTAGTGAGCAGTGCAATGGTAGAAGCATGCCCTTCGAAGGAACCGTTGGATCTTGTTAGTCAATCTTTTCTTATAACGCAGTTAGAAAAAAAATCAACAGCCAACATCTCTTCAAAAAAATTATAAGATAAACCTTCATGTATAATTTCACAAGGATCGGTTGACAAATACTGCAATAATATCCACATCTAAACCGATATCTTTCAATTTCAATAGGCTTCGTCTCTAGGCGAAAAAAGATTCCTGTAATAAATTTGTACCCACATTAACATTGACAGAAAGACAGACATATGGGTAGAAAAATATCAATTCAAGCTAGAGTTAGGAAAGAGGAAATCTAATGAAATTTGGAATAGCGTAAAATGGACGAATGAAAGTAGGAAAAAAAATTTTCCCGTCTATAAGGTCGTGTTTTGGGGGAAATTTGACTAGTCGAAAGTCGGCAATTTTTTATACCTCGTAAAATCAAACAAAAATGTTATCAAAAATTCTCAGGAGGGAGATTTTTGGAAACCTTTATAATCTTGTTGCATTTAAAGGATTCTATGTTTAAAAAAAAATTAATTACCCTACTTCTTTTGAAACCAGGTGCGGTTGTATGTCAAAGTCATTAAAATCCACTTTTCTTCGTTAAATGTTAAGAAAATTATTTGTTTTGTTATTAAAGCATATTGGCAAAGAAAAATGATTTTTTTTAAAAAATTTAAATTTTTTTTTGAAAAACGTGCTCGGAGTTCTCTCCATAGTCGGAGCCAAAATACGTTGACGGAAATTATTTTTGAACCTTTGAGGCAATACCATATAAGAATTTTTTTTACTTTCAATCCGTTTCAACTTAAAAGGCCAAGAATATTATCTGGTATATGGTAACCTAACTATTTTATGAAGTAACTATATAGTTGTTGGAGCTATTTGTACGCCCTCCACCATAGGATGAGAGTATACTTATTTTCACATTCAGTTTGTAACACCTCAAAATGTTCGTCAGTCTACGGAGTAGCTTTATTCCGCTCAATGAAAGCCCACATTTTACTGGAAGAATTTACTTCTTGTGCACCTAGAAGACTCAAATATTGACCGATTAAGTTAAAAAGGCAATAACTTCTGTAACGACTTCCAAAATATATGGCCAGTATTGCCTGAATCGGTCTATAATCTGAGATAACTTTCTTACAGACAATTCTGTCGATTTGACTTTTTGAATAAATTTTGCACAGACTTTTTATTTTGAATTTACCCAATCATGCGAAGAGTCATGCCGACATCCTATTTAACCAATTTGACACAGCGAAACGGTCGGCAAGACGGCGAATGTCTTATAGGAAGATCCGGATCGTGAGAAAACGAGGCTATTACTCAAAGAAGGTAAGAAGGATGCCAGTATAGCTCTCAGTATCTTAACGGAACACACAGGACTTGTGCAAAATAGGTACGGCAAGTGATAGTATGTGTAGGGAATGTGGGGAAGATGATGTGACGTAGGAGCATTGCCTATGTCATTGTCCGGCTTTCGCGGCTAACATACAGTGGCACTTAGGTGGGCACACAATACCAGATATGAATCAACTAAGGAGCATTTTATGGAAAACAATTAGGGACTTTGTAAGTAGAACGGAATTTCCAACTTAGAGTTTCTTTTTCGGGCTTACTTGTTAGTATCAATAAGCCGATTACTGGCTTAGGTTGTTGATGTTGTAGCCACATTTTCATGTGAATGGGTTGATCCTCGTCAAGCTCCTGTAGGTGAGCAAGCTCGTTCCGGTCCAAAGGACCGATCGCCGCGGGAACAGGATGACCATTAGTTATTTAAAGGCGCCTATAACCCGCCTTGTCCTATCAAGCATCATAGGCACTCAGTATTTGTGTAAGAATCGGTGCCGTTAGTCCTCTCACTGAGACTCCGCTGGATACCGCTGATTGTTCGCGACTGCCGTTGCAGCTTCTCCGTATGGAGCATTCCACTATCTGCAACCTATAGACGGTAGTTCGCAGCTAAAATTCTCATGATAGCAAGGAACACCACACAGATCGGACCTCAATGTTCCAGCCTGTGTGGTGCTTACAGCTATCCCGTGCCGGGCATAGGTGTATGTCCTTAGTGGCATTGGGCGAATTAAACCTCTTTTCAACCTTACCTAAGCTTATATGGATAAGTTTTTAATTTCTGGTTAAAATAGAAATCGTCCAAACGATTTGGCGAAATCCGATCCACGGTGAAGGGTACATATGATTCGGTCCGGCCGAACTTATAGTTTTTTAATTGAATATAATTTTTTAATTTATTTTTTCCGATGGCCTATCTGTTACAAAGCTTGAAACTATGTCGTTAATCAAATCTTTTTCCTTCTATAAAAGTTTCCAAAACGAACCGCCTCCGTATACAACACACTGCTACAACAACCCAAACCCATGGCAGTCGTTTGTACGCACCCGATTGACCCGATAGAATCCTTCATCGGCAAGGGCTGCCGCCTCAGTGCACGTGTTCGTCCTTTTCTCGTCATAGAAGAGGCACTTCCCGGAGTGCCTTCTCCACACGCTTCTGGTTCGTGCCGGGATTGAAAAGAACCCCTGACCCTGGTTCTGTTCGGTTTGCCAGAACCGCCTCCATCATCTGTCGGTGTCGGTGAGCTGTAACCGGAGCATGGAGTGGGTACATTTCCAATCTTGCTCTGACCCCCCGACCTCTCCCCTGCGGCAATATACTCAACAGCATCATCCCAGGCCCAATATTGCCAGGCCAGTGTATAATTTGTGCAATTGAATTGCAACGGTCTCCGTGGCTAGATCGACAAGATTGTCGATTTTATGAATCGGAAGAACATATTCGTCTCAGCGGTCCAGGAGACACAGCTGATCAACATCTGCAGCTTGCACAGTTGTCAGGATACAATGTGCCACGTAAGGATCGCTTAATGAATGGAGGTGGGGGATTGGCCTTCGTGATACACCATTCCGTGAAGTATAGACCCATCTCGCCTGCGCCTGGCGCTAGTAACCCGTACATGGAGTGCATGAGGATAGCAGTCAGGTTAGGTACTGCCGAGATACAGCTATCCAACGTGTACATACCGGCGGTTGGCAGCTGTATCCCAAATAATGGCCAAGCTTACAAGGCCGACTTAAGTGGGCTACTGTATGACCATAATCATCTGCTTTTAGCAGATTTTAATGCGCATCACGTTTCATGGCATTCTCCCCTACGTAACGACAAGCGGGGCATAGTTTTGGCAGAGCTCGTTTTGCACGGTGTTTGAAGACGCCTGAGCCAGTTGTTGTTGATGTAGCAGTGTGTAGTACACTGAGGCGGCAACCCGTGCTAATTACAAAATCCTTAATTGTTTTCCATGCCACGCCGCGAAAGCCGGGCAATGACATAGGAAATTCTCCAATGTCTCATCATCTTCCCCGCATGCCCCACACATGATATCCCTTGTCGCACCGATTTTGCATAAGTGAGCTCGTAGTCCTATGTGTCCTGTTATGATACCGAAAGCTTTACTGACTTTCGGTTTGCTTCCTTTCAGGAATAGCCTCGTCTTCTCACAATCCGAATCTCGCCATAGGATGTTCGTCATCCCGCTGACCGTTTTGCTGTTCCACAGTGTTACATGCGAGTTTGTAGCCCACGCTCTTTACTCAGGCTGCGTCGACCCGAAGGGCTTCGGGCTAACCAAGTTTGTTGACGGCAGTCCTCTGGCCTTCACGGCCAAATCGTCTGTTTTTCCATTTCCCCTCACTCCGCTATGGCCCGGCACCCAAACGCTACGGATCGTGCCATTCTCAGAGAAGGCGTTAATCTCCTTTTTACACTCCAAGACTGTTTGTCACTTTACAGTCTGGTTGTTATTGCCCTTATGGCCAGTTTACTGTCCGTAAAGATGTTCACACTCGACTTCCTCGCGTTAGCCCCACACCACCTCATGCATTCCGGATCTGCGCCTGCAGGACCGTATTATGGTCAGGCAGTCTAAAACAGATTTCGGTCCCTGGGTTCTCTATGAAGACTCCCAGACCCACTTTATTCTCTAACTTTGATTCATCCGTGTAACATGATCTTCTAGATGACAATACAATGGTTCCGTCAATCCAAGACTGTGCCTCAAGTTTCCTTTCAGGTATCCGATCAGAAACCTCTTCCATTCCTTTCAGATTTTCTATCGTCTACTCGATTATACCGCGATGGTATGAGCTGCTTCTATCCTCTTTCCATTCTCCAATCACCTTGAGTCTCAAAGCGGCAATGGTTGCCTCACACTAAATTTGTATATCTAAGGGTCGGATATCTAGAATAGTCTCTAGTGCCCTAGTGGGGTTGTTTTCATAGCTCCGCCTATGCCAAGACAAGATGTTCTCTGAACCTGTTGTATGGTCCTTATGTTGAACTTTTTCTCCATAGCAGTCCACCAAACTACTGAGGCGTAACTAAGTATTGGTCTAATTAAGCTCCTGTAGGGCCAGTTGACTATCATCGGATTCAGGCCCTATTTCGATTGTACGGCTCATCCGCGAGCCTTCTCGGAATGCTCCTGAATATGATACTTCCAATTCCTGTCCAAGATAACTCCAAAGAATTTTACCTTGAAATCGTTCTATTGAACAAACGTGGTGCGTTAAATTAGCCCATCTTCGTCTTCCTGGTGAAGAAGCACATTTCGGTCTTTCTTGGGTTAACATTGAGACCCCTAGATCTAGCCCAGTCGTATGCCATCTGCAGGACCCTTTCGGCCCCTTTGACATGGACATTAGAGATTAACCCGCTAACTCGCCACACATAACTAATATCGGGGGTAATATGTCTTCTCTAAGCTCAAAAATTTAAATGGACAACAGAGGCTGTATGTGGTGAATCAATAAGCGTTGTTTTTGATTACAAGTAATTTGAGCTTTGACAACTTCAATGGCATTCCTGATGCTCAACATTTCAGTTTGAAACGGTACAGTTTTTTAACCGGAATGTCGAAAAGTAAAATCATAAAAAAACTCATTTCGTTTTTTTTATAACAATTCTAAAGCGTACTTTTCCCCGGCCACCATTTAACAAACTTTAAAGGTCATATTTTTCGTTGACTACCGTATTTTATAAAGTGGCATAATGTCAAATCGTGACAAGATCTGTAACTAGGTGAATTAATAAAGGTGGTCTTACGCCTACAGCTGAAAACACCCGTCCAGTTTGAAAGTATTAAGATGTCAGTTCTGTGTTTACATTCACAGCAAACCACCCCATTTTTTGCACGTTCTCTTTGTTTGTGTTTATCTTTCTCTCACACGTACACACACGAGGGCAAGTTTCTTTGGTTTTGTGGAGAACAATGTCAATTTTGCAATGACATCTTAAGGACAAGATGGCGGATTTCACCATATTTTTATTACTTCGCCATGGATCTGTAAGGGGGCTATATCAAGGCACATGCCAATATCTCTCATCAAATTTGTATATATTCAAAAAACGGATCATGTTTGTTTTAAAAATGGATTTAGCTTAGTGTAGCTCAATATCGTACATATAATTTAAACATATAAAACTTTTCACTTTGCTCCAAGCAAAAATAAAAAAAGTATACATTGACTTATTTCCTAGCCGTAATTGAATGTTTTTGAATAATTGTGACGAACGATAAGTTATAATTTATCGTGCCGCCTACCTAATCGCACTTATTTTCCATTAGATATACTTGACGTCAAATTGTCTCTGTAGGGAATTTCATTAAAATTCGATAGCATGAACTATGACCGGACCTTGAAAATTTATTTAAAATACAAAGTTTTCCATTAAAAACGTATATATAGGCTAATTTTTGTTTGTTTTTTCTTCCAAGTATAAGTTGATTCAATTTTATTGAGACCAAAAATTAATGGGTTTGTTTACAATCAGTTTTTAAAATAAAACTGAAGTCAATACTCGTACTGCTTGCTGTCAACGAAGTTTTTATTACGACATTAAGAGTCTGTTCGTTGTCATCCAAATAGTATATAATATTTGCAGTTTGGCAAGCTGGATTGGTGAAACTAAAAACACATTGATTAAAGACAAAATATATTTGGAATTTGTACAAAGAACCATCAGGGCGTTTGCAAAAAAATAAATAAATAAAAATAAATAAATTATACGAAAGGCTGTGTAACATATTAGAAACAACAAAACAAAAACCAAAATATAAAATACAAAACAAACGAAGAAGAAATTAACATTTCAGAGAGTGAGATTGAGATTCCATAAAAATTATGGCCATCAAACTCCCACAAACCAAATACAAATCAACAAACTGGAGAACTATGCTTCAAGTGTATGTCAAGAAAAAAACCACCTCTAAATAGTTAGAGCCTCAAACCAAATAGACCCGCATGGAGAAGTATTTGTTTCAGCTGGCAATGATTTGGAGTTATATTTCCAAATACTTGTGGAGTGATTAGTGGGTTGAAATGCATTCATTTGTAGTTTCGGCCACAATTAATAAACCAAAACAAAAAGAAATTAGTTTAAAAAGATACTATTTACCAATATTTTGGAGAAATTTAAGTGTATGCATTGCTAAATGGATTTTAGAATTAGACAAAGAGTTTGGAATGTTTTTAAAAATGTAACCGAAAGAAAGTATTTTAGAGCAAAATTTAATGTTGAGATTAACTAAAACAAAAAAGCAAAGAAAATTTTGAATTCAAAACAATTACCGTTTTGAAAAGAGAAACAAATATGCCAAATAAAGAAAATGAAAAACAAAAAAAAAAAAAACAAACAAGCAACTGCAAAATATATACGAAATACATTTTGCACATTTGTAAAACTTGTAAAAGGTAACAAAAATATATTTCCAATAAAAAAAGAGACAATTTTTTGAAAAACACCCACCTCTCCTTGTTGTTATTTCATTTTTTCAACTTGATTTTAGAATTGTGTCAAACAATGGACAGTTTTATTCGATATTGCTTTTCAAACTCACACTAACTACATGGAATCAAAAAAGCCAATATAAGAAGTGATTAGTTATTGATTTTGAGTAACATACATCAAAAGGGAAAACAGAAGACCATTACCTAACAAATTTCATTATAGCTAAATACAGAAATAAATATAAAATTTATAAATAATATAGGACGACAAAAGAACGTGTTAAAGCCTACTACAAACTATTGAGTCTTTGGAACACAAATACATTAACGTTTAAATGCTTTGCTCTACGAAGACCCTTGTCGCCAGCATACAATACTGATGACTAAGGGCACATTTGCTACCATTTAAAATATTGTCATTGTTCGAAGCCTGAGTCGAAATTTTTTCTTGCTTTCTCCCCCTCTCTCCCATGCTGACTTGCTTGCTTAGAGACCTTTGTTGAAATATACCTTTTCAGGTACTTTACCATTGGTATTTTTAACCATTTCCTCATAGAATTCCGGCTCGAGGCGCTTAATTGTCGATGTATTCAACGCACTATGGACAAAAGAAAGATTTAAGAGCGAATTCAGTATCTTTTAGAAGGATTTTAAGTCAATAATGCTACTTGTACATACCATATTTGAGGAAATAGGGAGCAGGCCGTTGGTACCATGAAGAGTAAGCTAAAAGGCGAATAATTTTATAATAAATGTTCGTTAGGAATGGAGAAATGGAAGTGGACGCTTTCGAAAATGAGTGTTTAAATAAAATAAAACATGCAAAAAGTGAATGAGGAAAATGTAATGATGGACTATGCATTATATTAGAGGGCAATTTGCATAGAAAAATTTTAAATTGAGTTTTTCACCACTACCGAAATTTTATTCAGCCAAATATTTGTTACCTCATAAGAAACCATAATCAAGTTACATCTGAACAAACTCTATATACATGTTATAGGGCTGACTAACAAACAACATTTATTATTTGAAATGATAAATCGAACTAATAAACTAGACAAAGTTCTTTCGTTTGTTTCAAGACGAGCTCAATGAACGGATTTTTTTTTTTTTTTTTGCAGTTGAAGAGGAAACGCACCAACCACTAAGGGACGCGTTTCGTCCTTGGGTTGGAAGACTTTTCAACTATATTAGGTCTGGAGGCTTCAAGGGCCATACATTGTGGTAAGACGTACTTATATCGAATATACCGCGAAAACGTGTCTCCGATGTAAGCACGACACTAGCGCAAGTTTGACGCCTTTCACACTAGCTGTTCTCGTCCACCGCATGTGTTTTTGAAGTGATCGACTTATTTTCTATGCGACTACCTTGCTTCCGTTGCAAACACATATCATCTGTGCATTTTTTTTTTTTGAAGTTGTATTGATGGCTTCGAACGCTAGACAACGGCAACAAAAACTGGTCAAATGAAGTAACATATTGGTGTTACCTTTGTAATGGTAACTATCCAGCAAACTACAAAGGGTGTACTATTTACAAACAAATATTCACACAGCATTGCCCTCCTCTCAGATCTGGTAGAAAGCCACAAGCAGCTGCACCTCAACCTTTGAACAATCCAGCCCATCGCATAAATGGGGTCTCGTACTCAAACACTGCTAGAAATACCCAAGCAGATATTGTTAAAAGACGTGTTTTATATTCAAAAACAAGCAAACGAATGAAAAATTTTATTTTTCAATATACATACAAAGGGTAGTTTTCATAACTAATATTTCATAGCATACTACCATACATTATAACAAAGTTTATTTATTTAAAGTACAATCTTCATTTCCAACACCCCCATTAGATTGGTCTTTAAAGCCAAGTAAATTGCAACAATGGATATGTTTGGGAGCCGGCAATCCTTTCGTCAGTATGTCTGCCACCATATCTCTAGTTTGAATGTAAGCAATCTTAATTTGGTCTTCTTCAATTAATTCTCTAACAAAGTGATGACGAATGTCGATGTGCTTTGAGCGAGCATGAAATGTATTATTATGTGATAAACAAATAGCACTCTTATTATCGCATTTGATTTCAATGGAGTGAATTTCATCAAGTTCTGTGAGCAAGGATTTAAGCCACATTGCTTCTTGTGCTGAAGTCGATAATGCCATGTATTCAGCTTCGGTGGTAGAAAGAGCTGTAGTCTGTTGCTTCTTTGAATTCCACGATATTGGCCCATTTTGAAATTTAAAAACATAACCAGTGGTTGACTTTCTGTCATCCACATCACCAGCCCAATCAGCATCAGCAAATCCATCTATTTGACTAGATCCATCTTTACTGAATTGCAGTGCATAATGACTTGTCGCCTTAAGGTATCGGAAAATTCTTTTTACAGCTTGCCAGTGTGCTTTACCATAATTTTTATTAAATCGTGAAAGCACCCCCACTGCATATCCAATATCTGGCCTTGTCACCTGCGCTGCGTACATTATGCTTCCGACTGCTTCTTGATACGGTATGGTTTTCATTTCGTTTATTTCATCTTCTGTGGTAGGACACATATTCTTGGTAATTTTCTGGTTGATGTCAATTGGAGTCGAAATTGGGTTGCATTGATCCATGTTGAACTTTTTCAGCATATCTTCAATGTATGAATTCTGATTCAACCATAGCTTTCCATTCTCACGATCCCGTGTTAATTTCATTCCTAAAATATAGTGGGCTGGACCTAAGTCCTTCATCTTAAAACATTTTGAGAGTCTTTCTTTTATGTGCTCTTTACTTCTTTGATTATTTGAAAATATCAAAATGTCATCGACGTAAATTGCCACGTACGTTTTCTCTCCGTTTTGAGTTTTGAAATAGATGCATGGCTCTGTTTTGGATTGTGTGAGACCAATTTTCTTCAGAGTTTCATCTAACTTTCTATTCCAAACTCTACTCGCCTGTTTTAAACCATATATGGATTTCTTTAAGTGACATACCTTACGTGTGTCCGATTTGCAACCTTCTGGGATTTTCATGTAAATTTCTTCTTTTAGTTCACTCTGAAGAAACGCTGTCACAACATCCATTTGATCTATGTCCAAGTCATGACGAACGGCCAGGCTGAGAAGAAGTCGAATGGATGAATATCTCACAACTGGTGAGAACGTTTCGCTATAATCAATTCCTTCCTTTTGTGAATATCCTTTTGCCACAAGTCTGGCTTTGTAACGCTCGATTTCACCGTTAGAATTTCGTTTTATTTTGAACGTCCATTTGCTATCAATTGCATTCCTTCCTGGTGGTAAATCAACAATTTCCCAGGTTCCATTTTCAACAAGTGCATTTAGTTCGTCTGATATAGCCTTTTTCCAATGTTCTCTATCAACACATTTTAAAGCTTCTCTCATATTTTTGGGTTCCTCAGAACATTCTATGAGACTTACTTGCGCATACTTTGGATTAGGCTTCATAGTCCTAGACGATCTTCTTAATTTCGGAGATGCGGTTCTACTGTCATCAGATGAACGGTTATCCACACATTCCTTAAACTCATCTTCAGAAATTTGATCAGAAATGTCCTCATTCTCTTGACCATCCGCTTCGCGAATGTTAGGATCTTCTTCCCCCACTGAATCGCATCCGAAATCTATTTTGTAAAATATAATATCACTTTCCCTCTTTGGGTCATCTAAGAATTCAGATTCCAGAAATTTCACATCCCTGCTCAATGAAACATTTCCAGTTTTAGGATCAAAAAACCTATACGAATTCGGATGTTGTGAATAGCCAATGAAAATCACTTCTTTGCCTTTTGGATCCAACTTTTTGCGTTTCTGCTTTGGGACTTGAACAACGGCCTTGCATCCAAACACTTTTAAATTCTTCAAATTTGGTTTTCTCCCATACCATGTTTCATAAGGACTAAGGAAATTTTGGCGCTTACATGGAGTTCGGTTTATTAAATAAACTGCAGTATTTGCAGCCTCAGCCCAGAAAGTTTTTGGTAGTTTTGAATCAATAAGAAGGCATCTGGTTTTCTCAATGATGGAACGATTCATTCTCTCTGACTTACCATTTTGTTGCGGTGTGAACGGCACCGTGGTCTGATGTTGAATTCCATTTTGCACCATGATGCTTTTCATTTTAGCATTGCAGAACTCGGATCCATTGTCACTTCTAAATGCTTTAATTCTTTTACCAGTCTCATTTTCAACTTGATTTTTGAACTCCAAAAACTTCTCAGAGACTTCACTTTTCTTCTTTAAAAAATAAACAAAAATTTTCGATGAAAAGTCGTCAACAAAAATTAGCATGTATTGTGAGCCCGCAAAGGATGGACATTCCATTGGACCACAAACGTCACTGTGAATCAATTCCAGGAGGTCAGTTGTACGATTGGTTGTTTCATAAAAAGGATATCTTGCAAATTTCCCTTTATAGCATGTAACACACTCGAAGTTACAAGGTTCAAAGCAAATTCCATCAACAGCTCCAGAAGCCATTTTCTTCAAAATGTCATTATTCACATGCCCAAAACGCTTGTGCCACATCTGAACTTGATTTTCTTGAGCCTTTCCTGCTAAAGCCTTATGATTCGAAGTCTTTAATTGAAACATACCATTCACATGATTTCCAGTAGCAATAATTTCCTTGTCATTGGTGATAACCTTACAGCCATTATTAGTGAAACGAACTTCGTGTCCCTTTTGTACTATTTTCGATACTGACAAAAGGTTTAGACATAATTCTGGAACAAACAGTACATCATTGAGCTCAACAGACTCCCTGTTCGCAATTGTAGGCAAATCTATATTTCCAACTCCTTTTACCATCATCTTGGAATTATTTGCAACTGTCACCTCAGCTACTTTTGGTTCAATATTACCATTAAACAATGCCTCATTGGACGACATATGAGCCGATGCTCCAGAATCAAAATACCAGTTCTCTTTTCCGGCACTACTTACCGAAAAGGAACCAATCATTGCATTTGACTTTTTCTTTGTGGTATTTTTGTTTGGGCACTTAGCAGCAATATGTCCAAATTTTTGGCAATTAAAACATTTTGGACCCTTTGGTTTTTGCTTCTGACGACTATTGAGTGCTAAATTTTCATCATTTTGGATGCGCACGTCCTGTAAAAGTTTTAGCTTAATAGAATCTCCTGTGATTTTCATTCCAGAACTTTGAATGCCCATTATCATTGGTTTATATTCCTCAGGAAGACCAGCCAGCATCATTGAACCAACCCATTCTTCATCCAATTTCAAGCCAGCACTTCTAAGCTTATGTGCACTCGTCAATATATCATTTACATACCCATCCACGGACGCAAAATTATTGAGTTTTGCAGAACAGAACCTCTGGATAAGACTGACTCTTCGTACCAAACCAGAATCGGCAAAGACTTGATTCAAAGTATCCCATATTTCTTTGGCATTCTTGCACTCTCGAATATGTGGATACACACATTTGTCCACCAGCATAATTAGCTCTGCTCGGGCTTGAATATTTTTCTCCTCTTTGCTCTCAGTTCCCTCTATAGACTTCCATAGATTCTTCATTTGAAAATATGCCATTACGGCAAACTTCCAATCTTCGAAATTTTCATTTCCATGCAGCTTTTCTATAGCAGTATTATTCGTTGCCATTGCTAGTAAGTAATAACGTATCTTACAAATCACACTTCAATTATTTTACGCGTTCAGGCCCATAACCTGTTAAAAGACGTGTTTTATATTCAAAAACAAGCAAACGAATGAAAAATTTTATTTTTCAATATACATACAAAGGGTAGTTTTCATAACTAATATTTCATAGCATACTACCATACATTATAACAAAGTTTATTTATTTAAAGTACAATCTTCATTTCCAACAGATATACCAGATCCTAAACCCCAGCCACAACTTTCCCAATCACAACATTTCCATTACAATTTAATACCACAAGCTTCCGAGATACAAAACATGTTAAACAATCATAATCAAATAATGCAACAAATGACAAGTCTCAAGGAAAACTGTGAAACACCATCATGGAATACACTATTGCACAGAAGAAATTTAGGCAGCAAATGTCATTGTTGAAAGCTTACAAGGTCCTCTTATAGTATCATCTATTTACAGTCCGCCCAAGCATAATATCAAGAAAGATAAATATACCAATTTTTCCAATACTCTCGGCAATAAGTTTGTGGCGTGTAGTGATTAAAATGCCAAACACACACAATGGGGGTCACGTCTAACCACACCAAACGGAAGACAGCTTTACTGAGTTTGTTGTTGTTGTTGTAGCAGTGTGTTGTACACTGAGGCGGCAGCCCTTGCCGATGAAGGACTCCATGGGATCAATCCGGTACGTACAAACGGCTGCCATAGGATTGCTGGGTTGTTGACATGATGAAGTACGCTCCAATCGTACTTCATCAAATATGATGCGAATCGTAACGTAACTGTAAATGGGGAGCGCCACCGTGAGATGATATCCAACTTTTTTTTGGCCCAAACTGCAAGAACTTGACTTGCATGACATATGGTTTTTTTGTAATTTTGTAATTTGTAAAAGAGGCGAGTTCGGTGAACATTTTATTTCACGTTCGGGACCGGTCAATTGGCCACCTAGATCGGGCGATTTAAAGCCTTTAGACTATTTTTTGTGGGGCTATCTTAAAGCTCAATTGACGCATTGGAAGACAACATTGAAGCATTTATTTGTGAGATACCGTACGAAATGTTGGAAAGAGTATGCCCATATTGGACTAAGCACATGAACCATTTGAGGCGCAGTCACAGCCAACATTTGCATGAATGAATCAATCCTCAAACATTAAATTATATGGACCGTACTATCGATTCATATAAAGAGTTCAGAATTTAATGTTTTTTTTTTTGAAAAACGGACGTTATCTCGTGGAGGCTAAACTTTTTGACTGTTGGACCAAAGATATTTTCCTTCCTTATTATCGCATTAAAATCTCACAGAATGGTTTTAATATCTTGGGCGGCGCAGCGTTCATATTCTCTCTCCCTCTCTCTATACGCTCGTAGAAAATATCTTTGGTCAATATTTCTATGAAATTTTCTCGAAAAGCACATCAAGATCAAATCTCTCGAATTTAAGGTGTTGGTAAAGATATTCTGGTTCCTTGTTGTAGATTACTTTGTGCAGAAGAAGTAAACATTTAGCATTCAGTAAGTTAGTAAATGACATATTTGGTATGCATATTGTGATAGGCTGACTTGTCGATTTTTGTAAAAAAAATTCATGCTAAATCGTTGTAAACCACTTTAAGCTTTTTGCTGGTGTCTGCCTCACAATTTGCAAATATCTGGCATCCATATAACAATGTAGGAACTAAATAAGATTTTGCAAGTAGCATTCTTATGGTAAAGAGAATTGACAAGCGAACAGCCCATAAATTTCGCAGCATTCCACAAATTTTGCCAACTGTTTCATTAACATGATTCATCCACATTGGGTTTGAATTGAAAATCAATCCTAAATTTGAGGCAATTTGAACACGAGCTACAATAGAGTTTCCAATTTTTACAGAAAAATCATCAGATTAGTTTTAGATGGATTTATGCATAATGTATTATTAGCAGCCCAAGAATGTAATGAGTTTAAATTAATGTTTATATTATCCACACATGTTTTAATATCAGGCAGTTTGCAGCTTGTTTATAGTTGGACATGTCAGGCAAGTCATTTATATCATTGAGAATAAAAAGGACCAAGAATAGAGCCTTTAAGTACACCTTTAACGCCAGAAAGGGAGTTTGACCAACTATTGTTACAGAAAACTGACTGTTATCTTTGTGTTAGATATGAAGATATCAGTTTGCAAGCAGTCTCTGAAAAATTTAATAGTTTCAGAAGATTTTGGATAAGATTCCATTGCAGCATATTGTACGGCTTTAGACCATTGTTCAATGCTTTCTATTCAAAGAATATTATAGTAAACAAAATTTAAAAGTCAGCAAAAGAATATTAGGGCTAACAGTGTCAACGGCTTTGCTGTGATCCAAAAGAAGGAGGAGGGATATTTTTATACAAGTTTTGACGAAGGGTTTCAATTACATCAATCAGAACAGTGAAACAACTTATTATCTTTCTATATCCAATTTGGCAGTTTGATAACAGATTTCGAAATATCAGAAAATGTTCAATTTGATTAGTCATTAGGCGTTCCAGTGCTCCATATATGGCAATAGGACGGTAATCATTTTTTAATTTGCGTATGGCTATAATTTTTGCGGAAACGTTGATTTAGTTAACATTGTCTTAAATAAATCAACGTTTCCGGAAAAATTATATATATTTTAAATATGGCAGAATCTTCGGTATAATTATTTTAATAGATCGTGGATTTATTTCATCAATTCCAATCGCATTAGATTTAATAGACAGAAAGCTGTGTATAGAACTTCAGTTTCATCTACACAGCGAAAAGAAAGGGGATTTTCAACAGTTACGATGCACATATTGTCAGTAGGAGTAACATTGTTTATCGAAACAAAATGCTCATTTAATTAATTTACATTCTAGTTAGGTTCCAGTTGAGTATTGCGTTTGTGTCCAATGCCACTCCATTTGAAGAGGCTGTTGACAGCGTTCTGAAATGTGTTATGAAAATACAATGTCTTTGACTCAGTTATATAACAGCTCTTCAGCACTTTTAAAACGTTGATGCAATTGTGAGGTTTTATAGCGCTTCCCACGTCTATACGCAAAGTTTCATTAATCAATCAGATATCTTATTCGCTGGTTAAACCAAGGTGGTTGTGTATTTTAAATTTTTATTCTTTTTTCTGGTACCCAATGATCATATATTGTACATATACTATTTTGAACTGTCATTATGTTAAGAGTATTTTAAATTTTTATTCTTTTTTCTGGTACCCAATGATCATATATTGAACATATACTATTTTGAACTGTCATTATGTTAAGAGTTTTACAACGCATGAAAAATTTATTTTTTCTATTCATACAATATGACAAATTTACAAAAGCAAACAAACTATGTTCTGTTTTAATTATTCAATATAAAGTAGTATATTAGGTTGTTCATTCTCTTTCTTCAACACCGCCACTAGATTGCACTCCTAATCCCATCGGATCACAGCAATGCTAGTGTCTTATTCTTTATAAAAGTTTTGTAAGGATATCGGCGACCATATCATAAGTGTTTATGTATTCGATAGCTATTTTTTTATCTTCGACTAATTCCCTCACAAAATGGTATTTTATATCAATATGTTTTAATCGAGCATGGTATGTGCTATTATGGGTCAAATTTATAGCACTTTTTTTGTCACATTTAATTTTGATGAAAAAAGAATTTCCCAATTCTTTGAACAAGGATCCCAACCATAATGCTTCTTGTGCAGATGCTGATACTGCCATATATTCTGCTTCAGTTGTTGATAACGCGGTGGTTGACTGTTTCTTTGAATTCCGGGAAATACTCCCATTTTGAAACATGAAAACGTATTCTGAAATAGACTTCCTTTCATCAAGGTCACCTGCCCAATCTGCATCAGAAAATCCTTGTAGATACTCATTATTGTCTTTTGAAAATTATAGCTTGTAATCCACTGTGCCTTTAAGGTATCTCATAACACGTTTAACTGCTTCCCAGTGTGGTTTTCCATGATGATTGTTATATCTTGACAAAACCTCCACTGCGTATGATATATCTGGACGACAGACTTGTGCAGCACATGTCAAACCTTCTACAGCTTCTTGATACGGCACGTTACAAGGTTCACCCTCCTTTGATGAACACATATCCTTCGTTAGTTTTTGATTTACATCCAATGGCGTAGAAACAGAATTGCAATTTTGCATATTAGACTTTTTCAATACGTTTTTGATATACAATTCTTGATCTATCCACAATTTTTCGTTTTCTCTATCTCTTGTGATTCTCATTCCCAGAATATAGTGCGCTTCACCAATATCTTTCATTTTGAAACTTTCTGATAATCTTTTCTTAATATTCATTTTAGAATCGTTGTTGTTGGTAAAAATCAAAATATCGTCAACATATATTGCAACGTATGTTATTTCAAATTCATTTGATTTGTAGTAGATGCAAGGTTCGTTTTTAGACTGAGTAAGACCAATTTCGTCTAACTTCTTATTCCAAATTCGACTAGCTTATTTAAGACCATATAACGATTTTCGTAGCTTACAAACTTTCCCATCGTTTTCTTTAAGGCCTTCCGGTATTTTCATATAAATTTCATCGCCCAAGTCGCTTTGAAGGAACGCCGTTACTACATCCATTTGGAACACATGTGGGCAGATGCACCCGAATCAAAAAATCAGTCATTGTTATTAAGATAACGTACCGAAAAACCTCCCATCGCTGAATTTCCACTCTCGTTTTTTTTTTAAATGTTTTCTTGATTGACTTGCTAGGACATTTGGCAGCAATATGACCATATTGATTGCAATTGCAACATTTTGGTCCTTTGTTATTTTTTCCAACTCTCTTTTTGTTACCTGAAAGCGCCATTTCCTTTAATCTTAACATCCTGCAATATCTTTAGTTTTATGGCATCTCCCGTAATCTTAATACCTGTACTTTGGATTCCCATAATCATTGGCTTATACTCGTCAGGCAATCCAGCCAGAAGCATTGATCCAATCCATTCTTCATCCATATGAAGTCCAACAGCTCGTAATTTATGTGCGGAGTTGATTATTTCATTTACATATTCTTTAACATTTGCGCATTCTTTCAATTTTGTTGAGCAGAATTTTTGAATTAATCCAACTCTCCTTACCAAACCATTGTCTTCATAAACTGTGGCTAATGCAGTCCAAATTTCTTTCGCACTACCGCATTCTCGGATATGGGGATAAACAGATTTGTCAACCAATAAAATTAATTCCGCCTTTGCTTGGATATTCTTACCCCCTTTTTCTTCTGTGTCTTGAATGGATTTCCACAGACCTTTCATTTGGAAATATGCCTCAACTGCAAACTTCCAGTCTTCAAAGTTTTCACTTCCACAAAGTTTTTCCAATTGCATATTCGTTGCCATCTTGTGCTCAAGACCTTGTTATAAATTACAGAATTACCCTTATTTTCGATCTTAAAACGCGGAAGGGCCTATAACCTGTTATTATGTTAAGAGTTTTACAACAAATGAAAAATTTATTTTTTCTATTCATACAATATGACAAATTTACAAAAGCAAACAAACAATGTTTTGTTTTAATTATTCATATTCTGTTTTATATAGGGTTGTTCATTCTCTTTCTTCAACATGAATAAATGATATTTGTTCATCAACAGTGGCAAAATGATATATTATGTCCCACGGTACTTCATCAGTAAGGTTGTTGGGTAAATTACCGTTTATTTTCGTAAAATCACGGTAGGTAATTTTTTCATCTTGATTGTTTATGCTTTGAAAATCCTGGTGCAGCAAATTGATCAAAAAGCAAAACACTGGACAAATGATTGACAAAATATATATCTAAAAGGCTGAATGAATGGCTCGAAAACTTGGTGGAAACGGATCTATTAGTCGGTACTAAACCTAAAAACTCCATCCAACTAAAAAGATGTTTCAGATAATATGGAATATTTTTGTTAGGTCTGTAGAAACAACCAATAAGGATTTTCTCATTTGAGTCACAGTTTATTTCCAGAAATAGGTATTCAATGCTGTCCCCTTGTAATGACATACATTTTACAGTTGCATGAAGTCCTGATTTTTAAAATATATCAACGCCGCCACCATGAGTGCGCCTATCGGTTGTGAAAGTGTTATATCCTGATAAGGAAAATATAATGTCACATATTGTATTGTAGAATCAACAAAAGTGTCTCGAAATTCATCAATTTTATTGTTCAGACTTTGTGCGTCAAAATGCACAATTGTAATCCAGGCGTTCGGTTCTTAAGAATCCTTAACTGTATTTTGATATTATCTCTGGAACTGTAGACAGTGTCACTTAGCATTTATAATATGCCTTAAAGCAATGCCAATGGTATGCGTAATAGTTTTAAGTGACGAGATCTATTAATAAAGCCTGATTCGATTATAGTTGAAATATTTTAATGAAAACACAGTAACATATATAAGAAAGAATTAAACAGAAATATAAAAATTTTATTTTATTAGATAAAAAGTAATACGGCTCCACAACATTTTAGGACTCAATATGAGCAAATGCTCTTTCAGGTGTTTCACGAAAGAGATGGGTCAACTACTCTATGTTTTCAATTACTGTAGGGGAGTCAGAAACAGGCTGTCTAGCATATTGAAGAACGCGAAGCGAAAAAACAGAGCCAAAGTGTTTTTGTCAGTTAAGCTTGGTCAGGCTCTCATTTATATAAAATGGTTTGTTAGAGTCAAAACCTGCATGACTCAAAATTAAGTTCAACTAACACGATTTCTGGAGTCTGGAGTCTGGCGAGTTATTTTGTCCACGAACATTGTTTAGACGGTAAATACGAGCTGTCGAGCTCGTAGCTCTAACCGTTGGGATCGCGAATGACTTCCAGTAACAATTTGTGCAAATTTGCACACATTTTAGAGTTCACTGATGGTACTTCAAACATAATGAGCTGTTTTTGTGTTTCTCAGAGTTTAGCTGTGTTTTAGATGTGCAATTTGTTTTGGTTTAGCACTTGGGATGGGTTTTCCTTTTGTTTTGAATATTTGATTTTTTTGTTGTTTTGCTTTCGTGTAAATAACAAGATATTGATTTACCAACCGAACAGATTTAACAGAAAATAAGCTTTAAAACACACTTTGACATGCTTTAAATAAATTACTTTTGAGGAGCGTTTTATAAGCACGTCTATACTCAAAAAGGACAATAAAAATTTTCTTGAAAAACATTTAATAAAATGTTTCTTGAAATCTTTATTTGTATAATTTCAATGAAACTGTATCTCTAGACACAATTGTATTTAAATTTCTTTTTTTAATAAAATATTTTGTTTGCAAGTCTGGAATATTTTTATTATTTATAAACTAGCTGGACAGGACCCGCTCCGCTGCGCCTTCTTTTACTTTATATGGAACAAAATTTTCTTTTTAATATTTCTTTTCGACTATGAAAGAGCTTTTAGTGAAATACCATGCTACGAAAATAGTATATCGCTTGAAAAACAGTTTAGCAATATAAGTGCCTTTATTTGAATCCCATATGATCTTTATTGGTCTACGAATTTAATTTTGGATGTAAGATGCACTCCATTCTTTAAATACTTTATTTAAGCCCGATATTCTCATGATGTCTGATTTAGGGGTGTTTTCGGGGTGAGGTGGTTCCCCAGACACTTAGCCCTGAAAAAATATCAGCATCGTGCTTTTCTCTCAAATACCATTTATTTAAACCCCATATTGCCATTGTTTTAAGGGATTTTACAAGCTGAGGCGTCCCCCAAAAACATGGGCCCAAAATTGGTTATAAAATTCGTTTTCCAATTTCATATTCCTTTCATTCGAGCCATATATTGGCATGGTCGAAAAATTTTTACCCTTTGAGGGGTGTTTTGGGGAAGGGGTGATGCCCTAAATACATGGTCCTACATTTGGATATAAAATTCGTATTCTACTCCCAAATACCTTTATTTGAACTCCATATTGCGATGGTCAGTACAAAATTGCTGTTTGTGGGGTATTTGGGTAAAGGGGTAAACCCGCAGAAAATTGGTCCCAAAAATGGGTATCAATTCTTTTCTACCCCCAATACCTTTCATTAAAGCTCCACATTGCCATGGTCGGCAAATATGCCCGATTTAGGGGTATTTAGGGGATTGGGGTAGTCCTCCAATCACTCAGTGAATTGGCCTTGAAAATATATATCGGATTTGTGTTCTACTCTAAAAACCCTCTTATTTAAACCTCATATTGCAATAGTCAGCAAATACTTCCTATTTGGTTGGTGTTGTGGGGTGGCCCCACCCCCCCCCCCCCCCCTAAGTTTCCCATCCGAAATTTGGATACCAAATTTTTATTTTTAGGGTACTATATGAGAGCAGACAAAATTTCGCTTAAATCGCACCACCCGTCTCCGAGATCTGGCGTTTCTCAAAATTAGGGTAAGGGGGAGGGTCCGCCCCCTATCAGATATCAACAAAATTTCACCACGGGATCATTATGCACCACTTGCGAAAATTTCAAGAAAATCGGAACACACAAACAAAAAGAGTCAATAAGTGCAGATAAAAAGACATGTTTTGGAATGGAAACAAAAGCATTTGATAGTTGTCAAATTCCGCTCGCGGAACAATTAAAAATTTCAGCGACTATTCCGAAAGGAGAATAGAATACCAACCCTTATCGACCTGGTAAATTTAAACAGATGGTAGCTAGGCAAATTTATATAAGGTAAAGTCATTAGCCCAACAACAACGAAATCAATTATACATCCCTGTGGGAATGGTGGCGCAAATTGCCACTAGGTGGTCAAATTTCTTGGCACTTCTAATTAACATTTGTAACTCCACGAAATATTCATCTAAGACACCATAAAATATATATATTCTTGATCGTCATAACATTTTAATTCGATCTAGCCATGTCCGTTCGTCCGTCCTTCTGTCTGTCGAAAGCACGCTAATTTTCGAAGGAGTAAAGCTAACCGCTTGAAATTTTGCACAAATACAATACTTTTTAGTGTAGGTCGGTTGGGATTGTAAATGGGCAATATCGGTCCATGTTTTGATATAGCTGCCATATAAGCCGATCTTGATTTCTTAAGCCACTAGAGGGCAAAATTCTTATCCAATTTGGCTGAAATTTTGCATGAGGTGTTTTATTATGACTTCCAACAACTGTGCAGAGTATGGTTTAAATCGGTCTATTACCTGATATAGCAATCCCATGGCAGCCGGTTGTATGTACCGGATTGACCCGATGAATTCTTCATCGGCAAGGGCTGCCGCCTCAGTGTACAACAAACTACTACAACAACAAACCTGTACAATAGTAGTGGTGTAGGGTATAAATAAAACAAAATAAAAGTCTTTTAGCTTTTTTTATATAATTTTTGCCTAAAAATCGCACTCAGCTAAATTCGTTCATATCGAAGATAGCTGCCCATTTTACGTTTCAACCCCGAATCTGAATAAATTTCCGCAGAATAACACCCTTGCAGAAAAATGTTACAATTACTCCTAGTATATATGTGTATAAGTTTTTCTATTTGGGAATGGATTCTTAGATAAATAAAATAAATAAATAATGAAAGTGTTCCGCCTTAGAAATATCTATGTAGGATATTTTTATCAAAATATATTTTAAATTAAAAACTTTCAAGAAAAACACCTTGTTGCCCTGCAATAATAAAACACTGAACATAATTTGTGTGGCAGGGAATATGTGAATAAAGACTGTAGTGTAGGGCAGGTGTCTTGTTTAACAAGACTTAAGAGTGATTAAACTGCACATCTCTTGGGAAGCCCTATAATTATGTCCACAATTATACCCCATGTAAAATTGGTTATTTTTAAAAGATAAATGTTGTATGAGTCCAATTGCTTATGAATAAATGAACATAAAAGCAAAAAGTACATGATACTTACAAACATCCAACCAGTGCTGTTTGGAGGGGTGCATTGATCCACTTAATACGTTTGTATGCTTCAAACTTTTCTATGCGTTCCATGATAAATGGCAATATCAACATACCAGGAGCAGCCATTGAAATACGAGATAAAACCACCTGACTGATGCCCTTGACAGCAGCTGTACGACTTTTTCCAACAATGTTGCCATTTTCATCTTTGACCTCGATACCATTGATAATTTCATTTTGGCGCATTAAAGGTATGTTGACACAATTTGCAGCTGCCACAGCGGCGAAGGGCACAAAACGCTACGCAAAATTGCAATGAGATGTTATTTAGAGTTCGACCAAAGTTGGAAAATTGGTGGAAAATTACTTGGAAAATTGGTGGTGCGGTCCTTGTCCAATAGCCTTTAAGGCCAATGGCGGCTACTAGAGCCGAGCTAGTCGCCGATACATAGGACACTCCCAGCTGAGTAACTGTGGTCGGAGAATTTGCATTTCTATTAGTGTAGTTGACAACAGCATTGAACGATTGATTTACAAACTGCCAACAAACAACCGCTGGGACAGTTCGATAGAAGGCCAACATGGCCCCCGTTATCAACATACCACCGGGCAGCTAAAAAGGAAATTGCCATTAATCTTAAATAAATCGAAAATAGTATGTGATTATGTTTCTATTAGATTGTCAATTGTTGGCATTAATCCAAATTCCAACACGCGAATTTTTTGTCGTCACTTAAATCAGAATAGCCCAAGTGCTAGAATTCTTTGGCCAGAATCACGCGACTCTTAAACGAGCCCCCTTCACCAACACTTCACATAATGCACGTTCTTAATAAGCTTAACGAGAATGATTATTGCTCGTGGACTTAATGAATCAACAATGACGTCCAATTATTATTTCACAAAAGAGCAGACCACTAGGTGCTCTTAACTTACTTGGAAGCTCATGCGACCAGCAAAGTTTTGCAATTCACCAGTGTCTGGATGGAAAGCCGACTGATACAGTTTCATAGCATATTTGATTTTCTCAGGAGGCGTGTCCAACGCTTCCCCTTTCTTATAGGATTCCACCAATTGTTTGGCCTCCAAAAGACGTTCATTGGACAGAACACATGTACGGGGATCTGTCATCCAAGCGAAATGCCGGAATCGACCCATAAATGTGGACACATCGTATAGCGGCTTGTCGACATCAATGCGATCTGAAGCTGAATAAGCAAAAAAAAAAAAACCAAACGAATGAATGAAACCATAGCATTTTAATTATATACAAAATTAGGTAATAAAAAAATATTTTATATTAACCAGCCATTTTTGTGGTAGTAGTTGTTGCTGTCTTTATGAGAGGGAGACCAAAACAAACACCAAATTAGAATAGCTTCTTTTTTGTGGGTTCTATCTGGATGTGGAGGAGAATTACGTAAGTTTCGACTTTTGTTGTTTTTTTCAAAACGATGCGAGAGACAAGTGGATGACTGCACTGGTTGGTCGACTGGTCGAGTCGTTTGTTGCCTCAGAACAGAAACAATAGCAGAGTAACGGCCAGAACGCAAACTTGTCCGTCTAGTTCAATTTCTAAATAGAAATAAGAAAACAAAATCGAAATTAGCCATCAACTGTTGTACACCACTATCAACCAACTAACTCTTCCTCTGGTACAAATACAATTAGCATCTGATTTTTTAGAAGAAATACAAAGAGAAACCAGAAAATCAAGAAAACATGTAATTCTTTTAGTGTTTCACTTTCACGTGCACATTGAAAGTGTATATGCTAAAAACAAAATAATATTTTTAAAACAATTTGTGACATTCTTTGGATACAGTCCAAAACACAATAACCAACAACACATCGCAGGTTTACCATTTGTTTTCTATTTCGGGTCGTAGTTTTTAAAGATCACAAACAGTAAGCACACTGCATTGTCTCTTTTTGCACTAATGGAACATTGTAAGCACATTTTGTTTAATAAAAGTGAAAATAACAAATTACATTTGCACAAAATTACGTTACAACTTACCGCCGTTTGTGAAAGCGCTGTCTCTCTTCCGGTGAAAATTTTTGCAGTTCTTTGATTTGTTTTTTGTGTACGCGCATGTCTTTTCTCACAGCTGATTCGCAAATGGGTATGATGCCAGATCAATTTGCATTTGATATAAAAATTTTGGAGTGATTGGAATTTGTGTTCAAGCGCAGAATGCTGCTTTAGCGAACAGGGTGACATAATAGGCATTGGTGAATTTTTTCTAACAACTACAGCTGGCGAAATTTTCCGGGGCAGCCAAGACATTTATGTTACAACCGAAAAATTTACGGTTTGATGGCACTAAGATGTCAGATTTTTGTTTGCATTCTCTCTGTTGTCATCATGGTACAACTAAGTGGTGGCGTCATTAGCACAACAACAAAAAACTACCCCCAACGAAACTATTTTGGTTGGCAAATGTCGTAAATTGAAATGTCAAAGTGGTTTTAGAAATAAATTTTGTTTTACAACAACTTATCGTTTACAAACGTCTTTTTTATTTGTATTTGTATCATTATAACACTGTTTTGTTGCTAATGTGTGGAATATCGGATCAAATAGAACATCTTTTTAAGATTTTAGAAAAATTCACAGCTGTGTTATCCAGTCTTTGACATTTAGATTTACTGCAAAATCAGCTGTTCGCATGACCTCACCCTATAATATAATATAAGTGCATCCTGTGTTGTCATCTTCTTTCTCGCCTGTAAATGAATATATCTTGCTAGTAACATACACAAAATCAAAGTTGCACTAATCACTGATTTATTGTTGGGCAACTGCCCCTACCTGTAAATAAATATATCTTGAGTCTGGCACACCAAATAAACTAGCTGGTAACTCGGTAATGCCGGCGTCATGGGAATCTAGAAAAAGCTTTTTCAAATATTTCAAAGAAAATAAATATCAACATTTTCGAATAACGATACTCTTTTTCAGGGTAAATTCCTCAAAAAACCCTAGTGCGGATTTTAACCACGCTCGTCGCACATTCATAAATGATTCTGATCCTTCGTCGAATTTTTGCCGGCCGCTTTGAAATCAAGACGCCAAGGCAGCATCAAAAATAAAGCCGTCGTCTATCATATAAACCGACCTGGTTGTCTATAGTTACTGGTTTGTTATTTTGCAATTGTGAATTCCGCAAAAATTGAACATTAACAACTCACAAAAGTTCAATAAATTAAAAATTTAAAACAGGCCATCATTATGTAAAACCAAAGAATTTTCGAGAATTTTAACGCAAACATTGGCATTAAATATCATTGCCTCGGAACGAAGAGTTTTGGCAGAATACGGAATCATCAAAAAGGATTATCCACGTACGTCGTGTTTTGAATCGGCAAGGGAATGGAAAAACTCGCCTGACAAGCTGGCCTACTACACCTACACATCACAAATTGTTCAATATTTACACCCAATAATTTATATACATATGTACATATATTCGATGAATAATTAAGACTGAACAGCTTTAAAATGCAAAATCTGAAAGATTTGCTGCTGCGAGGATGTGGGTACCTCCTCCTTATAAGCATCACAACGAGTTCCATGCAATGTCATGGAACACATATATTGGCGGTATTGCCAAGTGTTTGGAAATCCCATTACTTATTTGGATATCAAATGATGCAACAAATCATGGAACGGAGAAATTACTCGGTTACTTTAATAAGTCCGTACGAGGGTGGTGGCGGGGGCAAAGTACAGGCTCATGTACAAGATGCCCGCTTTAGGGAAATTAAGGTAGAAGGTTTGTTGGAGAATTGGTTAGAGATGGGTTTGACTTTTGACATTGATGAAATGCATGGAAAATCTGTAATGGAACACTTTACACGCCTCATGTATGCTACCACCAGTAACACAGATACACTGTTGCAAAATCCCAAGGTGCGAGAATTATTGCAATCTCAACAAAAATACGATTTATTAGTGGTGGATTTATTTCTTAGCGATGCTTTATTGGGGTAAGAGGGTCTTAACTTAATCATCAATCACAAACTTTACTGTTATTGATTGCATTTTCTAGTTTATCGTTTTTCTACCAAATACCTACTGTTGTCATAAGTCCTAGCGGTTCGAATACCTGGCTCAATCAACGTTTCGGCAATCCCCAGAATGCCGCCCTTGATCCTAGTAATTTTCTCCCCTATTCCAAGGATATGACTCTGTGGCAACGCAATATCAATACGCTGATGGCCATGTTCGAGAAACTTACATATTCCTTTTTCCATATGATCTCTCAACAAGCTGTGTACACCAAACACTTTGAACCTCTTTGCCAAGTTGCACCATGGTGCAATGAATTGCCTGACCACAGAGACCTCACCGAAAACCTATCTTTGGCCCTTATAAACTCCCATCCTGTGCTGCAATATCCAAGATCTTATCTACCCAATATGCTGACAGTAGCAGGAGTTCATTTAGCAACGGATGGTCAAGAACTTAAACTACCTGCTGTAAGTGGAAGCAGATTATGTGTAATTTGTACTAATTTCTTTGCGGTTTTTTTTAGCACTTAAAAGAATTTATTGAAGAAGCGCAGCAGGGCGTGGTTTATATAAGTTTTGGAGCCAATATTTATGATTTCCCTCAGGAAAAAATTGAACTATTTTTAGATTTTATAGAAACACTGCCCGAAATGCGTTTTATTGTCAAATATGATGAAGAAGAAAACCTAGATATGACATCGAAAGTGAGTGATAAAGTTATGGTACAAAATTGGTGGCCTCAACAAGCCATTCTGGGTAAGTATGCAAAGAGTAATGTAATATTTCTATTATGTTTATATACATTGCTTTCCCCTTCCTGTAGCCCATGACAATGTGAAATTGTTTATAACCTCAGGTGGTTTTATGAGCATCACAGAATCCATTTATTTCCTAAAGCCTATTCTAGCCATACCAATAACGCCAGAACAATACGTATTAGTGGAAAATTTGAAAATCCAGGGATCGGCGTATATACTAAACTACAACGACCTAACCTACGATCATATTTTATGTGGCGTCAATGACACTTTGAATAACCCTAAATATAAGGAATCCTTAAAGGTCTTAAAATCACAATTGGTCAATGACTTGACGGGTTTGACGCCAATAGAAAAAGTTCTCAGCTCTATAGATATGACATTAGAGACAAAAGGCCTAAACTATCTTAAAACCCACTCGCAACATTTAAATTTCTGGAGTTCCATATTGATGGATGTTATGCTCATATTACTACTGGGCTTACTAACTATACTAGCCATTCCTTTTATCCTGACCAGCTGCATTTTACGCAAATCCTACCAGAATCATGCAAATCTCACAACGTTAAAAAATCAAGTTCGTACACGACGCGAAATTGATGATTTCCTAACCAAAAGCCTTAATAATGGTGACAATGAAACGTTGAAAACAGTTAGACGCTCATCCTCAAATTCCGACTTTCAACAGAAACGTAAACGACTGTCATCAGGGTGTTCTCACAGCAACTCGTGTTGTTATTGTTCATCGGTTTCATCTTCAGCTCCAGGAACACCTGTAACTCGTGAATCGCCCTCATTCAGTAAATCTCTGGAAACAAATGACATCTAATAAAAATCCCTTAAGTAGATTGTTTTTTTTACAAAAATATACATATAGTATGGTATATATCAACGTAGTTGCATTATATCTACATATACATAAGAACATTTTGTAGCTTCTAAGTGTGTTTGTATTGGTATATTTTATATGTAATGTGTACTATGTATTTTATGAAATAATTGTTGTTTTTATGAATATTAATGTATTTACCCTATTGAAAAAAAAAAAACAAAATCAGATACATTTTAATCGAATTTATGAACTATTCATAAATACATAAGTATGTGTGTTATATTGTACATAAATATTATGTAAAGATAGGTATATGTGTAGTTTTTTTGAGATATTAAAAAAAAATTTAAATATATTGTTGATGTTCGGACCTTAAAATAAAATTGTTTTTTTTTTTAACATGGGAAATAGTATAGACATTTTGTTCGGACTCTGAGTCGAACTAGCCACGTCCAAATATTCTTCTGTCTGCCGACATTCTGATACAATCCAATCTAGAAATCAAATAAAAATTAAATAGGTATTTAAGCACGAATGTTTTTATAGCCCATATGCACACATAAGTTAATCACACACACCGCACCCACCCAATTGCAGTATTGCTCCCACTCTGATTCAAAGTGTGAAAGCAGTGCAAACACCAAATGAAGAGTTGGTTTCACGCTCACGCCAGCTTATTCGAATTGCAGACTGGCTGCTGGCCGATGATCGGAACTAGCAAAAGAAAAAGGGCGCGTTCAGTTACAGCAGCCGGCAAGAACAGGTTCTCATAGAGAATAGTCGGAAAGCGAAATTGGTTGTGTGCCATTAAGTACTTGTAGTGGCGCATATAGATACAGGGCTGATATTTCTTTTAGCTGCCCCCAAGAATGTTACGGTTGTTCATCGTTGCTTTCATAACATAAATATCATTTTTTGTTCTACCTCTGTAACTGTTACTATTGTGATGTTCCTCTATTTGGTTCTGCTATTGATGAGCCCATGTTAAAAGTCGCTCCTATACGTTGAACTACACTTCTCTTGATGTCTATGAAATACTAAATCTGACCCACTGTTCTTGCTGCTGTAGACTCAACAGGCCCATGTAATTTTGGTTGCCTAGTGCAAGTGTCTGAGTCTAGCACGCCAAATGAACAGGTTCAAATCCCACCGGCAGTGGTTGTGGTTTTATTTCCTTTTTTTAATTTTGCTTTCTCTTTTAAAAAAAAATTTAGTCATTTTATTGTTTGTTTCTCTTTCGAGACTAGCTCAATGCTCGGAGATGCAAATGGAAAAGGAAAGCCAAAGATAGCAACATATTGTGTTGCTATTTATAGTTTTTAGGGCCAATACCCCAAACCGGACATATTTGGTATCCAATTTTGAGGCCAATGGCAATATGAGTTTCAAATAAATGATATATGAGAATAGAGCACGTTGTTGATATATTTTCAGGGCTTAGTGTTTGGGAGACCACCCCAATCCCCAAAACACCCCTAAATCGGGCATATTTACCGACCATGTCAATGTGGAGCTTAAATCAAAGGTATTGGAGGGTAGAGCAAGAATTGATACCCACTTTCGAGACCAATTTTCTGGCAGTCTACCCATTTCACAAAATACCTCACAAACAGCAATTTTTTACTGATTATCGCAATATGCGGCTCAAATAAAGGTATTTGTGAGTAGAATACGAATTTCATATCCATAGGTTCATGTAGTTAGGGCATCACCCCTTCCCCAAAACACCCCCCAAAGGGTAAACATTTTTCGACCATGCCAATATGTAGCTCTAATGAAAGGTATTTGAGATTAGAAAACAAATTTGATAACCTATTTTGGGGCCATGTGATTGGGGGCGCCTCATAGTGTAAACTCCCCTAAACCAATGGTAATATGGGGTTTCAATAAATGGTATTTGAAAGAAAAGCACGATGCTGATATTTTTTCAGGGCCAAGTGTCTGGGCAACCACCCCACCGCCGAAAACACCCCTAAATAAGATGTCATGAGAATATAAAGAATAAAGGAATGCTAGAAAATTCATCCGTAATCGGATCCGAAGTCTGTCCGAATTTTTAACGAAAAATATATGGAGTGGTTGACACGACTTCGGAACTAAATGTCAGAGGGAAATCTGATGTTTCTCACGAATGTTTACTGAATTCTAAACCAAAATTTTGGGAATCTTGGAAGGGAATTTAGAGTTGTTATCAACTTCTGACCGAAATCTGATGTTGAGTCTTAATGAAAACGGATGTGTTTTCCGACTTTTCTAATCGATTTCTGACCGAATTCTGGAATAAATTTTTTAGAATTCGGGTGTACCTTCCGACTTGTCGTATAAAATTTCAACCTAAAGGCCGGTATTATATTCGGTTTTTGCGTTGAAACTCCATATAAAAAGCAAACGGAAAATTTTGCCGAAACGTGTTCGTTTTGTCATAACTTGTTTTTCCATCTAGGGATGTCCATTTAGAGTGATTGTGGATGCATAAATAAGAAAGTATTTTTTTAAATATAAATAAAGAAAAATAAATATTTCTTTCATAACAAGCAACTCAATCTACGAAATAATAAGGGTTTTGAAAGGATGTGTTGTGCTTTTTACCTTGCATGCAAAGGGATTTGGAATGTTGTGCTTATTTAACTTGTAACAGTGAAAATACTACAAAATGTTTTGTGTTTCATTATTTATTAATTACGAAGGGGTGGGTTTTAGTTGAAATTACAACACATACATGAATTTCAGTACGACCCACACACTCACATTTGTGTGTACACTAACAAAAAAAATTATTCCCTATTTACTTTTAAGAAAAATCCTACCAAACCCGACCAAAACCTACCAAAAGTCTTGCAAGACTAAGATGAGTTATACGTTTTTATTTATACTCACCACTGAAGAGTTGATAATTTTGTCATTCCCTTTACAACACATCATATTGCACATTTTCATACTTACAAAGTATTTTGTTGTAAGCCTGGCCATTAATCGGGACACAACTACCAACCGGCGGTATATACACGTTGTATATTTCTATCACGGCAGCACCAGACCTGACTGCTACCCCCATCCATGTATGGGTCACTAGCGTCAAGCGCAGGCGAGATAGGTCAATACTGCACGGAATGGTGTATAAAGAAGGCCAATCCCCCACCTCCATTCCTTGAGCGATCCTTACGTAGCACATTGTAACCGTGACAACTGTGCAAGCTGCAGGTGTTGGTCAGCTTTGTCTCCTGGGTCGCTGGAACCAATATGCTTTTCCGACTCATAAATTCCACGATCTCATCGATCTTGCCACGCAGTCCGTTGCAGTTTAACTGCAAGAACGATACACCTTCCGGCACTGGCCTGGCAATAGTAGGGCTATGATGCTGCCGTTGCGTAAATTGCCGTACGGGAGAGGTCGAGGACGCCGAAGGCGACGACGACGACGCTTGTGACCCACTGCTGGCTATGTTCGCACAGCACCTTGCGACATAGCCAGTATGATTGTTGTTAATATATTTCGCCTTTCGTTTATGTTACTTTAAAAATGATTGTAGTTCTTAAATCCTTTTGTATCTTTATTTGATGTCTTGATGTTTCTCTATATCTCCATATATGGTGATCGATTTAACTAGTGACAAATGACTGACTTCTTTGCTTGCTCTTCAACAGATAATGGTAGTGAATAATTTGTAATGAACTTGATAAAAATATGAATTTAGAGAAAATTGAGGAAAAATGAAATAGCAAATTATAGATTCAAATTAGGCAAAAATTAAAATGATTTTTTTTGGTTTAATGTCGGTTGACATTAAACACCAAGCAACACTAAAACTATCAAATTCATATATTATATATACGAATATAGGATTGTTTTCCACTTCTCAAAATTTGAGTTGCAAATAAATTGGTATTCTTTAGCAATAACAATATTTCGATAATTGTCACTATTATTCACTATTCAGTGAATTTACCGGAGATTTCACCATATCAAGCGTACGTGAATTAAATTAAATTTTATATACAATTTTTGTTCACCATTCTCAAATCAACAGTTCTACAAAAAATTTGATTCAGCCGTTCATTGATGTATACATATTTTCTTACTTTTTTGTTGAAAAAATTTCTTAGTGACTATTGTCCCTATTATTTTTCACCAATGTAAATGCGCATTTACTATCCATTTTCCCCGTAAAGCGTGGTATTCTGCTCAACTTTTCAAGCGGAATGCTGTCAAACTCTATATAAAAAAACGTCGGCGAAGTGTTGGCTAAAAATAGGCGGAAAAGTAGTACCCTGCTTATAGTGAGGAAAATGGCAACACTGACTTGATATTTATGTGTTGGCAAAACCTACCAAAATATGAGGTCAGCCTACCATCCTACCAAGAGAATAAAAATCTACCAATTTTTTTAGGAACCTGCCAAAAACGGCAATACTGCTGTACACATGCACGTAAGCAGCTGTTAAATTGTTTGATGCCATATTAATTTTTATATGTAAATGGCAACATTTTGCCCAAAGAAACCCAAAAACATTAAATGTGGTAACCTTGTCAAACCACCGAAAGAACGATTTTGGAAAATTTTTACACAAAAAGAACGTAGTATCAGCCTTAATTCTGAAAGAATTCGAATGTGTTTTGCGACGGTTATAATTGCAAATTTGCTCTTAAACATTCCATTAGGGCAAGATATATTAATTTACAGGTAGTGGCAGTTGCCCAACAACAAAATATTTAGTGCACTATCTGTCAAAATCAGCGATTAGTGCAACTCTGATTTTGTGTATGTAACTAGTTCGCGCCATTTCTAGTTGTTTGTGTGTGTATGGTTCTTAACTATAATACACACACACACACACAACCAAAACTCGTTGACAGATAGTGCACTTCGCGAGAAAAGTTGTACTCAGCTGTTTACGGTACTCTACCTGATAATTATGTCATGCCATTGAGGATCTCCTTTTTATAGCCGAGTCCGGACGAGGCGCCGGCACCTCTTTGGGGAGAAGTTTTTACATGGAATACTACCTTCCAAATGTCACCAGAAATATGAGGGCATAACCACAACTGAAAATTTTTTCTGATGTTCCCATCAGGATTTAAAACCAGTCACTCAGCGTCATAGGTAAACATGCTAACCTCTGAGCTACGATGGCCTCCAACAAAATTATGCAAAAAAGCAAGCACAAAAACATTCGACAATGAGTTCAGACACCGTTCAGAACTTCTTCTGACCTGTCGGGAAAAAATTTCTACAGGTAAATAAAAGAAGACAAAAAATATCAGAATTCGGAAGGAACTAGGTAAGATCTTTTCGGAAGACAGTTGTTCACGTGAAAATCCGAATAGAGTGATAATTCAGTGACAATAAGCAACTGACTAACAAATGGTTTGATGCAAAGTATGAGAGATATAGGAAGATGTTTTTGAAACTTCATAAGTACAGAGTTTCGGGGCTAGACGCGGATTGGATGTCTTATATTCAATGCAGATCGAATTTCAGGAGACTATGTAATGAGAAAAAAGTGTTTTTGAGGATCGCAATATACAGAGACTTAACAGTGCGAATGACAGCAGTGAATGGTGGAAGATTTCTAATTCACTCTTGAAACGTTTACCGAGGTTGGCCACTAAACTTTCCATACAAGACTTCCGGGACTACTTAACATCGCATCTGGCTGCCGTGTCCTTGAACCGCGAAATCGCCTGGTGTGAGGGATATAATGTTGACCCTTGGCTTGACCCACCTTTTGAACTAAAAGAGCTTAAACTTGTTCTAAACAAAACTAAATCTAATAAAGCCCCAGGAAACGATAGAATCAGTTATGGATTTTACAAAAATGCCCAACGTCGTTCCTTAATGAGACTCAAAATTTTCTGCGTATTGCTATTCTTTTCTTAATTCTATATTGGTACCAATATTCAAAAAGGGTGATGCAAGCTTAGTATCAAATTACAGAGGTCTATCGCTACTAGACGCAATCTATAAGTTGTTCACTGCGATATTACTTAATCGCATCAAAAGCTGGGTACAGGTGAATGACGTCAAAAATGATTATCAGGGTGGTTTCCGTAAAGAGTATTCCACTTTAGACAATTTATTCAGTTTAACGTCTATTGTACATTTATACTTTCACTCCGGGAAGAAAACATATTCTTTCTTTGTAGATTTCTCTATAGCTTTCGACAAGATCCCGCGTAATCTTGTATTTTTTAAACAGAGCAGGACTGGCTTATCGACCAAGATGGTCAGTGTATTACGGAGTCAATATGAAGGTACGACCTCCCAAGTGTGGGATGGCTCTGCTTATGGGGTCTGGAAATCAATCTCAGTAAATGAAAAATAATGATATTTAGGAAAAGTTTGAGAATTGGGAGACACACGAGTTGGAAGTACGGAGAACAGACTATTGAACTGGTAAAAGAGTATAAGTACCTAGGTGTTAACATAACATTTAACCTATCTACATCTAAGCGTCTAGATTCGAAGCCCGCATTAGTAAAAACGGCTATAAACGATAACTGGCTGAGCTATGTCAGATAAATCTTTCGAATAAGATGAAGATATTTAACTCTACTGCGAAGTCTATACTATTTTACGGCGCAGAGATTTGGGGTTTTCAATGTTTCGACCGGATTGAGAAGTAGCTTCTTTAAGAAGATGTTTTTTTTACCATAGAATACTTCGAATAACATGCTCCACTTGGAGATTACCAGGTCTACTTGCGGAAGAGGCTGTGCGACTGGGCAATTTTTGGTATTCGCTTTGGTCGAAATTATGTGAGCAAATTGGCATGTCTTTAGAAATTGAACAGTGGAGATGGGACCTATCGTCTCTACATACTTTTATGCTGGAATCATTAAATTCATTGGAATATGACGATTTTGGAAGGAGTGCGAGGGCAGCTTAATTTCATGACATGTATTCTATTTTGCAATATGATATACCGCCCTACTTTGTAGACTCCAACTCGGCTCATTTTGTTGGTACGATCATGAAAGCCAGAGGTGGTTTGCTAAATTTATATGCTCGTTCTTTTTGCACTGACATTGTTGACGTTTGCACACTTGTAATCTACATGAAATGGAAAATACATACCATTTTCTTGGGAGATGCCCAATATTTTCATTCTATCGAGTGCATTATTTCGGGAAAATCCTGTTAACAACTACCGAAGTTTGTGAAATTTTGTACAACATTGATCGATGTCGTGTTTACCAATATATACTAAAGAGTCAAAAGTACAGATCACTTTCAATTACCGAATATGAAAGAGAAAAAAAAGCTTGTTTATTTTTGAAATCCTTTATGTTCAAATAGATAACTACTGCCAATCAAACACACAACATATTCTGTTTTGTCTTATTGTTGTTGGATTTTTTGTCTTATTATGATTTAAATAAAATTAATTATATCTATATACATATATAACAAGTAAAAGCGTGCTAAGTTCGGCCGGGCCGAATCTTATATACCCTCCACCATGGATCACATTTGTCGAGTTCTTTTCCCGGCATCTCTTCTTAGGCAAAAAAGGATGTAAGAAATGATTTGCTCTGCTATTAGAGCGATATCAAGATACGGTCCGGTTTGGACCACAATTAAATTATATGTTGGAGACCTGTGTAAAATGTCAGCCAATTCGAATAAGAATTGTGCCCTTTGGGGACTCAAGAAGTAAAATAGAGAGTTGGATTTATATGGGAGCTGTATCGGGCTATAGACCGATTCAGACCATAATAAACACGTATGTTGATGGTCATGAGAGAATCCGTCGTACAAAATTTCAGGCAAAGCGGATAATAATTGCGACCTCTAGAGGCTCAAGAAGTCAAGATCCCAGATCGGTTTATAAGGCAGCTATATCAGGTTATGAACAGACTTGTACTTTATTTGACATAGTTGTTGAAAGTAACAATAAAAAACGTCTTGCGAAATTTCAGCCAAATCGGATAGAAATTGAGCCCTCTAGGAGCTCAAGAAGTCAAGTCCCCAGATCTGTTTATATGACAGCTATATCAGGTTATGAACCGATTTGAACCACACTTGGCACAGTTGTTGGATATCATAACAAAATACTACGTGCCAAAATTCATTCAAATTGGATAAGAATTGCGCCCTCTAGAGGCTCAAGAATTAATCTGTTGATTAATTCTACTCGATTTATAAACAAAACTATATGAAATTTAAATATTGGCCAAACATGATAAAACAAATTCGGTCAAATATTTGATTAATGTAAGCTTGCCTTTATCGTTCTGAAACTTGAATTGACTTTTGTACTAATTTTTTCACGCTACTGTAAATACTTTATAATTTGTTTTTCACGTAAATCAATTTTTATTTTAACAGCAAAGACAATTGGAATTCTTTCTGTTAGTTAAAAAAAGACTAGATCTCATTTGAATATATTTAATTCGCACAGAAATTTACTGTATTAAAAAAAATAAAATGATTTCAATTAATTATATTGCATAAAAAATTCATTATTTTTGAAAAGTAAGTATTACTGAATGGGAGTCATAATTTTGGGTGATTCAGTACATTTGGAAGTAATTCATTATTTTGCAACATTTAGTATGTTTGCGGGTATGCCATTATTTTAAAGCAATAAGTATTATTAAATTGAAGCTATTATTTTCCATACTTTGGTATGTTTAGAGGTATGTCATTATTTTTAGCACTTCAGTATTTGTACGAAGATTTCATTATTTGTCATCTGGTGGTATGTTTACTCTGAAGTACTTTCTTTTGAGGACATGCCCATGTTAAAGTATTACTGCGGGTACCTAGTAGTAAGTGGTTACAGCATCTTGTTTCGGGTTACCCACTGACTTACCCGGTAATATGAGTTTTTGCTGGGCTGGAGAAAAATCTTCAAGAATGTCAAGTCGTTATTATAAAAAACGAAGAAACTCACCCAACTAGGTGGCCTCTAGCGCGGATTACCGATTTACATCCTGGAAAAGATGGATTGGTGCGGGCGGTGACGGTCAAGGCTGATTCTGGTTCAGTAAAGAAGCCAATAAATATAAGTAGTATATATAAGCTACTAAAGGCAAAGGGAACTGTTATAGAGAATCGACTAGTGGTATCCGCTTGGATTCCTGTTTGGGATCAGGTGTCTCAAATTCATAAGATGATTGGCGTGCCGTTCGAAAATTTGGGAAGAAAAATGACTCTGGTTCTGAATTAAATAGCTGTCAAACCTTTGGAGAGAACGAATATGTTAACGATGGAGGGTGGCTCTGGATGGATGCTAACTCTTGGATGGATGCTAACTCTTTATAAAACCAAATTGTAAGTTTGAGGAGTTTGGAGTTTTGAACGAAGTTTGAACTGGACATCAGTTGGATATTTAAAGTTTTCAACCAAAACAACTGATCATATTCAATGTACGGGTCGGTCACAACGAATAATTCTGCCTCTGCAAGGCATTTTGGAAGTGGAACCTAGCTGCACCATGAGAACCCAAGGACCAACAATTACCGTGCCGTTAAGCATCCAGTCCAGCCGAGTCTTAGAAGACAGAGAGACGTTCACGGCTGACATAGCTCAATATGTTTCCCTTGGGACCAATGATCATTAACCACACCCGCAAAGTTGAGGAAATAGTGACGAAGCTTAGAGACACCCAAAAAAAGTTATCCCATGGTTCAATTAAAATGAACTAATTTTCAATAAAATTGAACTTCATATAGCTCTAAAGACATTTTAATTCGATTTTGGTTGATGGTGTTGTTACAATATTTTAACGATAACTCCGCCTGCGAAAATATTAACTTATTTCAAAGTAACGGATGTAATGAAATTTTTTAAAATGTTTACTGTAAGTAAATCTTAACAAACATGTTGCAACACAGGTTTCGCGTTTAAAAGAACATGACATTTCTTATTTTCAGCAATCATTTTATTTGTACATTGGCATTCAACCAAACGAAGCTTTATATGTTTTTTGCTTTTCAATTTCCATTGGATTAAGAAAAATGTTGCAATTTTTAGATAAGTCGTAAGGATAATAACCGTAACCACCATATTAAAAAGCTCCATAGATCTACTGCTTCTCACAGTATCAATTTGATTTAGATTTTGCAGTTCCACACTATTATCAAGATGCAAAATTTTATGATTCTCAGTTTAATACAAACTACCGGTAAAATAGGTGTATTTCGACTTTAATTGCTGATAGAAACATCCATTGCGAAAACATCAGTATTCTATACTTGAATTAAAAACCGTTTCCCAGTTCTATTTCAAATTTCTGAAAACACAATTAAATAAAAACAAATAAAATTGCTGCAAATATTGTGAGTTCTAGTGCTTACCGGACCATGCCAATGAACTGAAAAATAGTGATAACCATCATATTCAATTTCTATTTATTCTTGTCTTAGATAATACAAGTAAAGCGTGCTGAGTTCCGCCGGGCCGAATCTTGGGAACCCACCACCAGAATCCATTTTCTACCTACCAAACTTCTGTCAAACCAGGAAAAGTTAAATCTTCTATGAACCAAACAAGGATGATCGAGAGACCGGTTTGCATGGGAGCTATATCGGGTTATAGACTGACTTTTGCCGTACTTGGAACAGTTGTTAGAAGTCATAACAAAAGACTACATGCAAAACTTCAGCCAAATCGGACAAAAATTCTGCTTCCTGGGGCTCACGAAGTCAAATCGGGAGATCGGTTTATAATTGATGAATTGACTGGTGAAATTATGCCTGATGTCTCGAGTTCTTCTTCGATTTCCGTCCTTGCTGCAAAGGCTACGGGTCTTTTGGGAACATAAATTTCCTTGGCATCTGGCGGCAACTGAATATGAACCTTTGTCTTCATACACAGACCTAGGAAACTATTATCGAAAACTATGTGGTACATACTTTTAAGAGCTGCGATGTCATCGTCGAATTTAATTTGATGACAACAGGATGATATCGGTATGTCCCAAAGGTTGAAAGATTGAACCCAGTCGTACCCATGATATTCAGCTTTTCTATATCTGTGATATAGCAATTTAAGGACTTTGTGACGTCACCTATTGTCACGTTGCATTCGAACATGGCCAGTATCGTGAGTTGTGAGGCCTTCCGGTTTTCGATGCTGTGCCACGTTAAAATTGATATTGTAACGTTTTTACCATAGACGTTTTAGTCCCAAATAGTAGTAGTGGTGTTTATTGAGTCGTCTTATTTTCGATTACATTGGAATGTATTGCATATCGATTACTTAAAAGCAAACAAACTTAGAACTACTGTTGTTTCGTTCTAGTACACTATGAATTGGTCTACTCACTACATGATTACATGATTGTATGTACATATATGAATGAGAATGAAAACAAATGATTGAATTTAAAGACTTGCTCCCGATCTTTGCTGTTACTTACAGAGCACCATGGTCTGTGAAATAATAAATAACTAAATAACATTTTTAAACGAATCGACAACTAGACTGTTAAATTATGTTGACATACAGTGCGGGATGGTATTAGCAAATAATGAATGAAAAGTACAGATGTGTTTGACTTTATAAGCAAACGACGGCTTATATACATAAGGCTTTTTTAATTTAACACTTTCGTTTAAAGAGTTGGTTAATAAATAACATCATACTCCCAGCTGAAACACAGTTCGATTACAATTACTTTACTTAAGGTGCCCGCACACTACATGGTCTTGTCTTATGGCATATCAAATTTTGTTATTATTAAAGTAGCACGCATAATCTGATACGAATCACAACTTTAATTGTTTTCTCTGTATAATTTATTTTTTCGCAAATAAATAAATAAAAACGAGCCATTGAAACCAATAAAATATACAAAAAAGAAGCCGGCAGATAAAAAAGCGTGTTTTGGTATGGAAACAAAAACATTATATTGCCTTCGAATTCCGCTCGCGGAACAATTACAAATTTTAGCGACTATTCCGAAGACAGAATAGAATCCGTCTTGTTGGTCACATCGATGTTTCGTGAATACGCAATGTGGTAACTTCGCGATAAGTCCTCTGATGGTCTCTGCTTACAGCTGGGTATGCACCTCTAGCGAAATTTTTAGCTGCATCCAAGACATTTATGTCGTCATTGAAAAATAGTTGTGTAGAATACAAGATGGCGACAAACACCGATTTATAATTTTGGCCGAATTTTAATCATATTTGGCTATCAAAGCACATATGCACTCAAATTAATCGTTTTTATTTTCAAATGACTTAATTTCATGTTGCATTGGCCTATCAAAATATACATTTTCATTCATTATTGCAAGAAAAATTCTCCTTTCGACAACATGAGAACCACTTCTCTTGTTTTTAGTTACGATGTCAGTAAGACATCAGAGTCGATATGGGATGGTTCGTCCGATTCCCGGACCAAAATCAGAAAATGTTGTTTGCTGGAATGATACTTGACAGGCACTACTCTATTGAACAAGCATGAGGTGGAGTTAATATTAACAAATGATACAACAAAACAGAAAAAAGAATGGCAACAAAGAACAATAAAGAAATTCTAGAGAATACTGGAAACAATAATTGTGTTCGTGTACTCAAAAACTTGTGCAAATTTGCACAAATTGCTACTGGATGTCGTTCGCGTACTTTATTTGCCAGCAGAAGATAGCAGGAGAGTGCGTGAGAGCAAATAAAATTTGGCAATTGAATTCCCAGCAGAAATTTTAAGCATAGAACAGCTGTTTTATAAAACCAGCTGTTTAATTCACATAAATATCAAAAGGGAGTAAAGTCTTTTCTTACTCTCAAATTTTTACTGTAAACGTACGCGACAATCCCAATGTGTGATGACGGTATTAAAAAATCGTTACAATTTGAACTTAAAATAACGGAAAATAATCTAAAGGGACCTTAAAACTATTAAAATCCAATTTCAACAATATTTTTGATATATCGGATGTTGTGAATAAATATGTTGCGTTTTTCCTCTTTCCTTTTTTTGTCATTCAAATTGCTTGATCACACCATATCTTTTAATAAACGGCGATAAGATTAGCCGCTTAGCTAAACGTGGATAGCATTTTTCTCTATATAAACCCATAGCGAAACAATTAAAGGTGGTCTCATTTGTGCAACAACCACAAATCGTATGGTGTGATCCGCTATCTTGCCATCAAGCTGATTGACGTTTTGCCAACACACAAAAAAAAAAATTGTGCGCTTGTGTGTATACGTGCGCGTACATGAGTAGAGAATATGCGATAAAGAAGATGACAACAAAGAGAATGCAAAAAATCTGACATCTTACTACTGTCAAACCTGGCCGGGTGTTAACAGCTGTTTGCGTGAGACCACCATTTTAAATCCGCTAAATGGGTAAATAAAAGACCACTTTATTTATTCAATTATTAAACGTTCTGCAATGGCAAAATTGCTTAGGATTTAAAAAAAATAACAGACTGGCAAAGAAAACAATCCAAATATCTATAACCAATTTGGTATTAATTGCTGTGTTTTAATAACCAGTCTTTCCCTGTTCGCCATTAAAGGTTTTTGACGGCTTGCCACCTTTTGCGCTGGTACAGTTTCTTTGTGACCAATTTGAGGGCACTTACTGCATGTATATTTTTGAAATGGACAAAAGATCAAGTAGTGTAGGTCTCCACAAAGCCAGCATGGTATTTAAGGTATTTTTATTTTATCTAAGGCCTTCTGTAGATTTGTTGACGTTGTGTTGTGTAATACGCTGTTTCCTCTACGACTTGATCTATACATAATACATTTATGTCTTGAGGCTACAATTTTTTACCAGCCTAGCGGATTCGCTAGCTTATGGATTAAAAAAACGCTCTTTCCGCTAATTAATTTATACTTTAACATTGGCAGCATTTTTCTCCATACAAATCAAGCGAGAAAATCCGCTTAATGCAATGGGTATGTATGTCTGTTGCGTATTCATATCACATTAAACCGTTTCAAACAAATAAAATTTCATGTTTTTTATTTTTTGTTTCTTTTTACTTGCAAATTTAACGCCTTGTCTATTTCCGACAGTTTGATTATTTTGTTCCCATAAAAGACAACTGCGCAACAGAGTTATATTCTAAAATAATTTTCTCGCACACTAACAGCTGTTCGTTTCATGTTTCGGCTGTCAAATCGCGTAACACTATTCAGATCTTTTTTTTAAGGCAACGCTCGTGAGAATCAATACTTCTTTTTACATTCATTTATTAAAACAACTAAACTATACAATTATTGAAATACCCCAGCAATGTTGAGGGCCTCTACTGGTATTTTGAGCCGTCTTTCTGCCGCAGAGGGGAAAACTGGAAGCTCCGAATTTGCTTTGGAATTTGTAAGATGGAGACGCAAGCCCCGTTGGTTGCCAACAGCAAAGAGCAAAATGTACAGAGTTCCTGAACGAAAAGAACAAACGACAGAGGAAAAGGCTGAGTTATTGCGTCTTCATAACAACTACAAGTACGTTTTAATTAAATCAATACCTGCAGACTTCTATAATGTATGGACTTTTTTTGCCCAACTTAGGACACAGTTACGTTCCGTACGCCAGTATTTAAGGGAAGAAAATCAGCGAATTGCTGAGACATCCACTGCGGACCATTTTGTTTTGACACCAGAACAGGAAGAAGCCGATTTTCAACGTTGCCTGAAGGAAAACGAAAATTGGAACCAGGAAATAGCCCTCATTCGTGAAGCACGTCTGGCCAAGGAGCGACAAACTAAGGTCGACTATGTACAAGAAAGACTAAGACTGGCCGAACAACGAGAGGAGGAGAAAATGGAAAAAATTGAAGATTTAGTAAGAAAGCAAAAGGTAAAAAATAAATACATAAGAAACCGACATCGGAAGCTATATATTCTGCCTAATTTGGTTTTATTTAGGAACTTTCCAAGACATTCATTACACGTGACAATCTGGATGCAGCCATTGAACAAGCCATAGCTAATCCCATTGACTATAACTTCTCTATAGATCTTCAGGGAAATATGTATCGGGGACGCACCAACACTCCCGGCAACCCTGGCGGGCAAAGCAGCCAATCCCTTTTGGAATCAGAAGATCGTTTGGAAGCCAAAAATTAAGTTGTAATTAAGCCTCAACTGTATTGTTTATTGTTGCATCGAAGTTTCTTTTCTTTCTCTTTTCTTTGTAAGACATGTGAAGTGCAAATGAATGGGTAAAATAATTTCAATTGTATAGCATAATAAAAAAAACTAACAAAATGCGAAAAACGATGTTGACTTGTTATGTACACACGAAAGGAAGAATCGTGACAACTAGTCCAGTGTAGAGTACGTAGGAAAAGTATATGCTATAGTTTGTCATCATCTGTCAAGGACTCTTTCAGTAAATGTTCCCAGTCAGGTGTGGCGGTGATTTTGGCTTGTATTGGTCCCAGGTTTATCATGTTACCACTACGTTCTTCGCGATTACAGCTAATTGACATTAAATCCTAAAACAAGACAAAATCCTTGTAGCACTTTTTAAATTTTCGTTCTGCATTTATCTACCTGAAGAAATCCAGTTTCCATTCCAATGTCCATGTCAAATTGAGTTTCTCCCAATATTAGTTTCGTTTTACCAGATCGATAGCGTATCAAACGACCCACCTGACCTTCATCCATTTTCTTTAATATATGCTCTTTAGTGGATTTTTTCTGAGTTTCGGCGGGAGTTTGAGATTTCGCATCATCTGTAGCCTTGGAAGTTTCCGGGGAATCTATGTCCTCGTCAACACAAGGTAACGTATCTGGCAGCTGGAATAAAGTGGCATAGCGTTAATAATATGAAGGATGTGCTGTCAAACGATTTACTCACTTGCATTAAAAATATTTGTGATTGTGTCGTGCTTGTTAGAAGTTCATGCAACGACTGGGGATAACGAGGCAACGGTCGGTTTTGTTGCTCAGCAACGTGCATTGCTTGGATCTGAGATGCTATGGTTACAGATTCTGTTATGATGCAAAAAAAATTCATCAACTTCGTGATATCAAATAAGTTTTTCATCTCACTAGCTGTATTTACCTTCACTCGATATATTTATAGACGTTTCAGAGTTGGGGAGTTCCATTTTGATTTCAGGTTTTAAATATTTCCATTTGCCTTGATATTAAGAAGGGTGACAAAGAGTTTACCGCAAGCAAAACACGGTAAGTGACAGTGGGATATGTTAAAAGTTGTTTGTTATTTGCTCAAAATATAACTTTTTATGTTGAATGTCTTTGTGGCCTTTCAACAAGGCGTTGACAATTAGGGAGCATGTGGTAGCAACTTAGGATCAAAATTTAAAACCTAGTCGTTCCGCTCAACTCCGGTCGCATATATATATTTAAGACTTTACTTCCTTTGACCTACCTTCTTGCAATTGAACAGGAATCCTATCCAAATCAGTCTTTTTTTCATCTTCCTCCTCCTCATCATCGTCAAGCACTTTTAGTATGTCTTTATCTCTAGCCAATTCTGCTTTTAAGTCCAGCTTCTTTTCCATTTTAAGTATAGTGGGTTTTCTCATAGCAGACGGCGAATCATCCACATCTCGGGAGTAGCTGGATAGACTCGCAGCTTTTCGAATATTGACAGCTCCAGCGCCTTCAGAAAAGACACCTGCTGTTTGTATTAAAGTTGAGGCACCACCTCTGCCTCCACGACTTGCACCTCTGCCAGCCCCTCTCTCTACACCACGTCCTCGACCACGACCTCGCATTTGTGTGGTGTCCTTTGAAGTTTTAACGTTTCTAAAGTCCCCATAAAACAGATTTCTATTTCAAGTTTATGAGCTCGTCCCTAATCATAATTTTACTTACGCATTTTTATTTCTTACAGCATTCAGATTGGGTACGAATACTTTCTTGGCCGCCGATGATATACCGCCTCTGCCACCTAGCGTCAGATCCCTGGCTGGGGTCAGGGAGGATAATTTTGTTGTTCCATTTGTCATAGACATTGGTGGGGCAGATTCACGTTTGGCACTTGTGTCGGCGACCGCATTGACAGCTGGCATTTTTGAGGTAAGCTTTTTTGCATCACTTGCGGACATATGATTTGTATTTTTCTGTCTGATTAAAATGTGTTTCAAAACTTTGTGCGTAATATTTTATTAATATTAATTAAAATTAATAAACTAATATTATCAAACTATTGCAATTCCTCATCTAAATTCCACTCCATGAGAACCGAAAACAACGTTTTTCAAAATACTCAAACGTCAAATAAGCATACAGATGTCAAAGAAAATCAGAGAGTTGCCAGAACAACGAAATTAAATGTTCCACTATATATGTCTACTACACACAAAGAGGTTTAAAGTACCAGCAAAGTATCCAATATATTCAACATGTGAAAACATATGCTTAAATATAACAACTTTGACGTTATATCAAAGTAAAGTTCCGTAAACAGCTGAATATAATTTTTTCTGTTTGAAGATTATTTCATGAAAATGTTGGCCGTGACTGCGCCTCCATTCGCTTAAGGCGCTATTACACGCCACGTGAATATCCTATGACATGCCACTTTTTGTATTCACATGTTATTGAAAATGTTTGTAAAAATTCTCAATTTACATACGATTCATCATTTTTGCTACCACACATGTGTGTTGTTTTCATATGACATAACCTAAAAATTTGAGCAAAAGCTGATTTTTTTATTAGTAATAATTATCAAATTTGTGAGAAAGCGGGTTAAATCATAAATCTCTTAAAACAGTTTAATTTGGGGTTGCTTTTATTTGACTGACAACCAAAACAGCTGATTTCTTTATGTTTTTGTCAGACGGAATAGAGCAGACTCTTATAGAAAAAAATTACAGGTGATAATGTACCCCGTGTACAAATGTACCCCGTTTAATAGAGCCTTTAGTCCAATTTTGGTATACCCTTTCCAATATTTCGGCCGATATCTCACAAAAAATGCTTCAATGTTGTCTTTGAATCGGGCTTGTCTGTATAGACACATGACATAATTACCAGGGAGTGTACCGTAAAGTACAAGTGAGTACAATTTTTTCACGCGAAGTGCACTATCTGTCTACGAGTTTTGGTTGTGTGTATATTATAGTTAAGAGTCAATAGATACACAAACAACAAAAAATGGCGCGAACTAGTAACATACTCAAAATCAGAGTTGGACTGGTAATTGATTTTGATAGATAGTGCACTCAATATTTTGTTGGTGGGCAACTGCCACTACCTGTAAATTAATACATCTTGTATAGACATGAGCTTTAACTTAGCCCTTAAAAGAAATAGTCTAAAGGTGTTAAATCGCACGATCTAGACAGCCAATTGACCAGGCCCCGAACGTGAAATAAAACGTTCACCGAACTCGCCTCGCAATAAGTCCACTATTTCTTTATATAAGAAAAGCAATATATAAGAAACAATCTGCGTAATAGGGGAAATAGTTTTATTGTGGTAGCCATATATTAATATGTGGAGGTAGTGATCCAAGTCAAGCTCTACAAGTAAGCAAACTTGGTTCGGTCCATATGATCGATCGTCGCGGAAGTGTGATTGACATTGGTTTTTTTGAAGTTGCCAATCAGGCCTGTTCCGGTGACTGAAATTGTAAGAAATTTGTAAATTCAACTTTAATTTACGATTTGTATTCGCAAATTTCAGTTGGAATCGGAACAGGAGTGAATAACTCGCCTTGTCACAACGAGTATCATAGGCAAGACAAATTTTCTCGCGGAGTATACTATCTGTCAACGAGATTTCATAACGTTCGCTTGTGTGTGCTTTATAGTTAAGAACCACAGCACACACAAGCAAAGAAAAATGGCGCCAACCAGTAACATACTCAAAGTCAGAGTTGCACTAATCACTGATGATAGATAGTGCACTCGATTTTTTGTTGTTGACCAACTGCTACTACCTGTTTAATTTGTCTTGTATCATAGGCACTGAGCCAGGATGCCCTTATAAGGTGAGGTCATGCGAACAGCTGAGTAAAAATTTGTTTTTTTTTTTTGTTTTGATTTTGAAGTAAATCAGTTTTTTTCTAAATTGTTAAATACATGTTCTATTTGATCCGATATTCAACACATGAGCAACAAATCAGTGTTATAATTATGGAAATAATAATCAAAAACACATTTTAAGAAGATAAGTCGTAAAGCCAAGTTTATTTCTAAAACGACTTTGACATTTTGTTGTGTGCGCAATGGCAAAACTTAAGTAGGGCCATTGACCGAATTATTGTGAATGACACGATGTTTATTCGATTGGCAACACGGCAGAAACAGCTGGCCGTATTGGTGCCTATGTTCATGGCTGGTCGCTTGGGGACAAATATGGACAATGAGAATAAAAGTGAAAGGAAAAGGGGCATGACAGGAAATTTTTGAAAAATGGACGATTTCCTAGGCGTCAAAATAACCAAGAGTGTTAGAAGTCGCTTGAACATAAACTTAAAAGTTGTAATGTGAAATTGAAAGTCTTTTGTTTCAGTGCTTTAATGAAAGTGGTTAGGCACAACAATCGCTCATTTTCTTTTATTAACTTACCTTTTCCAGCTTTGGTAGGAAAGGTGCCCGAAGCGCCTAGGGTGAGCTCATTGTAGGTACCTTTAGTGGTTTAGGAATAGGGTTTTTTGCCCCCATTAACGCAAGCCGATTGTGCTGTCTTCAAAAAATATGAACATAAATAAAAAAAATATGATTGATTATACGACACTACAAAAAAAACTGCAAATTGGAAAGAAAGCTGTAAAAACATTAAGAAAATAATACATATATGGGTACAACAAGGAAGAGGAAAAAAAGAAGTGTATACTTGTAAGTGTTTGGGTAGTTTATTTTACTATGCAGTTTAATTTAGCAAGTAAGTTCATTCAGCTCTTAAGATTAAAGTCTTTTTTTCAGGTTTAACTTTTTTATTTTTAGGTTACAGATTCAAGTTTCAATGTTTGTTTGGCACACAATTAACAATCAATAAAAAACATAAGCATTAGCATCTCTTTCTTCTTCTTAAAAAGTGTTGGTTACGTCATACTACAAGGCATATGCCTGGCTTTAGTTTCACAACAACAAAAAAAACTTCGATTTCACTCGATTCCACACGTCCAACCAGCTTTAATGTTCAAATCCAAGAGGTCGGAAAAAGCCCAGGAAATCGGCCATCTTCCCAAAATTTCCTGTCATGGCCATTTTCCTTTCGCTTTTTATTTTCCATATTTGTCCCCAAGCGACCTGACATGCCTCGACTTCAATATGCGGCCAGCTGATTCAGCCATGTTGTCAATCCAATAAATATTATGTCATTCACAATAGTGACAATCCCATGAGCAAAGGGGGGTGACCACAACATTTATGCGAAGTATCGTCCAAATCGCTCCATACCCTGATATAGCTACCATATAAACCGATCTGGGATCTAGATTTCTTGAGCCTCTAGAGAGCAAAATTCTCATCCGATTTGGCACATATTTTGTACAACGGCTTTTCCCATGGCCTTCAACATACATGTGCAATATGGTCTGAATCGATCTATAGCTTGACACAGCTCTCATATAAACCGATCTCCCGATTTTGCTTCTTGAGCCCCGAATCGAACTATATGATATAGCACCACCTCCTCCTCCGTCCATATTTATTATTCTTTGTTTGCCTAAAAAGAGATACTGCGCAAAGAACTCGACAGATGTGATCCATGGTGGAGGGTATAAAAGATTCGGCCCGGTCGATCTTAGCACGCTCTTACTTGTTTTTGTCTTCTGCGTTTATACTCACGAAACCCTAGAATTAAATAAATTAATAAATTAGAACATGCATACACTGGCTCTATGCGATGCGTACATCATTTTACATTTACTTACCTTTTTGTTTAGTTTTTACATATCACCGATCCATTACATTAATTTGTAGTTTTTCTTCTTCTGTTTTTACTTTGGTAGATTTATTCCCTTAGTAGCAGGAGGGTGTTTCAATATACCAAGCAAATTTTTAACTTCTGTTTTTTGGCTTTTTAGCAATTTTTGGTTCTTGCACTGTTAGCTTTTGTCTTTTGGAGTTCGACGTTCTATATTTTGGGTTTTTTTCAAGTTTTTCTGATTTTACATCCAGCATTTTGCACGAGTACAACCCAACCAGCTGTGACTTCCGCATCAGCGCTTTCGCCGTGGCATGGACGATTTGTACCCTTGTCCCAAAACTTAGGGCCTTTGCATGTCCGGGTTAAAGAATATAATAAGGTAAAAGCAAGAAAAAAAAAATTACGAGAGCATTACAAAAAGAGGAAGGCTTTGCGGCGACAAATTGCCGAGGCATCGCTCTATGAGGGCGATAATACGCGTTTTTATACCCCTTAAGAATTAATGATCAGGAGATAGAAGGGTTGCTAGACAGCGGTGCTACGGTATCCTGTCTCGGTAAAGGGTGAGTCGATTTCGTCAAACGCGCTGATTTATTCCTTCATTCATACGGCCGACGAGAGTCCGCATAGGATTATAGGAAAAGTTTCCGTCATGGTCTCATTTAATAAATTGTCCCATGAGATAACATTCTTTTTGGTGCCGTCTTTGGGAAAGTCGCTTTTGTTGGCATTGATTTTATGCGTACATTTCAGCTTTTTCCCAAATTGAGAGTTTGACCACCAACAATGTCTATGTGAAGAAGCTGACGGTTGTGTCAATGATGACAAGAAAGTCCATGTGTTGTCAGCCTTTCAGGGAAGACGCTTGGAAGATGTGATAGAATAATTCCCTTGCTTTACTAAGAAATGCTTGGGTAGGACAAAGTCTGAGGTACACTATCCGGTGTCGCCCGCTGTGCAAAAACTGATGTATGCGGAACTGGATAGGATGTTGTCCTTGGCCGTGATTGAGCTGAGCGAGCGTCCCTGGAGTCATCCAGTGACACTAGTTCGCAAGGGCGAAAAGAATCGGCTATGTATTGATGCAGCACGTCCAGTCATCATCACCGCTCCAGCCATCGGAGGAGACGCAGAAAACCGGCATGATCTCACATGACCATGTAAAAAAACCCTATGTGGACAGATTATGTACTCGTAACCTTGGACAGACGAACGACCGACAGACTTCTTTTTTTATTTCAGTGGTCTAAATTTGTAGCAAATTAAAAGAAAAAAGAGTCAAAGTTTATTTATGAAGGTGGTTAGGCATTACAATTGTGCGTAGACGAGATTACTTACCTTTCAGCGTTACATAGAAAGGGTGCCCAAGGCGACATAGGTTGAGCTCAAGCTAGGTACCTTAGGTAGAAGTCGTAATATGGTTATTGCCCCATTAACGCATGCCGATTGTGGTGTCTCTGTAAAGGAGAAACAAAATACATCATTATTCCATCGCCACTTAATTATTAAGAAAGTAAAAAGTATCACATATACAAATATAATCACACAAAAAAATGAGAAAAGAAAATGATACATACATATACCAACCGACGGACATGTACTGACGGACGGATCAATAGGGTCTAGCTACAGCTGCTGATGCGGAGCCATCGACTACTGAGCCCGAATATCCGTCTTTTAGGAAGAAGTAAAAACAGATCTATCACCAATTGTTATGGGTTCACTTTTTTTTAAGCATAGCATTGTTTTACTTGATTTGAATACACTAATTGTTGTTCCCTTGAGTTATACATTCGAATTGTTCTTTTATTAGGAATCCATTTGCTTTCTTTGACTGTAATTCATTTTGCTGTCTATTTCAAAATTAGATTTCTTTTATATTTGAATGTGTTCTGATGCTCAGGAAATAAATACACCCGTTTATAACATGTGAAGAAAAGAAATCATAACAATGTTGGCTTAAGCTAGGTCAGGAGCATGTAAGGGGTAAATAAAGGTTCCGATGTTGGGGTGCCTAGTGCATGAAGGCCTGGAAGCAGCATACACGCTGATTCGGTCGGCAAGCTAAACTTGGCTAGATGAGGGATTAAATTTGATGGAACCTCCAAAACAATGAAAGTTCAAGAGTTTATATTTCGCGTTGGCGAGTTGAAGAGGGACTACGAATGCCCGAAAGCGAATTTTTGACAAAATTTCACCAGCTCTTGGAGAAACCAGCTCTAGACTGGTACTGAACCACCGCAAGTTTGTACAATTTCGGTCTTGGGATGGAATTGAGAGGGCTCTGCTGTCGCAATACCAGCGGTTCGAAAACGAATTCTAGATTCAAACGAAGTTCTTAATTGTCGTCAGCATCCCCAAGAATCCTTCGAAGATTTTTATAATGAGGTGATTCAGTTGCAAAACCAGCAGAGGCGGTTTCGCAACTGAGAGGCGGAGATGGTGGAGATTATGAGGGGCAACCTGAAAACAACATTGGCGCAGATGATATTCACAGTGAGAGTTAATGACTTGGGGAGCTTCTACAGAGAAGTTAAAAGAGCGGAAAGCCTTCTTGCAAGCCACTGTCAGCACTACCAGTAACCTAATCTGGTGCCACAGCGCGTTCATGAGTTAGCCTGGGAGGAAGAGTTGCACCCAGAGGCCATGAAAGTCGATGCAATTCAAGGCAAAACAAATTTGAAGTACTGCAATTGTGGAGTTGAAGGTGTTAGCTGGCTGGATTGTGCCGCGCCCAGAAAATTCGTATGCTATAGGAGTGGTCATGATGACTCCATCAGGAACTGCCCGAAATGTCGGGGAAACAAACAGAGGATCCCATCTCAGACTGGAGAGGTGTGGTCGACAACAGTTTAGATCCTGTTCAATCGTCTGATAGAAAGATCACCCTTCTAAGTAATTCCCAACAGCGTAAGCATAGCTCTACATTTGTCCCAAAGCTTAGAGAATTGAAGCCGTTACATGTCCGGGTTCAAGAGCAAAGGGAAGCAAAGGCGAAGATTTTTAGGATTTCCAATAAGGTTAAAAGGGCGCGCGAGCGTTACAAAAAGAGAAAAGCCTTACGACGACAAATTGCAGCGGCATCGCTCTACGAGGGCGGTGACACACGCTTTTATACCCGGTTGGTAATTAACGGTCAGAAAATAGAGGGCTTACTCGACAGTGGTGCCACGGTATCCTGTCTGGGTAAAGGGTGAGTCGACTTTGTCGACAAATCAAATTTAGTGGTACATCCATTCCACTCGTATATACACACGGCAGATGAAAGTCTACATAAAATAGTAGGCAGGGTCACAGCCACCGTCTTCTTTAATAAAATGTCTGCCGTCGTTGGGAAGGTCTCTTTTCCTCGGCATAGATTTTGTGCGAAAATTTAAACTTTTTGCCCAAATTGAGAGTTTGGCCACCATCAATGAGAGTCTTTGTGAAGAAGCTGACAGTTGTGTCAATGATGACAAGAAAGTCCATGTGTTGTCAGACTTTCAGCCGAAACGCTTGGAAGATGTGATAGAAAAATTCCCTTGCTTTACTAAGAAAGGCCGGTGAAAAGTAGGCACTATCCGGTGTCGCCAACGGTGCAGAAATTAATGTAAAGGAGTCATCCAGTGACATTAGTCCGCAAGGGCGAGCAAAATAGACTGTGCGTGGATGCTCGCAAACTGAATGCTCTCACCGTCAAGGACGCCTATCCTCTTCCGCATATTGAAGGTCTACTCAGCCGGCTTGGTGACACCTATTGTATATCCAGTGTCGACCTAAAAAATGTTTTCTGGCAGATACCCCTTGACGAATCCAGTAAATAAAAAACAGCCTTTACAATGCCGGGGAGGCCTCTTTACCATTTTACCGTCATAACTTTAGGGTTGTGTAATGCAGCACAGAGGTTATGCCGGTTAATGGACAAAGTGATTCCCGCAGCACTAAGAGACCGTGTTTTTGTTTACTTGGATGACCTCTTGGTGGTGTCGCTAGATTTTGACACTCACCTGGAGTTGCTGAAGCGTGTGGCCGAATTGTTAGCCAATGCGGGGCTCACAATAAATGTGGCAAAATCAAAATTTTGCTTTAAAGAGCTCTGATACTTAGGCTATATTGTTGGTGGAACTCTCAAGGCGGATCCAGCAAATGTTGACACTATAACGCGATTTGACTACCCAAAGATGGCCAAGCAAGTGAGAAGTTTCATGGGCGCCACCGGCTTGTATAGGCGGTTTATACCCGAGTACGCGACGATAGCTACCCCGATCTTCGATACTCTTAAAAAGGGTAGGACTTTTGTTTTTACCGACCAGACGAAGGCTGCTTTTGATCAGTTGAAACAGGCCCAGATTACCAGCCCGGTACTCTCTCTCTGTGATGCCTCCGACCTAGGAATAGAAGCAGTCCTATTTCAGAAGGATGACTAGGGTGGAGAGCATCACATTGCATATTTTTCACAGAAATTAACGTCCGCGCAAAGAAATTATTCAGTGACGGAGAGAGAGTGTTTGGCTGTGGTTATGGCCGTAAAGAAGTTCAGCCCCAATATTGAATTACCATCATCATAGCAGCCTCCAATGGTTGATGTCCCATAGGGATTTAATCGGAATACTGGCGAGGTGGAGCCTCGATTTACAGTCCTTCGCGTTCGATATCGAGCATAGGCAGGGTACCCAGAACATTCTTCCGGATACCTTGTCTAGGTACGATATGAACGAAATGAAATGAAATTGTCTACGGACTTAGGACAATTATTGGACCTCTCCTCGCCAGCCTTTAAGTCGGATGCCTATTAAAATCTTACCTGGAGTATTGAAGAGAATGCTGCAAGTTTACCCTATTTTCGGGTTATCGATGGTATCGCCTTCAAAAGAACGCGACACTACGACGGTGATCCTTTGCGTGAGGATTTCGCGTGGAAGTTGTGGATGCCGGCCGAGCTGACCGAACAATCATCATAAGGGCTCATTCCCCACCTACATCAGCACATGGCGGTTTTCACAAAACTTTGCACTGTGTAAAAGAGTACTTTTACTGGCCAAGCATGAATGTGCAGGTGCAAAGTTTTGTGAAACAATGCCTAATTTGCAAAGAAACGAAGCCAGCAACCACAACTTTACGTCCGCCAATGGGAAAGGAATTTGAGGTGAAACGACCATTCCAGCACATCTACGTGAATTTCCTAGGCCTCTATTCGCGCTCCAAGTCCGGGAATTCCTTTATTTTTATTGTCTTAGACCATATTTCTAAATACGTGCTGTTGAAGGCAATGGCTAAGGTGAGTGTAAATAAGGAATTTCAGGACTTGGTTAAAAATTTCGGCGTGAACCATATGAGGACCGCTACCCATTCGCTACAAGTCAACGCGTCGGAGCGTGTTACCCAGTCGGACTGGCAGCGATAAGGTCGTACCTTAGCGAAGACCATCGCGAATGGGATAAGCACCTTTCAGAGGTGGAGTATTCGCTGCGCTCGTCGGTGCATAGCGCGATAAAGGTGACACCGTACTACACCTTATTTGGTGTTAACATGATTAACCACGGAAGCGTGTACAATATTGCGCGTAAGCTTCAAATATTAAATGACCCGGATATCGACCTTATCCCTAACTCGGAGAAGATGGAACAAACCAGGGAGCTGATCAGATCTAACCTACATAAGGCTTACCTTAAAGGAGAAAGATCCTACAATCTTAGCTGCCGAAAGGTTAGATTCTCGCCCGGACAAGAAGTGTTTCGCCGTAGTTTTCGGTAAAGTAGCTTCTCTGATAACTACAACGCGAAACTTGATAAGAAGTTTTTCAAGTGTAGATTTGCGGCCTGTAGGGAATTTCTTATATGAAGTGGAGGATCCGCAGGGAATGAGGCAATTGGTTAAGAGTCACGTAGTTAGTAGTCACATAGGTTTAGGCTTCTAGGTTTAAATAAGTGAATTACTTTTTCTTTTGCTTTGAATTAAATATGGATTACGTTTTTTTTATTTCTATGTTTTGTAGTCCGTTTATTTGCCTTGAATGGCATACGGATTGTGTTTTTGTAGGCTAGGATAGATATAAGTTCGTTAGTTATTTTTTTATATACTTATTTTAAAGTGGGATAGCATAGTGTCCCAATGCCAGAGTAGCGTAGTGCTCTTGGCGATATAAATATATTTTTTTTTGTGGACGTCTCTGGGCGGTCGGTTTGTGACGTGTCATAGACCTCCGGAGCCTACCCCCTGTGCCCCAGCGAATCTATGACATTAGGATGCACTTCGTAGTAAGGGGAAAGACGGTAAGGACTATGAGTTTCCAGAGGACAATTATCGCGGATGGAACCACGGTTTGAGAGAGACATACGGCAGATTCAACACGGTGAATAAGCCGAAAGCGCAATATCCGGTGACGATGGCTCTGGTGCACATGTCCAGATTGGTGGTCAGGAGCACGACGCATATTTTTGGAAAAGTGAACGGTCTGGGGAAAGCTTTAGCCGCGAAGGGCAGTGTCCTGAATATGTGCTTAAGGGAAACAGAATCGACAGACGTAGAACGGAACCCAAGCACTTATTGGCTTCGTTTTTTTCTTATTTCGTGGCACGCACGAAGTTTGATTTTTTTTCTCTATATACTTGGTTCCCGGAGATTCCTTTATTTATTTTTTCCCCCGTTTCTTTTCTTTCACACGCACGTAATAGCGAAACATTTTCTAAATGCCCGGTTGTAATGATAATGTTTTAACTCTAAGAGCAAGCTTAAGGAAATAGCCGCTGAAATTTTCAATTGATTCGCGAGCAAAATTTGACAGCAAACAAATGTTTTTGTTTCCATACCGTAACACGTTTCTTTATCTGCACTTATTGTTTTCTTTATTTTATATGTTTTTTCTCAAAAAATAGAGAAAAACGAACCATTGAAATCGATAAAATAAACTAAAATGATGCCGGAAATAGATTCACGTGTTGCCACTATAATAGTTTTTGCCATTTTCCTCACTATAAACAGAGTACTACTTCTTCGCCGATTTCAGCCAACGTTTCACCGTTTTTTTATATGGAGCTTGACAGCATTCCGCTCTAAGAATTTAACTGAATACTCAGCTTAAGGAGGGAATGAAAAGGGAAAACTGACTCACCTGTTTCCTGTTGGATTGGGTTGTGCCTTATGTGTGTGGCTCATTTGTTCCAGGGCAAGACCTGTTTGGAATCGTAGGGAAGTATGAGTGCAGGACAATTATGGAAATAGAGGCATACTTACCTGTCCTTTTGAAGCCGGTCTGAGTTCCCCTTTGGTACTGATGTCAAGGTGTGGGCTACCTAGCTGTTGACATGCTAGAAGGGAGGTATTGGATTTGAAAGAGGCGTTAGGTGTCAGTTGGCCACACCTACTTAACACCTACCTATTAGCCCTGCAGCTGGATGTCAATCCTTCATATTGAGGTTTCTTTTTCCTGGGGCTGTAGTCCTCTGATCTGCCAGTAGAAGATGAGAAATAATGATTTAGTGGAATGCACCTGATATGATTTTAATTTTTTTTATTTTATTGGTTTTTGCATTTTTTATCACTTTTTTGCATTTTATTTTCTTTTCAATCTCATGATTTGGATCGTTTTTCACATTGTGGTGTGCGTGATAATGCACTTTTTCCCCGAGAGGCATTTGAGTTTGAAAATTCGAGTTTCTCTTTGATTTTAAATTGGTGTTTTAAACTTTCAACCACGGTTTCACTAATTATATTATTTCCCCAGAATAAACATTCACTTTTAGCTAAATTATTTCAGAGAAGTCTTCAAATTCTATGTAATTCGAAATTTTTTAAAATTTTTAATATTTCAGAAGGCCTATTTGTAATCTTTATCGTATATTCACAATCACTTATTATTTCGGAATCTTGACTTTTTTTAGAACTTTTTGATCTTTCACTTTTCAGGCCATTGAACTCGGTTACTCGGAGTCGAATTTTGAAAATTTTGCGCATGAACATTCCACTAAGGAATAGGGGCAAACTTCTCACATATCAATGAGTGCAGTCCGATTCAAGTTTAAGCTCAATGATAAGGGCCTCCTTTTTATAGTCGAGTCCGAACGGCGTGCCGTAGTGCAACACCTTTTTTGGAGAGAAGTTTTACATGGCATATTACCTCACAAAATGTTGCCTACATTAGGAGGGGAAAGCCACCGCTGAAAATTTTTTCTGATGATCTCGCCAGGATTCAAACCCAGGCAAAATATCAATCAATGGTTGGTATCTTAATGTTGGTATGTTAATGTACCTATACTGCATTCTATATCCAAATTAGCTCAACGGAATTCGGACCCTCGAAGAGAACACCTGACTCGGCTAAAGCATATCCTTCGATATCTGGCAGGTACAATTGACCAAAAGCTGCGTTATGAATCCAATGAAAGTCAGTTGCATGGTTATGTTGATGCCGACTGGGGAGGAGATTCGACAGACAGGAAAGCTTATATGGGATTCATCTTCTTCCTTGGTAAGGGTTCAAAATCCTGGGAGTTACGGAAACAGAAATCAGTAGCACTGAACAGTACAGAAGCCGAATACATGGCCGTTTCCGAAGCATCAAAAGAGGCGATTTATTTAAAACGGCTTTTGGCAGAACTGAATTGTTATGATGATCAGTGTACTATATTACATATTGACAACCAAGGAGCACAAAAATTGGAAGAGAATCCAGTGTATCATAAGCGTTCCAAACATATCGACATAAGATACCATCATATACGAGACTTAGTTCAGAAGAAGGAGATACATTTGGAATAATGCCCAAGTGCTATTATGTTGCTGATGTATTTACTAAAAACTTGTCAAAAGCTTAATATTATAATTATGTTGATTTAATTAATCTTAAATGAATTAAATTGTTCTTTTTGTTAAATATTCATGTTGAGGAGGAGTGATGAAAATATGGAAACTATTTTTCTGCAACACGAATGTTATTTCGTCTTACTTTCAGTTTTTACTTTATCTCTCATTCTCTCTGTAACCATCTAAGTGTAAAGATCTACGTAAATGCTTAGCATACCAAATTTACTTGAAATTAAACCTTTTTGCAAACTATTATACAAAACCAATAAGTTTTATCAAAAACTTTCCACATTAAAATAAATTTTATCAGAATTAATGTGCTCATATGAGCAGAGAATATGCGAAATCTTAATACCGTCAAACCAGCTGTTAACTGTTGTTCACGTGAGACTGCCTTATTAAATACGCCTTGACTAAAACCCTGCAAAACATCAGATTCTGACAAGTTCAATGCGCCAAAATTCAAATGAGATTGCCCAATGTAATTCCTTAAACTACTAACAACAGCATTATCTTCGAAATAAGACAAAAAAATCAGCAAGAGTTTAACCGCTTCAGAAAGATTGTTAGAAACTTTACCATTAAAAATCATATTTGTTTTATAAATAGAGGTAGTACATTTAGAATTTATAAAACTCCAAAAAGACTTTGGATCAATTTTAATATTAGTTTCAAAGTTAAGCATATACTGATTATATAAAAACTTGTTTAGAAGGTTGACTTCTCTCATAAAATTTTCATAACAGTTAACATAACTAATTGCTTGTAAAACGTATTCTTCTTATTTTGAAGTTCCTTTATGAATATAACTTGCATAGTACCAGCTAAGATACATTAATTTACAGGTAGGGGCAGTTGCCCAACAACAAAATATTGAGTGCACTATCTGTCAAAATCAGTGATTAGTGCAACTCTGTTTTTGAGTGTGTTACTAGTTCGCGCCATTTTTCGTTGTTTGTGTGTGTTATAGTTCTTTACTATAATACACACACAACCAAAACTCGTTGACAGATAGTGCATTTCGCGAGAAAAAATTGTACTCAGCTGCTTACGGTACACTACCTGGTAATTATGTCATGGTACCAGCCATAACACAATGTGAATTAAAGCAGACGATTTATCTTAAAATGAAAACTCCCCACAAAATTGGACATCTACTTGTGTGCACAACCCTTTGTCTTTACAAGCTTTAGTCGATTGGAGGTTGCCATATCGTTATACGTTCAAATACGACACAAACAAACTCAGCGGAAACAAGCGTCGTAAACATTTCGGAAATAGGAATTGTCTATTGTTAATAACTTTTGGAATACTAAATGGAAAACTCACATGATCTGGACTGGAAACAAATACGATACGCTCTACAACCGAAACGAATACTTTTCATTGACCAGCCTTCAGAATGGGTGGAATTTCTCAACTCGTATGAGGAAAATAGGAACGAATACCACGACTTTACTTCAGAACAGCTTTGTACACGATTCCTGCAGCGGGTTTTGACAAAAATATATCAATACGAATTGAATGAGCAAGAATTATGTGTGCTACGACTCATTGATCTGCATCCGAACTTTGGACAAACAGAAATTGGTTATAAAAAAATCGAAGAACAAGAAAAGATTGATTTAAGAAATAACGAATTGAATGTCAGAACCAGCATAATGAAAGATGCAGGCAACGATCTGAATTGCCAAGTAGTGCTGACTGCAACAGATCAACCAACGAAGTTTCAATTGTCTGCAGAAAATGCCGCTATACTTTCAATATTTTTGAGCTCGGATAGTGACTTGGCCAATTGTGAGCGTTTAACGAACATTGAAATATTGAGGCGACTACATAAAAACAGAAGTATTGATATGTCTTTGAGTGATGTTATAGAGAAGGCTACTAGTATATTGGAGCTCAGAGAAGCAATTGTCAACCTTGTGCGAACAAGCATGATGAGTTTGGAAAACTTTTGATCTCTGGGTTATATACAAATTGGGATATAGAAATATAAACTGTGTTTGTTCGGAAGAAACTATAATATAATATTATGTAGATATAAACTATTTACTTTTTTATTGCAATTTCAGTTCAGCCAAATGAACTACAAATGGTTTTAACCATTGGTTGGATGAGAAGCAGAGAGTTTTCTATTTCCTATTGGGTTTGATTTTTTCTAGTCGTTGTTGTAGCCGTTTGTTGTGTTCTATCCTTCGTCTGCTTGGTTTTGTTGAGTGTCGAGATACATGTACTCTGCGATTAAGATGGGGTGCGTTCAGAGGGATCTGGGTTTGGCTGAGGGATTAAACAGGTGACGTGTATCGTGTGGTTCCAGGTCATAGTGGATATATCTTGAACGTCGGCATCAATCCTTGCTCTGTAGGAGTTGAGGCAGTTGCATCTTCCGGAACGTATTTGAGCCAGCACTACTCTGGTTTGCCGGGGGAGGTCAATTTCTTCATGTGCGGTCGTTCTCCAAGGACTACATTCACGCGGTAGCTATTTACCGCATCTGCTACCGTGTCTGCATGAATGTTTTCTAGGCCCGCTTGATCTAGAGGTTCTCTCTTGTAGCGCTGAACTTCACGCTCTAAATCATGTAGATCTACTTAAAGGCTTCTGGGCGCCACAAGATGATGATTTGGATGGTTTCTGCGATAACAGCCCAAAAGGTATTGCTTAGACAGCATGTAGTTATGTCTTCGCACTGGTAGGATCTTTGTCTCCTGATGGAGGTGGTCCACATGAGAACTGAGGAGAGAGCCCGTCGTTCGGAGGGCGGCATTCTGACACATTTGAATATTATTCCACTGCGTGTCACAAAGTTGACGAGACCACACTGGCGCTGCATAACCTACCACAGACCGGCCAATTGCTTTGTACGTGGTCAACAAGGTTTCTTTGTCTGCACCCCAAGTGCTGCCAGCAAGTGACTTGAGGACCTTGTTTCTACTTTTGACCTTATTGCAGATTGCTGTGGCATGTGAGGAGAATGTGTCAAGAGCTGTCAAATGTGACGCCATGTATTTTGGCACACTGGATGGTCGGAATCATTTCTCCATCGACCATCACAGTCAGCTCAGTATTCACCTCACGCGTATTTGTAGTGAACAGTGTGGCTGAAGATTTGGTGGCGGATATCTTCAGATTTCTTGCAGCGAAATATGAGGCAAGCTCGTTGAGGTAGACGTTCAACCTATCGCAGAAGTCATCAATGCGTGGGTGGCCTGATGCCATGATCGTGCAATCGTCCGCATATGATACGATCTCTATGCCGTCTGGAGGGGGTGGAATGGAGGATAGGTAGAGGTTAAACAGTGCCGGAGATATCACCCCACCTTGGGGAACTCCCTGTTTCACTCTACGGTGTTTCGACTTCTTATCCCTAAATTCCACTAATGACTGTCGACCACACAGATAATTCGCGACCCATCGTTTCAGGCCTGGCTGGAGGGACGTGTTGACGATGTCCTCAAATAATTTGGCATGGCTGACCGTATCGAATGCCTTCAAGGACCGTCCTATCACATGGCCTGGGCTGATTGAAGCCACGGCAAATGTGTGTGGTGATGGCATGCAAAGCTGTTGTTGTTGTAGCAGTGTGTTGTACACTGAGGCGGCAGCCCTTGCCGATGAAAGACTTCATCGGGTCAATCCGGTACGTACAACCGGCTGCCACGGGATTGCAAAGCTTTTGTTGTGCTGTGCAGTCTCCGAAATCCATGTTGATGCTCGGCGAATGGAAATTCTCCTACGAGGCTCGGGAGGAGTAATGCCTCAAGCGTTTTGCCACTGGTGAGAGAAGGGAGATCGGTCTGTATGACTCCCCCAAACTCGGGTCTTTTCCAGGCTTCAGTAGCGGGATCACTCTGTCCATTTTCCAGACATCGGGAACTATAAGAGTGTTCAATGACAGGCTGAGGACAGTGGTAAGGTACTCAACTCCAGGTGAATCCAGATTCTTCAACATCAATGTAGAGATTCCGTCGGGGCCCAACGCCTTGGAAGATTTGGCACCACGGATGACATTCGTAACTTCGCCCACGGTAAATTGTGATGGCTGTTCATCGGCTCGGAGACCACGAATACGGCGAATGGCTCTCCTCCTTGCCATGTCTCTCTCGGGATGCACAATAAATTGACGGTTGAACAACCTGGCGCATCTCTTCGGATCAGTCACGGTTATCTCGCCAAAAGTGACTAAGGTCCTGTCATCCCGTCAACCGGGGTTCGAGAGTGACTTCACAGTGGCCCACAGTTTGCCTACACCGGTGCCTAAGTTACATTGCTCCAAGTATCCAGCCACAAATTCCGCTTATGTTCGTTGACTACCCTGTTTATTTTCAGATTCAGCTCGCTGAAGTGGTCTGACCCCAAAGAGATGACGGCTTGCCAGGATACGTCCCTCAGGAGATCAGGGGATGCAATTGAGATGTCTGGCGAGCTGCTGCTGCACCTCCTCGTAATCCTAGTGGGGGCATCCTCATTCACCGTGCAAAACGTGGAGCTATCTGTCTGCTCTGCCAAAGCTATGCCACGCTGGTTGTTACCTAGGGGAGAATGCCATGACGTGAGATGCGCATTTAAATCCCCCAGAACCAGACGATTATGGCCAGATAGCAATCCACTTATGTCGGGGTTGTAAGCCTGGCCATTAATCGGCACACAGCAACCAACCGGCGGTATATACACATTGTATATCTCTATCTCGGCAGTACCAGACCTGACTGCTACCCCCATACATTCCATGTAGGGGTCACTAGCGTCAAGCGCAGGCGAGATAGGTCTATACTGCACGGAATGGTGTATAACGAAGGCCATTCCCCCACCTCCATTCCTTGAGCGATCCTTACGTGGCACATTGTAACCGTGACAACTGTGCAAGCTGCAGTTGTTGGTCAGCTTTGTCTCCTGGATCGCTGCGACCAATATGCTCTTCCCACTCATAAAGTCCACGATCTCATCAATCTTGCCACGCAGTCCGTTGCAGTTTAACTGCAAGAACGATACACTTCCCGGCACTGGCCTGGCAATATTAGGGCTAGGATGCTGCTGTTGCGGGGGGGTCACATAGTCCGACGACGAGGAGGTCGAAGGCGACGACGACGACGCTTGTGATCCACTGCTGGCCATGTTCGAACAGCACCTTGCGACATAGCCAGTATGACTATACTCCCGTAGTGAAGTTAGGCCAGAGCAAGATCGAAAATGTACCCACTCCATGCACCGGTTACACCTCACCGACACCGACCGATGATGAAGGCGGTTCTGGCAAACCGAACAGAACCAGGGTCCGGGGTTCTTTTCAATCCCGGCACGGACCAGAAGCGTGCGGAGAAGGCACTCCGGGATGTGCCTCTCCCATGACGAAAAAAGGCGAACACGTACACTGAGGCGGCAGCCCTTGCCAATGAGGATTTCATCGGGTCAATCCGGTGCGTACAACCGGCGGCCATGGGATTGATCTTTGGGACACTTGATGGTCGGAATCATTTCTCCATCGACCATCACAGTCAGCTCGGCATTCCCCTCACGGGTATTTGTAGTAGCTTATGTCAGTATGTTAAGTTTAGAAAAGTATTTTTAATTTGTACTCCCTTCTTTTGAAATCTAATTTATTTACATAAAAAAGTAGTTCATGTTCTAACGTACACCCTTATGTTACGACTTATGAATTTTCAAGGAAATGTACCTCGAAAATCTTGAAATATAAATAAAAATTCTTATGAGGCTTTTTTATGTTAAGTTAAGGTGATGTAAATATATTTAAAAATTAATTTCAAATTGCCCTTCTAATTCCAATACACTCCATACTTCCAGTTTCCAGTTTCTCATACCTTTTTCTTTTCAATGAAATTTGTTTCTGCATTTGGGTATTCTTATCATACCTTTTCCTATACGATGCTATTGTTTTTCATTTTCCAACCAGTTTCTTCAGCTTTAACTTCATCGTTCTTACACTTCAGTGCAACAAATTGGAAAAAATCTATGTTGCACACATGACCTTTATAGTCCCTCATAAATTTGAAATAATTGGGATACACGCTGTATTTAAGCATTGCCTGATATAGTCCTGTTCTTTGAAGTGCTTGTAATTTTCGTTGTTTATGATATTCATGGCGTTTCTGCCATATATTAGAACTGTATAATCGCATTGCTTCTTGTTTTATTTGTGGTCTTAGGTAAATATCTAGAAGTTCTTTAATTTTATGGCGTAAATTTTTGAAATTTACATTTTTGAATGGTTCCAAAAATTTGTCTATATCTTGAATATTTTGCAACAAAGGGGGAATTTTGCAGTAAACCCTAAAAGGGAAAAAGGAGAGGGAGGAGACAATGATAAGAAAAAGCCAGAAAAATTTATAAAAAATAGTTTAGCGTAAAAAAGGAGTGTTTTGCAACGAAAAATATGTTGTAGTTGGTGTTTCTCTCGATGGCATCCAACAAAGTTTAGTAACCTTAAAGGAAAAAGGAACGAATCGTCAAGATTTTCATAAAGCTTAATCGAGTGTACAATATAATACCGAAACGAATGACACAAGTTTTAAAATAAAGCGAAGAATAACAACTGCAAACAGATGCCACTTTGGATTAAGCAAGCTATTTAGAAACGCGGCCACCTCTCTACAGACGAAGATTACACTATACAAGACACTGATACTTCCCGTGTTGTTAGATGATTCCGAGGCATGGGTACTTGTGAAAGCAGGCGAGGCAGTACTTTGAGAGTTTGAGAAAAAGAGTCTACCATTTTTGTTTGTTTCTCTTTCGAGACGAGCTCAATGATCGGAGATGCAAATGGAATAGGAAAGAAGAAGAAGACTTTTCAATCATATTAGGTGTGATGGCTTCAAGGGCCGTGCGTTGGTATGTTGTATTTGAATCGTATTAATCGTAAAAAATAGCGGCAATGGCTCTCGCTGTTGCTCCGTGTGCCAAGGTTTGAATCCCGGCCGGGGTCTGCCCAATTTTTAATTTTTCTAGTTTTTGTCTGTTAGGGCGAAGATCATTAAATTTTAAAATTTTACGCAAAATTTATTGACCAGTTGTCACGATAAGCTAAGCGCATCCACAGGTAGCCGATAGTGGAATGATCCATACGGAGTAGATGCAACGGCAGCCGCGGACCATCAGCGGTATTGAGTGGAGAGTCTCAGTGAGATGCCGGGAGGCACGGGCTTTTGCACATATACTGAGTGACAAGTTATTGTCGCCTTTAAATAACCAATGGCTCCATATTCCGCGGCGATCGGTCCTTTGGACCGGAACGAGCTTGTTCGCATACAGGAGCTTGACGAGGATCGCCACCTCCACATGAAAATGTGGCTACAACAACAACAACCAGTTTGCATTGTTGAAGTGTATCAGATTCGTATGAACTATGAACAGTTGAACTGTAAGACGACGTTAACATAGTTCAACGTATCAAAATACAACGGTTGAGTTGGCTAGGTCACGTTGTCGGAAAGATTGAATAATATATAGAGAAAAACTCTTTTGAAGGCAATCACGGTGGCACACGCAAACCGGGACGAACAGCTGTCCGTTGGAAAGACCAAGTAAGACATCCCGAAACATGGTGGCAATGATCGGGACGCCTCAAACAAGACCCAGCAGATTCACTGATTGATCTAGATGATCTATGGCGTAACATTAAACCTGTAGCTCTGGATAAAGTTGCTATTTAAACTCGCCTTGTCATATCGGAATCAAAGGCACTTACTATTTATGCAGTTTTAGTGCTGCCCGGCCTCTCACTGAGACTCTCCAAACGAGGCCGGTAAGAAGCAGAATAAGAAGCATCCCACTATCTGTAATCTGTGGACGCGGAAGCTCTCAGCTGAGCTACTCATGATAATGAGTACACAGATCAAAGTTTCAACCTGCGTGGTGCTCATAGTCATCATGTGCCGGTCTCCACTCGGTATCGCCGATTGCCCGCCACGAGATGGATAGGATATATGGATTGCCGATAACGCCAAGTAGATACCGCCGAGACAACGTATGTGTTCGAAAAGAAAAGATTTTTGCTCCTAATAGAGAACCTGTCGCAATTCGTAAAGTGGACAAAATCCGCCGAAACTCATTAACTCACATACGACTAGCGACCACCGATATAATTTGAGATACGTTTTAGGGTCAGCTGGAGAGACATGACGGCGAAGTCCTTGAAAAACATTGAATGGATGACCTAATGGAAAACCTAATAAAACGTTCGATAGGGCATGACTATAACTGTTTGAGACTTCGACTTATTGTTGTAGCAGTGTTGCTGTGCTCTATTTCTCGTCTGCTTGATTCTGTTGAATATCCAGATTCAGGAACTTGGTGACTAAAGAGGAGTGTGTGCAAAGGGATCTGAGTGGAGTGGGTCTGCCAGGGCAGTTAACTAGGTGACGTCTGCACATCCTGCACGTTGGAATTAATCCTTGCTTTATAGGAGATTTCGGCTTAAAATGCGGTAATGAGTGCTATGCAATTCATATAAAACGTGCTGTCACATAGAATTTCAAAATTTCTCCAAAATGGCTAGGAAAGAGTAGTCTCCCAATCGTCTTTTCCAAATCAATTACACTTGGATCGCACTAAGCATGAAAGTAGCATGTATGTTATAATACAACTCTTCAATCAACAAACAAATTGACGATCTGAACATATTGATTTATTATACCCTCCACCATAAGATGGGGGGTATACTAATTTCGTCATTCTGTTTGTAACTACTCGAAATATTCGTCTGAGACCCCATAAAGTATATATATTTTTGATCGTCGCGACATTTTATGTCGATCTAGCCATGTCCGTCCGTCTGTCCGTCCGTCCGTCCGTCCGTCTGTCTGTCGAAAGCACGCTAACTTCCGAAGGAGTAAAGCTAGCCGCTTGAAATTTTGCACAAATACTTCTTATTAGTGTAGGTCGGTTGGTATTGTAAATGGGCCATATCGGTCCATGTTTTGATATAGCTGCCATATAAACCGATCTTGGGTCTTGACTTCTTGAGCCTCTAGAGTGCGCAATTCTTATCCGATTGGAATGAAATTTTGCACGACGTGTTTTGCTATAATATCCAACAACTGCGCCAAGCATAGTTCAAATCGGTCCATAACCTGATATAGCTGCCATATAAACCGATCTTGGATCTTGACTTCTTGAGCCTCTAGCGTGCGCAATTCTTATCCGATCAGAATGAAATTTTGCACGACGTGTTTTGTTATGACATCCAACAACTGTGCCAAGTATGGTTCAAATCGGTCCATAACCTGATATAGCTGCCATATAAACCGATCATGGCTGAATTTTTGGATGACGTATTTTATTTTTACTTTCAACAACTGTGTCAAATAAGGTTCAAATCGGTTCATAACCTGATGTAGCTGCCATATAAACCGATCTGGGATCTTGACTTCTTAATCCCTAGAAGTCGCAATTATTATCCGATATGCCTGAAATTTTGTACGATGGATCCTCTCATGACCATCAACAAACGTGTTTATTATGGTCTGAATCGGTCTATAGCCCGATACAGATCCCAAATAAATCGTTCTCTCTATTTAACTTCGTGAGCCCCAATGGGCGCAATTCTTATACGAATTGGCTGAAATTTTACACAGGTCTCCAACATATAATTTAATTGTGGTCCGAACCGGACCATATCTTGATATCGTTTTAATAGCAGAGCAACTCTTTTCTTATATCCTTTTTTGCCTAAGAAGAGATGCCGGGAAAAGAACTCGACAAATGCGATCCATGGTGGAGGGTATATAAGATTCGGCCCGGCCGAACTTAGCACGCTTTTACTTGTTTTTCTTTTATTATTTTAGAAGATAACTCCCTGAGATAACTTTTCTATTTAATATCAATTATTCGATTTGCCTTCGTTTGAATTGAAATTCACCGCCCTTATTCTGACAAACTTAGAAACGTTCTTCGAACCCAATAAAGTTACAACTTTTCTAGTGTATAACACGATTCAGTTCTCTTTCGTCGTTGCTTCTGTTAAGTTCGATAAGTAGCAGTGCATTCTTTGTTACTATGACACATTTGGTAAACAAACTTCTTATCGCACGTGTTCTGGCCAATAATCACCACACAAACGTTGACAATATTGAGGTGCAAACCTCAGATGTAAAGCTTTCTTCAACGAATGGAGAGAATTTTTGCAGCGATATCTATGTAGCAAAAGTCACTTACAAACTGAATGGCAATGATTTGCAGAGTTCGTTTATTGTGAAAATTATGAGACCGGAAATAGCAGAAATTGGCACAAACGAAGAACAGATGTTCACAAGAGTGTTGCCAACTATGGAGGAATTTTTTAATAGATTGCGTAATGCGAAAAATAAATTGTATCCCAGGTGAGAACAAAGGAAACATCATAAACACCGTTGATTTTAAATATTTACCGTAGAAATATTAAATAAAAATAGAAGTTTTTGCACTTTAAATTTTGTTTTATCGTTTAATGAACTAGAGAGTAGAGGTGTGGATTTTATATATTTATCCTTTGTTTCTTTAGATGCTTCCTTACCGAAAAGGTCGATGGTCATGAATTCTATGTTTTGGAAGACTTGAATACAATGGGCTATTTTTGTGCCGATCGCATTAGGGGCTTGGACGAAGCCCATGCTCGTTTGCTTATGCAAAAAATTGGGCAATTTCATGCAGCTTCTTTGATGTATGAGAAAAAGGTAGGTTGAAGAAGTCATTGAAAATTTTCATTTGCATAGAGTTCTATTAGAGTATACATCTCGTTTGTAACTCAAAAGTCAAGGGCTTAGAGCGATTAAGCGGACCAAGGAGTATGTGGCTATAATAACAACCTGTGGACGCACCCGGTAGCTCGAAGCTGAGGTTCTCGCGACAGCAATGAACACCACACAGATCGGAGCTCAATGTTGCGGCCTGTGTGGTGCTCACAGCTATCCCGTGCCGGGAATTTGGCACACATTCTGCATTTTGGCGTTTTTCCTTGCCAAAGGGAGTTAAGGTTGCTGAATCTTAGAGCTGGCAAAATATCGATGACACTATTGATATTTAATTATCTGACTATATATTGATTGATATTTTTCCGATGGATACTATCGGAAAAGTTAAATTTTTGGCAGAATTAACAAAAAAAGCGATTCGACACTAAATGTATCTTTTAAGATGCATTACGCGTATAGAGGACGCAATTTTCATCCGATTAGGCTAACATTTTTTACAATGATTTCTCTTATGACTTCCACCTGACTTTAATAATCTTGGTTTTATTTGATCTGTGCATTGATATTGCTTCTATATAAATCGATCTCCTGATTTTTAATTCTCATTTTCGTTTGAAATATAGGAAATGAGAAAAAAACGATAGTATCGATATTTATTATTAAAACTGTCGAAAATATCGAATGTTGTGTATAAAGGTTTGCTACTCCTTCGTCGTCATAAATGCTGTGGTGGTCTGCAACTTGATCTTGGAACTTAGAACTTGAAGATCTAATCGACATTTCAGGGCGGCGCCCGCTTTTCTTGGTGCGACTTGGTTAAAAGCGACTTATGGATTTATTCATATTCCTGTAGGAAAGCTGCCAAAGGTGGCGCCAAGTATTTTTGAAAAATTTCCGACGAATATTCCATTAAGCAATAAGCAGAAGACTTCTTGTATACCATTGAGTGCCGCCCGATTCTACTTTAAGCTAAATGATAAGGGCCCCCTTTTAGTATCCGACTCCGAACGGAGTGCCACTAAGGGACAACTCTTTATACATATGGGTCTAAGAATATTAAAATATGAACCACATATTTTGAAACCTATGTATATCATATACCAATTCTAGAATGCTCGTATTTTGCCAATAAAACCGAAAACTATGGTGGGTACATGACATATTTAAACCGGGGGAATCTAACAAAATTTATCATCAATGATCACTATCACATATTCTATAAAAATATAATATATATACTAGCAATGTGCATGTGCTGATTTGTTAAATCGATAAATAAGGGCTCATTGATGATTTTAGGAAAATCGCTAAAAAAAGATAGGGTCTATTGTGATCAACGACGCCTGTTGACACTGCTTGGAACTAAAATATAACTGAAGATTGGCAATCTTATATATAAAAATCAATTTGTGTTTGTTTGTGTGTTCCTTATAGACTCAGAAACGGCTGAACCGGTTTTCTTGAAATTTTCACAGATGGTGCATAATTACCCCGTGGTGAAAATAGGGGACGGACCCTCCCCCTTACCCAGATCTCGGAGGTGGGTGGTGCGATTTAAGCGAAATTTTGTGTGCTCTCATATAGTACCCTAAAAATAAAAATTTGGTATCCAAATTTCGGATGGTGTACCTAGGGGGGGCTGCCCCACCCTAAAACCTACCAAACATATATTTAGACCAATCACGACAATATGGGACTCAAATGAAAGTTATTTAGGATAAGAAAACGTATCTGATATCCAATTGTCGGACCAAGTGCTAGGGGGACCACCCCAACCCCCAAACACCCCTAAATCGGACAAATTTACCGACCATGGCGATATGGGACTCAAATGAAAGGTATTTGCGAGTAGAATACGAATCTGATATCCAAATGTGGGACCACGTTTCTGGGGGTCCACACGTTTCCCAAAACACCCCCCAAACTGGACTTATTTACTGACCATGGGAATATGGGGCTTAAATAAAAGGTATTTGAGTGTAGAATACGAATCTAATATCCAAATATGGGACCAAGTGTTTGGGGTGCCGCCTCTCACCAAAAACATACCCCAAAGGGGACAAATTTACGACCATAGCAATATGGGGCTCAAATTAAAGGTCTTTGGGAGTAAAGCACGAATTTGATACCAATATTCGGCAAAAGTGTCTATGGAGCCACGCCACCCCCACAATACCACCAAAATAGTAAGTATTTTCTGACTATTGCAATATGAGGCTCAAATAAGAGGGTTTTTAAAGAGGAATACGAATCCGATATATATTGTCAAGGCCAACTCACTGAATGGCCGCCCATCCCCCGAAACACTCCCAAGCCGGTCATGTTTGCCGACTATGGAAATATGGGGCTCAAATTTAAGGTATGTGGTAGTAGACCACGTATCTGATATCAACATTTGGGGCCAACTGTCTAGCGGACGTCCCATCACCACAACAACCCCCAAATAGGACGTATTTGCTCACCAAGACAATTTGGGTCTTAAAGAGAGGGGAACTAAATATTCATAGATTTTAGGGCCAATACTCCAAACCGGACATATTTGCTAACTTTTGCAATAAGGAGTTTAAATGAGATTAGAAAACGAATTTGATATCCAATTTTGAGGGCAATGGCAATATGGGGTTCAAATAAATGATATATAGATATATGAGAATAGAGCACCTTGCTGATATATTTTCCAGGCTCAAATCCCCAAAACACCCCTAAATCGGGCATATTTACCGACCATGTGGATGTCGAGCTTAAATGAAAGGATTTGGGGGGTAGAGCAAGAATTGATTTCCATTTTCGGGACCTATTTTCATGGGTCTACCCCTTTCCCAAAATACCCCACAAACAGCAATTTTTTAGTGACCATCGCAATATGGGGCTCAAATAAAGGTATTTTAACCCCTTCCCCAAAGGGGTTAACATTTTTCGACTATGCCAATATGTGGCTCAAATGAAAGGTATTTGAGATTAGAAAACGAATTTGATAACCTATTTTGGGGCCATGTGTTTGGGGGACGTCTCATTCTGTAAACTCCTCTTAAGCCAATGGCAATATGGGGTTTAAATAAATGACATTTTAAAGAAGAGCACGATGCTGATATTTTTTCAGGGCCAAGTATATGGGGGACCACCTCTCCACCGAAAACACCACTAAATCAGACATCATGAGAATATCGGTCTGAAATTAAGTATTTTGAGAATGGAGTACACCTTACATCCAAACTTAAATTCGTAGACCAATAAAGATCATATGGGATTCAGACAAAGGCACTTATATTTTTAAACTGTTAGTCAAGTTAGCATGGCATTTCACTAAAAGATCTTTAATTGTCGAAAATAAATATTCGAAGGAAACTTTTGTTCCATATAAAGTAAAAGAAGGCGCAGCGGAGCGGGCCCGGGTCAGCTAGTGACAAATAAAATACCCTTTCTTTAAATAAAATAAAATACCCCATATTGAATGTGTTTGGTTCAATCAGACATCCTATACGCAGTATTTCATTTGCGCCTTTTGGACGCCAGATGTCGTTAGTAAAATTAGGCCCAATCTTCAATTATATTTTAGTTACAAGTAATGGTCAACAGATATCGTTGGGAAAAATGGACCCAATCTTTTTTTTGCGATTTTTCCAAAAATATATTTATGGATTAAATTAATCCGTAAACGTATTGGGCTAGTATATATATAGAATATGTGATAGTGGTTCAATCACAATGAATACAATGCCATCTATGCGTTCAAAATTATCCCTAATCGGATTTTGTCAAACCTATTCTGAATAACAATGCTCTGAGAGTTTATTCCCTAATCTCTTTTTCCCTATTCTGAATAACAATTTACTGAGAGTTAGTTCCCTACTCCCTTTTCCCCTATTCTAAACAAACTTCGAAAAAGGGAAATGCCTCCCAGGGAAGAAAGTAGCTATTCTGAATCGAAATAAAAGGGAGAATGAGTTGATAAAACTTGGGAAAAATTCCCCCAAACAAATAAAAGGGAGCTACGATAAAAAATTATGAATTTAATTGTTTTATAAAAAAATGGTACTATTTCTTACTATTTACAAACAATTTAAAATGTACGGAAATTATTTTTCACTTTTTCATCAAAATCAAAAAGAAGTTTTGTTTGATTCCCCCGGTTTAAATGTGTCATGTACCCACCATATTTCTCTGTATTATTGAAAAAATACGAGCATTCTAGAATGTCAGAATGTCTATGATATACATAGGTTTCAAAATATGTGGTTCATATTTCAATATTTTTAGACCCAAGGTATAAAGAGTTGTCGCTAAGTTGCATTCCGTTAGAGTCGGATACTTAGAGGGGGTCGTTATCATTTAGCTTAAAGTAGAATCGGGCGGCACTCAATGATATACAAGAAGTCTTCTGCTTATTCCTTAATGGTATATTCGTGGGAAATTTTTCAAATATACATGGCGTCACATTGGCTTCCTTTACTCCACAGGAGTAGGAATAAATCCATAAGTCGCTTTTCAGCAGCACTATGTCAAGCAGCCGTCCCAACCGCCAAGAAAAGCGGCCGCCGCCCTGAAATGTCCATTAGATCTTCAAGTTCTAAGTTCCAAGATCAAGTTGCAGACCAACACAGCATTTATGACGACGAAGGAGAAGCAAACCTCTATACACAACATTCGATATTTTCGATAGTTTTAATAATAAATATCGTTACAATCGTTATTTTCTCATTTCCTATATTTCAAACGAAAATGAGAACTAAAAATCAGGAGATCGATTTATATAGAAACAATATCAATGCACAGATCAAATAAAACCAAGATTATTAAAGTCAGTTGGAAGTCATAAGAGAAATCATTGTAAAAAATGTTAGCCTAATCGGATGAAAATTGCGTCCTCTATACGCGTAATGCATCTTAAAAGATACATTTAGTGTCGAATCGCTTTTTTTGTTAATTCTACCAAAAATTTAACTTTTCCGATAGTATCCATCGGAAAAATATCAATCAATATATAGTCAGATAATTAAATATCAATAGTGTCATCGATATTTTACCAGCATTTCCGGAAGCATCTAATTGTTCGATGAATACGGAAAGTTGTTATCACAACACAGAAATATGGTGACAAGCTGTAGGCCATAATTGTGTACTATTAAAAACAAAAATTACAAAAGCAACATTTAACATGTTCGTAAACTTTTTTAGCAACCTCTATAAATTAGTTTTGCACATTTTTCCATTTTATGTTAATTTTTCAAAAAAATTATTGTCAAATGTTCAGCCTAAATAAACAAATGAGGCAAAACAGCTGTCTTCGAAAATTCGGAATTCCCTCTCCCATATATTTCTTCTCCCCATTCAAACGGAATAGGAGGACTTTATTCGAGGGAAAAATTTATTCCCAAGGCGTTTTCAGAATTGGGCTGTGTATCTTTGGGTTCAATGTTAAAATGTGAATTGTCATCTTGCAATCCAATACTATTGACATCCGACCTGACACCTGTTTTATTTGCTATTTTTTGTACTATATAGTGTACAGACAATAGATTCTTATAGATGAATTTTCCCTCTCTTAAAAAATGGGAACCACGAACTACGATTAGAAATCTGACATTTTATTTTGTTTCATTCTTAAAGCTGCCATTAGACGATAAGACATGTCATATGAGCTGTCACTTTCTGTTTTCATAAGACTTATCTTATGTACGTCTGAATACGAATAGAGCGCGCTCTAATCGGCATGTATTCTCATATGTATTGTACTTTCTTAATATACATGTATCTATGTGTACGTGTTCGATGATATGTAAGCTCGATTTGAGGCTGGTATTATATAAATTTTTCGCGATATTTTTCGCTGATTATTTTTTGAGATAATAGATTTTAGAGCAAAAAACATACAGTATTTCAGTTATGCCTTTTGGATGCCAGATGTCGTAAGTAAAGAGGGCCCATTCTCTCAGATATATTTTAGTTACCAATAGTGTTCAACAGACGTCGTTGGTCACAACCTTCTTATTTAGCGATTTGTATAAAATTGAACCTTTAAAGTTATTTTCATTAAATTCATTAAATTAATCCGCTTATGCACTGTACTGTATGTACTTTCTATAGAATATGTGATAGTGGATGAATGAATACAATGCCATCTATGTATTCAAAATTATCCCTAATCGACTTTTGCAAATGCCGTACCTTATTGTATTTTAGGTCTTTGATTTAACGAAATATTGAACTGTAAGAGAAAAAAGGAAGATGGCGGTAGGGCAGTGCAGAAGTTAAGAAGAACCGTTAATTCAATTATCATTTGATTCGCTAAAAGCCAAATAATTTAGAAACGACCCAATAAACAAAATGTGAAAAATCCCCAGAAGAAGAAAACATGGCAAAAAAGGGGATATCTCTTTGAAATTTTAAATGATTAGAGCTGAGGTGCTAGCGAGATTGTGTGCAAAATTTCAAGGCCTTAGGTTCCGGGCGTCTTTTGGGAATCCGGGAGCTTGTGGCAGGCGCTAAAGTTGGTCACCTCGGTATTTCAAAAATTGTTCGGGCTGTCAAAACATCATTTGTGGTCCGATTGTAAGAAAAAACTAATCGAGATATCTTAGTAATTCTTTTTGAATTGTGTAGATAAAAGTGTCATTAAAAACCAAAAGTAAATTCTGCCCGAATTTTTTTACAAAAATCTCTAAATGAATGGTATGGCTAGGTTATGTCGTCAGAATGAATGAAGAAGCTACAGCGAAGAAGTCTTTTAAAGGCAATCGCGATGTTACCCGCAAACTGGGACGGCCAAAAGCCGGATGGAAATATCAAGTGGTAAGAGACACCTCGGAACTTGGTGTCAGGGATTATAGATGGATCGCAGATGATCAAGGCGCTTGCAAATCTATTCTACGTTCGGCTAATGGGACAAGTGTTCTGCCATAGCCAATTAAATTAAGTAAAAGAGCAAATAGTAGTGTGTCCCGTTATGATACCGAAAGCTATACTGACTTCCTTCTTACTTTGTTTAAGTAATAGCGTCGTCTTCTCACGATCAGAATATCCCTATAGGGATTTCGTCCTACCGGACGTTTTGCTTGTTGTGTTCGTCTCCTACGCCCTTAACTCGGACTGCGTCGACCCGAAAGGCTTAGAGTTAAAAATGTTTATTCACGGCAGACCTCTTACCTTCAGTGCCAAAGCGTCTGCCTTTTTCATTACACCTTACTTCGCTCTGGCTCGGTATCAAAACGAAGCGGATCTAGCCATAATCAGAGATGGCGTTAATATTTCTTTTTACTACAAGACTGTTTCTGACCATACCGTCCACACTATCTCACGCATTCCGTGATCGCCCTGATCTCCGCCTGCAGGACCGTATTATGGTCAGGCAGTCGAAAACAAATCTCAGTCCCTGGGTTCTCAATATAGACTCCCAGGGCACACTCTGTCCTCTAGCTTTGATCCATCTGTGTAGCATGATCTTCCAGATGGCAATACCAGAGTTCCGTCTATCGAAGACTGTGCCGCTGGCAGCAGTGCCTCGATCGGAAACCTCTTACATTCCTATTGTCGCCTCGACTATATCGCGATGGTATAACCTGTTCCTTTCCTCTATCCATTCTCCCATCGCCTTAAGTCTCATAGTCGCAGTGGCTGCCTCACACTTAATCTGTATGTTTATGGGTCAGATATCTAGAAAAGTCTCCAGTGCCCTCGGCTCCGACTACGCCGAGAGAGTATTGTACCAAAAAAAAGAGATATCGTAGTTACAATCGGTTCTATCAGAAATAGTAATTTTTATCAAAAAGCGGCTCAGGTTACACCCTACCTGAGCCGCTTTTTGATGAATCCACACTACCTGGAACATCGGACATTGTATTGAGAATAATACAGTGTCCATAGCCGCCACATAACCAAAGAGAAAGCTCCCTTAGCCTCACGGCAGTTGTTGCAGCAATTTGTCTAGCTAGAATGTCCAGAGGTATTAGATGTAGCATTAAATTCAGAACATCAGATGGTGTCGTCCTCGGTGAGGCTGCGATGCACAAACAAGCCATCCTTTGGATCCGGTTGAGTATTGAACAGTAGGTGGACTTTTGAAGCGCCGTCCACCAAACCACAATACCATATAGAAATATAGTTCTGACAACTGCAGTATATCCCAATGCATAACGCGCTGTCTAAGCCCCCAATTTCTGCCAATTGTTAATGGCTATATTCCAAAGTAGAGTACACCTCCTTGAGGTATTTCTCTGCTGACCTTTCTTTTTAGATCCACAAATCCCAAGACTGCCGTAGTGCATCTTTTAGTAAGCAAGTTTTTTACATTATGGAAAGCAACTTCAATGTCAAGAAATGCTACTACTGTATATTCCTTGATAGCGAGACCTATATGACCCTATATGTAGCCGACTAGGTCGTGAAGGGCTGTTTCAGTGGATTTGCCTTTACTATATGCATGCTTCTGTCGAGACAGGCGATCTTCAGAAGAAACTCCAACTCCTTCATGATTGACGTCGGTTTTACATTATTGAAGGCAAGAAATGCTACCATTGTATATTTCTTGACAGCGAGAGAATCCTATATGTAGCCGACTAGGTCGTGAAGGGCTTGCCTTTACTATATGTATGCTGCAACCGGGCAGGCGATCTCCAAGGATCTGTGCCCCAAGATATGATTCTATCAACCTCTCAAGAGTCTTCAACATAAAGGATGAAACCGGACCATAGTCAGGATTTACAGTTTCGTTAGCCTCGTCTTCTGATTCCGCCAGGATTCGTGAGCCTCGTCTTCTGATTCAGGATTTCATCCTCACAAGATTCGTTAGATCTTGTCATGACTAACTTCCGTACGCATCCAGGGGCAGGAGAGAAAACAGACACTGGAGAAACCACTCTTTTTCAAGACACTGGGCACTTGCGGTGTGGAGGATTCCTCCTTAGATGCTTCACTAGCTGCTGCTTTCGAAGTACTTTTTGAGTTCCATCCGTCCTCGCTGACCTTGAGCCTAGTCCAACCGGATGACCCACCAACATAGTGTTTGTCGTGTCCCGTTTCGATGTTTTCCCTCCCTGTCCCGATTGTGGCAGGGGGATTTTCAGTCTCCTGCAATCCGCCAGACCTTAGCGATGAGGTCGATAGTTCCTGCGGCAAGTGTTCAGCATCAACTGCTGAGTAGTTTCCTGATTCCTCAACCCCACCGTAGGATACAACTGCTTCAGACTTGTTGAGGTCTGCTAGACAGGCGGAGTTAAGAAGGAATACTGCATGTCTCCGGTCACCATCAGCTTCATCCAATCTACCAATCTTCCAGTCGGTGGTTAAAAGATTGTGATTACATTCCCTTAGTCTTCCAAGTATGGATTCAGGATATGAGGGAATTCTTAGTATCCAAGCATGCGCCATGCGTCGAGAAGGAATATCTTCCTTCTTGACTATATCTAGTGCTGCACCTGGCCAGATCTCACCAATCTTTTTTGCGCACAACGATACATTTCAATTGAGCGTTGATCCCCAAAGGCAATTAGTCTGTATCGGCCCGATACCAACCTGCATCGTCACAAATTGGAGGAGACTCAGGAAATTCCGCAAGAACATCGGAGTATACTGATGACAGTCCATTGACTATCCCATTCCAATTATTCCTAGGTATGCAGCCCTGTTCTTCTCCCTTGTCGACAACTGCCATCAAAAAACTGTCCCTAGCGACATTAGCAAAGGTTCTTGGACCCATCTTACTATTGTTCGCCCTAGTTCTTTTAGGCATGGGATGCCCTCCAGGTGGCTGCAGCCTTTCCCCGAGCCTAATTTAGGGAGTCTCTCTCCCTATTAGTGAGAGTCTTAGAGCCTCTCAATAAACCTGAGAGTGATACGCCTTCTATTATTTCAAAATCTTAAAGAGCGTGTTGGTTTGCCGGGGAAGGCTAATGGCCTATGCAAATTAAAGGCATACGAAGATAGAATAGGTTCTGCCTTGTCCTTGATACTCGAACCAAGTGTCCTCGTCAAAAGCCCCTGCTGACCAGTCGTCTGTCGGCTAGTGGGGCTGCCGCTTCACCAGTCGAGGTTTCAGTAGCAGACAACAGACTACGGCCTGATACCACCACCGCAGCTGTTGGATCTTTGGAGTCCATTCTAACACTACTCCCGGACTCTAGATTTGCCGCTCCACTGGAAACAGATGCAGATCATCAACCGCCTAATGGCTCCACTAACGTAGCTATCCTTGTGTGACTTTTTTCTTAAAAAAAGAAACAATGACCAATTACGAGTTACAAAAAAATTCTGCGGAGCGAAATAACAAAACGTCCGCTCCACTCAACGGTTCAAACAAGGCTCGCGTATAGTATATAGGCGTTGTTATTTTGAAAAACGAAATTACTTGAAAATTAAGTTAAACAAGTAAAAGCGTGCTAAGTTCGGCCGGCCCGAATCTTGGGAACCCACCGCCATGGATTCTGCAAAAAATTTATACAAAATAAATTTAGTTGAGGGCAAAACCTTTTTCTCCATACCAAACTTCTATCAAACCTGCAAAAATTTAAGCTTCTAGGAACCGAACAAGGATGATCGAGAGACCGTATTTGGCACAGTTAGTGGAAGTCGTAAAAAACCACAGCATGCAAAATCTCAGCCAAATAAAACGAAAATTTCAGCTTGTAAGGACTCAAGAAGTCAAATCAGAATATCGGTTTATATGAGAGCTCTATCAGATTATAAATTGATTTGGACCGCTCTAAGCAGAGTTGTTGGAAGTCATAACAAAGCACTACATGCTCAATTTCAGTCAAATCGGACAAAAACTGCGGCTTGTAAGGGCCCAAAAAGTCCAACCGGCAGATCGGTTTATATGAGAGCTGCATCAGGATATAGACCTATTCGAACCATGCCTGGCACAATTGTTGGAACTTGTAACAGAACATATTATATGGGAGCTATACCAACATCCTATGGTGGTGGGTATAAAAATATTAGATGGAGGAGACTCTTGATTGGAAGAATATGGTAGCATACATCAAGGCAGCGATTCATTGTAGACAATTAATTACCACAGAATTTTTTTAATTCATAAATAGCCATTATTGCTTTATCTTTGTCCGACTGTCGACTTGATGTCAAGACGTAAAATCTCTTTTTATAGGATGAGGTATACTAATCTAGTCATTCCGTTTGTAACACCTCGAAATATTCGTCTAAGACCCCATGTATATTCTTGACCGTCTCGTCGTTCTGAATCGGTCTAGCCATCTCCGTTCATCCGTCCGTCTGTCGAAATCACGATAGAGGTCGAAATTTAGATTTTGATCGTATCGGCTCAGATTTAGCCGCAATTTTAGTCCGATTTGGCTGAAATTTTACACTTCGTGTTCTTTTATGACTTTTAACAACTTAGTACGGTCTAAATCAGTCTGTAACCTGGTATAGCTCCCATATAAACCGATCGTCGATTTTTGTTGTTTTGTCAGAAGTTTGGTATGCAGAATAAATTATGCCCTACAACCTAATTTATTTTATATAAATTTTTGGAAGAATCCATGGTGGAAGGTTCCCAAGATTCGGCCCGGCTGAACACGCTTGTTTTTTTTTAATAATTGAATTATATTTTTTGTATGGATTTGAAATGTACTTTTGTTGTTATAAATAAAGAGATACTACTACGGTGGTTATCCCCTCACTTATTAAGGCGACATTTGTGAGGTATTCAAATGAAATGTGAAGATCGTGAGGACCGATCTATAGCAGAATTAAGACTGGTTGAATACACGTCTTTGCATCTAAAGGGAAGTAATTCTTAAGCGAATTTGATGAAAATTTGCATTTATATATCTGCTTTGACCTTTAATTTTAGTCTTTCCAAATATTTATGTGATATCTTGATAAAGATGATCCATGGTGGAGTGTATATACGATTTGACAGGCTGAAGTTCTATTTTTTGTTCATATTACTTATTTTTAATCTTTTTCAGTTTCCCGAAATTGTCAATAGCCTTGGAAAATCACATTTCGCAAATGGTGCCACAGATGTTGTAGCAGAGGCTATAGCTTTTGGTGGAATGGAATATGTGGCAAATATGATAGAAACTTGGGCGGGCTACGAGCAGTTATCAAGCAAAATACGAAGTCTTTCCGCAAGATTTAATGACAAGGTGAAGAAAGTGGTAGATCCCCAGAATAGTGTGGTCAATGTTATCACACATGGAGATCTATGGGTCAATAATGTGCTGTTTAGAAACGAAGCGGATACAAAACACCCAATAGATGTGCTATTTGTAAGTATATGTACAATACCATAATTTATTAGCTCTGAACTTTAATTTTTGCATTCCTCTCTTCATGCAGGTAGATTTTCAGAATTCATTTTGGGGAGGCTGTGGCTATGATTTAAATTACTTCATCTATACAAGTTTACAATTACCAGTGCTAAAGGAGAAACGTTTAGAGTTAATCGAAGCTTATTATGTAGCTTTGAAAACCGACTTGCAGAAAATTGGCTATCCTTTGGAGTATATACCCAAATGGAAGGACATCTTGGATGAGATTAAGCGCAGCGAATTAATTGGCCTATATTGCTCTTTATGCGAATTGCCTTTAATAGCCTTGCGGAGGACAACAGCACAACATTTTACGCTTCAAACTTTTGAACAACCTCAAGAGATGGCAAGAATGCGTCTTATTATGTATGACAATGAGAGAGTGAGAGATATGTTGTTGTATACTTTAAAATATTTCGAGGAAGTTGGAGTTTTATAGAAAATAGAATTGATTTTTTAAACTTACGTGGTATTGCAGATTTTAGGAAAGTCATTGGTCAATAAGGGACTTTTGCTTCTACGCTCTGGAAAGCGGGGAAATTTTCTCATATCATTGTCGAAGAATTCGTAGTGGATTTTCATGGATTCATTGATGGATTTAAGGGGATTGACTTCAAGTATATAATTACTTGCTTGGTGCGAATATGGGCCTAGCTTGGGCAAATGGCTTAGGAATTCAAATCCTGTTTAAACAAAACAAGTAAGAGCGTGCAATATATATATATATACCCTCCACCATGGATCGCATTTGTCGAGTTCTTTTCCCGGCATCTCTTCTTTGGCAAAAAAAGGATATAAGAAAAGATTTGCTCTGCTATTACAGCGATATCAAGATATGGCCCGGTTCGGACAACAATTAAGTTATATGTTGGAGACCTGTGTAAAATGTCAGCCAATTCGAATAAGAATTGCGCCTTTTGGGGCTCAAGAATTAAAATAGAGAAATCTATTTATATAGGAGCTGTATCATGCTATGGACCGATTCAGACCATAATAAACACTTATGTTGATGGTCATGAGAGGATCCGTAGTATAAAATTTCAGGCAAATCGGATAATAATTGCGACCTCTAGAGGCTCAAGAAGTCAAGATCCCAGTTCGGTTTATATGGCAACAATATTAGGTTATGAACAGATTTAAACCTTATTTGGCACGGTTGTTGAAATCATAATAAAATACGTCATGCAAAATTTTAGCCAAATCGGATAGGAATTGCGCCCTTTAGAAGCTCAAGAAGTCAAGTTTCCAGATCGGTTTATATGGCAGCTATATCATGTTACTGACCGATTTGAACCTAATTTAGCACAGGTGTTGGAAGTCATAGCGGAACACGTCGTGCAAAATTTCATTCCAATCGGATAAGAATTGCGCCGGTTTATAGGGCAGCTATATCAAAATATGGACCGATATGGCCCATTTACAATCCCAACCGGCCTACACTAATAAGAAGTATTTGTGCAAAATTTCAAGCGGCTAGCTTTACTCCTTCGGAAGTTAGCGTGCCTTCGACAGACAGACGGACGGACATGGCTAGATCGATATAAAATGTCCAGACGATCAAGAATATATATACTTTATGGGATCTCAGACGAATATTTCGAGTAGTTACAAACAGAATGACGAAATTAGTATACCCCCATCCTATGGTGGAGGGTATAAAAATGGGAAAAATTGAAAATAATTTTATAATTTCCAATAGTTGTTTCGCCAACAATTACCTTTGACTTTATTATCCTCTCTATTTGTTTGCTGCACAAAATACAATGCGGTGCTTTTTGATCTATTATTATAATACTGGAATTTCTCAATTTCATCAATACAGTATTTGAAAACATCCGTTACACTATCCTTAAAGCATAGTTTCAATGTCAACCTATCTGAGCTGGAAAAAAGAGAAACAACGACAAATTTGTATTAGTTGTAGAAGAATATTCACACTTATGTGTACGCGTGGGTGATTTTTTTGAGGTTAGGATTTTCATGCATTAGTATTTGACAGATCACGTGGGATTTCAGACATGGTGTCAAAGAGAAAGATGCTCAGTATGCTTTGACATTTCATCATGAATAGACTTACTAACGAGCAACCCTTGGAAATCATTGAATTTTATTACCAAAACCAGTGTTCGGTTCGAAATGTGTTCAAATTTTGACAAATTTTGTTCAGCGATGAGGCTCATTTCTGGTTGAATGGCTACGTAAATAAGCAAAATTGCCGCATTTGGAGTGAAGAGCAACCAGAAGCCGTTCAAGAACTGCCCATGCATCCCGAAAAATGCACTGTTTGGTGTGGTTTGTACGCTGGTGGAATCATTGGACCGTATTTTTTCAAAGATGCTGTTGGACGCAACGTTACGGTGAATGAACACATTTCGAACCGAACACTGATTTTGGTAATAAAATTCAATGATTTGCAAGCGTTGCTCGTTAGTAAGTCTATTCATGATGAAATGTCAAAGCATACTGAGCATCTTTCTCTTTGACACCATGTCTGAAATCCCACGTGATCTGTCAAATACTAATGCATGAAAATCCTAACCTCAAAAAAATCACCCTTTATATGTTAATTTAAGAGCGTATTGGTGTGTGTTTTTTTCTATAAAAAAAATCTTAGTATCATTTGCGGTATATTCTACGTAACTAACTGACAATTTTCCACTTGACAAATTTTATTTGCATAATAATTTTCTTACCAAAAGAAAAAAATAAAAGTAACATATATTTTTTTCTCCGGGAACTAGGATCTATCATAATCAACTTTGCATTACCATACAATCTCTGGTATGCATATTGTTCTCTCGCATCACAACATCAAATATGTTCACACATTTTTCCATACTAATCATATATGCAAAATATCATCATCACAACAATGATAGTGGTGACACTTTTCTACCTTCTAATAGAACCAATTGTGTGGCATATATGGGAAGAAAGAAGCAAGGATGCATTATTCAATCTCTGCATATTAAATTTTCCTCGGTCGGTTAATTTAAAGGGCATTCGAGCCAACATATTGTAAATTGTCAAGGGAATGAGATTTTCTTTTGGCTAAGGATAAGAAATAATGATATGCTGCCATGTCCATTAAGTTTCAAACTTCAGAATAGCGGCAGTAAATACCATTGATTTTCTAAATCTTGTTTGCAGTTGCGGCAGGACTTGAAATTAACACCATTAAAAACGCATCATTAATGGAAACATGTAGTGTTTGCTACGGTCTAGCGAGATATCGGTATTGAAAGGGTATTAAGTCAACAGTTGATGAATTACACAGTACAAACACTTTGCAATTGAATTTGAATTTGCATAGATTGATGTACTAGGCTAAATATACTTAATGACTCTTTATGCACACGCATGAGCGTACTAAGCGATACACTGCTTAGTGTAGGGCACTGTCGGTAGGGCCAAATCGGATAGGAATTGTGCCCTCTAGAAGCTCAAGAAGTCAAGTCCCCAGATCTGTTTATATGACAGCTATATCAGGTTATAGACCGATTTGAACCATATTTGGCACAGTTGTTGGATATCATAACAAAATAATACGTGCAGAAATTTATTCAAATCGGATAAGAATTGCACCTTCTAGAGGCTCAAGAAGTCAAGACCCAAGATCGGTTTATATGAGAGCTATATCAGGTAATGAACCGATTTGAAGCATACTTAGCACAGTTGTTGGATATCATAACAAAACACGTCGTGCAAAATTTCATTCCAATCGGATAAGAACTGCGCACTCTAGAGGCTCAAGAGGTCAAGATCAAGGTAAAAAAAGTGGTATCGCGATTTTGGTGCCAAAATTAATTAAATAGTTTAAAAGGACATTACATTTTATTGTTTGAACAGCTTTTAGTGTTATATGACGGTAAATTGTCTTAAAAGTGATGTAAGAGATGACCTATCAAAGTGGTGCAGTTAATGATAATAACAAAGCAAAAAAAGGTATGTTATAAAAGCTCTACTAGCGAACGAAGAAGGAACCTTTCTACATATTTTTTAATGAGATTTTGATGGCTAGTAAAAGCTTTAATTGAAACTCAAAACATCTCATGAATCGATCGTGTAGATCACATTAAATTAGCGTTTGAGGTTCGAAAATTGTTCTATATAAATTTAGAATATCTCAATATCGATTTAGAGTTTTAGTACCATTAACCCGCGAGGCCCTGACAACATATTACAACAGAAAACATTTCGTCTGCAGAAACTTGCAGATGAGTGTGTCATCATTAACACAACCTCCGTGTTAACTAGTTTGGGTAGTTCTATGGGGTACATATAAAGTTGAAGTTCTATGGGTTAGATTTAAAGATAAAGTTCCGTGGTATAGGTTCAAGGAAGCACCTTAATAGATGTAATCTGCACTATTTATACCAAATCAACCTCTATATAAATTGAGAATTTTTCATTATTCTTTTAGAGCTTTAGGACCTTGTATATGAGAGTTTACTGTCAAACTATACATTAAAATATCGGTAAGGATATGAAAAACGTAACTTAATAGATTTCAGCTGTAAAAGCTTGCAGATAAATGTGTGGAATCATGTATTGTTAGTACTTCAAGATGGAAACGAAATTTAGAACTGTGACCATTTACACTTTGCAGTATAGTTTGAGCATCGGAATAAAATTATGGATTCTGTTCTCAAATCGCACAAAGCTATATATAAGAGCTATGTCTAAATCTGAACCGATTTAGTCCAAAACGAGAAAATGGCGACAGTGTAGTCTAAGCAAAATTTCTTTGAAATCGGAATAAAATTGTGAATTCTGTGCTCATATTGGACAATACAATGTAGGGAGCTATATCTAAATTTGAACCGATTTGTTCCAAATCAAGCACATTTGAAGAAAATAACGACGATTTTCATTATATAACGATTTTCCCCGGCCGATACGGGATGACTATGAGCACCACACAGGCTGGAACCTTGGGCTCCGACTTGTGTGGCGCCCATCGTTATCACGGGAAGGTTAGCTGAAAGCTACCAGGCGCGTCCACAGGTTACGGATGGTGGAAAGCTCCGTTTTTATGCGGAGTAGCTGCAAATGCGGCCGCGGGCAGTCAGCGATTTTCGAGAGGAGAGTCTCAGTGAAGAGTCAGGTGGCACTGGCGAGTTATTGGCGTCTTCAAATAACCAATGCCCAACATCAGCGTCTGTTCCCAGGTTAGGGGCGGCTGGCGGTGAGCGTCGGATCTTGGAGCAAGCGGCTCGCCACAACGAGGGTTGGGGAGCTGGGCCAGTAACCCGCCCCGGAAAACTGAGAACTACTATGACAAACAAAGGAAGAGTAAAAATGGACCCCCCCAACGTTGACGACCCATGCAAACGAAAAACGGACCATGATTTGCGGATCTGCACCTGGAATGTCCGCACCCTTTATAGAGAAGGTGCAGTATACGCGCTGGCGGATGTATTAGAGAAGTATAAGGCACATATTACCGCCTTACATCAAGTGCGATGGACTGGGAATGGCGTTACTACAACACCAAACGGTGACAAACTATACTATAGCTGCCATAACACGAGGCATGAATTTGGCTGTGGATTTGTGGTTAGTCGGAGACTGAAACGCCTTGTCTCCAGCTTTACTCCGATGGATGAGAGGCTAGCCACAATCCGCATAAAAGCATCAGCCTTATTTGTGCCCATGCCCCGATTGAAGATAAGGACGAGCCAAGGATATTTTCTACGAGGGCCTAGAGAGAGAATATGACCGGTGCCCCGCCCATGGTATTAAAATCGTTCACGTGAGTGTGAGCGAATTGAGATGTACAGGAATCAGAATGAAGTCCGGAAATTCTACCAAAGAATTAAACATCAAACCGATGGCTTTGGTGCAGACACATCCTCCTGCAGAGACAAAGATGGAAATCTGGTAACTGACACAGATAACATGCTGAGGATATGGAAAGAACATTTTACCCGTTTCCGATGTTGGCGGCGAAGAGTATACCGCAGAACCAATCCCTGATGATGGCATAGAATGTTTACCTCCTAGTCAGAATGAGGTCCAAGTAGCAGTGACCCGACTAAAGAACAACAAGGCAGCAGGAGCCGACGGGTTACCCGCTGAACAATTTAAGACCAGAGGCGACACGCTGATGAGACGTATGCATCAGCTTATCTGCGCGATCTGGCTAGAAGAACGCATACCCGATGATTGGAACCTTAGCATACTAAGTCCCGTACACAAGAAAGGAGACAAGACCGAATGTGCCAACTACAGAGGATTAAGTCCTCCCCATCGCATACAAGATACTCTCGAGCGTACTGTGTAAAAGATTAAAACCTAAAGTCAATGAGATAATTGGGCCCTATCAATGCGGCTTTAGACCTGGTAAATCCAGCCTAGACCAGATATTCACACTGCGCCAAATCCTGGAAAAGACCCGAGAAGGGCAAATCAACACCTATCATCTCTTTGTTGACTAAGCCGCCTTCGATACTCCTCTACGTTCAAAGGTATTTCAAGCCATGTATGAGTTTGGTATCTCTGCAAAATTAATAAGACTCTGCAGGATGACACATGCTGATAATAGGAAAGAATCTCTCCGAACCATTTATTACCAAACCAGGTTTCAGACAAGGAGACAGCCTATCGTGTGATCTCTTTAATATCCTGCTGGAGAAGATTATACGAGATGCAGATGTGAATAGATATGGCACACTAATCACAAGAGAACACATGCTACTCGCCTATGCCGACGACATCGATATTATAGGTCGGCCCCGGAAGTAGTAATTGTAGCCTTTGAAAGAATCGAAAGAGAGACAGTGAAAATGGGTCTGGAAGTAAATGGAGATAAGACGGAATGGATGGTTTCAACTCCCAAAAAGCCTTGCACAACCGAGCAGATAAAGAAAATGGAGAAAGTTGGGAACCTCAACTTTGAGACAGTCATTAACTTTATCTACCTCGGCACCGCCGTAACCGAAACGAATGATACCAGTTTTGAGATTAAGCAAAGAATAATACTTTCAAACAGATGCTACTTGGGACTACGTAAGCAGTTTAGAAACAAGGCCACCTCTCGACAGACGAAGACTACATTATGCAAGACACTGATAGCACCCGTGCTGTTATATGGTTCTGAAGCATGGGTAATTGTGAAAGCAGATGAGGAAGTGCTTGGAGTATTTGAGAGAAATATATGGACCAGTTTGCGTTAATGGAGAATATAGGCTACGTATGAACCACGAGCTGTATGACGACGGCTGCGTTGGCTAGGTCATGTTGTCAGAATGGATGAAGAAGCTCCAGCAAAGAAGTCTTTTGAAGGCAAACACGGTGGTACACGCAAACCGGGAAGACCAAAAGCCCGATTGAAAGATCAAGTTGGGGGAGACACCTCGAAACTTGGTGTCAGAGATTTTAGAATGAGCGCAGAAGATCGAGGCGCTTGGAACGCTTTTCTACGTTCGGCTAGTGGAACAAATATTCTGTCATAGCCAACTAAAGTAAAGTAAAGTAAGTAATGACGATTTTAACGGGTTATGGTGAGAGAATCAACATCATTTTGTATTATTTAAATTCTATCCCTGGTACAAACTCATACCTAAAATTTTAGGCCGAAATATCAATATCAATATCCACTGCTTAGTGCCATCACTAAGCAGTGGTCGCTGCCATTGGCCAAAATTCAAAAAATTATTGTCTTATGTTTGGGACCAAATATGTATACATTAACTCTTAAGAGGTTAAGCATCTCAAAGGTATATATTTGAGTGATTTATTCTAACGGTACTCTTGAAGTATAGCACCAAAATAGAGAGATGTTAACTAAAGTTTTATGTTTATGTTGTAGCCATATCTGCAAGTGGAGGCGTCGATCCTCATCAAGCTCCTATGACAGATTGCAGCGGGAACATGATGGCCATTGGTTATTTAAATGCGTCAATCACCGCACAGATTGGAGCTTAAAGTTCCAGCCTGTGTGATGCAAATACAATAGTTACCCTGTGCCGGTAAGTTTTATGTAGTTTTGTGTCTGTTATGTTGTTGTGCAGGTTATTCAAAATTGGTTGATGTTTTACCTATTCCTTAGTCCGTGTGCCTGATTCTATCGAGTATCCAGATCCAGGAACTCTGCGACTAAAGTGGTGTTGTATGGCCCGAGTTCACAATCGGGACACACACCCTGCACGTTGGCATCAATCCTTGCTCTGTAGGAGTTGAGGCGTCTAAATTAGTTGGAACGTAATTGAGCCAGAACTACTCTGGTTTGCCGGGAGAGGTCAATTTCTACATGTGCAATGGAAGGCGGTCGTTCTCCAAGGACCACATGCATCCGGTAGCTATTCACCGCATCTGCTACCGTGTATGCATGAATGTTGTCTAAACCTGTTTGATCTATAGGTTGTCCCTTGTAGTGCTGGACTTTACGCTCTAGATCGTATAGATCCACCTTACGACTTCTGAGCGGTGGATACCTATCCACAAGATGGTGATTTGGATGGTCCCTGCGGTTACAGCCCTGTAGGTATTGCTCAGACAGCTTCGTTGGTACACCATTCGTTGTAGTCGGCAGAGCACATTGCTGCGCGAATGTTGATATAAATTAGAATGATCGTTGGCTACTTGTCGTTGTAGTAATTGTGGTCGTACCATTGGAATTGTATGTGGAAATCGATCTGCGTTTCCAACAAAAGAAAATTGTTGATTACGAGTCGAAGATGGCACAAAATTCCATTGCCAATTGTTCTGTCGCGACGTCGACAGAATCGGATTGCTTGCCGTATTCACTGAGTTCGTATTCGTTGATTCGACACATTCCGTCTGCCGAAAAAACTTTTCGTCCAAAAGCGCTGTACTTTGGGGCGCTGACTGGTTGATCACTGCACATCACTCCTCGGAATATATGGATTACTACATGTCATCGCATCGTCATAATCGCATCCACTGCGCTATTCCTTGACGACGTTTGCGTCATTCTCGAATCCACGAAAATCAGGCGAAGTTATACTTAGAGGCGTATAGCCATCACGCGCTTTCACACCTCGAAAAGAGTTATCGTTTATCCTATTTGCCCGAATTAATTGTTCCTGTTCGTCTAATTCGTGCAAATATATTCTTTCAATTAAGTCTGCCTTTTTCCTGCTCGTCAGCAAACCCAAACTCTTGCATTTCGTTTTCAACTGTTCCACTTTTTATACCCTCCACCATAGGATGGGGGGTATACTAATTTCGTCATTCTGTTTGTAACTTTTCGAAATATTCGTCTGAGACCCCATAAAGTATATATATTCTGGATCGTCGTGAAATTTATGTCGATCTAGCCATGTCTGTGCGTCCGACCGTCGAAGGAGTAAAGCTAGCCGCTTGAAATTTAGCACAAATACCTCTTATTAGTGTGGGTCGGTTGGTATTGTAAATGGGCCATATCGATCCATGTTTTGATATAGCTGCCATATAAACCAATCGTGGGTCTTGACTTCTTGAGGCTCTAGAGTGCGTAATTCTTATCCGATTGGAATGAAATTTTGCACGACGTGTTTTGTTATGATATCCAATAATTGTGCCAAGTATGGTTCAAATCGGTCCATAACCTGATATAGCTGTCATATAAATCGATCATGGGTCTTGACGTCTTGAGCCTCTAGAGTGCGCAATTCTTATCCGATTGGTATGAAATTTTGCACGTAGTATTTTTTTTATGATATCTAACAACTGTGCCTAGTATGGTTCAAATCGGTTCATAACCTGATATAGCTGTCATATAAACAGATCTGGGGACTTGACTTCTTGAGCTTCTAGAGGGCGCAATTTCTATCCGATTTGGTTGAAATTTTGCAAGACCAATTTTATTCTTACTTTCAACAACTGTGTCAAATAAGGTTCAAATCGGTTCATAACCTGATATAGCTGCCATATAAACCGATCTGGGATCTTGACTTATTGTGCCTCTAGAGGTCGCATTTATTATCCGATTTGCCTGAAATTTTGTACGACGGATCCTCTCTTGACCATCAACATACGGGTTTATTATGGTCTGTATCGGTCTATAGCCCGATACAGCTCCCATATAAATCGACCTCTCTATTTTACTTCTTGAGCCCTCAAAGGGCGCAATTCTTATTCGAATTGGCTGACATTTTACACAGGTCTCCAACATATAATTTAATTCTGGTCCAAACCGGACCATATCTTGATATCGCTCTAATAGCAAAGCAAATATTTTCTTATATCCTGTTTTGCCAAAGAAGAGATGCCGGGAAAAGAACTCGAGAAATGCGATCCATGGTGGAGGGTATATAAGATTCGGCCCGGCCGAACTTAGCACGCTTTTACTTGTTTCTTCCTTTAAACCCATTTTTATCGGATTACTTTTTGAAACACTATACAAATATTAATCATAAAATCACAATTTTATTAAAATTGTACAGTAAGTAATGGGGGATGACCTACTGAGTGAAATCAGCAAGTTTTTTCCTTTAAACTCTATTATCTAAAAAAAGTAAAGGGCGAAATATATTGCGCACAGCGAATCCATCATCTTAATTTTTTTCCACGCACTCTACAAGTACAAGGATTTCACAAGAAATCTATTTAACTTGTAAGTCGCTTATTTTCATTTTTCCTTTCAAAAACCGGCGATGTGTTTTATTTTCGCGATAGAAAATGGTTATCCCACTTCTGAAATTGCCAAGGATGCCTTTTTGGGAAATAAAATCTTGTGTGTGGCATCTTTAAATTAAGTTTAATAGAATCACGTCCGAATAGTTTGAATGCGATACCAAGACTCATACTGAGTTACAAAAAGAATACAACAAAAACTTCAAAATGATCATGAAATGGGATTCATAATGAAACAAGGAATATTTTATATATAAAAATCAATTTGTGTTTGTTTGTAGGTTTGTTTGTTTGTTTGTATGTTTGTGTGTTCCTTATAGACTCAGAAACGGCTGAACCGATTTTCACAGATGGTGCATAATTACCCCGTGGTGAAAATAGGGTACTACATTTTTTGATATCTGGAGGGGGGACGGACCCTCCCCCTTACCTTAATTTTCAGAAACGCCAGATCTCGGAGATGGGTGGTGCGATTTAAGCGAAATTTTGTGTGCTCTCATATAGTACCCTAAAAATAAAAATTTGGTATCCAAATTTCGGATGGGGTACCTAGGCGGGGCTGCCCCGCCCTAAAACCTACCAACCATATATTTAGACCAATCACGACAATATGGGACTCAAATGAAAGTTATTTAGGATAAGAAAACGTATATGATATCCAATTGCCGGACCAAGTGCTAGGGGGACCACCCCAACCCCCAAAACACCCCTAAATCGGACAAATTTACCGACCATGGCAATATGGGACTTAAATGATAGGTATTTGCGAGTAGAATACGAATCTGATATCCAAATGTGGGACCACTTTTCCGGGGTCCACCCCTTCCCCAAAACTGGACTTATTTACTGACCATGGGAATATGGGGCTTAAATAAAAGGTATTTGCGAGTAGAATACGAATCTAATATCCAAATATGGGGCCTAGTGTTTGGGGGGCCGCCTCTCACCAAAAACATCCCCCAAAGGGGACAAATTTACGACCATAGCAATATGGGGCTCAAATGAAAGGTCTTTGGGAGTAAAGCACGAATCTGATATCAATATTCGGGAAAGTGTCTATGGGGCCACGCCACCCCCACAACACCACCAAAATAGTAAGTATTTTCTGACTATTGCAATATGAGGCTGAAATAAGAGGGTTTTTAAAGTGGAACACGAATCCGATATATATTGTCAAGGCCAACTCCCTGAATGGCCGCCCATCCTTCAAAACACCCCCCAAGCCCGTCCTGTCTGCCGACTATGGAAATATGGGGCTCAAATTAAAGGTATGTGGGAGTAGACCACGTATCTGATATCAAAATTTGGGGCCAACTGTCTAGCGGACGTCCCACCACCACAACAACCCCCCAACTAAATATTCATATTCATAGATTTTAGGGCCTATACCCCAAACCGGACATATTTACTGGCTTTTGCAATAAGGAGTTTAAATGAGATTTGAAAAAGAATTTTATATACAATTTTGAGGGCAAAATAAAGGTATTTGGGAGTAGAATACGAATTTGATATCCAAATGTAGGACTATGTATTTAGGGCATCACCCCATCCCCAAAGGGGTTTAAAATTTTTCGACCATGCCAAAATGTGGCTCAAATGAAAGGTATTTGGGATTAGAAAACGAATTTGATAACCTATTTTGGGGCCATGTATTTGGGGTACGTCTCATCCTGTAAACTCCTCTTAAGCCAATGGCAATATGGGGTTTAAATAAATGGAATTTTAGAGAAGAGCACGATGCTTATATTTTTTTCAGGGCCAAGTATATGGGGGACTTTTCCCCCGAAAACACCACTAAATCAGACATATCGGTCTGAAATGTAGTATTTTGAGAATGGAATACACCTTACATCCAAAATTAAATTCGTAGACCAATAAAGATCATATGGGATTCAGACAAAGTCACTTATATTGTTAAACTGTTAGTCAAGTTAGCATGGCATTTCACAAAAAGATCTTTAATTGTCGAAAATAAATATTCGAAGGAAACTTTTGTTCCATATAAAGTAAAAGAAGGCGCAGCGGAGCGGGCCCGGGTCAGCTAGTATCAATATATAGTCCGATATAGCCCATTTTCGAACTTAACCTGCTTATGGACAAAAATAGAATCTGTGCAAAGTTTCAGCTCAATATCTCTACTGTAGACTGTAGCGTGATTTCAACAGACAGACGGACATGGCTAGATCGTCTTAGATTTTTACGACGATCAAGAATATATATACTTTATAGGGTCGGAAATGGATATTTCGATGTGTTGTAAACGGAATGGCAAAATGAAAATACCCCCATCCTTCGATGGTGGGTATAAAAATATAATATTACGAGTAGTTAACAAATTTCTTGGGATCGGTTAATCTTACCACAATATTGTAATATTTAATTCAATCCAAATCGGACGAAGATATACGGATGCTCTTTTGCAATTGTATCCACATGTAATTTGGAGGCAAGGTGCATCCGTTTGGCTTCCAAAATAATCAAAAAAAAAAACCCAATTTTGAGAAAAATTGAGTGATACTCTTTTTACTTTAAGCCATCGATATGTGTATTGGAGCTGTATTGTTTGTTATTGAGGAAAAAGTTGTGAAAATTTTTGAGAACATTGGTTGATAAATGCGCTTGCAAAGGCTTAGAAGTCTTTGTAGAAATTTTAGCTCTATACGAGAAAGAAAGAAACATTCAATTACCAATTCGGAGTAGCCATAGAATTTGTCAGGTAATAATTATTAATATTTCTACGGGGATGTAATTCGTATGTGTCAGAGATAATAAAATACTAATGAGCCGTAAGAGTAGATTTTAAATTAGCGCCAATGTGGCTCCGATTGCGGTCGCCATTTTGGATTAGACTGATTAACGAGCAGTAGCTGAGTATAATAAGATCCGTTCAAATGATTACAAAGTCATAGAACTTTAAAAACCAGTCAACTACTGACGAGATTGCGTTCACCGGTTGTCAATTCTGTTATAGCCACAGTTCCTCTTTTGACTTTGTCAGAGTTTTGAATGAGTTGATATTTACAACAAGTGTAGCATTTATAAATTTTCAAAACTATCTAAATTCTCACCAAAGAGTGTCGGAATAAGAGTTAGTTCCACCATCTTTTAAAAAGGATATTTCACAATCTTCCCCATCAAAGGCCATATGTAAATTTGATCCAACACAAACATTAACGGAACCAACTTCTTCAATATCATTGTCCGGCGATGAAATATCACATGTTTGCCTTGTTTCATCCGAAGAGACTAATTTATGCTGTAATGCAGCCATAGTGTAAATATAGATATCATCCAAGCCCATAATGTCCATAAAAATTGATGAACAACAGGAAGAAAATGGCTTGCGACAGCGGATAATAACCCCAGCATAGTCGTGATGTTGCATTAGCCAATTGGAGGAGGCATAACATACAAAGGTATCATCATATTTCAACTCCTCTGGGCTTTCCCAATAGGCATGCGCAAAAGGATTTGCCATCTTTGTATTGGGTTCATGGATAGTGAGGAATGTTTCTTTCTTTATAACAAGATCAGAGTCTTCTTCACTACAGACATGAGAAGAACTTTGAGAGATTTGCATATCTGAAAATTAAATCTTTAATAATAGAACCCGTTTAGTTTCATGTTGAGTCTTACCAAATTCATTCCAGTTTACTACTTCCAATTTCTCCTCGGTTCTGGTGATTAAAACTGTGCCATCATTATGGTAACAGGTCAAAACATCGTTAGTCCATATCATTTTAACACCATCACTGCGTTGAGCATAACTTTCATTGGCATAATAGTCATGCCATTCCTCCAACTGCAAAGGTGTATCCTCAAAGATCTGTAAAGGCATGGAAAAACTATTATAAATGATAAACACGAACAGCACAACTTACATTTCCATCTTTGGTCAAATGAAATTGTCTTCCCTGAGTGGTGGTTAAAACAAGATGTATATAACTTAGCTTATACCATTTCATAAGGTTACGGAGAAACTTGAGCTCATTACCAATTACAGCTAATAAATTTGCTTCCATAGACGAAAAGGAATAGCAGGCAGACATATGTATATCTGTGGACAACTTGCTAGATATCCTTTTGGTGTGTTGGTTGAATGCAGTTTTAGGTTTGTGTTTCTTGCATAGTTTATGAGTTTCATTGCATTCAAAACTTTGACTATCAGATATCTTGTTTAAGGAATCCAAGTCCTCCTCTTCAGAAACAAATTCATATTGATACAACTTATAGACTTCGCCATTATAACGCATTATCAATATAAGATCATTGCCGAAGAATACAATTACAGCTCCATTGTGGGTAAAAATTCTTCGCTTCTCCTCTTTAAAACACTGGCCTTCTTGCCAAATTTGTTCACATTTCATATCTTGATAATAAACAGTCAGTCCATTGGGATAGTTCATAACAATTTTCGAACTTTCTTGCAGTTCGTTAAGAATACGGATATTGATTTTGTTCTTTGTTTCCACAAGAATATTTTTACTTATACCTTTCTTCGATGAAGCTGAATCATTGAAGAATAGAGAGCATTCATCAAATGCAAAAGTTAAATTTTTATTCATGTCCTGGAAGCACCATTTCTCTTCGTAAAGTTTTAAGAAACCATTTTCGAAAAAATATTTGGAGGTTTTCAGTTTTATCTCCTGCCGTGTATCAGGCAAATTATAGCCTTTTAGTAGATGATGATCGGGTGGTATACCCACCCAATCTTGTGGTTGTCTAGAGTTTCTGCTTGCTGAAAGTTTTTTGTTATATTGTCGACTTGATTGACGACTGCTTCGAATGTCACGATCATGTGTTTCTTGTGTCTGAGATAGTTCACAGCTTTTTTCTTCAAAAATTTTCAAGGCTTTGAGCGATTTGGGTCTTACGAATATTTGCTCCTCCATTTGTAATGTTTTGATTTCACTTTCAACATCTCTTTTGCTTAATGATGTTCTTTTTCTCTCTTCCTTTGAAATTTTATGCATTACTGGGGTTACAAGATTCTCCAAGAACTCTTCCCTTTGAAATAGAACAAAATCTCGAAAACACAAACGACTGGGTATAACAATTAAGCGTTCATCTTCATAAACCTTGTATAGAGTTCTGCGGAAGGCGTATATTTTGTTATTCTTCTCTGTGCAATAAACTTGATAATCATCATAACTCTGAAGGAGTTTATTAATGCGCTGCTTGCATCCATCTTGTGACAAGTATAATTTTACATATCTTGGCAAGTGACCGAAAAATAAGGAGGATGATGTATGATCTTCTAATTCATCGCGATATGTTTCAGTGAAATAATTCTTCCATAGATTGTAATCCATGTATGAATCATAGATGTTCTCTTTTTGGGGAAGATTTGTATTGACTAACAAGTTATTCAATAGCTCATTGGTTTCCTCTATGAAGAGGCGATTAAAATTTTTCACTGTCATAACACTTTCCAAGGGTGATGTAAAAAATCCTTCAAAACTATTATTTGCTTGAGTTATTTTTAGCAGTGGTTGTTCATTGAAGTCACCCACTTTTTCTTTGTGGGGTTGTACACATATTTTGAATAAATTGTCCATATAAGCTGCAATGGTTGCCCAATCTGAACTACTAGCTGTTGAATAACGTTGCTGCATAACTGAAGATTCGAGCAAATGGCAAAGTTCTGTAAGATCAACTTGCTCAGACATGGTTACATTGATTTCTTGAAAAGGTCTTAAGTAATATGTTTGATATTGTTGATGCAGTACTTCAATGTCATATACACTCCAGGTCAATTGATCATAAATTTCCCTCTGATGCTTCGCAGCCAAACATTTTGATATAACATTTAAATGATGAGTAAAAATACCGACAGACTTCATTGCATCAATTTGTCTTGATTCGTAGATAGAAGCATTGACTGCCCTAAGAGTTTCTATAACAACATCTCTTTGCTTATAATTGTTTAGCAAAATGTCGTAGTTACTTTCAGCTGGCAAGAAGTGAATAATTCCTTGGATTGGTTGTTGTTCCCTATTTTGGAAAAGGATTAATAAGTGTACAAAAGAAAATTTAAATGGAAGGGAAAGACATTCAGAATATTTCTAAAGGGTGTTGTTTGCTATTCGTAAAGTATAAAATCTTCTAAAACAAATCACCCAACGATGACCCAAAGACTTAAGACAAAATTTCCGTTTTTATTTCATCATTTACTTTTCTCTTTCTTATGGTAAAATGCTAGTAGAAGTCTTTCATGTTTTCTTATGTTTTAATTTTATTGCTTGGGAAAAGCTTCTTGTTGCGTTACACATAAATTTCGCATATGTAATGCTATTTTCGTATAAATACATGATGCATGTCTGCAAGTGTAAACTTACAGATAAAGTTATTGAATACCCTACTAACTAATGGCTAGGCAAGGATTATCGGTCTTGTAGAATGAGGAATAACAAACTGTGGCATCAACGAATTGCTGATAAAATAAAGGAGAGTCAATAGACCCACCAAATAGGTCAAACGAAACTCAAGAATAGAAAACTTATTAAGGAGATACAGATTTTTTATATTCTTATGTATAAAATTAAATATTTTTTTGGTTTGTTATGCGAAACATTTATTTATCAAGTTCAATTCTCTAAAAACAAAAAGTTAAAAACAATCAAGCATGGTATTGACTAATAATAAAATTTTTAAAAAAGTGATTAATTTTATAGATACCTAGCTGACCCGGGCCCGCTCCGCAGCGCCTTCTTTTAATTTATATGGAACAAAAGTTTCCATGGAATATTTATTTTCGACAATTAAAGAGCTTTTAGTTAAATACCATACCAAATGTTTACCCTTTGGGGGGTGTTTTGGGGAACGGGTGATGCCCTAAATACAGGGTCCGACATTTGGATATTAAATTCGTATTCTTCTCCCAAATACCTTTATTTGAGCCCCATATTGCGATGGTCACTAAAAAATTCCTGTTTGTGGGGTATTTTGGGAAAGGGGTAGACACCTAGAAAATTGGTCCCGGAAGTGGGTATAAATTCTTGCTCTACCCCCAATACCTTTCATTTAAGCTCCACATTTACATGGTCGGTAAATATGCCAGATTTAGGGGTGTTTTGGGGATTGGGGTGATCCCTCAAACACAAAGCCCGGAAAATATATCAGCAACGTGCTCCATTCTGATATATCTATATATCATTTATTTGAACCCCATATTGCCATTGGCCTCAAAATTGGATATCAAATTCGTTTTCAAATCTCATTTAAACTCCTTATTGCAAAAGTCAGTAAATATGTTTGGGGGAAATATAAATATTAATATTTCCACTCTCCTTACGACCCAAATTGTCTTAGTGAGCAAATACGTCCTAGTTGGGGGTTGATATCGTGGTGGGACGTCCCCTAAACAGTTGTTGATATCAGATACGTGGTCTACTCCCAAATACCTTTAATTTGAGCCCCATATTTCCATAGTCGGCAAACATGACCGGCTTGAGGGATGTTTTGGGTGATGGGAGCCCACTCAGTAAATTGGCCATGAAAATATATATCGGATTCGTGTTCTACTTTAAAAACCCTCTTATTTGAGTCTCATAGTGCAATAGTTAGCAAATACTTCCAATTTGGGTGGTGTTGTGGGGGTGGGGTGGCCCCATAGACACTTTTCCCGAATATTGATATCAGATTCGTGCTTTACTCCCAAAGACCTTCCATTTCAGCCCCTTATTGCTATGGTCCTAAATTTGTCCACTTTTGGGTAGAGGCGCCCCAAACACTTGGTTCCATATTTGGATATCAGATTAGAATTCTACACTCAAATACCTTTTATTTAAGCCCCATATTGCCATTTTCAGTAAATAAGTCCTGTTTGGGGGGTGTTTTGGGGAAGTGGTCGACCCCCAGAAACGTGGTCCCACATTTTAAATTTAAAAGCATAAACGGTATGTATCTGTTTCCGTAAAAAGCAAGATAACATAGCACATGAGACATACAGCAGTGAACGAAAAAATAATCCACACAATCATATTATATATATATATATATATATATATATATATATATATATATATAAATAAATGAATTTGTCTTTGTTTGCTTGTGTGTATGTTTGTTTGTGGGTTTGTAAATTTGTTTGTTCCGTATAGACTCAAAAACGGCTGAATCGATTTCTTTCAAATTTTCACAGATTGTGGGGAGTGGTCCGATATAGGTAGGGGGGCGAACCCTCCCCCTTACCCTAAAAGTACGACCCCAAAATAAAAGTCAACCGATCGGGACAATATGGGATTCAAATGAAAAGTATTCAGGAGTAGACTACGAATTTCATATTAAATATTTGGATCCAAGTAACTGGGGGCCGCCCCGGCCCCAGAACACCCAAAAAAATGTTTATTGGACGATAATCACAATATGGGACTCGAATGAAAGGTATTCGGGAGTAGATTACGAAAATGGTCAGGAAGGAGGAAAAGGCTTTTTAGTCTGTTGATATTGGAAGGGGGCGGACCCTCCCCCGTTACCCTAAAAACACCACCTAAAATCAAAAGTGGACCGATAGGGACAATATGGATATCAAATGAAATGTATTGGGAAGTAGAATACGAATATGGTATTAAAAATTGGAATGAAGTATTCGATGGGTGGTCCAACCCAAAAAACTCCCCCAAAACAAACATATTGGACGTAAATATCAATATAGGACTCAAATGAAAGGTATTCAGGAGTAGACAACGAATATGACATAAAAATGAGGTACAAGTAATTGGGGGTCGCCCCACCCTCAAATATAATATAATTCGATCCCAGCTAGATGAGCCTAAAATTAAAGGCAGTTGGTAGCAGATTACGAATATGACATTAAAATTTGTGTCCAAGAATCTAGGTGGCGCTTAACCTCCCCATTAAAACAATGGGGGATCAAGTGATACATATTTTTATGTGGAGTGCGTCATTCAAATTTGTGCTCAAGTGGCAGATGGAGTGAGGCGCCCCACACCAATCGGCTGTATACACCAATAATGACAATATGGGGTTAAATTTAAAGTATAAGGCTGTGGACTGCGAATATGATACCATTATTCACTATGCTATAGCTGCCACGAACTATACTATAGCTGCCATAACGAGAGGCATGAATTTGGCTGCGGATTTGTAGTTCGTCGGAGACTGAAACACCTTGTTTCCAGCTTTACTCCGGTGGATGAGAGGCTAGCCACAATTCGCATAAAAACCAAATTCTTCAACATCAGCCTTATTTGTGCCAATGCCCCGACGGACAAAGACGAGCAGACCAAGGATATTTTCTACAAGCGCCTAGAGAGAGAATATGACGCTGCCCACCCATGATATTAAAATCCTACTGGGAGATTTTAATGCAAAAATAGGGAAGGAAGACATTTTTGGTCCAACAGTCGAAAAGTTTAGCCTCCACGTGATAACGTCCAGTAATGGGTTGAGGCTGATAGATTTCGCCGCTGCAAAAAACATGGTAGTTAGGAGTACCAGATTTCAACATAAAAATATGTACAAAGCCACATGGCTGTCACCCGATCAAAACACGAGAAACGAAATTGATCACGTTGTGATAGATGGAAGCATTCATCCAGCGTGTTAGATGTACAATCGATCCGTGGAGCGAATATAGATTCGGATCATTACCTCGTTGCAGCAAAGGTTCGCACCCGTTTGAACATGGCCGGGAAAGTACGATCTGACACTTCCCGGAAGCTGGACATTGAAAAGCTGCAAACACATCAAATGGCAGCGGCATACTCCACTCGACTGACCCAACTGCTTGATGAAAGCACTTCTTGTTCCGATGATATAATGGCGCAGTGGCAAACTGTTGTTCACTCCATGAAAAATGACGCGAAATCCGTACTTGGGTACCGGAAGCATCCTCCAAGAATCCCATGGTAGGACCAAGAGTGTCGTGATGCTACTGAAGCCAAGAATGCGGCATAAGGAGCAACCCTGCAATTAGTAGCAACGCGCCAGATGAAGGAGAGGTATCGGGAGAAAAAGTGAGAGGAGAAACGTCTATTCCGCAGAAAGAAAAAGGAAATGGAAAGACGTGAGTGTGAGCGATATGAGATGTACAGGAGTCAGAATGAAGTCCAGAAATTCTACCAAAGAATTAAACATCAAACCGATGGCTTTGTTGCAGGCACATCCTCCTGCAGAGACAAAGATGGAAATCTGGTAACTGACACAGATAACATGCTGAGGATATGGAAAGAACATTTTACCCAACTGCTCGTTTTCGATGTTGGCGACGAAGAGGATACCGCAGAACCAATCCCTGATGATGGTATAGAATGTTTACCTCCTAGTCAGAATGAGGTCCAAGTAGCAGTGACCCGACTAAAGAACAACAAGGCAGCAGGAGCCGACGGGTTACCCGCTGAACAATTTAAGACCAGAGGCGACACGCTGATGAGACGTATGCATCAGCTTATCTGCGCAATCTGGCTAGAAGAACGCATACCCGATGATTGGAACCTTAGCATTGGAACCGTACACAAGAAAGGAGACAAGACCGAATGTGCCAACTACAGAGGATTAAGTCCTCCCCATCGCATACAAGATACTCTCGAGCGTACTGTGTGAAAGATTAAAACCTAAAGTCAATGAGATAATTGGGCCCTATCAATGCGGCTTTAGACCTGGTAAATCCAGCCTAGACCAGATATTCACACTGCGCCAAATCCTGGAAAAGACCCGAGAAGGGCAAATCAACACCTACCATCTCTATGTTGACTAAGCCGCCATCGATACTCCTTTACGTGGGTCTGGAAGTAAATGGAGATAAGACGGAATGGATGGTTTCAACTCCCAAAAAGCCTTGCACAACCGATCAGATAAAGAAAATGGAGAAAGTTGGGAACCTCAACTTTGAGACAGTCATTAACTTTATCTACCTCGGCACCGCCGTAACCGAAACGAATGACACCAGTTTTGAGATTAAGCGAAGAATAATACTTTCAAACAGATGCTACTTGGGACTACGTAAGCAGTTTAGAAACAAGGCCACCTCTCGACACACGAAGACTACACTATACAAGACACTGATAGTACCCGTGCTGTTATATGATTCTGAAGCATGGGTAATTGTGAAAGCAGATGTGGAAGTGCTTGGAGTATTTGAGAGAAAGATTCTTCGTAAAATATATTGACCAGTTTGCGTTAACGGAGATTATAGGCTACGTATGAACCACGAGCTGTATGACGACGATAGCATAGTTACACGCATCAAAATACAACGGCTGCGTTGGCTAGGTCATGTTGTCAGAATGGATGAAGAAGCTCCAGCAAAGAAGTCTTTTGAAGGCAAACACGGTGGTACACGCAAACCGGGAAAATCAAAAGCCCGATGGAAAGATCAAGTTGTGGGAGACACCTTGCAACGATATTGGGGGGTTATAACAGAACACCACGTGCAAAATTTCAGCCAAATCGGACAAAACTTGCGCCTTGTAAGGGTTATACCTAAATATTAACCGATATGGCCCATTTGCAATCCAGTTTTCCAAAATAATTTATCGTACTTCGTAAGCAAGAATTTTCAAAGTGGATTAAAAATCTCTCCACAGATTTTTTTTTTGTTTTTTGTTGTTTCTCGCTTATGAACATTGTAATTTCAGAATCTCAAATAATTTTCCGGGTGTCAGACGTTTTTGTTTGAAGTTAGTTCGCGGAGACTTACTATTGATGTAGGTCGTTGGGGATTGCAAATGGACCATATCGGTCCAGATTTGGATATATCTCTCATATAAATCGATATCCTGATTTGACTTTTTGAGCCACTAGATGTCCAATTTGGCTGAAATTTCGCACGGAGTGTTTTATTATGATTTCCAACAACTGTACCATTCAGTCCAAATCTGTCAATAACCTGATGTAGCCCCCATGTAAACTGATGTGCCGATTTGCTTTCTTGAGCCCATGGAAGCAGAATTTGTTGTACGATTTGGCTGAAATTTTGTAGAGTGTGTTTTGGTATGACTTTCAACAACTGTGTCAAGTACGGTTCAAGTCGGCCAATAATCTGATATAGCTCCCATATCAAGCCATCTCCCGATTAGTCTTCTAAGGCCCTTAGAAACTTCAATTTGTGACGGATTTTCAGAAGCTTGGTACGTAAAATACACATATGTCTTCAACTGAGTACATTTGTGGATATCGATGCAGAATTCATGATGTGGGTTCCCAAGATTCGGCCGTAACGAACTCGGCACGTTTTTATTTGTTGTTTTAAGTCTCCGAAATATAAGTCTAATTATATGTTTCCTTGATTACCTTATTATTTTAGTCAATATAGCGACGACCGTCCGCCTGTCAAATCCATTCTAATTCCTTTTATTGAAGAAAGCTATCCACAAATATTTCTATTAATTTTGATATTTTGAGATCACCTACCTAGTACATATACGGTGACATTTGTTAAAGTGGCAGTCTGCCTACAGATTCACTTAAAAATTTTAGTCAATTGTAACACCGCAGGAACAGAAGTAGGAAAACTCGTCCCTTTTAGAAGAAGGAGCTTAGTATCTGAATGACAGTTTTATACGAGTACCATACGTCTTTGTAATACTCTTCCTCACAATATCCAAAACATCAGCAACGCGCCAATTTTAAAAAAAAGGTTCAATTTTTCTTCGAAATTAAAAGTTTATTTTCTTAAGAAGGATATATGACTGTCTTATAAGCCTGCACTATATCTATAAGATTTAATCTTGTTGTGTAGTATTCCTTAAATTAAAAAAAATAAATAAAAAAAAAATCTACACCATTTTCAAGTATAATTCAGAAAATTCCAATGGAAATTCAGAAATTCCATTTGTAATTCAGAAATTCCATTTAAAATTCAGATATTCCATTTGAAATTCAGAAATTGCATTTGAAATTCAGAATATTTCAATTAAAATTCAGGAATTCCATTTGAAATTCAGAATATTTCAATTGAAATTCAGAAAATCTATTTGAAATTCCATTTGAAATTCAGAAATTCCATTTGAAATTTAGAATATTTCATTTGAAATACAGAATATTTCATTTGAAATTCAGAATATATCAATTGAAATTCAGAATATTTCAATTGAAATTCAGAATAAAAGCAAATACCAGAGCATCCACTTGAAAGTTAAAGTAAATAGTAACCATAGCATTTATCTCAATTTAATAATTTCTTAATATAATAACAGAGTAACCATATCATCCTGTCATTTGATTATTTATCTATAAACATTTAGTCAGTTTGAAGTGAATCGAACATCATAGTGTTCGGTTAAAATGGAGATAAAGGAAAACTTCGCTTTTGCGTCTATAAAATGAGAAGAGGATTTGTAGAAAAGGTTATACCATGTTGTCATTTGTCCCATCCTAAATGTATGGAGAATATCGATCAGACATGTCCCACAAAACCACATGTTCTATTGGATCAAGAAGCTGAACAAATACTAACGTGGATCGAAGTGGAACACACCATTACCTTAAATTGCATTAAGGAAAAAATATTGGCCCATTTAAAAAAAAATGTAGCTATTTCCACCATATCCAATGGACGACACACATTTCAACCTGTTCTGAAGAAAAAACTACAGGTGTGCCCGTATGGGTACTAGAGCTGTACAGACTCTACCAAAATCAAGAGGACCAAATATGCATCTTATTGGAGCAATAGGGATGTGCGGCGTCATAAAAATGGATAGACGGCATTGGGCTTTCAAAGGAGCTGATACAAAGGAGTGGATACAGTCAGTTTTCTCAATGTGGGTGGATATGGGGAACCAGTTGTCAGAACTTGTTTTAGTTGTTGACAACGCTCCATGCCACAATAGATTGGAAGAGATATTTTCACAGTCTCCTGCATCTCTTTTAAGATTGGCTCCATATTCACTGCAAATGAACCCAATTGAAACAATATGGAGTAAAATTAAAAGCTATGTCAGATGTCACATGCATTTCATGAAACTACTTGTAATTTTAGAAAATATAAATACATATGTAGATCGCATGACCAAAAACTTCCTTATTATTTCATACTTCATAGTTTTTTAGATATGATATTGTTCTTAATTTCAATTGAAATATTCCGAATTTCAAATGGAATTTCTGAATTTGAAATGGAATTTCTGAAATTCAATGGAATTTCTGAATTACGAATGGAATTTCTGAATTTCAATTGGAATTTTCTGAATTACACTTGATCGTTGTATATCGCTTTAAAAAGCTCAACAACTTGTGAATGTTCACACCGGCTAAATCAACCTTCTGACTGCCAGTGTAGGACACACAACCAGGAACTATCTTGCACATTCCAGGAGAACCGATATCTTTGGGTATCCGACATGTAAGCTAAGTTTTCAGGGTCAGATCCGAAAGTCAACGAATGATAGATGGTCACAAAAGGGGTTGTGAATATGGCAAAATTATGTGGCCTAATCTAGACTTGACCGCTTTGCTGTCGATGGTGAGAACAAATGTGTTAGTCATTGTGTCCGTCATGACAGGTCACTCTCTGATCCGAAAACATACTGAAGGTTGCCAGTAATGACTTTTGCAGAAGCTGTGAGGACGTCGAGGAAGAAGAGTCTATAGATGACTAACACATTTGTTCTAACCATCGACAGCAAAGCGGTCAAGTCTAGATTAGGCCACATAATTTTGCAATGTTCACAACCCCTTTTGTGACCATCTATCATTCGTTGACTTTCGGATCTGACCCTGAAAACTTAGCTTACATGTCGCATACCCAAAGATATCGGTTCCCCTGGAATGTGTAAGATAGTTCCTAGTTTAGCAAGCTTGTCTGCTCTACAATTCCCTGGGATATCTCTGTGACCTTACACCCAGAACAGGTGAATTTTGAACCATTTAGCCATCTCGTTGAGAGATCTGCGACAGTCGAAAATTGTTTTTGAATTCAGAAATACGTTCTCCAGGAATGAAATGGTTGTCTGACTGTCTTAGGAGATATTTATGTCAAGCGATTCCACCACTCATTTGATTGCAAGGATCTCCGCTTAATAAACACTATCCTTCTCGATAAGACCAGTCAGAGTACACCCCAAAGCGCACCTGGTCGTCAAGTTTGGAACCATCCATATAGAAGTCTCTGAAACTTCTATTACCAGGGGTATTGTAGTTCCAATCGTTTCTATCAGGAATAGAGGTACCGTAATTTTTTTCAAAAAGCGGCTCAGACAAAACATCGGCCATTGTATCAAGGATAACACAGAGTCCGTAGCCACCGATTGACCAAAGAGAACGCTCCCTTAGCCTCACAACAGTGGTCCCCCTCAGTGCGGCTATGATGCACGAGCAAGCCATTCTTTGGATCTGGCTGAGTATTGAACCCTAGGTACACTTTTGAAGAGCCGTCCGCCGAACCGCAACACCATATAGCTAAAAAGAACTACTTCTGGTGTGCACGGATTTACGCCTAGGCCACTTTTATAAGCCCACTTCGCTGTCACACGTAGAGCTTCCTGAAATATATCTTTAAGAGTGCTGGTAAACTTTCCCGCAGTAGCAACGTGACCTAAGCGCCACATAAATTTCCTCTAAACAATCAAGTCCGGCAAACTTTTGCAACTAGACGTGGCAGTGATCACGTCCAAGGAGCTTACGAAGCAAAAGCCTGGTTACGAATTTTACTACGTGGTCAACATAAAGTTCACCAAGTGCTAGTAAGCCACTTAATAGCTTCTACATAGGGCGGTCATTTGATTTCGAGATGTTCATCACAGTTTTTTTTTTATTAAAATTTTAAACGAATTTCCTAACTAAACTTAACTAAAATATGTAGTGTGAATTATAAGTCCCTAGCACTTATCCTATCTGCGGGCTCCTAAATCTTTGAAAACCCAAGTAAAGTGCACTTTTAAGTAGAATCTCGTCTACAGTTTCCTACTTGGCTTTTCCTTAACTCACATAGTAATGCATTTTTGAATGACTCAAGGAGTTTTGCTTCAGTCGCTCCTTAAGTCATACATTGGCTTGTATTCAAAAGGAAAACTTATTCCACTACTTGTGATGGAAATAAACACTTGTTAAGTTTATTTTAAGTTATTCACCCCTCATTGTAGATGCTACGCAACGCATGCAGAAAGCAGTAGCAGTGGAAAGGCAGCCAACTTTGGCAAAATGTCATGTCAACTTAAGACTTTGGTATTTAAATACCAATTTATTGTCGAGTGAAGGGAACATGGATTTCAATACCCAACGCTGCAAAGGCTTAAGGGATACATATTTAAAGTTTGGAATAGAGTTTCTCTGAGATTTAAAACAAATGCAAATACTTGTTATGTTACCTTAATAAATCCAAATAGAAATCTTCAGTTATTTGGCCTATGATTACAATAAACAAATTATCACCAGGGGGATCATCTTCTATGTACTAAAACAATAGAATTTAAAGTAACCCATGGTGACCTCACAAATGCATAGAACGTACTTTTCGTTTTGATAGCTTTTCCGTTTGTCCTACGCTATTGTGTTCTTTTACTATCATGGTAATACAATCGCTTTCTTCTGCATCCTTTTCTCGTGACTTTTTCGGAGCCTTCTTTGATTTGACAGATTTAGATTCGGTTGGATTCAAATAGTTCTTGTCCCTAAGACTCTTTGAATTTCCCGTGAATGGAGTTGCTTGTTTCTCTTCCAGATCTCTTAGCCAATATTGATAAATATCAAACATAAGTTCTTCATTGATTTTCTTATTGACGACATCAAAATCATTCATAAAGTTGTGTATTGCTTTCATAACTGCCATCATGAGTTGATTTCCAGAGTCATCTTTAATGTGGCTCTTGCGTTTTGATGAACGTGGTTGATTATTTAGGTGCTGTTTCAGGTCATCTAGATCGAGTATAAACACCGAACGTCTAAGGCCTGATTTAACCTTATTTTTAAATGCATATTTTACGGATTTCAAGCCATTGCCATGGAAGTTGATGCAATAAAGGTTATAATTTTTAGTATCCTTTAAATGCTAGGAACGAGTTAGCATATAGGGACTTTTATATTAGATTTAAGGAGATTTTGTGCATTTTTATAGTAGATATTTACCATTGCGTTCAATCTCTTTAAGCTCATATCGCGTTATTTACGATTCAGATTTATAAAAATATATTGAGAGACAATTATTTCGATATTTATTATAAATAAATATTGTAATGAATTTGGAAATTCCAATGTTATGTCATAGATATACATTGAGAAAAGAATGGGACGTTTGTTTGTTCGAAAAGATTACAGGACGTTCGACAGTTGGACGATATGGAAAATTTTAATCGCCCAAAAGATTCTTGATTCTTATCAATGAAAATTCTTTTAGCATCACATTGCCCGTTGTAGAGTTTATTGGGAAATTTGTATTTTCGCACCATTCACTGTCCATTAGGCTTAAAGGTGGATATAAAGAAGAAATTTGTTTAGCTTCGCAGAAAAGCATACCCAATTAAACGTGCCATCACGGCGTCCAAAATTGGACAGAGTACGACAGGATCCACTGTTCAATTCTCAACCTGCTGCATCACAGTCGCACTGAGGACATTGTGGACACTGCTGTCGCTACGGACGCTGTATTATCACACAATGCCCTATGCTCGATGCTTTTCGATAAAAAGTACTGCACACTATTCCTGATAGAACCGATTGGAACTACGATATCCCTGGTAATAGAAGTTACATAGACTTTTATACGGATGGTTTCAAACTAGACGACCAGTTGGGTTTTGGGGTTTGGGGGGGGTTTGTGTGTTTTTGGGAGAAGTGTTCGGAGGGCCGGCCCCCCGAACACTTGGTCCCACATTTGGATATCAGATTCGTATTCTACACTCAAACGCCTTGATTAGAGCCCCAAATTGCCATGATAAGTAAATAAGTCCTGTTAGTAGGGTGTATTAAGGAACGGGTGGAGCCCCAGAAAATTGGTCCCACATTTGTATAAAAAAATCGTATTCTACTTGCAAATACCTTTCATTCGAGTCCCATAGGTGTTTGGAAGTTAAGCAAGAATCTGATATCAATATTCGGTGGCTATTGAATGAAAGCTATTTGAGATTAGAAAACGAATTTGATATCCAATGACCAATGGCAATGTGGGGTTCAAATAAATGATATTTGAGAGTATTTCACGATGCTTATAATATTTAGGGCTAAGAGCTTCTGGGTGTCAAATGACAGGTACTGGGGAGTAGAACGCAAAATTTATACCTACTTTCGGGACCAATTTTCTGGAGGTCTACCACTTTCTCATATGTGGCTCAAAAAAATTAAGTGTTTTGGGAACCACACCATCCTCCACAACACCCTTAAATCTGACATATATATTTACCGACCATTGCAATATAGGGCTCAAATGAATGGTATTTGGGAGTAGAGCACGAAATTGATACTCACATTCGGGACCACGTTTTTGGGTTTCACACTACACCCTTAAACCACCAACCACCATCCTGGGTGCCTTCCCACTCCCAAAATCCCCGTGAGAATATCGGCCTCAAATAAAGTCTTTTAAGAATGGCCCTAAACTCTCCGAGCGAATTCATAGGCCAATTAAGATCATATGGATTCAGATAAAGGCAGTTATATTGTTATACTGTTAGTCAAGCGATATACCATTTTCGTAGCATGGAATTTCACTAAAAGCTCTTTAATTGCCAAATATTAATATTCAAAGGATAATTTTGTTCCATATTGCCCAATATTTTTTTTGGGGTTGGACGACCCTTCGCATACTTGAACCCAATTTTTAATACCATATACCCTTAATTTGAGCATCATATTGATATTTACGCCCAATATGTTTTTTTGTGGTTGGACGACCCCTCGCATTTTTTATCCCAATTTTTAATACCATATTCGTATTCTACTCCCCAATACCTTTCATCGGATACCCATACTGTCCCTATCGGTCCACTTTGATTTTAAATTGTGTTTTGGGGTAACGGGGGAGGGTCCGCCTTCTTCCAATATAAAAAAAAACTAAAACGCCTTTTCTTTCTTCCTGGCCATTTTCGTAATCTACTCCCGAATACCTTTCATTCGAGTCCCATATTGTCATTATCGTCGAATAAACCTGTTTTTTGGAATCGGGGCGGCCCCCAAATTAATTTGAAGCAAATTTTTAATATGAAATTCTTAGTCTACTCCTGAATACCTTTCATTTGGGACCCACATTGACCCGATCGGTTTATTTTGAGGTCGTACTTTTAGGGTAAGGGGGGGTCCACTCCCCTACCGATATCAATAAATTATATAGCCTATTGCTCCTTCCGGACCACTCCCCACAATCTGTGAAAATTTGAACGAAATCGGTTCAGCCGTTTAAGAGTCTATACGGAACAATCAAATTTACAAGCAAAGAAACAAAGAAACAAACAAACAATCAAGCAAACATTGTCTAAGCAACGACGGAAGTAATTTATAAAATCCTGGAGTTGAAATTACCCAAAGTAAAGTTCAAAAAAATAGTTTCCAAAAATAATCTGCATAGGGAAAAGGGTTAGCAGAAACTAAAAAGATTAAAACTTTGAACTACCGATGGCTAAAACGCACTTAATTTTGGTTAAATGTCATCCGAAGCCAGTTTATGTTATCAGTTATTCAACTCTTTAAAAAATAACGGGGGGAAGCCACCACCACTTACCTTTATTTTCACATGTGAATTTTCCTTACTACCAGGGCATACTGTAGCTACGATATGAATAAAAGATTTACTTGGAAATTCTTTACATGCTCATTGTAACTGTGATAGTTTTGATGGCCACTTAACTTAAATTAACATTTGGTCTGAAAAGGATACTTGGCAAAGGGTAAGTGGCACAAATGACACACAACCCCTTTAGCTGCATCGAGTTTCGCATATCTACAAAAACATTTACATCATAAAAGGATGCTTATTTCGTTACAAGCAAGATTAATGATAGACTCTACTCTTGGGAAGTTAACAAAAGAATGCTAAAAAGAGCGTATAATTAGTATTTAACACTTTTGTCGTTACTGTACTTAATGTGGTAGCGTGGTAGAAATCCTTTTTTTGGGCTGTTCTTAATGTGTTGCCAAGTTCAGTCAATAAAAAGTCATTTGCCACAAACAGGCAGACAGACACAACATCACACATGTCCTTACCATGCTTAAGGCACATGTGATGACACTTATCAAAATTAAACATAATTTTTCATTTTCTTTGGGGCAAGCTTTGGTAGCTCTGAAATCTTCCCATTCCCAATGTGGGTAGTGTATCCTTTTTTAAAGCAAAACAATTTATCACTTGTCATTAAAAGCTTACAATTCTCTACATACGTACACGACTCACATGACTTGGAATAATTTTAATGAGCTTTACCAGGAAAATTATCATGAGGCTAGGAATTTAAACAGAATTTTAATTGCGTCTTGGGAAAATTAATTTTTAGTTGCTTTCAAGAAAAATTGATGATTATGTAAAAAAATCTCTAACACATTTTGTGAGATTAATCTGAATAATGATTTTTATCTGCAATAAGGTAAGATATTCCCTCCCAATCAAATGAATGGCAACGTTTTGATGACATGTAGAAATGAATTTGTTCACCTCACTTCCAACTCACCAAAGACTCCGTTTACTTGTAACTTGTTTGTCATTTTCAAAGATATGTGTTTTCAGTTAAATACATCATGTCTTTGAAATGTTTTGCGGGCATTTAATTGCATTTTGCAAAAGCTTTTCATATAGCACTTTCAATTAAATTGGATGAGGCTGCACTCCAATTCCTATCCCCCTTCTCCCAATAGCTATAGTATTTTCATATCTTGCCTTCGAAAAAGGCCGGAAGTTAAGTGCATTTCTCAATATGGCCGTTACGTCTTGTTTGTTATTGTTGCCACCCACTCTCCAATAAATTAACGGAAATGCATACAACCTCTTTACTGAAATTGCAGTATCTAGCCTTGCCTAACCATACTATACCGGGTTTATAGTCATATCAGTTTACCAGTTGAAATGCAAATATCCACAAGCTAAAGACAAACAGACCAACCGACCACAACATTGGAATCATTGCAAGCGTCACAACCCAACCCATCCATCCATCCATCATACTCCTGCTAACGCGTAGATGTCCTATGTTCTGAGTGGGTACTCTTTTAATTGAAAGGTGAGATGCATTGGCAAATTTTATAAGCCCATAGTCTGACTTTGGCTTCGAACTCATCTGGCTAGCTCTTTACTGCTCTACCTAAGTCATGTCAGAAAGAAATCTTTCGCACCAACAGCAAAAAAAAAAAAAACAATTAGACAAACTGCATCGAATCAAGTGAAGTTATGACTTGAATTACAGACATTGCACCCTGAAATTTCTTATGGATTCACTTTGAAAATTGACTAGGGTTATTAAGAAATGTAGGAAACGAAAGGCATGAGGCAATGGCTATAAACTTCAAATAAAAGTTAGGGATGCCAATTCACATGCATTATTGAGGTCCAACTAAAGCTACCATTAGACGATCAGACATGTCATATAAAACTACAAAAATAGCAACTCTGAAATATGCTACTTTTTCGATTAAATCGAGCTTTTATTTCATCAAATATACATGTAGACACATGTCTATAAAAAAAAGTACAATATATAAGAGAATATACGCCGATTAGAGCGCGCTCTATACGTATATGATGTACATAAGACAAGTCTTATGAATACAGAAAGTGACAGCTCGCATGACATGTCTGATCGTTTAAAATCTTACATAAGGGAATAATTAACGCATTTCGGTACAGAATTGTAATGGGATATTTAATATAAATGACGATAAGCATCACAAATTTGAGTAATGTCTACTTAGTATGTTCTTTACGAAATATAAAAGGAATTGGAAGAACAATATGGAAAATCAAGTGTTGCTTTAAGTCATCCCTTTTTGCGATTTATTCATTACCATTGCCACCTACATTTTTCAATAATGACCGAGCAATTGCCAATGGTTATGTTTTGTGTACATTGTTCTCTGACATAGACGAGCTTTGGTTTATAACGATTATTTGTTGTGGGTGATATTCATTTCTTCTTCATTACCCTTGTTACCACCTAACCCCAAATGGCATTTCTTTTTTCTTTTGCTTTTAAAAGTAAACATTTTAATGCATTTGCTACGGAAATTGATTTATGAGTTTTCTTTTGCTTGCAACTAACTACAGAAAGAACTCTTCTCGTAAACCAATGTAGTCGATAAACAAAAGGGGATCTTTGCACTCATATGTCTCGAGAATCCATACTCAAAGCATATGAATGCAAGGATAACTGTGAAAAATAAAGGGTTTGATGCGTTGTATGCATGACTGGCTTAGCGTAGTCACATTTGCCTGCAAAGCCTGAGCGCCATCCAGTCATTTTACAGTGCATCGTATGCCTCAGTGGCATGGTATTTGGCATAAATTAGGGGTAACATTTGTTTGATTGCCATGTTAATTACGGTTTTGCACTCACAAGTGAAATCACTTAAATTACTGAACAGAATGCGACAGAATTTAGATTGTAGGGTGAGGAAAGGAAAGGGAAACAGCTAAGATGTCCAGGATGACAGAGGAAATTAAAACAAATATTAAGAAAAATATTCTTTGAAGTGGATAATTATAGAAATGCAACTTGTCTATTGACGCATACCAAAGAAAGGATCGATTATGGCATCTGAATTTAAGAATGTAAGTAAATTTGGAAAAAATTAGTTCGAAAAAAAAAAATTGTGCATAGAGAAAATTGCAATGACATTTTATCATTTGATAACATTCTATTACCATTTTGTCTTAAGAGAAAGTTGAAGCACATTTTGACTCAAATATGTTCCAATTTGGACCGAATACTAATAAGTACAAGTCAGTGTTCAATTGTATATAACAAGATATTGATCTTATTAGTAGCTAAAGGGTGATTTTTTTGAGGTTAGGATTTCCATGCATTAGTATTTGACAGATCACGTGGGATTTCAGACATGGTGTCAAAGAGAAAGATGCTCAGTATGCTTTGACATTTCATCATGAATAGACTTACTAACGAGCAACGCTTGCAAATCATTGAATTTTATTACCAAAATCAGTGTTCGGTTCGAAATGTGTTCATTCACCGTAACGTTGCGTCCAACAGCATCTTTGAAAAAATACGGTCCAATGATTCCACCAGCGTACAAACCACACCAAACAGTGCATTTTTCGGGATGCATGGGCAGTTCTTGAACGGCTTCTGGTTGCTCTTCACTCCAAATGCGGCAATTTTGCTTATTTACGTAGCTATTCAACCAGAAATGAGCCTCATCGCTGAACAAAATTTGAACACATTTCGAACCGAACACTGATTTTGGTAATAAAATTCAATGATTTGCAAGCGTTGCTCGTTAGTAAGTCTATTCATGATGAAATGTCAAAGCATACTGAGCATCTTTCTCTTTGACACCATGTCTGAAATCTCACGTGATCTGTCAAATACTAATGCATGAAAATCCTAACCTCAAAAAAATCACCCTTTATATCTAAAAACAAACCGATCTGAACCATATACTACATGGATATCGAAAAGCCTAACAGCGAAGCTTCTAGGAACCGAGCAAGGATTATTGAGAGACCGGTTTACATGAGAACTATATTAGGTTATAGACTGATTTTGGCCGATTTTGGAACAGTTTTGGAATTCGTAACAAAACATTGAATGCAAAATTTCAGCCAAATCTGACATAACTTATGGCTTGTAAGGGCTCAAGCAGTCAAATCGGCGATCGCTTTATATGGGAGCTATATCAGGTTATAGACCGATTTGAACCGTACTTGGTACAATTGTTGGAAGTCATAACGGAACACTACGTGCAAAATTTTAGCCAAATCGGACAAAAATTGCGACTTCCAGGGGCTCAAGAAGTTAAATCGAAAGATCGGTTTATATGGGAGCTATATCAGGTTATAGACCGATTTGAATCGTACTTGGCGCAGTTGTTAGGAGTCATAACGGAACACTACATGCAAAATTTCAGCTAAATCGGTCAAAATTGCGGCTTGTAAAGAAATCAACTCCCGATTTGGGAGAGAAGTCGGGAGTAGTCAAACCGGGAGATCGTTTAATATGGTTAATCTGAACCGATATGGCCCATTTGGAATCCCCAATTACCTAATAATAAGTACCTGCGCAACATTTCGAGACACTTAGCCCTGGTAACCTTTTATTTGAGCCACATATTGCCATGGAGGGAAATGTGTACTATTTGGAGGTAGTTTTGGGAAGGAGCAGTGCGCTCAATACATGGTCCCACATTTGGACATCGGGTTGGGTGTTTTGGGGAGGTAGACCCTCAGAAAAATGGTCCCGAAATTGAGTATCAAAATCAAGCTCTACTCCCCAATACCTTTTACTTAAACCCCACATGTACATGGTCGTTATATATGCCCGAGTTAGAAGTGTTTTGGGGAGTGGGGTGATCCCACAAATAATTATTGCAAAAGTCAGTAAATATGTCCGGTTTGGACAATATCGAGCTCCACTGTCTGAAAGACCCAAATGGTCTTGGCGAGCAAATACGTCCTATTTGGGGGTTGTTATGGTGGTGGGACGTCCCCCAGACATTTGGTCCCAAATGTTGATATCAGATTCATGGTTTACTTCCAAATACCTTTCGCTTGAGCCCCATATTTCCATAGTCGGCAAACATGCCCGGTTTGGGTGGTGTATTGAGGGATGGGCGGCCCCTCAGTGATTTGGCCTTGAAAATATATATCAGAATCGTGTTCTGCTCAAAAATACCTCTTATTTGAGTCCCATATTGCAATGGTCAGGAAATACTTCCTATTTGCTTGGTGTTATTGGGGGGAGTGGCCCCATAGATATTTTTTCACGAAAATTGATATCAGATTCGTGCTTTACTCCCAAAGACCTTTCATTTGAGCCCCATATATCTATGGTCGTCAATTTGTCCTCTTTGTGGCATGTTTTTGAGGAGGGACGGCCCCCCAAAACTGGGTCCCATATTTGGATATCAGATTCGTACTCACTTCAGATCAGATTCGTACTTCAACAAACAAACAAACAAACAAAAGAAAAGAAAATTTCATATAAATTTGGTCTTTATAGAATTAAATTCCCACGAAACCATTCGGTTTGTCTGTAGGTTGAGATCTTAGCCAAGCTGTAGTATTTAAGTCTAAAATAAGAATAACAATCATATAATTCAAAATTTTACTAATTTAAATTGTGCTTACAACAATACTTTTAAAATTTCTTATTCATTCTTAGTGTGATATTAAGTACTTCTTGACCATATTCATTCTTATTACATTACTAGCTGACCCAGGCCCGCTCCGCTGCGCATTCTTTTACTTTACATGGAACAAAAGTTTTCTTGGAATATTTATTGTCGACAATTAAAGATCTTTTAGTAAAATACCATGCTGCGAATATAGTATATCGCTTGACTAATTGTTTAACAATATAAGTGCCTTTGTCCGATTCCCATATGATCTACTCACATGATATCTGATTTAGGGATGTTTTCGGGGGTGAGGTAGTCCCCCAGGCACTTGGCCCTGAAAAATATCAGCATCGTGCTTTTCTTTCAAAAACCATTTTTTTAAACCCCTTATTGCTATTGGTTTAGGGGAGTTTACACGATGAGGCGTCCCCCAAACATATGGCCCAAAATAGTTTATCAAATTCGTTTTCTAATCTTTAATACCACATATTGGCATGGTCGAAAATTTGTTACCCTTTGCGGGGTGTTTTGGGGAAGGGGTGATTCCCTAAATACATGGTCCTACATTTGGATATCAAATTCGTATTCTACTCCCAAATACCTTTATTTTGCGATGGTCACTAAAAACTTGCTGCTTGTGGGGTATTTTGGGAAGGGGTTGACCCCCAGAAAATTGGTCCCGAAAGTGGCTATCAATTCTAGCTCTACCTTTCAATACCTCTAATTTAATCTCCACATTGACATGTTCGGTAAATATGGCTGATTTAGGGGTGTTTTGGGGATTAGGGTGGTCGCCCAAACACTAACCCCGGAAAATATATCAGCAACGTGCTCTATTCTCATATATCTATATATCATTTATATGAACCCCATATTTTGGGAAAGAGCTTGACCCCCAGAAAATTGGTCCCGAAAGTGGGTATCAATTCTATTTGGGGATTGTTATAGTGGTGGGATGTCCCCTAGACAGTTAGTTCCTAATGTTGATATCAGATACGTGGTCTACTCCCAAATACCTTTAATTTGAGCCAAATATTTCCATAGTCGACAAACGTGACCGGCTTGGGGGGTGTTTTGGGGGATGGACGGCCACTAAGTGGGTTGGCCTTGAAAATATATATCGGATTCGTGTTCCACTCTAAAAACCCTCTTATTTGAGCCTCATATTCCAAAAGTCAGCAAATACTTACTATTTGGGTGTTGTTGTGGGGGTGGGAATGGCCCCATAGACACTTTTCCCGAATATTGATATCAGATTTGTGCTTTACTCCCAAAGACCTTTCATTTGAGCCCCATGTGGCTATGGTAGTAAATGTGTCCCCTTTGGGGGAGGTTTTTGTGGAGAGGTGGCCCCCAAACACTTGGTGTCATATTTGGATATCAGATTCGTATTCTACATTCAAATACCTTTTATTTAAGCCCCATATTCCCATGGTCAGTAAATAAGTCCTGTTTGGGGGGTGTTTTGGGAAAGGGGTGGACCCCCAGAAACGTGGTCCCACATTTGGATATCAGATTCGTATTCTACTCGCAAATACCTTTCATTTGAGTCCCATATTGCCATGGTCGGTAAATATGTCCGATTTAAGGGTGTTTTGGGAGTTGGGGATTTGCGACAAATAGTAGCGTTGTAGATTCCTTCAATGTTCAGGATGTCAAGTGATTTAAAAAGATTATGATGCCTTGATGTGTTTTAATTGGTTTTGTTGTTTTTGTATAGGAATTTTACAAGTCGGTTTTGATACTTTTGGAGCAGCCTACATTGCTTTGATTTACCCCAAGCCGTGATTCCATGTCATAATTGTGATTCGACGAGAGAGAAGAAGGCTTGCTTTAAGACATAGTATGGTGAGCAGTTGCTTAGATGGTATAGAGCAAACATGGACCTTCGTAATTTTTTAGTAAGTTCTTCGATGTAAGCTTTCCATTTGAAATTATAATTGTTGTTTTATGTAGGCAGTTAAAATTGTGAAAGGTTATCTCAATATCTGAATGAGGAATGTGTCGAGGTCTAATGTGCATTAGTTTTGTTTTGCTGGAGTTTATTATAAGGCCATTGTCGTGGCACCATTTACAGACTGTATTAAACTCAGATTTCATAACTTTTTCTGCCTCTTTTACGTCTTTGTGTGAAACGACTATAGAAGTGTCGTAAGCATATGAGAACATTTCGCTATTATTCAGCAATTTCGTCGTATATGTATTGGACCCAGTTTGGAACCCTGCGGTACTCCGAAGCTTGTTGTTATGTGACTGCTCATCGTATTATCTATTTTTACCCTATACTTTCTGCAATTGAGATAGCTCTTGAACCAGTTTAGGCAATTGCGTCTTATTCCCGATTTTTCTAATGTGTTCAGTATCTGGGTGTGAGACAGGGTGTCGAATGCTTTGCTAAAATCTATAAAATAAAAAAACAAGGCAATGGTTTTTATTATCAAGATTTCTATTGATGCAGTTGGAGAAATATCCGAGAAGCTGATTTATATTTTTTTCCTTTTGGAATCCATACTGGTTTTCGCTTATTACTTTATATTTCTTCAGGAAGCTATTTAGTCGCCTAACCATGATTTCCTCCAATACTTTTTCTATAACAGATAGAACAGAAATGGGTCTATAATTGTTGAAGTCAGCTTTGCTACCATTCTTGTATATAGGCCATACTAATGACGTTTTTAAAAGTTCGGGAACAATTGAGTCATTAAGGCTTCTGTTTATGAATGTGGTGATGATTGGCGTTAGATATTCCGCGCCTGCTTTTAAATCCACAGCTCTCACGACATCAATCCCAGCACTTTTCCTTTCGTTTAGAGTTTTTAATATATGGTATACCTCTTCTTCATTGGCTTCTTCCACGAATATGGACTTGGACTGGTTTTGATTGGGCAAATGTAAATTATTTTATTTACAGTGTTGTGGCAAATTTTTCCGTAAATTCTTTTGTATTTTCAGTTGAAAAGTTTTTTTTAATAGTCTCATCTATATTTTAAATTTTTTACCTGTTTTTTTATTTATAATTTGACATGTGCCGCGTATATTGTTTTTATTTTGCAAAAATTTATTGTAATTGTATTGATTTTTTGAATAGTTTATTTTTTTATTTAGTTTATTATTGAAATTTTTATATATATTTTGTTAGTTTTGTTGTTTTTGTTCTTTAACCATTTTTTGTGCAATTTATCCCGTATTTCGCAACATTTAAGTGTTTCGTTGTTTAACCACGGATGTAGATTTCTTTTTTTAAGTTGATTTTTTACGGAGTATTCGCATTTTTTATATATTTCTTCGAATTTCGTATAGATTTTGTTGATTAAATCATTGGTTTGGTTTATTATCATTGTCCAGTCTGTATCTTTTACCAATTGGTTAACTTTTCTATTATTAAATTTAACTTTTGTATTACCCTGTGCATCCTCTCCTTTTCTTATTTTTGTTTTGTTTCGTTTATATGATCCAAGCATCCTATTATCTCGCAATGATCTTATATTTATATGAAGTATTGAAAGAGGATAATTCATAATTTCATTTTTAATTTCACTAAATTTTTTTATAATTTCGCGTGTGTAATTCATTTTTAATTCATAGGAAGTTTTTCGACGACAAAAAAGTTTTGTGTACTTTATTTTTTTATGTACGTGTTTTTTTTTAAGAAAAAATGTATAGAGCTTTAGCTCGCAAAGGATAAGAACAACAGTTTTTGTTTTCACTTAATGTCTTTTTTTATTTCGATTTGTGTGTTTAATTGCATTTTGATTTATTTTAATGGTAATCGATTTTAGTCTGATTCATTATATAAACTTATTGGGTTGCCCAAAAAGTAATTGCGGATTTTTCATAAAGTCGGCGTTGACAAATTTTTTTACAGCTTGTGACTCTGTAATTGCATTCTTTCTTCTGTCAGTTATCAGCTGTTACTTTTAGCTCGCTTTAGAAAAAAATTGTAAAAAAAGTATATTTGATTAAAGTTCATTCTAAGTTTTATTAAAAATGCATTTACTTTCTTTTAAAAAATCCGCAATTGCTTTTTGGGCAACCCAATATAAAGGATGAGCTTTCGTTTTTGCGCGCATATATAATGCCATTTCGCACCCATACAGACTTCCAACCGTTTTCTTTTGCCTTCATCTTTGCTGCCCACAAAAGACGCCTATTGTGCATAGTCAGCTCATCATTAATATACACATAACCACCGCTTTCATTTTCTGGTTCGCCTTTCACCACACTTGTTTTTACACGATGGCTCTTTAGCTTTCCCATTAACTTCTTTTTCTTATCGAGAGTTGAAAATTCCACAATTATTTTCCTCTTCCTTTTTATTTTATATACATGGCTTATATACTCTCTACTCACATCTACGCCAAGAGAATCCGTAATTCTCTTAACAACTACTTCTGCTTCGATATCCATGTCTTCCACATTATTTATCTATATGTTTTTGTCTATCGATTGTTACTCTAGTCTTTGTATGCGCTTGTTGAGTTCATCTATTTGTTCGGACTTTTCTTTATCTTTTTTCTGTAATTCGCTCACTTGTGCTGCTATGGTTGCTACATTTTTATTCATCTCCACTAATGTTGAATCCAAATGTGACTTCAGATCCATGCTTAGCGATGAGATCCTTGCTGCAATTACCGTTCGCTTTCAGTGCTACAGCTCGACTCGACTCATAGAAATTTTATCTTCAGACAAATTTTATTTTAACATAAAATTTCAAAGAAATATTGTCTTTAGAGAAAAATGCATAGACATTTTGTCTTGAGCGAATATTTCATAGAAATTTTGTCTTTAGATATAATTTCATAGAAATTTTGTCTTTAGAGATAATTTTATAGAAATTTTTATTTTAGTGAAAATTTCATAGAAATTTTGTTTTCGGAGAAATAGTCATATAAATTTTGACGTTAGAGAAAATTTCATTTCATTTATCTAAAAAAAAAAATTCAAAGTAATTTTATCTTGAGAAAAATTTCATAAAAATTTTATCTTGAGAAAAATTTCATAGAAAAAAACGAAAAATAACATAAAATGTTTGTATGGTCTTCCGCGTCTAAAAAAAATGAAGGTAAAATTAATAATAAAAACAAGGCAAGGATGATGGTTTCAACAAATTAAACTAGTAAGCGAAGAGATTTGTGAACGCTGGTAGCTAGAACTTAAAAGTAATTGCAGAGTACACTCAACTCAAATTTCTAAGCAAACAAAACAAGTAAAAATGCGTTAAGTTCGGCAGGGCCGAATCGGGAGATTAGTCTATATGGCAGCTATATGCTAATCTGAACCGATCTGGGCCAAATTGAAGAAGGATGTCAAAGGGTTTATCACAACTCACTGTCCCGAATTTTGGCAAAATGGGACAATAAATGTGCCTTTTATGGATGCAAGACTTTAAATCGAGAGATTGGTCTATATGGCAGCTATATCCAAATCTGAACCGATCTGGGCCAAATTCAAGAAATAAGTCGAAGGGCCTAACACAACTCACTGTCCCAAACTTTAGCAAAATCGGATAATAAATGTGGCTTTTATGGGCCTTAAACCGTAAATCGGTGGATCGGTCTATATGGAGGCTATATCAAGATATAGTCACATATGGCCCATCTTCGAACTTAACCTGCTTATGAACAAAAAAAGAATCTGTGCAAAATTTCAATATCCCTATTCGTAAAGACTGTAGCGTGATTTCAACAGACAGGCGGACGGACATGGCTAGATCGTCTTAGATTTTTACGCTGATCAAGAATATATATACTTTATAGGTGGTGGGTAAAGTAATTACATTTAGGATGTTTTTCCTTTTTAAGGCAATAGCCTCTATAAGGGAATCTTTCAAAAATCTGTTCAAACTTTAAAGTATCAAGCTGTAGCCTTAACTACAATCCATATCTTCTAATGACATTGAAAAATGGTAGTACCATATTACTTAACCAAAAGAAACGCTTGAGCCATTTGACGAAGAACTGTTACCAGATAATTTTTCTTAATATATGTATGACAAAAGAAAAACGTCGTTGTAATTTTTCCCCCGTTCATGGCATTCATATGCAAATTTTTAAAGGCAATGCTAAAGAACGGCATATCAAGTATTTGCTTGAGTTCTTGTGATAGGGTTTTTGAAAAAAAGTCAACAGACAATATTGTCACACATATCCCTTTAATGCTCCAAACAAAACCATTGCCACAAAAAAAAAAAAAAAAAAACAAAAACACAAATGACAACAAAGCTGAGGAGTAACGTTATCCTTGTGGAAGGATTTGTTGAAATGAAGAGCAAACATGCAACTAATGTGGTTCAATTTAGCTGAACAATAAAACAAGAAGGCGATGAGGAAAGTACGAATGTGGAAGCCACTAAGTCATCATATGCACCCAAAGCTATTGTTCAGTTAATGTTTGAGTCATTTTTTATGCACACGTTCTTATATATGGGAGTATGTATATATGTGGGAGCGTTTTGCATATATTTTGAAAAGATCTAACCAAGTTACAATTTATCAATTTCTGTTGTTTCGGTTGAAGCATATCAAATTGTTTTTAAAGGAATATTATTAATGCTTAACTATTAAAATGATAAATCGTTGATAATTTACATGTAAGTATGTGTCTATGCTCCACATTGATATGCATTTAAGGACATGTGTGTAAAGTGCTGCTGATGGTGGTGGTCGTTATATTCAATTTTCTAAAATTTTGTTTTATTAAAAAATTGTATTTGCCAAGATAACGAGCGGTCATTACTTTGCCAACACAATAGAGGGTTGGTTGGTTTGTGGCTATTGTTGAAGCAAAGCAAAATGATATAGGGTTGGTCTACTTCGTTGGGCTTTTCTACGAATGGCTACATATAAATATTTCTTTGTACAATATATCTGATATATGTGAATGAATTTATGTTCTATAATCACTATGTTCGAATTCCTTTTTCCAGGATTCGTCATTAAAAGTTTCGCATTTTTTGCCAAATAAGATTTATGATGTGCAAATTATGGGCCTGAGCAACTCAAATAAAAATAGTTTTTTCTTCCTCTGATACACACCAAGCTCAAGTTTTTTTTTAATTATTTATTTCTTGTTATACGCACATTTAGGGTGGTTAAACAATTAAGGAATACATGTCTATGCTTTCTGGAACCTCCTTCGCACTCCAAATACAAATGTGTGTCCATTTCCTGTTTAGCTTAATTTCCTCCTGCAGAAATTGATGTTGAGATTATCATCGTTGGGGAAACTATCACAGAAAGTTACCATGAAATATGGAAAAGCAAATGATTGATTATCTTAAGAATAGGGAAGTCAAAAAGATTTATGTGAAGAAGGACAAATTATGTAAGACAAACATTTTTCCTATAATTATATTTCTGCTTGACATCGTTACATGTGAAAAAAGTTGTTCAATCATATTTAAAATAGATTCGATAAAATTTTAATCTAGCCTTAGTGGTAATAGAATGCCAACTCACTGGATGAGGCTGATGCCAACGCGAGCCATGTAGATTTCGTAAAAGACTGCTTTGGAAACCACAACAAGTTTAAAGGAGTTGTATAGCAATGATTTAACAAGTTATACAACATAGCCCTGCAAATGTTTTGGATCGCCAAACAATTTTCCGCGAATCTTCTCGACTAAGAGTTGTAGGTGATTCCCCCGCAATTGTGTACATACACAATAAGAGAATTGGTCCTGCAAACTAATAATCGTTTGCGACTATCGAAACACTTTTGCCATAAAGAGGTTTTTTTTGCAACAAAAGAAATTACTTTGTTCCGTTTACAATAAAAAAGTTAGTTATGTTCAATAACGCAACTAATAACGAACTAACTAATATGTTGAAGCGAAACGTTACACTGTTAAAACATAAGAAAAACATAGCAATAAAAGTATTTTTTTTGGTTGTAAAAATGTCCCAATGGTTTTATTTTTTTGCGTGTAGAAGAGTTGCACTTTACTTGCCTGGACGAGTAACAAAAAAGTGTTTTGGAAAATGTAAAACGCATATGAAGATTATTTGTTCATCAAAAACGTAACAACTACGAAAAAAACTTAAAAAAATAATTGTATTACTTTGTGGTGGAAAATTCTATTTGGTGTTGTGGAAGTTGCCCACTCAAAACAAAATATCGAATAAAATAATTAAATATAAGTCTAAAATTCACCAGTCATGAAAAGAAAAGCAATCGTGAAAAGTTAACTCAGGTGATTAATAAACAAATCTTCTGGACGAGTATGATGCAATGGGTTGCGTAACAATGATGGAACGATAATGGAACCATTACCGACTTTCTTAAGATTCCGAAGACTAGGATATGCAAAGATCCTAATATTAAAACATCAGGTAGTGCAGTTACGGGAAACTCAATGAAGCCTAAATAACACGGAGCAGACGTTGAGATCATCACCCACTCCCAAGAGGCCCATCTAATGGGGGACCAATGACTGAGGTCATCCAGATAAACCTCCACCGGGGCGAGACAGCTTATCACGCTCTGATGGCGAAAATCAGCAAGGGCAAGATTCATATTGCCTTAATTCAGGAGCCATGAACAACCCGGAACAAAGTTTCTGGACTGAACCATAACAACTACTAATTATTCTATGCTAACACCGGTAATTTAGTTATTAAAATTTAAATTATGTATTTTCCCCAGAGTTGTCAACGTCGGATGCAACAGTGATGAGACAGGGAGACGGTAGAGCATACCTGGGATCACTTTATCTGCCTATCGACTCCCCGACACCGCCACCTACGTTGGAGATGCAACGGTAGCTTATCAAAGCAAAACATACAAGAAATGAACATTAATAAACGGGGCCAAGCCCTGGCAGAGTTCTAATAACCTAATAACACTTAATATTGGTAACACCGCTAACTTTCTTAATAGGATTAGGGAGGAGGTATTAGATGTAACAATATGTTCAGAAAATTTAATCAATGAGGTTCAGGATCAAAACCATGGAACGCATTGTGGATACCATGGTAAAGAGTAGGACATCTACCGCACACTTTAAATACAAACAGCATGCCTATGTCAAGGGAAGGTCGGTGGAGACTGCCCAGCATAAAATAGAAGAATCCTTCGATGCCAAGACGTATACATTGGCGGTTTGCATTGACGTCGAGAGGGCGTTTAATAATGTGCGGACCGACACATTGATTCAATCCTTTGACCAGTACCGGGTGAACCGGGTCCTTAGAGACTGCATAAACTATTTGCTAAGGAACAGGTGGATAAATTGCGGGCAGGGTTGCCAATCAAGAAAATTATTCCCTACCAAAAAATCCTACCAAACCCTACCAAATGTTCTACAAACCAAAAATGCGGTAAGTTTTTAAAGCTACTTACGGGAAGTTGGTCATTTTGCTATTCTATTCGCAACACATCAAATTATAAATTTCCAATCCTACAAAGCAGTAGTCGTTATATTCATAGGCAATCTAGACATTTCCGTCTGTCTGTTTGCTAAAAACACTCTACAGCCTTAATTTCAAAGATGGGCTGTATATTGATTCATCAAAATGGGGCTTTCGCCCCGATTTCAACGAGCAACCGTGCCGAGTTTGGATAAGGCTATTTCCAGATTTAAGGGGTTGAGCCCATAAATACACTTTTCTACCTATTTGCTACGTTTTAGTGAATTACATGGCTTCAGTGAGTTACATGGACCCCTCAACATCTGAGCATGGACTGACTGACTATATTTGTAAGTGGCTGCCATATTGTCCTGTTTTTCGATTGAAGGAATGCAAACAAGTCGCATTTCTTACTTAGTATTTACGAAATTTGGAAGAGATCCCTCAACAATCACACCAGTTACAATCAATTTCAATCCCAATATCAATTTCCAATCCCATGGCAGCCGGTTCTACGTACAGGATTGACCCGATGTAGTCCTTTATCGGCAAGGGATGCCGCCTCAGTATGCCGTACAATACATTGCCACCATAACAACTGTCAATTTCAGAACTTACGGCATTTTCCTGAAATTTGAAGCAATGAGGCTCCTTGTAACAATAATTGGCCCTTCGCATCAATGGTCTTATTCTGCACTAAGGTCCAAGAAGGTCCAAGAGAGAGGACTTTGTAAGCTAAAAGAGGAGTTGTCGAGTGTCAAAGACACTTCGAGGCTTAGGTAATTGATGGCAAAGGAAGCCCCGTATACTGGTAATCTGCAGAGGCCAGATGGAGTTTGGACGGAATAGCCCGGCGACACTTTGGCTCATTTGTTGGATACACACTTCCGTGGCTGCGATCCTGTGGGCCAGGATGGATGGAAGCTAGAGGTGGTGGAGGACAATGGCTTGTGAGAACCCATGAGAGTGTTCTTTGGGCATTGGCCACCTTTGGACCGTATAAGTCTTGAGGTCAGGATGATTTCTACCCTTTGATGTTGCAGGTGGACTGTGATTATCTGATAGACAGGTACGTCGCATTGTTTCGGGCATGTATCAGATACTCGTATGTGCCCCTGTCATAGAGGAGGGTAAGAGTGGTATTTAACAATATTCATCCGTCTGCCGGCTCTGATGAAGGCTGTGTGGAGGATGGCATTACTGGATGGATAATGAGTATGCTTCTGCATAGGGAAATCATGGCCAGCATTGGAGACACTTCGGTGACGGTGAATACGACCAGGGGCACGCCACAGGATGGGGTTATTTCTCCACTGCTATGGATTCTTGTGGTTGACGAGATTCTGTGCAAAATTCAGACCCTAAGGGTGAAGGTATGCGCTTATGCTGACGACCTAGTTATCATAGACACCGAAAAGTTCCTGGACACCCTGTCTGGAGTTCTGCATATTGCTCTTGGGGCCACGGCTTCTTGGTCTTCTGATTGTGGTCTAGGCGTTAATGCCGGGATGAAGGAGTTGGTGTGGTTCACGCATGTGCGGGACATGGATAGGGTGAATAGGGTGGCTTTGATATTTATAACTGGAGCTATGAGTACAACTGCAGCAACGTTCTTGGTGGTTTTGATAGGTATAATGCCGATTGACCCTTACGTCAGGAAATCGGCCAAGAGGACACTGTTAAGGCTGTCGCAACATGGTCAACTTCGGAGTCTGCCTGCCAGACACACATGTATATTCGATGGGGCTATTGCTGACGTGCGGAATGACTACATGACGAGGGTGGATACAAGTGATAACACCTGGAATGACAGATACGGCGGATCAGGCTTGGGGTTTCAATATCTTTACAGATGGATCGAAGATGGATAGTGGGACCGGTTGTGGAATACACATTGCGCGGAACCACGATTGGATGTCTCTTATCGGATGAGGGACGATTGCAGTATCTTCCACGCGGAAGATACTTTCCGATTGCAGGACAGCGGAGTTAGTGTTGTCAAGAAAAGTAGATCGGTCGGATTGTTTAGCAGATGGAACGCAACAGCAGGTTGTGAGCATACGAAACTACTACGGGACGAACGCTCCAACCGTAACATAGATGTGCTTTAACGATGGAAAGGATACACCTAGGAACGGTCATAGGATTTCTAACAGGACTCAATAAGCTAAGTACCCATATGTCTCGCATTGCCATTATGAATGATGATATCTGTCGCTGGTGTCATGACTGACGCCGCGGAACTTAGTTATCATTTTATTTGCCAATGTCCGGCCTTAAGTCATAATAGGAATAAGATACTGGGCTCTTTTATCTTTCAGGCATTGGAGGAGTTAAGAGGACTGAATCCAGGAAGATTGAAGCTTTTTGTCCTATCATCAACGTGGTACGAGAGGGTACAGTGGTCAATTGTGAAGCAATCAGTGACGGCTCCAGTTAATCCACCCAGATCGAAGCGTGAAACGGTATTGAAGAATCTGGGTCCTTTTCTGAAAATAACAATATTGGATTTGGTCAGGTTTAAACTAAGAGCCCATAAAGAGCAATATACGTATAGAGCATCTATCATCGACTGGAGTTTCCTCGGTGAGTCCGAAAAAGGACAATATCGTCTGTATACATAATACCTCTAATAGCGCCTTCTCCAATGCGTACACCAGCGGGTAGAACCTCGTGTAAATCATTAAAATACAAAGCGAACAGTAATGGGTTGAGTAAACAGCCTAGACGGACTCTCTGAGTAACCTCAAAAGGTAAAGATAGCGTTGAACCATTCCATACTTGACTAGTGGTGTCACAATGAATCAGACCCAGTATATTAATAATCTTCGTAGAGAGACCCACTGTGGCCAATTTATAAAAGAGAGAGTGAACTATGCTTGAAAGATTAAAGATATTATCATTCGTCGAGTAGCTCCATCTAAATCTTGCCTGTTATTCGTTCAGAATCCGAGCTTTCTCATCTTTGTGAAAGCTTCCTGATAATAAGGCACTAATATATTCGTGGAACGAATCGTTTCCTATTCTAGGTGGCCTGTCTTTCAACTGATCCACAAGTTCCCGAGTTCTTGACTGTAGTCAATCTTTCAATGTCCGAGTTGTACAAAGCCAATTTCTTTCTATTGCAAAGTTTTTTTTAATCTGCTATAGATGCCTCAGTATCTGTGGAGGATGGAAGCCTCAGTATCTGTGGCTGATGACTTTTATGAAGAAATATCACCCACATCGCGTATGTCTAAAAGATTACTAAAAACAATGTTTGAAATTAAATTAAATAGAGAACACACCGACGGGGGGTTTACTGGCAACAGTTCGATGTTAAGAAGGATTGATTTTTTCATCGCGGGGACGAACATTCTTCCAGAATTATGAAAAATGTTTGTTGGGAGGAGATGTGTGGTGGGAATTTAGAGGATGCCTCAGTATCTGTGGTCGATGACTTTTTTGAAGAAATACCACCCACATCGCCTATGTCTAACTGATTGCTAGAACCAGAAATCCGTTCCAGTTTGACTGAAATTTAATGAAGAACGCTCTGACGTGGGGACTACTGGCAACAGTTCAATGTTTAGAAGGAAGGCGTAGTACCAAAAGGCAAAACAAATTGTCGGCAATATTGCAAAGTATGCTGCTAATGGTACAGACATGCAGGAACGTGATAAGGCGGATAAGATGAAATATGCAAAGATTGTGAAGAAGTTCAAGAAAGCAAAGTTTTCTCAAACCGCACATCCAAACAGGAACATTCGCTGATTGAGGATTCAAGCTAGCCAAAAACAAGTAAAAAGGCGTAAAGTTCGGCCGGATCGAACTTTAGATACCCACCACCTCGGGTATATATGTAAACCACCTTTCGTCAAAATCTGGTGTAAAATGCATACCTTTTGTCCCATAGCAGCTATATCGAAATATGTTCCGATTTGGACCAAATAGTTAAAAGTACACATCATTCTCCAATTGTGTATAACAATATATTGGTCTTTTTAGCAACTATATCTAAAAATAAACCGATCTGAACCATATACGACACGGATGTCGAAAAGGCTAACATAAGTCACAGTCCAAAATTTCGGCGAAATCGGCCAATAAATGCGCCTTTTATGGCCCCAAAACCTCAAATCGAGAGATCGGTCTATATGGCAGCTATATACAAATCTGGACCGATCTGAGCCAAATTGAAGAAGAATGTCGAAGGGCTAAACTTAACTCACTGTTCTAAATTTCGGCGTTATCGGACAATAAATGCCCCTTTTATGGGCTCAAAACCTTAAATCGAGATATCGGTGTATATGGCAGCTATATCCAAATCTGGACCGATCTGTGCCATATTGCAGAAGTATATCGAAGGACTTAACGTAACTCACTGTCCCAAATTTCGGCCTTATGGTACAATAAATGCCCCTTTTATGGGCTCAAAATCCTTCAATCGATTGATCGGTCTATATGGCAGCTATATCCAAATCTGAACCAATCTGGGCCAAATTTAAGAAGCATGTCGAAGGGCCTAACACAACTCACTGTCCCAAATTTCAGCAAAATCGGATAGTTCATGTGGCTTTTATGGGCTAAGACCCTTAATCGGCGGATCGGTCTATATGGCAGATATATCCTTATATGTACGAACTGGCCCTAATTAAAGAAGAATGTCGAAGGGCCCAACACAACTCACAGTCCTAAATTTCAGCAAAATCGGTTTAGAAATGTGGCTTTTATGGGCCTAAGACCCTAAATCGGCGGATCGGTCTATATGGGGGCTATATGAAGATATAGTCCGATATAGCCCATCTTTGAACTTAACCTGCTTATGAACAAAAAAGAATCTGTGCAAAATATCAGCTCAATATCTCTTTTTTTAAAGACTGTAGCGTGATTTCAATAGACAGACGGACGGACATGGCTAGATCGTCTTAGATTTTTACGCTGATCAAGAATATATATACTTTATAGGGTCGGAAGTGGATATTTCGATGTGTTGCAAACGGAATGACGAAATGAATATACCACCATCCTTCGGTGGTGGGTATAAAAAAGACGAAAGTCAGTCACGCCAGTCGCTGGCAAAAATCAAAATACAACCTGATGCTTGTCCTTATGAACGACAAGACAGGGTTGTTTCTATAAATGACTGATCCGAAATCGTCACAGAACTGGAGGTTGGTGCAGTGGCCCTTGAGATATTGGTAAACAGGCTCTTCGTAGGCCTAAGAAAACGAGGTAAATATATACGTCCAATGACTTGGACGGCGCCGAAAAGCTGCTGGATGAAATGTAGATGCTCCACAAACTCTCTTAAATATCCAATGATGCTTATGGAAGTGCAGATTAGCCTAAACCACTGTATGGTTTAAGAAAATTTTAAGATCCTACTATCTAAGGAAGATCTTGGCATAAGCATACAATCAGGCGAACGAGGTTTAAGACCACGGTTACAAAGCAACATACTCATGACAGAGCAATGCGCACTTGAACTGCTGAAGCCCTTTATGCAATATTACACCTTTTGCCAACAGGCATTCACATCAAAGCGAGTGGCGTATGCACTACTGCAAACCCAGTAACCTCAGAGGCTAGAGAGACAGAACATATGGAGATGGCCGCATCCTTCAGTATCTTCCATGGGATTCGATAACTACAGTTGACTATTGCGATCCGTCTGTGACCTTCGATCATCCATTTGAGGTCAAATTTACGAACCGATGGACTTTGTCATTGTTTATTCCTTCCGGTCTATGGATCGGTACCCGACTGAAAACACAACTCCACACTGAGCTCAGCTCTATCGTCTTTCTCCCACTAAATACTTCCCGTGAAATGATTGCCAATCTTGCAATAGTCGAATCGATTTAAAGGACCTCACTAAAATCGCACATCGCGCCTATATCTCTAATGCCAGCATAGAATGGGCATTATTTCAGCACATGTCTTCAGTCCCCACAGTGGCACAAATCATTTGTGGGCAGGTTCCTCCTCCTTCTTGCTTCAATAATGCAGAAAAACAAACAAGAAAAACGGGACATGGCTCATTTAGGGCCATCCGTAAAACCCCGGCTTATATCAAAGCCAAGGTAAGTGGGCTCCCGTTCAATTGTCGAAAGTCATCCGACCATTGTCGCTTTTCGTCCATCTAATTACTAACCAATCATTAAGACCCTGCAAAAAAAGCGTCTTACATCTCCATGCGCTAGTCATTTGCTTTTAGCATTATACATTCAATGCAAATCAGGTGTACTGGAAAGATAACCACCGGCAAGTTAAAATCCATCCAGTGATTGTTATCGTTATAATGCAATAACAGTCGATAACACGAGCTTAGCACTATATTATATAAAAACAGATATATCATTGGTTTTATTTTTTTTTATTTATTTCAGTGCAATTTTCAGTGATAGTTATCGAAATCATGCGATTACAGATATTAATAACCGGTTAGTCGTGATTTGCACTACATTGTACTGAAATAAAACACAGCAAGTATAACTTGGTATAAATAGTACACATTTTCGTTATATAACAGTAACAAAAACGAACATAAAAAAATTGTAAAGGTAAAATACAAAATTTTGAACAAAAAATTCCTTCCCAAAAAATCTAAAATTTTTGCTCCGAATCCCCACCAAATCTTCAAGTCACCAAACAAAAATTTAGTCCCCATTTTTGAAAATAAAAACCCAATGTGGGGAGAAATCTCCGATATTGGCAACACTGTACAAAACAGCTATATAACTCATGAGTAGATCCCCAAGCAAAACATGTAATGTATCAGTAGACACAATCCTATGCTCAGGCAAGCATGCGAGTTTAGCCAACCGTTGGCAAGAAAGGATGTTTTTCATTCCTGCGACGATTGTGACTAATCCATGCCAAACTGATGCTTCATAAGGCGAGTAAGCAACAAACAAACAACCACATATGGCACGAACATCACGACGAGTAAGACCCCCAATCTCTTCTCAGAATACGCTTAACCTTTCCAGCTTCTCCAGTCATTCTCTCTTACACTCTATCCAAGTGGACCAGGAAACTCATTTTCTCTGAAGCAGTCATGCCTATACTGGCTTCGCCAATCGAATCAAGGTGCCCAAAGTTTATATCTTTTTTTTAAAAGTCGAAAAAGATTTTTTGCCTATTTTCAGAGAAATGTTAAACGTCACCCAAATACTCCATGTCCTGTAAGGCGGTGATACATCTTTATTGGAAAATAAGCAAAAGCGTGCTAAGTTCGGCCGAGACGAGTAGTATATACCCCCTCCATGGGTCGCATTTGTCAAGTTCTTTGTATGACTTTTTTATATATATATATGAGCTTTATCAAGTTATTGACCGATATGGACCGTAATTGTCATGGCTGTTGCAACTCATAGAAAAACACAACCTCCAAAATTTCAGGCAAATCGAGTAATAATTACGCCCTCCAGAGGTTCAGAAAGTCAAATTGGGAGATCTGTTTATATACATCAGGTTATCAGCCAATTTAGACCATACTTGGAACAGTTATTGAAAGTCATACCAAAACGACATATGCAAAATTTCAATTAAATTGGATAACAATTGCGTTCTCTTGAAGCTCAAGAAGTCTAAACGGTAGTTCGGTTTATATGGCAGCTATATCAGGTTATAAACTGTTTTGTACCATACTTTGTACAATTGTCAGAAGTGATACCAAAACACCATGTGCAAAATCCGTCAAGTCAGATAAGAATTGCGCCTAATTTCGACTAAATCGGATAAGAACTGCGCCCTATAGTGGCTCAAGAAATAAAATCGGGAGATAGGTTTATATGGCTCCCTTTAGGTTGTAAACCGTTTAAGACCATACTTGGCACAGTTGTTGAAATTTAAAACAAACCACTTCATGCTAAATTTCAGCCAGATCGGTAAATAATTGCACCCTCTAGCAGCTCAAGAAGTCAAGATCAGAGATCGCTTTACTTGGGATCTATATCAGGTAATGAACCATACTTGGCATAAAATTTCAGCCAAACTGGATAACCCGTTAGCTGCTAAAGAAGCCAAGATCCGAAATCGATTTATATGGTTGTGAACCGAATAAAACCACACTTAGCATAGTTGTTAGAAGTCAAAACAAACTACTTCATGCTAAATTATAGCCAAACAGCTAAATAATTGAACCTCTAGCGGCTCAAAAACTCAAGATCCAAGATCGGTTTATATGGGAGCTATATCAGGTAACTGCAGTTGTCACACCTATAATGCTATATGGTGTTGTGGTCTGGTAGATGGTACTTCAAAAGTCCACCTACTGCTCAATATTTACCGGATTCAAAGGATGGCTTGTTTGTGCATCACAGCCGCGCTGAGGACGATACCATACGATGCACTGAATTTAATGCTACATCTTATGCCTCTGGACATTGTGGCTAGACAAATTGCAGCGACCACTGCCGTGAGGTATAAGGAGTTTTCTCTTTAGTGGCGGCTACGAACACTATGTTATCCTTGATACAATATCCGATGATCCAGGCAGTGCGAATTACACCCTACCTGAGCCGTTTTTTGATAAAAATTATTGTACCGCTATTCCTGATAGAACCGATTGCAACTACGATATCCCTGGTAACAGAAGTTACACAGACTTCTTTACGGATGGTTCCGAACTAGACGTCCAGGTGGGCTTTGGGTTGTACTCTAAAGATCTAGAACTGGTCAGATCGAAAAGGTTACCCAACCACTGTTGTGTGTATCAAGCTGAGATCCTTGCAATTAAGGAAGATTGGCATAAATCTGACAGCCAGGCAGCCTCGACTGTCGCAGATCTCTCAACGCGAGAGTGGGAATTACCTTACACATTCCAGGGAAACTGGAATCAGTGGGTATGCCTCTAGCGACATGTATGCTAAGTTTTCAGGACGAAGCCAGAAGGACAACGAATGATAGATGGTCACAAAGAGGGGGCTGTGAGCAATCCAAAACTACGTGGCCTAATCTTGACTTGAAGAGGTCATCGAAGAAGAAGAAGAGGACATCGAAAAAGAAGAGACTATATGTCCCACACTGGCAGTCAGAAAAAGTTCCAATTTAGGTTCTCTTACTTAAACCTTACCTTGAGAACTTGTCTGATTTCGCTAATGTGAAAATTCGCAAGTTGTTGGGCTTCTTAAAGCGATCTGGATGGTTCAACGGTAGGAACTAGAAGGCATCTTCCTTCTTCTGTTCCTGTGGTATCACAGTGGACGAAAACGAATGAATCTGATGGTAGACTGCCACTTAAACCTTACCTAACCTATATCAGGTAATGAACCGATTTAAGGCATACTTGGTAGAGTTATTGTCAAGTCAAAACAAACCACTTCATGCTACATTTAAACCAAATCGGATAATAATTGCGTCCTCTAACGGCTAGAAGTTAAGCAACAAAATATGTTTATATGGGAGCTTTATTAAGTTATGATCCGATTTGGATTATATTTGGCACAGTTGTTGGAAGTCAAAAAAATCGAATGAGAATTGCGCCCTCTAGAGGCACAAGAAGTCAAGATCCAGGATTGGTTTATATGGCAGCTATATCAAAACATATAGCGATATAGGTCATTTACAATCCCAACCTACCCACACTAACAGGAAGTATTCGTGTAAAATTTCAAGCGTCTAGCTTTATTCCTTCAAAATATAGTGTCCTTTCGACAGAGAGACAAGTTAGATTGCTTTCGATAGAGGGCGTGGAATTACAAAATTAGTATACCCCATCCTATGGTGGAGGGTATAATAAATTATATTTTATCGAACGAATGCGTTAACGAAGTTTAGACGAAATGTGGAAATCCAATTGAGAACTGTGTCATTGATATCTAAAATAAGGTATTTATCAAAATGATGTAGATTGGTTCAGTCGTAGAAGTTCAGCTGTTATGACGTAACAAACATATTTATATTCTTATAAACTTCCCTTGATGTCTTATACAAATATTTATAACAATCAAGTTTATCAATATCTCCACTCTTATACTTACAGTTTCCTGTTTGTATTTTTGGAACTAAAATTGCTCAAATATTATTATGTTCACTTGTTTCTTCGAATATGAATGTCTTCGAAGAACAAAAGAATTATTTTCGGTAATTTTAAAAATATTGCAATCGCATGAATTTCACACATTCTAAAATTAAGTCATTCCACTTAAAAAACACGTTCTTGAAGAGCCTTAAAAATAAAAGAACATAACAGCAATGCTTGCATTGAACGCAGATAAATACAAGAAGCCCCTTTAAATGTGTACTTTTAAGCTTAAATGTACAAAGAATAAAAATGCGTAAAATGTGTTAATAAGGCAAATTTTGAAGGCGCACGAAAAAAAATCCATTGAAAATTAATCGTTTTGGTAAACAATTGAAAAATAGCCCATAGGAGAAATACAACTAAGAAAAAACTCAAATTTTATCGAGAGCAGAGTTTTAGACACTTGCTTGATTGATTCTTGGCGATAAAAGCGCTGACTAAGAGGCATATCAAATTCATTTAAGTTGCCTCAAGTGGATCTACTCTTCTGCTTAACTTCTTTCCGAAAAACTCTACAGTTTTTGTTGGCAATTTTAAAGTATGTGTTAATCCTCTAGGACAACAAAAAAAAAAAGAATACAAAATCCCTTACATTTCCAATTTATTCCCCTGTTTGTCATCTAATTTCCCATTCTATTTTAATTTGATTTGCTTTACATGTGCCATCATTGGCTTTTGTTGATTTATTAGAAGAAAAAAATTCCATATTACATGCAGTACATGCATGCGAGACAATTCATGGCAAATTAAAAATTGAAAAGAAATTAAATCAACTTTTCAAATGGCTTCCCAATTTTTCCATCAATTCTCCACAAAGTAAATATACAAAAAGCAAAAAATGAAAAAACAAAAGGAATTCATGCACACAAATGCCACAAGGGGTAAAAAAATCAGCGAATTTTTCAAAGTAACGCCAAATAAATAGAAAGGCACGACGGCTGGCTGGCAGGCAGAAAGCACAATACCCAAAGGAGTTGACATCCTGACAAAAAAAAAAAATGGAAACAAAACTTTGTGCATTGCCTTACATTCACCATGGCAATATACAAGTCTACCGCATCGAACCACAAAATCTCGATGGAGACAATCATATGAATATTTTTAGAGAGATGATTGGAAAATACCCGAACTTGTTTTTTTGCTATTTGAATTTTCTAAAAATTTACTGTGTTTTTTTTTTCTCATTTTCTATCAATCGATGTTTACTATGGATTCTACTAGGTTTCACTCAGTATGCAACAGCAGTGTAATTAAATTATAAGACTTTAGTTTGTTTTTTCCAGAGCAGCGAATGTTTAATCATGGGGTGCATTTACATACATGTGAGTGAGGATATGGTAGTAATAACTCATCTACAAAGTAGAAAGTGGGTAAAATGTGTGCAAAAGCTAAGGCTAAGTCCTTCAAAGGCCTTTATACAAAGTTAGTTGAGTTTTTACATAAAGAAGCAAATAAGCAGATGCAGAAATGGTTTGGGTTACTACGTAACCCTAGCAATATTCCGACAGTAAATACTTTGGCAATATCTTCATGCATTTGAGATATTAAAATTCAAATCGATGGCTTTGCAATCGGCATATCGACTCCGGCTCGAAAGACAAAATTTTTTTTCGACTCTGACACGGGAGTATACTCCGGAAAATGTATTTTTTGAATTAAAAACCATTAAAATACCATAACATATCGGATTATTCATTTCAGAACCTACAAATTATATATATTCTTGAACGCTGTAAAACTTAAAGATGATCTAACGAGGCACAGTGGCGCGGTTTGAGTTTTATCGTTGCAAAAATCATATCTTTTGAACCGAATAAGATAATTGAATGACTGTATATATCACAGTGAAATGGATGTAGTCGTCAAAATTAGATGCAATGTACTTTGAACTATCCCAAACTTCGGGATCGATCGAGCCGCTGACATCAAAGTGAATTCTCTCAAGTGAACGAGTAGACTTTTCACACGTGTTTTATTAAACGGGTCACGACATTGTTTCCCTCGATGCAAACGTCACAAAAATTTAATTAAAATCCACACTACACGTCTTTTTGAAAAATAACACAAACTTACTTTAATTACTAAATAAAACTTTGTTTCAGAAAGAAAGTTAATAATTTTTGTATAACTTGTAAATTTGTAAATGTATACTGCACCACAACCACCACCCCCCACCATAACAAATCGCGCATGAATGTTTTTTATGGTATTTTCATTTCTGGCAGTCCCAACAGAATGCACGATCTGGTTTGTTTTGCTTTGTAAGCAATATTCGAGGACACTTTTCAACCCAAATATTCACCTTTGAGAACGAATGGGACATTATATGACTTTTTGATTCAAAAATTGTTTTTTCATTGCACGAATGAATGAACTTTTGCCTATTCATGACTAAAATAACGTTAATTCCATTTAAATGTTAAAAAAGGTTCCGCACCAACCATCAAATTCCGCACCAAAAACGTGTCAAGTCTTATAGTATTCACGAAAAGCCACATTACCTATGAACAAAATGAGATATTGATCATAAAAATCGCTTTATATACTTCGCTTTTATTAACAATTAAGTGAAGGTAGTGGTGACTATATAAATAGGAACACCGCTTTTAATTTTGAAAAATGTACGTTTTATAGAAACTAAGTGATAAAAAAATATATTTTTTCATAAGCAATCTCATGAGTTTATATAAAAAGGTAAGCAAATTTGTCATCCAATTTTTGCTTCAACAGCTAATTCGGGATACTTATGTTATTCATGCATCAAGTAAAAAGAGGTATGATTTGTGTAGCCTAAGTTGGTTCTTCAGGTTGTTCTTAAGGTTCTTAGGGCTCAGATATCCTATTTACTAGGTGGATGACGCTTTCGTGTAAGTACTGCTCTTCAATTTGGGGGAAGGCTTGCAATTAACTTTTGTAGCTAACCTGGACGATAGTTACCCAAAGTTCTTGTACATTTTAGAATAGCTCATCCGAATTCCAACTTGTTTTCCTCCCAAAGCTACGGAGCATTTTTTAATGGGTTTGAATACAGTGATCCAAGAGGATCAGACCAACAAAAACCAGGGCTTAACGCCCCTGTAGGCATGTTTTGGGCATTCTCGTCTGTAATGAATGAAGGCGGACAAACATGGCTACGTCGACTTAAAATGATATGGTGATCAAAAATATAAATGGGGTCTTGGACCAATATTTCGATGTGTTACAAAGGGAAGTTTGTATGTCCACATTCCATGGTGGCTTAAAGATCGACTTAAAATGATATGGCGGTCAAAAATATATATATATATATGTGGTCTTGGACCAATACTTCGATGTGTTACAACGGGAAGTTTGTATATCCACATTCCATGGTGGAGGGTGTAAAAAGGTCTTTAAATGTGTCTTCCTTTCCGCCTCTTTATAGCATTGGGTATAGTAATGTGACACATCTGTACACATATGTGGTTAACCACGGCAAAGTCAGTGGTTTTACAAACATCCTTTGCAACACACATGCAGGGCTACGGTTGCAGCTATGGCTGTCACAATAGAAAAACAATATATCATAGTCGTATTGGACAGGCGCACAATGTTGTTTCAAACCATTCATCCAATGTGTCATTTATAATTCTTTTAGAACAAAAAACATATATTTAAACATGAGACAGTGATGAAAATGTACTCGCCCAACCAAATGGAATAAATGCAAATAGAAAAACGAAAGTGATTCACAATTCAGATGCAAAAATTGCCAATTCATAAATTTAATCGAAAATTGTGTTGCGGGGGAGCAGCTCGATTGACCGTGATATATTGGATATGTGGAATGTTATATTTACTGTTCATGAAATGGTAACACATGCTATTGAAATGTTTGACATGTTTTTGCTTTTTTTGGAATATCAATAGGTATTTGTAATGGCAAAAATGTAAAAAAAAGTTGTGGAGCTAACCATAGAATAAATTTGAAACATTTTGAAATCATTTGCAGCAGTTTAAAAAATAAGCCTTTTAAAGTGTTCACAGTTTATAATCTGAACGCCCAGACTTTGTCGATTTCAATGAGCAACTTAATTCTATACCATTCACGGTTAAGACAAAAGCTTGACTTTGTTTTACTCACCTTCAAAATTCATTACTTGAGATGAAAAATTTTTTGATTTGATAAAAACTCGTATGGTTCAAATGCATGAAATATTGACACTCCAAGTTTTTTAATTCATGAAAAGAAAAAGTGAAACTTATAACAGACACGATTATTGAGTTGTTATTAGCATTTAAATTTTTTTTTAAATAACTGATTATATTCGATTTTAGTGAGAAGATGTAACCGTTTAAAATTTTTCTTTCTACACCGATGAGAGATTTTATTAAGTTTGCCTGCTTTTACCATAATTCATGGTATTATCTTCATTTTTCTCTAGTCATAACTAAACACGTATTTCTTACCATTTGCTAATTCCCACTTAAGAATGTGTAAGTTTTTGTTTTACTTTTTTTTTAAACAAAAGAGAATAAAATTATTTCTGGAATCTTAGTAAATACAATGGCCTTGTTAAAAAGATGACATTTCAATTGAAATAAGAATTGGTAAGACACCATTTCTTATCCCAAAAAACGTACATTTCAAGAACCCAAATGAAGGCGGTGATGAAGCTTGCAAAGAAGTCAACAATGATATGACAACAATGAAAAACTGCCAGCCATCCAGATTGAAATTAAATGCCTTCATGAGACAAGCAAATATTTTAATTAATATAAAACAAGAATGGCTAGAGAGATGAGGGTATGTTACCAAAAACACATCATTATGAGGATTTATTTCTATAGGTTCTTCTTAAACATTCATAATTGTTGCTATGTCTGTCATTTGTTACATCTTATAGTCATGCTGTTTTATTTTTGCTATAACTTGATTTTTTCCCCCAAAATTCAGCAAAATATTTCAACATTTCCATTAGAATAATTGTTTACCACTCTCTCTGTATATAAAATCATAGAACAAAGCCAACATTTTGCCAAAGGTACTCAGCCATATTGACATTTTTAACGCTTACTTTTTTAGAATATAAAAAAAATCTAACCCCTCAGAGCTTGACTAGTGTTAAATCAGAATAACCCAACAAATATAAAGATGAAAGGTTAATATCAACGTTATCTCGAGGGATTCAAATTCAAGCAATTCTATTAGCAAGTAAAGCAACATTTTTAGATATGGGTAGGTTACATTTAATGATGTTATCGATTAAAAAAATCTATAATGCTGTTGCGGTTTTTAAGTTTAATAATAATTGCTTGAAATAAACCAATTAACCCTTTTCTCTCAATAAACCGTAGAGTAAGAGAATACATTTCAAGTATTTTCATTTGTATGCAAACGCCTTTCTTTTCCTTTCTTAAATATATTTGGCTAATGTTTGTTTGTTTTTCCTTATTATCTTTTGAAAGTACTTTGTTTCCTTGAATCCGCTAATGTGTGCTCTTTAAAAATGTTATTTTAAGCATATCTAAATGAGATCAAATGTTTTGAAAAGCTTGGTAAAGATATTGAGGAGGAGAGCAGCATAAAGTTAAAGTAAATTCAGAGTGTAGGATATTTGCGTTAATGGATGTGTTTTTCATAGCATACTTTTTGTAAGCTTTGCATGTTATAAAAACAATGCATACTTTAAGGGGCAAACTAAATGGGGCCAACAGAGGGATGAATATTTTGAATACCGCTAAGAGAAAAAACACTTCAATGGAATCAAAATGTGACGAATTTATTTCCGTAACAAGTAAAAGCGTGCTAAGTTCGGCCGGGCCGAATCTTATATACCCTCCACCGCATTTGCCAAGTCTTTTGAATGTCTTTTACAATATATATATGAGCTACAAGTTATTGACCGATATGGACCGTGCTTGTCATGGCTGTTAGAAGTCATAGAAAAACACCACCTCCAAAATTTGAGGCAAATCGAGTATAAATTGCCCCCTCCAGTGGCTCATGGTGTCAAATTCGGAGATTGATTTATATGCCAGCCTTATCAAGTTATCAACACATTTAGACTATACTTTGCACAGTTGTTGGAAGTCATACCAAAACAATAAATACAAATTTCAACAAAAGTGGATAAGAATTGCGCCCTCTAAAAACGTGAAGTCAAGAAGTCTAATCGGGGGATCGGTTTTTATGGCGGCTACATCAGGTTATGGACTACTATAAAAAAATCTGCCGTTTGAGAACGGGTGGAGACATCTCTTTAAAATTCTAAATCGCTAGAGCTGAGGTGTTACCTAGATCATATTCAAAATTGGTGTCGTTGGTCACCTCGGTATTTCGAAAACTTTTGCGAGCTGCCATTCATCTGTGGATTGTGTCATTTGAATTTTGCTTTTATGCATGATTTAGGTTAGGCAAGATTTAAGTGACAGTCTGCCATCAGACTCATTCAGACGTTTTCGTCCATTGTGATACCACAAGATCAGAAGAAGGAATATGCCTTCCAGTTCCCACCATTTAACCACCCAGATCGCTTTAAAAAGCCCAACAACTTGCGAATGTTCACATACGCTAAATCAGAGAAGTTCTCAAAGAAATGAGAACCAAAATTGGAACTACTTCTTACTGATAGTGCGGGACACACACACAGAAGTTGTTCTATACTCTATTCTTCTTCGATGTCCTCACAGCTTCTGCAAAAGTCGTTGCTGGCAACCTTCAGTCTGCCAGTGTGTTTTCCGATTAGACAGTGATCTGTCATGATGGACAGAATGACTGATACGTCTGTTCTAGCCAATGCCAGCAAAGCAGTGAACCTCTTCAAGTCTAGATTAGGCCAGATAGTTTTGGAATGCTCACCATCTATCATGTCCTTCATACCCATAGATTACAGTATCACTGGAAAGTGAAGGGTAGTTCTTAGTCTCGCAAGCTCGTCCGCTTTACAATTCCCAGGGATATCTCTTTAGCCCGGCACCGAGAACAGGTGAATTTTGACCTGTTCAGCCATCTCGTTGAGAGATCTGTGACAGTGGATGACGCACTCCATTTAAAAATATCTTTCACTTGATCCCCCATTTTTTTAAATTTTGCAAAAATACTTCCTATTAGTGTAGGTCACTTGGGATTTTAAATGTGTCATAGTCATATTGGTCTATGTTTTGATGTAGCTGCCATATAAACCTATTTTGGATCTTGACCTCTTGAGACCCTAAACGCCGCAATTCTTATCCGATTTGTCTCAAATTTTGTATAAGATATTTTTTTATGACTTCCAATATCTGTGCCATGTTTGGTTCAAACCGGTTTAAAACTCTGAGCTTCTAGAGGGCGCAATTCTTATGCGATTTGGCTAAACATTATTTTATCGACTTCTCCTATGACCTTCCATATACGTGCCAAATATGGTCTGATTGGGTCCATAACCATTATAATATGAACCGATCTCCCGATTTTAATTCTTAAGCCACTAAAGGGCTCAATTCTAATCCAATTTTTGCTGACATTTTGCGCAATGACATCTACTATGGTCTCCAACAGCCAAACCAAGCATATTCCGAATTGGTTGATAACCTGAAATAGCTCCAATAGCTTTGCATTATCCTTTGTTTGCCTATAAAGAGATGCAAATGCAAATTTTGACCATGAACATTCCACAAAGGAACAGGGGCAAACTTCTTACATATCAATGAGTGCAGTCAGATTCAAGTTTAAGCTCAATGATAAGGTGCCTCCTTTTTATAGCCGAGTCAGAAAGGCGAGCCGCAGTGCAACACCTCTTTGGAGAGAAGCTTGCAATGCGTCTATTGTTACAGTTACGTTACGATTCGCATTATGTTTGAAGAAGTACGGTCCAATGATGTCACCAGCCCATAACCCGAACCAGACTTTTCTGGATGCATTGGTAGCTCTTGCAATGCTTCTGGCTCATTTTGACTTCAAAATCGACAATCTGATTATTTACGTATCCATTGAGCCAAAAATGAGCTTTGTCGCTAAACACAAGAAGCGCTCGATGAACTTTCTTAACAGAGCACTCATTTTGATAATTAAATTCAATAATTTGCAAGCGTTGTTCGTTTGTAACACGATTCTGGTCATATTATAGACCAAACCTAAGATGTGTGATAGTGAAACAAAACACGAAACGTGCGTGAGCTGTTTAAACCAGTGTTGCTAAGAAGATAATAGCTAAAAAATTACCCTTTACTAAAAAAAAACATTATTTCAAAAAATCGGAAAATTTTCCCGAGTTTTCAAAGAGCAAAGTCCGAACCACCAAGTTGGGTTTATGTTTTTTTTCTATTTTTAATTTACTTATCTAGGGGACATATATCTTATATATAAAAATCAATTTGTATTTGTTTGTATGTTCCTTATAGACTCAAAAACCGCTGAACCGATTTTCTTGAAATTTTCACAGATGGTGCATAATGATCCCGTGGTGAAAATAGGGCACAAAATTTTTTGATATCTAATTTTCAGAAACACCAGATCCCGGAAATGGGTGGTTCGATTTAAGCGAAATTTTGTGTGCTCTCATATATTGCCCTAAAAATAAAAATTTGGTATCAAAATTTCGGATGGGGTACCTAGGGGGGCCGCCCCACCCTAAAACCTACCAAACATATATTTAGACCAATCACGACAATATGGGACTCAAATGAAAGGTAATTAAGATTAGAAAACTTATCTGATATCCAATTGTTGAACCAAGTGTTAGGGGGACCATCCCAGCCCCCAAAACACCCCTAAATCGGGCATATTTACCGACCATGGCAATATGGGACTCAAATGAAAGGTATTTGGGAGTAGAATACGAATCTAATATCCAAATGTGGGACCACGTTTCTGGGGGTCCACCCCCTTGCCCAAAACAGCCCCCAAACAGGACTAATTTATTGACCATGGGAATATGAGGCTTAAAAAAAAGGTATTTTACTATAGAATACGAATCTGATTTCCAAATATGGGTCCAAGTGTTTAGAGGAGCGCCCCTCCCCAAAAACATCCCCCAATGGGGACAAATTTACGACCATAGCAATATGGGGCTCAAATTAAAGGTCTTTGAGAGTAAAGCACGAATCTGATATCAATATTCGGGAAAAGTGTCTATGGGGCCACCACACCCCCACAACACCACCCAAATAGGAAGTATTTGCTGACTATTGCAATATGAGGTTCAAATAGGAGAGTTTTAAGAGTAGAACACGAATCCGATATATATTTTCAAGGCCAACTCACTGAGTGGCCGCCCATCCCCCAAAACACCAGCAAGCCGGTCATGTTTGCCGACTATGGAAATATGGGGCTCAAATTAAAGGTGTTTGGGAGTAGACCACGTATCTGATATCAACATTAGGAACCAACTGTCTAGGGGACGTCCCACCAGCATAACAACCCCCAATAGGACGTATTTGCTCACAAAGACAATTTGGGTCTTAAAGAGAGCGGGACTAAATATTCATAGTTTTTAGGGCCAATACCCCAAACCGGGGATAAATGAAATAAATTGGGGGGTTAGAGCAAGAATTGATACCCACTTTCGGGACCAATTTTCTGGGTATCTCCAAAAATAGCCAACAAACAGCAATTTTTTACTGCCCATCGCAATATGGGGCTTAAATAAAGGTATGTGGGAGTAGAATACGAATTTGATATCCAAATGTGGGACCACGTATTTAGGGCATCACACCTTTCCCAAAAAATCCCCCAAAGGGAAACAATTTTTCGACCATGGGAATATGTGGCTCAAATGAAAGGTATTTGAGATTAAAAAACGAATTTGTTAACATATTTTGGGGCCATGTGTTTGGGGGACGCCTCATCGTGTAAACTACTCTAAGCCAATGGCAATACGGGGTTTAAATAAATGGTTTTTAAAAGAAGAGCACGATGCTGATATTTTTCAGGGCCAAGTATCTTGAGGATCACCTCACCGCCGAAAACACCCCTAAATCAGATATCATGAGAATATCGGGCTGAAATTAAGTATTTTAGGAATGGAGTACACCTTACATCTAAAATTAAATTCGTAGACCAACAAAGATCATATGGGATTCAGATATTATATTATTAAACTGTTAGTCAAGCGATATACTATTTGCGTAGCATGGTATTTCACTAAAGGCTCTTTGTCGAAATTAAATATTCCAAAGAAAATTTTGTTCCTTATAAAATAAAAGAAGGCGCAGCGGAGCGGGCCCGGATCAGCTAGTCTAGCTATACTCCTCCGAAGTTAGCGTGCTTTTAACAGACGGACAGACATGGCTAGATCGACATAAAATGTCATGACGATCAAGATTTGAGAAGTTACAAACAGAGTGAAGAAATTAGAATACCTCCATCCTCCATCCTATATATTTGTCACAAAAATTCTGCACTTTCATCATAGCAATGTCCCAACATATCTCACAAATGAAGTTTACTTGCCGAAAATTTCCTGCACTTACTATATTTGCGTTCACTTTAAAACTAAATTAATACCACATTACAGAATGGTTCCAGATGACACACGTTCCTCAGTTACAATAGGAAAGATCCCACCGAATCGATTCAATATCAAACGAGGTTGTACTCAGGGAGACTGATCTGCTGGAGAAGATTATATGAGATGCAGATGTATCTAGGTATGATACTCTATTTATAAAGAGTCAGAACTTGGAGCGTTCGAGAGAAAACAAGTAAAAGCGTGCTAAGTTCTTGGGAACCCACCACAATGGATTTTGGTAAAAATTTATACAAAATAAGTACCAAGCTTCTGTCAAATCTGCAAAAATTACAGCTCCTGGAACCGAACAAGGATTACCGAGAGAACAGTTTACATGCGAGCTATATCGAGTTTTTGACCAATTTAGACCATACTGAAAAGTAGACAGATACATACACATCTGAAAAGTAGACCGTTTAATTCCCTTACGAAATGTTTAAAATCAAGTTTAAACAATAAAGTGCCAATCTTAATTTTTGTACATTTTATTATTCCCAAAATCATTTTCCATTTGCAGGCTTTAAAGACAAAATAATAAAAATATTAACAAGGGTTTACTAATACTTTTTTTACAAACATTTCCACAATATTCCATAATTTTTATAACAGACCAAATAAGGTGTGTCCTTTTGGTGATAATAAAAGAAAATTAGTGCGTTTCTAATTGCTTCCGTTGGAAATTTGCATAAATACTAAAAAAAGAAAATAAAACCGGAAATTCTATAAAAACGCTTAATTTTCATAGGAAAAATATGATTTTCTTATAATTTCCCTTTGGAGTACTGTATGAAGTTTTTGTTTTTTATTTAAGGGAAGGAGGGTAAACAATTAAAAGCAAGTCATAACGGACGGTCATAAAAATACTGAATTAATGAAAATCAGCACTAACAAAAATAACAGGCCTTTTATGATCCTGGTTTTTTTATAGGTGGCTAGGACTCAGTTGTTCAGCAAAGTATTAAGAAAGGAAGTTTTAATGAGCCGTCTTTACCCCTTCGCTGGCAATAAATGTAAAAAAACAAGAAACCATTGCAGGACACTTTATTCTCCCACTTGCTCTGGTGTTGTTTTGTTGTTTTGATAATTTCATAATTTTTATTTCCTTACATATTTTTTACGATTCTTTTGCCATTTAACAATGAAGACAGACGTCCATCTTATTCGAATGACTATTGTGAATGTCTAACTCGCTTTTAAATGTGCTCTACTGTCATATTTTTAATTACCGTTAAAGCACAAGATTTTATGATTAACCCTTTTGTGCCAAGGGATCTAGAATTAAAATCTTTTTTCAGCCTTAGAGGCAAATGTTTTAATTATTCAAGACAATTCGTCAATAGAAGGACATGGCAACAACAAAGCATGTAGGTCTATGGAGAGAAGTTATTGGGAAGGTCAATGGCGTGGGAAAAGGGGTGATGTCGGGGAATGTTTATGTCACCCATAAAGTGAAACATACATCCCGGGATTAACAAAATTAATAATAAAAAAAATATAAAAAAAACTAAACAAATTTTCTACAAAAATTAAATTTTTGCTAAAATTTATTTAAAAGAAAAAAAAGTTAAAGAAAACTAAACTTTTGACAATTAACAAGTTTTTAAAAATTTTTACAAATTTTTCTGCGGACATAAAATTTTAACAAAATATTTTAGAGGCAAAAATGTTGACAATATTTTTTATGAATTTAAAAGTTTGAAGTAATCTTCATAAAATTTCTATAAGAAAAAAAAAAAAAAAATATTTCACAAAATTTTCTGTAACTTTCCCTTTTGCTATTTCCACGCCTATGGGCCTTGTACAATATATCAATCAGGCCAGAGAAGAAAGATGCTTTATTTGTTCAGTAGCAAAACCATAGAAGTAGAGTGATAAAAGAACAACACAACACCAAATCATCAAATGAGATGGGTGACGACTATTATGGTCTTGTCTGTCTATTCGTATCTTTGATGACTCCTGGCATTGTTCTCATGGAAAAGGAAATTAAAAGAGTGGTTGTTTGATGATGCCATCAAGAGCGACCCATCTGTTTCTAAGGTGACCAACCAAGGGTGTCATTTTGATGATTGTTTATTTTGTTATAAAACTCAAAGAACAACAAAAACAAAATATGATAATTTAGTTAACTTTTTATAGATGCCAAGTTAGTATCAGTAACTGGGCGACCGCCAGTGCTTTAATGTTTTTAAACATCATAAAGCCATAAAATAATTTTTCCAGCAAAAAGAGAGCTGCTAATAGAGATCTGTTCTAAGACAAAATAAATTAAAGGTTTTTAGTTAGTCTTGAAAGAGAAATAACAAAGTTTTAATTAAATTTCCCGTACAAATTGGTAATGTTAAATGTCATTGCATTTTTTCTCAGTGAAAAAAGAGCACCTTCTAAGAAAGGTCAAACAATCACGAAAGTAAAATTTAAAAAAAACTATCTATTTTAAGATGCAACGTTCAACAGTTTCTTTAGATGCAGTCTCAAATTAGTCTTTCCTGCAGCTAGTCCCCATTAAACCCTGTTTGATGGTAATTATAGGGCAAAGGGAAAAATACATGATGAAAAGAAAAAATAAAATTAATACAGAACGAAACACAAGGTAGTACTTTACGACTTGTTGTTGGTTTTTTTCTAATGATGGAAAATGCAAAAAGACAAACAAAAGATAATTAGTCGGAAGAATGATTACAAACCAGCAAACAATAATTTTACATAGAAAAAAAAAAATTTCCGAAAAAAATACAAATGGGTAATAAAACAAATTTAAAAATGCTTTCGGTAAAAAAACAAGTAACCTCTCCCATGTCATCAGCCAAATTGAATTGCACTCTCCAGATATGCAAATTTGCCCATGAACATTGCATTGAGGAACAGGGGCAAACTTTTCACCTATCAATGAATGGTGTTCGATTCAAGTTTTAGCTCAAAGACAAGGGTTCTCCTTTTTATAGACAAGTGCGAACGGCGTGCCGTAGTGCGAAGCCTCTTTTTTGATGGCTTGGTACCTCATAAATGTTGCCGGCATTACGAGAGGAAGTTCTCTCCAGGATTCGAAACCAGGTGTTCAGCGTATAGAGATTAAACATGTAAAAACGTCCAAGTTCGGCTAGCCTAATAAAAGCTACAAATATATCCTTATAGCCCAGTTTGATTTGAATTTGAATTATTTTGTAATAAATCTAATCGAGTATTTATTGGAACAAATAGGGGTTCTAGAAGTCACATCCGGTGATCAGTTTAATGGAGGTTGTTACTACATTTTCCCATGAACACTCAATTAAGGAACTGAGGATACTTCTCTCATATCAATGAGTGCAGTCCGATTAATGTTTAAGCTCAAAGATAAAGGGCCTCCTTTTTATTGCCGAATCCAAACGGCGCGCCGCATAGCGCCACCACATGGAAGAGAAGTTTTAACAAGGTAGGATACTTCAAAATTGTTGCCAGCGTTAGTAAAGGGGAAAACACCGCAGAAAATGTTTCCGAAGTTCACGCCGGGGTTAGGCAGACATGTTAACTTCTGCGCTTCGGTGGCCTCCTTCTATGTAGGTGATATCAGATTATAGATTTGAGCCAAATCTGGTAAATAATGTTTCTAGGGGCTCAATAAATTAAATCCAGGAATCGGTTTATATGGGGGCCAAAGCAGTTTATAGACCGATAAGTATCATTCTCGGCACAGATGTTAAAAATCTAACACAAATCTTTGTGCCAAATTTGAGACGAATCAGGTAAAAATTTAGGTCTCTAGGGGCTTAAGAAGTCAAATTCGGGAATCGGTTTATATGTGGCTATATCAGTTTATAGACCGATTAGGATCATATCTGGTACAGATGTTTATAGTTAAAACACAAGTCCTTGTGTCAAATATCAGTCAAATAAGGAAAAAATTGAGGTTTCTAGGAGCTCATGAAGTCAAATCTGTTCTTATTGACTAACATCAATAAGAAGAATCTGTATCTGGCTATCTTTAGGCGACCGCTATCGTGATTTCGACACGCGGAGGGACGGATGGAAGAACATGGCTAGATCAACTCAGAATTTTGAGACGATCAAGAATATGTACACTTTATGCGATTGCAGAGTAATATTTCGAGGTGTTACAAATGGAATGACTAGATTAATATACCCCCATTATATGGTGGTGGGTATAAAAAATAAATTTGAGACTTTGGTTTATATGGGAAAAAAAATTAAAATAAAATTAAAAACAATCATACCTGGTAAATACGCTTTAAAAGAAAAACACATACTAAATAAAACAAATAATAACATGTTAAGTTCGATTGGGCTGAATCTTGGCAACCCCCCACCATAGATTCTGCAAAAATTTACGCAAATGAACTAAGTTGAATGATGTACCTTACGTACAACTTTTCTAACAAATCTCACCAGAATTTTAGGACTACACAGAAAAAATATAGACCTAAATTTAACCGATTAAACATGGTATTGGTTTATAAAAAACTTTCCAAACAAGGTATTAATTGCTTTCATTATTTTTGACATTGATTACAGATTTTTTTGTACCTTGGTAAGTGATTGGTAAAGAAGACAATCGTTGAACATATTTTTAATTGTACGAATTAAATTGTTATTTAATAATACAAAATGTGAGTCTATTTCTGCGTTCTGTTGTGTCCTTCTTCACACACATGTAATGCGAAGAAGTGCGAATGAGCCAAATATATCTAGTTTCTATTATAGACAGATACATACTGGCGTAGGTAGATAAAAAATATCAAGAAAAATAGAAAGTGTGGTTTTAATTTGTGCCTCAATAAAATAAAATAACTTATTAAATAATAATTGTTAATTAAAAAATAAAGCAGAAAAATTGGGATGTGAACAAATGAAATAAGTTCATTGCAAACGAAACAAATTTGAGGACATGGAAGAATTTAGACGAGGTATTTATAAATATTATTATACCCTCCACCATAGGATGGGGGTATACTAATTTCGTCATTCTGTTTGTAACTCCTCGAAATATTCGTCTAAGACCCCATAAAGTATATATATTCTTGATCGTCATGACATCTGTATGTCGAAAGCACGCTAACTTTCGAAAAAGTAAATCTAGCCTCTTGAAATTTTGCACAAATACTTCCTATTAGTGTAGGTCCACGTTTTGATATAGCTGCCATATAAATCGATGTGGGATCTTGAATTTTTGAGCCGCTAGAGGGCACATTTCTTATCCGATTTGGCTGAAATTTAGCATGAGGTGTTTTATTATGACTTCCAACAACTGTGCTGAGTATGGTTGAAATTGGTCCACAACCTGTGTGGGGTCTTGATTTCTTGAGCGTCTAGAGTGCGCAATTCCTATCTGATTTGGCTGAAATTTTGCACGGCGTGTTTTGTTATGACTTCCAACAACAGTGTTAAGAATAGTTCAAATCGGTCCATAACCTGATATAGCTGTCATATAAACCGATCTAGGGTCTTCTCTTCTTGAGCCACTAGAGGACGCAATTATTATCCGATTTGGCTGAAATTTAGCTTGAGGTGTTTTGTTATAACTTCCAACAACAGTGTTAAGAATAGTTCAAATCGGTCCATAACCTGATATAGCTGTCATATAAACCGATCTGGGGTCTTCTCTTCTTGAGCCACTAGACGACGCAATTATTATCCGATTTGGCTGAAATTTAGCTTGAGGTGTTTTGTTATGACTTTCAACAATTGCGCTAAGAATAGTTCAAATCAGTCCATAACCTGATATAGCTGCCATATAAACCGATCCGAGGTCTTGACTTCTTGAGTCACTGGAGGGCGCAATTATTATCCGATTTAGCTAAAATTTTGCATGTGGTGTTTTGTTATAACATTCAACAACTGGGCTAAGAAGAGTTCACATCGGTCCATAACCTGATATAGCTGCCATATTAACCGATCTGTGATTTTGACTTCTTGAGCCTCTAAAGGGCGCAAGTATTATCCGATTTGGCTGACATTTAGTACCACGGCTTCTCTCATGACCTTTAACATACGTGTCGAATATGGCATGAATCGGTTTATAGTCTAATACAGCTCCCCCATAAACCGATATACCTATTTTACTTCTTCAGCCCCTAAAGTGCGCAATTCTTACTAGATTTGGCTGAAACTTTACACAATTACTTCTACTATGGTCCCCAATATTCAGACTTTCAGGGGCCCAAGATGCCAAACCAGGAGATCGTTTTATATGAAAGCTATATCAGGTTGTAGACCGATTTGAAACGTACTTGACACGGTTATTGGAAGTCATAACAGAAAACTAGGCGTAAAATTTGGGCTAAATTGGATAATTATAGCGGGTTTCAGAGGCTTAAGGTTCAAAATGAGTAGATCGGTTTATATGGGAGCTATATGTGGTTATACACAGATGGTGGAAGTATTAGGAAAATACAGGCAACATTTTAGGGTAATTGGATAACAAAAGCGGCTTTTAGGGAGCTATAACCCAATTTGGTCGCCCATGTAAACGAGTTAGTAGCTTGTTCGCGCAGGGATCGTGAGTTCAATTCCCACCAACAGCCTGGTTTGTCGCTAATATGGCATCACTATGGTGAAGCCTACATAAGTTTGTTTAAAAAATACTCCACTCTAATTTGAACCGATGTGGCCCATTTGCAGGGACGGACATTGCTAGATCGACTTAGAATGTCAAGACTGATAATATATAAAAACTTTTTATGGCTTGAACTTGATATTTCGAGGTGGTACAAACGGAATGATAAAATTTGTACATCCCTCATCCTATGGCTGTAGGCATGGTTAGGTTAGGTTAGCTTTAAGTGGAAGTCTGCCATGAGACTCTGTGATAAAGCAGGAACTGGAGAAGGAAGATGTCTTCTAGTTCCTACCGATGAACCATCCAAATCGCTTTAGAAAGCAGACGGTCTATAGTATCTTTCTTCTCGACGTCCTCACTGCTTCTGCAGAAGTCGTGGTTATGTGTATAAAAATCGTCAATATTTTGTTTTTGCAAAAAAACGTCGCTATGTCATATTTCCAAAAAACATTTTGTCGGAGTTGGTTGTAGGAAATTCACACAATAAAATTGAGAATTTTTTGAGATACTAAATTCCGTTCCGTTTCGTTAAAGGTGTAAGTCCAAAAACTTCAAATAGTTTTTTTATGTATTGTAAATCATTTTATGTTACAGTCGGATGTCTAAAGCACGGTAACTTCCGAAGGAGTAAAGCTAGCCGCTTGAAATTTTGCACAAATTCTTCTTATTAGTGTAGTTCGGTTGGCATTGTAAATGGGCCATATCGGTCCATGTTTTGATATAGCTGTCATATAAACAGATCTGGTAACTTGACTTCTTGAGCTTCTAGAGGGCGCAATTCCTATCTGATTTGGCTGAAATAATATATTACGAAATGGTGCAAGTTTGTGCAGTGTGGTCGAAGAAAGATTTTGGGCTCAAATTAAAAAGCTGTTGAAAAACTTGAGTAGTGTAAAACAAGTAAAAGCGTGCTAAGTTCGGCCGGGCCGAATCTTATATACCCTCCACCATGGATCGCATTTGTCCAGTTCTTTTCCCGGCATCTCTTCTTAGGCTAAAAAGGATATAAGAAAAGAGTTGCTCTGCTATTAAAACGATATCAAGATATGATCCAGTTCGGACCACAATTAAATTATAAGTTGGGGACCTGGGTAAAATTTCAGCCAATTCGTATAAGAATTGCGCCCATTGGGGCTCACGAAGTAAAATAGAGAGAACGATTTATATGGGATCTGTATCGGGCTATAGACCGATTTAGAACATAATAAATACGTTTGTTGATGGTCATGAGAGGATCCGTCGTACAAAATTTCAGGCATATCGGATAATAATTGCGACCTCTAGGGGTCAAGAAGTCAAGATCCCAGATCGGTTTATATGGCAGCTATATCAGGTTATGAACCGATTTGAACCTTATTTGACACAGTTGTTGAAAGTAAAAATAAAATACGTCATGCAAAATTTCAGCCAAATCGGATAGGAAATGCGCCCTCTAGAAGCTCAAGAAGTCAAATCCCCAGATCTGTTTATATGACAGCTATATCCGGTTATGGACCGATTTCAACCATACTTGGCACAGTTGTTGGATATCATGACGAAATACTTCGTGCAAAACCTCATTCAAATCGGATAAGAATTGTGCCCTCTAGAGGCTCAAGGAGTCAAGACCCAAGATCGGTTTATATGGCAGCTATATCAGGTTATGAACCGATTTCAACCATACATGGCACAGTTGTTGGGTATCATAACAAAACACGTCGTGCGAAATTTCATTCCAATCGGATAAGAATTGCGCACTCTAGAGGCTCAAGAAGTCAAGACCCAAGATCGGTTTATATGGCAGCTATATCAGGTTATGGACCGATTTGAACCATACTTGGCACAGTGGTTGGATATCATAACAAAACACGTTGTGCAAAATTTTATTCTGATCGGATAAGAATTGCGCACGCTAGAGGCTCAAGAAGTCAAGACCCAAGATCGGTTTATATGGCAGCTATATCAGGTTATATACCGATTTGAACCATACTTGGCACAGTTGTTGGATATCATAACAAAACACGTCGTGCAAAATTTCATTCTGATCGGATAAGAATTGCGCACTCTAGAGGCTCAAGAAGTCAAGACCCCAGATCGGTTTATATGGCAGCTATATCAAAACATGGACCGATATGGCCCATTTACAATACCAACCGACCTACACTAATAAGAAGTATTTGTGCAAAATTTCAAGCGGCTAGCTTTACTCCTTCGGAAGTTAGCGTGCTTTCGACAGACAGACGGACGGACGGACGGACGGACGGACGGACGGACGGACGGACGGACGGACGGACGGACGGACGGACGGACGGACAGACGGACGGACATGGCTAGATCGACATAAAATGTCGCGACGGTCAAGAATATATATACTTTATGGGGTCTCAGACGAATATTTCGAGTAGTTACAAACAGAATGACGAAATTAGTATACCCCCCATCTTATGGTGGAGGGTATAAAAATGGTACCGGGAGAGTAGGAGAAATAGTATTTTAGTGCTGCATTGGGTACTATTTGGTACTTTCTTTGTAAATTGAGTTAGAACTCTGAATTTTAAAACACCATGGCAATTTTAATTGGATAATTAGAAGAGTTTTTGGAAATTTTTACATTTAGGTACTTAAAAAGTACCAAGAATTTACGAATTTAGAAATTTGTCTTAAAAGACCTCGGCTTCAAAATTATGAGGATAAAAAAGGAAAGGAATAATAGTACTGGTAATGGGAAAAAACTAACGTTTAGTATCGCAATTGGTATCATTTGGTACTTTCTTTTCAGATGGAGTTTGAGGTCTAAAATTTTACATGTAGGTACAAATAGGAAATATTTGATGGGTGACTAAATGATCTAAAGGTACCAAGTAGGCACAAATAGGCAAAATATGTTAGATGTCTAAATGATCTCTTTAAAATTTGAACATGTTGGTATCAATTACAAAATCCCTAATTGTTTTCCATACCACGCCCCTTAATTGGTTTATGTCTGGTATTGTATCCTCTTCCAAGTGCCGGTTTTTGTTAGCAGCAAAAGCCGGGCAATGACATAGGAAATGCTCCAACGTCTCATCAGAGTTCACTTGCCGTACCGATTTTGCATAAGTGAGCCCTTAGTCCTATGTGTTACGACCATAGGCATTATGGGGCTCAAATAAAAGGTCTTTGGAAGTAAAGCACGAATCTGATATCAATATTTGGGAAAAGTGTCTATGGGGCAATCCCACCCTTATAACAACACCCTAATAGGAAGTATTTGCTGACCATTGCAATATGAAGCTCAAATAAGAGGTACTTTGGAGTAGAACACGTATCTGATATATATTTTCAAATCCAAGTCACTAAGTGGCCGCCCATCCCCCAAAACACCTCCCAAACCGGTCATGTTTGCCGACTATGGAAAAATCGGCCTCAAATGAAAGGTATTTGGGAGTAGACCATGAATCTGATAACAACATTTCGGACCAACTGTCTAGGGGAAGTCCTACCACCATAATAACCCCCAAATAGGAAACGAATTTGATATGCAATTTTGAGGCCAATGCCATATGGGGTTCAAATAAATGATATGAAATATATAGATATATGAGAATAGAGCACCTTGCTGAAATATTTTCAGGGCTTAGTGTATGAGGGACCACCCCACTCCCCAAAACATCCCTAAATCAGGCACATTTACCGACCATGTCAATGTGGGGCTTAAATGAAAGGTATTGGGGGGTAGATACTCACTTTCGGGAGCAATTTTCTGGCGGCCTACCCTTTCCCAAAACACCACAGAAGCAGCAATTTTTTTTTTTTTGAGATTAGAAAACGAATTTGATAACCAATGGCAATATGAGGTTTAAATAAATGACATTTGAGAGAAGAGCACGATGCAGATATATTTTCAGGGCCAAGTGTCTGGGGGACCCCCTCACCTCCTAAAACACCCTAAATCAGACATCATAAGAATATCGGTATTTTAGTGTAGAATTCGGATCTGATTTCCAAATATGGGTCCAAGTGTTTACGGGTCCGCCTCTCCCCAAAAACATCCCCCAATGGGGACAAATTTACGACCATAGTAATATGGGGCTCAAATGAAAGGTCTTTGGGAGTAAAGCACGAGTCTGATATCAATATTCGGGAAAAGTGTCTATGGGGCCACCACACCCCCACAACACCCCCACAACACCCCCCAAATACATAGGAAGTATTTGCTGACTATGGCCATATGTGGTTCAAATAGGATGGTTTTTAGAATAGAACACGAATCCGAGATATATTTTCAAGGCCAAATCACTGAGTGGCCGCCCATCCCCCAAAACACAACCAAGCCGGTCATGTTTGCCGGCTATGGAAATATGGGGCTCAAATTAAAGGTGTTTGGGAGTAGACCACGTATCTGATATCAACATTAGGTACCAATTGTCTAGGGGACGTCCCACCAGCATAACAACCCCCAATAGGACGTATTTGTTCACCAAGACAATTCGGGTCTTAAAGAGAGTGGAACTAAATATTTATAGGCTGATTTCTAGCTGACTTTTGCAATAAGGAGTTTAAATGAGATTTAAAAAAGAATTTAATATACAATTTTAAGGCCAATGGCAATATGGGGTTCAAATAAATCATATATAGATATATGAGAATAGAGCACGTTGCTGTTTTTTTCCGGGCTTAATGTTTGGGGGATCACCCCAATCCCCAAAATACCCCTAAATCAGTTATATTTACCGACCATGTCAATGTGGAGCTTAAATGAAAGGTATAGGGGGGTAGAGCAATATCCCATTTTGGGTACCAATTTTCTGGGGGTCTACCCCTTTCCCAAAATACCCCACAAACAGCAATTTTTTAGTGACCATCGCAATATGAGGCTCAAATAAAGGTACTTGGGAGTAGAATACGAAAATGATATCCAAGTGAAGGACCATGTATTTAGGGCATCACCCCTTTACGAAAGCACCCCCAAAGGGAATAAAATTTTCGACCATGCCAATATGTGGCTCAAATGAAAGTTATTTGAGATCAGAAAACGAATTTGATAACATATTTTGGGTCCATGTGTTTGGGGGACGCCTCATCGTGTAAACTCCACTTAAACCAATGGCAAAATGGGGTTTAAATAAATGGTATTGGAGAGAAGAGCACGATGCTGATATTTTTTCAGGGCCAAGTATCTAGGTGATCACCTCTCCCCCGAAAACACCACTAAATTAGACATCATGAGAATATCGGGCTGAAATGAAGTATTTTAAGAATGGAGCACATCCTACATCCAAACTTCAATTCGTAGACCAATAAAGATCATATGGGATTCAGATAAAGGCACTTATATTGTTAAACTGTTAGTCAAGTTAGCATGGTATATCTCTAAAACATCTTTCATTGTTGAAAATAAATATTCCAAGGAAACTTTTGTTCCATATAAAGTAAATGAAGGCGCAGCGGATCGGACCCGGGTCAGCTAGTAGTAAATAAAAATGAATAAAAAACCAAACAAATGATAATTTAAAAAAGTGTAGAAATCACCTTAAACAAAATTGTTTAATGAGAAATACATAAAAAATTGCACCAAATTTTCTAAAATTACTTTAAAGAGAAAATAAAACAGACAAAAATTTCAGGCCTCGGGAAACGAACCTGGGTTTGCGGTAGAAATGGTGTTGGATTGAACATGAGGATTTTTACCCTTGCCGTATTGCATGCACCTACGTATGACTGCAAACTGCGATGAAGGGGTATATTGTCTACTACAATTTTGTTGTTAAAGTTAAAGTAAACCTTTTGCCATTCATTACATTAATTGTGTGGTGGCTGAGTTGTTAGAGTATGCGCTTTGCATTTGAAGAGACCTGAGTTCAAACCACGCTGGCAGCAAATAGTCAACTTCAAAAGAAGCATTGGATCGGGTATGAAAATTAAATTTAAAACACGAAAAAAGGGGCAACCTGTCTCAAATACAATTGCCTAACTAAAAATAAAAAAATGGTTCTTTCTATTTTTTTGCTTTTTTAGCTCATACAAATATCCCATTTTTCGCAGTGCTGCAAAAACAATTTTAAGAGCAGGCCTTTTTTAATTGGCGATTTTGCAGGCCAGATCTAAACACTGTTTTTGTAAATGGACATACTTTGCAGGCCCTTCTGCAAAGTATGTCGTATATCGAGCAATGAGAGGTCCTTGACATTGTGCCAATGACACACAATGTTATTTTGAAATGGTGTTTGCATTTGTGTTGAAGTACTGGCAGCTGCTTTTGCAGACACATGCGTATGCATGTATTTCGCCTCTCTCCGCTACTGGGCATACATTTCAAAGCTCAAAGTTCCAGCCCCTGTGGTGGTCATAATTATCCCTCCTTTAAAGGGATTTTTGAGCGAATTATTTTCCTCCTGAGGCTTATCGGTGAATTTGTTATATCTTTAATACCATCATGGGGCAAAACAGCAAATTAGTGACATTATTATCACACATTTCCTTAGTATTAAAATCGTTCATTACATTTAATATTTATGTTACATGGAAGATCAGAAGGTTAGGTTGAAAATGTGCATACGTCTAAGGGAGAAATCGGCTTGTTGTGCACTCCTAATACTAACAAGTAACGAGACATTAACTTTGAATATCCACCACCTCGGATATATATACCAAACGCTTTTCGTCATAATATGGTGAAAATTGCATCATTTATGAACCTACAGAACCCGTGCCAATGTCTAAGGGTCCAATACAATTCACCGTTCAAGACGGTAAAACAGAATATTAATCTATTATATGTCAGCTATTTCTGAATATAGTCCGATTTGCACCATATAGGTCAAATATTTTTTATTATCATAAGATTAAATTTTTCTTTCCTTTTTTGCTTTTAATGTAACGTAAATGTTGAAATAGATTATTTAAAATGTACATATTTCCAATTATACTTATATACAATTTGAGAGAAATTGTTTGTTGTTTTAAATCGGGAGATCGGTACTTATGGCAGCTACATCCAAATCTGGACCGTATTAAACTGGGATGTCGAGGGACATAACACAACTCACTGTACCAAATTGCAGCGAAATCTGATAATAAATGAGGCTTTAATGGACCAAGGAACTTAAAACGGCAGATCGGTCTATATGGAGGCTATATCAAGACATTATAAGCCATCTCCGAACTCAAGCTGCCTGTAGAAAAAAAGAAACTTTGAAAAGTTTTAGCTAATTATCTTAATATTTAAAGCCTGGAGCGTGATTTCAACAGGATGGACGGACATGGCTAGATCATCTTAGATTTTACGACGATCAAGAATATATACACTTTTTAGGGTCGGAAATGGATATATCGATGTGTTGCAAACGAAATGACAAAATGAATATATTCCCATCCTTCGGTGGTGGGTATAAAAAAAACTTGTCTAAAATATACAAAAACTAAAACAAAATGGATAAAATCTAATCGAACCACTCAGAAATTCAAAGTAATCTGTCAAGACTAGCTCGAAGAAGATACCATCCTGCATACATTGGTAGAAGATACGCCCACCACATCAACCGGAAAAGCAAAGGAAAGACCAAAAACAAGGATGGAGGATTGTTCAATTTACACAAAAAAGAGAAAACTTTCAGATGCCACCAATAAATTGTCCACGCCGCAATTATCGTAATCGCTGTCTATCAAATGTCAACAAAGGACAATCAAAAAATGTAGGTCGCAGATTTAAAATCTGTTGCTGTTTCAAGTTCATAGCGTTAAAAAAAGATTAGAGAAAGCATTCCCACGCCTCCAAACATACTCATTGCAAAGTATAGTTTGGAAGAAATCTTGTCCTTGTTTATAGACCTGCAGCATGGGGCTCACATTTTACCCGCATATAGGCATATTACGCAAGCCAAATTATATTCACACCAAAAAATAATTCGTTTGATATAAAGGAGATTTTCGCCAAGTAAACTAGACCAGTTGATAAGTAAACCGATCGACTCAGAATCACTTTCTGATTTGATCTAGCTATGTCCGCCAGTCTGTCCATGCAAATTTGTGTACAAACTACAGGTTGCAATTGTCATCCGATCGTTTTCAAATTTGGTACAGGCATGTTTTTCGGCCAAGAGACGAAGCCTATCGAAAGTGGAAAAAATCGGTTCAGATTTGGATATAGCTCCCATATTGCTCCCGATTTGCAGTAAAAATGCAATAAAATGGTCATTTGTTAACCGATTCTCTTTAGAAGGTAGGACTTTCTCTTGACTCTCGACATTACTGGTGAATTTTATGGAAATCGGTTGATTTCCGCTTTCCTCTACAATTACCACAATATCTGAGAAGTTTGGTCAAAATCGGTTTCCATTTAGATATAGCTCCCATATATATGTTCCTCCGATTTTGAGAAATATTGCAATAAAGTGCTCATTTGATATCCGATTCTCACATAATTTGGCAGGAGGGATTTTTTTATGACTTTCTACATTACTGATGAATTTCATAGAAATCGGCCCAAATTTAGATATAGCTGCCATATATGTATATCACCCGATTTTCACTTCTAGAGCCACTGCAAGCGGATTTATTGATCAATCTCGCCAAAATTTTGCACAACGGTTTCCTTGACGACTGCCACAATATCAAAGAAGATTGCTCGAAATCGGTTCAGATTTAGATATAGCTCCCAGATTTAGATATAGTTTGTCCGATTTTGAGAAATATTGCAATAAGTGTTAATTTGTTAACCGATTCTCTCGACATTTGGCAGGAGAGATTTTCTTATGACTCTCGACATTACTGTATATATAGCTGGGTAATGTGCAATTATGTTGTCAATCGTCAACCGTGGTTATTACAGTTTAAACATATTTGCTCGAAATTTGATACGGATTGTTTAATAATTGGTTCGGTATTGGATATAGCTCCCATATTGTACTTACAGGGTAGGTGAAGGGTATTATACAGTCGGTACCGTCCGACTTTTGCCCTTCCTTACTGGTTTTGGGATAAATTCTTGGAAGAAATTGTGACAAATTTAAAGTTTTTTTTTTTTAACCTGACAATACCTTCCATTCTTGATATATAAAACATGTTATATTTGGGTTTCAACTAGTTTTTCTTTATTTATAAATGAACTTAACGTCAAACGTTTGAAATAGGTTGAGCATATTGAAAAGGATGTCTAGTTCAATTTAATGTTGAAATATATTTCAAAGTCAAATTTTTACTCATTATAAGCAAATCTCGGTTGGTAATTCAAACTCTTTAAGAGTATATTTGTATGATTGAAATTTCTTTATCGCGTAAATGTTTCAAAGCAATGTATGTGCCTGCATGTTGTGATTTCTTGTACCTGGCAGCCACTTGATGATTTTTGTCATTGAACATACCGACACTTTAAAAATTGTCACTATCCAAGTTTACCATGCGCACTCGTCCAAGCTGCTAATATGTACCTACTGATTTTTGCTCAGTCAAAACAAAAAAAGGGAAAATGTTGTGTGTGATAATGTGCCTATATCAGTGACGAGCACACAATTGCAATTACTTACAAGCCCATGAGCCTGCTTGGGATTAGATTTTTGTATACGTACGAAGTAATGAGCAATAGTGTGAGTATTTTTACGAACCACTGGTCTATACGCTCAAATACTCATTCTTTCTCTCTAGTAGGACAGACACAAGAGACTATTTATTGGTCCGGTACACGAATAATCGTTTGCGACTATCGAAGCACTTTTGCAATTAAAGAGTTTTTGGTTTTACAACAAAAGGACGGTCCTTTTACCGTTGACCGTACCGTAGGGTTACAATAAACAAAGTTAGTTAGGTTCAATAATACTACGTTTATGGCTACGATATGTTGAAGCGAAACGTTACACGGTTAAAATAAAGGTAAAACGTCGTAATAAAAGTATTTTGTTTGTCGTAAAAATTTCCGAACGTTTTAATTTTTTGCGTGTGCGAAAACTAGTCTGCAGGATCTTATGGATCATACTACAAAACGGCTGCTGGAGAGTCTTCCTGAAAATTATGTGGCGATTCTTTCCAAGAAACTTACATTGATCAGTAAATGGGGTTGCGATGGATCATCAGGACAATTCATTTATAATAAGGATAACTTCCGATGCAATAATATCTAGCATCTGATGTTAACCTTCACCGGAAGAATCCACGTCCTTCATCAGTACATTATTGCCGACAAATAATGTGTAAATTTGCAAAGGAATCTGGAGAACTCATGAGTTCTATGGTGAAATAAATTAAACAACAAATAAGCAAGATTGCGCCCACAGTGTTCATCATTGGAGAAGAGAAATATTATATTTATATTGAATTCAGCTGCAAGTTCCATCTGACAATTATTGATGGAATAGATGTAATCAAACTGATAGGAACAACCTCAACAGTTTCATGTCCAATTTGTAACAAGTAAAAGAGGCATTTAGTTCGGCCGGGCCGAATTTTGGATACCCACCACTTCGGATACATCTTATATATAACAAATAAAAGCGTGCTAAGTTCGGCCGGGCTGAATCTTATATACCCTCCACCATGGATCGCATTTGTCGAGTTCTTTTCCCGGCATCTACTCTTAGGCAAAAAAAAAGGATATAAGAAAAGATTTACTCTGCTATTAGAGCGAGACCTGGAGACCTGTGTAAAATGTCAGCCAATTCGAATAAGAATTGCGCTCTTTGTGAGCTCAAAAAGTAAAATAGAGAGATCGATTTATATGGGATCTGTATCGGGCTATGGACCGATTCAGACCATAATAAACACGTATGTTGATGGTCATGAACGAATCCGTCGTACAAAATTTCAGGCAAATCGGATAATAAGTGCGACCTCTAGAGGCTCAAGAAGTCAAGATCCCAGATCGGTTTATATGGCGGCTATATCAGGTTATGAACCGACTTGTACTTTATTTGACACAGTTGTTGAAAGTAACAATAAAAATCGTCTTACGAAATTTCAGCCAAATCGGATAGGAATTGCGCCCTCTAGAAGCTCAAGAAGTCAAGTCCCCAGATCTGTTTATATGACAGCTATATCAGGTTATGAACCGATTTGAACCATACTTGGCACAGTTGTTGGATATCATAGCAAAACACGTTGTGCAAAATTTCATCCCAATCGGATAAGAATTGCGCACTCTAGAGGCTTAAGAAGTCAAGACCCAAGATCGGTTTATATGGCAGCTATATCAAAACATGGACCTATATGAACCATACGTGGCACAATTATTGGGTAACATAACTAAACACGTTGTGCAAAATTTCATTCCAATCGGATAAGAATTGCGCACTCTAGAGGCTCAAGAAATCAAGAAATCAAGACCCAAGATCGGTTTATATGGCAGCTATATCAGGTTATGGACCGATTTGAACCATACTTGGCACAGTTGTTGAATATAATAACGAAACACATCGTGCAAAATTTCATTCTAATCGGATAAGAATTGCGCTCTCTAGAGACTCAAGAAGTCAAGACCCAAGATCGGTTTATATGGCAGCTATATCAGGTTATAGACCGATTTAAACCATACTTGGCACAGTTGTTGGATATCATAACAAAACACGTCGTGCGAAATTTTATTCCAATCGGATAAGAATTGCGCACTCTAGAGGCTCAAGAAGTCAAGACCCAAGATCGGTTTATATGGCAGCTATATCAAAACATGGACCGATATGGCCCATTTACAATACCAACCGACCTACACTAATAAGAAGTATTTGTGCAAAATTTCAAGCGGCTAGCTTTACTCCTTCGAAAGTTAGCGTGCTTTCGACAGACAGACGGACGGACGGACGGACATGGCTAGATCGACATAAAATTTCACGACGATCAAGAATATATATACTTCATGGGGTCTCAGACGAATATTTCCAGTAGTTACAATCAGAATGGCGAAATTAGTATACCCCCCATCTTATGGTGGAGGGTATAAAAATCAATTAGTGTTTGTTTGCTTGTTTGTATGTTTGTGTGTCCCTTATAGACTCAGAAACGGCTGAACCGATTTTCTTGAAATTTTCACAGATGATGCATAATAACCCGTGGTGAAAATATGGTACTAAATTTTTTTATATCTGGACCCTCCCCCTTACCCTAATTTTCAGAAACGCCAGATCTCGGAGATGGGTGGTGCGCTTTAAGCGCAATTTTGTGTGCTCTCATATAGTACCTTAAAAATAAAAATTTGGTATCCAAATTTCGGGTGGGGTACCTAGGGGGCTGCTCCACCCTAAAACCTACCAATCATATATTTAGACCAATTACTGCTATGTAGGACTCAAATTAATGGTATTTAGGATAAGAAAACGGATCTGATATCTAATTGTCAGACCAAGTGCTAGGGGGACCACCCCAACCCCCAAAACACCCCTAAATCGGACATATTTACCGACCATGAAAATATTGGAATCAAATGATAGGTATTTGCGAGTAGAATATGAATCTGATATCCAAATGTGGGACCACGTTTCTGGGGGTCCACCCCTTCCCCAAACACCCCCCAAAACCGGACTTATTTACTGACCATGGGAATATGGGGCTTGAATAAAAGGTATTTGAATGTAGAATACGAATCTGATATCCAAATATGGGACCAAATGTTTGGGGGCCGCCTCTCACCAAAAACATTCCCCAAAGTGGACAAATTTACGACCATATCAATATGGGGCTCAAATGAAAGGTCCTTGGGAGTAAAGCACGAACTTGATATCAATATTCGGCAAAAGTGTCTATGGAGCCACGCCACCCCCACAACACCACCCAAATAGTATGTATTTTCTGACTATTGCAATATGAGGCTCAAATAAGATGGTTTTTAAAGAGGAACACGAATCCGATATATATTTTCAAGGCCAACTCACTGATTGGCTGCCCATTCCCTAAAACACTCCCCAAGCCAGTGATGTTTGCCAACTATGGCAATATGAGGCTCAAATTAAAGGTATGTGCGAGTAGACCACGTACCAATACCCCAAACCGGACATATTTGCTGACTTTTGCAATAAAGAGTTTAAATGAGATTAGAAAACGAATTTGATATCTAATTTTAAGGCCAATGGCAATATGGAGTTCAAATAAATCATATATAAATATATGAGAATAGAGCACGTTGCTGATATTTTTTCCGGGCTTAGTGTTTGGGGGACCACCCTAATCCCCAAAACACTTTGAGGTCGGGCATATTTACCGACTATGTCAATGTGGAGCATAAATGAAAGGAATTGGGGGTTAGAGCAAGAATTGATACCCACTTTCGGAACCAATTTTCTGGGGGTCTACCCCTTTCCAAAAATACCCCATAAACAGCAATTTTTTACTGACCATCGCAATATGGGGCTTTAATAAAGGTATGTGGGTGTAGAATACGAATTTGATATCCAAATGTAGGACTATGTATTTAGGGCATCACCCCTTTCCCAAAACACCCCCCAAAGGGTAACAATTTTTCGACCATGAGAATATGTGGCTCAGATGAAAGGTATTTTAGATTAGAAAACGAATTTGTTAACATATTTTGGGGCCATGTGTTTGGGGGACGCCTCATCGTGTAAACTACCCTAAGCCAATGGCAATATGGGGTTTAAATAAATGGTATTTGAAAGAAGAGCACAATGCTGATATTTTTTCAGGGCCAAGGGTCTGGTGGATCACCTCACCCCCGAAAACACCACTAAATCAGATATCATGAGAATATCGGGCTGAAATAAAGTATATTAAGAATGGAGTACATCTTACATCTAAAATTAAATTCGTAGACCAATAAAGATCATATGGGATTCAGATAAAGGCACTTATATTGCACTTTACTCTTTTAGTCAAGCGATATACTATTTGCGTAGCATGGTATTTCATTAAAAGCTCTTTGTCGAAATTAAATTTTCCAAGGAAAATTTTGTTCCTTATAAAGTAAAAGAAGGCGCAGCGGAGCGGGCCCGGGTCAGCTAGTATACATATACAACTCAAGGTTTAAGTCGAAGGGAGTAACACGACTCACTGTGCAAAATTTTGGAGAAATCGGATAATAAATGCATCTTGTGTGGGACCAAGATCATAAGTCTGGAGAACGATATATATGAAAGCCACATCCAAATATGGACCGAACTGAACCATATTGGGCAGGGATGTCGAGGGGCTTAACACAGCTCACTATGCCAAGTTTCAGCCTTTTATGACAAATGTATCATAATGTAGTCTGATCAAGACCTTAGTTGGCGCGGATGTCGAGAAACCTAATAAACTCATGCAGCAAATGACAACGAAATTGGGTGATAAACGCACATTTTATGAGCCCAGGAACTTCTATGGGGAAATATATATAAATATATATATATACGGCAGCTATATCCAAATATGGTTCGATGTGGTCAATACTTGGTACTCAACGAAGGTACAAACATAACTCGCTCTGCCAAATTTGATCGAATTCGGGTTATAAATGCAGTTTTAATTTGCATAAGACTTTAAATCGACAGATCGGCCTACATGGGAGCTATATCACGATATAGCCCATCTTCGAACTCCACCTGCCTATGAACAAAAACAGAATCTGTGCACAGTTTCTGCTCAATATCTTAAATTTTAAAGACTGCAGCGTGATTGTCTTTAACCGACGACCAGTCATATAAGTATGAATATACTTTATGGGGTCGCAAACGAATATTTCGATGTGTTGCAAACGGAATGACCAATTAAATATACGCCCCCATCCTTCGGTGGTGGTACTCTATTTTTACCGGAGACGAAACCCTACATTGTGTTAAAATATCAACAAAAATGGCTCTGTAAGTTGTTTGTGTGACACTCATTTTACATTGCTTCCAACTTCCATGTGCTGCTAGTTTACTCCAGCCTTCAAATCCACCAAAGCAATTTCGTACTAGGAGGCCACATAATTTTTACACTCCCTAACACTTCAATCCTTGCAACAGTAACACAGTACAATCATTTATATGGATTTATTAAAATAAAATGCACTTTTTCTTCTATTTGTTGCAACAAAAAGTTCCCCTGTACACAAACATTCTTCGTTTACTTTTTTAGTTAGGCTATTAAATTGCAAAATCGTTAAATTATTTAAATGTTTCCAACAAATGTTGCCACATACGATATAATTTTATTGATGGTGCAGTTGTCACTTAACGAAAGAAACAGTAGAACTTAGAAACATACACGCAAAAAAATAATTCGTTTCGAGTAAAATAACTTTTCGCCAAGTAAACTTTCTTTCCTAAAAACGTTAGATTTTGTTTGCTATAAAAGTACACGTTTGTTTACTATAAATTCTTGCAAGAATTCGTGACAAATCTAAAGGTGTCACAAATTGATTTTGTTTAAAGAAATATATTAAAATTTATTCTAAACAAAAATTTCATAACCATTTTTTGTAATGACAAAATTTTAAATTTATAATATTCTACAAAGACAACATTTTGCTGTGGACAGGGCTGCCTTAAAATTATTTTTCTTAAGGACAAAATTGTAATGAAATTCTTAGTAAGAACTAATGAAATTTTTTCTAAAAAAAAAAATTTATGATATTTTTCTAGAGACAAAATTTCAGCGTTATAAGCTGTTATGACAAAACTTCAGCACCGGCCGGACCCCTCTCGAAATTATTTTTTTAAGACAAAATTTCTTTAATATTTTCTAAAAACAAAATTTTTATAAAAAAATTTTATTTAATTTTTTCTAAAGACTACTTTTTAACGATTTTTTTAAGGATTAAATTTCCGCGAAAAAATCTCTAAAGACAACCTTGCCTCGGGATTATTTTTTAAAATCCAAATTTAAATTTCGCATATGGTACCGGAAGTGGAAGAAATGGTACGTTTAGTACCGCAATTTGTACTTGTTGGTACCTTGTATGTTAATTGAACTAGATCTTTGAATTTTGGAATTTAGGTGCACTATGCCAACCTATTGTAAATTAGTATGTAAAAATTTAGAAACATAAAAGTACCAAAAATGGTAAAAATAGGTGAAATTTGCATAGGGCGAACGGATAGAGCTAGAACTTCAAAATCTGGCTTAAATAGTTGTTGTTGCGAAATAAAGGGGATAGATAGAAATAATTAGAAAAATAGTAATGAGAACGGAAGAAGTATAAGGCCGATTAGAGTTTTTTTTTTTTTTTTAATTTATATTTTTTTATTAGGCACTAAAACTTTGAAAATGTTCTTTCTTTAAATATAAGGCTATAACTATTAAAATTGCGATGCAGTTACATCTTAATATTGGGTGTGCAATCGTGGGCATCGAAGCGACCGGGCATATGCTAGTATATGCATAATTTAGAAAATTTATATTGACGTAGCAATTTTTTCAAATTTTTTGAATTTTAAAAATTTTAGAAAAAAAAAATTTTTATTTCCTAAGCACCTACAACAAAAAAATCATTTTCCTAATATTTTGTGACCATTTAGAGAAGAAAGGTGGTTTTAATAATTTTGGCATAAAATAGAAACAGCTGTCAAAAGAAGTACGATTATTGCCATAAATTAATTTTTTTATAGAAACCATCAAATGCAACAAGACATTAAAGGGGATTCCAGAAATCTTACTCCAAAAAATTCAAAGAAATTTTTTCGTTTGATATTTGGGATATAAAAAATTGCGGACTTTTGACAAGCCAAATTTCCCCAAAACTTGCCGGGAAAAATTGTTGTAACTGGTTTAAGTCGTCTACTTTACACCAATCCAGATTTCATTACGATACCTCTTTCCTAACTCGAGCTAGAATTTTTCTAAGGCAGCTCTATTCTTCGGTATTTTTCGTCGTCAATGCGAACCTGGGCATGCGGAGCAGCAGCAAGGGCCGTTGTATACCGTTCGAAGCCATTAATACAACTTCCAAAAGATATTTGCACTATGTTGGCAATCAGTGTAAAATTCAGCTCCGTATTTTTGACCAAATGGCACCGCCGATGTGTCAGTTGCTGCACACAAAACCTACCACAACTTTCAAAAAAAAGTATCTTTACCAATTTCACAGTAACAAGAATTTTGGCAATTTTCGATTTTGAAAAAATGTTGGTGGCCCCCCCAAAATAAAATCCTGGCTACGTCCCTGGCTGCCATATAGACCGATCTCTCGATTTAAGGTTTTGGGCCCATAAAAGGCGCATTTATTGTCCGATTTTGCCAAATTTGGGACAGTGAGTTGTGTTAGACCCTTTGACATCCTCTCTCAATTTGCCCCAGATCGATCCAGATTCGGATATAGCTGCCATATAGACCGATCTCTCGATGTAAGGTTTTGGGTCTATAAAAGGCGCATTTATTGTCCGATTTCGTCGTAATTTGGGACAGTGAGTTAAGTAAGGCCCTTTAACATTCTTTTTTAATTTTGTTCAAATCCGTCGAGATTTGGATATAGCTGCCATATAGACCGATCTCTCTATGTAAGGTTTTGGGGCCATAAAAGGCGCATTTATTGTGCGATTTCGCCGAAATTTAGAAAGTGAGTTGTGTTGGGTCCTTCGACACCCCTCTTTAATTTGGCCCAGATCAGATTTGGATATAGCTGCCATATAGAACGATCTCTCGATTTAAAGTCTATGTCCCATAAAAGGCACATTTATAATCCGATTTCGCTGAAGTTTGACACAGTGACTTATGAGATCGGTCTATATTTGGATATGGGCACCAGAAAGACCAATATTTTGTTCTACAAAATTGAACAATGACTTGAACTTATTAGACCTCTCAAAGTCCATGTCGAATTAGGTCCAAATCGGACCATATTTCGATAAAGCTGCTATGGGGGCATAAATTATGAATTTTTTACCGGATTATGACGAAAGGTGGTTTGTATATAAACCCGAGGTGGTGGGTATCCAATGTTCGGCCCAGCTCAAATTTACGCCTCCGAATTGTTAATTTTAAAATAGATTGTGCATATTGAAAAGGATCAAGTTCAATTTAATGTTGTATTATAATTCTAACTCAATTTTTTTCCAATTTTATGCAGATCTAAGTTGGTAATTCAAACTCTTCCAGAGTATATTTGGATTTATTTTTATGTTATGACACACAATTATATCAAAAGTCTTCCATGTTGTTATAATGATTTTTGTCATTGGACGTATTTATGGCGAAACTTTGAAAATGGTCAATTACTGGTCTATACGCTTAAATACTCCCCCTCTCTCTCTCTAGTAGGTGAGATACAAGAGAATAATTATTGGTCCGGTAAATGAATAATCGGCTGCGGCTATTGAAACACTTTTCCCGTTAAAGGGTTTAAGGTTTTACAACAAAAGAAAGGTACTTTTGCCGAAGACAAAGTTGCTAAAGGGCATACAATAAACAAAGTTAGTTACATTCAATAATGCTTAGTTTATATGGCTACCATTTGATATGATGAAGAAAAACGTTACATAGTTACAATAAAAGGAAAGCTTTGCAATAAAAGTACTTTGTTTCTCGCAAAAATGTCGGCAACTTTTTATTTTGTTACGTGTAGAGGGACAACATAGCATAGCATTACTCATCCTCCAATGGTTGAGTGATTGTGACAAAAAGAGAGCAGAATAAATGAATAGAATTTTTTGGGGAAAACATAAACGGAAATATTTTTTATGACTTTACTCACACTGTCGGTAAAGAACCATACATATGAATGTACACGAATACCTTTAATGTGAGTAAAACGCTGCAAATGTGAAGGGGAAAAAGCAACCAGAGTGAAGAGCGAATATGTGTGTCATAAAAACGAAGAGAAAACTATAAAATATCTACGATAACTGTTTGTATGCTGAAATGCATGAAAAATGGAAATCGAAATTATTCATCGAAAATTCACACATGCATCATCCCAGCGGCGGAGTTCATGTCCGTAGAAGATTTCTTTTCAGGCCTGTCTAGACAATCCAGAGGCCTGCATAGCACATTGCATCTTCCTTCCTTTTTGAAAATTAACCCTTCTTAAGCACTTATACAGTTCGTATTAAAGGCACTTAGATACAAACAAAATGATGTTATAAAAAATAATCAATTAAATTAAATATACTTTGTACAAGACTATTTTAGTTCTCTTTTTGAGGTATATTTTTATTGACGAAAGCTCTCCAGCCATCACATATTACGGCAAGGCTTTATTCTATCTCTTTATTCGTCAAATCTTAAATTAGTGTAAATATAACAAAAAGCATAAAATGTCAATATGACATTACAAAAGAGATTTTTTTAAATTAAATAATAGAAACTTAACATCACTCAGAGAAATTTGTTAGTAACAAAACGCAAAACAAACTCAGCTTGCATCATGTCATTCTAAACATCTGATTAAAGGAAATGAAATTCAATGTGTACACCAGGGTTTGAATTGTTGACTTCAAAATAGTAACAGCACAGAAACTTGAACTTTTTTCCAGTCAAAAACAAGAAAAAAAAACTAGCAACCTGATTATTAAGGCTGTGACTATGAAAAGTAAAAAGCAGCAGCAAAAGCCAAAAACCAAACAAAAACAAAAAATAGAATAAGCGTTTAATACAAGCAAATCTATATGAATCGGTTTGAACTGCTGAACAATCAGCATTTAGGTTATATAAAGTATATATTAGATCATCGCAAAATTCTAACATGTTTGTCCGTAGGTTGTAATTATGCCGCAGCCCTTAAAAATTATAATGTTGCGCTGACATTTTGCAAAGACCTAAATTTTTGTTGTACGCAGTTTAAGTACTTAAACGGGCAAAATCGGACCATAATAACAAATAGCTGGCATATAACCCGAAATTCCGATTTTGGAGCTTAAGCTCATAAAAGGCGCCTTTGTACAAGACCTCTCGATTTAGGCGCCTAATATTCAGCAGATCCGACCATTTGAAATAATGGACGCAAGTGATGATTAATACTCTTTTAGCACGTTTTAAACGTTTTTATACTCACCACCATAGGAAGGGGATATACTAATCTAGTTATTCCGTTTGTAACAACTCGAAATATTTGTCTAAGACCCCATAGAGTATAGATATTCTTGATCGTCTCGACGCTCCAAGTCGATATAGCCAAGTCCGTACTTCCGTCCGTCCTTTGCACAGATACTTAATATCAATTTAGGTCGTAGGGGAATTGCAAATGGGCCATATCGGTTCAGATTTAAATATAGCTTCCATATAAACCGATCTCCCGATTTGACTTCTTGATTTCTTGGAAGCTCCAATTTTTGTCCGATTTGGCTGAAATTTTTCATGTAGTGTTTTGTTTTGACTTCCAACAACTGTGCCAACAATGGTCCAAATTGACTTATAACCTGATATAGCTCCCATATAAACCGATTTCCAGATTTTACTTCTTGAGACATCTCAAGCCGCAAGCTTTGTCCGATTTGACTGAAATTTTGCATGTAGTAATTTGTTCTGACTTCCAATAACTGTGATTAGTATGGTCCAAATCGGTCTATAACCTGATATAGCTCCCACGTAAACCGGTCTCTCGATCATCCTTGTTCGGTTCTTGGAAGCTTTAACTTTTGCTCGCTTGACAGAAATTTAGTATGTAGAATTAAATTATGCCCTACGACAAAATTCATTTTGTATAAATTTTTAGCAGAATCCATGGTGGCGGGTTCATAAGATTCGGCCCGGTCGAACTTTGGACGCATTTACTTATTGCTTTTAATGTTTTCTGTATAAATATTTGCTCGACAATGCAAGTCGAGAAACAGCAAGTATAAATCAAGAAAAATTTAATAAAACTGAATGGTGAACTAACTCAATATGACCATAACAGCAAAATAGTTCTATTTTTTACCCACCACCATAGGATAGGGGTAAACTCAACCAAATTTGTTATTCAAAACAACAAAAGTGTTTGCTTAAACGGCAGTTTTTGTCTGCTGAAAATGAGAAAGCAGACATTACTGTTGCAGACATTAGGGCTGCTGTATTAGCAAACATTTCTTACCGCTAATTGAACTAACAAAATCTGCTGTTTAGAGTACACAAATCGCTGAAAAAAAATGTTTATGCTACTTTTTATGTTTGCCTGTCAATTATTTGGATTAGTTTGGTATTTTTTAAAATTTTTTTTAGACATTTTGTTGAGAGATATGATTTTAATTTGTGTAATATTACTGTAAAGAAGCTACCTGTTCCATCCATTGGTATACATTTCGAAATGTGGTAGCTCAGCTACATATCGCATTTTTGTTATTGCCCTGCTAATGTGAACATGACTGGCATGACCTTTCGTATCTAAATTTAAAGAAACAAGTAAAAGCGTGCTAAGTTCGGCCGGGCCGAATCTTATATACCCTCCACCATAGATTGCATTTGTCAAGTTCTTTTCCCGATATCTCTTTTTAGGCAACCAAAGGACAAAGAAAATAATTGCTATAATATTGGAGCTATATCAAGTTAAGGGTCGATTCGGACCATAATTGAATTGAATATTAAAGAGTAGAAGTCATTGTGTACAATTTCAACCAATTCGAGTAAGAATTGCACCCATTAGGAGCTCAAGAAGTAAAATAGAGAGATCGGTTTATATGGGAGCTGTATCAGAGGATTTCGGATCGCACTTGACACGTATGTTGAAGGTCATAGGAGAAGCAGTTGTACAAAATTTTAGCCAAATCGGATAATAATTACGCCCTCTGGAGGCTCATGAAATCAAGATCCCCGATCGGTTTATATGGCAGCTATATCAGGATATGGATCGATTTGAACCATTTTCGGCACAGTTATTAGAAGTCATAAAAAAACATGTCAGGCGAAATTTCAGAATTGCGCCCTCTAGTGGCTCAAGAAGTCAAGTTTCAAGATCAGCTGTGGCACCTATATCAAAACATGGACCGATATAGCCCATCGGACCTACACTAATAAGAAGTTAGCATGCTTTCGACAGACAGACGGACGGACGGACATGGCTAGATCGACTTAAAATGTCATTACGATCAATAATATATATACTTTATGCGGTCTTAGACGAATATTTCGAGGAGTTACAAACAGAATGGCGAAATTAGTATACCCCCAATGTTTGGTGGAGGGTATAAAATCATTATGGAAAGTATTCTTCATTCAGTGGTGATTATAAACATCCATTGAGACACACATTTACATTTGTGTTTAATTTTTCTAATTAAGCAGAAGACATTATCAGCAAACAACAGACTTTTCAGCAGTAAGCCTGCTACTCTGAAATTGCAGTATTATTGCTCTATTGGCAGAAATACTGCTACAAAAGCAGCAAAATTAACTACTAATATTCAGCAGACAGTATTTGCTATTTTCAGCAAATTTTTTTCTATGAGTGTAAATTCATTTAGTCATTCCGTTTGCAACACATCAAAACATCAATTTCCGACCCTACATAGTCTATAAATTTCGGATCGTGATAAGACGATTTAACGATCTCCGTGTGTCTGACTGTCCGTTTGTTGTAATCACTCTACAGCCTTCAAAAATTGAGAAATTGAGCTGAAATTTTGCACAGATATGTCTTTTCTTGAACGAACCAAATCCATATAGACCGATCTTCCGGTAAAGGGTCTAAAGCCCATAAAAGCTTTATTAACCGATTTTGGTGAAATTCAAAATAGTGAGTTGTTTTAAACTTCTCAACAGCCATATAGACTGATCTGCCGGTTAAGGGTCTGAATCCCATAAAAGCTTTATTTTTCAACCGATTTCGGTGATATTTGAATAAATGAGTTGTTTAAGTCACCCGAAATTCGACCCAATTATCAAATCAGACTATATAGATATAGCAGTCAAACAGGCCGATCTTCCAATTAAGGATCTTAATCCCATAAAAAGCAGATATATTGCCAGATTTCGTTGAAACTGTTACTTGTATTTGAGTTCTCGGGACCGAAATAAAATATGATTGAGACCAGCCCCTAATTAGATATAACAATGGATATAATAGTGGAGTTATAATAAAATATGATGATTATTATGTCGTTGGTGGTGGGTATCCAAAGTTCGGCACGGCCAAACTTAACACGTTTTTACTTGTTTTTAATTGCTTTGGCTGTTGCTTTTGGTTGTTTATTTTTCATAGTCACAGTTAAAGCAAATAGTCAAGCAGTGAAAAATAGTCAAGCAATTCAAACCCTGATTACAACTTACTTTAAGAAGAAGAAGGCAACGTGTTTATGGCATACTAAGTTTAGTAGCAAGAAGAAAGAAACCCTAATGGCTGTTTACAGGCCTTACACCTACTTACAGGCATAAGACCCACTGCGAATGAAAAAGTCAGACCGAACTCAGGCAAAGGGAACAATTCGGCAACCTCTTTCCTCATTCCGCCGCTGGGATAGTGTATGTAATCACATAGAACAAAACACACGTTCTTATCTAAAACGTGCCAAAAACTCAGATGAATACGAGCATTTTTATTCACAGATGTGCTATGGCAATTTTTGTGGCTTAACACATACATATGCCAAAGTATTTTATACGCCGAAAAGAGGATTGCTACAAGAGTTAGTTCATCGTTAACATTTATCACAGTAAGCGATGTGAGCAATCGCAAGCAATAATGCATTTTAAATCAATTTACTTGGTTCAACGCTAAGAACTAGAAGGCAATTTTCTTCTCATGTTCCTCTGATCTCACTATGGACTAAAATATCTAAATGGGTCTGATTACCACCAAAACCTTACCTAGCCTACCCGACAGAAACGTTCCAGGTGATCATATGTGGTTTTGAGTGTGTTGTCGATCCTACCATATACAAAAATTTAAAATCCTTTGACGGTCATAATCTGTCTTCAAATTGAAAGTAAGGTAACCCTCTTTGTGATATTGCCATATTTTGGCAATGTGTAAACATAACTTCCCTCTAATCCAATTTTGTCGTAGATTAGAGCCAAACCAACACAGTCTTTGTGTTGTTTTGGCGGTAGCCATTTATTTTAATTTTCACTTAAATATTTATGCAGTTTTTATACCAGCATTAAAATAAATAGGATTTGGAAATGACACAAATATATGTGCGCCGTACTCAAAATGCATTTTTTAATATTTTCCAAGAAGTTATTGAATGGAAATTTATGGAAATGGCATATAAATAAAATATTGCGATAAATTTTTGTTAAAAATTTGAAAGAAAAAAATAGTAAAGAAAACAATTATGATAATCCTCTTTAACAGAAACCTCCCACGTTATTGGTTAATTAATGTATTCTAAGGAAATTTTCCAATCCTTCGATACGAAAGGTATTGTCCTGCCTCAATTATAGTCGGATTAGTTTCAGTAGTTAGTTCGCTATTGTTAAGGTAATAAAAGTTTCTCTATTCTATGGACATTACACATTTGGCAAATATTTATTGAAATATCAACAACATATAGAACATGATCCCTGCCAGATGTCACAGAATAGCAAGATTGTCAACCAACACCGAGGCAAATAAATACAGCTTATAGTATTTTGTATTAGTTCTTGTATTGACTATACATTTTAGTACTCTACATTAGATAAGGTCTCCTCCACCCCTTAGTTGTCGCTCAATATTGACATCTTAATTTATTTGGATGACATAGGCATGTAGTTGTGTAGGTGGTTGCAGAGTAGAAATTCCTCACATTTCATGCATATTTTTAGTTCCGGTAAGGAAAATTACAACAAAATATATACGCAGTTTTATTATTAATTCTTGCTGCACTTGTATTTATGAAATTATCTTTTGTATGCCAGAAACTATCATTACAACTTGAGGCAGAGGCGTAGACAAAATCTTTAACAGGAGAGGTACATATTTAAGAAGTTCTCGAAAACTATGACTAAATAAATGGGTTAACCAGAGATTGAATTACGAAATACTATTGTGGTAGTTTAGATAAAATCACTTGGAAAATTCAATCCACTGCAATGCCAAAGGAAATAAAAATGTATACTTTCTCGTTCCACGAGTTGCAAGAAACAGATTACTGTTCGATACTCAATAGATTAAGAAATCTGTAATTGAAATATTTTCGACAGTACTCAGAACAAGTGTGGAGTTTACACCCGGTACATATTCGATAGATTCCCCTTTTGCGACGCTTTACAGATGTTTAAAAAATTGTTACTTGTAACAGCCTAGAAGGCATCTTCCTACTGGGAGTGTTCTTGTGGTATAACAATGGACGAAAAAGCCTAAGGTCGGGATCTCGTAGAAAAAATAAAGTTGTTGTTAGTTAACCGGAACATTAATTAATCGTGGGGAAAAAACTCCTGTTTAAAGTGTTTTAGAAGATATGGCAACATTATGCAGCAATCAGCAATAAGAGTGTTCGCGTACTCAAAATTTGAACCAACTTTTATGGAAAGTCGTTCGTTTTCCAGTAAGAGGTATGAAGAGAGTATGAGAGCGAAAAACATTTCGAGAGTTTTTAAAATGACAGGCTGCAAATTTCTGCTTTAGGTTTTTTTTTTTCTCATCAGTGTCTACCTGCAAAATTGAACGGATAAATTGTTACTGGATAAGTACACGAACACACCTAAAATTAAGCAGAAGAACATCGATACAATTGTAACTGGAGAATGAGGAAACGGCTATAAGCAAGTCGGATTGCAGACTGCCACTAAGTTTTTAATCAAAACGAGCCATTCCGTGAATTGTGGTGATATATTGTTGTTTTGTTACTTGTCGTGTGATACAAACGAAACCAACATATTAAAATCACTTTTCAAAATAGCACATGTACTTTTTTGATTAGAGCGTGCTCTTTTTCTTCTGACAAAAACATAAAGAAATCAGCTGTTTTTGTCGTCAGTCGAATGAAAGCAACCCTAAATTCAATTGTTTTCACAAATTTATGATTTAATCAGCTTTCTCACAACTTCAACAATTATGACGCATAAAAAATCGCTTTTGCTCAAATGTTTAGGTTATGTCATACGATGTGAATACAAAAATTGACATTTCATAAGACATCTACATGCCAGACACCATGCTTCTTTCTATTTAAACCTTATTGTAGACAAAGGGGCTCGTTGTACCCCTGATATCAGTTCAAGGATTTGGTTCACTTTTGCTAAAATTTTTAGGTTATGTCATACGAAAAAAACATACAGGTGTGATAGCAAAAATGATGAATCGTATGTGTTGGTACATGTGAATACAAAAAGTGACATTTCATAAGACATCTACATGCCAGACACCATGCTTCTTTCTATTTAAACCTAATTGTAGACAAAGTGGCTTGTTGTACCCCTGATATCAGTTCAAAGATTTGGTTCACTCAATGAAATTTGTTATTCAAAAAAGCAAAAGTTTTTGCTAAAACAACAGTTTTTTTGCAGAAAATGGGAAAGCAGACATTACTGCTGTTTCAGTAAACCTATTGCTGCTGTTTGAGCAAACATTGCTAAAATATTGAAAAAAATATGCTGAAATGAAAAAAATGTTTGCATTCTAAGGACGGTTATGAGTTTTGATTACTTTGGGCATTTTTTACGAAGGTAGTCGAGCTAATGACCGTAACACATGATGTTGGAAGAGAAGATTTTACTTTTTTTGGAATATTACTGTAAGGAAATTACCTGTTCAACAGATCCTTGTACACATAGCCATTTCAATGTTATAGCTCTGGTAATGCTCACAACGTGGCACAACGTCGTGGCAACGGGCTCTATAGCATTTTTGCTTTTATCGTTATTATGTCTAAGAAAACAAGTAAAAGCGTGCTAAGTTCGGCCGGTCTGAATTTTGGGAACCCACCACCATGGATTCTGATAAAAATTACACAAAATAAATTTAGTTGAAGGGCAAATATTTATTCTACATACCAAACTTTTGTCAAACCAGCAAATATGAAAGCTTCTAGGAACCGAACAAGGATGATCGAAATATCGGTTTATATGGGAGCTATATCAGGTTATAGACTGATTTGGGCCGTAATTGTCACAGTTGTTGGAAGTCATAGCAAAACATTACATGCTAAATTTCAGCCCAATCCGACAAAAATAGCTGCTTGTAGGGGCTGAAGAAGTCAAATCTGGAGATCGGTTTATATAGGAGCTATATTACGTTATAGACCGATTTGGGCCATACCTACCACAGTTGTTGGAAGTTATAACGGTTTCCAGAGGCTAAGGAAGTCAAATCGGGAGATCGGTTTACATGAGAGTTATATCTAAATCTGAACCGATATGGCCCATTTGCAATCCACAATGAACTACATCAATAGAAGGTAGCTTTGCAAAATTTCGAGCGGCTAGCTTTACGCGTCCGACCGTTATCGCGATTTCGACAGATGGACATGGTTTGATAGACTCAGAACGTCGAGACGACTAAGAATATATATATATATATATATATATATATATATATATATATATATATATATATATATATATATATATATATATATATATATATATATATATATATATATATATATATATATATATATATATATATATATTTATATATATACTTTATGGCGTCTTAGGCGAATATTTCGAGGTGTTACAAACATAATGACTAGATTAGTATACCCCCATCCTATGGTGGGGAAAAATTCACTAAAGAAATTGGAAATAAAGGGTAATTTTTTAGCTATTATTTTTTTGGTAACACTGGTTTAAACAGTTCGCCCAAGTTTCGTGTTACAAACGAATAACGCTTGCAAATTATTGAATTATATTATAAAAATGCGTGCTCTGTTAAGAAAGTTCATTTCATTCATTCATTTAATTCATGAAAGCTCATTTTTGGCACAATGAGTGCGTAAATATGCAGAATTTTCGATTTTGGATTGAAGATCAGCCAGAAGCATTGCAAGAGCTACCAATGCACGCAGAAAAAGTAACAGTTTGGTGCGGTTTATGGGCTGGTGGCATCATTGGACCATACTTCTTCAAAGATGATGCGAATCGTTACGTAACTGTGAATGGTTAACGCTTTCGTGAGATGATCTCCAACTTGTTTTATCTAAAATGCAAGAGTTTGAACTGCATGACATGTGGTTGCAACAAGACGGCGACACATGCCACACAGCTCGCATAACAATGGACTTATTGAGAGGTAAGTTCGGTGAACATTTTATTTCATATTCGGGACCGGCCAATTGGCCGCCTAGATCGTGCAGTTTAACGGCTTTAGACCATGTTTCGTGGAGCTATGTTAAAACTCATGTCTATACAGACAAGTCCACTTCAATTGACGAATGGAAAGAGAACGTTGAAGCATTTATTCGTAAGATACCGTGAGAAATGTTGGAAGGAGTAAGAGAGCTCTTAAAGAGTAAGAGAGCTCTTAAAAATCACATGTTGTAATGACTTGGTTGAGAAACAAACTTTTCTATGAAATTCAACTATTAGCTTCTGTGGAGAAATGAGGAAGGGAGCGAAAGACTTGCATATTTTGATAAATATTTGCTGAACCTATGAGCGAAATAATCTATTTATAACATTCAAAGAACTACACCATTCTTACATGCGCCAATTACAAGCACAAATGTTTGAAATTGGTGCATTTCTGCCGTATTTACAGTTAAAGTCCAAAAATTTTTTGACAGAGCAAAAAAAAAGGAATTTGAAGAAAAAGTAGCTGCTTGAAACGCTCCTAAATCCAAGTTCCTAGGTGTGGCTTATGATGAGAGTTGAGTGGATGGTGTGGCCTGTATTTCGTGAGAGTCGTAAGGCCATCAGAAGGTTAACCGCTGGTGTTCAATGGACATGCAATTCTCAGCGAGAAGAATTGCAACAGTGTTCTACAATACCACGACCAAAAAGTTGGCGAGCCTTGTTACTAAGTTTATTATTTGGCGTTTGCATATGGTTAACATGCAATAAGTAATGGTGGGTGCTTCCGTATTTTTGGCATCTATAATTGGATTTGGAATCTCCGAACCAATGACTCCTTGCTAAACAACTCCCTTTGTTGTCATCTTAAGGAATTGTTGACAAATTCGTAAAGGATGGCACTGATAACACAATTTGCATTTATATACGTTCGACTCTCTGGGCAATTAGTTTGAAAGAGATCTGAAAAATAGATAAAAGAAAAAACAAGATTATGTTTTACGAGGTTCTTCATGAATGTAAGGAACTGCTGACTAATTGAAATGATCGGAGTGCGTAGAACTGACGTATGGTAGTAGTTGTTGTGCCGGTTGCAGTACGCACATCTGCAACCCGGACTTTATTGCCATTCACTCGCAGGTAATAAATTACCTAGAGTAATGTTGGAGGTGGGTCTTTTCTACTTACATCGTTTTTGCAAGGTTCTAAGGTAATCGCTTTTCCAACTTAAAGCAAATTGATGGAGAAGGGCCTTCAACTTCAACCATCTATTAATCAAAGATATGTCAATGAGATCGTGTTCCGAGAGAGCTAATATGGGCTCACCTTTAAGGACGTGTCCCGAAGTTAAAGCAGTGTAGTCTGAGGGATCTTCAGATACGGCAGATATAGGTCGTGAGTTTAGTACTCCTTTTATTATAGCCAGTAAAATGTGAATCTGTGGGAGCCGACAATTTTCTTAGTGTGTTTTAAAGCTCTTAACTGCGGCCTCTCAGAGACCGCCGATGTCAGCAGCGTTGACTTTATAAATTGAAAAAATTGAGCAAAATTTTGTTTGCCACCTTCGGTACCCCAAAAACACAAATATCCCAAAACCCACCCGAACGGACATGTGTACCGATTGGGACAATATTGGTACTAAATAGTACTAATTGCAGTACTTATCAAATATGAAATGTTGAAATCATACATGGAGTGGAGTACGATTTAAACATTTCATATTTGGTACAACTTGTCGAATATTTGCCAAGATATCGATAATTTTTAGCAAATTTTTTTAATTTTACGCTTCCCCGTTCACTATAAAAGTTAATATACTATTTCGTAATTTTTGGTACCAAAATGAATGATTTGTTAAAATTACTTAGTCAGCTAACATATATTTCTAAGGAGAATCTTAATATTAAATTTGAGAGCTCTAGTTCAATCAGTAAAGAAAGTATGAAATGGTACCAAATGCGGTACTCGACGTACGTTTCATCCGTTTCCATTTCTATTCTTTATATTCTTTCTATCTACCACCAATATTTCGCAACAAAAATAATTTGGGTCAAATTTTGCAAAGTTCACCTATTTCGTACCTTTTTTGGTACTTTTTTGTTTCTAAATGTCCAAAAACTCTTTTGGCATCGCAATTTAGGCTGCCATAGTGTATCTTAATTCCAAAATTCAACGCTCTAGCTCACTTAACAAACAAGGTATCAAAAAGTACCAATTGCAGTATAAACGTACCGTTTTTCTGTTTTTGGGAAATTTTTTTCTTATTTTTTCGAGACGCTCTTTAATTTGATCCTTAAATAATGTTTTTAGTTCCATCCGTTCACGCTGGGTAAAAAGTCACCATTTCGTACTTTTTAGAATCTAAATGTACGAATATCACAAAACCCCGTCTAATCGCGCGCCAACGACCCAAAGCCGTGCCAAATTTGATGACTCTAGCTTTAGCCGTTTTGTCTGGACATTGATCAGTCAGCGAGTCAGCCAATCAGTCAATCACGCGTCTCTTTTATATATAGAGATAAAATGGGGTAGAATTTTGTCTTTAAAAATACTTACGAAATTTGTCTATAGAAAAATTTCAGGAAAATGTTGTTTAAGTCAGATAAGCAAAATGTTTTTGCAAAATTTGGTTTAAAAAAAAATCTCGAAGTCAGGTTGTTCTTTAAAAAAAAATTAATAAAAGTTTTTTCTAAAGAAATATTGTCTTAAAAAATTTATTTCCGTGCTGAAGTTTTGCCATAAGAGAATATTACGCTGAAATTTTGTCTCTAGAAAAATATCTTTAAAATTTTTTTAGGAAAAAAGTAGTTAAAATTTTGTTTTTGCTAAGAATTTCATTACAATTTTGTACTTAAGGCGGCCCTGGCCTCAGAAAAATGTTGTCCTTGTAGAATATCATAAATATGAGATTTTGTCATTACAAACGAACAATGGTTGCAAATTATTGAATTTTATTAGCAAAACGCGTGCTATGTTAAGAAAGTTTATCGCGATCTTCTTCCATTTTATGGTCAGTTTAATCGACCCACAAAAACGGCTTTTCGGGCTATTGTGACTAAATTTCGCATCAAATTTACATTGTTGGTTATTATACCTTACGTATAGTGCGAACTGGCTGCAGCTGTATCGAGCAGTGTTAGTGATGACTATCCGTTCGCAGCAAGATCAGCACTGCAAGAGCTACCAATGCATCAAGAAAAATTCACAGTTTAGTGTGGTTTATGAGCTGATGGCATTATTGGACCGTACTTCTTCAAAGTTGATGCGGTAATGTAACTGTGAATGGTGGGCGCTACCGTGAGATGATATCCAACTTTTTTGCCAAGATCTTGACTTGACATGATGGTGCCACATGCCATACAGCACGAGTAACAATGGACGAGTTCGGTGAAAATTTTATTTCACGTTCTGGACGGGTCAATTGGCCGCTTAGATCGTTCAATTTAACGACTTTAGACTATTTTTATGTTAAGGGTCATGGCTTTGCAGACAATTGACGCATTAGAAGACAACATTGAAGGATTTATTCTTGAGATTCCGGCCGAAATGTTGGAGAGAGTATGCCGAAAATGCACTAAGCGGATGAACCATTTGAGGCGCAGTCACGATCAACATTCGCATGAAATAACCTTCAAACATTAAATTATAGGACCATACTATCGATTCAAATAAATATTTCATGAATTTTTCTGAATTTTATGCGTTTTTTTTAAACTTTCCTATAGTTCTTAAAAATCACGCTTTATAAACAAAATACAATTAATGGTAAACATGTCAACGGAATTTTAAAAATGTTACCAATAATAATTTTAAGTAACCTTTTTAGTTTCTATTTATCCCTTTAATGTTACCGCCTCTGTTTCTAGAGCATTGTCTTCAAATACATCTTGTACACGTATTCGACTGTAAAATATTGCATTTTTATGATCTTCCTTTCCACTTGCACACACTTCTATTCAAAGGCAGGGCTTTATAATGTAATATGCAGTTATGTGTTCGTTGGTTTTTATTGTCTTTCTCGATTTCTAATATTTATTTAAGATTTTTCATTAAGATATGCTCTAGCCACGTCTTCTTCGTGTAGGATACAGTAGCTCTACTGCACACATGCTGACAGGCAGCAGGGCCACAATATCCATAATTCCGATGTGTTGCAAAAATAGATAAGAGATTTTACAACACCATTCCTCAATGGTAAATGGCAAAGAACAAAAGATGTGTCAAATTTATGAGTGAAAATATAACAAAAAGTGTAGTACAAATTTATAACTTTATCTATGGAAAGAAAGAAGGAGTTAAGGTGTGCTTTTCAGTCATGGTAAAGAAATCCACTTGAAAGACTAGATACGTGTGTTGGAATTAATTTTCCTAACATACCAACCAAGTGGTGTTATTAGCTTTTGTTTGAATAACATATATTGTAGTGAGTGCATGAGTATTTTGATTTTAGTTTGGTATTTCCGTTTCCTGTGTGCAAAGTTCTTTGCACTTTGCTTTTTTTTCTGTCTACTGGAAAAACATTAACATGTCAGCAACAGAGTATGCAGTTTTTTTGTGTTATCCATGAGAAAGGGTGAAGCGTGTATGGTGTAACCTACACTCATAGAAAAACGTTCGCTGAAAATAGCAAACACTGTCTGCTGAATATAAGTGGTTAATTTTACTGCTATTATAACAGTAGTTCTGCTATTACAGCAGTAGTTCTGCAATTTTAGAGCAGCAGGCTGACTGCTGGAATGGTTGTTGTTTGTTGAAAATTATTGCTGTTTAATATGAAGCGGATGCTAGTAAAAAAAAAAAATTCAGAGTAAATGTGTGTCTCAGTGGATGTTTATTATCACCACTGAAAGCAAACTCTCCATAATCTTTTTTCTTAAAATTTGGAATCAAAAGGACATGCCTGTCATGTACACATTAGTAGAGCAATAACAAAAAAATGCGAGCGAGTTCAGCTACATTTCGAAATGTATACCTATGGATGGACCAGGTATCTTCTTTGCAGCAATATTCCACAAATTACAATAATCTCTTCCAACAAAATTCTTAAAAAAATTTCTAAAAAAATGAATAAAGTAATCAATACAAGTAACAGGCAAACATAAAAATAAAAATAAAATTAGCTTTTAGCAGATTTTTGTACTCAAAACAGCAGATTATGTTTGCTGATTTAGCTGACCGAAATGTTTGCTAATACAGCAGCCCTATGTGTTTCTAAAACAGTAGTAATGTCCGCTATCCCATTTCAGCAGACAAACTGCTGTTTTAGCAAACATTTTTGCAGTTTTGAATAACAAATTTGGTTGAGTGTAGTCTAATCTAAGGCCATACATGAGCTGTGTTGCATGTTTGGTTTTTGTGGGTTTATCAGTTTTGTTTCTGTTGCAAGTGTTTGTGGTGGCTGCAATACAATTTTATCTCGAAGTAGTTTAACTTTTGATGTTTTCACTAGTTTTGAATTTTCTATAAAATGTTACATGCAGCTTGGGTTGATTGTTGGTTAGAAGTTTCTATTAGAACCTTGGGGTGTTCCAAAATATTTTTTTTGTGGAGAGAACAAATGTTGGTATTGTGTTTTGTTAAAACAAGAAACTGTTGGGCCAAAAATATTATTCGAAACTAAAATAAACCACATTCTGATACAAAGTTTACACCCTCCACTTGTTCTTTGTTGGTTTCTACTCCTTCCCCTCTTGATGGCTTTAATACTTATTTGCTGTATTAACTTCATAACAAACCATTTATTTAATTTTTCTCTCGGACATGACAAGGATATCGAATTGGATGGCTTATTAGCAAATATCATTTCATATAAAACCACAAAATAATGTGACTTTCGGCTAAATAAGAGGCTTAGTCAACATAAAATGGTCTTAAATCACACTCCCAGCTAATAATTCAAACAATCAAAGTAAACACAAAAGCATGAAAGTAGTCAATATCTCAAACTTCAAGTAGGCCTAAATGGAAATATGGCTGTGGGTAAATAAAAGAGTAGGAGTAGGAGTGTGTGACTGTATTTGCTTACCTATTTAATGGTCAAAAGCGCGCACACAAACACATAAATACAATTCGATACTTAAGGCTATTTAAGGGTTAACCTCTTCTAGCTTTGGGGTCAACTGACCCCCGACAACCCCTGCCCATCTTTTGAGTTACTTTTCCATTTGAAAGACTTTGTTTGACACATCCGACAAGCCTTTTCTACCGGATATCATCACATATGCTTTTATAGTTCAACGTATTTGGTTTTATCTTTTAAAGTTTTATTTCTTTTCTCTTCAAAAGCAAAGAGATGAAAGTTGTATATCTTTATGACATTTTTATTGTGCATTTCCAATTTTCTGTATTGTTGAAGATTATGTATCTTCGTTTCCTTATGGATTTCTATTGTGTGGGCTATTTTTTTTATAACATCACCATTAAAACAGCGCAAATGATTGGTTTGGGGAAATAAAATCAATCACAATTCGTTGGCTAAGGAAGACATATGAATCTTTGCCAATAGGGATGCCAAAGTGGAAGAGAAGGAAATACAGGAGCAATAAGTAAAATATGCAAAGTTCGGCCGGACCGAATTCAACCTATGATAATGGATAAAAATTGCAATTCTATTCGAGCTATATCAGATTATGATCAGATTCAAATATGCTTGGCTTGGATGTTGGAGAGCATGGTAGATGCCACCAACCCCAAATTTTTTCGAAATCGAAAAATTGCCAAAATTTTTCTGTTACCGTGAAATTGGTATAGGTACCTCACATTTTTTATTGAAAATTGTGGTCAATACTGGGTGCAGGAACTGGTGCATCGGCTCACAGTGGCGCGGTTTGAGTTTTTTCGTTGCAAAACTCTTTTTTTTTACCAAAAAGGTAATTGAATGATTTAAACGGCTTATTATAGACAAGTGTTAAGCGTATGTAATGAATGTTTGAGAAGGATGCTACGCCTTGTAGGTGCCTAGTTGTGGATCATCAAAATTAACATTTGTGGAAAAATAGTAAGAAAGTGAACTAACCTTTTTCAATTCTAAATATTTTATAAATTTTAATTTTTTGTACAATTTTCATCTCAATCCGCTATTAATTTTTTTCGGAAATTTCAAGTTGTGATGGATCCCGAGCGAAAAACTCTCTAAAGACAACCAAAAGATCAAAAACTAATCTTTTACATTTTGTATAAGCATTTTTGAAGTCTTTTTATTGTGCTTATCTGTCCCAAACAACATTTTCCTAAAATTTTTTCTGTAGTAAAAAATTAATAATTAATAATAAATAAAAATTATAACCCATTACGCTGAACCTCGATTCCGTTGACCGACTTTGATGAAATTTTTATATTCATAATTTTGAGAATTTGTATTGACGTAGCAATTTTTTTAAATATTTTGCATTTTAAAAATTGAGATTCCATTGCAGGAAAAAAAATATTTTTAATTCCTAAGTCCCTACTTAAGTTTTATAATATTTTATGACCATTAAGTGAAGAAAGCTGGATTTAGTGATTTTGGCTTAAATCGCACCTGCTGTCAAAAGAAGTAGGATTATCGCCCTATAAATAGTGTGTTGCAATCAGTACAAAATTCAGCTCTGCTTTTAAGACCAAATGTCACCGCGGATGGGTCAGTTCCTGCAAACAATAGCGATGACTATTTCAAAAAAAATGTTTCCTTACCAATTTCACAGTAAGAGAAGAGCTTTGGCGATTTTCGATTTTAAAAAAATTTGCGGTTGAGGAAGAGTTGTGCATGCAGTGGCCCTAGGAGTGAAAATCTGGCGATAAATACAGCGGCAGTCAAAATAATAGCACCAATATACATTTTTCAAGTCATTTGGCGGTTTTATTCCATACAACTTCCAAACCCTTTATATTTTTGTTTCAACGATTTCGTTGAAGTTTAAGGTATGTAAATTACTGGATTTTGATGGGGGTTTACAAAATAAACTTTATGCAGTCAAAATAATGGCACCTCATATAACGAATTGGCCAAAAATTACATTGATGCAACAGAAACAGGAATAACTTGTTGAATTTTAATTAGAGTTTGAAACAATGAAAAATTGTCGGCATTTGGTTACGTGTCCCTTGTGAGTAATGACAGCAAAGCAACGCTTTCCAACTGAATTGATAAGATTTTGACATCTTTCTTAGGAAAAATACCTCCAGATACCTGTATTACTTTTAAATGGTTATTGTTTCCTGTTAGATCTCTTGGAGACTCTCCTTTCTTTGTTTCTGTCCATAAATTTTCCTTAGAGTTTAAACGATGAGACTTTTCTGGCCACATTATGACACTTTTTGGGTTGTCCGCAAACCACATTTTATTGGGACAACTATCCTGTTGGAAGACCCGAACCAGCAGCATTTCACATGAGGCATATGGTAGCACAACTTCCTCAACAGTGATGACATGCTGGTTTGCATCCATGATATTTCTGACCCAATAAATTCGTCCAATATCTTGGTATTCGTCCACTATACTGAAACCCCCATACTTTTCAGGTTTTGTTATGAAATGCGTTTTTTTTTGTTTAGTATGTATATTCAACAAATATCGCGCGCCTTTTTCACCAGATAGCACAAATTTGAACTCATCCGTGTAAATAACTTTCCTGCACTTTTTATGGAGCCACTCTTCATGAGCCTTAGCAAAAGTCAATCTTCTAGCTGTGTGTTTAGGGGAAAGAATTGGCAACTTTCTTAGATTAAACACACTAAAATTGATTCTCCGGAGTATGTATATGGCGTATAATTTCCATACTTTCTGGTATATTGATACATGTTCTTAGTTCCTCGGTAAGTATAATGATCTCGCTTTGGATTTTCGAACCATACGATCCTTTACCATAAGAATGACAATTAGTTTTCAACGACATGATTTTATTTTAAACTTGATTGTTTACGATCATTTTGTTTGCAACAAATTAATTGACTAATTTTCTTATATTCGAATACGATTTTCAACAGATACCAACTTTTTATATATTATGTATATTATACATAAGTATGCTGGTAACTTTAATGGTACTGTACTATTATTTTGACCGGTACTGTATGAGAGCCATATCTAAATCTTAACCAATTTCTATGAAATTCACCAGTAATGTCGAGAATAGTGAGAAAATTCTTCCTGGCAAATTTCGATAGAATTGGTTAACAAATTACCACATTATTGCAATATCAGACCAAATCTGCCGAATATATATATATATATATATATATGGGACCTATATTCAAATCTTAACCGATTATTTCCAATTTTAATAGGTTTCGTCTCTAGGCTGAAGAACATGCCTTTGCCAAATTTGAAGACGATCGGACCAAAATTGCGACCTGTACTTGTTACATAAATTAACATGGACAGACAGATGGACACAGCTTAATATAATCAGATAGTGATTCTGAGTCGATCGGTATACATATCTCTTCCTTCTGTGTGTTACAAACAAATGCACTATGTTATGAAACCCTGTACCACAGTAGTGATGTAGGATATAAAAGTCCAACATGCCATTTCTATATCGATTTAAGTTTGACGCAGCAAATGATCAGGCTATGAACTTTTGCCACGACCGACGGGAGGTTAGAGAGCAATATATTGTCATAATTGGTGTATACAGCCGTTTGGGAGAATTGTGCGCCTCGCTCCATCTGCCACTTGAGCACAAATTTTAATGAATACCTTTCATTTGATTCCCATTTTCTCCCGATCGGCCGCAAACTATATACGTAACTTAGTGAATGCAAGGAAGAGTAATTGAAAATAAAGTTATAAATCATATGATGTAAAAGGAAACGCAGCGAAGCGGGCCGTGTTCAGCTGGTTTATATATATAAAAATTTATATGTGTTTGTTTGTTTGTGGGTTTGTAAATTTGTTTGTTCCGTGCAGACTCAAAAACGGCTAAACCGATTTCTTCCAAATTTTAGCAGATTGTGGGGAGTGGTTCGGAAGGAGCAATAGGCTATAAAATTTATTGATATCGGTGGGGGGCGGACCCTCCCTCTTATCCAAAAAGTATGACCCCAAAATAAAAGTGAACCGATCGGGACAATGTGGGACTCAAATGAAACGTATTCAGGAGTAGACTACGAATTTCATATTAAAAATTGGATCCAAGTAACTTCGCTCCGATCCCAAAACCCTTAAAATAGGTTCATTGGACGATAATCACAATATGGGATTCGAATGAAAGGTATTCGGAATTAGATTACGAAAATGGTCTGGAACGAAAATGGTCAAATAAAATCCTGGCTACGTCCCTGATAGATATATATATCCGAACTTAATGCGTTTTTGTTTTGTTTTAAAGACATTTTCCAACAGCATTCCTAATTTTCAACATGGCTTGCGCTCACAAATCCACTTCACAATTGATTGATCTTCATTGCGTAAACTTCAAGAGATTTGTTTTTAACAATGGATGTACTTTTTCTAGATGTTTGGCACTTTCCATGTATCCTTTTCGGAATATCTCTCCCAATAGATTAACAAGCAATTGCTATGCAATTTTATGGCATTTCAATCATAAAAATTTAATTTGACTCACCAAACAAAAAAAGTACTTAAAAATTTAATTTGGAAAATGTGAAGGTGCTTAAAAGTATACTTTAAATTTTTGGATTCAATAGCAACCACCATCGCCTGGCACATATGCAATTATTTTAAAAGGTTTCCCTTTCATTCGCTCCCCCCTTACTCTACTATTTGATTATGGTTAAATGTGTTTTGTGTTATACAAATTTTCCAATCAAATTTTCCTGCATTTTTATGGCAATCCTTTGTGGCTAAGCGTATATGCTTTTAAGTGTTTGTATGTATGTGTAAACTATAGCCATAAACCATCATTAAAACATGTTTTTATAGCATTTTCACGCTTTTCCATGCGATTGTTAGCTCAAACGAATAAACAAATCTCAACAATACAACTGAAAATGAACCAATGCACATGAGTGATTTGCAAATAGGTTTAGATACACGAGTATGGAAGTTATCAACGACGTTTATGGAAGGGAGCCTTTTCTCTGCGCTTTGGCCACTATTCTAGGGAGATTTGGTTAGAAAGGCATCCGTGTCTGTATATGCATACATATGTGGTGATATAATGAATTTAATGGCTTACAATGTCTCCATAAAAATCTTCGGTAGTTTCCAGACATAAAAATCAAATGTTTTATGGCCACTTTTTATGCCATGCTGGTTGCAACAGATTTTGCATTCCTTCCTTTGGGCAAAAAAAAAAAAAAAATAGAAAACTTAATTACCTTAGAAGGCTATAAAGCCATAAATTTACATATGACTAAATTATGTATGGAAAAAGCCATTAGAAAAGAAATTTTTGTAAAGCACCAAGAAAAAATTTATATTTAATTGATATACAATAGAATGTAAAAAAATGCCTTTCAAAATAGCTTTTATCTTAAAATTTTTTATATATTTTATTTTAAAAAATTACACAACATTTTACTTTCACTATTGTACTACGAAATTTCTTGTAATTAAAAATGCGTTCAAAGAAAAACGATTACATTTTGTGTCGTTACACTGCCAATGTAAATGAACGCGTCGTTCCATTTGGTAAGGCTGCGATTGAGGTGGAGACTATGACTTGACAACTTTTCTTTGGCTTTTGTTGACAATTTTTATGCAATATCAGTAACGTCGAATGCATTCGCTTGGCATTCTCCAAGCCAACTAAGACTAGCCTCTACCTATAGTTCAATGGTTGGCGCTTTTCAGAGATTTTATGACATTGTAACTTAACTGTAAGGCTGCATCGCAACTTGATGCCTTTATTCCAAGACTCGCAGAGAAGCCCTTTTCCCCAGATAAAGTAATGGAGATATGAAGGCGTCGATGGAATTTTTGCATCTCCATATAGTTCAATTAAAAAGCCGTTTTTAATTTTCACAAGAAGTAAAGGACGAATAAAAAAAACATAAAAGAAATCCATAATTCTCGAAAACTTTTAAGACAACATGGAAGTTTCTGTTGCCATGAGGGTTGCCTATATAAATAATTGTTAACAAGTTCTTAATACAACGAAAACTTCTGGCACCATCCTTTCTCAGTTTTTCGTCTTAACTTTCGTCCTTGGTAGCTGTTGTAACATAAGATTAATGCATGTAATGAACTTCCGTTTTCTGTTACTTAAGTGTATGCATATACAAAAACTTTTTTTATACCCTCCACCATAAGATGGGGGGTATACTAATTTCGTCATTCTGTTTGTAACTACTCGAAATATTCGTCTGAGACCCCATAAAGTATATATATTAGTGATCGTCGCGACATTTTATGTCGATCTAGCCATGTCCGTCCGTCCGTCCGTCTGTCTGTCGAAAGCACGCTAACTTTCGAAGGAGTAAAGCTAGCCGCTTGAAATTTTGCACAAATACTTCTTATTAGTGTAGGTCGGTTGGTATTGTAAATGGGCCATATCGGTCCATGTTTTGATATAGCTGCCATATAAACCGATCTAGGGTCTTGACTTCTTGAGCCTCTAGAGTGCGCAATTCTTATCCGATTGGGATGAAATTTAGCACGACGTGTTTTGTTATTATATCCAACAACTGTGCCAAGTATGGTTCAAATCAGTTTATGACCTGATATAGCTGCCATATAAACCGATCTTGGGTCTTGAATTCTTGAGCCTCTTGAGTGCGCAATTCTTATCCGATTGGAAATTTTGCACGACGTGGTTTGTTATGATAACCAACAACTGTGCCAAGTATGGTTGAAATCGGTTCATAACCTGATATAGCTCCCATATAAACCGATCTTGGGTCTTGACTTCTTGAGCCTCTAGAGGGCACAATTCTTATCCGATTTGAATGAATTTTTGCATGAAGTATTTCGTTATAATATCCAATAACTGTGCCAAATATGGTTTAAATCGGTCCATAACCTGATATAGCTGTCATATAAACAGATCTGGGGATTTGACTTCTTGAGCTTCTAGAGGGCGCAATTCCTATCCGATTTGGCTGAAATTTTGCATGACGTATTTTATTTTTTACTTTCAACAACTGTGTCAAATAAGGTTCAAATCGGTTCATAACCTGATATAGCTGCCATATAAACCGATCTGGGATCTTGACTTCTTGACCCCTAGAGGTCGCAATTATTATCCGATATGCCTGAAATTTTGTACGACGGATCCTCTCATGACCATCAACAAACGTGTTTATTATGGTCTGAATCGGTCTATAGCCCGATACAGATCCCATATAAATTGTTTTCTCTATTTTACTTCGTGAGCCCCAATGGGCGCAATTCTTATACGAATTGGCTGAAATTTTACACAGGTCTCCAAAATATAATTTAATTGGGGCCGGACCATATCTTGATATCGTTTTAATAGCAGAGCAACTCTTTTCTTATATCCTATTTTGCCTAAGAAAAGAACCGGGAAAAGAACTCGACAAATGCGATCCATGGTGGAGGGTATATAAGATTCGGCCCGGCCGAACTTAGCACGCTTTTACTTGTTATGCATACGGAGATATTGGCTTTGCATGTTGCCTGATTTTAACAGCCATTATAAAGTGCATCATGGGTTTGATGCATTTTTAAGTTGCTTAAAATTGTTACTCCAAACTTCTGCTCTTAAGCAAAAAACGGGAGTCGGTTTGTTTCTAGGGCTTATTAGGATCACATGCAAGCTGATACTTGAATAATTGCAATTTAAAATATTATAGGAATATAGTAGTGAGTAATGGGAAAGTTTAAAAAAGAGGAACCAAAAAACAAACAAAATTTGTTTTATTAATTTTTCTCCAAAGGAACAAATATCATTAAAGGGTCAGAAAGATAGTTGTGAACCAAGTAATGACTATAAGGGCCATGCAGAAACTTATTACAACATAAAAAATTTTGACAAAAAAAAAATGTTTGCTCTACACCGTACTGAATAATCTTTGGGTATGTAGGACACCCCAATTTGTTTGAAAAAGGTGCTGATAAAGTTACATTCATATATACAGTCAAAGTGTTTCGAATTTGAGATGTACGCGTCAGTGATTCACGTTAACGCAAGCTCACGAGACAAAAAATTTGCTCGCGAACGACTCACGGGAAACATCACGACTCACAAAAAACTTGCGAATCACTGTTGAAAAAATATTTTTCCATGAAAAGAAAAAATAATTGATTTTGGAAACGTCGGCGAAAACTAGGAGAAAAATAGGCAAAAAAGTAGTACTCTACTTATAGTGAGGCAAATGGCATACAAAATTATATAAGCAGCCCTGGAAACCATTATGGCTGCAATTGTCGGCATCATTATGTTTTGTTTTATTGGTCAGTCAAAGTGTTTTAAATTGGAGAAGTACGCGTGTATGATTTTCCACTCACGAACGAATTTTTTATGTCCACTCACGTTCACGCACTCTCAAGAGACAAGCAATTGTACGAATCACGAAAAACATCACGACTCACGAAAAACTTGCGAATCACGGTTGAGAAAAATTTTTTCATGAAATGAAAAAATATTTTTTTTTGGAGACGTCGGCGAAAATAATAGAAAAATAGGCGAAAAAGTAGTACTCTGCATAAAAGTGAGGCAAATTTCATACAAAATTAAATAAGCAGCCCTTGAAACCATTATGGCTACTATTGACGGCATCACTTAACTTTGTTTGGCTTTTTACATTTATTTCCGAAAAACAAATTTAAAGATATGGAAAACAATAAGTGCAGATCATGATTTATGCTCACGTACGAAGACTTTATATTCAATCACGCTCACGATCGCTCATTTGGATCTGATTCACGTGTGACTCACTCATGAAACAGCTTCTCCCGAGTCACGCACACACCTCTATTTTGAATAATAACACATACTTGCTCAAATTTTAAAAGTTCTTTGGTATGCTATTATTTGAATAGAAAACATTGAATACGTTCTCGAGTTGTAAAATGTTCGAAAAATCCCTAAAAGATTTAAAAATTAAAATAAAAGAGTACAAACAGATCCTTTCTTTTGGCAAAGATAGTTTACGTACCCTTCCATTGGGAAAGGGTAGTTTAGGTACCCTTCCTTTAGGAACCAGTAGCATTAATACCCTTTCCATTGGGAAAGGGTAATTTTAGTACCCCTACCTTTGGGAAAAGAAGGGGTACTAAGGCCTTTTTTGAGAAAGGCTTGTTTTAGTACACTTTCCTTAGAGAACGCGTAGTTTAGTAGTTAGGGCAGTTATAGTATCCTTTGGAAAATGCTAGTTTTAGCACCATTTCCTTTGGAAAAAGTTTTAGTAACCTTACCATTGAAAAAATAGTAGTTTTAGTACCCTTTACACTGGAAAAGGCTAGTTTTAGTGCCATTCCCTTTGGAAAATGTTATTTTTAGTACCCTTTGCTAAAGGAAGGGGTAGTTTTAGTACCCTTTCCTTTGGAAAAGGGTAGTTTAAGTTTTGGGAACGGGTAGTTTCAATACCCTTCTTTTTGGAAAAAGGTTTAATACCCTTGAGTTTGAGAAGTGGTAGTTTTCTTTTCAGAAATGGTAATTTGAGTGAATTTCCTTAGGGAAAGGGATGTTTCAGTACGTTGAGTTAGTCCATGTTGCATATTACCGAACAATATCATATACTAGCTGACCCGGGCCCGCTCCGCTGCGCCTTCTTTTACTTTAAATGGAACAAAAGTTTCCTTGGAATATTTGTTTTCGACTATTAAAGATCTTTTAGTGAAATACCATGCAAACTTGACTAACAGTTTAACAATAAAAGTGCCTTTATCTGAATCCCATATGATCTTTATTGGTCTACGAATTTAAGTTTGGATGTAAGGTGTACTCCATTCTTAGAATACTTCATCTCAGCCCGATATTCTTCTGATGTCTGATTTAGGGGTGTTTTTCGGGGTGCCCTGAAAAAATATCCACATCGTGCTCTTCTCTCAAATACCATTTATTTAAACCCCAAATTTCCATTGGCTTAAGACGAGTTTATAGGATGAGGCGTCCCCCAAACACATGGCCCCAAAATAGGTTATCAAATTAGTTTTCTAATCTCAAATACCTTTCATTTGAGCCACATATTGGCATGGTCGAAAAAGTTTTTTTCCTTTGGGGTTGCTTTGGGAGAGGGGTGATGACCTAAATACATGGTCCTAAATTTGGATATCAAATTCGTATTCTAATCCCAAATACCTTTATTTGAGCCCCATATTGCGATGGTCACTAAAAAATTGCTGTTTGTGGGGTATTTTGGGAAAGTGGTAGACCCCCAGAAAATTGTTCCCGAAAATGGGTATCAATTTTTGCTCTATCCCCCAATTCCTTTCATTTAAGCTCCACATTGACATGATCGCTAAATATGCCCGATTTAGGGGTGTTTTGGCGATTGGGGTGGTTCCGCACACACTAAGCCAGGAAAATGTATCTGCAACGTGCTCTATTCTATTCATTTGAACTCCTTAATGCAAAAGTCAGCAAATATGTCCGGGCCAATGCTCCAGGCCCTAAAAACTATGAATATTTAGTTCCATTCACTTTAAGTCCCAAATTGTCTTGGTGAGCAAATATGTCCTATTTGGGGGTTGTTATGGTGGTGGGTCGTCCGCTAGGCAGTTGGCCCCTAATGTTGATATCAGATACGTGGTCTACTCCCACATACCATTAATTGGAGCCCCATATTTCCATAGTCGGCAAACATGACATACAAACAAACAAACAAACAAACAAACAAACAGACAAACAAACAAACAAACAAACAAACAAACAAACAAACAAACAAACAAACAAACAAACAAACAAACAAACAAACAAACAAACAAACAAACAAACAAACAAACAAACAAACAAACAAACAAACAAACAAACAAACAAACAAACAAACAAACAAACAAACAAACAAACAAACAAACAAACAAACAAACAAACATGGCGCTCACTTAAACTTTGATGCTATTACTCGCTAGGAGTGTCTTAACGCCTATAACATTGATCAGCATGTGATAGTTTACTTTATCACAAATTTGAATGACGCTCTCTACTCAGAAACATCAATCATTTGATCCCCCATTGTTTTAATTGGCCAAATAATCTATTGATGGCGATTTTTGGAAGTAAAGTGCCACCTAGATTCTTGGACAGAAAGTTTAATGTCATATACCTAATCAACTCCCAAATACCTTTCACTTGAGTCTTATATATAGCTATGATCGAATAAAATTCCCGTTTAGAGGGCCTTTTGATAGGACGACCCGCAAATAATTGGACATCATTTTTTATGACATATTCGTAATCTTCTCCAGAATACCTTTCATTTGTATCCCATATTGATATGTACGTCCAATATGTTTGTTCAGGGAACTTTTGGGGTTGGAGTGGCCCCTGGGTTCCTTGGACCCAACTTTTAATATCATATTCGTATTCTACTCTCCAATACCTTTCATTTGATACACATATTGCTCCGATCGGTCAAAATTGATTTTAGGTTGTGTTTTTGGGGTAACGGGGGAGGGTCCGCCCTCGAAAAATTATATAGCCTATTCCTCCTTCCTGACCATATTCTTAATCTACTCCCGAATACCTTTCATTCAAATCCCATATTGTCATTATCGTCCAATATGCCTATTTGAAAGGGTTTTGGGACTTTTGATATCAAATTTGTATTTTACTCCCAAATACCTTTCATTTGAGTTCCATAATGCCCCGATCCGTCCACTTTAATTTTTGGGTGGTAATTTTGGGGCAAGGATATAGAATTTTGGTCCTTCAGGACCACTCCCCTCAATCCGTGAAAGTTTAAAAAAATCGGTTCAGCCGTTTTGGTGTCTATACGGAACAAACAAATTTACAAACCCACAAGCAAACACAAATAAATTTTTATATGTACAGAATAGAAAGAAAGATAGATAGATTTGTTTAATAAGTTACTACACAACGTGTTCATGTTGTAATTTTTCCATTAATTATATTAATTTTGGGATCATTAAAAACAATATGTAATTGATAACATTCAATTAAGTCAATGTAATGCTACAAAACAACACAATATTGAATCCTAAAACATATTGAATTTAATACCATAACCTTTTTATATTCACCACCGAAGGATGGGGGTATATTCATTTTGTCATTCCGTTTGCAACACATCGAAATATACATTTCTGACCCTATAAAGTATATATATTCTTTGTCGTCTTAAAACCCTAAGACGATCTAGCCATGTCCGTCCGTCTGTCTGTTGAAATTACGCTACAGTCTTTAAAAATAGAGATATTGAGCGGAAACTTTGCACAGATTCTATTTTTGTCCATAGGCAGGTTAAGTTAAACTTTATCTTTATATAACCTCCACATAGACCGATCCGCCGATTTAAGGTCTTAGGTCCACATTTATTAGGCCACATTTATTATCCGATTTTGCTGAAATTTGTGACAGTGAGTTGTGTTAGGCAACTCGGCATAATTCTTCAATTTGGCCCAGATCGGTCCAGCTTTGGATATAGCTGCCATATAGACCGATCTCTCAATTCAAGCTTTTGGGCAAATAAAAGCCACATTTATTATCTGATTTTGCTGAAATTTGGGACAGTGAGTTGTGTTAGGCACTTCGACATTTTTTTTTTAATTTGGCCCAGATCGGTCCAGATTTGGATATAGCTGCCATGTAGACCGATCTCTCAATTCAAGCTTTTGGGCAAATAAAAGCCAAATTTATTATCTGATGTTGCTGAAATTTGGGACAGTGAGTTGTGTTAGGCACTTCGACATCTTTCCTTAATTTGGCCCAGATCGGTCCAGATTTGGATATAGCTGCCATATAAACCGATCTCTCGATTTAAGGTTTTGAGCCCATAAAAGTAGCATTTATTTTCCGATTTCGCCGAAATTTGGGACAGTCAAATGCGTTAGGCTCTTCGAAATCTTTCTGCAATTTGGCCCAAATCGGTTCAGATTTGGATATAGCTGCCATATAGACCGATCTCTCGATTTAACGTTTTGGGCCCATAAAAGTCGCATTTATTTTCCGATTTCGCCGAAATTTGGGACAGTCAAATGTATTAGGCTCTTCGAAATCTTTCTGCAATTTGATCCAAATCGGTTCAGATTTGTATATAGCTGCCATATAGACCGATCTCTTGATTTATGGTCTTGGTCCCGTAAAAGACGCATTTATTGTCTAACTTCTGCGAAATTTGGGACAGTGAGTTGTGTTAGGCCCTTCGACATCCCTTTGGAATTTGCCTCAGATCGGTTTAGAGTTGGATATAGATGCCATATAGATCGATCTCTCGATTTTAAGTTTGAGTCCCATAAAATAAGCACTTACAATACGATTTCGCTGAAATTAGACACAGTGACTTATGTTAGGCTTTTCAACATCCGTGTAGTATATGGTTCAGATCGGTCTATATTTCGATATCGCTACCAAAACGACCAATATTTTGTTCTATAAAATTGAACAATGACTTGTTCTCTCACTCAATGTCCGTGCCGAATTTTGACCAAATCGGACCATATTTCATATCATAGCTGCTCTAGGGGCATAAATTATGCATTTTTCACCGGATTATGACGAAAGGTGGTTTACATATATATCCGAGGTGGTGGGTATCCAAAGTTCGGCCCGGCCGAACTTAACGCCTTTTTACTTATTTTTATATACATAGCTAATAAGCTTTAAAGTTTGAAAAAAGCACTGGAATAGCTAAGCGGTAGGAGTTCTATGGAAGAGATTATTAAAAATGATGCTTTATTTGCACAAAAGCAAATAAAATAATATTTAATTAGTTACAATTATTACATGGAAACGTTAGTGAGGTTTATGTGTGTGTATGTGTGTGTTGTTATGTGTCAACACATAAATGAACAAATAATATTACACGATGTGATGATTTCCAATAATAACAATAAATGAAATCAGGCATAACCAATACATGCAAACCTTGTTATTTGCTTTTATACATTTACAAACCTAGAAAAACTGTTATTACTTTAGTAACACGTATATGAAAGTGCATGTTAACATGTATGTATATGTCCGTTTGTTCGTCGATGAGGTCACAATGAAAACATGTTGTCACTTTATTAAATAAATGAAATTTGCATACTTTTGTAATTTACATAAATTTAAATTAAGCTCGAAAATAATTACTTTAGTAACATGCAAGGATACACACATTCCCACACACAAATATATCATTTAAAACATTGAAAAACTGCGGCTTGAAATTCCAACACAGATATGGGAAACTATGATTACTGACTCACTCGCATATTCATATGCGAGTATGTCATATCTCTCAGAGCGAAAGCGCAAACCTTCACTTACACCTATATACAAATATTTAACAAAAAAAGGAAGAAAAAATTTTTTTTGTCGTCATGAAATGAATGCAACATTTGCATTTAATGCACTGGTCCCTCATATCTACAATAACGGCATCAGCTATGGCAGCCAGCACAATTGCAAAGCATAAACACTGTTATGATTTCCCACCACCAGAAATATTTCGAATAATACACTGGAAAAAAATTAATTACTATACAAGATGGAAAAGCCAATGAAACTGATGTGTTAATTCTTAGGCACCAACAAATTGTCATGTTGTGCATATTGTAATTCTTTGCTGAGGTCGGCATGCGACAATAATGGTTTGTATGATTAAAATATGTCATGAACACGATGTGCAACATAAGCTTGCATGTAGTGTTCATGACAACGACATGGGGTTATGTTTGACATCATGTTATCAAGTCAACCAAGAAAAATACAGGGTCATGTAAGGTTAGGTTAGTTAAGGTTGAAAAGAGAGGGTGGGTATTTATCCGCCCCATGCCACTATGGACGTACACCTAAGCCAGTAATCGGCTTGTTGTGCATACGAAGTAATAAAAAGAAAAGAAAATTTTAAGTTAATTCCGTGCTACTTACAAAATCCTTAATTGTTTTCCATACCACGCCTCTAGGTTGGTTCGTATCTGGTATTGAGTCCCTACCCATGTGCCGATGTCTGTTAGCAGCTAAAGCCGGGCAATAACATAGGAAATGCTCCAACGATTCATTATCTTCCGCACATGCCCTACACATGGTATCACTTGGCGCACCGATTTTGCAATTTTACATAAGTGATCTTGTAGTCTTATGTGTCCTGTTATGATACCGAAAGCTAAACTGACATTTTCTTACTCCCTTTGGGTAATAATATCGTCTTCTCACGTTCCGGATCTACCCATAGGATTTTCGTCGTTCTACCGACCGTTTCGCTATTTCACAGTGTTACATGAGCGTTCGTAGCCCACGTCCTTGACTCGGACTGCGTCGACCCGAAAGGCTTCGGGTTAACCATGTTTATTGACGGCAGTTCTCCGACATTCACTGTCAAATCGTCTGCTTTCTCATACACAGTTACTCCGCTATGGCCGGCACCCAAACGTTGCGGATCTAGCCATCCTCAGATAAGGCGTTAATCCCCTTTTTACATCCCAAGACTATTCGTGACCTTACCGTCCTGGTTGTTATTGTCCAGGGCCATGTAAGGTCTTCATTTATTTCATAATCGGTTTTTTGACTCCATGACATAGCGCAAAACAAAGCACAGTGTGATGATATCAAAAAAAAAAAAAAAGAAATATAGTACAAACTGCCGTTGGAGAATGGGTAAAGATACCTTTTTGAAATTGTTTATGGTTAGAGCTGAGGTCTTAAAGAGATGATGTGTAAAATACGAAACAGGCCTCGGCAAAATTAAAAAAAAGAAATCAATTATCTTCCAAACCAGAAGAGACAAGCGGACTTTTTTTTAGAGAAATTGAAATTTTGCATCTTATCTCGTTAATACTTCGACTTCATATATTCAACGAGATTTTTCATAGATTTTTAGATTTTCAAAGCCACAGTGGGAGAAAATCGAAAAAAAACTAGTAAAAAAATATGTAAATAGAGATATCTCTTTGAAATTTGGAATTGTTAGAGCTGAGGTGTTAGCGAGACGAAGGCATTTGTGGTTCGATTTTAATTTTAGTGTATGATTTAGTTTCGTGACAAAATTTACAACGACTTTGCCGCAAAAAGTGTCTGCATCTGATAATTCTGGTAAAAGTTATACAGTTTGGAAGTAAAACATGTAAAAATGCGTTAAGTTCGGCCGGGCCGAACTTTGGATACCCACCACTTCAGGTATATATGTAAACCATCTTCCGTCATAATCCAGTGAAGATGCATAATTTTTGCTCCCATGGCAGCTATATCGAAATATCGTCCGATTTGGACCAAATTCGGCACGGACTTTGAGTGATCTAATAAGTACAAGTCATTGTTCAATTTTGTAAAACAAAATATTGGTCTTTTTGGTAGCTATTTCCAAATATAGGCCGATCCCAACTATGTCGAAAAGCCTAACATTAGGCACTGCGTCAAATTTCAGCGAAATCGCATTATAAATGCCCCTTTTATGGAGCAGCTACATTCAAATTTGGGTCGGTATGAGCAAAATTGAAAGAGGTTATCGAAGGCACTAACACAACTCACTGTCCCAAATTTTGTCGACTTCGGAGAAGAAATGCGCCTTTAATGGGCTCAAAACCTTAAACCGTGAGCTCGCTCTATATGGCAATTATATCCAAATCTGAACCGATCTGAGCAAAATTGCAGAAAGATGTCGAAGGCCCTAACGCAACTCACGGTCTCAAATTTCGCCGACTTCAACTGACAGACGGTAGCGTGATTTCAGCTGACAGACGGTCAGATGGACAGACGGACGGACATGGCTAAATCATCTTAGATTTTGACGACGCTCAAGAATATATATATTTACTAGTCGTACCGGATCCGCTCCGCTGCTCCTTCTTTCACTCTCTAATATCTTTTTAGGGTTGGTACACTTCGCTCTGAATGTGTATATCGAATTCGTGTCACTGTAGCCTATGTCCGCCTATAACGCTGAACGCCTGCGCTCAAATCCTGGCGATAAAAATATACTATATAATATATATACTTTACTAGCCGAAACGGGCCCGCTCCGCTGCGCCTTCTTTCACTCTCTAATATCTTTTTAGGGTTGGTACACTTCGCCTTAAATGTATATATCGAATTCGTGTCACTGTAGTCTATGTCCGCCTATAACGCTGAACGCCTGCGTTCAAATCCTGGCGATAGCATCGGACAAAATTTAAAGCAGTGGTGATCCCCTTTTAATGCTGGCGAAATTTGTCGTGCATGGTCATGAAAAAAAAATTCTCCCCCAATAGATGTCGCACTAAGGCACGCCATTCGGACCCGGTTATTAAAAAATGGTTCCTTATCATTGAGTTTAAACTTGAAGCGAAAGCTTTCATTGATGTGTGAGAAGTGTGCCTCTTCTCGGTTCCTGGTTAAATTTTTTCTCCACTCCCAAATACCTTTCTTTTGAATCCTATATTATCGTATTGGTAAATATTTCCGCTTAAGAGAGACACGTGGCCATTAATGTAAATATACGCTTCGTGCTCTACTTTCAAATACATTTTATATGAGCCCCATAATGGCATGATCGGTAAATAAATTATGTTTTAGGGTGGGATGGACCCCAGGGACTTTGTCCCGAAAATGAGTATCAATTTCGCGAAAATCAATAAATTTAAACATTAAATAGCTTTTATATAATAGGGAGGTGTTTTCGGGTGGGGCAGTTCCCCATTCACATGGCTCTATAATTGGATATGAAATTCGTTTTTTTCTCTCAAGCACCTTTTGTTTGAGCTCTATATTCTCGTGATTGGTCTATTGGCGTGTTTTGGACGACCCCCGACACCAACAATAGAAACCAGTTTTGTTTAGAATGTGAGAGTGCAAAAACATATTCGAACGAATCGCATTACCAATCTCCGAGATCTGGTGGTTTTGAAAATTTGGGTAATGAGAAGTGCTTTCAAATTCGTGCTGCACTCCCACATCCATTTAATGTGAGCCCCATATTGCCATGGTCAGTAAATATGAAATGTTTCAAGGGTGTTTTGGGGCTGGGGCGGCCACCGGCACTTTGCCTTGAAAATAGATATCAGATTCGTTCTCTCTTTCCAAATACCGTTTATTTGAGCTACATATTGCCTTAAACGGAAATGAAGCTCAGTTTAGGGGACGCTTTAGGGCGTACCCAAAACGCTTGGCTCCAAAATTGGATATCAAATTAATTTTCTACTCTCAAATACCTTTCCTTTGAGTCCCATGTTGTCATAATGGGTCAATCAAGCATTTGACATATTTTTTTAAAGAAAAGCGCCACCTAGATTTGAACACAAATTTTAATGTCACATTCGTAATCTACTCCCATATACCTTTCATTTGAGACCCATATAGACATGGTCAGCTAATATGTCCATTTGTGGGTACTTGGGGGTTTGGCGACCTCTCATTACTTGGACCTAATTTTGTATGGGGTGTGGAACCCCAGGAACGTGGTCCCGTAAGAAATCGACAAACAAACAAAAATTCATTTATATATATGTATATAGATAGCTGAGCCCGGCCCGCATCGCTGAACCTTCATTTTCACCACGCGAAAAATATGTTTCTTATTCTTACTCTAAAATTTTGAAAACATTTTAACTAATAAGATTTTTCTGCAATTTTTTTTTCTATAGAAATTGTTTGCTATTAGATCGATTTGTTTCTATGGCAAAGATTGACAATTAAACACCGTCTTAGGTGCAAAAGTTAAAAAATAATACCGCAAACAACCGCAACGAAATTCCTATATTTTATTTTTCTTAATTCAAAGGACCGATAGGTTGTCATAAAAATGATACATGCTGGATGATTAATTTTTACCACTCTGCCCTCTTTTTGTTCATGTTGCCCAAAAAGTAATTGTCAGTAATATAGTAGTAATATAGTCGGCGTTGACAAATTTTTTCAACGGATTGTGACTCTGTAATTGCATTCTTTCTTCTGTCAGTTATTGCTGAGTGAGCTTGGCTGGGAACTTTTGATGCATCCACCATATAGCCCTGACCTTGCACCGTCAGACTACCATTTATTTCGATCTTTGCAGAACTCCTTAAATGGTAAAACTTTCGGCAATGATGAGGCTATAAAATCGCACTTGGTTCAGTTTTTTTGCAGATAAAGGCCAGAATTTCTATGAGCGTGGAATACTAAATTTGCCAGGAAGATGGCAAAAGGTTATCGAACAAAATGGCAATTATATATTTGATTAAAGTTCATTCTAAGTGTTATTAAAAATGCATTTACTTTCTTTTAAAAAATCCGCAATTACTTTTTAGGCAACCCAATAACATTTCTTACATCCATGGTAATTTTTTTAGTACCTAAATGTCGAAATTTCCAAAAAAGTCTTCTATTAATCCAAATAAGTATACCATGGTGTACCAAAGTTCCAAAATTCAGAGCTCTAGCTCAATTTACAAAGAAAGTGCCAAATAGTACAAATTGCAGCACTAAACGTACTATTTCTCCCACTTCCGGTACTATTTAGGAAAATTTTTGAGATTAAATCTTATTTCTTTGAGACGCTCCTTATTTGAGCAAAAAATCATAATTCTAGACCTATCCGTTCGACCTGGTAAAAAAAACCACACAATTTCGAATTGCTTTAGAAAAAAAGTGCGCGAAATTTTGTTTACATTTGTTTGTTTGGCGTCAATTTTAATATGGGTACCACATGTATTGAAAGAAATTCATTTAACAAACCGAATCAACGCTTGTGATATGCACCTTAAACGCAATGAATTCGATCCGTTTTTAAAACGAATCATAACTGGAGATGAAAAATGGATTGTTTACAACAACGTTAGTCGAAAACGATCATGGTCCAAGCATGGTGAACCAGCTCAAACCACTTCAAAGGCTGATATCCACCAAAAGAAGGTTATGCTGTCTGTTTGGTGGGATTGGAAGGGTGTGGTATATTTTGAGCTGCTTCCATGGAACCAAACGATTTATTCGGATGTTTACTGTCAACAATTAGACAAATTGAATACATCCATCAAGGAGAAGCGACCAGAATTGGTCAATCGTAAAGGTGTCATATTCCACCAGGACAACGATAGACCGCACACATCTTTGGTCACTCGCCAAAAACTGAGTGAGCTTGGCTGGGAACTTTTGATGCATCCACCATATAGCCCTGACCTTGCACCGTCAGACTACCATTTATTTCGATCTTTGCAGAACTCCTTAAATGGTAAAACTTTCGGCAATGATGAGGCTATAAAATCGCACTTGGTTCAGTTTTTTTGCAGATAAAGGCCAGAATTTCTATGAGCGTGGAATACTAAATTTGCCAGGAAGATGGCAAAAGGTTATCGAACAAAATGGCAATTATATATTTGATTAAAGTTCATTCTAAGTGTTATTAAAAATGCATTTACTTTCTTTTAAAAAATCCGCAATTACTTTTTAGGCAACCCAATAACATTTCTTACATCCATGGTAATTTTTTTAGTACCTAAATGTCGAAATTTCCAAAAAAGTCTTCTATTAATCCAAATAAGTATACCATGGTGTACCAAAGTTCCAAAATTCAGAGCTCTAGCTCAATTTACAAAGAAAGTGCCAAATAGTACAAATTGCAGCACTAAACGTACTATTTCTCCCACTTCCGGTACTATTTAGGAAAATTTTTGAGATTAAATCTTATTTCTTTGAGACGCTCCTTATTTGAGCAAAAAATCATAATTCTAGACCTATCCGTTCGACCTGGTAAAAAAAACCACACAATTTCGAATTTTTGTTTCTTTTTAGTACTTAAACGTATGTATATCACGAAATCCCTTCCTTGCATATGATCCAATACCAACATTTGTGCAAGATTTCATGATTCTAACTTTAGCCGTTTGGCCTGGGCGGCGATCAGTCAGTCAGTCACGCTATCGTTTTACATATTTTGACAATGACTTAACAAATAAAAATGAATAAAATACCAAACAATTAAAAATATAAAAAAGTGTAGAAATCACTTTTGAAAAAATTGTGTAATGAGAAATACATAAAAAATTGCGACAAATTTCCTAAAATTACTTTTAAGAGATCATAAAACAGACAAAAATTGCCGGCTGCGGAAATTGAACCTGGGTTTGAGTTAGAAATGGAATCGGATTGTACATGAGCATTTCTACCCTTGCCGTATTGCATGCACCTACGTGTGCCTGCAAACTGCAATGAAGGGATATGTTGTTTATTACAATTTGGTTGTTATGTTAAAGTAAACATTTTGCCGTTCTTTACATTAATTGTGTGGCGGCTGAGTTGGTAGTTTGTAGAGTATGCGCTTTCATTTGAAGGGACCTGAGTTCAAATCACGCTGGCAGCAAAAAGCCAACTTAAAAAAAATTTTTGAAGCGGGTATGAAAATAATTGCCTAAAAATAAAAAAATGGTTCTTTCTATTTTATTCATTTTTAGGCATACAAATATCCCATATTTCGCAGTGCTGCAAAAACAACTTTAAGAGCATACCTTATTTATTGTAATTGGTGCTGTTGCAGGCCAGTTCAAAACACTGTTTTTGTAGAACTCGTATATGAACATATTTTGCAGGCCCTTCTGCAGGCGTATATCGAGCAATGGGAAGTGCATGACATCATGCCAATGACACACAATGTAATTTTGAAATGGTGTTTACATTTGTGTGGAAGCACTGGCAACTGCCTTTGCAGGCACATACGTGTGCATGTGTTTCGCCTCTTTCCGCTACTGGGTAACGTTAAGGTTTGCAACTCCTGTTATCACGCTGAACGTCACAATTTCGGGGTTATGGCGGCCTGCATTTATTTGTGCCCCCACACATGAATTAAATCACATAGTGTCTTGTTAGGTCATTATAATTTATCAACTTTTTTGGGGTGAGGTGGTCCGCTAGATATATGCACAGAATAATGAGATCAGATTCGCAGTTCACAACCTTCTACATTTAATTTAACCCCATATTGTCATGTTTGGGGTATACAGCCGTTTGGCGGAGGGCGTCTATATGAGGGTTGTACGCCACACTGCCACTTGAGTACAAATTTGAATAACGCAAATTAATAGGTCAAATAACCTATTGGAGGCGATTTGAGGAGGTAAAGCACCACCTAGATTCATGGACACAAAGTTTATTGTCATATTCGTAATCTGCTCTCAAATGCCTTTCATTTGAGTCTTATATAGCTATGACAGAGTAAAATTCCTCTTTGAGGGGATTTTTGGGGCTGGGGCGACCCGCAAATACTTTGACATAATTTTTTATGTAATATCCTAATCACGAATCCAAATCATACATAAAAATTAAATTCGAACCACAAGTGTAAGTCGTAAATTGCAAAATACGAAGCAGATCTGGGTCAAAATTGCAACAAAAATTTAACTAAAGTCGAATATCCCCGAAACCAATGGAGATATTGTAGACCTCAAGCGGAGTTTTTTGCGGGGATTTTGAGCACTATCCAGCAAAAATTTAGAAATTGGTCTACAAACGAGGATTTGGCAGTCCCAACAAATTTTCGAAATACCGAGGTGACCAACTTTGCGGGCTTGCCAAAAGGCGTCCGGCACACGATCTCGCTAACACCTCAGCTCTAACAATTCAAAATTTCAAAGAAATATCTCTACTCGTTCTCACACGGCATGTTTTTACTAGTTTTTTTGATTTTCTCTTACTGTACAACGTTGTTTATCGAAACTTAACGAATTCATTTATTATGACTTTACAATGTTCTATTTTTAACAAATATTTAAATTTTTTTTCGTGTGTCATGCTTTACAGCACCATTTCAAGCCTTGCTGATTCAAGCTCCACATCTTGTTTTTGTGAATTTCAAAAGTTTGTCATGCCATGAATTCACCAACTCATATAAATACAGAGCTCATGGATATGCCAGTATTGCAATGGTATTTATAACAGGAAAACCTCAAGGTTTAACCACAAACATAAATACTTGTCGTCCTCGTACATGTGTAACGAGCAATGAGACACCAACACACACACACACACCCAAGCCCATCATCGACGATTAAGGGTAGCTTGAAATATCTACAGAGTGTTTTTAATGCCAAGTTATTTTTAACACACACACATATATAGAACGAGTCAATATTATTTACAAATACAGCAACACAACACCAACAGTTATTCGGAGTTTGCATAAATATTTGAATGCAGGGGAATTTAATGCGAGTGTGTATAACTATGAAAATTGTTACTTATTCCATGGGGTAATGCAACAGAGATATATTCAAGTTTTGTGAATTTTTCCGTTTTGCATTTTAACAGGCAGTGGACAACGACATTCCCATGCAACAAGAAGGCATGATGCTGCCACAGATGATGTGTGGCGAGTGTGTGCGTTTGTATGTTGGGGATCTAGGCAACATTTATGCAAACATAACTTTAAATTAAAATTTTTAATGTAAAAGCATTAAAATGTATCCCTTTTCACTTCTACCACCCTCTTCTTTCTGAAAATATTCTCTCCAACTAGGTATACAGCGTAGTGATATCAATGCAAAATTCACATGAGTTGACAAGGATTATGGCAGGTCGTGATGGTTGTGCTGGTTTCATGGTTCCCTGCAGTTTGCTACACTCAAAGAAATTATACTGCTCATATCAGCAAACACTGTCTTCTCATATTAAATTAAAGGCTTTAAGCTTTTGAATGAATCCATAAATATTGATCTTTAAACAACATTTGAGGCATTTGCACTGTGTTAATAAAAAAAATTTCCCAACTTTACTGGTTAATTTTTTTGGTTTAAAAGCATAAACATAATATAAGTAGTTATTTTGTTTGCTGTTATTTAAATTCGTTCAAAAATTTGCAAATTTTAGAAAATTGGAAAACATTTTATGTTACATGATCGTAAAATTAAAGGATTCATAGAAAGTAATTTTTTTTTAAATATTTATGACATTTTCCAGCTTTTTTAACTTTCTACCATTTGCAAACAGCTGAAAATTTTGCTATTTTAGCAAACGCAGACTTTCTGCGGTTTACGCAAATATTGTTGTTGTTTTACTAACAAATTTCTATGAGTGTCTTGTTTGCTTATGGAAAATACCATAGGGCTTCTTTCTGTATTCCAGGAAAAACTGTTCATTGAAAGTGGTTTTCTTTTTTCTCGTTTCATGTTTCTTTTAATTTCATTATATGCCATAGTGATGATAAGCGAGGAGGACAGAAATACTGTTGCGAAAATGTTGGAAAAAATTGAAAAAAGAAAGAAATAATTAACATACTGCATAGAAGACTGCTGTCACTACCATGATGAAGATGTGAAATCATGATGATCAGAATATGGTAGGGGAAGCCACGTGCAAAATTCAGTGATTTTTACGCAAGCCGAAGGAAACGTTGCTATTATGTTCACTTATGTTGCAAGCGAATTAATTGCAATGAGAAAAAATTTTATTGCCACACTTGATGTGATAGCATAAAAGACCTCTCCGGCTTTCTGTGTTTATTTTGAAGGTCTGCGAAAATTTTGATTATCACACAATTTTCTTTAAGCGAATATTTAAACGAAAGGCAAAAGAAAATTATGGCAGCAACAAGTTTTTCAGAGATTTATTAAATGAAAGAGAAGAGATAAGCTCTTGACATTGATTGGCTGTAGGCGTATGACAAATATTCGAAATTATTGTTAATTATACGTCAACTTAATCAAAGTTAATAGTTTTTGAAACATTAACCCCATCAAAGCTGGCTAGCAAAATGGCGACCATCAGGCGTCTTTAAAAAATATTTTTATAACTTAAAACTTAATATTTGAAGATCATCCTTTATAAAGGGCGATATGCCGGCAATACGCGTAATATATTCATCATAATTTGAACCCGCTTATTGTTAGGATATGGGTCCACCAGGAGTAAAACTAAAAATAATGGTCCCGTTAACGTACCATTCATTTTCAGTTGTATTCCTTGCTTGCTCCTTGTTTAAAATTGTTTTCGTTTTTGTTAATAAACAAAAACTTTAAACTTTTTTGTTGAAACTTAATCAAAATTATAGAATAACTGTAGATTGTGATACGTTCTAACTTCTTTTATGTAATGTTTTCCGAAATATTCATATAAATGAATAGGTGGCGTAAGAAATAAAAACGACCATTGAAAAAGGCAATATGCACCAATTGGTTAAAGTAACAAATGGTCGTTTCGTGTGCAATATGCCGATATGGGAATAGAGGGTTAATGTACAATATATGTATGGTCCTTTTATTCTGTACTATAGTTTTGCCCCCTACAATCTTAACATATGGCTGCGAATAAAAACCTTTGAAAGTTCTGGTACGCCGTAGGTATATCAATTAGATAAAGGCTGATTGAGACGGCTTCAGGTAACACACTAATTTTCTGCAATATAAAGGGTGATTTTTTTGAGGTTAGGATTTTCATGCATTAGTATTTGACAGATCACGTGGGATTTCAGACATGGTGTCAAAGAGAAAGATGCTCAGTATGCTTTGACATTTCATCATGAATAGACTTACTAACGAGCAACGCTTGCAAATCATTGAATTTTATTACCAAAATCAGTGTTCGGTTCGAAATGTGTTCATTCACCGTAACGTTGCGTCCAACAGCATCTTTGAAAAAATACGGTCCAATGATTCCACCAGCGTACAAACCACACCAAACAGTGCATTTTTCGGGATGCATGGGCAGTTCTTGAACGGCTTCTGGTTGCTCTTCACTCCAAATGCGGCAATTTTGCTTATTTACGTAGCCATTCAACCAGAAATGAGCCTCATCGCTGAACAAAATTTGTCAAAATTTGAACACATTTCGAACCGAACACTGATTTTGGTAATAAAATTCAATGATTTGCAAGCGTTGCTCGTTAGTAAGTCTATTCATGATGAAATGTCAAAGCATACTGAGCATCTTTCTCTTTGACACCATGTCTGAAATCCCACGTGATCTGTCAAATACTAATGCATGAAAATCCTAACCTCAAAAAAATCACCCTTTACGTATTGTTGAGAAGAAATTCCCAGACATCATTAACGCAGCAGCCGCTCGCTTTATACTAGGCGCAGACGTTTGAACGTACGCCTCTGCATTCTCACTCACCTATACTCTCAGCCGATTGGAAGAGACATAAGATACAAACAAAATAAATAAATATTTTTTTCGTGTAACAAAGTATCTTTTGCACCAAAAAATTTTTGACACAAAAGAATTTTTAAATTTTTAGCGTAATAGAGCAATTCTTTACCTCAGAAGAAGAAATCCATGATTAATGCTCAATTTTGGTCGAAAAGGTTACACAGTTACTATAAAAATAATACTTTGTAACGAGTCTTTGAACTCGTACATGATATATCATTCTTCCCAGTATGCAACAGTGACTATTCCCGAAAACCATTGATAGACCTTTATTTATTTCAAATGTAATTTGATTAATTACAATTACGACAATCCCACCCATTGTACACAACCACTCATACATAAATACGCATGGCCTAGGCGCACAACCACTGATTCGTACATACGATCGACACGGCCGGCCTGCATGCTAGATACATTTATTTACATAAATACGCATAGCCCGGCCACACAGCCAATTATACATATAGGGTGGCTGATGAATATTGCTACAATGATGAATATTGCTACATTTTTTTTTCGGTGTATGGAATACATTTTTCTTTTATTCATGTTAAATTAAATTATTAAATTAATTATTAAATTATTATTAATTAAATTAATTAATTAATTAATTAAATTAATTATTAAATTATTATTATTAAATAGAAAAAAAGTTATTACATTTTTTTTTGGTAGCGGCTTTCATCAGCCACCCTGTATATCAGTTTCAGTACAAGTGAGGAACGCTCAGACACACCAATGTGTCTACGGTCGGGCATGGAAATGACATTTTTGCTTGTTGGCACAGATGCTCACACTGATTGTCGTTATTCGACGTTTATTGTAACAAGACAAGTGGGATATAATTCGAACTTGGTTTGTGTAGCTATTGGTACTTAATGACACACTTTTTAGGGCTGGCCATGATCACAGTCAGAAAGCCTTGAAGCCCTAGGATTTCATCACCGAATGACGCGATTCGTTGGCATCCTCACTGACGGATCCGTTGTTACCATATATTACGCCACTAGGCATCTAGTTTGCATCCTAACGCGATTGGTTCGCATCCTAACGCCGATTTCTTCGCATACGCGACTAGTCCGATAGTTCGAATCCTAACGCGACCCTTTAGCGTCATTACGCTACCCATTCGCACCCTAACGCGACCCGTTGGCATCCATACTGTATTAAACCCCTTTGTCCCTTAACTCTGCTCTTGCCTTTCCAGACTCCAACCAAAGCAGAGGTGATACCTACAGTGAGCGCATAAGCCAATTCTAAGCTCTCGAGTAAGTCCACCGCCTAAAGACAACCGAATACCGAGCAATCCGAATACTAGCCAAATCCTTAACCGCCATATAACGCAACCAGTTCCAACCAGTCGAATACCGAAGAAACCTAGTGAATAACGAATTTACCCAACCGAGTGGCTAAATCCCTTACATCAAGCGCCTCACTGACAATCACAAACTAACACCCATCACCGGAGAGCTTAGAATAATAAAAACTGATGTAAATTAACAATAAAACCTGAAAGGGATTTGAAAGTTTGTTATTATATGAGGTTTTTGGGTCCTTTAAGGTAAACCGTAGACGACTTTTGGATTATCTCAGCTGTAGACACAACCACATTACAACTTCCGTAAGATAACGGATTTGTTTGTCGGAAAAATACTCCAAATGTTTAATTTTTTGCATGTGCGATCTACTGTTAAGTCAGTATCTCTGCAAGAGGATTGACAGGACCTCAGTCACTTTTGGCGACTCAACAGTAACTGATTCGAAGACATGCGCTCGCTTTTCAACCGTCAATTTATTGAACATTACGACAGTAACAAGGCAATACGAAAGTCAATCATTGTGTTTGTGGTCTCTGAGTCGATGAACAACCATCACCATTGGTAGTGGACAAAGTTAGAAATGTCTTCCGCAGCGCTACGTCGTCCATGGCGCTTGGTCCGGACAGAATCCCTACACTGATGGTGAAGAACTTGGACGTACCGGGAGTCGAGTACTTAACACAGATCCTCCACCCCTCTCTGAGCACTCCCATAGTTCCTGATGTCAGATGAATGGCAAGAATGATCCCGCGTGAAAAGGACCCGAGCAAGGGAGAGTCGTACATACCGATCTCACTTCTCTCACCTACTTGCCAAGACGCTGGATTGACTTCTCCTCCCACTCCTTCTTGGAGGACTTCCATTTGCTGAACTCCATCACGTACTCCGTTGAGCGCATAGCACGACAACAAACTTGCACGCCATCTTCATACTTATTAACCGTGGTCGAAACCAGGTCAGCCTAGTGATAGGACGGTCCTCGTGCCTATAAACTTGTTCAAAGTTATCGATACGGTCAGTCATTTTTGAGGACATCGCTTAAACGTCTTAAAATTACAAATTTTGGGGGGGTGGTAGCCAGTTGTTTGTGGAATTTAGATATAAAATGTCGAAGTTCCGCAAAGTGAAACAATGAATTCCTCAAAGCGGGGTAATATCTCCCGCACTATTTAATCTCTTACTTAATTTCCTATGAAAATTCCATTAAGAAACTATGGATACTTCTCTCATATCATTGAGTGCAATCTGATTAAAGTTAAAAAGTTAAAGCTCAATGATAAGGGGCCTCCTTTTTTATGCCGAGTCCGAACGACGTGCCGCATAGCGACACCACTTGGTAGAGAAGTTTTAACATGGCAGAATAACTCACAAATGTATACACCATTGGTAAGGGTATAACCTTCGCTGATTTGAGGGTATAACAATCGCTGATTGGCGTGATTTGAACCCAAGCGTTCGGCGACATGGGGGCCTCCCTGTTGTTTTATTTTTATTTAACTACCACTATTTTTTTTTTTATTTAACCTCTCCTCTATTCCACACTCTCAAGATGGTCATGGTTTCGTATTCGTTTATTGACGGACTGACTCCTCAGTTCTTATGTGAACAACCTCCATCAGCAGACAAAGATCGTACTGGAGTTAAGGCACAACCACATGCTTTCAATCACCATCTTGTGGATAGGCATCCTCCACCCAAAGATATCGGAGTCGATCTATAGTACACATGGTAGCAGAAACAGCGAACAGCTACCTTGGAGATCGACCGTCGCACAGTGGGAGAAAATTTAAAGATTTTGTAAAAAATATGCCGTGTGAGAACGGGTAGAGACATCATTTTGAAATTTGGAATGATTGGAGCTGAGGTGTTAAGGGGATCGTGTGCCTAAGGTTGTCCGGGCGCCTTTTGGCAGGCCTTACATGTTTTGTACAATAATTTGTTCAACATCCGCGAACCCAAGAGTAACGATTTAAAGTAAGGCACAAGTTACAGTACAGATGATAGACTTTTTGATTATTTTCGGTTTATAAATCTATATAAATTTTTTTATGAATACGGCATGTAAACTTTTCAAATATTTTTCTAAAGCTTTTATTAGTTTTGTTACCCTTCAATAGACATTGATATTGGTTTTATTTTCGCAACAATATGCAAATAAGAGTAACTGAGTCACGTTTTGGTCATAAAATATTTGTTGTTATCACGAAATTTGTCCATAAAAACCCTTTTATCATTCCTGCCAAACTTAAAGTCTAGCAGCGAAATGTAAAGAAAGCATATTAGTCTATACAAACAAATATAAGCATTAGAGGAATGGTGCGAACATTTTATTACCAAAAACCATTTGATATAATTTACTTAGCAATAAAAATTGCACATTTTTATTGTTCGAAGACTCTTTCTCTTCCTTTTGGCTTAAAGAAAATAGAAACACATTTTCATTTTTTTCACTTTTTGTTTTATTTTTTCTACGACTGGAGACAAAAGGGCTATTTAACCTTTGTGACATAAGCCCGCAGTATTGGTGTGACTTCTTTCGCAAAAGCCATAAAAATTGACAACAATCATTCCAAATGGCTAATGATGTTGTTACCCCATCTTTTTGTTGCTCCTTGAGGACCCATCGTAGTCACATCATGTGCGTATGGTAATTGTGATTTACATCACTTTGATGACTTAGCCAGCTTTTGTCTTGACATTCTTATCTTTTCGCTCCTCCCACGGTTAACATAGATTTTTATAAAACGTTGACTTTTATCTTACGACTAAACGCCAATACTTAGATATGTAAGTGAATTGAGATGTGTAATGGATACTTGCCAAAGGTTTATGTGAATTTAAAACATTTATGAGAGGGTTTTAGGAAAGAAATTAGATTTTATTGCTTACGAGTAATACGGAATATAAAAATTAGAGTGATTAGAATCAATGGGATAAAATGGCACAACTTTGAAAAACGGAAGCTAAAGGAGATATAATAGCTGTCTATGAGAAACCAGTATAACCAGTGTGACGTATGGTTTTTAATAATAAATAATACTACGTATACGCCACATAATTGATATTACTGACACGCCACAGAGGCCACAACTTTGCTGTATAACTTGGAATTTCGCACAAGCGACTACCAGCAAATTGCAAGTTCTTATAAATGGCTGCCTACGACAAATACTTCGAATTTGCTCACCAAACCGAATTTTTAATGACGAATTGCAACTGAGAATGAACAATACCCCTATCGATGTAGAAATCCGGAAGAGAAATGGACGCGGTTGGGTCATATCCTACGCCGACCGCGCGGTAATATGTGAGAAATTTCGTAGGCTGGAATCCGCAAGAACAGCGAAGGAGGGGACGCACAAAAAACACTTGGATCTGCTGTACGAAAAGAGAGTTGGAATCAATCCATACTCGTATATCGCTGTATCAAGCCAAGACTGTGAGAGCTTGTTGATGAGCTATGTTCACACTGAACTTTTTACTTTTAGTCATATGTTTGTCTATTCTTTAGAAAAACATCTATACGGTCATCTATTTCTGATATGGTCATCTAAACTACTGCGATTTCATATTCCAGAAAACAAATCGAACAACAAGATTGTAGGTTAAAGAACTGTTTTAATGTCGCTAAAGACAGTTGAAGGATGCATATTGAGGAAAAAAAGTGGTAGGTTTATGTGGCTTATGACTAATCAATTAATGTTAGTTATGCGCTACATCTGATATAAAGGCCCATAGACATACATATTAAGTGTGTGGCAGCCACTGCGGCTATGAGACTTAAGGCGTTGGGAGAATGGATAGAGGATAGGAGCAGGTCATACCATCACGGTATAATAAAGACAACAGTAGGAAGCCTGGAAGGAATGGGCGAGGTTTCCGATCGGATAGTTGATACGATACCTGAGGTCGAGTGCGAGGCACTGCTGCAAGCGGCACAGTCTTGGATTGACGGAACCCTGGTATTGCTACACAGATAGATCAAAGCTAGAGGACAGAGTGGGCCTGGGGGTACACATTGAGAACCCAGGAACTGCGATCTGTTTATGACTGTCTTACCATAGTACGGTGCTGCAGGCAGAGATCCGGTTGATCCGGAATGGGTGAGGTGGTGTGGTGTTCATGCGAGGACGTCGGGTGCGATCATCTATCTTTATGGACAGTAAAGTGGCCATTAGGGCAATAACAACCAGGACGGCAAGGTCACGAACAGTTTTGGAGTGTAAGAAGGATATTAACGCCTTCTTTGAGGATGGCATGTTCCGCATCGTTCGGGCGCCGGGCTATTGCGGATTAAAGGGGAACGAGAAAGCAGATGATTTGGCAGTGAAGACAACAAAAAACTTGGTTAAGTCGAAGACTTTCGGGTCGACGCAGTCCGAGTTAAGGACGGGGGCTACGAACGCTCATTTATATTAATATATGTACTTGATCGTCTCAACGCTCTGAGTCCGTCCGTCTGTAGAAATCACGATAGTGGTCGAACTCGTGAAGCTATCCGCTTGAAATTTCGCACAGCTACTTATTATTGGTGTAGCACAATGAAAATTGCAAATGGGTCATATCGGTTCAGATTTAGATATAGCTTCTATATAAACCGATCTCCTGATTTGGCTTCTTGAGCCTTTGACTGACATTTTGCATATAGTGTTCTATCATGACTTCCCACAACTGTGACAAGTACGGTCTAAATCGATCTTAAACCTGATAAAGCTGCAATATAAACCGATCTCCCGATTTGATTTGTTGAGCCTCTGAGCCGCAATTTTGGTTCGATTTGGCTGTAATTTTGCATGTACTGTTCTGTTCTGACTTCCAACAACAATGCTAAGTAAAGTCTGAATCGGTCTATAACCTGATATAGCTCCCATATAAACCGATCTCCCGATTTGACTTCTTGAGCCCCTGGAAGCCGAAATTTTTGTCCGATTTAACTGAAATTTTGCATGTTGTGTTCTGTTATAACTTCCAAGTACGTTCTAAATCGGCCTATAACCATATAAACCGATCTCACAATTTGAATTCTTGGGTCATCAAAAGCCGCAATTTTTGTCCGGTTTGGCTAAAATTTTGCATGCGGTGTTCTGTTACGACTTCCAATAACTGTGTCAAATACTGTCCAAATCAGTCTATAACCTGATATTGCACCCATGTAAACCTAGATTCTTTAATTTTTGCTGGTTTGACAGAAGTTTGGTATGTGTTGTAGAATAAAATTATGCCCTTCAATTAAATTTATTTTGTATAAATTTTTAGCAGAATCCATGGTGGTGGCTTCCCAAGATTCGGGCCGGTCGAACTTAGCACTGTTTTACTTGTTAAGTTTGTTACTTGTTACTTTTTATTATTAGTATCTAAAGCGCACAACCACTGGCTTAGGTGTATGTCCATTGTGGCATTGGGCGGACTACATTGTACAACCACAAATTGATGGTTTAATATTGGTGCAAGGGGTTACTGTCAACTTGGGATTACGAGGGCTGCTATATAAATTTCTGGTCTTGTAATGAAATTCCAAATCAAAGTATCCTCCATAGAGCTGGCAAACTATAATCGTAACATTCGATATTTCTAACAATAAATATCGATACTATCGTTAATATTCTATCACCTATATTTCAAACGAAAATTATCGTTTTATGTGTAAGTATGTATAGTATCGATAGGAAAAATATCAATAGATATTCAGAATTAAAATAAAATATCGATAGTGCAATCGATATTTGCCAGCTCTAATCCTCCAGCATGATGTATACATTTTTTTATGCGCTCAAACCAAGTGTAGAAGCTGTTTTTCAACTCCGATTGAGACATCTCCACAACATGTTTATTGAACGCCTCAACAACATTTTCTGGCGATGAAAATCTTTGATCACGCATTTTGTGCGGGAATAAAAAGTAGTCATTGGGTGCCAAGTCAGGGCTGTACGGCTGATCACCCATCAATTTGACGTTTAGGCCGGTCAAAAATGCGCTGGCTTGAGACGATATATGAGAGCTTGCATTGCAATGGTGAACAATCATTCGTCTTCTCTTGTTCGTTTTTCAAATTGCTCCCAAATTTCACGCAATCAAATTGTGATGTAACACTCAGAATTAACCGTCATACGTTGCTCAAGTTTAACAGCCGCCAAATGAACAGTTTTGCGAAGAATCAGGGGACCGACCGTTTGCTTCAAAGTGCTTTTTCCTCGAACAACTTTCGTTGGATTTGGCTCTACTACGAAGACCCACAACGTTGATTGTTGTTTTGTTTCGGGCTCATACGTTCGTTTTTGGACGATCTTCATGGAATTCGAATTTCAGCGAGCATCGACCACGACTGAATTCACTAAACCAGTTCTTTACAGTGCTATGGGATGATCCTTGATTGAAGTTCATAAATGCACTTTTGTCGTGATAATCCACGTCGAAAGTGAATAATGGTCGCACAAAAATGTTGAAAAAATACGAGTTATTCAATTTTTTTGTCATATTAATTTGTTCAAGCCAATGTTAACAACACAAATGATGATCATTCGTCAAAATCTTCTGAGGACGTTTATGTTAGAAAATGTCAAACTTTCCGATGAAAATGTCAGATTGCGCATGGCGACACTTAGTGTTGTCTGGGCCAGAAACTTGTATATTGGGTTGCCCAAAAAGTAATTGCGAATTTTTCATATAGTCGGCGTTGACAAATTTTTTCACAGCTTGTGACTCTGTAATTGCATTCTTTCTTCTGTCAGTTATCAGCTGTTACTTTTAGCTTGCTTTAGAAAAAAAGTTAAATAAAAAGTATATTTGATTAAAGTTCATTCTAATTTTTATTAAAAATGTATTTACTTTCTTTTAAAAAATCCGCAATTACTTTTTGGGCAACCCAATATATTATTGCAAAAATATAACAAAATTAAGTTTATAGTTTGTGAACACAATTAGCGTAAGACTTCTAATAATTATAATTAATAAAGGATAATTTTTAAGCTATTATCTTTTTGGCAACACTGGTTGACACAGTTCACGCACGTTTTGTGTTTTGTTTCACAATCAACCATTTTCAGTTTGGTCTATAATTTAACCATGAATCGTCTTACAAACGACGTTTTTTTTTGAAAAACTTCCCCATAGCTGTTAAAAAATCACCCTTTATTCATCAGACGACATAGTACATGCCATGAATATAGGATTTTTTTCAAGTTGTATTTTTTAATAAATAAAAAACAATTTTTTAAATTTTTTTTCATGTAAGGCTTTCCACTGGCTTTCCTTTTCCACTTGCAAAGAAAATCTCCGATCATTGAGCTCGTCTCGAATGAGAAACAAACAGAAAAAAATATGTGTTTTGACTTTCTTCCATGAGTGGCAATAAAAAAAATCGCTTACACATACACCCTAAGAGAAGACGCGTCTAACAAATTGTCTTTACAAATCCCACGGAATACAAAAACTAACAATAAATCGTTTGCCACTAACATATGATAACATGAAAGATACATTTCGTATAACATACAACACATTGCATTAGAAAATAAGCTTACCAAGTGATATATATTTCAAGCACTACAGATGAAGGAAGCGGTAATTTGGATTATTCAAATGAAATGCAAAGCTGTAAGGAAATATGGAAAGTTAAGTAAAAATTATGGAAAAAATTAGTAATCATCAATAAAGAAAAAAGTTTTTGATAGACATTGAACTAAATAGTCTAAGCTGGTCAATATACAGTTTAATCTCGAAAACATATATTATTGAATATAAATTAAAAAGCTTGAAATGAAAAAAAAAAAAAAAAATAACAAGTAAAAGCGTGCTAAGTTCGGCCGGGCCGAATCTTATATACCCTCCACCATGGATCGCATTTGTCGAGTTCTTTTCCCGGTATCTCTTCTTAGGCAAAAAAGGATATAAGAAAAGAGTTGCTCTGCTATTAAAACGATATCAAGATATGGTCCGGTTCGGACCACAATTTAATTATATGTTGGAGACCTGTGCAAAATTTCAGCCAATTCGTATAAGAATTGCGCCCATTGGGGCTCACGAAGTAAAATAGAGAGAACGATTTATATGGCATCTGTATCGGGCTATAGACCGATTCAGACCATAATAAACACGTTTGTTGATGGTCATGAGAGGATCCGTCGTACAAAATTTCAGGCATATCGGATAATAATTGCGACCTCTAGGGGTCAAGAAGTCAAGATCCCAGATCGGTTTATATGGCAGCTATATCAGGTTATGAACCGATTTGAACCTTATTTGACACAGTTGTTGAAAGTAAAAATAAAATATGTCATGCAAAATTTCAGCCAAATCGGATAGGAGTTGCGCCCTCTAGAAGCTCAAGAAGTCAAGATCCCCAGATCTGTTTATATGACAGCTATATCAGGTTATGGACCGATTTCAACCATACTTGGCACAGTTGTTGGATATCATAACGAAATACTTCGTGCAAAAATTCATTCAAATCGGATAAGAATTGTGCCCTCTAGAGGCTCAAGAATTCAAGACCCAAGATCGGTTTATATGGCAGCTATATCAGGTTATTTACCGACTTAAACCATACTTGGCACAGTTGTTGGGTATCATAACAAAACACGTCGTGCGAAATTCCAATCCAATCGGATAAGAATTGCGCCCTCTAGAGGGTCAAGAAGTCAAGACCCAAGATCGGTTTATATGGCGGCTATATCAGGTTATGGAGCGATTTGAACCATACTTAGCACAGTTGATGGATATAATAACAAAACACGTCGTGCAAAATTTCATTTCAATCGGATAAGAATTGCGCACTCTAGAGGCTCAAGAAGTCAAGACCCAAGATCGGTTTATATGGCAGCTATATCAGGTTATGAATCGATTTGAACCATACTTGGCACAGTTGTTGGATATCATAACAAAACACGTCGTGCAAAATTTCATTCCAATCGGATAAGAATTGCGCACTCTAGGGGCTCAAGAAGTCAAGACCCAAGATCGGTTTATATGGCAGCTATATCAAAACATGGACCGATATGGCCCATTTACAATACCAACCGACCTACACTAATAAGAAGTATTTGTGCAAAATTTCAAGTGGCTAGCTTTACTCCTTCGGAAGTTAGCGTGCTTTCGACAGACAGACGAACGGACGGACGGACAGACGGACGGACATGGCTAGATCGACATAAAATGTGACGACGATCAAGAATATATATACTTAATGGGGTCTCAGACGAATATTTCGAATAGTTACAAACAGAATGACGAAATTAGTATACCCCCCATCTTATGGTGGAGAGTATAAAAATTGGATTAAAAACATCCAAGAAAAAGGCAGGGCTTTGGGGCGTATAAGACATATCATTTAGTTAATATAAGTCATACGCTCATATAAACTTAGCGTTTAAACCATAGAAATTAGCTAAAATATTCATACAAAAAATAAATTGGAACTCAATCTTGCACTAGATTGGATTTTTCTGTAAATCTTCTAGATTAAAATATTTTTTTAAGCAGAGTGATGGCTTTAACTTTTAAACAGTGAATTAGGATGGCAACAGCAGTTCGGCATGTTTAGAGTTTTATGGTCTGTTAGTGGATGATTGTTTCAGATGCTTCAATACCTTAGATAAACCTTCATTTCCGTCAAAGGCAATGGGTTCAGTAGAGATTCGTAGGATTACTTTTAATGATTCTAGAATCAGGGTAAAATGCTTATATGGCTGGAACACCTAAGGTAGTGCGATGTGAATGCCGGTAGAGCAAAGTTGGTTCCGCTGTAAAGAAAATAGATTGAACAGTATATGGGTAGAAAAAATAATAGGACTTCATTTACTTTGGCCGACTGCTGCGAAAAGATGCGATAGGTTCTTACACACATCGAATGATGTGCAGATATAAAATAAAAATTTGCCCATGAATATTCCATTAAGGAGCAGGGCCAAACATCTTATATATGAATGAGTGCTGTCCGATTCAAGTTTTGGCTCAATGATAAGGGACCGCTTTTTTAAAACCGAATTCGAACAACGAGCCGCAGTGCGGCACATCTTTCGGGAAAATTTTGTACATGACATAGTACCTCACAAATGATGCTGCCATTAGGAGGGGATAACCACCGCTGATATTTATTTTGTGATGTTCTCGCCAGGATTCGAACCCAGGCGTTCAGCGACATAGACGAACATGCTAATCTCTGCACTACGGTGGCCTGCCCTTAAGTAAATTTCCAAAAATGCTAGATCTCAGGGATAGGTGTTGTGATTTAAGCGAAATGTGGTTTTCAGTCCTATGGAAACCCTAAAACGAATTTGTTTTAAGAATTTGAAGTTTATATAACGGGGGAACGCCCTACCCAAGCGGACATGTTTACTGATTGGGAAAATATGGTTACCAATTGTTAGGTACTTAGGTGTAGATTACGATTCTGACCCCAAGAGTCTTACCACAATTTTCAAAAACGGCAAAAACGGGATGTTTGCGTCGATTGAAGTGAAGATTGATTGTTTGCCCTTACAGCAGCTCATTATCCCACACGGGATGACTATGACTATGAGCACGCATGGTATTCATCGTTATCACGAGATGCTCAGTTGAGGGAAACCGGGCGCGTCGGTTGCGGATAGTGAAATGCTCCATGCGAAGCAGCTGCAACTGCGGCCGCAGACAATAATCGAGTGGAGAGTTTCATTGAGATGTCGAGTGGCATCGGCTCTTGCTTAAATACTGCGTGCCTTTGATGCTCGATATGAAATGGTGAGTTATTGGTGCCTTTAGGTAACCAATGGTCATAACGTTCCCGCGGCGATCGGTCTTAAGAACCAAAACGAGTTTGTTTACCTATAAAAATTTGACGAACATAGCTACCTCCACATGGAAATGTGACAACAATAACAACATCATCATAATCATGAATATGAGGATGTTCTTCACACCCAAAACCCCAGACACATGCCAGTTCGTGTCTGGGGTTTTGGGTGTGAAGGTTCTTGGGAGTAGAATTTGATATTGGTGGCCATTCCACCCAAAAAGCCCTTCTCATAGATCGGCTATTAAAATTTGAGACAAAAAAAAAACACAATCGAACTAGAAGTTTGAATAGGACAAAATGGCATTCACATGAAAAGACTTTAGGATTTGGTCATGAATGTGATGTCCATACTTGGGGCCAAATGTCTAGGTCATATCGGTAGATCATGCAAAATGGGGCTCAAATGAAAGGTCTTTGGGAGAAGAGTAAAAATCTGATATTAATAGTTGGGACGAAGTTTGTGGGCACAATATTAATAAAGCTTAGGTTGTGTTTAAGTGTCAGTCTGCTATCAGACTCACACCGACAATTTCTTTCATTGTGTGCCACAGAAACAGGAGAAGGAAGGTTAACATTTGTTGCCCTTCGGGCCTGGTCTTAAGACTTAACATACATGTCGCCAAAGGCATATCCACATATTCCAGTTCACCTGGAATGTGTAAGGTAGTTCCCGGTCTCGCAAACTCGTCTGCTATACAATTGCCAAGAATTTTTCTATAGCCCGGCACACAGAACAGGTCAATTTTGAAATGTTCAGTCACCACGTTGAGAGATCTGCGACTCGACTGTCGCAGTTGTTAATTCAAAAATATGTTTCCCAGAGATTTAATGGCTACCTCGCTGTCTGAGAAGGTATTGATGCCAATAGTCGCTATGACATTTTATGACTTCTTTAATTGCAAGGATCTCCGCTTGATACGCATTATATTGGTCGGATAATTTTCTCGATATGACCAGTCTTAGTTCTTTATAGTGCACCCCAAAGCCTACCTGGTCGTCTAGTTGGGAACCATCCGTTTAAGAAGTCTGTGTAGCTTCTATTACCAGGGATATTGTAGATCCAATCTGTTCTATCAGGAATAGTAGTACAGTACTTTTGATCAAACAGCGGCTCAGACTTTGTTTAATCCACGCTACTTTGAACATCGGCAAACTGTCTAGGCATAAACATATGTATATAGATGTTACTTTAAATTCGATGTATCAGCCATATTTGAATCCGGCTGAGTATTGAACGGGGAATACGTGTGTGATCTCACATAACCCATGTGCTGAGCCAGTAACCCGCCCCCGGAAAATGATAAGGATTACTCTGAGAAACAAAAAAATAGTAAAAACGGATTCCCCTTACGTTGATGACCCATGCAAACCAAAAAAGGATCTGCACCTGGAATATCCGGAATCTTTATAGAAAGGGTGCAGAATACGCAGTGGTGGTTGGAGAAGTACAAGGCAGATATTACCGCCCTACAGGAAGTACGATGGACCGGAAATAGCGTCACAACAACACCAAAGGGTGACAAAATATACCATATATGCTATGAATTTGACTGTAGATTGGTGGTTGGTCGGAGACTGAAACCTTTTCTTCAGCTTTACTCGTGTTGATGAGATGCCATCCACAATCCGCATAAAAGCCACATTTTTCAAAATCAACCTTATTTGTGCCCATGCGCCGATGGAAGACGAGAACGAGCTGACTAAGAATATTTTTTACGAGCGCCTAAAGAGAGAACACGAGTGCTGCCCTACCCATCATACTAAAATCGTTCTGGGAGATTTTAATGCGAAAGTAGGGAAGGAAAATATCTTTGGTCCAACAGTTTTAAAATTTAGCCACTACGAGATAACGTCCGATAATTGGTTGAAGCTAATAAATTTCACCGCGGCAAAAAAACATGGTAGTTAGCAGCCCCGTATTTTAACATAAAAAATTAACAAAGCCACATGGTTGTCCCCGGATCAATAAGTAAGAAACAAAATTGATCACGCTGCGATAGATGAAAGGCATTTATCCAGTGTGTTAGATGTACGATTTATCCGCGGATACCAGAAGCATCCCCCAAGAAACCCATGTACGATCAAGAGTGTCGAAATGCTACTGCTGTCAAGAATGCCGCATACAGATCAACTCTGCAATCGATAGTAATGCTCCAGATGATATCAAACCGATGGCATTGGTGCAGGCACAACCTTCCGCAGAGACAAAGAAGGAAATCTAGTAATTGATACAGATAGTGAGCTGAGGATATTGAAAGGGCATTTTACGCAGCCGAAATTAGTAACTGCATCCTTTGAAGCCAGAATCGAAAAGGAATAATTTCATGTGGGTCTGGTCTGGCAGTAAATGGAGATAATACACAATGGATGGTAACAACTCCCACAACGCCCAACCCCGAACAGGTAAAGAAACTGGAGAGAGTTTGGAACCATAACTTTGAGGTAGTCAGCAATTATATCTACCTCGGCACCACCGTAATCCAAACGAATAACACAAGTTTTGAAATAAAGCGAAGAATATAACTTCCAAACAGCAAGCAGTCTACAAAAAAGGCCACCTCAAGACAAATGAAGATTACACTATACAAGACACTGTTAATACCCGTATTGTTATATGGTTTTGAGGCATGGGTACTTGTGAAAGCAGACTAGTGCTTCTGTGTTTGAGGGAGAGATGGTAATGCAGCAGTTTGCATTCATGAAGGGTATCGGCGTCGTATGAACCGCGAACTGTATAAGTTGTATGACGTCATTAGCATATATAAATGTATTAAAACATAACGGTTGCGTTGGCTAGATCATGTTTTCAGAATGAATGAAAAAGCTGCAGCCAAAAAGTCTTTTGAAGGCGATCACGGTGGTACACGCAAACCGGGACGACAAAAAGCCTGATGGAAACATCAAGTGGTGAAAGACATCTCGAAACATAGTGTCAGAGATTTTAGAAATAGCGCAGAAGATGGAGGCACTTGGAACGCTATCCTAAGTTCGACTAATCTATCGTAGCCAATTAAAGTAAAGTAATTTAGGGACAAATGTTCTATCGTAGCCAATTAAAGTAAAGTGATTTAGTATTGAACTGTAGGTGGACTTGTGAAGCGTCGTGTCCCAGATCACTGTTCCATATAACATTATAGATCTAACAACTGCAGTATATAGCCATTGGATGACACGAGGTTTAAAAACCCAACTATTGACAATGGCTCTCTTGAAAAAATATAAATAAAATTAGTTGGCTGTTTTGTGCTTTCCAAAATGTTGAGTTTGAAGTTCAATTTCCAATCACGCAAAACACCCAGGTATTTTGGGCTTTTTGTAAATGGAATATTCTTTCTTGCTTGTAGCTTGTATCTCCTGCTTAAAGAGCTACTTGTTTCTTAGGCGGATATATGCCTAGACCACTTCGCTGTCGCAAGAAGATCTTCCTGAATTATTTCGCTAAGAGCGCTGGGAAATTTCCTTTAATTTCCCCGCCATCAGCACTCCTAATATATGTTGTTAATGGCTATATTCGAAAGTAGAGGAGACAGTGCACCTCCTTGAGGTGTTCCTCTGCAGAAACATTTCCCATAAAGGATGATAAACTAATAGGACGAAAATCTTTAGAATTCGTGTGGTACAGTTTTCCTGCTTTTGGAATGAAATTGACTTCTGCCTAAGATAGTTTGTCTACAAACTATATATAGCAATTGACCGATCATATTGAAATATGGCATAAAACATTTTTGGCCCACACATGAATCTTCCAAATGTTTAAGGAAATCGATTAAGTCTAAGCTATAGCTTATATATTTATGGTTATCTGAATCGTACTAGTATTGCAATAATCTGGATAACGAAATTTGATTCATCGTAAAATTTTGTTACTTTTTTTCCAAAACCTATCAATATGAAAATACTCGTATTAACTGCATCTCAACTAAAACTTTTTCAAGTAAAGAACCTTAAAGTTGTCATTGCCTAAATGATTTTTTATAGTTTTTCTCTTAAAAAAAATCCCTCCCCAAAGCTACACTTTTGTTAAACATATCAAACTACAACAACAAGAAAAAATGAATCCACCAAAAAGGAAACATCATGTCGAGTGAACTCTGGGTAATGTTTATTGTAACGACAAAGTCCTTGACATTATGAAACATGTGTTTTGTCCCTCTTAAACCAACAGCCACCAGAACTTTGGCAGGAAGTCAGTGTGGCTGGCTGAATGGCACCGCGCACTATATGTGTGTATGAGTGTGTTTCGAACGAATTACTGGTAAAGCTCAAAGGATGAACGCTGGCAATTTTTAACAAAATTTATGGTAGGATATATCATGGGAAAGTAGTTAGAGAGAGAGAGAGAGAGAGAGAGGCTGAAGTACAGGGAAAACAAGACCAAACATTGTGAACAAATAAATCACGTTGTGATTGGGGAGAAAGCCAAAAGGATATAAACCATATTAAATGTTAACTATTGGTCGATAATGGAGCCGTAGCTACTTTTTCTTGTAAAGTTAGCATATAATGATACGTAGACAAGTTAACAACAATAGTATTGTAATTGTAGAAGTAATTATTTTAATTAATAATTGCTTTACAAATTTCACACATTTGTAGATAGTAACAGCAACAACAGCAATCTGACAATGTATAATAATACAACACAATGCAATTATCACGCCTGTCAGTTTTTTTTAAACACAAACATCAAACGAAAAAACAGCTATGATTATAGATTTTTTTATTAATAACTCATATATAATAAAGTAAAGTTTTAATACCATAGAATTTGTTTTCTGTAATGGAAATCGGATAATGTTTTTCTTTTTTTACAAAATTCCTAAAGATATTTAAATCCATTGAACATTTCTATTATTAGCATATTTTCATAAATGCCATTAAAAAATTACGTAAATATTTATTTAATAAATTAAAAGAGATGGTCAAGCTTCTTCATAAATGTTAGCTTTAAATGAAATTTCATATTTAAATACAACCATTATGGAAGTTTGTTTTCTTCATTTCCGGTTTTCGCCTACTTTAAAACAATTTGAAATCATGTGTGTGTATTGTCTTTATTGGCCCGTATATGTGATATTTTATCTCATGCTCGTTGTCTTAAGTAGTTGAAGGTGTCAAATGAAGTCAAAGAAAATTGGCAGGCAATTTACTTGAGAATGACCAATGCTACACACTCATACGAACACACACGCGCTGTTTAATGCTTACATGTGCAAAATTCATTCATATCTTTCCTTTGAAAATGTTACTTTGGGTATGAGGATGTAAAGAAATTTCAGGAAACAGAGAGAACCAACATTATGCTCAAGAGAATTTTGATTACAGAAGATAAATTAGGGTAAGTGAAGCTAATTCCAGCGAAGTCGGATGAGTTTGATGAGCTCAATAAGTTTTATCGGCAAATGCGTCTATACGCAGCTTTATCCAAATATGATCCGATCTGGAACATACTTGGCTCGGGTGTTAGGTGCTTAGCACAACTCACTGTCAGCGGACTCAGATAAAATGCGCCTTTATGGACTTAAAACCCTACATTGGCAGATCGGTCTATATAGCAGCTATATCTAAATAAGTTCTGGTCTGGACTATATTCGATTCGCTCAATATGACTCACTATTGAAAACTGCAGCGAAATCGGGTAATAAATGCAACTGTTATGGATTTAAGACCCAATATGAACAAATCGGTCTATATGGCGGCGATATCTGAATAAAGTCCAATTTGAACCATATTTGAATGGGCGTCAAGGAGTTTAACAGAACTGTTCCAAGTTTCAGCGACATTGGTCAATAAATGCGCTTTTTATGGGCTTAAGACCCTAAATCAGCAGATCGGTCCATATGGTAGCTATATCTAGTTATGAAGGCATTCGGACCATATTCCGTTCGGATATCGAAAAGTCTAGTGCAACTCTCTGTTCCAAATTTCCACGAAATAAATGCGCCTTAAGATCATATACTGGGTGATCGATATATATGACAGCTGTACCGATGGAAACCATATTTGTCGCCAAGGGGTCTAACGGAGCTCACTGTTCCAATTTTCAGAGAAATCGTGCGTTTTGTGGGCTTAAGACCCTAAATCGCCATATTGGTCTATATGGCAGCTATATCTATATATTTGAAAATGAATTTGTGTTTGTTTGTTTGTTTGTATGTTTGTATGTTTGTATGTTTGTATGTTTGTATGTTTGTATGTTTGTATGTTTGTATGTTTGTATGTTTGTATGTTTGTATGTTTGTATGTTTGTATGTTTGTATGTTTGTATGTTTGTATGTTTGTATGTTTGTATGTTTGTATGTTTGTATGTTTGTATGTTTGTATGTTTGTATGTTTGTATTTTTGTATTTTTGTATGTTTGTATGTTTGTATGTTTGTTTGTTTGTTTGTTTGTGGGGTTGCAAATTTGTTTGTTCCGTATAGGCTCAAATACGGCTAAACCGATTTCTTCCAATTTTTCACAGATTGTGGGGAGTGGTCCGGAAGGAGCTATATAATTTATATATACTATATATATATAATTTATTGATATCGGTAGGGGGCGGACCCTCCCCCATATCCAAAAAGTACGACCCCGAAATAAAAGTGAACCGATCGGGACAATATGGGACTCAAATTAAAAATTGGATCCAACTATCTGGGGGCCGCTCCGATCCCAAAACCCTTTTAAATAGGTTTATAGGACGATAATCACAATATGGGACTCGAATGAAAGGTATTCGAGAGTAGATTACGAAAATGGCCAGGAAGGCGGAAAATACTTTTTAGTTTGTTGATATTGGAAGGGGGCGGATCCTCCCCCGTTAATCCGAAAACACCACCTAAAACCAAAAGTGGACCGATAGGGACAATATGGGTATCAAATGAAAGGTATTGGGGAGTAGAATACGAAAATGGTATTAAAAATTGGAATGAAGTATTCGATGGGTGGTCCAACCCAAAAAACTCCCCCAAACAAACATATTGGACGTAAATATCAATATAGGACTCAAATGAAAGGTATTCAGGAGTAGACTACGAATATGACATAAAAATGAGGTACAAGTAATTGGGGGTCGCCCCACCCTCAAATATAATATAATTCGATCCCAGCTAGATGAGCCTAAAATTAAAGGCAGTTGGTAGCAGATTACGAATATGACATTAAAATTTGTGTCCAAGAATCTAGGTGGCGCTTAACCTCCCCATTAAAACAATGGGGGATCAGGTGATAGATATTTTTATGTGGAGTGCGTCATTCAAATTTGTGCTCAAGTGGCAGATGGAGTGAGGCGCCCTCCACCACTCGGCTGTATACACCAATAATGACAATATGGGGTTAAATTTAAAGTATAAGCTTGTGGACTGCGAATATGATATCTTTATTCTGCTCACATATCTAGCAGACCACCTCACCTCAAAACAGTTGATCAATTATAATGACCTAACAGGACACTACCGCCGTACCCCCAAAGTTATGACGTTCACTGTGATAGGAGCAGTTGCAAACTTCATGTTAAGGTAGCCGCCATTTTTAGCTCATGGACAAGGAGCCTTATTTTCCTAGACGAGTCAAAACAACGTGCTGCTTTCATGTTCAAAAGTTTTATATGGTTAAATTACTACGAACTGTCGTCACCGCACCTTATATAAAAACCGGCAAATTAGTTCTCTACCACTGAGAATCGTTTAATATGGCAATTTGATTTCATTTCATTTAAAAAAGACTAAATTATGACTATTCAACAGGAAGCCATATACAGGGTGGCTGATGAAAGCCGCTACCAAAAAAAAATGTAATAACTTTTTTTCTATTTAATAATAATAATTTAATAATTAATTTAATTAATTAATTAATTAATTTAATTAATAATAATTTAATAATTAATTTAATAATTTAATTTAACATGAATAAAAGAAAAATGTATTCCATACACCGAAAAAAAAATGTAGCAATATTCATCATTGTAGCAATATTCATCAGCCACCCTGTATATCATGATATATATTATAGGCGCTAAGCCGCTCCAAGCTAGTAGCAGCATAGACAAGGGAAATCTATTGACTTATTACATATGTTCAAAAAAGCTCTAACAGATGGGAGGACTGTAAAATTCTCAGTCGTTTATATGTGATTGCGCAAGCATCCGGGGCGACATGGAACAGAGAACTTTTAAGTTATTGTGGGTATTAAAGTCTAAACCTTTCCCTCATCGATAGCAGTACTAGCATTTAAATAAGCGCCATCTATTTTGCTTGCAAATGGATCAACTGAATAGACACGCCACCACGAACAGAGAGAGGACAGAGTGGTAAAAATTGATCATGCAGCATTTATTCTTGTTAAGGCAACCTATAGGTCCGTAAAATAAAGAAAAATATAGTATAGGAATTTCGTTGCGTTTTTTTGCTGTATTATTTTTTAAATTTCCCACCCTAAAACGGGCCTTAATAATAGGTGTTTCAGGTAGTTTAAGTGGCTATCTTTGCCACAGATAACGATTCATTTAGTAGAGTGTGAATGTCCAAGTGGTGTTAAACTGTTAGAGGTTTAGGCTCAACGAACGTACACGTAAGCAGAGCTACTGGAGAGTAGGCGCCAACTATTGGGAGATAGAAATTATTTGAATAGCCAAGCAAACCACAACAATAAAAACGAGCGAGAGAGGTACAGGAGAGTGTGTTCAAATTTGAACATATGCTTTTCATTACTTTTCACTTTTGTTGTCTGTCCTTCGAATAAATAAAATAAAGGTACTAACCTCTGACTGTTCGGTATTATTTGTTTAACCGTCCTACCCTGGGACAAGTTTCCACAATAGTCCAAACGTTCAATAAAAATATGGCCGCAAAATATATACGTGACTAAGTGAATGCAAAGAAGAGTAATTGAAAAGAAAGTTATAATTCATATAGTGTAAAAGGAAGCTCAGCGAAGAGGGCCGGTTTCATCTATATATATATATACTAGCTGACCCGTGCCCGCTCCGCTGCGCCTTCTTTTACTTTATATGGAACAAAAATTTCCTTGGAATACTTATTTTCGACAATTAAAGATCTTTTAGTGAAATACCATGCAAACTTGACTAACAGTTTAACAATATAAGTGCCTTTATCTGAATCCCACATGATCGTTATTGGTCTACGAATTTAAGTTTGGATGTAAGGTGTACTCCATTCTTAAAATGCTTCAATTCAGTCCGATATTCTCATGATGTCTGATTAAGTGGTGTTTTCGGGTGAGAGGTGGTTCCCAGATACTTGGCCCTGAAAAAATATCAGCATCGCGCTCTTGTCTCAAATACGATATTGCCATTGGCTTATGTGAAGTTTACAGGATGAGGCGTCCCCCAAACACATGGCCCCAAAATAGGTTATCAAATTCGTTTTCTAATCTCTTTCATTTGAGCATGGTCGAACAATTTGGACATTTGGATATCAAATTAATATTCTACTCCCAGATACCTTTATTAGAGCCCCATATTGCGATGGTCAGTAAAAAATTGCTGTTTGTGGGGTATTATGGAAAGGGGTAGACCCCCAGAATATTGATCCCGAAAATGGGTATCAATTCTTGCTCTACCCCCAATACCTTTCATTTAAGCTCCACATTGGGATTGGGGTAATCCCCCAAAATATATCAGCAACGTGCTCTATTCCCATATATAAAATATAAATATTTAGTTCCACTCTCTTTAAGACCCAAATTGTCTTGGTGAGCAAATATGTCCTATTTAAGGTTTGTTATGGTGGTGTTTTTGAGCGCCATATTTTCATAGTCGGCAAACATGGCCGGCTTGGGGGGTGTTTTGTGGGATGGGCGGCCACTCAGTGAGTTGGCCTTGAAAATATATATCGGATTCGTGTTCCACTTTTAATACCCTCTTATTTGAGCCTCATATTGCAATAGTCAGCAAATACATACTACTTGGGTGATGTTGTGGGAGTGCGGTGGCCCCATAGACACTTTTCCCGAATATTGATATCAAATTCGTGCTTTACTCCCAAAGACCTTTCATTTGAGCCACATATTGCTATGGTCATAAATTTGTCCCCTTTGGGGGATGTTTCTTGTGAGAGACGGTCCCCCAAACACTTGGTCCCATATTTAGATATCAGATTCGTATTCTACATTCAAATACCTTTTATTCTCATGGTCAGTAAATAAGTAATGTTTGTGGGGTGTTTTGGGAAAGGGGTGGACCCTCAGGAACGTGGTCCCACATTTGGATATGAGATTCATATTCTATTCGCAAATACCTTTCATTTGAGTCCCATATTGCCATGGTCGGTAAATATGTCCGATTTAGGGGTGTTTTGGGGCTTGGGGTGATTCCCCTAGCACTTGGTCCGACATACTTTCATCCTAAATACCTTTCATTTGAGCCCCATATTGTTGTGATTGGTCTAAATATATGTTTGGAAGGTTTGAGGGTGGGGCAGCTCGCCTAGGTACCCCATCCGAATTTTGGATACCTAATTTTTATTTTTGGGGTACTTAATGAGAGCACACAAAATTTCGCTTAAATCGCACCACCCATCTCCGAGATCTGGCGTTTCGGATAATAAGGATAAGGGGGAGGGTCCGCCCCCCTTTTAAGATATCAAAAAATTTAGTACCCTATTTTCACCACGGGATCACTATGCAGCATCTTTGAAAATTTCACGAAAATCGGTTCAGCCGTTTCTGAGTCTATAAGGAACACACAAACATACAAACAAACAAACCTATAAACAAACACAAATTGATTTTTATATATAAGATATATACATATTTTTTTTGTTTGTTTGTCGAGCTCTCTGTTTGTGTGTTCCATGTAGTCTCAAAAATGGCTAAACAGATTTCCTTGAAATTTTCACAGAAGGTGTATTATGGACCTGTGGTGAAAATACGGTACTTCATACCCTAATTTTCAAAAACGTCAGATCTCGGAGATGGGTAGGGCGATTTAAGCTAAATTTTTTTGCACTTTTACAGCGACCTAAAAATAAAAAAATTGGTATCAAAATATGGGGTGGAGTGCCTAGGAGGGCCGCCCACCCCCAAATCCCGGCAAACGGATTTATAGAGCAATCACTAGAACATGAGAGTATAAAACGAATCTGATATCCAATTGTGGAACTAAGTGTTTAGTGGGTCACCTCACCCCCATCATTTGAAACGGAAGGTCTTTGGGTATAAAGCACGAAATTGTCTTTCACTTTTGGGACCAAGTCTCTGGGGACACACCCCAAGAAGGACTCTTACTGACCATTGCAATGTGGGGTTAAAGTAAGAGGTACTTAAGTGTGTAGAAAAATCCATAGGAAAATTGTAATATTACAATTACGACCAAATATTTAGGGCACGGCCCCTTTCCCAAAACATTCCACAAACAGTACAAATTTACCGATGAAAGGTATTTGAGATTAGAAAACGAATTTGGGCCTCGTCTTATAAACTCCCCTTAAACCAATACCAATATGGGGCTTTTATATTGGGTTGCCCAAAAAGTAATTGCGGATTTTTTAAAAGAAAGTAAATGAATTTTTAATGAAACTTAGAATGAACTTTAATCAAATATACTTTTTTTACACTTTTTTTCTAAAGCAAGCTAAAAGTAACAGCTGATAACTGACAAAAGAAAGAATGCAATTACAGAGTCACAAGCTGTGAAAAAATTTGTCAACGCCGACTATATGAAAAATCCGCAACTACTTTTTGGGCAACCCAATATATGGTATGGTATATTATAGTAGGGCTAAGTGTCTGGGGGACCACCTCACTTCCGAAAAAACTGCTAAATAAAACATTACAAACTCATGACCGGCAATATCGGACTCAAATGAAAGAAATGAAATGAAATGAAAGAGCACGATATTCATACCCACTATCAGGACCACGTTTCTGGTCCTGAAATGCTTGACATAATGGGGCTCAAACAAAACCATGTTCTCGCAGTATGATGATATTATTTTAGGGTCCGCCCCCTAAACTCCCTTCAAACCGGCCATGTCTGCCTACTGTGGCAATAAATAATAGGTATTTGATAGTAGAAAACGAATTTGATATCCAATTCTGAGGCCAAGTGTTTGGGGGTCGTCTCACCCCATACACTGTCCAAACCAATAGCAATTGGGGCTCAAATAAAAGACATTTGAGAGTAGAGCACTATGCTGATATTTTTTCAGGGCTAAGTGTGTGAGTGGCCACCCCACCCTACATACCCCCAAACTGGACATATTTGTGGATTATGACAAAAAGGGGCTCAAATCTGATATCGGTTTTATGGCTAAGTGTTTCTGGGAGGCCTCACCTCATAAACTCCCCCTAAACCACACATATATAACGACTATAGCAATGTGTAGCTCAAATGTGTTTTTTCGAGAAGGATATAAATATGATATCCACTTTTGGGCAAAGGGTTTGGCCACTTCAATCCACCACCAAAACCAAGAGAATGAAGTATGTATGTTAGATCATACACACTTTGATGGTCGGACCCTCCCCTTTCCCTTTTTTCTAAAATGTCATGTCTCGGAGATAAGTGAGGCAAACAGAAATTTGGTATCCTTATTTGGGGTGGGATATCTAGGATATCTTCAACGCTACAAAGTAGATATATTAGATCGTCGTTATATTCATAGATGTCCTCTGTCTATTTGTGGTAATAACTCTACAGCCTAAAGGTCAAAGATAGTCTATATCTTGATGTAGCTTCCTTTAAACCGGTTTTCCGAAAAGAGTTCGTAAAATTCCTATTTTTGCCCCGATTTCAATGAAAAAAAAAAACTATTACAAAATATGCCGTGTGAGAATGGGTAGAGAAATTTGAGGTGTTTACGAGATCGTGTTCAAAATTTTAAGGTTCTTGATTGTCGGGGCCCCTTTTAGAACGTCCCTAAAGTTGGTCACCTCAGTATTTTGAAAAAATTCTTGTACAATTTTGACCGAGATCTGCTACGTGTTTTGCAATTTGCGAAAGCAATTGTGGTTGATTTGTATGCGTGATTTGGATTTGTGACTAAATTTACAATGACTTTGTGGCAATAAGTTAAAGTTATTCAGTTAAAAGTTATACAGTTTCAAAAACTGTGAAAAAGTGTTTTTTTGTATTTTTTGATCAAAAAAAGTATTTATATTTCAAAGAGATATCTCTACCCGTTCTCACACGTCATATTTTTTACTATTTTTTTCGATTTTCTCCCACTGTGCAACGTGCCGAGTTCTGATAAAGCGATCTCCCGATTTAAGGATTTGATCCCAGTGAGTTAAATGGACCCCTCAGTTCTGACCATATTCGTATGCAGATTTAAGGCATTAAGCGAACAAAAGTCGCATTTTTAACCCAAAATTTGGAAGAGATCCCATTATACTCATACTAGTTACAGGTAATATATCAGAATGTACGCCCTTTTTCTTAAAATTTGAAGCAATAAGACCTCTGCAAAAGTATTTTGCCCCTCGACATACGTGCTTTTATTCTGCTCTCTTAACGAATACACAAAAATGACAAGAAATGAAATAATATTGAGTTATCTTCAGCGATTTGTTCAGTAAATAATTTGGCATTTATATGTTGGAAGAACATACCATAAATTGAGGCCAGCCTACCAAACTGCCACGAAAATAAAAACCGATTTTGGTAGGAATCTCCCAAAAACGGCACCACTGATTACGAAGTGCTACATAAGGAATGGATATAGTCTGTCCTATGGTGGCGGGCATAATAAGCTAATTTTGTTTAGTTTTTGGTATTTTTATACCCACCATCATGGTGTGGATGCACCTCGAACACATCTTGAGCCCCTTGAAATCAAAGTTCTTGTCCGATTTGACTGAAATTTGGCACATAGGTTTTGTCATAACTTTCAATATTCATGGTACACTGAAAAAATGTTTGTCCCAATTTTAAAGATTCCAGCCAAAGATTAGCAGGCTTAATTTAAAAAAGATACATTTTCCAATTTGGTGAAATATATTTTCCTTCATATTAAATATAATGTATTTAAAGTGATAGGTTAATAAACTAAAAATCTAAAATGAAGGTCGAAATTTAGGAAATTGACATTGTGAGAAGACAACAGTGAACTGCAATTAAAGGCGCAAAATAGCCTTACAAATAAGAGCGTATTTAAATATTTAATTTTTTAGGTTAAGATGCTAGGTTTAAAAAAAAAAAGAAGTTTTCAAAAAGTAATAATTAGATAGTCAACCAATAAGCCTATAAGTCATCTATAAGAATCAATCAGCGGCCAAAATTTGAAACGGATGGTCATGTTCGTTAGTAAATTGGAAATTTCATTTAAAGATAGCATCTTTATTTTAAAGTTAGGTTCTCTAGTTCGTTTTTATTGCTGAAATCCTACGAATTAGGAAAAATCTCAAATTTTGGTATACATTTCTTTCAGTGCAAGTACTATCCAAAATCGGTGTAAAAGCCGATATCTCAACTTGCCTTCAACGACACCGGCTAGCTTTAATTTTGTCTTGTTTGACAGAAATTTGGTACCCCAAAGTACAACTATGCCCATCATTTTGTCTAAACTTTTAGCAAAATCCATGGTAGTGGGATCCCAATGTTCGACTCGGCGGAACTTAGCACGCTTTCTCTCGTTTCAGTTACAATTTGAGTATCTTAGTTTACCCGCCATGGCTGAAAACTCTGTCTCTCCCTCTCTTTCTCTTTCTCTTGAGCAGATGGAAGACATCTTTGGTGGAGTAGGCAAAAGTAATTTTCTAAGAAATGCAGCTGTTATTTCGAATGACACTTTTGTTAAATGTCTTGCAAAAAGCCTTAAGGATATTTAATATCAGTTTCTACAAACACACATATTCACATATACAAACACACAAAGTGCTAGCCACATATGCGACCGTGTGTGTATGTGTGCGGTTATTTGCATAGGCCATTTTCAGAAAGGTAATTGTAAATTGTGTATTATTAAAATACACAAAATATAATTACATCTCATCCAAAGAATGAGGAAAAGAAGTATGTGTTTGTGTGTGGGTGGGTGCAAAGGAAATTCATGTCAAGCCATGATATTCAAACACATGCACATGTAAATATCCTTTCGCCTGTCTCTCTCCACCTAACTCCCAATATTAGCAAACAGTGTAGTGCTTATTTCGCATTGACATCTTGAGTGAAAGTTTATAATGAAACTCATTGATGATTATATGTGTGTATTGGTTTATATATATGGGAAATTCCATTGGTTCGTAAAGGGAATCAACCAGCAGATGTTATCAGATCAAACACAAACGTTCATAAATCAACAACAGTTTTTGTATGAAACTTTAGAAACTGCTCCCAAGCGTCCATATTCTGATAACATCTAGTGTACAGTTTTGTTTTAAAAATTGCAATAGGTTTTCTTTGCAATTTTGTGTGTTTACAAACGCCTTACCACAGACGCCTATGTATTTACAATGTTTAAAAAACATTTAAGTCACAAGTTTGATATACATACACAGTAAGTATCCAATCCATAGATGTAGGTTAGGTTAGATTTAAGTGGCAGTCTGCCATCAGACTCATTTAGAGGTTTTCATCCATTGTGATACCACAGGAACAGAAGAAGGAAGATGCCTTCTAGTTCCTACCGTTGAACCATCCAGGTCGCTTTAAAAAGCCGGGCTCTAGAGTGGGTAGCCAGCATCCATCCGACCAGGCGTTCAAGTTTCCACCCCACCAACACCACTCCGTCTTTTTAACGTATCTGAGGGGACTTCAGATAGTGGTTAGCCTGCGTCCATCCGACCAGACGTTCATGTCTCCACCCTATCAACCCCACTCCGTCTTGTTAACGTATCTGTGGGGACCTCCTAGTTCACAAGGGCCAGAGAAAAAGAGCCTTCTCAAGATGAAGAGGCTGAACCACTGTAGATTCGGGCATACACAATGTAAGTGATCATACTTGCCTCCTCATTTTAATCAAGAAAGCTCTGCAATAATCGTTTTGTGGAATTCCCATGTGTTCCGCTATATGGCCTATTGCGCAGTGCTCGGTTTTAAGCAGGGCTGCGGATTCGACCGGAGTAGAGCTTTTGTAGCCAGAGTCGTAGTCTATGTATGGTTGGGCGCCAGCGTAAGTTTTATCAACGGCTAAATAGTCCGATGCCTACCTTGGGTTTAGGTCAAAGGGGTCGGACTCTGCAGCCCTGGTTTAAACCCCTATAATAACGCACCCGTTATCCAAAGCCAGCAGCTCTTTCGGTCAATTCTAGGTCCTAGCAGCCTGGCATCTATGTAATGATTCTCACTTCACCACCAACTTTGCACTGGCTATCCCCTCTACTAGGTTCAGTAGTTCGATAAATGGCATCTATTTGAGACAGGCAACAGTTTAGCTCGCCGTAGACGAACCCTTCCTGGCATATTCCTCAGTCATCTCATTTACCGGAATATCATCATGCCTGGAACCCAAGTTAGCGCCATATCATGAGAGTGGAGTTTATTCAGGGATTCTTAACAATCCGCCATATATTTCGACCTCACAGTCCTTGAATCTAAGGCCTTGAGCTCAGCCATACTGACCACATAAACTCTGAGCTTCTCAAATAGCAAACACCTTTATCGTCATGGCACAGATAAAATGTCGAACACTTGTCCGGTGGTCACAGCGACCCTTAATCCAGTCGCTGACACCATTTTGGAGCCAGAGGTCCCATCCTCCTTAAAGAAACATCCGTTTCTCATATACTTTCTCTATACTGAATGGGTCTCTGCACCATGTAGATTTGACCTGGAAACAATGAAACTGTTGCCGTATCCGCCCTTGTAACTCTGAGTGAAGTGCACCAGCTCCGTATTCTTTGCGTTAGTCATCAACCTAGAGTATTTCGATAGTCTTCTCAATGACCTTTTCATAATCTTGCAGAATCTTCACTTCGATGAGTAGCACGACATCCCGATTAACCTTACGCCATACTCTCTGAGATGCAATATGACTTCGTTAGTCGCGAAATTTCAGAGAATTCTTAAGGCGTTTCCCTTGTAGCCTGCCTTCTTTTCTCACTCCCAAATCAAATTTCATAAACCTGCAGCAATATTATTCGTCTACAGGAAGATATTCGGGTGGATCCCGCGGTCCATGGCCTATCTTAACGTTGTGTAAAGCCCCATTTATATTCAGAAATGTCGTCCTTTAGTTGGAGAAATGTCTCGACTTCTCATACCACTTCGTGGAGGGCCATCTTAACCAATCTACCCTTGTGTAACCGTTTTGTGTCCCACTTAAGTTCTCCGGTGTTAGTCCAACCTTTCAGGTGTTTTGATTAAAAACAAAGACCGGGTCCTATAATTCTTTGGGCTCCGTGTCTTAGATAAGAAGAATAAGGACATCATACCGAAACCCGAAAAAGACCCACTAGCAAAACTTTGAGGAATATATGGATATTGAAAAAATGGAACTTTAATCTTTTTTTGTTATACCCTCCACCATAAGATGGGGGGTATACTAATTTCGTCATTCTGTTTGTAACTATTCGAAATATTCGTCTGAGACCCCATAAAGTATATATATTCTTGATCGTCGTCACATTTTATGTCGATCTAGCCATGTCCGTCTGTCCGTCCGTCCGTCTGTCTGTCGAAAGCACGCTAACTTCCGAAGGAGTAAAGCTAGCCGCTTGAAATTTTGCACAAATACTTCTTATTAGTGTAGGTTGTAAATGGGCAATATCGGTCCATGTTTTGATATAGCTGCCATATAAACCGATCTTGGGTCTTGACTTCTTGAGCCCCTAGAGTGCGCAATTCTTATCCGATTGGAATGAAATTTTGCACGACGTGTTTTGTTATGATATCCAACAACTGTGCCAAGTATGGTTCAAATCGCTCCATAACCTGATATAGCTGCCATATAAACCGATCTTGGGTCTTGACTTCTTGAGCCTCTAGAGTGCGCAATTCTTATCCGATCAGAATGAAATTTTGCACGACGTGTTTTGTTATGATATCCAATAACTGTGCCAAGTATGATTCAAATCGCTCCATAACCTGATATAGCTGCCATATAAACCGATCTTGGGTCTTGACTTCTTGACCCTCTAGAGGGCGCAATTCTTATCCGATTGGATTGGAATTTCGCACGACGTGTTTTGTTATGATACCCAACAACTGTGCCAAGTATGGTTTAAGTCGGTAAATAACCTGATATAGCTGCCATATAAACCGATCTTGGGTCTTGACTTCTTGAGCCTCTAGAGGGCACAATTCTTATCCGATTTGAATGAATTTTTGCACGAAGTATTTCGTTATGATATCCAACAACTGTGCCAAGTATGGTTGAAATCGGTCCATAACCTGATATAGCTGTCATATAAACAGATCTGGGGATCTTGACTTCTTGAGCTTCTAGAGGGCGCAACTCCTATCCGATTTGGCTGAAATTTTGCATGACATATTTTATTTTTACTTTCAACAACTGTGTCAAATAAGGTTCAAATCGGTTCATAACCTGATATAGCTGCCATATAAACCGATCTGGGATCTTGACTTCTTGACCCCTAGAGGTCGCAATTATTATCCGATTTGCCTGAAATTTTGTACGATGGATCCTCTCATGACCATCAACAAACGTGTTTATTATGGTCTGAATCGGTCTATAGCCCGATACAGATGCCATATAAATCGTTCTCTCTATTTTACTTGGTGAGCCCCAATGGGCGCAATTCTTATACGAATTGGCTGAAATTTTACACAGGTATCCAACATATAATTAAATTGTGGTCCGAACCGGACCATATCTTGATATCGTTTTAATAGCAGAGCAACTCTTTTCTTATATCCTTTTTTGCCTAAGAAGAGATGCCGGGAAAAGAACTCGACAAATGCGATCCATGGTGGAGGGTATATAAGATTCGGCCCGGCCGAACTTAGCACGCTTTTACTTGTTTTTTTGCTAAAAGGACCACTTTTGCACTATACACAAACAAAAGGGCTATTGGCAAAATTTAGGGGCTTAAACTGTATGTCATGCGCTGACTGTGTGCTGCAGATCAGATTTCAAAAATCACCTTACGGTTCAATACTCTGCCGGAGCCCGAGGATGGCTCGTTTGTGCATCTCGGCCTCACTGACGACGAGACCATCTGATGCAGTGAATTTAATTCATCTGGAAATTATGGCTCAATAAATTGCTGCCACTACTCCTGTGAGAATAAGGAAACTTTCTCCTTGGTCAAAAAGCAGCTACGGACACTTTGTTACCCCCATATACAATCCCCAATGTACCAGGCAGGGTGAAGTACATATTGTATTTAAGTTTGCCCAAGGGTTGGGGAAGTTAAAAAAGGCGAACAAAATATTTGATTTAAAATTTTAATTATTATTTATTATGCAGCAGATTTTTTCCATCAGATGGCAACTTGTCTTGATTGTGTCGTTGCCATCAACTGCTATTGAGTTGTAATTCCTACTAAATCCAGTAGATGTGTGGATGTGTAGTAAGTTATGTTGTTAGAGAACAGATGTCGGTCCAACATATTGTCCTTATGGCTCGGACAATATCATAAACCGACTGGACAACCATGTGGGCTTTTGGGTACAATCTGTAAAGCTGGGCTGGATATGTCGAGAAGGAGACTATGGAACACCTTAACACAACATCGCATGAGATCAAGCAAGCAAATTGCGGAGAATACCCTAAATTAATTGTTATGGAATACCCCTTATATTTTGTTGTTAGTTTTCACTAAGTATGGTGCAAATTTTGTAATTATCCTTGTTGCCAATTAAAACCTATTTACATAATATTATCGTGGAGCTCATCATCCGTATCGTCATCGCCATCATCACCATGATCGGAGTATCACAGAAATGACCCAACGCATTTATTCTAAGCAAATAGCGAACATGGCTATTCCATACATTCCAAAGAAGTGATTTTCATTTCCCCCCCAATTTAGCAGCAGCGGCTGGTTACCTTCACTTGGCCAAATAGCAAACCTTTGTAATGTGAATTGCATGCTCGAATGCCTACTTAATAAACATAATTATGATCACACAACACCAAATTCAACCATGCCCGGATTGCTTTGCCATGATGTCACTGCCGGCTCGGGCAATTATCAAAGATGAAATGTAGAAAATGATATTGTAGGTAAATTATCATTTAATTTCAAGAAAATTGTGGCTATTGACTTGTTCTGGGCATGATGATGTCTTTGCTACACCCTTTTCTGGAAATTTTACTAATTATTTGCCATTATGTGAGGGAGTGAGTGAGTAAGAGGCTGGATGATGGTTTGGGCCTGAAAACAACATGATGCCATATGACACTTTGCATTAAATTAAAGGTGGTGTAAGCATAATGAGAATTAAGATAATAGAGTGGGTAAGGCAATAATAGTATAACGAAAGGTTATTTTACTACAATTTAAAATAGTAAAATAAAGGATATAAAAAAAGATTTGCTCTGCTATTAGAGCGATATCAATATATGGTCCGGTTTGGACCACAATTAAATTATATGTTGGAGACCTGTGTAAAATGTCAGCCAAATCGAATAAGAATTGCGGCCTTTGGTGGCTCAAGAAGTAAAATAGAGAGATCGATTTATATGGGAGCTGTATCGGGCTATAGACCGATTCAGACCATAATAAACACGTATGTTGATGGTTATGAGAGAATACGTCGTATAAAATTTCAGGCAAATCGGATAATAATTGCGATCTCTAGAGGCTCAAGACACAAGATCGGTTGATATGGCAGCTATTTATATCAAAACATGGACCGATATGGCCCATTTACAATACCAACCGACCTACACTAATAAGAAGTATATGTGCAAAATTTCAAGCGGCTAGCTTTACTCCTTCGGAAGTTAGCGTGCTTTCGGCAGACAGACGGACGGACGGACAGACCGACGGACGGACATGGCTAATATTTCGAGTAGTTACAAACAGAATGACGAAATTAGTATACCCCCCTATGTGTAGGGTATAAAAATTAATAAAAAATTCAATTTTGAAAAAATTTTATTCCACAAACTTGTAATTTATCTTAGTCTGAGATACCGGATCAGAGTTCTCCAAAAAGTCCCAGAATGTAATGATATTTTTGGGCGCATTATATCATCACTAGATTCAATTAGGTTTTTTCCTGAGTCTTATTCATGTCATTTGTCTAATCTACAATTCCATCATGTGACAAAACTGCAAATTAAAAAGCATAATTATCACAACCATCTATTTATTTCTTTAGTTTTACAATCGTTCAATACATTTAATATTTGTGTACCATTAATCGGATGCACATATCATTTCGATATCTGAAACAGGAGTAGATAAACTTTTGACTCTATTTGTTCCGTTTATATTCATTTTCTGGGGAGAGCAATTTACCCTACACATTTTGTAAAACTGCCAGACTAAACCATTATCAATTTAACAAAGTTCTTTGTTTATGTTAAATCCATTTTTAAATTAATCTTTACTCTTTGACGTCATTATTTTTGTGGTAATGTCATTTAAAGCTTTATGTTGCACCATGGTCTATAGAATAATTAAAAAAGTGCGATTCGATGGGAAAAATTTTCCAATACCATTTTCTGATTTCAAATCATTTACGTCTTAATGAGCTAGTTGTCTATTAGTAGAAGTATTTGGCTATCATATTTTAGACCAATTTTCTTACAATGATCATTTATATCGGGACCAAAATGATTGTTAAACTTGCACATTTGTGAGATGTCAGCCTCTTAAAAACATCCTCTAATTGATATCTGATAAGTTTGCCCACTCCTGTTCCTTGTGAGAAAATTTGCAAATTTGTAATCGTAAAAAGTGCTTCTAATCCCAGATAATAGAGGTAATCATTATTCGTGATAACCTCTGCTTCTGCTAAAATGTGAGAGTTATATCAGGTTCTTGATCGATTTGGACCGTACTTGGCGCAGTTGGTGGATGTCATAACAGAACACTATATGCAAAATTTCAGCCAGATCAATATGGCTCATTTGCAATTCCCAACTACCTACACCAATATTAAGTATTTGTGCAAAATTTCAAGCGGCTAGCTCTACGCGTTCGGCCGCAATCGTGATTTCGGCAGACGGACGGGCATGGCTAGATCGACTCAGAATGTCAAGACGATCAAGAATATATAATCTTTATAGGTCCCTAGATCAATATTTTGCGGTGTTACAAATGGAATGACTACATTAGGGTACCCCCATCCTATGGTGGTGGGTATAAAAAAACTAGGTGCGAGGTGCGACTGTATTAGCGAAATGACAAAATAGTTTAATTGTTATTGAAACTTTTTAGTTAAGCGGTATTTTGATTTAAATGACATTTTTGGTTAAAGTATATTTTACTTAAGAGAATTTGTAAGCATTGAATAACATTAAAAGGAAATGGATCTTTCCATCAAGTTCCACTTATGACGGATTTTTCACTTAAGCGTATAACAGATATGCAGAATTATCTGTATTCAAATTTCAGCCTATGTTCTTCGACCCACCTTATTACCCATCTAAAAGAAGCTAATGTGTCCTTACAAAACCATCCCTAGAGGTGTAAATTTACACTTATATGTCATGTTATACAAATGCATATTAGCATAGGCATACAAATGCTGCGTTGTATGTGCATATTTATGCAAATATATTGAAACGCGGTTGCATAGAAGTATACATTCACATGCACTCTATGCATTTGGCATATTTAAGTTAATTAAAGCTTAAATTGCAGTTATGGTGTCCAATTTCAATTTATGCTTAAAATATTTCAATATAATTTTCGGGCAGACTTAATGGGATGTTCAATGAAATAATGCAAATTATTAAATCAAGAATAGATGAACAACACTAAAATTATTGAGGCACTAAATTGTATTTCAATCCATAACTAGGTGACAAATCCGACCAATTAAAAACAATATTACAACTTTCATATTCATAAGCATATGGAAAAAACATTTCGAATTTCATCCACAGTATAACATGCTTAGTAAAAAAATAATTTTTCACAGTAAAAAACACAGAAAAAAATTCCTTTTATAGTGAAATATATTATTTTTCAGTAAGAAATATTCATTATCACTCATTAATATTTCAAAAGCATCGCATTGTTCCGTGGTGAAATGTTCATGGAAAATTTTCCAAAATTTTATGCATAGAAAAAATCAAGCAAGGCATTGTAAAATTAATTCCATTGGTTCATAAAAGTGAATCAGCACACAGATGTCAACTTCGGTGCTTGAAGTAAACAACGTGTGTTAACAAAATCATCCCCTCATGTAGACAATATTTGAACAGCGCCTGTTCATGATTATGACACCGTTGGTGCATGATTTAGCAACGTCTTTTCTATATCAGTGTAGTTAATCTGTAGTGCGGCTGATGAAATTGCTAATTTTGCCCATGACCATTCCACTAAGGAACAGGGGCAAACTTCTCACATATGAATGAGTGCAGTCCGATTCAAGTTTAAGCTCAATGATAAGGGGCCTCCTTTTCATAGCCGAGTCCGAACGGCGTGCCGCAGTGCGACACCTCTTTGGAGAGAAGTTTTACATGGCATAGTACCTCACAAATGTTGCCAGCATTAGGAGGGGAAAACCACCGCTGAAAATTTTTTCTGATGGTTTAGCCAGGATTCGAACCCAGGCTTTCAACGTCATAGGCGGATATGCTAACCTCTGCGCTACGGTGGCCTCCCCTTTATACATAAATAATATAACTTATAATAGAAGCCCGTCTCGAAAGAGAAATAAACACATCATGAAAAAAATAAAATCTCGGTTAACAGGCAAACAATTAAAAAAATATATATATTTTTATACCCTCCACCATAAGATGGGGGGTATACTAATTTCGTCATTCTGTTTGTAACTACTCGAAATATTCGTCTGAGACCCCATAAAGTATATATATTCTTGATCGTCGTGACATTTTATGTCGATCTAGCCATGTCCGTCCGTCTGTCCGTCCGTCCGTCCGTCCGTCCGTCCGTCCGTCCGTCTGTCTGTCGAAAGCACGCTAACTTCCGAAGGAGTAAAGCTAGCCACTTGAAATTTTGCACAAATACTTCTTATTAGTGTAGGTCGGTTGGTATTGTAAATGGGCCATATCGGTCCATGTTTTGATATAGCTGCCATATAAACCGATCTTGGGTCTTGACTTCTTGAGCCTGTAGAGTGCGCAATTCTTATCCGATTGGAATGAAATTTTGCATGACGTGTTTTGCTATGATATCCAACAACTGTGCCAAGTATAGTTCAAATCGGTCCATAACCTGATATAGCTGCCATATAAACCGATCTTGGGTCTTGACTTCTTGAGCCTCTAGCGTGCGCAATTCTTATCCGATCAGAATGAAATTTTGCACGACGTGTTTTGTTATGATATCCAACAACTGTGCCAAGTATGGTTCAAATCGGTCCATAACCTGATATAGCTGCCATATAAACCGATCTTGGGTCTTGACTTCTTGAGCCTCTAGAGTGCGCAATTCTTATCCGATTGAAATGAAATTTTGCACGACGTGTTTTCTTGTTATATCCAACAACAGTGCCAAGTATGGTTCAAACCGGTCCATAACCTGATATAGCTGCCATATAAACCGATCTTGGGTCTTGACTTCTTGACCCTCTAGTGGGCACAATTCTTATCCGAATTGAATGAATTTTTGCAAGACGTGTTTTGTTATGATATCCAACAACTGTGCCAAGTATGGTTCAAATCGGTTCATAACCTGATATAGCTGTCATATAAACAAATCTGGGCACTTGACTTCTTGAGGTTCTAGAGGGCGCAATTCCTATCCGATTTGGCTGAAATTTTGCATGACGTGTTTTATTTTTACTTTCAACAACTGTGCTAAGAATAATTCAAATCTGTTCATAACCTGATATAGCTACCATATAAACCGAGCTTGGGTCTTGACTTCTTGAGTCTCTAGAGGACGCAATTCCTATCCGATTTGGCTAAAATTTTGCATGACGTATTTTATTTTTACTTTCAACAACTGTGTCAAATAAGGTTCAAATCGGTTCATTACCTGATATAGCTGCCATATAAACCGATCTGGGATCTTGACTTCTTGACCCCTAGAGGTCGCAATTATTATCCGATATGCCTGAAATTTTGTACGATGGATCCTCTCATGACCATCAACAAACGTGTTTATTATGGCCTGAATCGGTCTATAACCCGATACAGATCCCATATAAATCGTTCTCTCTATTTTACTTCGTGAGCCCCAATGGGCGCAATTCTTATACGAATTGGCTGAAATTTTACACAGGTCTCCAACATATAATTTAATTGTGGTCCGAACCGGACCATATCTTGTTTTTGCCTAAAAAGAGATGCCGGGAAAAGAACTCGTCAAATGCGATCCATGGTGGAGGGTATATAAGATTCGGCCCGGCCGAACTTAGCACGCTTTTACTTGTTTCATTTTCAAGTTTTTTGCCTGGCTTCGAGAAAAAAAATATATGCATTGGGAAAAGTACAGCGTGGTTAATTTGGTAATTGTATCATAGAGGCGTTTTTCGCAATAAATACGATTCAAATACAACATACCAACCCTTGAAGCCATAGCACCTAATATGTTTGAAAAGTCTTCTAACCAAAGACGAAGCGCGTCCCATCGTGGTTGGTGTGTGTTGCTGTCTCTGGATTTCATTTTCCATTTGCAAAGAAAATTCCGATCATTGAGCACATCTCGATAAAGAAACATACAAGAAACATTATTTTTGTACTGCAAAAATAGAAGCGATTTTGTTTTTAGCTTTGGCCACTTTTTAATTATTATTCTTTTTTTATACCCTCCACCATAAGATGGGGGGTATACTAATTTCGTCATTCTGTTTGTAACTACTCGAAATATTCGTCTGAGGCCCCATAAAGTATATATATTCTTGATCGTCGTGAAATTTTATGTCGATCTAGCCATGTCCGTCCGTCTGTCCGTCCGTCCGTCCGTCCGTCCGTCCGTCCGTCCGTCCGTCCGTCCGTCCGTCCGTCCGTCCGTCCGTCCGTCCGTCCGTCCGTCCGTCCGTCCGTCCGTCTGTCTGTCGAAAGCACGCTAACTTCCGAAGGAGTAAAGCTAGCCGCTTGAAATTTTGCACAAATACTTCTTATTAGTGTAGGTCGGTTGGTATTGTAAATGGGCCATATCGGTCCATGTTTTGATATAGCTGCCATATAAACCGATCTTGGGTCTTGACTTCTTGAGCCTCTAGAGTGCGCAATTCTTACCCGATCAGAATGAAATTTTGCACGTCGTGTTTTGTTATTATATCCAACAACTGTGCCGAGTATGGTTCAAATCGGTCCATAACCTGATATAGCTGCCATATAAACCGATCTTGGGTCTTGACTTCTTGAGCCTCTAGAGTGCGCAATTCTTATCCGATAGGAATGAAATTTTGCACTACGTGTTTTGTTATGATATCCAACAACTGTGCCAAGTATGGTTCAAATCGGCCCATAACCTGATATAGCTGCCATATAAACCGATCTTGGGTCTTGACTTCTTGAGCCTCTAGTGTGCGCAATTCTTACCCGATCAGAATGAAATTTTGCACGTCGTGTTTTGTTATTATATCCAACAACTGTGCCAAGTATGGTTCAAATCGGTCCATAACCTGATATAGCTGCCATATAAACCGACCTTGGGTCTTGACTTCTTGAGCCTCTAGAGTGCGCAATTCTTATCCGATAGGAATGAAATTTTGCACGACGTGTTTTGTTATGATATCCAACAACTGTGCCAAGTATGGTTCAAATCGGCCCATAACCTGATATAGCTGCCATATAAACCGATCTTGGGTCTTGACTTCTTGAGCCTCTAGCGTGCACAATTCTTATCCGATCGGAATGAAATTGTGCACGACGTGTTTTGTTATGATATCCAACAACTGTGCCAAGTATGGTTCAAATCGGCCTATAACCTGATATAGCTGCCATATAAACCGATCTTGGGTCTTGACTTCTTGAGCCTCTAGAGTGCGCAATTCTTATCCGAATGGAATGGAATTTCGCACGACGTGGTTTGTTATGATACCCAACAACTGTGCCAAGTATGGTTTAAATCGGTTCATAACCTGATATAGCTGCCATATAAACCGATCTTGGGTCTTGACTTCTTGAGCCTCTAGAGGGCACAATTCTTATCCGATTTGAATGAATTTTTGCACGAAGTATTTCGTTATGATATCCAACAACTGTGCCAAGTATGGTCGAAATCGGTCGATAACCTGATATAGCTGTCATATAAACAGATCTGGGGATTTGATTTCTTGAGCTTTTAGAGGGCGCAATTCCTATCCGATTTGGCTGAAATTTTGCATGACGTATTTTATTTTTACTTTCAACAACTGTGTCAAATAAGGTTCAAATCGGTTCATAACCTGATATAGCTGCCATATAAACCGATCTGGGATCTTGACTTCTTGACCCCTAGAGGTCGCAATTATTATCCGATATGCCTGAAATTTTGTACGACGGATCCTCTCATGACCATCAACAAACGTGTTTATAATGGTCTGAATCGTTCTATAGCCCGATACAGATCCCATATAAATCGTTCTCTCTATTTTACTTCGTGAGCCCCAATGGACGCAATTCTTATACGAATTGGCTGAAATTTTACACAGGTCTCCAACATATAATTTAATTGTGGTCCGAACCGGACCATATCTTGATATCGTTTTAATAGCAGAGCAACTCTTTTCTTATATCCTTTTTGCCTAAGAAGAGATGCCGGGAAAAGAACTCGACAAATGCGATCCATGGTGGAGGGTATATAAGATTCGGCCCGGCCGAACTTAGCACGCTTTTACTTGTTTTAATTTCTCTAGTTTTCGTATTTGTGAAAATTCACCACCACACCATACAGGACGGAACTCTGAGGTTCAATCTATGTGGTGCTCATCGCTGTCACGAGAAGCTTAGATGCGAGGCATAGGACGCGTCCACTGGTTGCGGATAATGGAATGCTCAATAAGGAGCAGCTGCAACGATCTTTGCAACCCGATCTTTCCATTTTTTATGAAGGCGTAATAAAATTGAACATTAATTTGTTCATACCATATATATGTATTTTCAGTTTTAAGTCATTTCCCTATATATATTTATGTACCCTATTGTTTAGACTATCATTTATGGTTTGGTATTTGAATCATATGACATTAAAACAAATTGTACTACCATTTAATAAAACCAAAACATTTGTGACTACCGAAAGCTAACGGAATAATGGGTTTTCATTAAATGGAAATATCCACTTTCTGCAGTAGCAAAGACCACCAGCAGCTTATTTTCAAAGTAATAGTTGGCTGAATTTGTTTATTATTGAACTCAGGTTCGTAAATATTTTCATTCCATGTTTGTGTTTGTAATTCAGCATTATTTGACTTCCCATATGGAAATGCATATTTTAGAGAAAATTTGTATCTGTATGTACTTGTAAAGGGTGATTTTTTAGCTATTATCTTTTTTGCAACATTGGCTTAAATAGCTCACGCTCGTTTCGTCTTTTGTTTCACTGTCACACATTTTCAGCTTGGTATATAATTTAACCATAAATCGTCTTACAAACGAACAACGCTTGCATATTATTGAATTTTATTATCAAACAGCGTCCATATTATGGACGAAGCTCTTTTTGGCTCAATGGGTACGTAAATAATCAGAATTGTCGATTTTGGAGCGAAGATCAGCCAGAAGCATTGCAAGAGCTACCAATGCATCCAGAAAAAGTCACAGTTAGGTGCGGTTTATGGGCTGGTGGCATCATTGAACCGTACTTCTTCAAAGATGATGCGAATCGTAACGTAACTGCGAATGGTGAGCGCTACCGTGAGATAATATCCTACTTTTTTTGCCCAAAAGAGCTTGACTTGCATGACATGTGGTTTCAACAAGACGGTGCCATATTGAGAAGCAAGTTCGGTGAACATTTTATTTCATGTTCGCTACCGGGCAATTGGACGCCTAGATCGTGCGATTTAACGCCTTTTTGTAAGATACCGACCGAAATGTTGGAAAGAGAATGCCAAAATTGGACTAAGCGGATGGACCATTTGACGCGCAGCCACATTCAACATTAGCATGAAAAAATCTTCAAACATTGAATTATATGAACGGTACTATCGATTCAAATAAAGATTTCATACATTTTTCTGAATTTTATGTGTGTTTTTTTAAGTTTTATAAAGGAAATCTGTCAAATGAACCTATTTTAAATCTACATTAAGTTTTTGTGAATGTGTGTTAGTGTTTAGAATTCTTACCATTGATCCGCAAGTTCTTCTTGTTCTTTAATTAAATCTGTATGAAATTAATTACAATGTTGTGTTAAACTTATGCACTAAGAGCATACAATACCTTGGGAGCTATTGCTGTAAATTTCTGTATAATAGCTAATGTAGTTGTAAGGGTGATAGCGATGACAATGATGATGACGATGGCGAAGAGACCATTCAATTGATAAACCCTATAAATGATGCCTATAGTGGTGCTGTTGACAAGCCTATCATTAACAACAATCACAACAATGATGCAGACGACAGACAATTTGGGCAACTATGTGCAACAGTTGCAACGATTATTTGCTAATTGGTGTATTATCTACATATGTATGTAAGTGAAGTTTATGGGTTATTAATGGCCTTTGTACATCATCAGCAGTGTTGCCAGTATTGGGGATTGGGGTTTTGTTTTCGAAAGTAAGGACTAAATTTTTGTTTTGGGGATTTGATGGGAATTCCGTACAAAATTTGGTGATTTTTTGTTTCTGTTTAAAATTTTTTTATTTTACCTTCATTATTTTTTATATAAATTTTCTATAAACATTTAGATAACATAAATCTGTACAATTTACACCAAGACATACTGTTGTGATTTATTTCAGCAGTAAATAGTGCAAATCACGATTAACTGGTTATTATTAACTGTAATCGCGTGATATCGATAACCATCCAGGAAAACTTTGCACTGAAATCCTATCCAGAACATATGACTTGCACTGGATAAGATAAAACAAGTAAGCTCGTGCTAAGTTCAGCCGGGTCGAATCTTATATAGCCTCCACCATTGATCGCATTTGTCGAGTTTTATGCGCGGTATCTCCTTTTAGACAAACATAGAATATTGAATAAGAAATGTTATGCTATTGGAGCTATATTAAGTTATAGTCCGATTCGGACCATAAATGAATGCTGAACATTGTAGAAGTCATTGTGTAATATATCAGTTCATTCGGATAAGAATTGCGCTTTATAGGGGCTCAAGAGCAAAATCGGGAGATAAGTTTATATGGGAGCTGTATCAAGCTATTGATCGATTCAGACCATATTAGACACGTTGTACAAAATTTCAGCCAAATCGGATGAGAATTGCGTCATCTAGAGGTTCAAGAAGTCAAGATCCCAGATCGGTTTATATGGCAGCTATACCAGGTTCTATACCAAATTACCCCATACTTAGCACAGTTATTGGAAGTCATAACAAAACACCTCATGCAGAATTTCAGCCAAATCGGATGAGAATTGCGCGCTCTATTGGCTCAAGAAGTCAAGATCCAATATGACAGCTATACCAGATAATGAACCAATTTGAACCATACTTAGCACATTTGTTGAAAGTGATACCAAAACACTACGTGCAAAATTTCAGTTAAATCGGACGCCCTCTAGAAGCTCAAGAAGTCAAGACCGAAGATCGGTTTATATGGCAGCTATATCATTAATACCATACTAAGCGTAGTTGTTGGAAGTGCTACCAAAACACTACGTGCAAAATTTCAATAAAATCGGATAAGAATTGCGCCTTCTAGAGGCTCAAGAAGTCAAGACCCAAGATCGGTTTCAAGAGGTGTTACAAACAGAATGACGAAATTAGTATACCCCCATCCTATGGTGGAGGGTATAAAAACACAACCACTGTACCAATGAAATATTTTGTTCATATTAATTTGTTTATCAAAAAATTTCCCTATATCCCTATTTTTTATTATAGCTATCGATAATTGCAACATTAGATTTTTCGACATTTCTTTCGACATTTCTAATAATAAATATCGATTGTATTGATACAATCGTTAAAAAGAAGTAATATCAATGGACAGATCGAATAAAACGAATTTAATAAAGTCAGTTGGAAGTCATAAGAAAAATCATTGTAAAAAATTTTAGACCAATCGGATGAAAATTGCGCCCTCTATAGACACAATGTATCTTATAGGATATATTCACTGTCGGAGCGCAAATTTTTGTTCAATTTTGCAAAAATTTGAACTTTGCCGATAGTATCGATGGGAAAAATATCAAAGGATACCTCGACCTAGAATTTTTCTACTGCAGTTCTATTTTTGGGTAATTTTCTATTTATTCGTTGTTAAGACGTTAATATAACCCCCAATACTTCGATCTTTTGATTTAAGGTATCAGGCCCTAAAAGCCGCATTTATTGCCCGGTTCCACACTGTTAGGTGTCCATCCCGAATATGGTTTAGATCGGACCATTTTTGTATAGCGCCCAAAAAGATAGATCTCCATATTGAAGGCCTTTCACCCATAATTAGCGAATTTATTACCTATGTTAAAGCCCTTTATATCCTCACCGAATATGATGATGTTTGGATCACATTTAGATAAAGAGGTCATATATATCGATATCCCGATTTAATGTCTTGAACCCATATAAGACCCTTTTGTTACCCAATATGGTTGAAATTTTGAAGTGTAGTTTGTGGCGAGTTGGGTCTAGTTCGGACCAAATGTCGATATAGCTGCTGCAGGTTCATAATGGTCCACTTTCCCACAATTGAATGTGGAGATAGCGATCCTCATCAATCTCAAAGGGCCATTGGTCATATAAAGGCGCCGATTACTCTTGTCATATCGAGTTTTACAGGTACTGTTCATAGTTATCCCGTACGGAATTTAAACATTGGATACCTACCACCTCGTGGGCCCGCGTGGAACTCAACACGTTTGACTTCTTATAGTCATGTTAAAACTTCTTGAAAAAATAGTGTCGCTAAACGTTACACCGTTCAGACACCGGACACTGCTTTTCTCGAGTTCTTTTCCCGATATCCCTTTTTAGGCAAACAAGGAAATAGAATAAAAGAAAATAGTTGCTATGCTATTGGAGGTACATTAAGTTATGGTCCGATTCGGACAAGAAGTAAAATATGGAGATCGGTTTATATGGGTGCTGTATCAGGCTATAGCACTATTCAAACCATATTTGACACGTATATTACTCAAATCAATTGATTTGATTGCGCCAAATCGGGCGCAATTATTAAGCCCTCTAGAGGCTCAAGAAGTCAAGATCTCAGATTTGAGCCATATTTGGCACAGTTATTGGAAGCCTCGAACTCGACCTCAAGGTTCATTTCAGGTATCCGATCGGAAATCTCTTCCGTTCCTTCCAGGTTTCCCGTCTACATGGTGTCCAACATCTGTTTTCCTTTTCAGTACGCTTCTGAATGTGACACTTCCAATTCAGTTTCCTGTCCAAGATCACACCTAAGCATTTGACCTTGCCATATATCGAAATCGAATATTGACCCACCTCCGTCTTCCTCGTGAACAGGTATATTCCAGTCTGGGTTTACATTGGGACCTCTTGCTCTAGCCCAGTCATATGTTGTATGCAAGACCCTTTCGGCCGTTCTGCATAGGAGGTTCGGATCCTTACCCCTAAAATGTATTATTACATCGTCTGCTACCCGGGTTCAAATCCAGGAGTGGCCATATCCATATCTAAACCTGATTCAAAACTTACCCAAACCATATCCAATCCTTGTCCAATACATATCGAATATCCCAACTGTATTCAATCTTTATACTATACGTTTATGTAATTGCTATCCAAAACTTAAAATAGAACAAATTTACTAAAAACTAATTCTAGTTTTAGTCCACATTCAATGTATCTTCTACCCATAATTAATCCATTTACTGTCTATTATCGACTCACATTAAAATCACACCCATTCCAAATACAATCCATATAAAACATGAATTCGGAGATGAGTCATCTTGAATTATAGCTTTGTAATTTTTGATATGTACTGTATACTCTCCAATCACAATGTTTGAACGAACGCACACAATATTCTTCATCTTGTTTTGAAGAGTTTGTAAGGTTAAGTATATTGGATACATACTGAACTTCAGAGTCGAAAGCCTCAAAAGTTAATTGGTAGTCAATCCAATGAAGAATATTGGACCTTTTTTGGAAGCCTTCTTGTCCATTGGACACTGTTATCATAAACCAAAAAAAAAAAAAAAATATTTCTCTACTCAACAGGTAATCACTGCATCGTCTATGATAATTTCCACATCCCAACATTACTTAATAAGTTAAATTTAAGCCCATTGATTTATCAAATCCCATTGAATTGTCTGCCAACAAATGAGTACTAGTGGCAATTTTGGAGTACATACCAATAACAAGTAAAACCACACAATACAAACATGTAATAAAAATACAATGTGTCTCAGCTTACTTTTGGGCAAGAGCTTGCTTCTAAAGTTTAAGTGACCGGCGGCGAGTAATTAAAAACCAATTGCATACCTTGCGATTTCTCTCGGATTTCTTCAACACGTTTCGTTGCGTTGTGAGCCCGGCTCTTAAAGTAATTTAATCACTCACCATGGGTTTTTCGGATGGTGAACATAAAGTGAACTCAATACTTGTTGGTATAACTTATGGCCCACGCGTCATTTAGGCAAATGGAGAGACAGACAGACAGACATACAGACCGTCTTTCGACAGCTATTGTCCAGATCAACAATACTAAAAACCAATGGGTTGATTGCAGCGATTTTGGCATGGTTGGCTAAGGTACTTGGTGAAGCGTGAGCACTTTTTTATTGCATTGTTTGAAGACTGGAGGGGTTAGGGGCTAGGCTTGTATTCCTATGTCCAATGTATTACTGGTCGACCTTCACTTTGAAAAGTTGTTTTTTCGAGTACTTTTGATATTTACGTGTATTTTTCGGGCAATTGAGAACTTCTTAAGGTCGTTGAGCGCAATTATTTATAAAACTCATCAACAAAAATGTTTAAGAAATTTTTTTGCTCAAAAGCATCAATTTAATGACAAATTGGGCGTAGTTGTAAAACAGTAAGAATAAAGTACGAAAAACGTAAAAATGAAATAAAAATGCAATTTTTTAACCTTTTTTTGGTCTTCTCTTGAACATTGATTGTTTGAATTATTATGGCATTGCCTTATTACGCTAAGTTTGGTTATTCTTCTCAGATAGTCGCAGTATGCTTAAATATTGCTGGACTGTTTGCAGTCACGTTTTTTTCTGTTTATTGAGATTATTCAACTTTAGGTTATGCAAACATTCAAAAATTAACTTTTTTAGAATGAAAAGTAATATGATTATCGATGTACGAGGGTCGGTATTTGATGTTTTAATGTAACCATAGCTTTGAAGAACTCGCACAATAAAATCTAAGTGTAAATAGGGGAGGGTGTTAATTAAGTTAACTGATAACTGGCATGGCAACTTTTCTCATTCTTCCGGCGTACCAGTGCCCCGTATATTAGCAGTAGTCTCATTATGGGCTAGTGCACTAGGATGAGTCAATTTCGGCGATTGTCAAAATCGTAATCTATTAAAAATTTTAAGAAGTTTTGCAGAAGAAACCATGGATCGAAAGCCAAAATCACTGTGAATATAGCTTCTAGGCTTGAAAAAAGAGCGTGATTAAACCAAAACTAACTCATGCCTCAGTCATTTTCAAGTTTCTGTGCCTGTTAGGGCGAATATCATTTTAATTTTAAAATTTTCGTTTCTTTCTCTTTCGAAATGCGTTCAATGATTGGAGATTTCCTGTAATGGAATAGGAAAGCCAGAGATCACCACACACACCAAACACTATGGGACGCGTTTCGTCTATGATTAGAAGACTTTTCAACCATGTGGCCATGTGTGAAGGCTTCAAGGGCCGTTCGTTGGTATATTGTACTTAAATCGTATTTATTGCGAAAACGTCTCTAAGATATAAACTCCACTTTATCCACGCTCGACAACCCTGTCTGCTAGCTGTTTCTTTCCCAACGCATGTGCAACATATGAACATAAGAATATTCTAGATATTCGGCCCATAGACATACAGATTAAGTATGAGGCTGCCTATGCAGCTATGAGACATGAGGCAATGGAAGAGGGGATAGAGGATAGGAATGGGTGATATCTGGATGAAATGGAAGAGTTTTCGGATCAGATACTTGAGACAACAATTGAGGTCTAGGCTTTGCTGCCAGCAGAAAGGACTTAGATTGACGGAACTCTGGAAGTTCACGCTACACGGATAAATTAAAGCTATAGGACAGAGTGGTCATGGACATCTAAAAAATGAAATATGATATACTCATGCGTAGTTAATTTTATTTGAATAAAGTTACTTTTCTAACTAATCAAGAATTAATAACTAATAGTTGATAAATATCATGAACTAACTTGTATTATGTAATTAAGCATTTTTCTAAGTGTTTCGGAGGCGGGGATAACCACAGCTGAAATTTTTTTCTGATGTTCTCGTCCAGATTCGAACCCAGAAGTTCAGCGCCTTAGGCGGACGTTTGCAAGTCTCTGCGCTACGGTGTTTTCCAATGCAGGCAGCACGGAATTCCTGACATAGATCTATTTGGAGATATTTCGTGGATTTTGAACGCACAACAAGCCGATTAAGGTGATTCCGCATCTTCTTTTCAACCTAAACTAACCTTACCTATTTCAATGACAAACTGAGAAGTTTGGTTTATATAGGAGCAAAAAAAGTTTTTTGTTGAAAAGCGGAAGCTCGACTTTGTTTCTTTGGCTTTTGGTTTCTTGAACGAAACTATTTAGAAATTTTCGAAGATCACGATTTTAACAACCTTTTGGTGTGTATGTTTTGGCCCTTTGAAGATCCAGAAAATTATGTTTAGATTTACTCCTCACTTTTTACCAAGCATTCTCCTGCACAAGTAGAATTCGAGAAGTGCCTTTAGGTTACTTTCCTCGGCAAAAATTAGACTCCTTGAGCCGTTTGCGTTGTTAAATGCCTTTTGGTCACATGATCGCAAGTTCGCATAGTTAACCCAGCCTCTCTAAGTACTGCCCTGCTCTAAGTACTCTGATCTAGAACTGAACTGCTCTAAGTATTCTGATCTGTGACTATTAAGTAAGTCTTGGGGTTTGTTGTATTTAGAGACCTTTAGTGAAATTTTACGTTTTTAATGGGTTTTTAATACTTTTTCGACAAAGGATACAAAACAAAGCCAAAATCTGAAATCTATCATATTATTACTTACTAGCTGATCCATAGTGGAACTACTACTATATATGGAACAAAATTATCCTTTGAATATTAATATTCGGCAACTAAAGAGCTTTTAGTGAAATGCCATGCTACAAAAATGGTATATCGCTTGACTAACAGTATAACAATATAACTGCCTTTATCTAAATCCATATGCATTTTTCGCTCGGAGGGTTTAGGACCATTCTTAAAAGACTTTATTTGAGCCCGATATTCTCATGTGGATTTTGGGAGTGGGAAAGCACCAAGGGTGGTGGATGGTGGGTTAAGGGTGTAGTGTGAAACCCAAAAACGTGGTCCTGAAAGTGAGTATCAATTTCGTGCTCTGCTCCCAAATACCATTCAATTGAGCCTTATATAGCAATGGTCGGTAAATATATATGTCAGATTTAGGGGTGTTTTGGGGGGTGGTGTGGTCCCCAAACACTTAACCCTGAAAAATATATCAGCATCGGGATCTGCTCTCAAATATCATTTATTTAAACCTTATTTATATTGCCATTGGTTTAAGGGGAGTTTATGGGATGAAGTGTCCCCAGATACTTGACCCCAACAATTGGTTATGAAATTAGTTTTTCAATCTCAAATACCTTTCATTTAAGCCACATATTACCATGGTCGGTAAATTGGTAAATCGATGTCCTAAATACATGGTCACACATTTGGATATCAGATTCGTATTCTACTCCCAAATACCTTTATTTGAGCCACATATGAGAAAGTGGTAGACCTCCAGAAAATTGGTCCCGAAAGTGGGTATAAATTTTGCGCTCTACTCCCCAGTAACTGTCATTTGACACCCAGAAGCTCTTAGCCCTAAAAATTAAAAGCAATGTAAAATACTCTCAAATATCATTTACTATCAATAGCGAGCTCCACTCTCAGTTTGAGAAAATACTGCCTATTTGGGGTTTGTTATGGTAGTGGGACGTCCCCTAGACAATTGGTCCCGAATGTTGATATCAGATTCACGCTATACTCCCAAATACCTTTAATTTGAGCCCCATTTTTCCATAGTTGGCAAACATGTTCGGATTGGTGGGTGTTTTGGGGAATGGGGCGGCCACTCAGTGACATGGCTTTGAAAATATACATCAGATTCGTGTTCTACTCTAAAAAACCTCTTATTTGAGCCTCAAATTGCAATGGTCAGAAAATTCTTCCAATTTGGGTGGTGTTATGGGGGTGGGGGGGCCCCATAGACACTTTTCCCGAATTGCTATAGTCGTAAATTTGTCCTCTTTGGGGGATGTTCTCGGGAATGGGCGGCCTCCAAACACTTGGTCCCACATCTGGATATCAGATTTGTATTCTACACTCAAATACCTTTTATTTAAGCCCCATATTGCGATGGTCAGTAAATAAGTCCTGTTTGGGAGGAGTTTTTGGGAAGGGGTGGACTCCCAGAAATTTGGTCTCACATTTGGATATCAGATTAGTATTCTACTCGCAAATACCTTTCATTTTAATCCCATATTGCCATGGTCGGTCAATATGTCCGATTTAGGGGTATTTTTTGGGGGTTGGGGTGGTCCCCCAAACACTTGGTCCGACAATTGGATATCAGATACTGTTCAAGGTACGTTTGAACATGAAGTCATGTGCACCCATGTGCAGACATGCGTTCACGTATGCACATGACCCACTGTGCATAACGGTACATTGAAGTAAGTTCTTAATCGCTGATTCCGCCTTGATTTCATATTTGTTTACCTGGAATTGTTGCTTGTAGCTTGGAAAGTTGACCGTTTTCGCGGGGTCCAAGTGACAAGCAACAACCAGAAAAAGATCAGTCTCGTTTTAAATCTCAAACCCGCGCATCGTATTCTCTCCCCCTCAAAGTGAAAACCCAAGTGAAGTGAAAAGTAAAAAGTGAACATACATACAAACATATATAACTAGAGTGAACATTGCAACAATAAACTTTGAAACAGTGAACTAATATATTTAACATTTTAGATACAAAGTGACACAATAACAACCGACTCAAAAACCAAATCTACACTCGACCCACAATTGCAACATCACAACAACCATAAGTGCGGGACACAACATACAACACCAACTAATTCTAATATTGCAAACCCCCCACCTGTTAAATACAATGTCTATCTACTACAATCAACTATACTCATAATTTAAATTTTAATCTACTTACTACTGCTACTTAAATCTATGAATTGTGCTATCTAAACCTAAATATTTGCTACTTAAACACTACGATCTACTTATAACTAATGAATTTAAATAACATAGAAAAGAACATCACAATAAACAATCACCACCACATTTGAATTTTAAACATAAAACTTCCTATGTTTTATTTCGGAAGGCAAAACCCTTAGTTTGACCCCAGACATTTGGTCCTTCGAACCGGATAAGTGGTTTTTTTAAATAATTAAAAAACCAAAAATCAAAAAAAATTTTCTGTTTTCTGCCCAAAAATAATTCATTTTCATTTCAAAAGACCCAGTGACCGAAACACAAAAAATTCGCAACAACAAAAGTGCAGTGACCCACCAATTAAAAGCAAAAGTAATAGAGAAAAGTGCGAAAAAAGGGTTGGTTACACACAACCGTACATACAGACACGTATGGACGGACGGCCAACATAAAACAAGTCACAAAACACATATAAAAGGAATTTGGCCATAGTTATTAAAAGCAACACAAAAAAAAAAAAATAATTTTTTTATTTATTAAGCGGCTTCGGAAACCCATAATTTGTTTTCTGGATTTATTTTATTAATTTCTTGATAAAATAATCCAACCAAAGCGGTATCAAAAAGAAATAAACAAAAAAAAGGAATAACACAGTTGCAAAGGACAAGAAGACTCATACAAAATAAAAGATAATTAAATCAACAGGGTGACCCGAAGAAAATAAAAATAATTAAATTAAATTTGTAATTTGCAAAAATTAATTAAATTTTGTTATAAACCATTAGAAAAGTGTTACAGTGACCCAAAAAACGTAAAGTGACCCGCACAGTGGAACAGAAGTGGAAAAAAGTGGAATTTCAAAAATTATAAAAAATCAAAAAAATTTTAAATTGTTGAAAGAAGTTTCTTTGTGTAAAAATGAAAAAAAAGAGCTAAAAAATTGAAAAATTTAACAATTTATCGTCCAACCCAAAATTTATGTTAATTTTTTTCTACATATTTTGAAAAATTTTTTTCTCTAAAAATCATAAATTTTTCAGTATTTTAACTTAAAAAACAAATTAAAGTGTTAAAACAGAATTATGGGTTGCTCGATAAATTTGTAAATTTTATCCCAAACTAATTCTTTCTTTTTCTATCAAACATAAAATATTGTGCATTTTCAAAAAACCCCAACAAAATCAATTTCGTGCGTTCCGTGTAAAAACACAAAAACAAAAAAATCTACGCTCTGGGATAAAAACGGAAAAACCCACTACAACGGTTAAATTCCCAAAACTTCATCAAATCAAAAACACTAAAACAACAAAATCCAAAACTCTAACGACACAAAGCTACAAAAATTGCAAAAGGCGCCAACACACAATTCTGGACCCAAGCCAAGCGCCCACCTACACACACACACACATACACACACATCAAAAAAGAAGCTTCAAAGTGAGTACCATTTTGTTTTTCTATTAAAGTGCGCTTGGGTATTACGTCATACATAACCTTTTTTTCAAAAAAGGAAAAGTTCATACATTTACCCAGCGTACTTTAATATTGTTTTTGATCGTTTTTGATTATGAATCGCTAATTCGGTTGTCTGATAAATTTTGACCCAAATTAATTTAATCCAAAGTGAATTTGACCCCGATATAGCAGACCCTACTTTCAAGGCAGTGTGTAGGATTTTTGGGACAGACAACCGCGGTATTTTTGTAAAGGAAAAAAAGTGTCTTAGTAAAAATTAAAGTGCTTTTAGAAAAGAAGAAGTTTTTTTATCAAGAATTGTTTTTGTGTGAGAAATAACGAAAATAATATTGCGTGCTGGCCTCATTTGTCTTCGAAATTTTAAAACTTCATTCTATTGCACAAATTTAAGTGGAAACGGTCGGAAAGGACTGTGGTTGTTTGTGCAATCCTTTGTTGTTTTTTATACAGAAAGCAAATTGACCCAGCGAGTCGAAGCAGTATTATTGTAAAGAATCATCTAGTCCTGTATGCCAAATTTTGAAAAGTGAAAGTTTAATTTTTTTTTGGAGAAAAATAATTTTTTTTTTTTGCAACTTTAATTCGCGCGGAATTAAATTGCTGGTGTATTGCGATTTGAAAGGAAAATTTTTCTTACAATTTTTTGCGGCTATTGTATAATCGATATCATCAGAAATATTAACCTGTTTTTTTCTAGTGGCCCAGATAAAAACATTTATTACGAATTTTGTAAAAAGTTTCAGGTTTGACCCTTAGATATTTGACCCATCATCAAGACACACATTTTTTTCTTCGCATTAGGTTTTTTAGAAATAGATTTGATTTCTACAAATAACCAGTTTTTTGGACATTTTGTTGTAGATTTTTCCGTGGTTTTATAGTTTTTGAACCTATTTAAAACATATACAAGCCAATTACAAAATGGATAAGAATTTACGCGAAAAATTTGTAAACTGTGTGAATGATTTAGTAGATTTTGAAAGCGTTTACTCCGCGGCTAAGTCAGATGATAATATACATTCGTTAGAAATCACGCGGGTAGAACTCAATTCTTTATGGGATCAAATCAAGAAGGCATACTTAGATTGTAGGGACCGCATTCCGGAAAAGGATGAGACACCTATAGATAAAACTAAACTTCGAAATAATTACAAACAGGCACTAGAAACTTATAAACGGTGTTTAAGCTCTCTTAACGGAGAAATTTTGGCCCTTAACGAGCAACAAGATCAAGAAAAACAGGAGAGAATATCGATGACCCAACAGCGAGACAATAATGATTTTTCACCAGCTCTAAGATTGCCGCCCTGTGACACAGATGTTTTTAAAGGGGGATATCGCGAATGGCCCACCTTTAGGGACTTATTTTCAGCAATTTACATTAACAATTCAAAATTAAGTAAAGTCGAGAAGTTGTTTCACTTGACCCAAAAAACAGCAGGAGAAGCCCGCGAAATAATTTCCAATGTTCCACTGACCCATGAGGGTTTCGACATAGCGTGGAGAAATCTCGTTCATAGGTACGAAAATAAACGCATGCAGGTAAATGAGCAATTGCGAGCTCTTTTTAATTTACCTTCGGTTTCCGTTGATAACGCGTCAACAATCCAGAAATTACAGCGCACTATAGGTAGTTGTACCCAAACTTTACAGACCCTTGAAGTAGAAACGGGGGGATGGGACCCAATCTTAGTTTATCTTGTGTCAACCAAACTACCAAGAATATTTTTAGAAGAATTCGAAAGCAGCCTAGCAGATTGTTCGTCTCTTCCATCGTGGAATCAATTAGATGTATTTTTGACCCATAAATTCAAGACCCTAGAATCAGTCGGCAATATCAAGCCACAATATTCGAGATATAATCAACCCAGATCGGAGTACGATAAGCGGGAAAAGCGAGTTAATAGTTTTCAAACAAATGTAAATCCCAATTTCAAGAACACGGGCTCAAGACCCAGCAACAACACACAATCACACTATAATGCTCAGAATAACAAACCGGTTTGTCAACTTTGTAAATCCAATCATTCTTTGCGAGAATGTCCTCAATTTCTAGAAAGGTCGATCAACGATCGAATAAACATTGTTAAGACAGGTCATCTTTGCTATAACTGCCTTTCTTCGGATCATGGAGTCAGGGAGTGTAAAAGTCGTTTTAGTTGTAGGGAATGTAGTCAACGACACCACAGTTTGATACATAAAGGCAACCAGAGCCAGTACCCTACAACAGGCACACACCAACGAGGCGGAGCACGACCTAGCACCAGTGCTGCCGCTCTCAACACTTTAGTTCAACCCGGTAGACAGGAAGCACGACCTAGCACCAGTGCTACTGATCCTACCACCCTAGCTCAACCGGTTAGCGAATACGCACGCCCTAGTACCAGTGCTGCCGCTTCAACCACCCTAGTACAACCATCGGTATCGCCAAATATACAGTCCACACCTTGTTTAGAAGCACCTTGTTCAACGACTTTGACACTTCAGGAAATCAGACCCACTCCGCAACCCAAAGAGACACTTTTGTTCACAGCAATAGTTCAAATCAAATCTAGAGGACATAGATATGATGCCAGGGCAATCATCGATCCTGGGTCACAATCAACTTTCATATCAGAAAAAATTAGAAACAAATTGCAACTTCCAACAGTTAAGAATTTAATTCACGTCACAGGTTTAAGCGACGCAGTTTCTGAAACATCGACAAAAGCTTGCGTCTTCAATCTTTGCTCACGAGTAAATCCTAGTTTTGAGCTGGAGGTTTGGGCACCAGTCTTAAAGACCCTACCTTCTCATTTACCAACACACAATTTAAGGCAAAATCAATTTGGAGATTTTGCACACCTTAGTCTCGCGGACCCCCGATTCTTTGAAAGTCGACCCGTGGACATGTTAATCGGATTAGATATTGGACCCCTTATATTCACAAAAGGCGGTACTATGAAATCCTTTGGATCACTTATAGCGCAGGACACCGTTTTTGGGTGGATCATAGGAGGACCCATTACGGAAGACCCTAAATCCGACAGACAAATCACACTTTATAGTGCATCATCATTAGAAAAGATAATCACTCGCTTTTGGGAGGTGGAAGAGACCCCAAAAAAGGTTTTGAGGTCAGCAGAAGATATTTATTGCGAAAATAATTACAAAAATACAACACGACGTAATGAGGCGGGGAGATATATCGTAACTTTACCTTTTAAAAGCTGTTCAGAGATCGGTTCATCTAGGAACATCGCATTGGCACAGTTTCATAGAATGGAGAAAAAGTTGTCTAAGACCCCAGATATTAAAGCACATTATGATGCAGCCATATTAGAGTATTTGGAATTAGGACACATGAGGAAGGTAGACCCAAACAGCGTATACAAGACCCCTCACTACTACTTACCTCACCATGCAGTTATCAAACCAGATAGGGTTACCACAAAACTTAGAGTGGTTTTTAACGCATCTAGCCCAACATCAAACAAGAAAAGTCTTAACGATATCTTACATACAGGACCCATACTTCAGCAAGACCTTGTGCTACAAGTGTTGAAATGGAGATTTTTTAAGTACGTCTTCAATGCAGACGTGACAAAAATGTATCGTCAGATCTTAGTAGACCCCAATCAAACAGCTTTTCAAAGAATTCTCTTTCGTAAATCAGAAAACCACCCAATTGAGGATTACGAACTCTTAACTGTTACCTTCGGCATAAATTGCGCCCCATTTTTAGCGATTAGGACCCTTCTCCAGTTAGCAGAAGACGTGAAAGATTCTCATCCGTTAGGATCAAGAATTATTAAAGAAAATTTATATGTCGATGATGTATTAGCGGGCGGACACTCCATAGAAGAAGCTACAGCAGCTAGGAAGGAATTAGCCTCCGCATTAGAATCAGCTGGTTTCGAGCTAAGAAAATGGGCGTCAAATGACACACGTTTGTTAAAGGATTTAAATGAAGACATGCTTCTTCCAATAGATTGGTTAAATATTTCCGAAGCTTCTTCGACAAAGACCCTAGGAATTCGTTGGAATATATCAGGTGATAATTTCACTTTTACGGCCCCTACAGTTGAAGAAAAGCAAATGAGCACCAAGCGAGAAGTATTATCAACGATAGCAAAGTTTTTCGACCCATGTGGATGGTTAGCGCCAGTAATAGTTGTAGCCAAGTTAATCATGCAACAGGTTTGGCCAGATAAGGTAGAATGGGACGACTCGTTGAAGCCAGTGACTCAAATGAACTGGAATAACTTTGTGAGAGGTAGCCATTCTATAGACACTGTATCGATACCAAGATGGGTTCGGTTTACACCTGCTAGTATTGTGGAAATACATGGATTCTGCGACGCGTCAGAAAGCGCATATGCAGCCACAATTTATATACGCGTTGAACACATCGATAAAACTGTAGACACTTTTCTTCTAGCAGCCAAGACCCGAGTAGCCCCAGTTAAGAAAATCTCTCTGCCAAGGTTAGAATTATGCGGTGCAGTTATGTTGTCAAAGTTAACAAATGCCATTGTGCCTAAGCTTCAATTATCAAAGTTTACGACCCATTTCTGGACCGACTCTACAATCGTTCTAGCCTGGCTACAAAAGCCACCATGCTCATGGAGCGCTTTCGTTGGTAACAGGGTTTCAGAGATATTAGAGAACGTCGGCGGTGAGAATTGGAAACATGTTGACTCAGAATATAATCCTGCAGATGTAGCAAGTCGTGGCTGTTCTCCTGACGACTTAATAGCTCATAATTTATGGTGGACGGGACCCCAGTGGCTCAAATTGCCGCATGATCAGTGGCCGCAAGACCGAGTTAATACAGACACTAATCTTGAAGCAAAACAAGTTAAAGTATTCGCAACAGGCACTTTTGATGACCCTTTGACTCGATTTTCGTCTTTAGCTAGAGCATATCGTGTTTTGTCTTACGCAGTTAGGTTCTGGCGTAACACAGGTTCAACTAGATCCTCACTTAAAATTTCATCGCAAGAAATAACCAGCCCAGAGCTCATAGTGGCAACTCAGAAACATTACTTCGTTGAGGAATACAGTTCTTTGACCCAAAAGAAAAGGCTTTCACCTAGAAGTAGTCTTTTACCATTCAACCCCTTCATAGATAGAAAAGGAGTAATTAGATCCAATGGTCGTTTAGTTCAATCGCCAGCTTTGACGTACAGCGAACGTCATCCAATCTTAATCCCATATGATTCGCGATTTGCACTCCTTCTAGTGGAATTTGTTCATAAAGTCTCAATGCACGGAGGCAATCAACTTATGACCCGGCTCATCCGTACGGAGTTTTGGATATTCAGATTGAAACAGTTGATCAAGAAAGTTATACACAATTGCAGAGTTTGTACCCTATATCGATTAAAGACTCAGACCCAAATTATGTCATCTCTTCCACCCGAGCGTACTACTTTATCCAGACCCTTTACGAATACAGGGGTAGATTTTGCAGGACCCTTCGGAATCAAAAGCTTAACAGCACGAGCGTGTTTAATAACCAAGGGTTATATCTGCATATTTGTTTGTTTTGCGACAAAAGCCATCCACTTAGAAGCAACAAGTGATTTATCGACTCAATCATTTCTGGCGGCATTAGCTCGTTTCATAGGAAGGAGAGGGTGCCCAGAAAAGATATATTCCGACAATGGAAAGAATTTTATAGGCGCAGCAGAAATGCTCAAGAAAGATCAGAAAGAGTTTATGAAAAGTTTACAGAGCAGCGCCATTCAGCAACATGCTCATCAGAATTTAGAGTGGAAATTTATTCCTCCAGGAGCTCCCCATATGGGGGGATTGTGGGAGGCAGGAGTTAAATCATTCAAGATACACCTTAAGAAGTCTATGCCCAAAATGAACTTCACGTTCGAAGAACTGTCAACCATATTGGCACGTATCGAGGCCTGCCTCAATTCACGACCCCTTAGTCCAGCTTCTGAAGACCCTAACGATTTAGCACCCTTGACCCCAGCTCACTTCCTTATAGGCTCTTCCCTTTTGACCCCGGCAGAACCCGACATCTCAGAGGAGGACATAACGCTTGCAAATCGGTGGAAGAGATTAAAGATTATATCCCAAAACTTTTGTCAGAGGTGGAAGTCAGAGTACTTAAATGAGCTTCACCGTAGATACAAATGGAAGTATCAGCAAGATAACATACAGGTCAATGATTTAGTTGTCATCAGGGATGAGAGATATCCCACCGAGTGGAAGTTAGGACGAGTTTTTAAAACATACCCCGGTGTTGATCAGAACACTCGAGTTGTAGACATTCGAACTTCCAATGGCATAGTCAGTCGACCCATAACTAAGATTGTCAAATTATTCTCAGACACCCCTAGCAATTCATAATCACATCAAAACACGGTACTCACGAGATTTTGGTTACAGATAAGGGCCGGATATTTACCTCGCCCAGAGTCCCCACGACCCGCCAGACCCACACGCCCTCGCTTCGACCCACGGGAACCCAGGTATCGCCCCGCATCTTGGCAGTATGCCTGTGGCCTCTGCCAGGAGGACCACGCCATACGGTCATGCCCGCGGTTCCGGCAAATGACACCGTATCAGAGATACGAGACAGTTGAGAGACGGAGTTACTGTCGGAACTGTCTGGCGCGCAGCCATCTGGCCCCAGACTGCCCCGTGGTCACTGCCTGCCGAACATGCGACTACCGCCATCACACAATGCTGCATGGAGCCCCACAGCTTAGGGAGACATACGGCAGCTACAGCCCGCCCCCAATGGAGATTGCCAACCCACGGCAACTTGCAATCGAACCAGCCAACCAGATGCCCATCGTCCAAGGCCCTCCCCCGGTCGAGATACCTTACAGCCGGGCCACTGTTTTTGTACCCACGGCGATGGTGGAATTGGCACCCGAGGAGCAGGACGATTGGGCTGGGGTACGGGTACTTTTGTGCCAGGCATCGACCATCACCCGAATCGCGGCAGCCACAGTAACTCGCCTGGGGATACCAACGAGAGAGCGCAGAGGGCACCGTCTGGCAACAATAAGACTTCGGTCAAGGCATGCGTCGAGGAGGACCATGTATACCATCCGGGCAGTGGTGACCCGGGATTTGCCGCGACGACCCTATTCAGATCCCATCATTCCCGACCCCACAAGCAGCCTAAGATCCCTTTCTTTGGCAGATGCTGACCCTAGGGGCAACGAACCAATCGATGTAGAGGTAGGGGCCGATGCCTACGCCCACCTCCGGAGGAGTGGTGTTGTACAACCCGGATTGGGAGCCGTCTTCGCCCAGGAGACAGATTGGGGATACGTGTTCGTCGGCCCAGTCACCTCACAGGCAAGAAACCAAAATTAAAAAGGTAAGATGTCACTTCGTCACTTGGAGGGGGAGAATGTTCAAGGTACGTTTGAACATGAAGTCATGTGCACCCATGTGCAGACATGCGTTCACGTATGCACATGACCCACTGTGCATAACGGTACATTGAAGTAAGTTCTTAATCGCTGATTCCGCCTTGATTTCATATTTGTTTACCTGGAATTGTTGCTTGTAGCTTGGAAAGTTGACCGTTTTCGCGGGGTCCAAGTGACAAGCAACAACCAGAAAAAGATCAGTCTCGTTTTAAATCTCAAACCCGCGCATCGTATTCTCTCCCCCTCAAAGTGAAAACCCAAGTGAAGTGAAAAGTAAAAAGTGAACATACATACAAACATATATAACTAGAGTGAACATTGCAACAATAAACTTTGAAACAGTGAACTAATATATTTAACATTTTAGATACAAAGTGACACAATAACAACCGACTCAAAAACCAAATCTACACTCGACCCACAATTGCAACATCACAACAACCATAAGTGCGGGACACAACATACAACACCAACTAATTCTAATATTGCAAACCCCCCACCTGTTAAATACAATGTCTATCTACTACAATCAACTATACTCATAATTTAAATTTTAATCTACTTACTACTGCTACTTAAATCTATGAATTGTGCTATCTAAACCTAAATATTTGCTACTTAAACACTACGATCTACTTATAACTAATGAATTTAAATAACATAGAAAAGAACATCACAATAAACAATCACCACCACATTTGAATTTTAAACATAAAACTTCCTATGTTTTATTTCGGAAGGCAAAACCCTTAGTTTGACCCCAGACAGATACGTTTTCTAATCTAAAATACCTTTCATTTGAGTCTTATATGATTGGTGTATATTTATTTGGTAGGTTTTGGAGGTGGGGCGCCCCCCTAGGTACCCCATCCGAAATTTGGATACTAAATTTTTGTTTGTAGGTTATTATAAGAGAGCACACAAAATTTCGCTTAAATCGCACGACCAATTCCGAGATCTGGTGTTTCTGAAAATGTTGGTAAGGGGGAGGGTCTGCCCCCTTCAGGTATCAAAAAATTTAGTACCCTATTTTCACAACGGGATCATTGTGCACCATCTGTGAAAATTTCAAGAAAATTGGTTCCGCCGTTTCTTATTCTATAAGGAACACACAAACAAACAAACCTACATACAAACACGACTAAGACTATCTGAAACCGGCCCTCTTTGCTGCGCTTCCTTTAACACCGTATGAATTAAAACTTTCTTTTCAAATACTCTTCTTTGCATTCGCCAAGTTACGTATATATTTTGAGGCCATGTTTTTATAGAACTTTTGGACTATTGTGGAAGCTTGTCCCAGGATTGGAGGGTTAAAAAAATAATACCGAAAAAAGTCAAGGTTAGTTCCTAGATTTTATTTATTTGAAGGATAGACAACATGTCAAAACAGTAGTGAAAACCATATGATCAACTTTGAACACACTCTCCTGTACCTCTCGCTCTCTTTTTCTTTGTTCGGCGCTGAATTTGTTGTTGGTGATGCTCACTGTTGATTCACATCACATTGCCATCATTTTGTCTATTTTTGAATGCAATCGAATTTTCAGTTTTGTCGGCCTATCTTATGTCACCGTTGCGCATTGGTACGCATCATAGGCTTACCAATGCCAAAAATATCAGAAAAAATTTTAAACATTGGATATTCCTTCAATAATAGTTGCAACAATCACTTATCCATTTAAGAATTCAGTTCACAAAAACTTACCCTAAATTTTTTTGTATACCCTCCATCATAAACTAATTTCGTCATTTCGTTTGTAAAGCATCGAAATATTCATCTGAGACCTAACAAAGTATATATGTATATTTTTGATCGTGTTGACATTCTAAGTCGATTTAGCCATGCCGTCCATCTGTCGAAAGCACGCTAACTTTCAAAGGGATAAAGCGAGGCACATGAAATTTTGCACAAATACTTCCTATTAGTGTAGGTCAGTTGGGATTGTAAATGGGTCATATTGGTCTATGTTTTGATATATCTGCCATAGCGCAGAGGTTAGTATGTCCGCCTATGACGCTGAATGCCTGTGTTCGAATCCTGGCGGGACCATCAGAAAAAAATTTTCACCGGTGGTTTTCCCCTCCTAATGCTGGTGACAGCCGTGATTGTTATCCGATGGACTGAAATTTTGCGTGTATCTGTTACAGCGTCCACTAACCGTGCCAAGTATGGTTGAAATGGGTCTATAACCTGATATAGCTCCCACATATCTCGATATCCAGATTTGACATCTTGAGCCCCTGCAGTCCGTAATTTTTGTCCGATTTGGCCAAAATTTTGTACATGGTGTTCTGTTACGACTTTCAAAAACCGTGTAAACTACGGTCCAAATCTGTCTTTTACCTGATGTAGCTCCCATATAAACCGATCTCTCGGTTATCCTTGTTCGGTTTGGTACGTAAAGTATGCCTTTCAACTTAAAATGTATTTTGTGTCAATTTTACGTAGAATCCATGGTGGTGGGTTTCGAAGATTCGGCCCGGCCAAACACGTTTTTACTTGTTGAATTTCAATTATTCTTAATTTATTTAAAATTTTTATTTAACGTTTATTTTAATACTTAAATCTTAATTTTGAGCCATCGAAAAGTTAACATTTAATGCCGAATGTGTATGTTATTAGATAATAGCTTTATTTACAATCATCTCAGTATTTTTGTTGTTTACATTCATCTGTTTGCTCATCATATGGACAAATATTGACATTTTTAATAACACTATTCTTGAGTAATTCCGGTTTTGCTGTTACTCAATAAATCCCGTTTTATGGCTGCCTAATGGACAAGTTCAAGCATTCAAACGAACGCATTGCAGAAATGAAGCCATGCAACTGTTAACAGTTGATGTTTAACTAACAGAGATATGTCTCTCTCTCTCTCTTTCTCTCTCTCTCTCTCTATGATTCTTAAAAAATGAGTTCATTTTGCAATTCTGCTCTCTGTTTACCTGTTGTCTGATAAGCACAAGTCAAGCTTAACTTGAAGACACTCAACCAAACCTATGGCTAATGAACGACAGTATGTATTTGTGTGTATGGTGGCATGGCAAGGTAGTTGTTTTGTATTTAGTTAGTGTGAGAGTATCTGTTTTATGGCTACTAAAGGGGTTTTGCTACACTTCGGCTTAACAGATGTTAAGCTTAGTTGCAAAACAAACGAGCCATAGAGTGGACGAGCTGACGGACAGACTTAACAAAAAAAAAAAACTTACCAACATCGCGTAAAACCGTTAACAAACGCTGGCATTAAAGTAGAGAATAACGAATACCGGACAACAAACACACATTGACAAACCAAAAATAAAAAAGTACTTAACTAAGCAAAGAAATCAACGGTGATTTAGCTTCAACTGAAACGTCAACCTCATGCTTTATTATTTGTTCTTGTCTTTGTGTTCAGAGCAGTGCAAGAAAAGACCACTTTTTGTTTTGGTAAGCCCAACCAAAAATCAAAACGAAAACGATTTACAAATTTGCAATTATTCGTAAATCGTTATACCAAACACAAAAAGCGCATTAAAAATTGGCATAAAATTCATTATTAAGAAAAAAATTGCAAACGCGTACGCGAGTCAAATTTGATAAAAAAAATTGGAAAAAAATCCCAAAATTAAGAAAGTCTTTGAACCCATCAAGAAAAACAAAATTCCAAAGGCTACACAAATTGCCAAAGTGTTATTGCTAAACAAATAAAACGCCAAAATCCCATTAATTGAAGGCCTAGTTAATCAAGCGTTAAAAGAAGATCGATTCAATAAACAACTCCATTGACCATGGATATGGCCTGGCGTTTTCGCATCATGATTTTTGCCGTGGTGGCCTTGATGGTATTTGGAGACTTTTTCGGCTATGGTGGCATGATGCGAGTGGTTAAATCCGATCCAAATCAACAAACCGCAGCGGGGGCGGGCAAATTCCAGCAGAAAAACGCCGAAATCGAAATAAGTGAAGGTGAGTTGGTCGCACAACAAAACAATCGTCATGCTTATATGTATGGGATCAGCAGGTTTTGCTTCCCTTAGCCAAATAAAGGCAAACAGAATGGCTCCGGCCAATAATAAGAACAAAGGTGGCCCCCACAGACGTATATGATTTTCATTGGGAGACATTGCCAAATACTGCAGGCACGACAAAGTCATCGTCATTAATTAAAACATTTGGCCAATACCCATTTTTTGGCTATAGTATTGATTGCGATATTTGGCAATACCAGCCAGCGATTGATTTGGTGGCTTGAGCAGCTACAACATTTGCATAAAATAAGCATTGCAAATACTGGCAATGTTTTATTAGCATGTGTGTTTGTAATGTTGTATTGCCAAATAACCTCTTTTGACTTTTCATCGAATGAGGTCAACTCTTAGCTTTGCCTGCGAATTGTGTAAATTTAATTTGCATTCATTTTGAATTCCCAATCAAAACGAAGCAAATCCCCAAAATCAATTAATTTCATTAATTCGTTTACATGTTTGTCCTGTTATCCAACATGTATTTACAATGCAAACATCAGCATGCGAAAATACATATATTAATATATGTTGAAGTTTGTTTGTATTGATTTGAATCAATATTTTTGATCGGAAATTGGATATACAAAAACCTTAATACCAAAAGACTATTTGATGCAATAGACCAACCAATATCATGGATGCACAAGGGATAGAAAAGCCTTAAAACATAAAAAACAAAAACCCATTCAAAATTTTGTTATACACATCACTATAGGATGCGGGTATACTTATCAAGTCATTCCGTTTGTAACACCTCGAAATATTGATTAAGATTCCATAAAGTAAATTATTCTTGATAGTTTCGACATTCGTAAAAATTCACAAACTTGAACAACTTTTTTTATAAAGGTATAATTTTGACCAAATTTTCTGCACAACCAACATTTTTATAAAAAATTGTGTTCGTAATAAAATTTGGAAAAGGTTCTATAGAAATGAAAAATTTTTTATTTGTATGTGAATATGAAATGAAAAATTTGGATACATTTTTCTATTGAAAAAAATGTTTACGAAAATGTGTAAAGAAATAAAATTTTGGCAAAAGTTTTTTTTTATAAAATGTTGACAACGTTTTCTATGAAATTAAACTAAACCGATCACAAAATGTCTTTTAATAAAAAAAATGTTGACGAAAGAAATAAAATTTTGACAAAACTCTCTTTAGAACAATAAATTTAAAATAAAATTTTGACAAATATTTGAAAAATTTTTCCTTTGAAAAAATTGGCATAAAGTTTCATAACAATTTTTTTGAAAACATTTTCTATAGAAATGCAATTTTAAATAATAAATGTTGCTATGTTTATAAAATAAAGCCAAATTTCATAAGAAAATAATTTAAATTATATAAAAATATTCGCTACAAAAAACACTTTACCAATTTCTAAAGAAAAAAAAATTGAAAATTTTTTCTGTGGAAATAAAATTTTGGTCGTTTCTTTAGAAAAAATGTAGACAAAATTTTCTAAAGAAACAGAATTTTAAGAACAAATTTTTACATAGACGTTTTATAGACAAAATGTTTTCAATGGACTTAAATTTAGAAAATAATTTTTACAGAACGTGACAAAATTTTCCATAAAACATCTTTTTTTGCAAAATTTCCATAAAAAATTACAAAAAAAAAAATTACCCTTACCCCTATTTTGATCTCGGAAATCGGTGCACCGATTTAAGCAAAATTTTGTGTGAAAACTTATGGTATGGCTATTGGCAAGTCAAAAACATTGAAAATGGGGACAGGCCCGACAGATATAGGCCTAGATCTATTTCGAGCTAAATTTTTTCAACACATTTATGCTGCTACATAAATAAAGGAAGATGACATCTAAGCATTCGTAAGCATTTGCCAAACTTGCTCTCAAACTCCGAAATCTAACGCTGATACTGCTTTGTAAGAGTTTCCGTTGCAATTATGTTAGCTACTGAAGTGATAACTATTCCAACAGAAAACTGTAAGTTGTTAAACATTTTGACGTTCTAATTTAGCTAATTTTATTGCTTTATCTACCGGTTAATGTTTATTTTTAATGTATAAATGTGGATTTAAGAGAAAAAATACAAAAAATGTTTTCTTGGCTTCTTGAACTTCTAGGGGATGCAGTTTTTATCCGACTTAATTGACATTTTGTATGAGGTATTTTATTTTGACTTTTTAAAACTGATCCATCATATCGGTTCATAACATGATATACACCCAGAGAAAATTTGATACCAAACCAAATTTTAAGTCAAAGTTTAACAATACTTCTAGCTGGATGACATGAATATAAATGGGACGCCGTCAATTCTTAAAAGCCTTTTGTCCCTTGTCTGGTATTAAATTGATACCAAATAGTATTAAAAAACTTTGCTAATAACGCAGACAAAATAATACCAGGCGGTATTGGCAAAGTACCGTCACTTTTCTATCAGTGTAGCTGCCATAAAACCGATCTCAATTACGAGGGTTTAATTACTATGTGATTTAGATAAAATTTAGCAAATAGCGATCTCCCAATTTGAAGTATTCAGCCTCTAGATGGCGTAATTATTATCCGATTTGGTTGGAATATGGTACGTAAAGTTTTGCTATGACTTACAATAGCCGTACCAAGTATGGTTTAAATCCGTCCATAACCTGATATGGCTCCCTTATAAGCCGAACGGCCGATTTGACTTCTTGAGCATCCGATTTGGATGAAAATAAAAACGTTTGTATGTCTTGCCACTGGCATGAAAGATATGCTCCATTTCGGTCTCTAACTTGACATAGCTCCTATATATTTGAAAAAGTCATTAAAAAACTTGCCACATACGTTCCATAGTGGAGGGTATATAAGATACTGGCCGGCCGAACTTAATGCGCTTTTACTTGTTTGTACTATTCGTCCCATAGTGTTGCATATCTAATAAATATATTCATGTAATAGCAACAGCAACAGCAACAACAACTATAACAACTACATGACAGCAATCCGGGTGTTGTGTTGTAATAGGTTCGAATATCTTGTTTTGTTTCCTATGCGCTTTGGTTATTCAACATTCATTATTCATCACACTCGCCAGTTGCTTCCCATCAAGTGCTAGTCGCATTGAGGTTTCATGTATTGTATTGGTAATGGTAACCGATTTCTTGTTAGAAACCACATAAACAATAACAACATAACGCCAACAGCATCAACATAAATTTTCAAACTTGCTCAGATTTTATTACGAGCATATGAAAGAAAGAAAGATGTACCACAAAAGAAGTGGCAAAACAAGAGGTATTAAATAATAAATAAAAAAACATATAACAGAAGACAGACGGATGGGTATATGGACGGATGGTTGGTTGACTTGAAATTTTACTTGGCGGGAGAAAAACTGGCCATGCTACGCTTAAAAGATCATGTGGTGTACCAATACACAAGTCAAGTTAAGGTCCATTGAAGGTGAAAGTGAAAATTTTGTTAATTTTACTTTTTTCGGCGGTAGGAAGGGGTAGCAAAACTTTTCGCCAAAAAACACATAGCAAATGTCGGCTTCAAGTTTCATAGTAGTTATAGTTGTTGTATTTCAAAGTGTTCATGCCACTTGTTTGTTACTTGCCTCGCTATAAAACTGGGGAAAACGTGATACGGTTTCAATTCAAAGACAACAGCTAAATAAATATTCATGACCGACAACAATTTTTTAAAGCACTCAGATATCCACTTCATATCCGTATGACTCGCCTGACATCCACAATACTAACTACTCTATTTATTTATCCGTGTGTAATTATGGCACACAATGCGAAACAGCTGTAATGACAGTGGGACAGGCAAACTCTTCAAACTGCTGGCACAAAATTGGAAACGGAAATTATATAAAAAAGGGGCTAGTTGCTAATATGCAATAATGTAATTAAAAGTTGGAAGAGATCTGAAACAGAGGACTGTTTTCAATGAGTGGTAAATTCAAAAAATTTTGTACCAGAAAATTACCCAAAATCTGAACCGATCGTGACCAAACTTCTTAGATAATTTGGTAGGCATCGAGGAAAGCTTTGTATAAATCTGAACCGATTTCTATGAAGTTTACCAGTAATATTAAGGATCATACAAATCCTTTCAGCCAAATTTTAAGCGAATCGATTAACAAATGAGCACTTTATTGGAATATTTCTCAAAATCGGTGATAGTCGTCGAGGAAAGCGCTGTAGTAAATTTTAGCAAGATTAGCAATAAATACGCTAACGGTAAATCGGAATCGAATTTTATGAAGCTCACCAGTAATGTCAAGAGGCAAGAGAAAATCATTCCTTCCAATTTTCGAAAGAATCGGTTAACAAGTGACCATTTTATTCCATTATTACTGCAAATAGGACGAATAGATATATGGGAGCAATATCCAATTCTGAACTGACTTTTTCCAATTTCAATAGGCCTTGTCTCTACGTAAAAAATAAAATATATGAGATATAAATCGAATCAGAGAGTGATTGAGTCGATCCGTATACTTATCAATGGGTCAATCTCTCTTCTTTCTGGATGTTACAAACAAATGTTCTAAGTTATAATGCCCTGTAACGCAGTAGTGATGTATGGTATAAAAAATTGTCCCTAGTTGTGATATTACCTTAATAAAATATTTAAGCGAAATATATTTTTGTATGCCCAACATTTAGATACTTAAAGTTCAATATGGTATTTTCTGTTCAGATTGAGCTACAGCTTTCAAAAATTGGATATAGTTAGACCTTGAGTTAAACGGCGACTAGAATATATATTTTTTTAATTCGTATATTTATATTTAGGTACTACAACGTACAAAACGGTACTTTCTTTACAGATTGAGCTCGAGTTCTTTACATTGGAATACGGATACAGCTTAATAGTATATATAGAGCTACTATATGATTTTTCTAGAGCTCTCAAAATTGGGATACAAGTAAATCTTGACAGTATTTAAAGGGAGATTAGAAGATTTTTTTTTTGAAATACGTACATATTATTATCAATGATTTGGGATCTATCTACAGATGGGCAAGTAATAACTGTTTGGATCCCAACCCATCGACATATAAATATAGTTATTGGAAAATACAAACTCTTCAAGCCAACATCGAATTAACAATTTAGGGCAATGCAATAGAACGAGTAGAGTCGTCCTGCAATTTGGGTCTAACTTTTAATTCAAAGCTAACATGGACAAACCATATTTACCGTGCTTCCGGTAAAGCACATTGTATCCTAAGAAATTTATGGATTATGCGAACATATACTTTTCTAAATATTGGGATGATGCTTGCTAAGGCATATCTAACCCTACTTTACGGTTGTGAAGTCATTGCATATTGTGACTACAATGACTCCAGGACATTTAATGACGCATTTAACAACATCGCACGCTACGTCTTTAACAATACAAGGAGAGACAGAATATCGGAGTTTGCTTACCAAGTTGTTTACGTTTAATTTCACAATTATCTTAAGATCAGATGCTTATAACAGTTACATTGTATAATATACACAAAAGAACCTCCTTATCTCTATAATCGTGTGGTGTTCGCGATATCCAGCAGAGGAAAAAAAAAACACATTCTACCAACATTCAAAAAACTCTGTTCTGAACGCCAATTTTTTTACCAACACATCATGTCTTTGGAACTTGCTTCCCAATTATTTGCAATTGTTAACCAATGCTTCCGCTTTTAAGACTGAACTTTTTATACCCACCACCATAGGATGGGGTTGTACTAATCTAATCATTCTGAGTCGATCTAGCCAAGTCCGTCCGTCCGTTTGAAATCACGATAGCGGTCGAACGCGTCGGGCTAGCGGTTAACTATTTTGCCCCGATACTAGCCAAGTCCGTTTGAAATCACGATAGCTGTCGAACGCGTCGGGCTAGCGGTTAACTATTTTGCCCCGATACTTAAATTTAATGTAGGTCGTTGGGGATTGAAAATGGGCCATATCGGGTCAGATTAGGATATAGCTCCCATATAAACCGATTTTCCGATTTGACTACTTAAGCCCCTGGAAGCCGCAATTTTTGTCCGATTTGGCTGAAATTTGGCACATAGTGTTCTGTTATGACTTTCAACAACTGTTTCAAATACGGTTCAAATCGGTCTATTACCTGATATAGCGTTTATATGGGAAAACCGCTCTCTCTCTCTCTCTCTCTCTCTCTCTCTCGATCATCCTTGTTCGGTTCCTAGCAGCATTGATTTTTGCTGGTTTGACAGTAGTTTGGTACGTAAAATAAAATTATACCCTTGAACTAAATTTATTTTGTATAAATTTTTAGCATAATCCATGGTAGTGGGTCCCCAGGATTCGGCCCGGCCAAACTTAGCAATCTTTTACTTTTTGTTAATAATTTATTAGTTATTATTTTTTTATACCCACCTCCGAAGGATGGAGGTATATTAATATTGTCATTCCGTTAACAACACATCAAAATATCCATTTCCGACTTTATAAAGTATATATATTTTTGATCGTCGTAAACTCTAAGAGGATCTAACCATATATGTCCGTCTGCCTGTTTAAATCACGCTACAGTCTTTAAAAGTAGAGATATAGAGCTGAAACTTTGCACAGGTTCTTTTTTTGTTCATAGGCAGGTTAAGTTCCTGATTGGCTATATCGGACTAAATCCTGATATAACCGCCACATAGACCGATCCGCCGATTTAATGTCATAGGCCCATAAAAACCACATTTATTAGCCGATTTTGTTGAAAATTGGGGCAGTGAGTTTTGTTAGGACATTCGACATCCTTCTTCAATTTGGCCTAGATCGGTTCAGATTTGGATATAGCTGCCATATAAACCCGTCTCTCGATTTAAGGTTTTGGATCCATAAAAGGCGCATTTATTGTCCGATGTCGCCATTTGGGTCAGTGAGTTGTGTTAGGCTCCTCGACACATTTCTGCAATTATTTCTGTACCCGATCGGTACTGATTTGGATATACCATGTAGACCGATCTCTCGATTTAAAGCCCTGGGCCCATAAAAGGGGCATTTATAGTCCGATTTTGCCAAAAATTTTGGACAGCAGGTTGTGTTAGGCCTTTCGACATCATATTTGGACCAGGTTTGAATATAGCTGCCATATAGACCAAACTCTCGATTTAAGGTTTTGGGCCCATAAAGGACTCATTTATTTTCGATGTCGCCGATATTTGGACTATGAGTTGTTTTAGGACCTTCGATATCATTCTTCAATTTGGCTCAGATCGATTCAGATTTGGATATAGCTGCCGTTTAGACCGGTCTCTCGATTTAAAGTTTTGGCCCCACAAAAGGCTTTCGATTTCGCTGAAATTTGACACAGTGACTTGTGTTTAGCTTTTCGACATCCGTGTCGTAAATGGTTCAGATCGGTCTATATTTGGATATAGCTACCAAAAAGACCAGTATTTTATTCCACAATTTTGAACAATGACTTGTATTTATTAGACCTCTCAATGTCCGTACCGAATTTGGTCCAAATCGGACCCTATTTCGATATAGCTGCTACGGGGGCATAAATTATGCCTGGTCTGACCTACAGTTATAACTTGACATGGAATGTAGCGAGGGTAGTGAAGCAACGAGGTTATTCTAGTTAGATACCTAAAATAACAAAAATGTTTGCAAAATTAAACATTTTAAAATTTTTATATATTTCCGTGACATAAAATTTCTCCAAAAATTTTGATATGACCGGTTATTGTGAATATGTTGATTTTAATACAAATTTCACACAAAGTTCACCAAACTCTATGCATTATGCAATTATTTCGATTTCTGCGTATATTTTGAGTGGCGGAACTGCATTTGAATTTCATGAATTCAATATGCAAATATGAGAAATTCCAAAACACATTCATCTATTTTCAATAATCAATTCATAGGAAATACGAAACATTGCAGTGAATTGATTATATGACTAAGTTTGGATTTTTTCTGTGAGCTGCGAATTCTATGTAGGAAATTCATTTTAAAATAACACTTCTACACAAAGCTATTCTTTTTTCAGAAAATTAAATCTTCAAAACCAAGTTATTTAAAAATGTAATTTTAAACAAATTTTCTGCAACACTCAAAATTTCGACAAAATTTTCTCTAAAATAAAATAAAAAAAAGAAACTGAAACAATTTTCCATATCATTAAATTTTTGACCAAGTCATACATATGATTATAATATTAGTAGCTCCCGTCGCCCTCCGCTTTATTGTCGTGATCGAGTCTTGGTTTCAATTTGGGTGTAAAATTGTTCATTAGCCGAACGTAGAATAGATTTCCAAGCGCTTGAATTTTCTACGCAGTTTCTTCAATCTCTGACACCCAGTGTCGAGATATTTTTCTTCACTTGGTCGTTCCATCGGAGTTTTGGACTTCCTATTTTGCGTATTACGTGAGTATCGCCTTCAAAAGATTTCTTGAAGAGAGTTCGTCATTCATTCTGACAACATTGACCTAGCTAACGCAGTCGTTGTGTTTTGATACGTTTAACTAAGCTATGGAACGGCATTACTAGTCACCCTACCCCAAAATTGTATACCAAATTTTTGTTTTTAGGTTGACCTATAAGAGGGCAAATAAATTTTTAGGTTTGCCTATAAGAGGGCAAACAAATTTTCGCTTGAATCGCCTAACCTCTCTCTGAGTTCAAACGTTTTTGAAAATTAGGCTTCATCATCTGTGAAAATTTCAAGAAAATCGGTTGGGTCGTTTTGAGTTTATACGGAACAAACAACCATAGAAACAATCAAATCAACAAACACAAGTTGAATTTTATATATAAGATTAGCTGAACCCGGCCCGCATCGCTCCGCCTTCGTCTACACAACGCGAGAAATATATTTTACTTATTACCATATATGATTTCCCTCAACTTTTTGTGTATATTGCTCTTGTAAGAATTTTGATCTGGTTTTATCAATATTTGTATTCTATAACTTTCTCGCTTTCTCTTTATCTGCTCGGATGTACAGTTTTTTGCGGGAGTTGGCAAACGCACTTGCACTTACTCTCTTTCGTTATTTTCAATGACTGGAGTTACTACTTCCGGTGACCGGTCAAATGCTTTTTAGTAACATCACACAGCTACTTTTATGAATTATTTGCTGTGCTATTCTTTGAATAGAATGCATTGAGCAAAATGGTATATAGCCGGGCAATATCCTGCAATGAAATATCAATAAGATTTTAAACTTTGGGAAACGTTGGATACCCACCAGGGTATCTTCGGGTATATATGTAAGCCACCATTCGTCATAATATGGTGAAAAATGCATATATTTTGCACCCATAGAAGTTATATCGAAATATTGTCCGATTTGGGCCAAATTTGGCACGGACATTGAATTTGTAGAACAAAATGCTGGTCTTTTTGGCAACTATATTCAAATATAGACCGATCTGAACCATATAGGACACGTATGTTGAAAAGCCAACATAAGTCACTGTGTTAAATTTAAGCGATGCCAAGACTTTACATCTAGAGATCGCTATATTACAGCATTTCCAAATCTGGACCGATCTGGGCCAAATTAAAAAAGGAAGTCGAAGAGCCTAACAAAACTCACTGTCCCAAATTTTGGTGAAATCAGACGATAAATGCGCCTTTAATGGGTTCAAAACCTTAAATGGAGAAATTGGTCTATATGGCAGCTATATCCAAATAACACAACTCACTGTCTCAAATCAGATAATAAATGTGGCTTTTATGGCCCTAATACCGGCAAAGTCGGCAGATCGGACTATGTGTGCGCTATATCATGATATAGTCCATCTTCGAAATTAACCTGACTATAGACAAGAAAAAAAAAAGAATCTGTGCAAAGTCTCAGCTCAATGTATTTCTAAATATTATAGCGTCATTTTAACATACAGACGGTTAGACGGGCGGACATGGCTAGATTGTCTTAGATTTTTACAACGATCAAGAATATATATACTTTAATGGGTCGGAAATCGATATTTTGATGTGTTCCAAACGGAATGACAAAATGAATATACCCCCATCCTTCGGTGGTGGGTATAAAAAAATAACTGCGTGCTAAGTTCGGCCTGGCCGAATCTTGGGAACCCACCACCATGGATTCTTTTTAAAATTTATACAAAATAAATTTTGTCTAAGGGCATAATTTTATTCTACATACCAAACTTCTGTCAAACCAGCTAATATTAAAGCTTCAAGAAATCGAACAAGGATGATCGAGGGACCGATTTATATGGGAGCTGTATGAGGACCGATTTGGACCGTACTTGGCACAATTGTCGGAAGTCATAACAAAACACACAATTTCAACTGAGGCTTTCGGGGGCTCAGAAGTCAAATCGGGAGACCGGTTTATATGGGAGCTATATCAGGTTATTGAGCGATTTGGACCGCACTTGGCACAGGAAGTCATAGCAGAACACCATGTGCAAAATTTCAGCCAAATCGGACAATTATTGTGGCTTCCAGAGGCTTAAGAAGTCAAATCGGGCGATCGGTTTATATGGAACTATATCCCTATATATCTACACCAATATAAAGTATTTGTGCAAAATTTCAAGCGGCTAGCTCTACGCGTTCGGCCGCTATGGTGATTTCGACAGACGGACGAACGGACGTGGCTAGTTCGAATCTGAATTTCGAGACAATCAAGTATATATATACTTTAAGGGGTCCTAGGTCAATATTTCGAGGTTATACAAATGGAATGACTAGATTAGTATACTCCCATCATATGGTGGTGGGTATAAAAACAGTAAAAAATAGGCCGTGTGAGATCGGATAGAGTTGAAATGTGGAATGGTTAGATCTGAGGTGTTAGCGATCGTGTGCAAAATTTCAAGGCCCTTGCGGGCGCCTTTTGGCAGGCCTTCAAATTTGGTCACCGCGGTATTTCGAAAAATTGTTGGAGTTGCCAAATCTTCATTTATGGTCCGATTTTCAAAAAAACTCCCTACAAAAGTCTGCATAATATCTTTACAAGTTTTGGGGTTATACGAGTTATAATTTTTATTTGTTGAAATTTTGGCCGAGACTGGCTTCGTATTTTGCAATGTACGAATGCATTTGTGGTTCGATTTTCACTATTATGCATGATTTGGATTATTAACAACGACTTTGATACAAAAAGTGTCCATATCTGATAATTCAGGTGAAAGTTATACAGTTTAGAAATAAAAAATGCAGAAAAGTGTATTTTTTTGATTTTTTTTGTTCAAATCAAATATTTTCATTGATTAGTCTCAATTTTTGTTTTTTTTTTTTTTTGTTTGTAAAGAAAGCATATTTTAGATTCGTTTTAAGTGAGACTTAAATAAGATGTGTCAATTTAACGGGTGCTACATGTACTTCAAAATAGGCCCCTCGATTTCAAAAATTCCAAAACCAGGTCCCTTAATTGGGACATGTTTTTTACTCCATATGCCCCCAAAACGCATGCAAACATTTTTTTTCACCTAACAATATTTGTAGCCTCCACAGCAAATTGATTAAATAATGCCGATTTGCCGAATAATGCAATATATCCATTTCTTTTTTTCTCAGATTTTTTTCAATTTGAATTTTCGTTTTCAGAAAAATGCAATTTTGTCACGAATGTGGAAAATGTATTTTGTGTAAAACAACAAATACAGGAAAAAATGCAATTTTCTGATACGGATTAAAAAAATTCTAAGAACAAAAGGGATAAAGATATCTTTGTTGCCATTAGCATTGTTGGATAAGTTGGATTTGAATAAGGGAAATAAAATTTTACTTCTCTTCTATTGCACTTGTGGAGCAAGTCGTGTTTAAGAAAATTCAGATGTGTGCTTTATAGCCGACTCTAATTGGGTTGGTATGTAAAGCACCTTAATCCATTTGACGAATCCCGCTGATGAAGATTCATGACGAATCAGAAATCTCAATAAGGGTAGCCGGTCAAATGCTTTTTTTGCAACATCACACAGTTTGCCGTACCTTTAAGAGTTCTTTGCTGTGCTAGTCTTTGAATAGAAGCCTTGATCAAAATGGTTTATATACGCAAACAAAAAAAAAAAAACAATTAGTTTCACAATTTTCGCCAAGTCAACTTCGTCTCGAAAAAACGTTGGACTTTGTTTACTATAAAAGTACATGTTTTTGCTAAGTATTCTTGGAAGAATTTGTGACATATATAAAGTTTTTTTTTACCCTGGCAATACCTTTCATTCTTGATATATAGAACATGTTATTCAGGATTTCAAATAAGTTTTTTTTTATTGATGAACTAATTTAAGGTCATTCTTATGTATATACATATATAGTTCAATTAAGTGTTGAAACATAATTCAAACTTAAGTTTTTACCAATTACATGCAAATCTAGGATGACTATTTCACAACACAATTTGATACACAATTATATTAAAGGACTTCTAATTTTACACAACTCCATTATGATTTTGTATTAAGAACTGCTGTATTCGTTATGCTATAAATAAGACAAAAATTGCTTTTGTGAGTTGTTGTTTTCGCCCATTTAAATACCTACTTTGGGATGGATATTTCTTTATCGCGTTAATATACCCAAACAATGTACATATGTGCCTTAGAAATTATTTTCGTGTTTTCTTGTACCTAGCAGTCATGTGTCTGTTGCTCTAATTATTTTAGGCATTAGGTATACCAGCATTTTTGTTCCTAATGCGAAACTTTACAAATTTTTGCTTTCCGAGTTTACCACCCACACTCAACCGAGCTGCCCAATATACTTACGCTTTGCTCAGTCAAAACAAAAAAGGGGAAAAAATTGTTTGTGATAAAATGTGTGTAAAGTGACGCGCACACAATTACAATTATGTACAAGCTCAAGGCCTTGCTTGGGATTATTTTCTTGTATACGTACAAAGTAATGAGCAAATTTGTGAATATTTCTGCCCATCACGGGTCCATAAGCTCAAAAACTTACTTATTCTCTCTAATATTGGGTTGCCCAACAAGTAATTGCGGATTTTTCATATAGTCGGCGTTGACAAAGTTTTTCACAGCTTGTGACTCTGTAATTGCATTCTTTCTTCTGTCAGTTATCAGCTGTTACTTTTAGCTTGCTTTAGAAAAAAAGTGTAAAAAAAGTATATTTGATTAAATTTCATTCTAAGTTTTATTAAAAATGCATTTAATTTCTTTTAAAAAATCCGCAATTACTTTTTGGGCAACCCAATAGAATAGATACAAAAGAATAAATTTTGGTCCAGCAAACGAATAATCATTTATGGCTATCATTTGGTAAGTTGAAGAGAAATGTTACACGATTACAATAAAAGAAAAACTTCGCGATAAAATAATTTTACTTGTCCTAAAAACATCCCAAACGTTTTAGCGTGCAGATAGACAATATCCTAAAATGGAATGTCAATAAAATTTTATTTCTATGGAAAATTTTCCTAAAATTGTATTTCTACAAAAACATTTCCTCACCTCACTATTTTATATCTATAGAAAATTTTTTAATTTTTTTTGAAGATTGTGATCTTAAGTAATTTCGTAGGTCAATTGATGCATTTTTATACCCTCCACCATAGGATCATTCTGTTTGTAACTACTCGAAATAATCGTCTGAGACCCCATAAAGTATATATATTCTTGATCGTCGCGACATTTTATGTCGATCTAGCCATGCCCGTACGTCTGTCCGTCCGCCCGTCTGTCTGTCGAAAGCACGCTAACTTCCGAAGGAGTAAAGCTAGCCGCTTGAAATTTTTTCACAAATACTTGTTATTAGTGTAGGTCGGTTGGTATTGTAAATGGGCCATAACGGTTCATGTTTTGATATAGCTGCCACTAGCTGACTTCTTGAGCCTCTAGAGGGCGCAATTCTTATCCGATTGGAATGAAATTTTGCACATAGTATTTTTTTAGTTATGATATCCAAGAACTGTGCCAAGTATGGTTCAAATCGGTTCATAACCTGATATAGCTGTCATATAGAAAGATCTGGGAACTTGACTTCTTGAGCTTCTAGAGGGCGCAATTCCTATCCGATTTGGCTGAAATTTTGCAAGACTTATTTTATTCTTACTTTCAATAATTGTATCAAATAAGGTTCAAATCGGTTCATAACCTGATATAGCTGCCATATAAACTGATCTGGGATCTTGACTTCTTGAGCCTCTAGAGGTCGCAATTAATATCCGATTTGCCTGAAATTTTTTACGACGGATTCTCTCATGACCATCAACATACCTGTTTATTATTGTCTGAATCGGTTTATAGCCCGATATAGCTCCCATATAAATCGATCTCTCTATTTTACTTCTTGAGCCCCCAAAGGGTGTAATTCTTATTCGAATTGGCTGAAATTTTACACAGATCTCCAACATATAATTTAATTGTGGTCCAAACCGGACCATATCTTGATATCGCCCTAAAAACATAGCAAATCTTTTCTTATATCCTTTATTTGCCTAAGAAGAGATGCCGGGAAAAGAACTCGACAAATGCGATCCATGGTGGAGGGTATATAAGATTCGGCCCTGCCGAACTTAGCACGCTTTTACTTATTTTTTTTTTAAAGCTTTATTCCAATTTTTTATAGATTTTATTTTTATAGAAATTTCGTCTAGATTTTATTTTCATGGAACATTTTTTTTTTTTAAATTACGTTTTTTAGTAATTTTTTATAGAAAAATTTGTCAGTTTATTAATTAAAAAAATGTTTTTTTTTTATATTTGGAAAAAAATTATTTCAAAATAAAATATTGTCAAAATTAAATTTAAAATGTTGCCTAAGTTTGATTTTATTTCAAATTAGAAAAGAAAATGTACTTCTTTAGAAAATTCTCTCAAAAAGTTATTTCTATAGAAAATAATTTCTATAGAAATTAGAAATTTTTGTGAAAATTTTGCCAAGTTTAATTTATAAACATTTTGTCAAATTTCTTTTCCATAAAAAATTGTGACAAATTTGTTTCCGACAATTTTTTAATGAAAACATTTATCGTTTATGTTATGTTTGCTGCAACTATTTTGTACACAATTTGGATTTTTAATCGTTCCACTGAATTCGTATATTTGCGCGCAATTTTTGTGAAAACCACTAATAAACTTCCAAATATTAACAAACTCTTCCAACTAATTTATGGCTTTCTAATGTCCAATTTGTATACAAGAATGTTTAAGCCAAACGAAAACATTATTAAAATTCAAAACATGTAGGGGTAAACAAAAATCAAGTGCAAATATTTGTATGAGAAATAAAATATATCCTATTCCAATAATTTGTTAAACCAGATTAAATTAAAATTTGTATTCGATAATAATAATTAAAGTTATTTGTTTTTATAAAGCTGTTTCAAGAACTATAACGTGAGAATGATGCCATAAAGAGACGAACCTTTTTTCCAGTTAAATGTTAATAAACAACTTGCAGGGAAATGAATATATGAATAAGTAAATTCTATTTCCTTAACTTCCCGGAAAAATATTCAAAAAACAGAACATTTCTAAATGTTCAGCCAGACGAGCTATCATGAAGCCTATCATGAAGCCTATCATGAAGCCATCGTTAAGCTATTAACCACCGTAGAAATTACGCAATATACATACTATCGTACTACAAGCGGGGAAAGAACCAAACTTTAATGCCATTAGCTAAAAAAAAACAAAATCACAGACATCATCATATCCAGTTTACATATTCCATAAAACCAAACACCAATGAAAGGAAAAAGTTAGAACAATAATAAAAATAGAAATAAGCAAATGTAGAAATAATAAAAAAAATAACTCGACAAGTTGTGCCATAGATAGCAATTAATGATGAAATATGTCTGAATTCTGGGTAAACTCAGGAAGCCTTTGTTTTAGCAAATTATGGAAATTAATGGATTCCGTAGTTATCCACGAAAATAAAGAAGAGTAAACCTGAAAAAAGTTTTTTGTGTTTTTTTTAACGCTGCTCAGCTTAACCCGTTTTGGGATACGTATTGAGCTAGTGATGTCACTAATGATTTTGCCAAAATGCCAAACATAAGCTTTTGTTGTGAGTTCGATACTCTCGATGGATATCGCGACCGCTTAACAGTTGGCTAAGATTTTTTTAATTGTTTGTAGTGAAAGGTAAAGTGAGCGATGACGACGAATCTTCCATCCAGTCATCTCAACAGAAAACCAAGCATGTGTTTTAGCTGCCATTCAACCATTGCATCAAAAAACAAAAAAAAAAAAACAAGTAAAAGCGTGCTAAGTTCGGCCGGGCCGAATCTTATATACCCTCCACCATGGATCGCATTTGTCGAGTTCTTTTCCCGGCATCTCTTCTTAGGCAAAAAAAGGATATAAGAAAAGAATTTCTATGTTATTGGAACAATATCAAGTAATAATTGATTTCGGACCATAATTGAACTGAATATTGGAGACCATAGTAGAAGTCATTGTGTAAAATTTCAGCCAAATCTAGTAAGAATTGCGCACCTTCGAGGCTGAAGAAGTAAAATAGGGAGATCGGTTTATAGGGAAGCTGTACTAGGCTATAAACCGATTCATGCCATATTCGACACGTATGTTAAAGATCATGAGAGAAGCCGTTGTACACAATTTCCGCCAAATCGGGTAATTCTTGCGCCCTTTTGAGCCTCAAGAAGTCAAGACCCCAGATCGGTTTATATGGCCGCTATATCAGGTTATGGCCCGATATGAACTATTATTAGTACAGTTGTTGAAAGTCATAACAAAACACCTCATACAAAATTTCACTCAAATTGAATAATAATTGCGTTCTCTAGTGGCTCAAGAAGTCAAGACCCCAGATCGGTTTATATGACAGCTATATCAGGTTATAGACCGATTTGAACTATTCTTAACAAAGTTGTTGGAAGTCATAACAAAACACGCCGTGCAATATTTCAGCCTAGAAGACAAACCTTTTTGACAGATCTTACCGAGGAGTTTGGTGTGGTTGGTGCCACACGTAATAGCGATCTAGGAAACTATTCAAATGCCGATAAAAATGCAAAAAAATGATTGTTTGTTCTTCTATTTTCTTCTTCTATTGGTATGTCTCGCCATATTCTAGTCATAAATGAGGTCGTGGCAGCCAAAGTGAATTTTTACGTTGTGCTATTTTTGTAATTTTTTTCTTATATTGGAGCTTCATCAAAATATTGGCCGATTCGTTCATGGGTTGGAATATAATTTTGCCATGCCCAGAAAGTGTCGCCAAACTTTAGAGAAATCGGAGTAAAAATGTGTGTTCTACAGCTAAAATCCCAAAAATCAGTGGTACGTTTGTATGGGACCTACACATAAATTTTGACCGATCTGGATCATATTCAACACAGTTGTAGATAGGTCTAATAAAACTCTTCATTCCAAATTTAAGCCATATTGGAGAAAAATAAGCATTTTATTACAGAATATCAGCCAAATGATATTCTGTACCAAAGCAAGTAAAATGGTTCATATAAGGTTTGGCCAGGTCACCATTATGTATTTGTCAAACCTTCATTTAATGCTAAATGGGGGATTGGTTCATGTCATAAAAGTTCCAAAACGCATACAAGATTGCCAATTTAGGTGGATTTTGTGGCATGGTAGTTCCCAGACAAAAAAATGCATATTTCAAATGCAAATTTTGCCCATTAACATTCCATTAAGGAACAGGGGCAAACTTCTCACATATCAATGAGTGCAATCCGATTAAAGTTTTAAGCTCAATGATAAGGGGCCTCCTTTTTATAGCCGAGTCCGAACGGCGTGCCGCAGTGCGACACCTCTTTGGAGAGAAGTTTTACATGGCATTGTACCTCACAAATGTTGCCAGCATTAGGAAGGGAAAACCACAGCTGAAAATTTTTTTCTGATGGTCTCGCCAGGAAACGAACCCAGGCTTTCAGCGTCACAGGCGGACATACTAACCTCTGCGCTACGGTGGCCTCCCAGACAGTTTTTCAAAATTTGGATATAATATTCGTACTCTACTTCCATAAAACCTTCATTTGAGTATCATGTTATCGCGGTCAAACTATGTGACCGATAGGTCGTTTTTTTAGCATGGAATGGGTCCCCTCGATATTAACATCAGATTCGTAGTCTACACATAAAAATATTTTATATGAGTCCTTATTGTCCTAATTCGTTTACAAAATCGTTTGGATTTTTTTTTTCAGTAGTGTGGACCCAGATTCTGTAGCCAACATTTGATATCATATTCGTACTCTACACCCAAAATCCATTTCATTTAATATCCATAATGTCCCAATCGATCTGTTTGCCCGTTAGGGGTTTTTTTTCGGGGTGGGTTTCCTCCAGATACTTTGTTTACAATATTAATTTTTTTTGTTCTCTTTTTTTAGCATCCTTCCATTTGATTTACATTTTGTTTCGATCGGCCTACAGTGCGAGAGTTTTTCAGACTCTTGTCAAATACCTTCAATATGATACCAATATTGTCCCAATCGGTAAATACATCCTTTTATGTGGGTTTTGGGGTTGAGCGTTCCCCCAGATTGACCCCCATTTCGCACAAATTCATGGTTTTTGAATAACATTAGATGGAAAATAAAATGTTGCTCAAATCGGCGAACTCTACATATCAGAGTTTTTAAATTTGAGACTAGTGGGAAAATCTGCCATCTATTTGAATATTCAAAAGTCTGGTTTGGGCAAATTTCTACATTATGTGAACATTTCAGGAATATCAGTTGGGTCTATACGGAATATAGAATAAGGCAAAAAACAATTATCCAATGTCTCATTATTTCGAAAATACCGCCTTAGGTTAGGTTTATTCAGAGAACTTAAGTCCTTTGAGTCCGCCGTAGAAGAAAACAAGTAAAAGAGTACTAAGTACGACAGGGCCGAAACTAATATAGCCTTTACCATGAATCGCATTTGTCAAGTTCTTTGCCCGATATCTCTATATAGGCGAACAAAGAATAATGGATAACAATTGCAACGGTATGAAACTATGTCATGTTATGGACCAATTCACACCTCGTCCGTTAAATACTCGACTATAGTGTCCTCCCCATACTGCAAGCCATAGCATTAGCCCACGTGGCTATTACTGAAACTAAATAAGAAGTGGTCAGTGTAGCTTTTGGTATCATAAGAAGAATAGGTACGGTAGGTAATATCACGTGTAGGGCATGCGGGGAAGATGATGAGACATTGGAGCTTCTCCTATGTGATCACCTGGCTCTCGCAGCTAACAGAAAACGGCAATTAGGTGGTGACACAATACCACAATGGTATTGAAAACAGTATTGAATTTGGTTTGTGATGTTCATTCCCTTGGTCAAATTAGCTCGACTCTCTCCCCCTTTGAGAGAAAAAACAACGTTTTCGTCCATTGTGATACCACAGGAACAGAAGAAGGAAGATGCCTTCTAGTTTGTACCGTTGAACCATCCAGATCGCTTTAAAAAGCCCAATTACATCCGCTAAATCAGACAGGTTCTCAAAGAAATGAGACCCTAAGGTGGAACTCCTTCTAACTGCTAGTGCGGGACACACACACAGAAGGTGTTCTATAGTCTCTTCTTCCTCGATGTGCCTACAGCTTCTGCAAAAGTCGTTGCTGGCAACCTTCAGCCTGTCAGCATGTTTTCCGATTAGATAATGACCTGTCATGACGGACACAATATAGTAGACCTCTTCAAGTCTAGATAAGGCCACATAGTGTTGGAATGCTCACAGTCACCTCTTTGTGACCATCTATCATTCGTAGCCCTTCGGACCTGGTCCTGAAAACTTTGCTTATATGTCGCTGGAGGCATACCCACAGATTCCAGTGTCCCTTGAGTGTGTTAGGTAGTTCCTAGTCTCGCAGGCTCGTCTGATTTAGAATTCCTTGGGATATCTCTGTGGCCAACACCCAGAACAGGTGAATTTTGCACTGTTCAGCCATTTCGTTGAGAGATCTGCGACAGTCGAGGGCGGTTTTTGTGTTCAGAAATACGTTCTCCAGGGATTTAATGGCTGTCTGAGAAGATATTTAGGCCAATCTTCCTTCCTTCCTTGCAAGGATCTCTGCTTGATACACACTGCAGTGGTCGGGTATCCTTTTCGATATGACCAGTTCTAGACCCCAAAGCCCACCTGGTCGTTTAGTCTGGAACCATGCATATAGAAGTCTATGTTATTTCTGTTTCCAGGGATATCGTAGTTCCAATCGGTTTTATCAGGAATAGTGGTACAGTAATATTTATCAAAAGCGGCTCTGGTAGGGTGTAATCCACACTGCCTGGAACATCGGATATTGTATCAAGGATAACACAGTGTCTGTAGCCGCCACATGATCAATGAGAAAGCTCCCTTAACCTCACGGCAGTGGTCGCTGCAATTTGGGTAGCCACAATGTCCAGAGGCATAAGATGTAGCATTGAATTCAGTGCATCAGATGGTGTCGTCCTCAGTGCGGCTGTGATGCACAAACAAGCCATCCTTTGGATCCGCTTAAGTATTGAGCAGTAGGTGGATTTTTAAAGCGCCGTCCACCAGATCACAACACCATATAGCATAATAGGTCTGACAACTACAGTATATACCCAATGCATGACACGCGGTCTAAACCCCGAACTTTTGTCAATGGCTCTCTTGCAGGTATATAGGGCAAGAGTGGCCTTTCTTGTCCTTTCCAAAATGTTGGATTTGAAGTTCAATTTTCTGTCCAACAAAACACCCAGGTATTTTGCGCTTTCTGTGAATGGAACATTCTCTTCACCCAGATGGGAGCTTAGAGAGCAACACTTCTGTACTGACCGCTATGAAACCTCTACAGAGTGGCGTGTTGCGCGTCAATTTGTTTCAGTAATCAATAAAAATCCTTCATTTCCTGTCATGTTAATTTCCTTTGTCAAATTTGCTTGTCTCTTTCACCTTTGGGAGAGATAATAACGTAAGTAATAAATTCATTGACTCGCCATTTTGGGCACACATACTAAATTATGGATTTTACTAGTAGCTTAGATTTACTTAGTTTTTTTTTCTAGGTTACTTTTTAGTATTTAGAGCACACAATAAGCCGATTACTCAGCTTAGGTATATATATATAGTAGCATGGGCCGGATTAAAATATCCGCACCCTTTTGTCTATCTAACCTAACAAATCAAAAACTTTTCTTTGAAGCTCATAAGAACTTTGTTTTATACCCTCCACCATAGGATAGGGGTATACTAATTTCATATAGTATATATATCATATACCACAGAGGTAACTACAAAACCAATGGTTGTCCCACTTATTTATTGGCGCTGAGACCAAATTCTATTATAGTTACATATATTGTTAAAGTAAATGAAATACAAGACGTGAAACAAAGTCTTACATAATTCGTGTGGAATTTTGACCGAATTTCTTCAGAGGCCTCAAATAAAAATTAATTTTTTAAGAACCGTCTAACACCTTTAAATGGCGTTCGCTTACAAAAAAAAAAACCATCAGCCACACACAAAATGAAGAGAACACAAAAAAAGATATTCTTCTTTCGCGTGAACTACTAGCGGTACAACAAATAGTACAGTCTGCTAAAAAGCAAACACAAACTAAAACAAAAACCATTCAACGTGCTGTCCAGACATCGTTCAGAATTATGTACTCCTGGAAAAACAGTTGCTAATGATCCGACCAAAACAGAATCGAAGTTAACATATCATTCAGAATTTTTTCGAAAGACCCGTACGAAACAAGGTTGAGACAACGTTCAGAATTCGCTTCGAACTATCGGAATAAAGCTTCCCTTAGAAAGTCGAACAGAATTCGGAACGAACTCGTAAAGATTTTGTCGAAAAATTTCTGAATTTGGTCCGAATTGTCTTAAATCAGATATTTGGTACTTATAACCTCCAAATGGAAGTTGGATCAAAATCACCCCAATAGGGAACAATGGGCAGAATTCTCTCATATCAGTTCCGTTCTACCTCTCGTGTTTCTTTGAAAATTCCTATGCTGCTGACGTTATGAGTTTTGTCTCATAATTGCTTAAAGATTCTTTACTGAGTCCATAGAAGCATAGAAAAACTGGTTTCCCTTAAATCGCTATTACACGGCATGTAGATGTCTTATGACATGTCACTTTTTGTATTCACATGTTATTCAAAATGTTGGTCCAAATTTAAAGTTTTTCATTTTGCTATCACACCTGTATGTTATTTTGGTATGACATAACCTAAAATTTGAGCATAAAAATTTTTAAAGTTGTGAGAAAGCAGGTTGAATTATAAATTTGTGAAGACAATTTAATTTGGGGTTGCTTTCATTCGATGGACAACAAAAACAGCTGATTTTTTTATGTTTTTGTCAGAAGTAATGGAGAACGCTCTAATCGAAAAATTAAACATGTGCTACTTCGTTTGTATAACACGACATGTACAACTAAACATGTGCTAAATTTAACATGTCATAAGACAACTATATGCCGTGTAATAGGGCCTTTATTGTGCTTATGACGGTTCAATGTTAGAGAGTGCCGAAGACTCTCTATTTATAGTTAATAACATTGAGTATTTATTGTGATTTGATATGCAGCATTTGCTATGTTTCCATGTTAAATTGATTTCACATGGCGCTTTGATTGTCGACTGTATTCAATAATCCTACGCTTAGCAATAGTAATCAGTGTTTTCTAAGGAGGAGTTTTTGGTACCCATTTAAACATGCTCCACGTTTCTGGCACAAAGTATGGGAACACTTTATGCTGTAAATTGTTAAGAATTGACTTCAAAAATAGTTGAACAACATGATTTTAAACACAGTTGTAGTGATAAATATAACATGAGTTTTGTCGGCTGGGCGGTACATTTGCTGAGAAACCCTTTACCAAGTCTATAGCAGAATATATAAAAAATTCGCCAATTTCAAACCTGTAAACCAACAGACAGTAAATAAATTGAAAAACTTATGCAAAATTTGGAGAAGAACAAACACTTGTTAAACAAGGTCTTGTATACCTTGTACTTCGGTGCCAAAAATGTTCGTTTTATTATGAACAAATGGCTTATCACCCATACCTATAGGTTAATCAGTTAATGCTTAAAAAAGAATCCGACTCATTTCGATAGTGATTATAGTACAAAAATTTTGGTGCTATTCCCAATTTATCGACTTATCGTATTATTGCGTGCTATGTTATGACAAAATTTCAGAGTTTTTTGCCTTTGGAATATTTTTAAGCTTAAATTCAACTATCAGTTATCCAGCATCTTTGTTAAGACACCTCAGCTGGTAGTTGCCACTGAGTTAAACTGCTTTTTTAAGCACTAATTGCCGACTAGAGATTGTTCAGTATCCTGTTATTTAAATAAATTTCAGTTTTTTAATCAATTATAATTAGCGATATTTTTAAACAAATGCTGGAAAACGTGATATTTAAAGCAAATGAAAGTTAATTACATTTGATAGAACTATAACAGATAGAGGAAAAGGTCAAACCCCTTTAAAGATTATCTACCAGATCAATTAAATCAAGTTTTAATTAAACTTAATGTAGTTTTTAATAACCTAGACTTTGAATTTCAATAATGATAACCAACCCTTAGCTTTATAGATAAGCTTAAACAGATGATAGAAAAACGTGCAATACGAATGCATGAGAAATCGCAAAACAGTAGTTTAATCCTAGCCCTTTAAGAATTATTCCATTAAATGTTGTTATGTCAAACCTTAATTGGTTTTAAATGACTGGAACTTTGAATTGAAGTAAGATCAACTAACAACAGGTAATTTTAAACAGATGCTGGATCAAAGTGATAATTTTAAGGAATTTAATAACTTCGATATACTATTAAACAAATTTTCAAAATCATTAAAAATAATTTTAATAATACCCTTCCTACATTTAAAAGCTTAGACTTTGAATTTTTAAAACTAAGACCAAATACAGTTAATACGCTCTGGCTGACTCCCCTCCTTGTAGAGCATTTGAATCTTAATTGTAGTCGGGTTGTTGTTTTATTCTCTCTTTAATGTCATAATTAATTTGATGACTTTTACTTTTCATATGCAAATGAATAAGTTTGGAAGGGAGGTGGAGACGGGAGCGAGTTTCACCTCACAGATGGTCGATTTGGTTCGTAAATGGCGGGTATCACTTTCAATGAATTCATGAAACCCCATGCATAGATATTCTTCATTATGGATGGCTAGCAATAGACGGACACTGTTGTTGGCGGGCTATTGCCTTTAACAATATTATCGCGCTCGCACTTCGTCAGCCATTATTTTGTGATGTTGGAGAGGCTTCAGATTTTGTATACGAAATATTTGAATAATTTGTGCGATTTTCTTGATCTTACCAAGGTTAAAAGAGCGTTGAACTTAATCGTCGTTTTCACAATGATGAAGATCAATGAAAGCATACAAAAAAAAAACAAAGCTTTAATGTTTAGTTAGAACCATGCTCTTGGTTAACTTCAAACTATGAGTAAACGAGAGTTGTTAGTCTTTTTCAAACAGCTGTTTAACGAAAAAACCAGAACTGAGCGATAAACAAAGAAAAGAATATTATGTTTGTTAAAATTCAAAATTACAAAAACAAAATCTTTAAAAGAGTAGCCATTAATTTATTCAATTTGATTAATTAAACAAGGGGAAAATGTAGCAGTTTAGGATTTACGGTTATACAAAAATTAATATTCATGAATGAATAAATTAAATTGAAATCATAATAGAGAAAAGGCTTTTGTTTTCTGTTAGAAAAACTTATCAGAATTAAATACTTTCAAATTGTATTTTTTTAAATAAACAATATTTGTAAAAAATTTTACATTAAATTTATTATTTAATAATTATACAACAAAACCATATATCTTGCCGTCTATAATGCGTTGGAGATCAGATAAGATAACAAATAGTTGTGGAACTTTTGATTTTCATTTCCAATTATGACATAACTATTTCCACCAGAAAGGTATTTGGTATAAAGGTATAAAGGAATACAATAAAAATCTGACATTAAAGTTTATGGCAAAGGCATAGACAAAGAAAAGGTATAGATGTTAATAAAATAGCTCAAAAGTTCTCCGTTCCAAGTCGCCCGGGTTCTTCGCGCACTCACACATAAACGACTGAGAATTTGGCATTTCTCCCACCTGTTAGAGCTTTTTTGAAAATATAGTCATAAGTCTATAGATTTCCTTTTTGAAGATTTGAGCCAAAGATAAGCAAACTTAATTTTAAGGTAATCAATTTTCCAACTTCTTAAGGAAACATTTCCTTATTACGATTATTGCTTCAAAATCGCATAATTAATATCAAAAAATTTAAAACCCGTCGTGAGTTTGCAATTGCTGCAACTTTCTTAGTTTTGCGAACTTCACACCTTTGGATTCGTGACGAAAATCCCTTTTCGCAGAGGTGCTGCATTTTCAAACAAGTAAAAAGGCATTAAGTTCGGCCGGGCCGAACTTTGGATACCCACCACCTCGGGTATATATATATAAACCGCCTTTCATCAAAATTCGGTGAAAAATTCATACCTTATGTCCCATATCAGTTATATTAAAATATGTTCCGATTTGGACCAAATACTAATAAGTACAGTAGATATATCTTAAAATAAACCGATCTGAACCATATACGACACGGATGTCGAAAAGCCTAACATAAGACTTCGTAAAATTTCAGTGATATCGGATTATAAATGCGAATTTTATGGGGCCAAGACTTTAAATCGAGATATAGGTCTACATGGCAGCTATATCCAAATATGGACCAATCTGGGCAAAATTGAAGAAGGACGTCGAAGAGCCTAACTAAACTCACTGTCTCAAATTTCAGCGACATCAGAAAATAAATGCGTCTTTTATGGCCCCAAAACCTAAAACCTAGATATCGGTCTATATGGCAGCTATATCCAAATCTGGACCGATCTGTGCGATATTGCAAAAGTATGTCTAGGGGCTTAATTTAACTCACTGTCCCGAATTTCAGCGACATCGGACAATAAGGACCAAAACCTTAAATCAGGAAATCGGTCTATATGGCAGCTATATCCAAATCTGAACCGATCTGGGCCGAATTGAAGACAGATGTCGAAGAGCCTAAGACTGTGGATGTGGATTTTATTGCTCTAAGACCCTAAATCGGCGGATCGGTCCATATGGGGGCTATATCAAGGTATAGTCCGATATAGCCCATCTTCGAACTTAACATGCTTATGGACAAAAAAAGAATCTGTGCAAAATTTCAGTTCAATATCTCTATTTTTAAAGACTGTAGCGTGATTTCAACAGACAGACGGACAGACGGACGGACATGTCTAGATCGTCTTAGATTTTTACGCTGATCAAGAATATATATACTTTATAGGGTCGGAAATGGATATTTCGATGTGTTGCAAACGGAATGACAAAATGAATATATAAGAATATAAATGAATATCCGTCGGTGGTGGGTACAAAAATAGTGATTGGATAGTCATCTGTGAAATAAAATAAGAATCAATCAGCGATCGAAATTTGAAACGCATTGTGGTGTCCGTTAGTAAATAAGATATAACATTTTAAAATAGCATCTTTATTTTAAAGTTTTGCTTCTCGTTTTTATTGCTAAAAGCCTCTCATCTCATCTCTCCGGAAGTATGAAACTCACGTGGAAAGTATTTCCGAGACTAATATGGATCTGTCACCCAATTTAGACACCAAATATCTATTGGCACCCGATCAGGACAATAGGAAATCAAATGCAAGGTATTAGGCAATATAGTAAGGCTCTGGGATTCAAATTTGAGCTTAGGACGCTTCTCACTTGACAGCGATCAGGGCAATATAAGTTTTAAGTTACAGGAATTCGGCAGTGAAGTACCAGGGACGTCACTTTGAACATTGTAAGCATTCTTGCTAGGCAGAGAAATGGTTTAAGAATCTGCCATATCAATGCACAAAGCTTGATGCATAAAACAGACGAATTTGGTGATATTTTCGAAGGCTCTGACGTCGATGTTATAAGCGTATCAGAAATTCTTCTATCCCAGAAAGCCACAGGAGTTTAGAAGGGTACTCGATTTTTAGGTCAGAAAGAGAACGTCGAGGAGATGGTGTAGCAATCTTTGCAAAGAACACGAATATTGGATCAGAGATTATGTTGCAACGACTATTGCTCCATCCCAAGAAAAGTTTAAAAATACACAAGAAAAAGGGTCTGTATTTTGATAACATCGGCATATTTGTGAATAATGAAAGAATTATAATATTTTCTAGTGAAAAGAATTTCAGTGTAACCTAAAACAATGCATTGAGCTGGATAACACACGTTGGGCAGACTTTTACGAAGATCAGGACATTGTTGCCAACTCATTGTTTTACAACGTTTGACATTCGTTGCTTATTGGCCAATAATTATCTGGTACAGGCATTGGCATATGGTTGTAAAATTTTTGCTCATTGTGACTCGCAGAGTCAACCGAAATTAAATGCGTCGGAAAACTTAAATTATTTTGATTTTTGTCCGATTTGGCTGAAGTTTTAGTATTTTGTTATGACTTCCAACAATTGTGTCAAGTACGGTTTGAGTCTGTGAATAAGCTGATATAGCTCCCATATAAACTAATCTCCCGGTTTTCCGGTTTGGCTAAAATTTTGAATATGGTGTTTTGTTATGACTCTCAACAACTTTGCCAAGTACAGTCCAGTTCAGTCTATAACTAGTTATAGCTCCCAAATTTTAGCAGAATCCATTACAGTGGGTTCCCAAGATTCGGCCAGGCCGAAATTATCACGCAATATCGAAAATATCGAAAGTTTGCCAGGTCTAGTGTCAAAGATACGAAATGTTGGAACACTGCAACAGAACACAAAACAATAACAAAATATTATGATTGAAAACCATAAAATTCTTACTACTTCAATTCCATACAACCATTTTTTTTTCAGAGCTAAATCGCATATGAAATTCGCACAAAGCAATCATTACATGTTGTAGGCCTGGTGTCTTCTAACTAGATTACCTATAGTGGTCGTTAGCAATATTCCTACGTCAAAACCACACTAACTGTGTAAAGAAGTGGAAGTCTTTAGGGATTGAAAATAGTCCAAATCATTACATGTTTACACATAGCTTCCATGTAGACCGATATTATGATTTGATTTATCCAAGGTTGCCTTTAGCCAGAGGGTTTTGGCATGCTGAAGAAGGACAAATACGACAACGGATCCATATTCAATATAATACCCACTCTGGAGTTGGTCTTTGACTACCTGAATTAATAATAGCATCTTTAGGATGTGGGAGTACACAGGAAGGAAAGGAAGAATGAATTTTACGGTTAGCTCCAAAATGGAGTCGGAATAGGAATTTGATCGAATGCACTTCTTAATAACATATCCTTGATTTTGCCGGAGAGTTGTGTGGTCTTTCGGACAGAAAAACAAATATGTCCACAATCGAAGTGTTGAAGAAAAATTTTCAATCTAAATCTTAATATTTAACTGAACGGTTTGGCAGCACTCATGCACGGAAAAAAATAATTCGTTTCACATAAAGACTTCTTTTTTTTACGATAAAAATACATGTGAATTTTTGACTAACAAAAAGTTTTTTTAACCTCAACCCTTTTTAAAATGAACTAAATTTGGGAAATATTGAACATCTTATGGCGATAAAAAAATATGTGCTCGCTACGAGTTCAATAATTTCATAACAGTTACAAAATTGTTTTTACATACTATTAGTTCACTTTTACTTCCTACTGGTAAAATATGAACTTACATGCATTGAAACTAAAAGGTAAAATTATTGAAGAAAAATTGTTATTTGGAACTCTTCGTATCATCTAATTTCAGATTGGCGGACACATCTAAATACATAACACAGTTCCGCATGTCTCCCATCCCCAAGCTATCAATTGATCAGCTGTTTGAAGAAGATAAATTTAATATGAAACATTGCAATTATAAATTGAATAAAACTTTTCCTTTTGTCGCAGCCGAATATTGAATCAAGAACCTTTCGTTTACAAAGCAGATGCTCCACGCTTTCATCCACATCACTTTTATTCGAGTCTTCGACTATTTTCTTTTTTCAATATTTGCTAACAACACAAAAGCAAAACATTTTCTAACTCATTTCCATCAAAGATGGCCATGCTTTTTTCTTTAGGTTTGACATATTCTGTTTATAGATACAATGTTATCACCAGGGGAAGTGATCAAATTTAAAATAAAATAACATTTAGCCAAAGAAATGTAAAAGTTTTTTGACACAGAGTATGTGTTTCTGCTTCTCAAATTATGTCCCACATTATTCCGCGTGTTTGTGGAGTTGACAATGCCACAGTCAGCAAATTCAATTTTAGTGCAACACTAACTAACAGTTATTAAATTATGCTTACTTCCGAGCATGTTATTGTGAACTCAAGAAATACAAATTGTAAACATATTAATTACATATGTATGTATATTGAACAAAAATTCCAAATTTCTTTGAGTAGTTCATTTCGTAAAATTTCAGAAGAGGCATCGTCGACGGCAATATGCCTTTACCCATGCTTGGTAAAATGCTTGCTTATTCGAAGCAAGCTTATGCATGAAAAGTTAGTTTTATATGTACAAAGTGAATTTTCTAACGCCTTACGAATTTTTAATTAAACGTGAGTAAAGATCATCAACTAACATGTACCATGTAATCAACTCATATATACGAGAAAACATAAAAATTATTCGGGTTTCAATTAGATTTTCTTTATTTATAAATTAATTTAACGTCATGCTTATGTATATTCTTTTTATACCCACCACCATAGGATGAGGGTATACTAATTTCGTCATTATGTTTTTAACACATTGAAGTATTGATTTGAGACCCAACAATAAATATATATTTTTGATAGTCTTGACATTCTAAGTCATTTTAGCCGTGTCCGTCCGTCTGTCCGTAAGTCGAAAGCATACTAAAATTCAAATACTTCTTATTGGTGTATTTCTGTTGGGATTGTAAATGGGCTATATCGGACCAGGTTTGATGTAAACCGATCCTGGACCTTGACTTTTTGAGCTTCTACAGGCCGCAATTCTTTTCCAATCTGTCTGCAATTCTGCATGAGGTGTATGGTCAAAATCGGTTCATAAGCTGATAAAGCTACCATATCAACCGATCTCCGATCTTGACTTCTTTAATCTCTAGAGGGCGATTATTATCCTATTTGGCTGAAATTTTGCAAGAAATAGTTTGTTTTGACCTCCAACAAAAGTGCCAAGTATGGTCCAAATCGGTTCAAAAACCAATCTCATTTGCTGAAATTTTGTGCAACGACTTTTTCCATGACCTTAAACATTAGTGTTGAATATGGTCTGAATCAGTCCATGTTGTTGTTGTAGCCACATTTTCATGTGGAGGTGGCGATCCTCGTCAAGCTCCTGTAGCTCGTTCCGGTCCAAAGGACCGATCGCAGCGGGAACATGATGGCCATTGGTTATTTAAAGGTGCGAATAACTCGCCTGTCATCTTAGGCAGTCAGCATTTGTGCAAGAGCCGGTGCTGCCGGTCTCTCGATACTTCTGAGACTTTAAGCTCGATACTTCTGATTATCCGCTACTGGCGTTGCAGCTACTCCGTATAGAGAATTCCACTATCCGCAACCTGTGGACGGGCTCGGTAGCTCGGAGCTTAGCTTCTCGTGACAGCAATGAACACCACACAGAGCGGACCTCAATGTTCCAGCCTGTGTGGTGCTCACAGCTATCCCATGCCGTCTATAACCTGATATAGTGAACATAACTTTTTAACTTTTTGTTTGACTTCATGCGTTAACTCTCATTAAAAGAGTTTTTTTTGTAGTTATTTATTCCATTAAGACTTTTTTTTAAATAATTAAGAGATTTTTTGATGATTATAGGTATTTTGCTTGCCTTTTTTAATTAGGTGATTTTTTTTTCAATATCTTAAAATAAAATTTTAAAGTCTGTCAGAATTAAATATTGTTAATTCATGTTTTCACGGGAAAAATGCAAAATTTCCGGATTTCTCGGCTCGGGAATTTTCTGAGAAAAACCCTAACCGCAATACGTCCACTCACCTTAGATTGTTAAATGCGTTTTAGACGTCTAGCGTTGCCAATAGGATGATGGGTGTGCAACGAGGGTTCAGCCGTTGACTCGCTTCCACAACCTCAAATATGTTCTTTAGGGTCCCCATTGTCGACTTTCTTGTTGCCGTCTCGAGAGTCCTTCTCCTGCGACGATTGCCTCCGCGAGTCTAGGCTTTATTAAACGCTTCATAACTTCTGCTGGAACTCCGTCGGGGCCGGGCACCTTTTCGCTGTAAGGGCTAAGTGCTCTGAGTTAGGTCAACCCCAATGTTTTCGTCGTTTGGTCTTGCATCGTGTTCAGGGAATAGGGTTGTTACAATATTCCGCATTTTTTTATTATCCATCTTCGTATTTCGGATTTTCATTCCAAGCTTTGCCATTACGACCTTGTATTCAAATCCCCGGGGATCTTTGGTGGTGGTCAAATCCCCGGGGATCTTTGGTGCACTATCGCCTTTATCGCATGCAATAACGTCTGTGTTTATTCTCGGCCCCTTAATCCTTGCCAGTGCATTATCACATCCCTTAGCAATAAAGGAGATGATGCGATTTTCTTTAATTTGGGGCATTGCCGCTGGGTTCAGATTCCTGCGTATATCGGTCGATCTCGGCAAGGAACAGAGATGGTTCTAGCTTGTTCACATTCCAGTTGCAAATTGCTTGCCTACATCATTTTTCTGGCATAGCTTCTCTGGATCGAAAAGAGAAGTCGATGTACTGGGTGTTGTTGTTGTAGCCACATTTGCATGTGGAGATGGCGATCCTCGTCAAGCTCTTATAAGCGAGCAAACTCATTCCGGACTATACGTCCGATCACCCCGGGAACATGAGAGCCATTGGTTATTTAAAGGCGCCACTAACTCGCCTTGTCATATCAAGAATCATAGGCACTCAGTATTTAAGTAAGAGTCGGTGCCATTCGGCCTCTCATTGAGACTCTCCACTCCATAGCGCTGATTGTCCACGATTGCAGTTGCACCTACTCCGTATGGAGCATTCCACTATCCGCAACCTGTAGAAGCGCCCGGTAGCTCCCAGCTAAGCTTTTCGTGATAACGAAAAACACCACACAAATTGGAGCTCAAAGTCCCAGCCTGTGTGATGCTCATAGTTATCCAGTGCCGGGTCGATGTACTGGTGATCACTTGCAGTGTATGTCTGCCTGCCAGTTGTCGATCCTATCTGCGATTCTCTCTGACAAAAGTATTATGTCGGCAATTGTGCCTTCACATTCGTGGCGTCTGAATGTAGGATCGCTCCCGTCCTTGCTGCCATCTGCAATGTCATTTTACCTCTTGATTTGGTCAATTGTTGGCCCCACTCTACTGCTCGGGAGTTTAAGGCGCCTGCCACTATATGGTTGTCCTCAGCCCCGATGATATAATAGGAATTCATCAATAGCATCGCTGGGGGTAAGGTAACAACCAAACAGCATAAAATCTATAAGCTTTACCCACACGAATCCCTTACCCTTTCCACTTTTTATGGGCTGAATAGTACTGCTGGTTAGAATCCATATAGCAGTACTTTTAGTTCCATCTTCGATCAAGAACTCTTGGGTAATTTCTCTAGTTTGCTCGCTTGGTAACTTTTGATTTGAAATACGTTTTCCCCACTTTTGTGAGCATTATGTAAAACTACGCAATTTTCCTTCTCACTTTTTCTTTTATAAATTAACAATTTAGCTTGAGTGTTTAAATCCATTTTTAACACCATAAAACTCCATTTTAGGCATTTTTTTTGTCATTCATTATTTTTGCTTAATTGCGGGTGCGTTTAATACATTTCCTACCCAATTTCATTGACAAATTTGAAAATATTTACTAAGCACTTTTTTGTAAAGCAAGCAATGTTTGAAGAGTAAGCAAAATTTTATTGTGAATTCATGGCAATAAGCATGAAGGTTAAGAACCACCATATAATAATAAATGATAAGCTTAATTTTTTTAAGAAGGTCATTTTGATTTTGGTAAAAAACCATTATTGCATAAATAAAATATGTTGTTTTGCTGTATTATTTTCCTATGTAGGGAAAGAACCTAATTGCTAAATATATGAAGCTTGCATTGAGCACAATTTGAGTGATTCCTGGGCTGTCTTTATGCCAGAGTAAAGGCTAAGTGCAAAAGATTAATGATTAAATTGTTTACCTAAGAAACCTTTTGCTTATGAATCGTTTTCCGGAATGTGGTTTTCCAACTTTGAGCTGTTTAATCACAAACAACAAATATAAGCGCAATTTTACAATGTCGATCATAAATACGTGCAGATAAATTAAATTGTAGAGGTTAATAACTTTTATAGCAGGGGAAGTATTTATATTACCAAAACTGATGTGTGAACCGGTTTTAAATATGAAAACTTCCAGTCTATATTTGTTCTAAACTTAATAAAATAATTTACATATTTCCCATGCCCATAAAACAATCTCTTATATCATATTTGAAAAAGAAAAAAATAAATACAGCTGGACATTGTGTAAGCAGTTGCTTTTTTTCATTCTACAGCAAAAACCTTTCAACATTTCAAAACCTTGTTGTTTATTTAAGACTTTATTGAAACAATTTGAGTTTGTATCCATGCAAATATCATAAAACCTAAACTTGAGCAATGTTATACAAGTTTTGGTTTCTGAATAAACTTTGGAATAATTTTTGTTTTGCCGCACCACGTCAAGAATAACCTTCAGTTTGTTTTTCACTTATGTCGCTGAAACTTTCAAAGAGTGTTCTCCAATTTGTTTAAAACTTGAATTGCCTTATCAATATTTCCAATAATGCTGTTTCTTAGAAAATGTTGTTATTCACATGCTTTCGTTTTGTTGTTTTTTTAATTTTTCTTTCTAGTTCCCGATTTGACTGATTTATCCGCTGATGCTTTGCAGCATAAGCGAAACTCTATGAAAACTGAATTATCAGATTCCATCAAAGATTCTTGCCTTCCAAAGATGCTGTGCGAAATGGCAGCTAAACCAGAATACACATTAACGGAGAAGGAAAAGGATCTAATGAATTTAATAAGGTAAACATAACCAATTGAAGGGATTATAATTTAAATAAAAAAGTATAAGCAGACATGAAAAGAGTCTTTTATTCTCTTTACAAGTCATAGAATGCAATAAAGTCTTTACTAATTATGACATATAGTGTGATTTAAACATACAGAACTCGATAACATGAAATCATTCTAGTTTAAAAGAAAAAGAGTAAAAGCGTGCTAAGTTCGGTCGGGTCGAATCTTGGGAACCCACCACCATGGATTCTACTAAAAATTTATAGAAAATAAATTTAGTTGAAAGGTATAATTTTATTTTACATACCAAACTTCTGTCAAACAAGCAAACATTAAAGCTTCTAGAAACGGAACAAGGATGATTGAGAAACCGGTTTATCTGGGAGCAATATCAGGTTATAGACTGAGTTGGGCCATATTTGGCACAGTTATTGAAAGTTGTAACAGAACACCGCACGCTCAATTGCCCCTACAAGCCAAAATTGCGGCTTGTAAGGGCTGAAGAAGGAAAATCGGTTTATATGGGAGCTATATAAGGTTATAGATCGCTTTAGACCGTACTAGGAACAGTTGTTGGAAGTCATAACAGAACACTCTGTGCAAAATTTCAGCAAAATCTCACAAAATTTGCGGCTTCCAGGGGCTCAAAAATTTAAATCGGGATATAGGTTTATATGGGGTTAAAAACCGATTTGGTTCGTACTATGCACAGTTGTTGAAGGTCTTAACAGAACACCACGTGCTCAATTTCAGCCAAATCGGACAAAAATTACGGCTTGTAAGGGCTCAATAAGAAAATCGGGAGATCGGTTCATATGGGAACTATTATAGCAGTAGTTCTACTATTACAGCAGTAGTACTGCAATTTCAGAGTAGCAGGCTTACTACTGAAAACTCTGTTGACCGTGACTGCGCCTCAAATGGTCCATCCGCTTAGTCCAATTTTGGCATACTCTTTCCAACATTTCGTCCGGTATTTCACGAATAAATGCTTCAATATTGTCTTCCAATTTGTCAATTGAAGCGGTCTTGTCTGTATATACATGAGCTTTAACATAGCCCCACAAAAAATAGTTTAAAGGCGTTAAATCGCACGATCTAGGCGGCAAATTGACCTGTCCCGAATGTGAAATAAAATATTCTTCGAACTCGCCTCTCAATAAATCCATTGTTACGCGTGCTGTGTGGCATGTGGCACCGTCTTGTTGAAACCACATGCCATGCAAGTCAAGCTCCTGCATTTTAGATAAAACAAGTTGGATATCATCTCACGATAGCGTTAACCATTCACAGTTACTTAATTCCACCAGCCCATAAACTTCACCAAACTGTGACTTTTTCTGGATGTATAGGTAGCTCTTGGAATGTTTTTGGCTGATCTTCACTCCAAAATCGACAATTCTGCTTATTTTCGTATCCATTGAGCCAAAAATGAGCTTCGTCCATAAAATGGTGATGAAATTTCTTAACGGAGCACGCATTTGGATAATAAAATTCAAAAATTTTGCAAGCGTTATTCATTTGTAGGACGATTCATGGTTAAATTATAGACCAAACTGAAAATGCTTGGCAGTGAAACAAAATACAAAACGTGCGTGTGCTGTTTAAACCAGTATTGGCAAAGAGATAATAGCTAAAAAATCACCCTTTATATACATCGTCCGATTCACTTTTTAAAGGTCCTAGTAAATAAAATTTTGCACAGGTTTGGTCGAAATTTTATACGCATTCTTTTAGAAATTTATCCTATTCACTTTTATAACGTAGGTATAAGGTATTACACAGTCGACACTTTCCGACTTTTACCCTACCTTACTTGTTCACGGATCGGAGATGCAAATGGAAAAGGAAAGCCAAAGATAACAACACACACCAACCACTATGGGACGCGTTTCGTCTTTGGTTAGAAGACTTTTCAACCATATTAGGTGTGATGGCTTTATGGGCCGTGCGTTGGAATATTGTATTTGAATCGTATTAATAGCGAAAACGCATCTATGATACAATTAACCACACTCGACAACCCTGTCTATTAGCTGTACTTTTCCTAATGCATGTATTTTTGTGTAATGACAGACATGCTCGAAAATTTTGAGCTTTGTACCAAATTTGAGTTTTTTCTCACTCACAGCTTTAAAGGCTATGCGAATTAACATTTTAAACATAGTGGTCACCATTTGAGTGAATGAGTCGGTGACACCCATTCATTCGTTTAGGTTTCACAAAAGTTACTGATCTTGGGAGACAATTACATAGTATTACATTGTCGACACTTCCCGACTTTTGTCCCACCTTACTTGTGCACTTATTAATCCTTTAACCACTAACCCAAAAACTTGCAAATCCGAGCCATAAAATCCAGCAAAATGGCAAACAAACAAATATTCTAATTTACTCCATAATACCAGCGAGCGTTTTTATCACTCTTATTCGCATGCATGACAAAAATTACAGTTGCTGGTTTATTCGATTCGTTCAATCGTTTCTTCATTCAAACGCGTTTAAAGGTCGCTAAATCGATTTCTTTCGAGTACACAACGAATGAACGACAAAAATAAAATAAGTGGTCTACACTCATAGCAAAAAATTTGCTGAAAATTGCAAACACTGTCTGCTGAATATTAGTAGTTAATTTTGCCGCTATTGTAGCAGTACTTCTGCAATTTCAGAGCAGCTGGATTACTGCTGAAAAGTCTGTTTTTTGATAAAAATGACTGCTGCTGCTTAATTATGAAGCGGATGTTAGAAGAAAATATAAAATAAAAATATAAATGTGTGTTTCAATGGATGTTTAAAATCACAACTGAATGTCATTTACACATTAGTACACTCATAGAAAAAAGTTTGCTGAAAATAGCAAACACTGTCTGCCGAATATAAGTAGATAATTTTGCTGCTATTGTATCAGTAGGTTTGTTTTTACAGCAGTAGTTCTGCAATTTCAGAGCAGCAGGCTTACTGCTGAAAAGTCTGTTGTTTGCTGAAAATGACTGAAGAAACAAGTAAGAGCGTGCTAATTTCGGCCGGCCGAATTTTCAGAACCCCCACCTTGGATTCTGCTAAAAATGTATGCAACATAAATTTAGTTGAAGGCCATAATTTTATTCTACATACCAAACTTCCGTCGAACCAGCAAAAATTAAAGCTCTAGGAACCGAATAAGGATGATCGGGAAACCGGTTTACATGGAAGCTATATCAGGTCAGGACTAATTTGGACCTTATTTGGCACAGTGTTTGGAAGTCGTCACAGAACACCGCTTGAAAATTTCAGCCAATTTGGAAAAAAATGCGGCTTGTAAGGGATAAAGATATCAAATCGGGAGATTGGTTTTCATGGGAGCGATATCAGGTTATGGACCGATTCGAACCGTACTTGGCACAGTTGTTGGAAGTCATAACGGAACACCACATGCAAAATTTCACCCAAATCAAAAAAAAAAAAAAAAAAAGGAAAGGCAAAAGTCGGGCGAATACCGTACACACAGAGTATACGTAATACTTTTAATATATATCACTTATATCCAAATTTTGTCAAACTTTAATTTTGCATACATATTGAAATATCAAATAGAACCTTCTACGATTTTTTTACGATGCTACGAAAATTGTGGCTTCTACTGGCTTAAAAGTCGAAACGTATAAATGGGAGTTTTATCTTAATCTGATTCGATGTTGATGAAATGCATACGAATTGGGATGTCAATTAAAACATCTCATGAAAATTTTCTACCGATCGGACCAAAATTGTAGCTACTACATCCTCAAAAGTCGAAACGCATGAAAGATATATATGCAAACTTTACCTAAATCTGGTTCGATTTTGATGAAATTTTTTGCATGTAGTGCGACGTCAAATAAAACATCTCCTTGAAAATTTTTTAAGGATGGGGCCAAAATTGTTGCTGCTACTGCTTTAAGGGGGCATAGATGAAATATATATATATATACCTGCCAAATTTAGTAAAGATTGGACCAAAATTGTGCCTTTTACAGCCTTAATAGGTCAAATCGGATGAAAGTTATATGCGGGAGCTATATCTAAATCTGAACCGATTAAGACGTATTAAGACGTCACACGAAACATATCATGCCAAATTTTGTAAGGATCGAACCAAAATTGTGGATTCTACAGCTTAAAAAGGGCACATCGGAAGAAAGATATATATGGATGCTATATCTAAATCTGGACCGTTTTTTTCAAAATCAATAGCGTTCGTCCTCGTACCAAAAAAGAGACTTATGAAAAATTTTGTGCAAATCGGACAACAAATGCGACATGTGCCTTGATTACAAGAATACATGGACATAGCTAAATCCAATCAGGAAGTGATTCTAAGCCGATCCGTATACTTATCGATGGGTCTAGCTCTTCTCCATCTTAGCTTTGCAAACAAATGCACAAATCTATAATACCCTGTACCACAGTGGTGGTACCTATATCAGGTTATTGACCGATTTGAACCGTACTAGCCACAGTTGTTAGAAGTTATAACAGAACACTACATGCAAAATGTCAGCCAAATCGGAGAAAACTTGCGGCTTCCAGGGGCTCAAGAAGTCAAATATGGGAGCTATATCAGGTTATAGACCGATTTCGACCATACTAGGCACAGTTGTTGGAAGTTGTAACAGCACATTGCATGCAAAATTTCAGCCAAATGGGACAAAAATTTGCGCCTTCCAGGGACTCAAGAAATCAAATCGATCGGTTTATATGGGAGCTATTTACAAAGTAACAATTTGACACACACACAATTTTTTGTCTACTCAACTCGTCTTGAAAGTTTAAATCAATTATTATTTATTTGTGGGTTCGATTCCAACCAGAGGCTTTGATCTGTCGCTGGTGTGGTGTCATAATGGACTGAAAGTGAGTCTGTAAAAGACTGCCAGACTGACCTAATATATGCATATACATACTACCATCTACGATTCCTTTAAGCCAAGTAAAAAACATCTGTGATTTTATCTGAAAAGATTTAACATGTAATAGCGTGCTAATTCCTTCGAAACTTAGTGTGCTTTCGACAGACGGACGGACATGGCTAGATCGACTTAAAATTTGACAACGATCAAGAATATACATACTTTATGGAGTCTTAGACGCATATTTCGAGGTGTTACAAACGGAATGACGAAAAACATAGTTATTTAGTCCGTTTTGTTGAATATTAAAATATACCATCATTCTACATATAATGGTGCATAACTTAAACCTTTCATTCGGAAATTTTACCTTTACTTCCTATATGTTGCCACGCAAGTAATCTATGAGTAGCATTTTAAAGGCATTGGACTTTCAAAACCTGTCTTAAACCACTTAAAATGTTTTTTCCCACTCATGTACTTAGATTAAAATCTACACCTGGTTCTTACACAAGCCCAACTAGAGTACATTTCATTTTCATTTTTGATAGAGAAGCAAAAACACCTGTTGTTAAGTATGCATTTGCTAGGAAATGAAATTTCCAGTGATCCATTATAAGCTGTTACTAAGATTAATGAATTAAAAAATAAATATATACAAGAATATATACATTAATTGAATAAAGATACAGCTTGGTAATACAGAATTCAATTAAAAAAAATTAATACAATTTACCTCATACGAATAACTGAATGTCTACAATGAAAAATAAATTGTCCTAATGCCACATTTAGTAACGTTAGGTAAAAAGATAACTTTTTTAATAACTTTATATAGTATTCTATGGTTATAATGTGTTTTTGGTTTACAATATATCTATTTTATTCTCTTTTTTATTCTTATATAATGTAATAACATTTGAATGCACTTATATTGTAACTACAAAACAATGAACAAGAGTTTATTGACACACAAAATTGATTTTAATTAAATGAAATCCCTGACTAAAATGCACATCACTTGAATAACAAATTTCAGCGCTACAGAATTTTTTGGTTTCAATGCAATATTAATTTTCAATGCAATAAATGTCATCAAAATCGAACCAGATTTAGGTAAAGTTTCCATAAAGATCTTTTATGCGTTTCGACTTTTAAGGCTGCAGTAACTACAATTTTGGTCCGATCGGTACAAAATTTTTCATGAGATGTTTTAATTGACATCCCAATACGTGTGCATTTCATCAACATCGAATCAGATGTTTCGACTTTTATACGTTTCGACTTTTAAGGCTGTAGAAGCCACAATTTTCGTAGCATCGTAAGAAAATCGTAGAAGGTTCTACTTGATATTTCAATAGGTATGCAGTCTGCAAGTCTGACTAAATTTGGATATAAGTGATATATATTGGGTTGCCCAAAAAGTAATTGCGGATTTTTCATAAAGTCGGCGTTGAAAAATTTTTTCACAGCTTGTGACTCTGTAATTGCATTCTTTCTTCTGTCAGTTATCAGCTGTTACTTTTAGTTTGCTTTAGAAAAAAACGTGTAAAAAAAGTATATTTGATTAAAGTTCATTCTAAGTTTAATTAAAAATGCATTTACTTTCTTTTAAAAAATCCGCAATTACTTTTTGGGCAACCCAATATTAAAAGTATTACGTGTACTCGGTAGTGTAGGGTTTTATATAGTCGGCTCCACCCGACTTCTGCCTTTCCTTACTGGTTTAATATTTGTTTTGTTATGATTAAATGCAAAATATTGCTTTTTTTATCAAGTAGATATTAAGTCGTGTGCTTAAAATGCCATACCACCCTGCAAGCAATCCTCTTGCTTATTTAGTTTTCTGAAAATGTGCCCCAATTTGTTGGTTTTGTAGTGAATTGAATACATTTAACCCCAAAATAGTAATATAAGGCCCGAAAGTAAAATGAAAATATACCCCCTAAAATCGGATATTGTCCGTCTGCAGACCATTGGGTAATCTGTTTCTATTATAAATAGAACAAAAAAACAGCATTTGACTGGTTAGATCGCGATTTCGTTTGGAACCACCGAAACTCGTCGATGCTCTTACTATTATTTGCGCCCCAATTTAATTTGAACAAGGGAAAGCGTACGAAGTTCGGCCGGGCCGAATCTTGGTAACCCACCAGCACGGATTGTGCTAAAAATTTCTACAATATCAAAAATTATACAAAATAAAATCGGACAAAAATTTCGGATTCCAGGCGCTCAAGTGTCAAGTCAAATCGGGAGATCGGTTTATATGGGAGCTATATCCAAATCTGAAACGATATGGCGCATTTGCAATCCGCAACGAATTCATCAATAGTAAGTATCTGTGCAAAATTTAATGCGGCTAGCTTTACGCGTTCGACCCTATCGTTATTCGACAGACGGACATGGCTATAGCGACTCAGAACGTCGATCAAATGTATATATATATATATATATATATATATATATATATATATATATATATATATATATATATATATATATATATATATATATATATATATATATATATATATATATATATATATATATATATATATATATATATATATATATATATATATAGTTATATATATTATGGGGTCTTAGACGAATATTTCGAGGTGTTTCAAACGGAATGACTACATTAGTAAAGATGTGGATTTATTTGAGGAAAACGTTAATTGACACCAATGGCTGCTTCAAAAAAGGTCCTAAAAAGAAAAAACAGGTACCAAAATGTTGTTGTTGTTCTCCATACACCTGTTTGGGTCATATTTTTGTTTTTTTGGATATGGGGTGCAATTTCGTGGGATAAACTTCATGCCACAAGTTTCAACAAGTTAGCTATAGGACTTATTCAAGTCACAGAATTCGTATAAGCTGCAGTTGTATTTGACAAAATTAGCTAATTTTTGTGCTCAAAAAGTTTAGCCCGCCCACAGATAAATGGACTTTTCCATAGGTCATTTAAAGTAAATAAAATTTAAGGCAATTTTTAAAACACAAAAAATGGTCATACTTATACTATTTTCTAACATTGATTTATGAAAACTCGTATTTCATTTAATGAGAGTGATTTTGTTTTTAATTTGTTTTGATATTTGTTTAATATTGGGTTGCCCAAAAAGTAATTGCGGATTTTTCATATAGTCGGCGTTGACAAATTTTTTCAAAGCGTGTGACTCTGTAATTGCGTTCGTTCTTTTGTCAGTTATCAGCTGTTACTTTTAGCTTGCTTTAGAAAAAAGTGTAAAAAAGTATATTTGATTAAAGTTCATTCTAAGTTTTATTAAAAATGCATTTACTTTCCTTTCAAAAATCCGCAATTACTTTTTGGGCAACCCAATATTAAACAAATATCAAAACAAATTAAAAACAAAATCACTCTCATTGAATGATATACGAGTTTTCATAAATCAAGCTCGAACCTTATCAAGATCCCCATTCATCTTCAATGTTCACACTTTTATTACAATTGCTAGATGGCCTATGTTAAATCACTTTGTATAATTGTTTTAACATTTTTATTTAATTTCCCGCCATAATGCCGGTTGACTACATTGACTATCTCGCACTTGAATAGAAGGTAATTGAGGTTTGAGTTCGCTTTTAATTGCTATAAAAGTGATGAACACAAATTGTATACTTAGAATACTAAATATGACATCTAAAATGACTTCAATAGAAAACACACTGAGAGAAAAATATAGAAAATGCAAATGTACGCAGAAAACAAAGCAATTATGTTTGCGAAAGCAGAGTCTTTTACTCTATTATCTATGGATCACATTCGTCAGTGGCATTCGGTAAAAAAAATACTAATTGAATAATCGGTACCCCGATATAAATTCTTGAGACCATAGAATTGATCCCAATTTGATTGTTAACAAATAATTCAAATACAAACTGAGTTAATAGGGGTAAATTTTTAGCAGAACGCACTTCTGGTGGTTCAAATGAACTTATCATCAACCCTAGATGTCTAAGTCTTCTGTCTATTGCGTTCTGCAACTTCCGTGTCTCTTCGACCAAAATGAACACGATAACACGATTTTCAACAAAATTTGTTAGTCTCTAAATAATATTTTTGTTATGTGTATTTTTTAATGATATGTTATATAATGTATTTTTTTATTCTTACGTCTATAGATACATATATCTTCATAGACTAATTTAAACACACATATATGCAAACAACATTGATATTTAACTAGGATTTAAGTGCAGTATAATTTTTATAAGTTGGGTTTGATAGCTGCCATATAAACCGATCTTTGGTATTGACTTCTTGAGCCTCTAGAAGGCCCAATTTTCGTTCGATTTGACTGAAAAAGAAAAAAACTGTAAAATTTAATGATCTCTCTCCTGGCAGAGCCCGGCCAGGATTCGAACTTGGGCACACGCAGCAACAGCGTGAACTATAGTAATCAGCTCAAAATTTAAGTACACTAGCGGGTACCCCATCAGGGCCTGGTTTAAAAGAGCATTTTAGAGCTTTCAAGTTCTTAGAAACGGTATTCGAGGCATACTTATTAAAGAGGATTGAAGAATCTCGTACGGATATTCAGAATTGATATCCTACGTTTTATCAGAATATGTCGAGGCAAAAAAGTTTGCGAACATGTTACAAATTTCTTTATTTCCTTCGGCGATTGGTCAACTATGTTAAAGGTTTTTAGGAAGAATGCAATATCATCGCTTCGAATTAACAAATTTATATTTTTTTTTTGGATTTGATTTTACTCGTTGCTTCATGGAGCATAAATAATAACGGTAGACAATATTATTTTCGGTATTATATTCCGACCTAGAAACACAAATCTAGATTTTTTTTGTCGTAAAATTTTAACATAAAGAAAAAAACCAGTGATCGGAATTTAGACAAAAGGAATTTAATTACATAGAAAAAAAATTCTAATCATTTTTCTTATTTCGTTTATTTCAGATCATCCGCAATGTCTTTGGCCATGAATGGCTCGCCCAGTAAATGGCATTTTGCAGCCCATATGGGAGAATTGTTACGATATACCGGTGATAGCATGAGTGGACCCATAGGTTGTGCCAATCTGTGGCCCAACTGTCCCATTAGTTCAAAGAAATTAATGAAACTATCCTATAAAGTGAAGCTGTAAGTGCTCAAACCATGGAAATCTCAAACAAATGGAAATGTCATTTGGAAAGCAAAAGCAAAAAAGGAAAATGTGATTTAAAGTCGCATAATTGACCGAAAAGCCCTCAAAACCTTAAGCGCAAAAACGTTCATAACTAACTCAAGAGAACCAGTTGCGGAAAAGTTCTTTCCAGAGCCATTTTTGATTAATAACCAAGTCAGCTCGTACCCATTCTTCACACCACTTCATTTGAATTTTGTCAAGTAAATTGTTTTCATTGCTTTCCCCTAAAATCCATTCATACTTCATAGGACTTTAATGTCTGCGAATAATTTTGCGGGTTTTCATTAATTTATGCGTATTTTAATTGTAAATATTTTTTAAGTTTTAGCTTAATTTTGGCAAAAAATTAAAGCCGCTATTGCGAATGAAATTAGAATTTTTTGCACACTAGTCTAAACTGCTTTTGGCTACTTAAATCGAGTTATTATTAAGTGGTCTTAATTTTTTTGTATGTATGTAAATACATTTTTATCGAGACTTTTATTTTATAAAAAAGCGTGAATATTAACTATTGTTAACTATTGTTTTGTAAATAAAGAATAATAATAAGAACGATAATAATATACAATAAAAAACAGATTTTTTTGATATTTCAAAGGGAAGCCAGAAAACCAAGGTTAGCCTTTGTAGCTACTATACGAGGGCTGCTGGAGGCAACCGTGGCTCAAAGGTTTACATGTCTATTAGATAAAGAAGCGGTGGTTATCCCCTTATCAATGCAGGCTACATTTGTGAGGTATCCTGCCACTCTAACTATGCGGCACGCTGCTCGCACTCGGCATAAAGAATGAGGCCCCTTATCATTGAGCTTAAATTTTATTCGATCGCGATGCTTTAAGATACAGTTATAAGATCGAGGTGAATCGTGAATCTGTGCATATGAGCCCAAAACAAAACAATAATAAATTTCCCTAAATCGTTTTTTAGATGGTTTGATAAGGTTACCACATTTGTTTTTTTTTTTTTTGTAAATATTCACTAGATGAAAAAAAAGTTATAGCGAAACGAACACTTTTCATCAATATTTTCCTCTTATTTTTTGTATATGAAGTTTCACCGCGAAAACCGAATATAGTACCAACCTTTAGGAGAAATTCGAAAAATGAACAAAGGAAGACGAATTATTGTTCACCATGACAATACCAGCACACACACATCGGCTTAAACCACCGCTTTTTTGACCGGCCAAAACGTCGAATTGATTGGTCATACGCCGTACAGCCCTGACTTGGCAGCCAATGATTTCTTTTTATTTCCGCACATAATGTTAAAAATGTGGGGTCAATGAGTTTCGTCGCCAGAAAATGCTGTTAAAGCGTTCAATAACCATGAACTGGGGGTGTCTCAAACGGAGTGGAAAATAAATCATGCTGGAGGACCAATAAAACCATTTTGATCATAAAAATTCGATTTTTTATTATAAGGCCAGATTTGTATAAAGCATGGTAATATGGTGTTTCGTCATTAATCGGACCTCACCTAATGTAAAAAAAACTACATCTTAGGAATGAATATGGATGGATGCATTGAGTTTGAGTAATTTTTTTTTTTTTTTACAAATTTTCTATAAGCTCTTTGCTATTCTTTGAATGGAATGCGCTGAATATGATCTCCAGCCAGAATGTGTTCGAAAAATCACGATAAGATTTAAAAAATCAAAATATAAGAGAGCAAACAGACATTTTCTAAGCCCATCTCTTCTGTAACTGTTATTTCATATCGAAACCACAGGTCCATTAATACAAACACACTTAGCTTTGAAAACACTTTTCGGCACGCAATAATCACGTATTCCAATGGCATAGCAACCACTTACCCAGCCTTTCGCAGATGATGTTTTATTGAAGCTGTTGATTTTTTTTCTGGACGTTGCTAGCAAATTTGTTTCGGATTTTCATCTATTATAACAATCAACATGTCATTTTACCACAATTATTGTATTTTATAGCCAATTATAGTTGGAGGGAGCAGTAGCAACCGGCAACCATACCATCTATGTTTTATGCAAATCATTACAAATGCTCTACGCCGGCAACTACTCGTAAATAGTTAGACACGCTATGCAAGGTTGGAGTAGTTACTTCCCTTCGAATAATTATTTTATTAAAATTGTTTTAGAATAGAACAACAAAAAAAAAAAAATAAATAACAAAATCACAACGCTAACAAGTGCCTAGAATTTTAAAATATTTGGCTCGAAAAAAATAACATCCAAGTCAGCATAGCGTGCTACAAATACTTTTTGTTATAAAAGTGGGTTATTGGAACAAAAAAACTTCAGTAAAGCGGCAACTAAGCCCTGCAAATATGTGAGGAGCTATACCGGATTCATGTAATCTCCATATTCAATTCAACTGACACTAGGCTTTGGGTGTAGCATAAACTGTGAGTGAGTGTATGCGTGTTTCATGGTAGTGCCTGTAATAAGTGCTGCTCCATAATTATGAACTAAGCAATTTACTTTTTTAGCTGGAATTAAATCTTTAGACTGATCTTGCTAGGGTTGAAAGTTATAGAAGGTCAAAAATTTTGAGGTTTTTGTTTTTTTAAGTGCCTACAATTACTATTGTAGTTGCAGTTATATGATCTAGCCATGCGTGTAAGCAAGGGCAGCTGTTTGTCACTAGAGCTCAACACAAACAATTTCTTATATGTTAAATTACCCAAAACTCATAAATGTGGACTTGTTTAAGTATGACAAAACTGTTCAAATACATAGGTCTCATTATATTTTTATATGATATCGTTTCATAAAAATGGCAAAAATAGGAATTTTTGGGTTTCGAAATTAAAAATTATTGTAAAGAATGAAATGCGATATTTTTCCTTACCAAGGACAATAATAAATTTATATAGCATACTTTTATCAGAGCCCTATATGGTCACGTCAGGAAATAAGTCCTGTTTGAGCATGCTGGTACGGCCTTTCAGATATTTCGCGTCAATGTGCATGTTGGACCATTGGACCCTTATATTGCTATGGTCGGTAAATATGTCCGGTATGGGAGTGGCGTTTTTGAAAACAGGGTAAGGGGAGGGTTCGCCCATTAAAGTTTGGATGCTAGATTTACTTCATTCTCTTGGATTTGGTGGTGGATTGAAGTAGCCAAGCTGTTTGCCCCGAAAGTGGATATCAAATCAGATTTATACTCCACTCCCAAAAACCACATTGGAGCTACATATTGTTATAGTCGATATATATATCAGTGTGGTTTAGGGGGAGTTTATGAGGTGAGGCGTCCCTGAAATATCGGCCACAAAACAGATATAGATTTGAGCCTCTTTTTGCCATATTTCACAAATATGTCCAGTTTAAGGGGTATGCAGGGTGGGGCGGCCACCCACCTACATAGCCCTGAAAAAGTATCAGCTTCGAGCTACTCTCAAATTTCTTTTATTTTAGCCCCAATTGCCAATGGCCTTAAAATTTTATACCATATTCGTTTTCTATTTGAAAGGAAGAGTTTAGGAGGCGGACCCTGAAATAATATCAGCATAGACCCATAACATCATGAATTCTGAAGGTGGCGAGCAACGCGTTTCGTTAAGATTCATACTAATAAGTTTTTTTGTAATCTATATCTACATTCAAAATCATATTTCAAAGCTATCCAAGTGGTTTTAAATGATCCTTACGTCCTCCTGTATTTATCCCAATTTGATGGAAAAGGTGTTCTGTACTACCCAAGACCTTTTATTGCTGTCCTGTTCCTAGTACATTGTATTCTCGGTCATCCAACATGACAGTTTAGCGTTGTATTTACTGGGAGGAGAGGGTCCGTCTCTCCGCCGCTAGGAACCAAACCACAATTTATTTGAGTCTTTCATCGTAGCGATCTACTTATCCTGCGGAATCCTTATACCAAGATTAGATTCAAAATGCACTGTCATAGACCTTTCTTTTAATTGACATATTATCCCGATTGGACTACACGTCCTATTGAAGGGTAATTAGTGGGTGGGCCGTATCTAGACTGTGTCCTAAATGTATATACGTAGTCAACTCCCAAAGATCTTTCATTCGATACCCATTTTGTGACGCTGGACATTTATGCCCGTTTTTGAGGTTGGGGAGGACCCATATAAACCTGGATCAAATTTTTATAACATATATGTACTCAGCTCCCAAATATCTTTCGTTTAAATTTGTCCTGTTGGGGGGGTTTAGAGAGAGCCCTCAGAAACGAAAAAATTTATTTTTTTTGTGTCAGATTTGTTTTCTACTTTTGAATACCATTCATTTGATACCCATGTTGCCCAAAGCGGTAAAAGTGTCCTGTTGGGTGGTGTTTTTGGGGGTGGGGAACCCCCCGACACTAAGGGTTACATTTTAATGCCAAGTTAGTACTCTACTGTTAAACACCTTTCAATTAATACCCATATTGCCCAAAGCAGTGAAAGTATCCTCTTGGGGCTTTTTTGGGGTTGGGGGACCCCCTGAAAATTAAGAGTAAATTTGTATGCCATATTCGTACTCTACTCTCAAATACCTTTCATTTGATACCCAATCGGTACATATGTCTGTTCGGGTGGGTTTTGGGATGGGGCGTCCCCGCATGTTATTTCGTGTTTTTGGGGTACCATAAGATGGCATACAAAATTTTGCTTAAATCGGTGCACCCATCTCGAAGATCTGGCGTTTTTGAAAATTGGTGTAAGGGGGAGGGTCCGCCCCCTACTGCAAAGTTGTATGGTGTTGTGATATTGTTCAAAAATCTACCCACAGTTTTATTCAAAAAGTAAAGGTTGCTGCACTGAGAAACAAACCAACCCGACGCGCTAAATTGCTACCTTCTTTGCAAATGGAGATAGGAGAGTGAAATTTGGTATGTAGGTACAACTAAGAAAAATATAATGGGTTGCTAAATAATCTATTAAAAATTCATACATTTTGGTACCGAAATTGGTAACATTTGCTTCGTTCTTTACAGATGGAGGTCTGAAATTTGGCATGAGGATAGAACTAGGAAAAATATGATGGGTTAACAAATAATCTATTCACAACTCGTACATTTTGGTACCATTTGGTACTTTTTTACAGATGAAGCTAGAGGTGTGAAATTTGGCATGTAGTTACAAGAAGAAAATATGTAGTGAGTGACTAAATGATCGAAAATAGTACGAAATAGCTTATCTTCGCATACAGCGAACGGGGACTGTTAAAATTAAGCAATTTGACAAACATTATTGCAGTCTTGATAAAAGTACGACATGAGAAAGAAAACTTTCTAATTGTAATTGGTACCTTGAAAGAATATATTAGGCAACTAAAAGGCATTTTTTCGTATATTTAGTTATTCGAACGTACAAAATTTTACTATCTTAACAGAGTGAGCTAAAGCTCTTGAAATTAGGATACAACTGCACCTTGACTTTAAATTTTCGATAATCAGGAGATTATTTTGAATCCTACATTTAGGTACTAAAACGTAAAAAAAGGTACATTCTTTACGAATTGAGCTAAAGCACCTTGAGTATCTATTGGGCGGTTAGAAGATTTGTTTTTAATTCGTGCATTTAGGTACTAAAGCATACAAAATGGTACTTTCTTAACAGAGTGATCTTAAGTTCTCACAATTGGGATACAGCTTCACCTTGACCATGAATTTTCCGGCAACCAGAAAATCGTACTTTTAGGTACTAAAACATACAAAATAGTTTTTCTTTACGAATTGAGCTAAAGCTCTCAATATTGGGATTCATGTACACCTTGACAATATAAATTGGGCGACATAATGATTTTTCCGATGTATTGTTATTCTTGGTACTATTTGGTTTTTTTTTTGAGGAAGGGAAAGATTTCTGAAATTTTATACGAAATTATTTCAAAACTACATAATCTTATCAACTGAGCGACTACCTAGGTTTTTGGAAGTCCTACACTAAAAATGGGTACTATTCTAACACCGATAGCTCCTGCGACAGTTCGAAAATGATGAGTATACTTTGCAAGTATTTTTAAGGGAGAAAACAATAGTTTAATAAGCAATTTTAACAATAATCATGCGATTTTTTTGAAAATAATTAAGAATCATTAATTATGACAGTTGAAACTTTTCAATCCCTGTAGGATATGTCCTGTGACAGGTAGCTTATTCTCCGGTATATTTGGGGCAATTGACTACACATTTTCCTTAGTGTGGTTTCAATCGCCCACTTTACGCCATTTCGGATTTCATTACGATACCTCTTTCCTAACTCGAGATAGAATTTTTCTAAGGCAGCTCTAATCTTGGGTATTTTTCGTCGTTAATGGGTTAATGCAAAAGATCACATTTTTGTGCTTGTTTTAAACGAAAAGTTATTAAAAGTTTCTCTAAGCCAAAAGCTTCTGGAATTGTTTTGCCAACATTTTTTTATACCCTCCACCATAAGATGGGGGGTATACTAATTTCGTCATTCTGATTGTAACTACTCGAAATATTCGTCTGAGACCCCATAAAGTATATATATTCTTGATCGTCGTGAAATTTTATGTCGATCTAGCCATGTCCGTCCGTCTGTCCGTCCGTCCGTCTGTCTGTCGAAAGCACGCTAACTTCCGAAGGAGTAAAGCTAGCAGCTTGAAATTTTGCACAAATACTTCTTATTAGTGTAGGTCGGTTGGTATTGTAAATGGGCCATATCGGTCCATGTTTTGATATAGCTGCCATATAAACCGATCTTGGGTCTTGACTTCTTGAGCCTCTAGAGCCTCCGATTGGGATAAAATTTGGCACGACGTGTTTTGTTATGATATGTAACAACTCTGCCAAGTATGGTTGAAATCGGTTCATAACCTGATATAGCTGCCATATAAACCGATCTTGGGTCTTGACTTCTTGAGCCTCTAGAAGGCGCAATTCTTATCCCATTGGAATGAAATTTTGCACGACGTGTTTCGTTATTATATCCAACAACTGTGCCAAGTATGGTTCAAATCGGTCCATAACCTGATATAGCTGCCATATAAACCGATCTGGGGTCTTGACTTCTTGAGCGTCTAGAGTGCGCAATTCTTATCCGATTGGAATGAAATTTTGAACGACGTGTTTTGTTACGATATCCAACAACTGTGCCAAGTATGGTTTAAGTCGGTGCATAACCTTATATAGCTGTCATATAAACCGATCTTGGGTCTTGACTTCTTGAGCCTCTAGAGGGCGCAATTCCGATCCGATTTGGCTGAAATTTCGCAAGACGTTTTTTATTGTTACTTTCAACCACTATGTCAAATAAAATACAAGTCGGTTCATAACCTGATATAGCTGCCATATAAGCCGATATGGGATCTTGACTTCTTGATGCCTCTAGAGGTCGCAATTATTATCCGATTTGCCTGAAATTTTGTACGACGGATTCTTTCATGACCATCAACATACGTGTTCATTATGGTCTGAATCGGTCCATAGCCCGATACAGCTCCCATATAAATCGATCTCTCTATTTTGCTTTTTGAGCTCACAAAGAGCGCAATTCTTATTCGAATTGGCTGACATTTTACACAGGTCTCCAACATATAATTTAATTGTGGTCCAAACCGGAGCATATCTTTATATCGCTCTAATAGCAGAGCAAATCTTTTCTTATATCCTGTTTTGCCTAAGAAGAGATGCCGGGAAAAGAACTCGACAAATGCGATCCATGGTGGAGGGTATATAAGATTCGGCCCGGCCGAACTTAGCACGCTTTTACTTGCTTCTTATTAAAATTGTATAGAAAAACAAACGTTTTACAAAATTTCTGCCTAATCGGATGAGAATAACGCCCTCTAGAGGCTCAAAGAGTCAAGATCCCAGATCGATTTATATGGCAGCTATATCAGGTTATATACTTATTTACGCCATACATAGCACAGTTATTGGAAGTCATAACAAAACCCCTCATGCAAAATTTCAGCCAAATCGGATGAAAATTGCGCGCTCTATTAGCTCAAGAAGTCAAGATCCAAGATCGGTTTATACCAGATTATGAGCCGATTTGAATCATACTTAGTACAGTTGTTGAAAGTGATACCAAAACACCATGTGCAAAATTTCAGTCAAAGGGTGTAAAGGTATAAACATTTCATCAAAATACTGAAGCTGATTCGCCTAAACCATCACTATAACATTAAGATAAGACAACCCCATTTTGAAGGCTTGATGCAAGATTAGGATCGAATGCAATTTCACAGTAAAAGAAGAATTTTGGCAATTTACGTTTTAAAAATATGTGGGGTGGGCCCTTCCAAAATAAAATCCTGTCAGCTATATCAACTCATATTTGAGCAAAATTTCAAGCGGCTAGCTTTACTCAGACAGACAGACAGACGGTCAGATGGATAAAATGTCACGACGATTACGAATTTATATACTTCATGGGGTTTTAAATGAATAGATGAATATTTGGAGGAGTTACAAACGGAATGACGAAATAAGTATACCCCCATCCTTTGGTGGAGAGTATAAAAATTAATGGCGATAAGCCTACACTAAAAAAAGGGACCCAATGGTTGAGTAAAAATAAACTACTTTCGATTAAAGTTGAACTGCATATAGCCCTAAAGACAATTTTATTCCTTTTTAGCTAATGCATTTCAAAAATATAGTTACATCATATGAACTTCGTTATGGTTTAAAGTTAAATAAATGAAAATATATTATTCTTTTTTCAGTGTATATGATGAACTATCTTCCAAGATAATTTGAACTGCACTCAATACAATTGATGGTATATAATGTTCGAAATTTTGACTGTGTGTTTATACATCTGTAACACACTGTACAAACATTTGCAAAATCTCTGCATCTATTTCGGTCAATTTTAAGTAATACAAATGAAATATTTTTTTTAATTGTAGATGTACTATTTATTCTCATATTAATCATTTATTTTAATAATATACTAGCTGAACCCGGCCCGCTTCGCTGCGCTGGAAGCTTGTTACGGTTTGATTGCCTATTCAAATAATTTCTATCTCCTAATAGATGGCGCTGAATTTGTTGTTGGTGATGCTCGCTGTTGATACCCATCACATTGTCATCATTTGGTAGGCATCTTCGGTTTACCCATGCCAAAAATTTTCAGCACTGGATATTCCTTCAGTAATAGTTGCGACAATATCCATTTAAGACTTTAGTACAAAAACTTACGGCCTAGACCACTAACTATATTTTTTCTTGTTATACCCTCCATCATATACTAATTTCGCCATTCCGTTTGTAAACTATCAAAATATTCATCTGAGACCCAACAAAGTATATATGTATATTTTTGATCGTCTTGATTTAGCCATGTCGGTCCGTCCATCTGTCGAAAGCACGCTAACTTTCAAAGGGATAAAGCTAGGCGCATGAAATGTTGAATTATTAGTGTAGGTCAGTGGGGATTGTAAATGGGTCATATTGGTCTATGTTTGATATAGCTGCCATATAAACCGATCTTGGACCTTGACCTCTTGAGCCCCTAAATGCTGCAATTCTTATCCGAATTGTCTCAAATTATGTATAAGATATTTTGTTATGACTTCCAACGTCTGTGCTAAGTATGGTTTAAACCGGTTTAAAACTTGATATAGCTCCAATATAAACCGATCTCATAATTTGACTCTTTGAACCTCTAGAGGGCGCAATTCTTATCCGATTTGGGGAAACATTATTGTAACGACTTCTCCTACGACCTTCCACATACGTGGCAAATATGGACTAAATGAGTCCATAATCTGATATAGCTCCTATATGAACCGATCTCCCGATTTAAATTCTTAAGCCACGATAGGGCTCATTTCTTATCCAATTTTGGTTGACATTTTGCACAATGACATCTACTATGGTCTCCAACAGCCAAATCAAGCATGGTCCGAATCGGTTTATAATGACAAATCAAATTGCCATATTAAACGATTCTCAGTGGTAAAGAACCAATTTGCCGGTCTTTATATTAGGTGTGTTGGCGACAGTTCTTAGTAATTAAGCCATGTAAAAATTTGAATATGAAAGTGTTGCCCAGCAGCACGTTGTTTGGACTTATCTAGAAAAAGAAGGGTCTTTGTCGATGAGCTAAAAATGGAGGCCACCTTGATATTAAGGTTTGCAACTGCTCCTATCACACTGAACGTCATAACTTTGGGAGTATGGCGGCAGTGTCCTGTTAGGTCAATATAATTGATCAACTGTTTTGAGGTGAAGTGGTCCGCTAGATATATGAGCAGAATAAAGATGTCATATTCGTAGTCCACAACTTTATACTTTGAATTAAACCCCATTTTGTCATAATTGGTATATACAGCCGTTTGGTGGGCGGCGTCTCACTTCATCTGCCATTTGAGCTTAAATTTGAATGACGCACTCCACTTCAATATCTATCACTTAATCCCCCAATGTTTTAATGGGTCAAAAATTATTGGTGTCGAGTTTAGGACTTTAGGATCATCTATTTAGATTCCTGGACACAAAGTTCAATGTCCTATTCGTAATCTGTAACCAAATAACTTTAATTTGAGGACAATCTAGCTGGCATGGTATTATATTCCCATTTGCGGATGGGGCAACCCCCAATTACTTGGACCTCATTTTTTTTTTGTCATATTCGTTATCTAGTCTCGAGTACCTTTCATTTGAGTAACATATTGATATTTACGTCCAATATGTTTGTTTGGGAAGTTTTTGGGGTTGGACGACTCCTCGCATACTTGTTCCCAATTTTTTATACCATACTTGCTGAACCGGGCCATGTCGGTCCGTCCATCTGTCGAAAGCACGTTAACTTTCGAAGGGATAAAGCTAGGCACATGAACTTTTGCACAAATACTTCCTATTAGTGTGGGTAAGTTGTGATTTTAAATGTGTCATATTTGTCTTTGTTTTGATATAGCTGCAATATAAACCGAACTTGGATCTTGGCCTTTTGAGCCCCTAATCACCGCAATTCTCATTCGATTTGTCTCAAATTTTCTGTGCTAAGTATGGTTCAAACCGGTTTAAAACTTGATATAGCTCCCATATAAACCGATCTCCTAATTTGAGAGGGCGCAATCCTTATGCGATTTGGCTAAACATTATTTTAACGACTTCTGGCAAAAAAAATTACATATAAGATCCATGGTAGAGGGTATGTAAGATTCGGACCGGCCGAACTTTTCACGCTTTCACTTGTTGTCACTCGATTCGTTCGCCAAGTCATTGAAGCTATTTTCCCTTTATAAAATCTGCTGGTTCCAATGACTGGCGAATGAATAAAGTGACAAAACGAAAAAAATGTGTGCTTATCGGCACGCCACTTGGGCTCGACTATAAATAGGAGTATTCTTATCTTTGAGCTAAATTTTCAATCAAATCCGCTCCACTGCGCTTTCGCTTTCAAGACGTAGAAAAATGTCAACTTTCATTGTAACGTAACCTTCAATAGCTCAGACTCTGTGTTCGTTCGTTTAGCCTCCGCCTCTAACAGTTAAGCACAAACTTGGATATTCGCACTCTACTGAATAAATTCTTATCTATGGCAAAGATAGCCATTTAAAGTACCTGAAGCACCTATTGTTAAGGCCCGTCGTGGGTTGGGAAATTTAAAAATAAATTCAGCAAACAACCGCGACGAAATTCCTATACTTTAGTTTCCTTTATTTTAAGGACCGATAGGTTGCCATAACAAAGATAAATGCTGCATGATCAATTTTAACCACTCTGCTCTCTCTGTTCATGTTGGCGTCTCCATTCAGTTGATCCGTTGCAAACAGAGTAGATGGCGCTTATTTAAATGTTATTGCTGCCATCGATAAGGGAAAGGTTTAGATTTTAATACCCAAAATGTTAATCAAATAACTTAAAAGATCTCCGTTTCATGTCGCCCCGGATCCTTGCGCAATCACATATAAGCGACTGAGAATTTGACATTCCTCCCATCTTTGTGAGCTTTTTTTAACATATTGTTATGGGTCTATAGATTTCCCTTGTCTATGCTGCTACTCGCTTGGAGCGGCTTAGCGCCATAACATTGATCATCATGTGTTAGTTGTCTACAACTGACTTTTCTTAATCAAATTAAATTGTCATATTAAACGATTCTCAGTGGTAAAGAACTAATTTGCCGGTCTTTTTATTAGGTGCGGTGGCGACAGTTCTTAATAATTAAGCCATGTAAAACTTTTGAACATGAAAGTGTTGCCCAGCAGCAAGTTCTTTGGATTTACATTACATTATCACATTAGCAGAGAATAACGAAAATGCGAGCTAGCTCAGCCACATTTCAAAATGTATACCAATTGATGGATCAGGTAGCTTATTTACAGTAATATTCTACAAATTAAAATCATCTCTTCCAACAAAATTTTTAAGAAAATTCTAAAAAAATGCCTAAAGTAAGCAAAACAAGTAAAAGGCAACCATAAAAAGTAGCAGCTTTTAGCTTTTACTTGTTTTGTTATGAAAGCATAGCTGTTTAGGAAATAAAAATAAATATTTTTTTTTTTAATTTTTTCTTTTAATTAAAAAAAGAATGTTAAAAAGTTTGAAAAAATTAAGTGCTCGGAGTCGGATTTGAGTCCAAATGGCCAACTTCTTTTCCATATGGTTTTTCAAAATATTCAATTAAATGAACACTTAGCGTAAGAAATAAAAACGTCCGAAAAAAACGGACATGAGTTTATAAGAAGTTTCTACGCAAAGTTCCATGCGGATCGTGATTTCGACTACCTATATTGACTTATAACATGCAGGCGATTGAGAATATTTATACTTCATAGGGTCGGAGATAAATATTTCGAGGTGTTACAAACGAAATGTGGAGATTTAGAGGACAAATGCATTTTACAGGGTGCACCTACCTAGTTTTGAGCCTTAGAATACGAATCTGAAGTCCTTTTCTGGGGCAAAGGCCTCTGGACCCTTTAGCGACCAAAAATGTCCGCTTGGGGTGGACGTGCTCCATATTGTTGTCGTTGGTACTACCCAGAGATTGCCACGAGAATGTGGTAATCACATGTTAATGCCCTCAGGAGTATATTTAATGTGGGCACCATTCACACCCAAGATGTAATGTCGTCAAACTCATCATCATCCCCCTCCTCCTCTTCATTCCAGACTTTGGATAAAAATTGGAAAAAAGCGCAGCAGTTAAGTGTAATTTTTTTTGCCTTTTTATAATCTACTCCTGAATACCTTTCATTTGATATCAATATTGCCTAGTGTTAAGGGGGGTTCAAAATCCTCAAGACCCCGTCGGTTATTCTCGGGTCCAATTTTAAGACACAAGTTTTTACATATGCGTCATCTACTTGCTAATACCTTTCATTTGATACCCATATTGTCCCACCTAGGCAATATGGGAATCAAATGAAAGGTATAAGGACATTTTTTAGTGCCCGGAGTCGAGTCAAAATTGCTTGATTTCGCAGCCATTTAAACGTCATTTGTTTTAGCGTTTTTGAATAATCTTAAAACTCTTTACGGTCTGGATGAAAAATTAACACTATTCACGCATAGCTACCTAAATCACCAAAGTGTAAATTATAAATTTTTTTCTTTTAAAAGGAAGTTGTTCAATCAACACCAAACCTAAGCTGCTTGCCGGTAGGCCGAAATTATATGCACTTTGAAATATGAGCACGTAGCCAGTAGGCTTAGTTGCCCACAAGACATTCATATCTAATTAAGTCGCAGCTCTGACGAAGCGATATCAATCAGGCCTCCGTAGTTGGAACAGAGCCTAGTTTTTTATGCACGTGGCCAACTGGGGTCTTACAAAAATTTTTATTATGTAACCACACAAAAACTAACCAACTAATAAGTCTGTTTTCAAGACTTATGAACTGACTGCTTGTGTTCGAGTTGTTGGTTTAAGCCATCTCAGCCACCGTCTCGAACATTCGCCGCTCTGTCCAACATGGTTGATGGCCTAGCAAATCTATATGGTGCCAAATTTTCTAAGACAAACTTGTTTTCTTAGTGTTGCATGTTAACCGCCTAAAGGTTTTCATGAAAATGTGTTTTTTTTCTGTCTGATACTAGTTTCGTTGTCGGTTGTATGCAATTGCATCATTGCCTTAGTTTTCTTGGATAACTTGCAACTTGTCGTAGCTAGTCGGCCATCGTTTTTTTTTGTGGTTTGCCTAGTTTTGTACTTCTTGGCCTTTTTATACCCTCCACCATAAGATGGGGGGTATACTAATTTCGTCATTCTGTTTGTAACTATTCGAAATATTCGTCTGAGACCCCATAAAGTATATATATTCTTGATCGTCGTCACATTTTATGTCGATCTAGCCATGTCCGTCCGTCTGTCCGTCCGTCCGTCCGTCCGTCCGTCCGTCCGTCCGTCCGTCCGTCCGTCCGTCTGTCTGTCGAAAGCACGCTAACTTCCGAAGGAGTAAAGCTAGCCGCTTGAAATTTTGCACAAATACTTCTTATTAGTGTAGGTCGGTTGGTATTGTAAATGGGCCATATCGGTCCATGTTTTGATATAGCTGCCATATAAACCGATCTTGGGTCTTGACTTCTTGAGCCACTAGAGTGCGCAATTCTTATCCGATTGGAATGAAATTTTGCACGACGTGTTTTGTCATGATATCCAACAACTGTGCCAAGTATGGTTCAAATCGGTTTATAACCTGATATAGCTGCCATATAAACCGATCTTGGATCTTGACTTCTTGAGCCTCTAGAGTGCGCAATTCTTATCCGATTTGGATGCATTTTTTCACGACGAGTTTTGTTATTATATCCAACAACTGTGACAAGTATGGTTCAAATCGGTCCATAACCTGATATAGCTGCCATATAAACCGATCTTGGGTCTTGACTTCTTGAGCCTCTAGAGTGCGCAATTCTTATCCGATTGAAATGAAATTTTGCACGACGTGTTTTGTTATTATATCCATCAACTGTGCCAAGTATGGTTCAAATCGGTCCTTAACCTGATATAGCTGCCATATAAACCGATCTTGGGTCTTGACTTCTTGAGCCTCTAGAGGGCGCAATTCTTATCCGATTGGATTGGAATTTCGCACGACGTGTTTTGTTATGATACCCAATAACTGTGCCAAGTATAGTTTAAATCGGTAAATAACCTGATATAGCTGCCATATAAACCGATCTTGGGTCTTGACTTCTTGAGCCTCTAGAGGGCACAATTCTTATCCGATTTGAATGAATTTTTGCACGAAGTATTTTGTTATGATATCCAACAACTGTGCCGAGTATGGTTGAAATCGGTCCATAACCTGATATAGCTGTCATATAAACAGATCTGGGGATTTGACTTCTTGAGCTTCTAGAGGGCGCAATTCCTATCCGATTTGGCTGAAATTTTGCATGACGTATTTTATTTTTACTTTCAACAACTGTGTCAAATAAGGTTCAAATCGGTTCATAACCTGATATAGCTGCCATATAAACCGATCTGGGTTTTTGACTTCTTGACCCCTAGAGGTAGCAATTATTATCCGATATGCCTGAAATTTTGTACGATGGATCCTCTCATGACCATCAACATACGTGTTTATTATGGTCTGAATCGGTCTATAGCCCGATACAGATCCCATATAAATCGTTCCCTCTATTTTACTTCGTGATCCCCAATGGGCGCAATTCTTATACGAATTGGCTGAAATTTTACACAGGTCTCCAACATATAATTAAATTGTGGTCCGAACCGGACCATATCTTGATATCGTTTTAATAGCAGAGCAACTCTTTTCTTATACCCTTTTTTGCCTAAGAAGAGATTCCGGGAAAAGAACTCGACAAATGCGATCCATGGTGGAGGGTATATAAGATTCGGCCCGGCCGAACTTAGCACGCTTTTACTTGTTTTTGTTTGATATATGGTGTGACTTTGATGTGGCAGCAACTTCATGTAGTTATTAACTTTTTGTTGCTGTTATTGCTGTCATTCACAACATATACTTAACACTTGGTGGCTACCACATAAATGGGGTGGTGGTGCCTCTGTTATGCCAACGAATGCATTTTCTATTTGTCTTTTGTCGACAGCTTGATTATCAAATATGCGGAAATTAGTAAATATTGGTCTGGCCGATTGAACATTACAATTTTGGAGGTTCAAAAGTATTAATCAACCGTAGGAAAGAGTTTTTTTATAAAGGGGGATGGATTCCCAATGGCATTTGAAAAAAAGCAATTGTTATTGGAGATTTGATTGACATCAATAGGAGTAATAGGTAATAAATGGTCGAATTCGTATTTGAATTTAAGATTTCAATGTATAGTTTCAAGCTTAAACACACTCTCATTCACCAGCAGAGTGATCTACTATATTAAACTGCCGTCGATTTCAGACGGGTTATCTAAAATTCTTTGTGGTTTTACATCGCATACACGTAAAATTTTAATGTGTCTTTTTCGAGCTTAAGGATACCATACCTTATTACAAATTCTTTGAAAATAATTTTCAATTTCAAAAGTCCATTTCAGTTCAATACTTCACTACTGTGTGTAGATGGCTGTGGCCCTGACATGAACCCAAGTGCTTCCACTTCAATACATTTGCTATATGCGATTCTTTATTGCTGACGGACAATTTCCATGGAATTTATGGTTGTACTTACAATCAAGTCAAACGCCTTAATATTGACATGAGAAAACTTTTACATAATCTGTCAGTTTAAGTGATGTAAACTCATTCAGCCCAATTCTTCACTACTGAATATGTGTAGATTACTGTATAACTGACTTGAACATACTCTCTCACCAGTATAATGTTCTGCAACAATAATTTTTCATTTCGGTTGAGTTGGTAATGCAAATGCAAAGTTGCCCATGAATATTCCATAAGGAAAGAAAGTCAAACATCTCACATACCGCTTAGTGCTGTCCGATTCAAGTTTAAGCTCAATGATAAGGCCTCCTTTTTATAGCCGATTCCGAACGGCGTGCAGCAGTGCGACACCTTTTGTGGAGATGTTTTAACATGGCTGTCCAATCAGATAGTTCAGCACCTCACAAATGTTACCAGCACTAGGAGGGAATAACTAACGCTGAAAAGTTTTTTTATGATGTTCTCTCAAGGATTCGAACCCATGCGTTCAGCGTCATAGGCGAACTGCTAACTTCTGCTCTATGGTGGCCTACTTAATACGCAATGCAAACACTAGGTAGGCAAAATCACGTCAATACTATCTATTTATTTGTATATTTGAATAATTCAATTAATCGTTTATTTCAAAATTCAGTTTCAACGACTAATGATCAAGACTGAAAGATGTTGTCGATCAAACGATTCGCCGATTAATCGATTTATGTGCTTAATGAAATAAAATGGAATATTTTTTGAGATTTTATCCTTCAAACATTTCACATAAGACTATTTGATTTGCAAATTGGGCAAATGGTTCCGGTTTATTTGGACATCCTCTTTGAACTAAAGCAAAGAATTCTCCCTCCAATCGAATGAAATTGTGCCCGAGTGGGGTCCAAATGGTCGCAAAATGGACTCAAATGTCACAATTCACACTCTTATTTGCGCCCTTATATTTATGAAAAAGAAAAAAACAACCCACATCTCTAAACATTTTCGCTATTTTGCGGGGCTTTTGTGGAATTTAATGGCACTTGACATTATCCGTAAATAGTATAGTATATGTTAGGACCATTCAAAACGTTTTCTTCACAAATTCAATTTATAGAACAAGGTATTGCTCAAACTATGTCAGGGAGCAGAAATTTCCTTGTAAATAAATTATCTCTTAACATAAAGGAGACGCGTGATTGACTGATGACTGACTGATCAATGCCCAGCCCAAACGGCAAAAGCTAGAATCATGAAATTTGGACGAATGTAGGTCTAGGTCATAGGCGCAAGATAAGGCGCGGATTGGTGATGTTCGTACGTTAAAGTACCAAAAGCTAACAAATTAGTACGAAATTGAATGTTTGTTCAGCGCGAACGGAAAGTGCTAATGTTCTCGGGCTCAAATGAAAGAACGTCTCGAAAAAATGAGATGTGATAAAAATTATCCAAAATCGTACCGCAAATGGGAGAAATAGTACGTTAAGCGCCGCAGTTGAAACTATTTGGTACCTTGTTTTTAAATTGCTTTACGGATTATACTAAAGCTCTGAAATTTGGTACGTTGGTAAATCTAGAAAATATATTATAAATGACTAAATGATTTTTTCAAAATACGGCATCTTGGTATAAAAAATACAAAAATCTTATTAACTTCTGCAGAGAACGAAGACAGTGAAATTGAATAATTTGGAAACATTGCCACAGTATTGACTAAAATAATAAAAACAAATAAAAAGTTATTTTAAAATTTTGATTTAACAAAAAATGTCATTAAAGTTTTGTCTTACAGAAAAGTTTTATTTACATTTTGTCTTAAGCAAAAGATTCATTAATATTTTGAGTTTAAATCATAAATTTTGGTTTTAGAAAAAATCTCGTTGAAATGTTGTTTTAAGAAAAGTTGCTGTGAAATTCTGTTTTCAGAAAAATACCAATAAAATTTTGTCCTTCAACATTTCTTTGAAATTTTGTCTTAAAAAATGTCCATTGTGTTTAGATAATTTTTTTTAATAAAAAATTTTTCTTTAAAAAACTTTTCATTCTATAGAAAAATTGCCTTAAAATTTTGTTTAAAAAAACTTTATTGAAGTTTCGTTTGGAAAAATTTAGTTTTGGAAATATTTTAGTAAAATCTTGTCTCTAAGGTCAAAAATTATTCTTTTTTAATGAAAATCAATCGGCCTTCTAGATGGTGCGATTTAACGCCTTTAGACTATTTTTTGTGGGGCTATGTTGCAGACAAGCCTGCTTTAATTGACGCATTGGAAGACAACATTGAAGCATTTATTCGTGAGATACCGGCCGAAATGTTGGAAAGAATATACCATTTAAGGCGCAGTCACTGTCTTCAAACATGGACCGTACTATCGATTCAAATAAAGATTTCATTTATAAAGCCTTTATATCCCTCTTATAAACTAATGCCCCGGTTTGAGCTCTTAAGTCTGTAGAAACCCCAATTTTCGGCTTAAATTTGGTATAGGACGAATGTTTCTGATTTCTGACACCCACCCGAAATCCTTTCCAGATAGGTTACTAAATAGAATAGCCCCCATATAAAACGATATTCGAAATTGACTTCTTGGGCCCCAATGCCAATACTAACACGAAATTCCGGCCAGATAGGTCCATGTACCCTATATACCGATGCTGGATTTTTACTTGTTTAGGATTTATTTCAATAAATTTTATCACAATTTCATTATAAAATCTAAAAATATCTCCACAATTAGTTTGATGCCATTTCACTCATCACTCATGGCAAACCTTCCCATCCCATCATTTGTCATTTATTTTGTTTCCACTCCATTTTGGGTTTTGTGTGTCAATATAACCTTACAATTTTATTATATATTTTTTTTTAATAAAAAAATTCAATGAATTTCGAAATAATTCAGTTAAATAAACAGAAATCAAACAAATCATCATTGATAGCCAAGTTATGATTCGATTGAATTTTAATATGATCAATAAATATTTAGGTTGGATTGCAGCAAAATGTGCATAGTGATGATTTGGAGTGTTGTCAGTTGTGGTTTTTATGGAAGATCGGTCCAATGCACAACAAATCGAAGCCAAGAAACACTTTCACCTGTTCATAGCAAGAGCGATGAACAAGTGTAGCATAAAACAAGAAAAACCAAACAAAAAACGAGATAGAGAACGACTGAGATGCACCTAACAATGAAGTGAATTCACTCCAACAGGAACAATAACTCGAAATTATGCTGTATTTTAACACCGATTGCAATATAACTATATATTATGTTCAAGGAGGTTGTAGAGACACTGATGATGCAAAAGTATGTGCAGTAGAAACCGCATAACTGTAATACGACTTTGTGAAAAATTCAGCTTAAGTGGAACTATACAAAAAGAACCGATGTGAGTAGGTAAATTTGTTTCTATGATGTTTAAAATGAATACAGTTTGTTTCTACTTATTGGTCATATTAAACTGCTGCTGGTATCTATATACAAAACAGCATTTTACTTTTCGTTTAAAGATTTTTTAAAGAAAATAAAGCTGGATTGGCCAGTCTTTGCTTTTGTCTTCCTTGTGCGGGCCTATATCAGAGCTCAATGTGCATGGCATTCGGGCACCATTCGCATAACCAACAATGAGGCAAACAAAAACTTGGTCAACATTTGGCCAAAAGAGAGTTAAAAAAATTGGCCAACAATTGTTTTTGAATATTTTTGGCGGTTAGTTTATTGACCATAACAATATTGTCTGAGTTTTTTGTGTAAGCTTTCCAATATTTGTTTATGGACAATTTTTTTTAACCAACTGCCATAACTTGAAGAGAAGCTACGACTCATACATCATGTAGTTGGTTACTGTCACTTTTTTGTTTTTGGTTTTTGTCATCCACCATGTTCACTTGTGGATGTTGGGCTGGATGGATAGCTGTTGTTGGTAATTTTTGTTTTGGCTCAAATTTATATGTTTGTACGTTTCGATGTGTCTTGGCTGCAAAAGTTTTTGGGGTAAGTTTGTTGGTGTTTTAAAGTGAAACTTGTAATCAGTTGCTTTAATACTGCGCTTAAAAACGGTGGTCCCTTGAGCGAAAGAAGCAAGATTGTCCGCTTGTTCGCCTCAAACTAGTTGCAAAGGAATTTTTATTTGTTTTACGGAACAGCATTGCAAATTATTTCAACAGCATTAAAAAATGAAGTTAAGTTATGTGCTAAATCTTACACTCATACCCACGTTGTATGTGTTGTTTGTTCTATTGGTGGAATTTGTGGAAAATGGAGTTGCTCAAAATTCTGAACCCTTGTTTGAAATTCCGGTGCAGCTAATCGGGTTCCCGGTTATAGTTATGTCGGTGCGTTTATCACAATTCGCCAAAAAGTTGGCCTATTCATTAAACCCAAGTAAGTGGTGTGAAGTACTTCATCTGACTGACGATCGGAAGATAAATAAAAAGAAAAAAAAATGTGGAAAAACACGATTCGAAGAGAAAAACCAGTTGAAAAATGCAAATTGCCTTTGAGTCACTGAACGTTGTCATGATTGGTGAAGGTGACAGTAAAGAGTGCTAACGAGTTTGTTGTATTTTTTAAAATATAAAAAAATTTTAAGTGGAAATACTTTCTTTGGAATTCCGTTTACACAAAACAAAGCCTCAAACGCATATTTCGTGAATATCATACAAATGAAGCTGTAAAAAATAACAAGTACAAGCGTGCTTAGTTCGGCCGGGCCGAAACTTGTATACCCTCCACCATGGATCGCATTTGTCAAGTTTTTTGCACGGTACATGTTTAAAGGCAAACAAAAAATAATGGATAAGAATAGTTAACCGAGCCATACTGGGCTTGGATATTAAAGATGATAATAGATCTCATTGTGTAAAAGCTATATCAGGATATGGACGGATTCAGACCATATTTGGTACATCTATTAAATACCTAGTAGACGTCATATCACATAATTTCAGCCAAATCCGATAAGAATTGTGCCCTCTGAAGTCTCAAGAAATCATATCGGGAGGTCGGTTTATATGCGAGCTATTGTAATTTTAATGACATTTTTTTAAAAAATTTTAATGATATTTTTCTAGAGACAAAATTTCAGCGTAATGTTCTCTTATGACAAAATTTCAGCATGGTCCTCTTCGCCCTGAAGGAGCTATATCTAAATATCGACCGATATGACCCTTTTACACTCCCAACCGACCTACACTGATAAGAAGTATTTGTGCAAAATTTCAACTCCTAGCTTTACTCCTTCGAAAGTTAGCGTGCTTTCCACAGACAGACGGCATGCCTAGATCGACTTTAAATCAAAACGATCAAGAATATAATATATACTTTATGGTATCTAAGATCAATATTTCGAGGTATTACAAACGGAATAGTGAAGTAAGCATACCCCCATTCTATAGTGGAGAGCATAAAAATTCAAGCATTTGAGTCAATTGTTCCAGTTGTTGCCAAAAATTCTCCTTAATCTTAAAGAAGATACAATGAGTCAACACTGAAAATTGGGTTATTCTAAAACATTTCCTTATTGTTAATATTAACAATGACGAAAATATTTTTTCAGGTGTCTTCAATGTTTTCTTTGATGATGTAAAAGGTTCAGCAATATAGTTTTTGGCTACCGGGATGCAAAAGTCAACTTAAATGTACATCAAGCCAAATCCCAGATATACACACAAAACAAATTTTGCCCAAGAACATTCCACTAAGGAACAGGAGCAAACTTCTCACATATCAATGTCAAATTTATGTATAAGCTAATTGTAAGGGACCTCTTTTTTATAGCCGAGCCCGAACGGCGTGCCGGAGTGCGACACCTCACAATAGGCGGACATGCTAACCTCTGAGCTACGGTGGCCTCCCAAAATCTCAGATATGAAATCAGAAAAATTTGTCACCATTGGCTTTCCCTTCAATAATGTTTGATATTTTTTCGAGTATTTCAGTGTTGTAAACTCTTTCCCATTAATGTGAGGGAAGTCTTCTCCCTTTTTTTAAGGGGATGTCTTAATGTTTGAAGATGACCATTTATCCTTTCAAAGGAATATTTTAATTTCCGCTTAAGGTACAAGGCAAACAGACCATGTGTATAGCACACATTTAGCAAGTGGAACAGGGTTAGTTTGGACGAGAAGGGTAAACATATTTTGGTTAAGTTATCTGATGATTGGTATCACAATCATTCTCTGACTGGCAAGGTCTTTGATGATCTGTCATAATCATCTTCTAGTTCTTATCAATGGATACTATAAAACTGCGCTGAAGGTTTAACGTAAGCAAATCATGAGTTTCGTGAAGGATTCGAGGAACCAGTTTTGTGTGGAAGTGGCTTGTAATGGTTGCCCCAAGGGTCTTGGGTCAGGAACGCAGTGAAAATGCAAAATACATGAGTGTTATGCTGAAAGGAAGTTGAACTTCAAATCCAACATTTTGGAAAGGGCAAGAAAGACAACTCTTGCCCTATAACCACGTTTCATGCGCTGGGTATATACTGCAGTTGTCTGACCTATAATGCTATATGGTTTTGTGGTCTGGTGGACTGCGCAACGTGTGACTTTTTAAATTTTTTCATGACAAAAATCCATAACTTTGGTTCTAGATTTATTTTTCAAGTAGTAAAGTGTTCTTTTGAGGTACAGTGGGACAAAATAGCATAGTGGGACCATTAAAAATAAAAAAAGTACTTAAATTTGACACCTTTTCATATTTTGTTGTTGTTGCCACATTTGCATATTGAGGCGGCGATCTTCTCCAAGCTCTTATAGGCGAGCAAGCTCGTGCTCCAGCATGACAGCCAACGGTTATGTTCGTCCGTCTGTAGAAATCACGATAACGGTCGAACGCGTTAAGTTAGCCGCTTGAAATTTTGCACAGATACTTAATATTGGTGTAGGTCATTGGGATTGCAATTGGGCCATATCAGTTCAGATTTAAATAAAGCTCTCATATAAACCGATCTCCCGATTTGACTTATTGAGCCCCTTACAATCATCAATTTTTACCCGATTTGGCTGAAATTGAGCATGTAGTGTTTTTTATGACTTTCAACAACTGTGCCAAGTACTGTCTAAATCGGTCTTTAACCTGATATAGCTCTCGTCTAAACCGATCTTCCGATTTGATTTCTTGAGCCCCTGGAATCCGGAGTTTTTGTCCGATTTGGCTGAAATTTTGCACATAGAATTTCTAACAACTGTGATTAGTACGGTCTTATTCAGTCTATAACCTGATATAGCTCCCATATAAACGGATCTTCCGAGTTGACTTCCTGAGCCCTTACAAGCCGCAATTTTTGTCTGATTTGGCTGAAATTTTGCATGTGGTGTTGCGTTATGACTTCCAATAATCACGACAATATGGGCCTCAAATGAAAGTATTTAGGATAAGAAAACGTATCTGATATCCAATTGTCGGACCAAGTGCTAGGGGGACCACCCCAACCCCCAAAACACCCCTAAATCGGACATATTTACCGACCATGGGACTCAAATGAAAGGTATTTGCGTGTAGAATACGAATCTGATATTCAAATGTGGCACCACGTTTCTGCGGGTCCACCCCTTCCCTAAAACACCCCCCAAACAGGACTTATTTGCTGACCATGGGAATATGGGGCTTAAATAAAAGGTATTTGTGTGTAGAATTTGAATCTGATATCCAAACATGGGACCAAGTGTTTGGGGTCCGCCTCTCTCAAAAAACATCCCCCAAAGGGGACAAATTTACGACCACAGCAATATGGGGCTCAAATGAAAGGACTTTGAGATTAAAGCACGAATCTGATATCAGTATTCGGGAAAAGTGTCTATGGGGCCAACCCACCCTCACAACACCACCCAAATAGTAAGTATTTTCTGACTATTGCAATATGAGGCTCAAACAAAAGTGGTTTTAAAGTGAAACACGAATCCGATATACATTTTCAAGGCCAACTCACTGATTGGCCGCTCATTCCCCAAAACACCCCCAAGCCGGTCATGTTTCCCGACTATGGAAATATGGGGCTCAAATTAAAGGTTTGTGAGAGAAGACCACGTATCTGATATCATCATAAGGGGCCAACTGTCTAGCGGACGTTCCACCACCATAACAACCCCCAAATAGGACGTATTTTCTCTCCAAGACAATTTGGGTCTTAAAGAGAGTGGAACTAAATATTCATAGTTTTTAGGGCCAATACCCCAAACCGGACACATTTGCTGACTTTTGCAATAAGGAGTTTAAATGAGATTAGACAAGTAAAAGCACCTGTGTAAAATGTCAGCCAATTCGAATAAGAATTGCGCCCTTTGGGGGCTCAAGAAGTAAAATAGAGAGATCGATTTATTTAGCAGCTGTATCGGGCTATAGACCTATTAAGACCATAATAAGCACGTATATTGATGCTCATGAGAGAATCCTTCGTACAAAATTTCAGGCAAATCGGATAATAATTGCGACCTCTAGAGGCTCAAGAAGTCAAGATCCAAGATCAGTTTATATGGCAGCTATATCAGGTTATGAACCGATTTGAACCTTATTTGACACAATTGTTGAAAGTAAGAATAAAATACGTCTTGCACTGTTTATATGACAGCTATATCAGGTTATGGACCAATTTGAACCATTCTTGGCACAATTGTTGATTATCACAACAAAATACTACGTGCAAAATTTCATTCCAATCGGATAAGAATTGCGCACTTTAGAGGCTCAAAAATCAAGACCCAAGATCGGTTTATATGGCAGCTATATCAAAACATGGACCGATATGGCCCATTTACAATACCAACCGACCTACACTAATAAAAAGTATTTGTGCAAAATTTCATGCGCCTAGCTGTACTCATGCGAAAGTTAGCTTGCAATCAGAATGACGAAATTAGTATACCCCCCATGATATATAGATATATGAGAATAGAGTACGTTGCTGATATATTATCCAGGCTTAGTATTTGAGGGACCACCCCAATCCCCAAAACACCTCTAAATCGGGCATATTTACCGACCATGTTGATGTGGAGCTTAAATGAAAGGTATTGGGGGATAGAGCAAGAATTGATACCCATTTTCGGGACCAATTTTTTGGAGGTCTACCCCTTTCTCAAAATACCCCACAAACAGCAATTTTTTAGTGACCATCTCAATGCGGCTCAAACAAAGGTATTTGGGAGAAGAATACGAATTTGATATCCAAATGTAGGGCCATGTATTAAGGGCATCACCCCTTTCCCAAAACACCCCCAAAGGGAAAAATTTTTTCGACCATACCAAAATGTGGCGCAAGTGAAAGGTATTTGAGATTAAAAAACGAATTTTATAATCTATTTTGGGGCCATGTGTTTGGGACACGTCTCATCCTGTAAAGTCCTCTTAACCCAATGGCAATATGGGGTTTAAATAAATGGTATTTGATATAAAGTCCCATTTTATATGGAAGTGTCAAAAGATTTTGGATTTTCAGCCCTAACTCGACCTTGGTGTGATTCCAGTGTGAAGTAAACTTGTGACTTTTTTATATCCAAAATCGCAAGCACTTGTTTTTATTGCACGGGGAATGCTATCCCTAATCATTTGTATGTTTCTTATTTGTAAGGAATTATTTCCAAAGTTGAACCTTGGCTCTTATTAAAGTTTAGCAAAGGAACTTCTACATAATTTTTTAACTTTTACATCTCATAATTTTTTAACTTTTTAAATTTCACATAAATATTTCCCCCCTCACTTAAGAATGTGTTTAAAAAATATTTTCCTAGCTTAAAGGCATACTTGATAATAGGCCCTTTAGTGCAAAAGACACCCACAAATCAAATTAACCCTCTTTTCACCATATTTTCCTAGCTTCGATAGCTTACTAACTGGGTTAGCTCGAACAGATTTATATCTTAACCAGATGGTGATAAAAGGTCTTTAATTTGAATTCAGGCACGTACACATGCGACAAGGTTGCTATTGTGCTTCATACATGCATATACAAGAGCAAAAATATGGCAGCCCCATTGTTGCTGTTGTGTGGCTTTCAATTTGATTGAAGCCACTAAAACATTTACACAACGCCTTGCCTTCAAAAACTCGAGCCGCATGACAAAGAAACCTGTCGGGGAATAAATGGGTCAAGGCTAAATGAAACAAAAATCAAAAATGTTATTGGGGAAATACCACTGAGTTAATAGCAAAAGCAGGGGAGCTGAAATTGGAACAAGGGGAGGAAGAGAGGAAACGAGCGTGAAAGCCATGTTAAGCAAGTGGTGTTCAAACGTCTCTCGTTTAGACTATGGCCCAATAAAGCGTGAGATATTTTCAGTAAAGAAAAAGGCATTTGAATTTAACGGTTGACGTAATAGCGCTAATTAAGCTAAACGAAGCTTTCAGTATTAAATTGTTCAGTATTAAATTGCTGCACTCTCTCTCTTTTTGCAGATACTTATCGGGCACGCAGCAAACGTGATACCGCTCATTTGGCTTATGATGTTGAATATGCTCAAAAGGAAATATTGCGCGAATTTGGACAACGTGCTTGTATTTTGGAAGAACCATGTCGCCTGCATGCCTCACGTCCAGGACATGCCAGTCAAACTCAACCCAATTGGTCGGAGATATTCAGGTAGGTCATTAAACCCCTTTTTTGGGTAAAACAAAAACAGCACCATCAAAGGATAGCCCCTTCACCTATTGGACAACTTCAATGGCTTCAAAGGTTTATGGCTCATTGGATATGAAGTGCTGCTGGGCAAAGTGGCATGAATGCTGTTCCTCGTGGAGTACCTACTGCAATTTAAGCGATAATGTTACTGATGGTGATGCAGCGTTTATATGTGTAATGAGCTTCTATATCGTGTTTTGGCTTTTTCCAAATTGCTTTTACTATTGCCATGGATAACGACGGCGTCATTGCCATTGCCATCACCATCTTGGCTTTGATTACTTGGTGCTTTGTACACTTTTGTTAAGATGTCATTGTCAAAATGCATCCATTTGTTACTTGACTGACTGGCAGCGAGGATTCTTTAGTTCAATCACTGCTGCCGAATACCAAATGTTTTCCAATCAATTTTTATTTGAAAAATGCCAACTCATTTGTGCATAATTTAATGTCTTATTTTTACTTGTTGCGAGAAATGCTAAACTCTTCCAAGATAAACATGGTGAAAACTTTATCCTTGCATTTTGTAAGGATTCCTTGAAGATGAGTCGTCTCTTTTGGGGAAAATAGTCTAATGATCTTTGCCTTGTTTGTACGTTTTTAGGAGTGAGCATACAAAATAAGTTTTTTTCTTGAAAGCAATGCAATTTCCTCCCTTTTCGTATAAAATTTTACTAATCATTAGTAAACTAAAAGAGAAAAAATGAGGAGAGTTGACAAGCTAAAAAAATGAACAAGAAAAGGAATACATAAAACAAGTAAAACGCATTAAATTCGACAGTGCCGAACTTTTGATACCCACCACCATGGATATATTTATTATCAAAATTTATTGTAACTCTACTATATCCATATTAGTATCCAAGTATAGCCCGACCTTAATCATTTTTGGTTCAGGTGCAGCAAAATCGGAAAATAAATGCGCCTTTTATGGTTTTTAGGCCGCAAATCTGAAGATTGGTCGCTATGGAAGCTATTAGATATAGCTTCCATAGTCCGGTATGGACCTTTTTTGGGACAGATGTTGGGAGCCTTAATACAAATCACTGATGCCAATTTTTTACAAACATAACATATTGACAAAATTTTCTATTGAAATCAAATTTTAACATAATTTTCCATAGAAATTAAATTCTTCCAAACATTCTATAGAAACAAAACTTTGGCAAGATTGTCTATAGAAATAAATTTTTTACAATCGGATATTGTTCGGTTACAGACCGTAGGGTTATGTATTCCTATTAAAAATAGAAGTACAAAAAACCCTTTTTTAAAGATGGGCAGAAAATGTGTTTTTGCTTTGTAATAGCATTTGACTTGTTTCCTTGGTCAGCACCACCAAACTCGTCAGTAGAATTTGTCTTCTAGGTTGAAAACTATGCTCTTAAGAGTTTTCCTTTTGTAGAGCACATCCTACTATTACAACAAAACACACTTGCCCAACTGCTACTCGAAGCAGTCGGCGATTGACATATAAGTAAGTTTTCAATGTAAGCATATTGCAGACTACACTGTTTGCGGTGCGCCGTTTCGTTTACCGCAAAACGTGTAAATAAATTTGTTGATAAAATTTAGTATTAATAGTTGTCATATATTGTATTTCCAAAAAAAAAAAAATAGTTCTCTATAGAGAATAAAATCTTCTCAATTTGTTTCAAGGAAAACAAAATATTAGAAAATATCTTTGAATTTATTTGTCCAACTGCAACCAATATAGGGTTTATTTTGTTTAAAATAGAAAGCAAAATAAAAACCTTTTAAAAAAAAGTTCTTCGAAAAGATGGTCGCGATTGATGCATTGGGCAGGCTACAGATATCGCGATTTCGAAGCTCACCAAGCCTTATAATTAGTCTGCTTTGGCTCAAAAAGATTGCATGCTGTCACCACTCACTAATTAGTGTGGTGTGCAATGGTAGAAGCATGCCTTCTTGAGACGAACATTGGATCATATTATGGCACCTTTCTTCGAGCGCAGTTAGAAAGAAAAACCACCAGCAACCGTGAATTTCTCTAACTCAAAAAGAACATCTAGCAACAGCAACACACACAATGCCAAAAACCTGTTACCCAGCAATCTTCGCTTGCCAAAGAGTCCCGTTTTTATATCGGACTTTATCTTGATGTAGTCCCCATATAGACCGATCTACCGATTTAAAGTCTTAGGCCCAAAAAACCACATTTGTTATCCGATTTTGCTGAAATTTAGGACAGTGAGTTGTGTTAGGCCATTTGACATCCCTCTTCAATCCCCCGATCGGTCCAGATTTGGATATAGCTGCCACATAAACCGATCTTTCGATTTAAGGTCTTGGGCTCATAAAAGGCACATTTATTGTCCGATGTCGACGAAATTTGAGACAGTGAGTTGTGTTAGGACACTCGCTTCCTTCTTCAATTTGGCCCCGATCGGTCCAGATTTGGATATAGCTGCCACATAGACCGATTTCTTGATTTAAGGCCTTGGGCTCATAAAAGGCGCATTATTGTCCGATGTGGACGAAATTTGGGACAGAGAGTTGTGTTAAGCCCTTCGTCATCCTTCTTCAATTTGGCCCGGATTGGTCCTGATTAGGATATTTATTTATTGTCCTATGTCACCGAAATTTGAAACAGTGAGTTGTGTTAAGGCCTTCGACATCCTTCCTCAATTCGGCCCATGTCCATGCTGATTTGGATGTAAGTTTGCAAATTTTGCCCATGCGCATTCCACTAAGGAACTAAAGCAAACTTCTCACATATCAATGAGTGCAGTCCAATTCAAGTTTTAAGCTCAACGATAAGGGGCCTCCTTTTTATAGCCGAGTCCGAACGGCGTGTCGCAGTGCGACATCTCTTTCGAGAGAAGTTTTACAAGGCGTAGTACCTCACAAATATTGCCAGCATTAGGAGGGGAAAACCACCGCTGAAAATTTTTTCTGATGGTCTCGCCAGGATTCGAAACCAGGCGTTCAGCGTCACAGGCGGACGTGCTAACCTCTGCGCTAGGGTGGCCTCCTGCTGATTTGGATATAGCTGTCATATAGACCGATCTCTAATGTCTTGGGCCAATAAAACCGCATTTATTTTACGATTTCGCCAAAATTCGGCACAGTGAGTAGTGTTAGGCCCTACAACATCCTTCTTCCATTTGGTCCAGATCGGTCCATATAGCTGCTATGGACCGAGCATAAATTAAACATTTCTCACCCACCACATTTCTCAACAGAGGTGGTGGGTATCAAAAGTTCAGCCCGGCCGAACTTAACGCCTTTTTACTTGTTTTATTTATTTCTATTATTTATTATTTAGGAAAAAAGTGGTCGCGATTGATGCATTGGGCAGGCTGCAGAGATCACGATTTCGAAGCTAACCAAGCTACATCATCAGTCTGCTTTGCCCCAAAAAGATTACATTCTCACTAATTAGTGAGGTTTTTTTTTTTCTTTCTTTTTTAAATAGAAACAAAAACAATCTCTATATTGGTTCCAGCTGGACAAATAAATCCAAAAACAAAATGAAACAACTAAAATAAAGTAAAGCAAAGCTAAATTAAAAAAGTCTATAAAACACATTTTAACAAAATGTTTTGTAAAACAAGTAAAAGCATGCTAAGTTCGGACGGGCCGAATCTTACATCCCCACCCATGCTGGAGGGCCACGTTCTTTGCACGTTATCTCATCTCATGCATTTGTGCACAATTTTACAAATTCAAATTCATTTAAATTTCAAATCGGATAAGAAAGGAAGTTAGATCGGGAGATCGGTTTATATGGTAGTTGTTTCAGGTAATGGACCCATTCAGACCATATTTGGCACGTATGTTAAAGGTCATAGGAGAAACCATTACACAAAATTTTCACCAAATCGAAATAGAATTGCGAGAATCTTGCGCTCAAGAAGTATAATCGGGAGATCGATTTGTATGGGAGCTGTATTGGAGGTCATATTAGTATGTTAGAGATCATAAAAAAATCACTGTGCAAAATTTCAACCAAACCGGATAAGAATTTCGCCCTCTTGAGGCTCACGAGTTATAATCCGGAGATCGTTTTATATGGGAGTCATATCAGGTTTTAGACCAATTGGACCACACTTGGCATATCTGTTAAGTGTCATAGAAAACGTCAGAGTACAAAATTTCAGCCAAATCGAATCAATTCAGATAAATCGGATAATTCCAACCCACCTACACGTATAGGAAGTATTTGTGCAGATAATCAAGTGTTTTGCTTTACTCTTCGAAAGTATGCGTACTTTCCACAGACGGACTGACGGAAGGACTTCAAATATCATTACGACCAAGAATATATATACTTTATGGGGTCTTAGACCAATATTTCGATGTGTTACGAACAGAATGACGATGTTAGTATACACCCATCCTATGGTGCAGGGTAGTAGAATACGAATCTTATATCAAAAGTCTCAAGAGGGCCAACCATCCCCCAAACGGAAAGTACACCTATAGAAGCGATATGAGACTTAACAATTAAAAGTGTGCTAAGTTCGGCCGGGCCGAATCTTGGAAACCCACCACCATGGATTCTGTTAAAAATTTGTACAAAGTTATAGGGCATAATTTTATTCTACATACCAAACTTTTGTCAAACCAGCAAAAATTAAGCTTCTAGGAACCGAATAAGGATGATCGAGAGACCGGTTTACATGGGAACTATATCAGGTTATAAACCGATTTTGGCCGTACTTGGCACAGTTGTTGGAAGTCATAACAAAACACCATATGCGAAATTTCAGCCAAATCGAACAAAAAATGTGGCTTAAGAAGTCAAATCGGGAGATCGGTTTATATGGGAGCTATATCAGGTTAATGACCGATTCCGACCGTACTTGGCACAGTTGTTGAAAGTAAAAAAAAACACTACATGCAAAATTTCAGCCAAATCGGACAAAAATTATGGCTTCCAGAGGCATAAGAAGTCAAACCGGGAGATCGGTTTACATGGGAGTTGTATCTAAATCTGAACCGATATGGCCCATTCGCAATCCCCAATGATCTACATCGATATTAAGTATCTGTGTAAAATTTCAAGCGGCTAGCCTTACGCGTTGGACCTCTATCGTGATTTCTACAGACGGACGGATTGACGGACAAGGCTAGATCGATTCGGAACGACGAGACGATCAGATTAGTTTACCCTTATCCTATAGTGGTGGGTATAAATAAGTATTAGAGATAACATGAGGATCAAATAAAAGATCATTGGAAGTGGAGTAGGTACGTGATTTTAATTTTAGACACAAAATGTCTAGAAAGCCGCACGACTTAGAAAAAAAAAAAACCAAAACTGACGAGTAGTTCGACAGGGACTGAAATAAAAGACATTTGAAAGTAGAGAACAAATATTAGAGACAAAGTGTCCTAGGTCTGCCAAATATATCCCAAATGCTCACGCAAAACAAGCGGGAAAATGTGGGACTTAAATGAAGCAATTCCCGATTGTTTCTCTTTCGAGACAAGCTCAATGATCGGAGGTTCTCTTTGCAAGTGGGATAGGAAAGCCTGAGACTCAATACACACCAACCACTATGAGACGCGTTTTGTAATTTGGTTACAATTACTCATAAGCCATATTAGGTGTGAATGCTTCAAGGTCCGTACGTTGGTATGTTGTACTTTCATCTAATTTATTGCGAAAACGCTTTGATGATACAAGTGGTGTGTGTTGCGTCTCTGTCTTTCCTTTTCCATTTGTAGAGAGAATCTCCGATCATTGATCTCGTCTCATAGGAGAAACAAACAGGAATTGTGAAATAATAATCTTCACCTCAATAGGCAAAAAACAACAGACTTGGAAATGATTAAATGAAGCACTTTGTGAGTAATGTACGAATCTTATATACGGATTTGGTGACAAGTTTCTGGGGTCTGCCACAAAACCCCTCTAACGGACATGCAGGCCGATCGGGACAAAACGGGACTCAAATTAAGGAACTTTGATAGTAAGGTACAAATCATACATCCAAATTTGGAACAAGGTTTATCCCGCTAGAACCTGTGGGACTTTGAAACTATTCTATCGGAAATAGTATGTATTTGAATAAAACCTACGATAAACAAATAAAGTACTGAAGATCTTCGAAAGACCCATAGCTCTGTGCACAGGCACTGACAGCTAGTTTTCTATAAAACATTTTCTTTCAAATATTTTTCTTTTCTTTATTGGCAACCCTTATCCACTGCCTGCATAACCCTCAACTGATTAGGGTTTATTGTTAATATACGCAGAATACGAAAACAAAACTTTTGCCATCCTCGCCATTTCTACAGTTTGTACCATAAACTGTTCTTAGTATTTAATTCCAACAAAGGAAAGCAAAATAAAACAGAATTTTATTTTTATATCTCATAATTTTACAACCCCTCGATGACAATATACATAAATTACAGCATAGAAAATCAATAAAAAAAAGTTATTGTTGCAAACTTTTAGTAACAGTGGGATTCTTTGTTTTTATACCCTCCGCCATACGATGGGGGTAAACTAATTTCGTCATTCTGTTTGTAACACCTCGAAATATGAATCTAAGACCCCATAGAGTATATATAATCTTGATCGTCATGACATTTTAAGTCGATCTAGCCATGTTTGTCCGTCCGTCGGTCTGTCGAAACCACGCTATATTTCGTAGGAGTAAAGCTAGGCGCTTTGTAGTTTATTTATTTACACCCACACAAGAAGAATATAAAATTCTTATAATTAAAGTACCTGCGATTTCCCCAACAATTACCCAAACACTTTTTATTAGTGTAGGTCGGTTGGGATTTGAAAAGGAGCAAACCGGTCCATGTTTTGATATAGCTGTCATATAAACCGATCTTGGGTCTTGACTTCATGAACCGCTGGAGGGCGCAATACTCATCCGATTTGACGGAAATTTTGTATGAAATGTTGTTGCAATTCTCATCCGATTTGGCAGAAATTTTGAACAACGGCTTCTCCCATGCCCTTCAACATACGTGTCCAATATGGTCTGAATCGATCTATAGCTCTATAGATACAGCTCCCATATAAAACGATCTCCCGATTTTGCTTCTTGAGCCCCTACAAGGCGCGTTTCTTATTCGAATAGACTGAAATATTACACAATGACTTCTACAATGTTCAGCATTCAATTATGGTGCGAATTGGACTATAACTTGATATAGCTCCAATAGCATAATAGTTCTTATTCATTATTCTTTGTTTGCCTAAAAGCAGATGCCACGCAAAGAACTCGACAAATTCGATCCATGATGGAGGGTATATAAGATTCGCCCCGGCCGAACTTAGCACGCTCTTACTTGTGTTTTTTTTTTAATTTTGGGTGACTTGCAAGCCACAAGACACTGACCTTACTCAAAACTTAAAGCGTTGAGGTACTAAGAAAACAAAGACGGTTAAGTAAAAAAAAAGAAGGAATATGATTTGAAAATAAAGCAACATCATTTCTCTTTAATTCTGGTACTTTGTAATTATGAAAAAATTTAAAACAAATACCAGGCAAATACCAGGAAGTTACTTTTTTAGTGTTAAGGCCGGTACTATATTCGTTTTTCGCTTTAAAACTCCATAAAAAAAAAAAACAAACCGAAAAATTTGCCGGTATGTATTCGTTTGGTCGTAACTTGTTTTTTCATCTAGGAAAAATTTACATTTTGGGACGCCCATTGAGAGCACAACCACAGTCGCTGTGCAACAAGTCATTTTCTTATGCAAAATAAACGCGTTCGCCAAATTGTAACTGAGTGTTGTTAATGTTAGTGATGTTGCTCACATGTATTTACTCTGGGTGGAAAAAAATAAAGTATTTGTGTATGCATACATAAGAACGTATTTTTATACCCTCCACCATAGGATGGGGGGTATACTAATTTCGTCATTCTGTTTGTAACTACTCGAAATATTCGTCTTAGACCCCATAAAGTATATATATTTATGATCGTCGCGACATTTTATGTCGATCTAGCCATGTCCGTCCGTCTGTCTGTCGAACGAACGCTAACTTCCGAAGGAATAAAGCTAGCCGCTTGAAATTTTGCAAAAATACTTCTTATTAGTGTACAGTACGTCGGTTGGTATTGTAAATGGGCCATATCGGTCCATGTTTTGATATAGCTGCCACATAAACCGATCTTGGGTCTTGACTTCTTGGGCCTCTAGAGTGTGCAATTCTTATCCGATTGGAATGAAATTTTGCACGACGTGTTTTGTTATGATATCCAACAACTGTGCCAAGTATGGTTCAAATCGGTTCATAACGTGATATAGCTGTCATATAAACAGATCTGGGAACTTGACTTCTTGAGCTTGCCTGGAATTTTGTACGACAGGTCCTCTCATGACCATCAACATACGTGTTTATTATGGTCTGAATCGGTCTATAGCCTGATACAGCTCCCATATAAATCGATCTTTTTATTTTACTTCTTGAGCCCCCAAAGGGCGCAATTCTTATTCGAATTGGCTGACATTTTACACAGGTCTCCAACATATAATTTAATTGTGGTCCAAACCGGACCATATCTTGATATCGCTCTAATAGCAGAGCAAATCTTTTCTTATATCCTTTTTTTGCCTGAGAAGAGATGCTGGGAAAAGAACTCGACCGATCTCCCGATTTTGCTCCTTGAGCCCCTACAAGGCGCTAGTCTTATCCGAATGGACTGACAAATTTCACAATCGGACTGTTACTTGATATAGCTCCAAAGCATAACAGTTCTTATTCACTATTTTTTGATTGCCTAAAAAGAGATAAAGCGCAAAGAAATCGACAAATGCGGCGAACATAGCACGCTCTTACTTGAAAACTTATAACATTTGCTAATTATTTTTACAAATAAATGCTGCATTTGTCTCTTTTTAAATTTTTTTGTGTTTCATTATTTTTTAATTAAGAAGGGGTGGGTTTTGGTTGAGTACGACCCACACACTCACATTTGTGTGTACACATGCACGTTAGCTGCTGATAAGTTAATTGGCAAAATTTTTGCCAAAGGGACCCAAAAACAAATCAAATGTGGTAACCTTGTCCAACTACCAAAAGAACGAATTTCGGACATTTTTTCACAAAAAAGAATGTAGTAATAGCCTTTTGAATGTACAACAAGCCGGTTACAGGCTTAGGTGTATTTCCATTGTGGCATGGGTCGGATTAATATCAGCACCCTCTTTTCATCCTAACCTAACCTAAAACAAATATATTTGTTTTTTTAAGCTGATATTTGATGATGAATGAATTATTTCTAATTGGAATTTGTAAGTTGCTGGCATAAAAATATCATCTTAACTATTTCACACTTTTTCCCTTTACAATTTTAAATATGAAGTTTAGCTCTTGATAAAAATACCAGCCCTAAATCAAAACGGAAGATTAAAGGTACGTTTAGATAAATCAAATATTTCACCCAACTTATTTTTGCGCAAACATGTCAAATTCACATTAGAAACACTTATTTAACACGTTTTGTTTGTTTAAAAAACAAATCAAATAGCGTTAGCATTAGACTTAAAAATGATTTTTATTTGCCCTACATTCGATTGCATGTAAAATTTGTATTTTCTAGTTTGACCTAACATTTTTTTGGTTTTGTAGGCCAAATAAAAGGCTTTATTTTATCTAATGGTTGAAGCTATTTGATTTGTGTTTGGACAAACAAAATGTGATTAATGTGAATATTAAATCAAAAATGTACGAATATGACATATGACATGGGCAAAAATGAGAAAACAAAATGGATCAAATATTTGACTAATCTGAACGTACCTTTAGTTTAGAATTATTGGGTTGCCCAAAAAGTAATTGAGGATTTTTTAAAAGAAAGTAAATGCATTTTTAATAAAACTTAGAATGAACTTTATTCAAATATAATTTTTTTACACTTTTTTTCTAAAGCAAGCTAAAAGTAACAGCTGATAACTGACAGAAGAAAGAATGCAATTACAGAGTCACAAGCTGTGAAAAAATTTGTCAACGCCGACTATATGAAAAATTCGCAATTACTTTTTGAGCAACCCAATATTTAGAATGTTTTTCTTGTGATTTGATTTTCTCAATTCTTCTTCCATGTAAACACAAAATGAAGTTTTTTTTACGTTTCCATAGCCCTTTGATTCTTGTTTTGGGTAAACACAAAAACAAATATATATTTTTGTTTTCTTGTTAGTGCGAATATCATCTACTTTCTCAATTTTTCTTTTGTTGTTTCTTCGAGACGAGGTCAATATCAGCATGTTTTCATATAAAAACAAAAAATATAATATTTTTTTTTCATTTCAAGTTTTCATAGAAATAGAATTGAACCCCTGGCATCTTGGCTTTTGTTGATGGTTGTGATATTTTTTTGTTGAAACTCAACAAGTATGTACCTAGCGATCGGCACCCGCGAGCAACAATTATGTGTACACACACACATTTACATATGTGGCTGCAGCCAATAAGTACATGCCTAATTCCACACACTCAGCCACACACAAACGTCATTAGCTATGTTCGGGAACTCAAAAATTTGCACAAATTTTTACTGGAAGTTGTTCGCGTACTTTATTTGCCAGCAGAAGTGAGTGCGAGAGAGAGCAAATTTTGACAGTTAGAAAATAGAGAACCTGCAAATGTCTACTGGGACTTTTTACTAGCAGAAATTCGCAACTTTTAACAGATGTTTTGTAAAGATCAGCTGTTTTATGAAAAGCAACCGTTACATGAAAATACAAAAGCGAACGCCAAAATGGATCCGTCCGTCTGTCGAAATCACGAAAGCGGTCGAACGCGTAAAGCTAGCCGCTTGAAATTTTGCACAGATAATTCTAATTGATGTAGGTCGTTGGGGATTGCAAATGAGCCATATCGGTTCAGATAAAGATATAGCTCCCATATAAACCGATTTCCCAATTTGAATTCTTGAGCCCCTATAAGCCGTAATTATTGTGCGATTTGGCTTAAATTTTGCGGGTGGTGTTCCGTTATGACTTCCAACGGCTGTGCCAAATACGACATAGCTTTAGTCCAAGCCGCAATTTTTGTCCGATTTGGCTGAAATTTGTCATGCGGTATTCTGTTACGACTTCCAACAACTATGCTAAATACAGTCCAAATCAGTCTATAACCTGATATAGCTCCCATATAAACCAGTCTCCCGACCATCCTTGTTCTGTTCCGAGAAGCTTTAATTTTTGCTGGTCTAACAGAAGTTTGGTATGTGTAGTAAAATTATGCCCTTCAACTGAATTTATTTTGTATACATTTTTCGCAGAATATATGGTGGTGGGCAGCGTTGACGTTATGGGCTTTTTCTACAAAACTTGGTAGCATTTACTTTCAACTTTAAGGGTTTGGTCGGATGGACGATCCATCTCGATTTTGGTAGGTTTTTAGCGAAATTGTGCTTTTATACCCACCACCATATTAGGGGCATATTCATTTAGTCATTCCGTTTGAAACACATCGAAATATCCATTTCCGACCCAAAATTAGATTCTTTATTGGGTCTGTCCGTCCGCCAGTATGCATACGTGTCTAAAATTAAGATATTAAGCTGAAATTTGAGACAGGCCCATAGATTTTTCTTACTCAGGTTAAGTTCTTGAATGAACCAAATCCGATTTTATTTGCATATAGCTGCCATATAGACCGATCCACAGTGGGAAATAAAGACGGGCTAAAGCCTGGCGAAGCCCACATTTTGATTCCCTACACCACATTGGATATGCAGGCTAAGTCGTCGAATTTAAAATTTGCTTAAATTTGATGTGTAGAAATTCGATTCAAATCTGTACATATTGTAAAAGCCATAGAGTATCGATTGATAAAAGTATAAATCGGCCCGAGAAAGTACTTGTGCCAAAATTGAAGACGATCGGATGAACATTGCGACTTTGTAGACAAATTAACATGGACAGACGGACATGGCTAAATGGAATCAGAAAGTGTTTCTGCGTCAATCGGTATACTTATCAATGGGTCTATCTCACTTCCTTCTAGGTGTTACAAACAAATTCACTTAGTTATAAAACCCTGTACCATACTACTGGTGTAGGGTACAAATATGCCATTTGAGTACGGATAGAGATATATCTTTGAAATGGCAGACAATATTAAAGTTGATCACCTCTGTATTTCAAAAAATTGTTCGGGCTGTCAAACCTTTATTTCTTGTCCAATTTTCATCCCACTGTGCGATCTGCTGATTAACGGTCTTAAGCCCATAACAGCCGCATTTATTATTCGATTTCGCTGAAAGTTGGAACAATGAGATATTGACCATATTACGACCAAATATGGTCAATGTCGGACTATATAAACCAATCTGCTGATTTGAGATTTTTGCTTGTGAACATAAAACAAGTAAAATCATATATTATTAAATAAGTAATAACTTCTACAAGAAATTGCGTTTATTTTGATTTAGTTTACCAATTTGTTGGAGTGGCAGGGAATTTGGTAGATTTTTTGAAAAATATTGGTCGGAAAACTTTTTTTGTAGTGGCATCGCTGGTGGTGGGCTCCCAAGATTCGATCCGGCCGAACTTAACACGCTTTCACTTGTTTATACATACATACTTACCTTGTTAAATGGAATTGAAAATTGAAACATTTATTTCTAACAAAAGGCAAGTTAAAAAAAAAGAAAGGTTTGTCGAAAAACAGCCTTTAAAATTAGAATTTGTATGTATGTATATCAAACCAGTAAAAACGTGTTAAGTTTATCCGAACTTTGGATACCCACCACCATGGACATATTATTCATCCTTTTTTATTGTAACTCCACTACCATATCCATAGTTATAATGGTTTTCAGCAAAACTGGTCTAAACAGCTCACGCACATTTCGTGTTTTGTTTCACTGTCAAACACTTTCAGTTTGGTCTATAATTTAACCATGAGTCTTACAAACGAACAACTCTAGCAAGTTATTGAATTTTATTATCAAAATGCGTGCACTGTTAAGAAAGTTCATTCATTCAAAATTGTGTTCAGCGACGAAGTTCATTTTTGGTTCAATGGGTACGTAAATAAGCAGAATTGTCGATTTTGGAGTGAAGATCAGCCAGAAGCATTGCAAGATGTTAAGTCCGGCCGGGCCGAACTTTGGATACCCACCACCCATCGGGTATATATGCAAACCACCTTTCTTCCTAATCCGGTGAAAAATGCATAATTTATGCCCCCGTAGCAGCTATTGAAATGTGGTCCGATTTGGACCAAATTCGACATTGAGTGGTCTAATAAGTACAAGTCATTGTTCAATTTTGTAGAACAAATATTAGTCTTTTTGGTAGCCATATCCAAATATAGACCGATCCGAACCATATACGATACGGATGTTGAAAAACCTAACATAAGTCACTGTGTCAAATTTCAGCGAAATCAGATTATAAATGTGCCTTTTATGGACCAAGACTTTAAATCGAGAGATCGGTCTATATGACAGCAATATCCAAATCTGAACCGATCTGGACCAAATTAAGAAAGGATATCGAAGGACCTTACACAACTGACTGTCCCAAATTTTCACAAAAACCTTTAATCGAGAAATCAGTCTATATAGCAGCTATAACCAAATCTAAACCGATCTGAGACAAATAGAAGAAGAATGTTGAAGGGCCTAATACAACTCACTGCCCCAAATTGCGGCAAAATCGGACAATAAATGCGCCTAAATAAATGCACCCTAAATCGAGGGATCGGTCTATATGGCAGCCTTATCGAAATCTGGGCCGATCTGGGCCATTATGCACAAAGATGTCGACGGGCCTAACCTAAATCAATGTCAGAATTTCGGCGACATCGGACAATAAATGCTCCTTTTATGAGTCCAAAACCTTAAATCGAGAGATCGGTCTATATGGCAGGTGTATCAATATCTGAAACGAACTGTACCAAATTGAAAAAGGATATCGAAGGACCTAACACATCTCACTGTCCCAAATTTTGGCAAAATCGGTCAATAAATGGGCCTAAGACCCTAAATCGATTGATCGGTCTATATGGGGGCTATATCAAGATATAGTCCAATAAAGCCCATCTTCGAACTTAACCTGCTTATGGACAAAAAAAGAATCTGTGCAAAGTTCCAGCTCAGTATCTCTATTTTTAAAGACTGTAGCGTGATATCAACAGACGGACAGACAGACGGACATGCCTAGATCGTCTTAGATTTTTAGGGTGATCAAGAATATATATATACTTTATAGGGTCGGAAATGGATATTTCAATGTGTTGCAAACGGAATGACAAAATGAATATACCCCCATCCTTCGGTGGTGGGTATACAAATTTTAGTGTTCCAAAACTACGCTCTAAGAATTCACCCTTTAGAAAAAACCATTAAAAAGTTTAATTAAATAATTCTCTTATATAGACATATTTTGTTTTGAAGTTTCCAACAAAATTTGGCTATGATTTAATCTATGCATATGTCCCCAAAAATAATTACTTTCTGCCAACCTGGGATACCTATTTTGTTTTCACACTTTGAGGATATTTGCCACATGCAAATACAATAATTTTTAAAATGAAACAAATGACCCTTCCTGGAATTATGCACACTTTATTTTTATTTTTGAAAAAGAAACCTCATATTTATTTTTGCACGCAAAACAAAAGTCCTCGATAAGTAAAGATCTACACCTCTGTCCCAAATTTGATTTTATGCAAAATACCTTGGGTAAGCAAACGTGTGCACTTGACATATGTAAACTTTTCAACTCCATTGTGCCATAATGAATGGATGTATGAAATTCATTACTTTTGTTTAACGTCTACCTCACCAAAGACTGTTTGAAGTAGCATGAGTTGGAGAGTGTGAAACACTTTTGAACCAAGGCAAAATTTTTATGTAGATGTCGTCACCAGCTTCAGCAACAACATTAAAATCATCCTCTGTTATTGTCATCTTATGTGCTTGCTACAGTCACCCGTCTCTCTCTCTCTCTCTCTCTCTCTCCATGTCTCTTTAAGGTTTTCATTGTGACGATAGTCGTTATATGGATATTATTAGAAACTTTTGTTCAAGTATTTACTCGTTTGCATGTTTGTTTTGTGTTAGAGAGCTTATTTTAACAATGTGTTGATAATGTAATTTTTTACACTAGAAACTCCCTCCACTCCAAGGATTTTTTGTAAACTGCCACAAAATTTGAAAATCAATGTAAGCTTTCCTATGGAGAATAGTTTGTTATGCATGCTTTTGAATGGATTTTAAATTAAGTTTGGTTTTTGTTGTTCGAATTGTTGAAGTGTCAAAATGCATTAGTCGCACCGTACCACACAACTATGAGACTGAAAGGAAATGAATACCCATTTGGAATTTCTTTAAGACGTGAGCTAGATTGCATTGTTTCATTTATGAAGTAAAATAAAATAAAAATGCATACTTTAAGGCTTGCGTAATTTCCAATGTGGTGAAGTGAGTTTACAAGAGGTGTGAAAGGCTTGTTTATTAAAAGCAGATTTTGAGAGGATTTCATAGGATTTTGGGATGAATTTCCTCATATCGTTTATAGCGTAGTCTTACTTACCTTTACCCATTAACGGCGAATGGGTAGAAAAATACCCAAAAATAGAGCTGTCGTAAAAAAACCTCTAGCACGAGTTAGGAAAGAGGTAAAGAAATTTGGTTTGGTGTGTAGTACAGTATTGAAAACATTTCACGAAAATTTTAATTTCTTTCAGAAACAAAAAAATTCTTTCAGAAAGAAAATGTCTACGAAATGATATTTCTCTCAAAAATTAAAATTTTTCTCAAAATACAAAATTTCTCTAGGTCCATGTCACGCCCCTAAGTTGGTTCAAGTCTGGTATTGTGTCCCCACCTGAGTACCGGTGTCTGTTAGCCGCGAAAGCCGGATTTTCGTCGTCCTACCGACTATTTCACTGTTCCACAGTGCTACATTGGCATTCGTCGCCCACGCTATTAACTCGGACTGCAACGACCCGAAACCAAGTTTATTAATGGCAGTCCTCTGGCCTTCACCGCTAAATCGTCTCCCACTTACTCCATTATGGCCCGGCACCCAAATGATGCCGATTGTGCCATTATCAGAGAAGGTGTTAATCTCCTTCTTACATCCCAAGATTGTTCGTGATCTTACCGTCCTGGTTGTTATTGCCCTTATGGCCATTTTACTGTCCGTAAAGATGTACACACTCGACGTCCCTCACGCATTCCGTGATCGCCCGGATTTACGTCAGCAGGACCGTGTCCTTAAAAGTAACAATTTCTCTCAGAAATAATGGAAAAATTGGAGTGCCCAAAGTTGGAAATTTGCTATATCGAAAATAACAAAAAAAAAAAAATTTCCTTAAAATTCAAATTTCCAATAATAAAAAATGCGAGCTAGCTCAGCCACATTTCGAAATGTATACCAATAAATGAATCAGGTAACTTAATACTTAATAACTAACTAACTAACTAACTTAATAAGTAATATTTCACAAATTAAAATCATCTCTTCCAACAAAATCTCTAAAAAATTTAATCAAAAGTAATCAAAACAAATAACAGAAACCATAAAAAGTAGAATAAATTTTTTTTCAGCAGACTTGTGCACTCAAAACAGCAGATTTTGTTAGTTGAAATAGCAGCAAGAAATGTTTGCTAATACAGCAGCCCTTTGTTTGCTGAGACAGCAGTAATGTCTGCTTTCCCATTTTCAGCAGACAAAAACTGCAAAAATTTTTGCTGTTTTGAATAACAAATTTGGTTGAGTGTACACTAAGATTTAAAATATTTTTTAAAATTTAAATATGTTTTCAATTTGAGACTCATGTTCACGCAGCGCCTGCATGTTAAGAAATGAAAGACATTTAAACAGAAACCCTTTTTGTTGAACTCGGCCTTCGCATACCACAATTTTTGATTGAGCATTCATCTACGACAATTTTAGTCTTTTCCTTTATTATACCCTCCACCATAAGATGGGGGGTATACTAATTTCGTCATTCTGTTTGTAACTACTCGAAATATTCGTCTGAGACCCCATAAAGTATATATATTCTTGATCGTCGCGACATTTTATGTCGATCTAGCCATGTCCGTCCGTCTGTCCGTCCGTCCGTCCGTCCGTCTGTCTGTCGAAAGCACGCTAACTTCCGAAGGAGTAAAGCTAGCCGCTTGAAATTTTGCACAAATACTTCTTATTAGTGTAGGTCGGTTGGTATTGTAAATGGGCCATATCGGTCCATGTTTTGATATAGCTGCCATATAAACTGATCTTGGGTCTTGACTTCTTGAGCCTCTAGAGTGCGCAATTCTTATCCGATCAGAATGAAATTTTGCACGACGTGTTTTGTTATGATATTCAACAACTGTGCCAAGTATGGTTCAAATCGGTTTATAACCTGATATAGCTGCCATATAAACCGATCTTGGGTCTTGACTTCTTGAGCCTCTAGAGTGCGCACTTCTTATCCGATTGGAATGAAATTTTGCACGACGTGTTTTGTTATTATATCCAACAACTGTGCCAAGTATGGTTGAAATCGGTTCATAACCTGATATAGCTGCCATATAAACCGATCTTGGGTCTTGACTTCTTGAGCCTCTAGCGTGCGCAATTCTTATCCGATCAGAATGAAATTTTGCACGACGTGTTTTGTTATTATATCCAACAACTGTGCCAAGTATGGTTCAAATCGGTTCATAACCTGATATAGCTGCCATATAAACCGATCTTGGGTCTTGACTTCTTGAGCCTCTAGAGGGCGCAATTCTTATCCGATTGGAATGGAATTTCGCACGACGTGTTTTGTTATGATACCCAACAACTGTGCCAAGTATGGTTCAAATCGGTTCATAACCTGATATAGCTGCCATATAAACCGATCTGGGGTCTTGACTTCTTGAGCCTCTAGAGGGCACAATCCTTATCCGATTTGAATGAGTATGACGAAGTATTTCGTCATGATATCCAACAACTGTGCCAAGTATGGTTGAAATCGGTCCATAACCTGATATAGATCATAAAAACAGATCTGGGGATTTGACTTCTTGAGCTTCCAAAGGGCGCAATTCCTATCCGATTTGGCTAAAATTTTGCATGACATATTTTATCTTTACTTTCAACAACTGCGTCAAATAAGGTTCAAATCGGTTCATAACCTGATATAGCTGCCATATAAACCGATCTGGGATCTTGACTTCTTGACCCCTAGAGGTCGCAATTATTATCCGATATGCCTGAAATTTTGTACGACGGATCCTCTCATGACCATCAACGAACGTGTTTATTATGTTCTGAATCGGTCTATAGCCCGATACAGATCCCATATAAATCGTTCTCTCTATTTTACTTCGTGAGCCCCAATGGGCGCAATTCTTATACGAACTGGCTGAAATTGTACACAGGTCTCCAACATATAATTTAATTGTGGTCCGAACCGGACCATATCTTGATATCGTTTTAATAGCAGAGCAACTCTTTTCTTATATCCTTTTTAGCCTAAGAAGAGATGCCGGGAAAACATCTCGGCAAATGCGATCCATGGTGGAGGGTATATAAGATTCGGCCCGGCCGAACTTAGCACGCTTTTACTTGTTTTAATGTATTAATAACTTCCGTAATTTTTATACCCACCACCGACGGATGGGGGTATATTCATTTTGTCATTCCGTTTGCAACACGTCAAAATATCCATTTCCGACCCTATAAAGCATTTATATTCTTGATCAGCATAAAAATCTAAGACGATCTAGACATGTCCATCCGTCTGTCTGTTGAAATCACGCTACAGTCTTTCAAAATAGAGATATTGAGCTGAAATTTTGCACAGATTTTTTTTTGTCCATAAGCAGGTTAAGTTCGAAGATGGGCTATATCGGACTATATCTTGATATAGCCCCCATATAGACCGATCCGCCGATTAAGGGTCTTAGGCCCATAAAAGCCACATTTATTATCCGATTTTGCTGAAATTTGGGACAGTGAGTTGTGTTAGGCCCCTCGACATGCTCCGTCAATATGGCCCAGACCGGTCCAGATTTGGATATAGCTGCCATATAGACCGATCCTCAGATTTAGGTTCTAAGGCCCATAAAAGCCACATTTATTATCCGATTTCCCCAAATAAAGGGTGATTTTTTTGAGGTTAGGATTTTCATGCATTAGTATTTGACAGATCACGTGGGATTTCAGACATGGTGTCAAAGAGAAAGATGCTCAGTATGCTTTGACATTTCATCATGAATAGACTTACTAACGAGCAACGCTTGCAAATCATTGAATTTTATTACCAAAATCAGTGTTCGGTTCGACATGTGTTCATTCACCGTAACGTTGCGTCCAACAGCATCTTTGAAAAAATACGGTCCAATGATTCCACCAGCGTACAAACCACACCAAACAGTGCATTTTTCGGGATGCATGGGCAGTTCTTGAACGGCTTCTGGTTGCTCTTCACTCCAAATGCGGCAATTTTGCTTATTTACGTAGCCATTCAACCAGAAATGAGCCTCATCGCTGAACAAAATTTGTCAAAATTTCGAACCGAACACTGATTTTGGTAATAAAATTCAATGATTTGCAAGCGTTGCTCGTTAGTAAGTCTATTCATGATGAAATGTCAAAGCAAACTGAGCATCTTTCTCTTTGACACCATGTCTGAAATCCCACGTGATCTGTCAAATACTAATGCATGAAAATCCTAACCTCAAAAAATCACCCTTTATTTGGTCCAAATCGGAACATATTTTTATATAGCTGATATGGGACATAAGTTATGAATTTTTCACCGAATTTTGATGAAAGGCGGTTTACATATATACCCGAGGTGGTGGGTATCCAAAGTTCGGCCCGGCCGAACTTAATGCCTTTTTACTTGTTTAGGTATGTGAGAGCTTTATTAATTTGTCATGTTATTTATCCATATATACTCATTTACCTCAGAATAGGTTAAAATGATAGAAGATAATAATCAAATATACTTATCTTCCTACATTTTTCCCTTCGTAGCAGACACTCCTACCTTGTTCTATAAAAAATGTCAATGTGAAAAGACGTAGCACGAACATTTCCTTTCATACTTTCCACACAATGAGAATGAAGATCAAAGTGTGTTCTAATGATGATTACAAATTATGCCTATGTTAAGGCGTAATAACCTATTAAAGGCCTACTGTTGTTAAGTTTAAGGTTTTTGTTCTTTAAAACAAAAGAACTACAGATTAGGGCATAAATTCCCCCATTTCAAGGATGCAGCTTCCTGTTTGCGCTTCGGCTTTGCTATCTATGTATGTACGTCCTTTCCTCCTGCAAAATCTTTTATAATAATTTCTCAACTTTCATTTGCACTTGATTTATTAAAAACAATATCACTATTGCAGTTTGTTTTCTCATTTTTCACTACTACAAAGATATGATTCTAATGTTTTTGTAGCTCGCTATGAGTAGGAGGTGTATATATACACATATTTATAAGTAGAAATGCAACTATGACTGTATCCCTCACTTTGCATCATCGAAAAGGATTTCAACAAGTTCCTTGTTTAAGTTCTCAGCATTTATTTTATTGTCTCCATGCAAAAGTATTTCACTCTACTTTTACTACTTATGAGATATTATTGTTTTTAATCCGCTTTTATATTTGCTTTACGCTTCAGCTCCCTTTCCACCTTTACTTCATGTCCTATGCTTTACTATCACCTCCAAATGCTACTTTTTTTAAACAATGCATCATTATGTTACAACTCCATCTTATTGCTGTAGCGGTGGACAGTGAAACCTTATTAAAAAGAAGCGAGCTGGAATGAGTAGAAGAAGTGTTTCTTTTTTTTTTTTTGCGCCTGAGAAGTGGACACCAGAGGAACCCTTAATGGATCTCAACAAGAATAACACGAGATTAATATCTTGGAGCTTAACCGATGAGAAAAAGGTCTCGGATGAACCCAATGACCTGAAGCCCTTAGGTACTATTCGCTTTTCCTCCTCCAGGAGGAAGTTGTCTTTGCAGTTAACCAAAAACCATGGATGGTTCCAACAGCTTCAAATGGTTCATAGAACCAAAGAAAGCTCCCGAAACCATCGATGGTTCCCAGAACTATAGAGGGTTCCCAGAACCATAGAAGGTTCCCAGAACCATAGAAGGTTCCCAGAAACCAGAACCATGGATGGTTCTCAGACCCATAAATGCTAAAAAGATCCATAGATGGTTCTAAGAACTATCTATGGTTCTGGGAACCTTCTATGAACCCTAGATGGTTCAACGATTCATTGATGGATCAATGAGATACTGGGCCGTGTACAGAGGAGAGCGATGGCAATGATTGGGGACAGTAGGGTATCCAACTCTATTGCCTCCCTTGAACATCGTCACAATGTGGGTTGTTTGGCGCTCTTCTATTGGTACCTTTATGGTGTGTGTTCGTTTGATTTTCATCTTCTTATCCCTGATATAAGGATAGTTGTCAGAAATACTAGACATTCCAGGAGCCCGTTTGTAATTGATTGGCCAGCGGACCGGACAATGCATTATAGAGAGAATTCTTATTTCTACATCCTTTCCCCCCATATAGATGCCATATATGCTGATCTTCCAAATGAATTTTTTAAGTCTGTTAACCTTGGTTTGACTGTTCATTTCTCTATGTGCGTGTGTGTGTGTGGGAGTATAAATGTTTGTGTTTCTTTTTTTTTGTGAGTGGATGCATTAAAACATTGGCTTTATTTTAATATGGTGGCTGAAGCAACGCAGTTGATTCACATACAGATATCCACCAAATGCTACTCCAAACGAAAGCTCTGTAGCAACAAAAACAATATCAACAACAACATTTATATGATTTCATTTCGATGCTTTCTTTCTTTTCTGTCTTTGCAGTAACTACAAAGTGCAATCAACCGGTATAAAACAATGGTATTTGTTGTCCTTATTCATTGGCGATGCTGTGCGTGATGTACCCCTCTGTCGTTTGTTGGCTAAGAGGATGCCATGTCCAGGCGCGGGCCCCCTGCCGCCACCACAACCACGTTAAGGACCAAATAAGCATCACTACTACAATACACATTACTGTTACGGGAAGGTGGACTACGCCAGGCTACCTCTTAGTAAAGTAATTTCGATGCGACTCTTCTTCTCGTCTGCGGGCTGCAGAGCTTATTTTGTCCCAAAGAAGGGAAAGAAAAGCGACCACTCTTTTTATTATTTTTATTTAATGGTTATCTTTCCCCCTTTTTATTTGTTTTTACCATTTCCATTTTTATCCTTTCACTCTGAGTTTTATTTTTTTTTTTTTTTTCATTCGCATCTTCCTTAAGCCAAAGGACACTGGCTAGATGTTGGGAAAAAAGAGTAATGGCGGAAAAAAGTCTATTGTGTGTGCGTGCGCCTGTGGGAAGGAGTTGTCAGTCTAAAAAGCAGTCTTACAAGAATGGCATGTAACTACTGCCGTTTATCTGCTGGACCAAGTGACTGACATTAAATTTAAAGGGTTTTCTGCTTTCTTAGCAAATAACAAAAAAGGGGAACTTAGGCGTGGGGTCCCTAGCAGGAGTCATGGTTTGAGCCCAACCGCAAGTGTTGTAGCGTTCTTTGCTTTGCCCCACCGTCGTTTTCATTTGTGATTGTTATTGCGGTTGCAGAGGACCATCAGAGAATGTGTAGGGTATCTGTGTGTAGGGATGGACAGTAATTTAAAGTGGAATGTAAATAATTATGCTGCATAAATTAAACAAATGTTATTGACATGCGGCCAAAGGACACATGTACATACATAGCTTCATATTAAATTTTTGTAATAGTCTCAAGTTTTTTGGTGAAATGTATTACACTTAAATGGGGAAAATGAAATCCCCATTTTTTCCAAGGTTTAATTGTTACCATATAAAATTTGTTAACTTCACTCCACAAGGGAGGCCTCATTAAACTTCAGTTTTTTGTCCTTTAACCGGACACAAAATGAATGATCAACCAACCGCCAGTCCTTTGTTAACAGCCATTGTTTTTTATGCTGCAACTTTGTTTTTCATCCCTTTTGATTGCCGTATTAATACAGTTACAAACGATTTCATTTTGCCAGCAATCATCAGTGAACAAAGAGCTGATGATGAAAAACAAAACTTGCAACAACTATTGGACCCCAAGGTTTTTTCATTAAATTGAAAAAATGCTGGGCGAAATGAAAAAAAAAGATATAAAGATCCGTAACGAAAAAACGCAATTGCAGCAATCTTTGGATATAAATTCCAACAAATTGTTGACAATATGTATTAAACGTGTTTGTGTGCAGGAAAAAGCACCTTTTGCAGCTTCAATGCAACTGCCACTTATACGTAAGCTCCAAAAAAAAAGTAGCAGAAAAATTGCAGTATTACTGTCACTACTATACAGCAGCACTAGTAGCAACACAAGCATACCTTCATAGATCCCAAAGGGTCAATTTGCCGTTCACAACACCATTTACTTGGTAACCATATCACTATGGGACAGAGTACATCCGCATGCTGTGATGTGCTGTGCTGTGATACAGCATGCAACACAGTTTAATTTGCTTATCAAGGGATTTAGTTTTTCTTATTGGAGCACATACTTTTTACATGTTAAATTTTGTGTCGCATGCCAGGGAGATGCATTACAAATGCACACCATGATACCCAGCACTTAAAGGCCCGAATTTGACCACATATGGACCAGCTTAACTTGTTGATTTTCCATTCATTATAAAAGTTTCTATTTTTCTCCACACACACACACACACACGCAAGTAGACACACAGTTCACTGCAACCATTGTCCTGCGATTTTGCAATCTCTCATACTATAATTGCCCAATTATTACAGTTTTAAATTCCGTTTAATCTTAGAGTGATATGCATACTAGTGTGTAGTCTATAGTTTTGTATATAGTCATTGACGTGTTGTTTTCTGCAATTATTTATTTGTTGTACCTTTTAGTTTGTAAGTGTTGTTGTCGAAATAAAATAATACAAAACATTTTTATATTTAAGGCGATTACTGTCGTTATTATTTTTCAAAATCTCTCCCCCATGACAGGTAACTTGAAGTGGATACGAGAAAAAGGTATGATAACTCGCATCGCAATTTCATATTTTTGTAACATTTCAATAGCAATTCTATTTTGTTTTTATTATGCTCGCCGGTTGTGCTTGGTCATTGATTTCATCTACCTTTCATTAATCTCCCAGAGGGAAGAGATTACTATGTTATAGCAAATAAAGGCAAATAAATTGAAATGATAATATCAGTGTAGCCGGCGTAAAATTGAGAAAAACAAAATTAAAGGGTTCAAATTGGACAACACTATGTTCGCTGACATAAGATCATCAATTGCTAAGGTGGCCACCCGACTTCCATGCAAACAATCAAAAGGAAACTGATTGGAATGGCCGCAAAGAATGCATCATTTGCCTCTTCAGTAAATTACCACATTCCGGAGTCCCTACTCCATTTGCCGTAAGTTATCGAAGAATCCACGGACCACGGTTCAGTTCGCTCTGCCTAACATTTTAGATTTTTTCTTTCAAAGTTTACTTTTTTGATTAAACGATAACTGCTTAATCAAATTGTTTTACAACTTATCTTCTTCAAACGAGTTTTATATTTGTATTTTCATCATTATAAATTTATTTTGCTTTTGTGTAGAATATCGGATCAAATAAATATCGTTATAAGATTACAGTTGAGTTAATAAGCATTTGACATTTGGTGTTATAGCAAAATTTCAACAAAAATTAAAAAAAAAAATTTGACTCTGTTGTTCGCATGACCTCACCGTATTAGTGCATCCTAACCATCAAGTATTATTTTCCACAATAAAACTACCTGGTATAAATGGCTTACTTTCGATGTAGTGAAGATAATCTAAATATACTAAAGGCCAGTATGCACCTCTGGCAAAATTTTCGTTACCATAAGCAATACGTTGACATATCCTAAACGAATTTTTCGTTTCCGATACCATTACCGAAAATTTCGCTTGCAGGTACGCAAAATTACGAAAATACGATGGGGCATAAACGACTTCCTTGGAGACATCGACTACGCGGATGATATATGCCTCTTTGCGCATCGCTTCGAGCGAAATCGGAACGATTGAATGAAATTGCTCCCAAAGCAAGAATGAAGATAAACATAGCAAAGGCAAAATTGATGAGGACAGGAACATCCAATTTAACACCGCTCACTATAAACGACCATGTCATTAAAGACGTTGACAACTTCTTCTATCATGGCAGCAAAATAACAAAGGACAGAGGATCCGAGGCAGACATACGTAATTTGGAGGGGACGCCCGAGAAACATATGGATCCGATGTACAAAAAGAGAGTTAGAAAAAATGCATATATGGTGGAATCAAGCCAAGAGCTTGGCCAACGATTGAGCTAGATGAAGGAAGCTTGTTGATGCCTTATATTCACACTGAACTTTTACTATTTTATTGTTATATATATTATATACTCAAATTGTGAGATATATGTCCTATCTTTCTTTTTATATAAAAAAAATCGATTGGTGTTTGTTTGTCTGTTCCGTATAGACTCATAAAGGGCTAAACCGATTTTCTTGAAATTTGCACATAGGGTATTCTTTTTTTCGATATCTTAAGAAGGGCTTTCCCTCCCCCTTACCATTATTTTCTGAAATAAGGAGATCGGCGTTGCGATTTAAGCGAAGTTTTGTGTGCTTTCTTTCAGTAACCTGAAACCAAAATTTTTATATTAAAATTTTGGATGGGATACCTAGGGTGCCGCCCCTCTCCCAAAATCCACCAAATATATAGACCAATCACGGCAATATGGAACTCAAATGGTATTTGAGAGTAGAAAACGAATCTGATATTCAAATATAGATGAAAGTATTTGGGATGCCGCCCCACCCCCAAACAGGATTTATTTGCTGACCATGGCAATGTGGGTATTTAAGAGTAGAAATCGAATCTGATATCCAAATGTGGAACCAAGTGTTTGGAGTAACGCCCTTCCCCCAAAAAAGGAAAGATTTACCGACCACGGCAATATGTGACTTAAATGAAATGAGTGTTTGGGAGTAGAGCACGAATCTGATAACACCCCCCAAAGAGGACAAATTTACCGACCTTAGCAATTTGAGGCTCAAATAAAAGATATTTCAGATTAGAATACAAATATGATATATATTTTCAGGGCAAAATCCCTGAGTGACCTCCCCAAACCCCAAAAACACCCCCTCACACCGGACATGTTTGCCGACTACGAAAATATGCGGCTCAAAGGTATTTGGGAGTAGAGTATGAATCAGCATTCGAAACTAACTGCCTTGGGGATATCCCATCCCCATAACAACCCCAAATAGGACGTATTTGCTCAGCATAACAATTTGGGGCTCAAGGAGAGTGGAGCACGAAGTTAATAGTTTTTAGGGCCCACCCTAAACCGGCCATATTTGACGACTTTTCCAAAAAGCGGCTCAAATGAAAGGTATTTGAGATTAGAAAACAAATTTGATTTTGTTTTTTTGGGCCAAGTTTTTGGGGGACGCCTCATCCCACATACTCCCTCTAAACCAATGGCAATATGTGGTTGAAACAAATTATATTTGATAGTAGAACACGATGCCAATTTTTTTCAGAGCTAATTGTTTGTAGAATCACCCCCACTCCCCAAAACACCCCTAAATCGTACATATTTACCGACCATGGCAATATGGCGCTCAAATGAAAGCTACGGGGGAGTAAAACACGAAATTTTTCGGGGTCCACAACTTCCCCAAAACATCCCCGAAACAGGACTTATTTACTGGTCATTGCAATATGAGAGTATCAGTCTCCAATAAAGTTTTTTTAAAACGTGAAGTACATCTAACATCCAAACTTAGATGACCCTTAACCGTCCGAGCGAAATCATAGACTAATAAAGATCATATGAGATGCAAATAAAGGTATTTATATTATTATACTTTAAATCAGGCGATATACACATACCATTTTCGTAGCATGGCATTTCACTAAAAGCTTTAAGTGTGGAAAGTAAATGTTCAAAGGATAATTTTGTTCCATATATTGTAAAAGAAGGCACAGCGGAGCAGGCCTGATTCAGCTTGTATATATAAAAAATTATAAATCGATGTTCGTCACCATCTTGTGTTCTACACAACTATTTTTCAGTGGCGACATAAATGTCTTGCCTGCGACGCAAAATTTCGCTAATTCAATGCACCATGCAACTCATGGCGAAGAGATTAAAAGTGGTGCAAGCCGCCATCTCGTCATCAAGATGTCATTTCAAAGATGACATTTTTCTCAACACAACCAAAGAAAGATAAACACAGAGAGAATGTGCTAAAAAATGAGGTGGAAACACGGAATTGACATCTTATTACCGTCAAAGTGGTCGACTGTTTTCAGCTGTTCACGTAAGACCACCTTCTCAAATCCACCTACGTGTTTTTCTTGCGCGATCATCTGTTTCTAACAATTCAGCAGGTGCAGCATGCTGCTGCAATTAAATAAGATTTAATTAATTAAAAACATTTTAATTAACTAAATCTTATTAGAAATGAAAAGTAAGTGCTATATATGAATTGTTTCAATTGAACTGCCTGAGGTATAAAAAGAAAAATGGAAAAGGTAAGGAAAAGGTAAGGGTTTCTAATTGCAATATTATAAAATCCAATTGGAACTTGAGATTTAAAAGTTATTTTCCTTTATTTGTGTAAATGATGTTAGGCTGTATAGTAAAATATAAGTAACTTTTCATAGTCCTATACCGTAGTAAAAACAGGGGAGTTTGAATATTTGTTCTCAATGCAATCTAATCTTACAGTTATGTGCTTGTAGGTTAAAGCTTGCCAAAAGGTTCAGCCCCTCTAGCTTTTCGACGAAAAAGACTGGCCTCTCGAATTTCGCAGATGGAATTTTATTGGTTGAAGGTAGGTTGGGATCTCAATGGCCAAATCTTTCGGATTTGACTTGATCCTCTGAAGGACTTAATCGTTATTCGCTTGAGCCAAAGTTTTGTACAAAATTGAGTTCTGGTTTAAATTCTTACATCCTTGCCAAGAATGGTCCAAATCTGTATTATATCTAATATGGCTCCCATATAAACCAGCCATCCGAACTGATTTATTGACTAATTGGAGGTTACAAATCTTATCCAGTTTGGCTGGAATTTTCCCAACTTCCAATACATATCCAAGAATGTTTTGTCCGCCTACGACTTTAACGCGTGGGTTCGAATCATTGGGAGAACAACAGAAAAAAATTGCTTCAACGGTGGATTCCACCCTCTTAAGTCTGGCGACATTTGTGAGGTACTATGCCATGTAAAAACGTTTCCCCAAAGAGGTGTCACACTGCGGCGCGCCTATCGAACTCGTCTAGAAATAGGCAGCCCCTTATCATTGAGCTTAAACTTGAATCGGACAGCACTCATTGATATATGAGAAGTTTGTCCCTGTTCATTAATGGAATGTTCATGGTCATATGTGAAAATGACACAATTCTTAACCAATTTGACTGAATTGTTTGTTTTGAGTCTTTTTTCGATTCATCATATTCCAATCAAATCAGTTATGGGTGAAATTACCTTTTGACATCATGTTTATCATCGTTTGAATGTTAGCCGCCGCTAGCGAGAAGGCAGTTTTTGATAAAATTAATATCAAACAATTTAAAACATACTTTTAGGCTCCCTTATAGTTTCAACATAAGTAGTACAACAAATCGTTTATAAAAAATAAATAATTTATTAACATTAAGAGATTGCTGTAGACCTGTACAAAATTGTTTTTTTTTTTACTAAATATGTATTTTAAATAAATGCTCTATAAATCACCATTTTCTGAAGAAAATATTTTACAAATAAATTTTTCTACCATCTGGGCGGATATAATATTCCGTTTCTCCTCGAGAATTTGTTACATAGATGTTGTCGTTTCTAGGCTTTGGTGTTGTGGTGGTGGTTGTTGTATATCTATTGATGTAATGAGAGGAATGATAACGATCATTATTTGCGGGATAGGAGCTTGAAGGGTATTTGTTGGAGGCATAATTAGCGCTACTGCCATCATAGGGCCTTCTATTTCCATTATAAGTTTGGCTTTGGTATGTAATGCTGCTGGATGAACTGGTATAACGATTGGAATTTGTTTCATAGCTGTTGTAGGGTTTATAATTTCCATTGCCAGCTTGGAAATTATTGTTAGGATATATGGCATTATTGTATTCTTTATCTAGGTCATTATTATCGGGAGCTGGGGTAGGCAAAAAATAATTTACACTTCCTTTATTGGAACTGCTGTCACTACTATCGGTCTGTGGCCAAGGGGAAGTGTAGTGATTGTGATTAATCGCGGTATTTGATAAATAATTGTTTACGGAATTCGAGGAACTTATTTGGGTATTATAGACACTGGGACGATTGTGCTCATAATAGTTTTCAGGTCTTTCAGGTGGCTTATAACGATTATAATCCAATGGTCCTATCTCATTACTATTACTGTATTCCTGTTCTCTTAACTGTGGCCTCTGATGATTTGGCACCACAAATTTGTCCTCATTTTCCTCATAAGGTATTTGCTGTTGCTGATTGTAGGTGTAAGAAGCTGCATAATAGGGTCTATTTAGAATTTTCCCTTCACGTTCGGGAAATTTTATTTTCTTACTATCATGATTTGATTCAGCGACTTTAAGATCATGAATTTCTTTGCTATATTCCGATCTAAAAGGGAGTTTTTCCTCTTCGGGCTCATTGTAGAATTTTATTTTCTTTGAATCTTGTTCATTTTGGTCATAACTTTCCTGCTCATAATTTGTAAAGTGATGGCCATAGTTATATTTTTGAGTGTCATCATTTTCCTTCAAGTGTTTGGAGTCTCTTACATACTCTTGGGCTACATCAATGTATTGCCTTTCCGCTTCTGTGGAGGGAAACTTTAATTTTCTTCCTTTATTTAATTCATTGAATTCTTCAATCAAGGTTGTGATGTCATCCTTGGACTTCTCATTGTTTTCATGCACGTTTCCATCTTCGGGAAAGAATTTTAAATGATTTCTCTTGGGTGAGCTTGGATGCAACACTCTCGCTTCGGTGGATATGGTGCCGACAGTATCATCATCATTCTGGTAATCAGGTTCATAAACGAAATCTACGGTTTTTTGTGTATCCTCAGTATCTTCGTCATCATTGTAATCTTGTGCCTGTTGGCTAAAATTATAATGTTCATCATCTTCTTTGCTTTTGGACTCAAAACGTATTATCTTTTCCTTGGTGCTTCTTTTGAGTCTCCTTCTTTGATATTCCACGGTGGCTCCTTCACCCATATAGTCGGATAGCAGATTGGTAAAGAAGTTGCCTATGGTTTCGGTAATGTCCGAGGAAGCTGGCTGTGGTTGCGGCTTTGGTCTGGGTCGTGGAGTTGTGACCAGTTCTTGTGCAGTACCCGTGAGAGCAGACAAAATACTTAGGAAGGAACTGGCTCCTGACTGAAATGAATCTTGATTTACATTTTGTTGGGTCAACGATTGGTCGTCGGGTTCACTAAAAAATTTGAAAAAGCCTCCACGATGATTGTTGAGATAATTAATGATTTCAATCTGGGGGAAAAGTGTTGTAAGAAAGCAAACAAGAGGGTTGTGAACAAAAATTATTTGATTTAGTTTGATTAATTTTTGGATACCTCATTTTTAGGGCACTTTACATAGGTGCTGTGACAACTTCTTTCACCTCCACTAATACCCAATAAAGCGGCACGTCCATATATCAAAGCCGGTGAAGAGGCTGGGAAACCAGCCAGAAAACTAAAAATGGAATAATAATTAAAGTTTTTTTTATGAATTTGTTAAAATAAGCTATATAACCAAATTAAGTTAGGAAAAAAAATTTCAAAATTTTTTTCCAAAATCTCCTGCAAATATAAAATATTTTCAATATTTAAAATTTTAAATAATTCGTGCTCTAGTCCCAAATACCATTCATTTGAGCCCTATATTGCAATGGTCGGTATATATATATGTCAAATTTAGGGGTGTTTTGGGGGATGGTGTGGTTCCCAAAACACTTAACCCTGAAAAATATATCAGCATAGGGCTCTACTCTCAAATATCATTTATTATACCTCATATTGCCATTTTGCGCTCTACTTGAAATCGCGATACGAGCAACCAGTGAAATGCTTCTACAAAAAACAAAAAACACACACATTTGCTGAGTTTTAATATTTTTTTAAATATTTTTTCTATACTTTGTTCTTTGAATAGAAAGCATTAAACAATAATCTAAAGCCGAACAATATCCTGCAATGGAATCTCAAAATATAATTTGTACAACAGTTTTTATAGAAATTAAATTTTTTTAGAAATAAAATTTTGATCACATAAAATTTTCGATGGAAATAAAACTATTATTTAGTGTATATAAAATATTATAAAGGGTGATTTTTTTGAGGTTAGAATTTTCATGCATTAGTATTTGACAGATCACGTGGGATTTCGGACATGGTGTCAAAGAGAAAGATGCTCAGTATGCTTTGACATTTCATCATGAATAGACTTACTAACGAGCAACGCTTGCAAATCATTGAATTTTATTACCAAAATCAGTGTTCGTTTCGAAATGTGTTCATTCACCTCAGATGGTACATATTTACCCCGTGGTGAAAATAGGGTACTAAATTTTTTGATATCTGAAGGGGGGGGCGGACCCTCCCCCTTACCCTAATATTCAGAAACGCCAGATCTCCGAGATGGGTGGTGCGATTTAAGCGAAATTTTATGTGCTCTCATATAGTACCCTAAAAATAAAAATTCGGTATCCAAATTTCGGATGGGATACATAGGGGGGGTGCCCCACCCTAAAATCTACCAAACATATATTTACACCAATCACGACAATATGGGACTGAAATGAAAGGTATTTAGGATAAGAAAACGTATCTGATATCCAATTGTCGGACCAAGTGCTAGGGGGACCACACCAAGCCCCAAAACCCCCCTAAATCGGACATATTTACCATAACAATATGGGGCTCAAATGAAAGGTATTTGCGAGTAGAATACGAATCTAATATCCAAATGTGGGACCACGTTTCTGGGGGTCCACCCCTTCCCCAAACAGGACTTATTTACTGACCATGGTAATATGGGGCTTAAATAAAAGGTATTTGAGTGTAGAATTCGAATCTAATATCAAAATATGGGACCAAGTGTTTGGGGACCGTCTCTCCCCAAAAACATCACACCATAGCAATATGGGCCTCAAATGAAAGGTCTTTGGAAGTAAAGCACGAATCTGATATCAATATTCGGGAAAATTGTCTATGGGGCCACCCCACTCCCACAACACCACCCAACTAGGTAGTATTTGCTGACTATTGCAATATGAGGCTCAAATATGAGGGTTTTTAGAGTAGAACACGAATCCTATATATTTTTTCAAGGCCAACTCACTGAGTGGCCGCCAATTCCTCAAAACACCCCCCAATAGGACGTATTTGCTCACCAAAACAATTTGGGTCTTAAAGAGAGTGGAACTAAATATTCATTGTTTTTAGGGCCAATACCCCAAACCGGTCATATATGTTGACTTTTGCAATAAGGAGTTTAAATGAGATTAGATAAAAAATTTGATATCTAATTTTGAGGCAAATGGCAATATGGGGTTTAAATAAATGATATTTAAATATATGAGAATAGAGCACGTTGCCCAGGGCTTAGAATTTGGGGGACCACCCTACTCGCAATCGGGCATATTTACCGACCATGACAATGTGGAGCTTAAATGAAAGGTATTGGGGGGTCCAGCAAGAATTGACACCCACTATCGGACCAATTTTCTGGGGGTCTACCCCTTTCCCAAAATACCCCACAAACAGCAGTTTTTTACTAACCATCGCAATATGGGGCTCAAATAAAGGTATTTGGGAATAGAATACAAATTTGCTATTCAAATGTAGGACCATGTATTTAAGGCATCACCCCTTCTCCAAACATCCTCCAAAGGGTAAACATTTTTCGACCATGCCAATATGTGGCTCAAATAAAAGGTATTTGAGATTAGAAAACGAATTTGATAACCTATTTTGGGACCACGTATTTGGGCGACGCCTCTTCCTGTAAACTCGTCTTAAGCCAATGGCAATATGGGGTTTAAATTAATGGTATTTGAGAGAAGAGCACGATGTTGATATTTTTTCAGGGCCAAGTATCTGGGGGACCATCTCTCCCCCGAAAATACCACTAAATCAGACATCATGAGAATATCGGCCGAAATAAAGTATTTTAAGAATTGTATACACCTTACATCCAAACTAAAATTCGTCGAATAATATAGATCATATGGGATTCAGATAAAGGCACTTATATTGTTAAACTGTTTGTCAAGCGATATACTATTTTCGTAGCATGGTATTTCACTAAAAGATCTTTAATCCAAACGTAAATATCAATATGGGACTCAAATGAAAGGTATTCGAGACTAGACTACGAATATGACATAAAAAATGAGGTCAAAGTAATTGGGGGTCGCCCCACCCTCAAATGGGATCATAAATCGATGGTAACTAGATGAGTCTCAAATTAAATGTATTTAGTGCAGATTACGAATATGACATTAAACTTTATGTCCAAGAATCTATGTCGCCTCCAAAAGTTTATTTGACCTATTAAAACAATGGGGGATCAAGTGGTACATATTTTTAAGTGGAGTGCGTCATTCAAATTTGTGCACAAGTGTCAGATGGAGTGGGACGCCCCCTACCAAACGGCTGTATTCACCAATTATGACAGTATGGGGTTAAATGAAAAGTATTAGGTTGTGGGCTGCGAATATGACATCTTTATTCTGCTCATATATTTAGCGGACCACCTCACCTCAAAACAGTTGTTAAATTATAGTGACGTAGCAGGACACTGCCGCCATATCCCCAAAGTTATGACGTTCAGTGTGATAGGAGCAGTTGCAAACCTTAACGCCATGGTGGCCGCCATTTTTAGCTCATCGACAATGAACCTTCTTTTCCTAGACAAGTCCAATGTGCTGCTGGGCAACACTTTCATGTCCAAAAGTTTTACATGACTTAATTACTAAGAACTGTCGCCACCGCACCTAATATAAAGACCGGCAAATTAGTTCTTTACCACTGAGAATCGTTTAATATGGCAATTTAATTTGATTTAAACCAAAATACTAAATAATGACTATTCAACAGGTAGGCATATTGTCAGTTATAGACAACTAACACATGATGATCAATGTTATAGGCGCTAAGGCGCTCCAAGCGAGTAACAGCACAGACAAAGGAAATCTATAGATTCATAACAATATGTTCAAAAAAGCTCTAACAGATGGGATAAATGACAAATTCTCAGTCGTTTATATGTGATTGCGCAAGGATCCGCGGCGACATGGAACAAAGAACTTTTAAGTTATTTTATAATCATTTTGGTCTAAACCTTATCATTAAAGTCTAAACCTTTCCCTGATCGATGGCAGCACTAACATTTATATAAGCGCTATCTATTAGCTGTTTGCAATTGGATCAACTGAATGCAGAGAGAGGGCAGAGTGGTAAAAATTAATCTTGCAGCATTTATCTTTGTTATGGCAACCTACTGGTCCGTAAAATGAAGAAAACTAAAGTATAGGAATTTCGTTGCGGTTGTTTGCTGTATTATTTTTAAATTTCCCACCCTAAGACGGGCCTTAACAATAAGTGTTTCGGGTAGTTTAAATGGCTGTCTTCGCCATAGATAAAAATCTATTTACTAGAATGCGAATATCCAAGCTTGTGGTTAACTGTTAGAGGGGAAGGCTCAACGAACATACACAGAATAAGAGCTATTGGAGAATAAGATCCGTTAGAAAGGTGACATTTTTCTACGTTTTGAAAGCGAAAGCACAATGGAGCGGGTTTGATTGAAAATTTAGCTCAAAGATAAGAAGCCTCCTTTTCATAGTCGAGCCAAGTGGTGTGCCGATAACAACACATTTTTTTCGTTTTGTCACTCGATTCGTTCGCCAAATCATTGAAAACAACAAATTTTATAAAGGGAAAATAGCTGTTTTCAATGACTTGGTGAACGAATCGAGTGTGACAACAAGTACAAGCGTGAAAAGTTCGACCAGGCCGAATCATTATTATTCTCTACCATGGATCTCATTTGCCATTTTTTGCCCGATATCTCTTTATACGGCAGGATAATGGATAAAATTTGCCAAGATATTGGAGCTATTTCAGGTTATCAACCGATTCGGACCATGCTTGGTTTGGCTGTTAGAGACCGTAATAGAAGTCATTGTGCAAAATGTCAGCCAAAATTGGATAAGAATTGAGCCCTATAGTGGCTCGAGAATTAAAATCGGGATATCATTTCATATGGGAGCTACATCAGGTTATGGACCGTTTCAGACCATATGCACATATGTGAAAGGTCATAGGAGAAGTCGTTAAAATAATGTTTAGCCAACGATTATACAACGATCTACATCAATATTAAGTATCTATGCAAAATGTCAAGCGGGTACCTGTACGCGTTCAACCGCTATCGTGATTTCAACAGACGAACGGACGGGCATGGTTAGATCGAATCAGAATGTCGAGAGGATCCAGAATATATATACTTTATGGGGTTGCAGATCAAAATTTCGAGGTGTTACAAACGGAATGACTAGACTAGTATACCCTTATCCTATGGTGGTGGGTATAAAAACAAATGTGTACAATTTTGTACTGAAGTCTTAAATGGATAATTGTTCACAATTGTCGCCACTACTATTGAAGGAATATCAAGTGCTGAAATTTAAAAATGATTGTGTTTGTTTGTTTGCTATATCGAAATATGTTCCAATTTGGACCTAACACTAATAAGCACAAGTCATTGTTTAATAATGTTTAACAAAATATTGATCTTTTTAGTAGCTATATCTAAAAATAAAACTATCTGAACCATATACGACACGGATGTCGAAAAGCCTATCATAAGTCACTGTGTCAAATTTCAGTGAAATCGGATTATAAATGCGCCTTTTATGGGACCAAGACTTTAAATTGACAGATCGGTCTATATGGTAGCTAAGTCCAAATCTGGACCGTTATGGGCCAAGTTGCAGAAAAATGTCGTAGAGCCTAAAACAACTCACTGACCCAAATTTCGGCGAAATCGGATTATAAATGCGCCTTTTATGGCCCCAAACCCTTAAATCGAGAGATCGATTAAACTCAATATCTCTATTTTTAAAGACTGTGGCGTGATTTCAACAGACAGACGGACGGACATGGCTACATCGTCTTAGATTTTTACGCCGATCAAGAATATATAGACTTTATAGGACCGGAAATGGATATTTCGATGTGTTGCAAACGGAATAACAAAATGATTATACCCCCATCCTTCGGTGGTGGGTATAAAAATTAGGTCCAAGTAATTGGGAGGCCGCCCCGACCTCAAAACCCCCTAAAATAGGCTTTTTGGACGAGCATGACATTATCACACTCAAATGGAAGGTATTCGAGAGTAGATTACGAATATGTTCAGAAAGGAGGGATAGGAATAAAAATTTGTTGATATTGGATGGGGACGGACCCTCTCCCGTTACCCCCAAAAAACACCACTTAAGATCAAAAGCGGACCGATGAGTATCACATTAATGGTACTGGATAGTAGAATACGAATATGGTATTAAGAATTGGGATCAAGTATCCAAGGGGTCGCCCAAACAGACATATTGAACGTACAAATCAACAGGGAACTCAAATAAAAGGTATTTGGGAATAGACTACGAATATCACATACACTAATCTTGACAATATGGGGTTAAATTACAGGTATATGGTTGTGGACTGCGAATCTGGTATTATTATTCTGCTCATATATCTAGCGGACCACCTCACCCACAAAACAGTCGATCAATCATAATGACCTAACAGGACACTGTGATTTAGTTAATGTGTGGTGACACAAATAAATGTAGGGCGCCGGACCCCCAAAATTATGACGATCAGCGTGATAAGAGGAGTTGCAAACCTTAACGTTAAGATTGCGACCATTTTATTGTAGCTCATCCGTAGACAAGACCAAACGACGTACTGCTGGGCAACACTTTTTTGTTCAAATGGTTTAATAGTAAGATCTATCGCCACTGTACCAAATATGTAGACAGGCAAATTAGTTCTTTACCACAGAAAATAGTTTAACATGGAAATTTGATTTGATTACAAAAATAGGCTAAATTATGACTATTTAACAGGTAGATAGACAACTACTTAAATTTAAAGGTCTCAAATTAAAGGTATTTGAGAGTAGAAAACGAATCTGAAATCCACTTGTGGGAATAGTATCAGATTTGCGCCGTTTAGAGGCTTAAGAAGTCAAGGTCCAAGATTGGTTCGTATGGCAGCTATATCAGAACATGGACCGATATGACCCATTTACAATCCCACCTGACCCACACTAATAGGAGGTATTTGTGCAAAATTTATCCCTTTATCCCTTCGAAAGTAGGTGTGCTTTGGACGGACGGACATGGCTAAATCGACTTAGAATGTCTACACGATCCTTAATATACATGTATATATATTTTGTTGGGTCTCAGATGAATACTTCGATGTGTTACAAACCGAATGACAAATTAGTTTACCCCCATCCTATGGTGGAGGGTATAAAAAGAAAAAAATTGTAAGTAGTTTAAGCCGTTTTCTGATATTTATGATATGGGTAAGCCGAAGATGCTTACACATGCGCAACGGTGACATTCGATAGGCCGACAAAAGTGGAAATTCGATTGAATTCACAAATAGACAAAATTATGACAATGTGGTGGGAATCAACAACGAGCATCACCAACAACAAATTCAGCGCCATCTATTGGGGGATATAAATTATTTGAACAGGAACCCGAACCGAACAACGAAATAGAGAAAGTTATTATTAAAACATGGCCGCAAAATATAAAGGTAACTTAGTGAACGTAAAGAATTGTAATTGAAAATAAAGTTATATTTCATATAGTGTAAAAGAAGGCGCAGCGAAGCGGGCAGGATTCAGCCAGTCTTCTATACACATATATAAAAATGAATTTGAGTTTGTTTGTATGTTTTTTTATTTGTTTGTTTGCGGGCTTGTAAATTTGTTTGTTCCGTATAGATATATAGAAACGGCTAAACCAATTTCTTTCACAGATTGTGGGGAGTGGTCCGAAAGGAGCAGTAGGCTATATAATTGTTTGATATCGCAAGGGGGGCGGACCCTCCCCCTACTCTAAAAGCTTTATCCATAAATGAAAATGGACCGATCGGGACAATATGTGACATAAATGAAAGGTATTCAGGAATAATATATGAATTCAAAAGCGACTGAAATGCACCGACCAAAAAGAAAAGTGGACCGATCGGAACAAAGTGGGACTTAAATAAAAGGAATTCGGCAGACAATAGACTGTATAATTTGTTGATATCTAAAGAGGCGGATCCTACCCATAACTCCCAAAAGTAACACCCAAAAAAAAAAAAAAAATTTGTCCGATCGGGGCAATATGGGTCTCAAATGAAAGGTATTCGGGAGTAGAAAACGAATTTGATATCAAAAGTTGGGTCCAGGTACCTTGGAGGCTGTCCCGGCCTTAAAACCCCTTCAAGTAGGCATTTTGGACGATCATTACAAAATGGGACTCAACTGAAAGCTATTCGGGAGTAGATTACGAAAATGGTCCCGAACCCTCCCCCGTTACCGCAAAAAAAAAAAACTCCAAAATCAAAGTTGACCGATCGGGACAATATGGGTATCAAATGAAAGGTATTGAAGAGTAGAATACGAATATGGTATTGAAAATTAGGTCCAAGTAACCCGGGGGCCACCACAACCACAAAATACTACATGGGGTTGTGGACTGTGAATCTGATATCTTTATTCTGGTCATAATCTAGGGGACCAAAATAAAAAAAGACAATTCTGGAGTGAGAATTGTCTTTTTTCATTTTGTCTATGAAAGGGTATACTTAAAGGTGTAGAAATAATAAAAAAATCACTATTTAAAAAGTACCTTTTTCACTATTTTTCAACTTTGATAGAAAATGCCTCTAACATAATTCAAAAAAGTTTGGCTACCCGTGGTTGCCCCAATTTTTTTAAAAGGCAAAAAATGTAAAAAGGCATTGTTCAAGAAGTGTCTGGAGGACATGTCCCACAGCCGAAAAATCCTTGGAATAATTCTACAACTTTCGTACAGATAAAAAAAAATCTACACGAAACTTGACATTGTGAGTGTGGAGATGATTTCCAATAAATGTTAAAAATTTTGAGACCCTAGTTGATCCACGGGGATGATATGGGGCGTGAATGTAGGTCACCTCTAGCATTTCAAATTTTGAAGTGCTGCCAAATAAGCATTTAAAGCCGATTGTTAGGATTCTTTTTGCAAAAGATAATGCTCTTCAAAACCTACAAAAAATATGCATAGGTGTCTAAATATCCATAACTTTTTATGAGATATTGGAGTAACAATTTTTTTTAAGATTTCATTGAAGGCACTACTTCTTTACCAATTGCAAATCTTATTATACCATTCGAAAGGTTACAAAATTCTTCGAATAATTAAAAAAAAATTGATAAGGATTGCCCTTTCTTATTAAAAGTTATACGCTTCACAACTTAAAATTTCCGAAAAAAAACTAAGTTAAGCCATACCTAAGCACCTAAAAGGCGTAGCACCCTTTTTAAGCATTCATTTAGGGTGAACGCTTAACTGCCCTTTGCCGTTTAAATCATTCAATTATCTTTTTCGGTTCAAAAGACACGATTCTTGAAACGAAAAAAACTCAAACGTTTTTGTTCCAAAGTATTACATGTTATAAATAAGAAGTGTCGCTACCAATAGTGTGGGGATGACCATCACAAAATTTATTCTAATGTCCTTGCCAGGCATCGAACTCAGTTTAGCGGTACAGGTGGTCATCAGCGCAAATTTGCTAACCAAATATATAGACTTGCAAATTAGTTCCTCAGACCAGAAAATCGATTAATATGGCAATTTGAATCGATTAAAAAAGACTAAATGATGAATATTTAATAGGTAGTCACAAAGACAACTACCACACGAAGATCAATGTTATAGGCGTTAAGCCACTCCAAGTGAGCAGCAATAACATTTACTTTAGCTCCCTCTACTGGTTGTTTCCGATTGGATCTGAATGGAAACACCAACACAAACAAAGAGAGGGCAGAATGGTCAAAGTTGATGACAACCTATCGGTCCTTCGAATAAAGAAAAATAAACTATCTCTTCTCTTCGTTTTCTTTGCCTGTTCTGTTTATACTCACTTGGTTATGGTGGGCGATGTTATAAAACTAGGCAGCTGACCGCGTTGTGTTTGACCAGCAATCATTTGGCATAAAACTTTTGGCACACATTGCAAATCGTCATTGCGTGCGATATTCTCCAATGCCCTAATGAGCTGTGAGTTGATGGGTCTTCGATTATATGAAGACGTAGACGACGATGAGGATGACTGTGGCGTGTTAGCACCAGCAAGTGCCCCTAACAAGCTACCTAATGGACTATTAGTGTTCGAAGATCCACCACCACCTAAAAGCAATGAAGTGAATTGTGGGGCGTATTGAACTAAAGTAGCCAGTCCACTAGGCTGCGGTGTTGTGGGCGATGGCGCGTACGGAGGTCTATAGGGACCATTGTACTGTGGCGGTGGTCTGGTATAGGGGTAATTGAAAGCTCCTTGTGTTTGGGGTGGGATTTCGCCAATTTGATAGTCATAGTAGTTATTGTAAGATGGTCTTGATGATGCTGGCGATTGAAAAGGAGGCGGGGAAGATTGTTGACCAAATGGTGGAAAGGATGTTTGCTGATATTGTTGTCGGAAAGGAGCACCAGGAGGTGGAGAGTTGCTGTCATACTGTTGCGAGGGATATTCTGGCGGCCGGTAATACTCTGTTTGCTGTTTGTTGGGTAAATAATTATCCAAATTGTTTGCATAATTAGGCAAGACATTTTGCGATGATTGCAAATATGGCTGTTCTCGAACAACGAATGAAGGCGGTCGAGGCTTATTATAGTCTTGACTTGGCGGAGGTCGTGGTGTTGCATAAGAGGGAGGTGGTCTAACTTGCGGTGCACTTGGTGTATCATAAAATACTGCTAGTTGGGGTGGTCTTGGTGTTGTATAGTAAATTTGAGACATTTGTGTTGCTCTTACTGGCGGAGGAGTGGGCCTTGGTGATGGCGCTGCACTTGGAACTGGGGTGGGCAGAAAATTCGAGGTATGCTGCTGATGATAACTTGGCGGCGGGTAATCATGCGAATCGTAGGATATTTTATTGGGTTTCTTACCCATTCCAACCTCCGATTTCTTTTCCACTACTGCATTGGGATGAGAACTGTACGATTCATCGTATACTTGACCAGGCCGTTTCTGATAGACATCCTTGCGAGAGGGCTCATATGCGTGATTGCCCACCAACATGCTTGAATGCACCAAATATTCCTGATTATGCTGTAGCGTGGTGGACACTGTGGGTTGAAATTGTTGTTGTTGTTGTTGTTGCTGCTGTTGATAGCCACCATAGCCATTGTAATTGTTATGGGTGTATGTTGCAGGCGAGGCTACATCCTTATGTTGACTGGTCGCCTTGGTTGGTGTATAATGATAATTCTCGTTTGTATATGGATCCTTGTAGATATAAATTGGCATTTCTGTTAGTTGTTGTGCAAAGTGTTGGTCTTGCTGCTGCTGTTGTTGCAGCAGTTGCTGTTGTGAAAGAAATCCTTGTTGATGTTGTTGCTCATTAGGAAATGAGAATTGCTGCTCGCCATTTGTAAATGATGTGGAATAGCGTCGATTATCGTTAAGGCTATCAGTTTTAGCAATGTAGCTGCTTGGACTAGAGGTTGCCGCCATATAGTCCTGCGAAATGGGTGTTGGTGGTATACTGGTCAGGTATTTGTCTTCCAGTAATGGCTTAAAACCATGCGACTGGGTAACATCGGCTAGTGTAAATTCTATTAAAGGTGATGGCTGGAAAATGGAATTTGTTGAAGAGGGACTGCAACGAAAATTAAATTGGTAAAAAGGTTTTAGTATTTCTTATAAATTAAAAATTAATAGTACTAACAAAATATTTAATGCTTCGTAATTGAATATGGAAATAGTTAAAGCCATAGTTGTAATATGCCTGTATGGAATGTATGGACAATGTCTATTCGTCAAACACTAGAAATAATCGTTGATACATATTTCGCCGGAATCTCCCAAAAAACAACATGGTGCCAGTAGAGGTTGTCAGTGATATTCATTCGTCGGAAGTTGCCGGGGAAATTGTGTCTGAGTTGAAAATACTCTGGACGATAAAAAGTTTCGACTCCTTAAAATCTCCAGACCCGGTTGATATCACCGCTTGAATTACAAGCTGTGCCCGACAGACTGGCTCCTTGCCTTAAAGAGTTATACTCTGATTGTATCAGCATGTCATATATACCTGTGGGATGAAGGGATGTAATAAAAGGTAATTATCATTCCACCACACGAAGGCAGAAGATTTTTGCCCTTTTACACAAAAATATAAAAATCGGTTTCAATCACTAAATTAATTGATCTAATTAATTTTTTAAATGAAACCGATTCAATGAAAATAGTGACTAAACATGAATCAACACTTTCATTTAATAAAATTACATATTAAATTAAGAAAGATATTGAAACATTTTGGAATTTTTAATAAATGTTTTAATTGATCCAATAAAAAAATTATTATATTTTTTTATATTTTCAACAAATTTTTTCAAAAAATGATTGATAGTTGCTAAATTTCCAGCAAATTTTTTAATTGGATCAATTAAAAAATTAACTGAAAAAATTGGAAATATGCAAATTTTACATTAGAATGTTTGCGAAAAGCGTGCTTATAGGGCACAACCTCGATTTCAATGTACATTTGTTGAACTCCAATAACACGAATTTTATTTTTATGTTTGGGTCCATGATCACTACTTAGACACAAAACATCCCGGGGGTCCGGAAAAATATTGTTTCCCAAATTATAAAAAGAAGTTGCAAGGCGGTTTTAGGTCTAACTACTGACAAACTAATAGTAATTAACATGTTTTTATTGCAGTAAATTTATGAATTAATTATATATTGGGGAAGCAATCCCAACAGAAAGATATTTATCTAAAATATTGTATAATTAGATCGATGCAGAAGAACCCGTTATGACATTTATATGTATGTTTTGATAACAAATAAGATTAGAAATTCGTCTAGAAATTTAATAAGGTAGTCGAAAGACTGTGTGTGGGAGTTTTATGTAATATATAGAAAATATTTATCTGATATATAAAAAATATGTATTGCCCAAACTTTTTCAATAACGGAGGTCATAAAGTGCTGATAGGGTAAAAAAAAAAATTTCGATTTAATTGAAAATAAATATTGGATGAACTTATTGGTTATTTGAAAAAGGTAACACTTTCAATCACGTCCGTGAATGATCGGATTCTATTAAAAATATGTTTGCATCAGTTAATATTTTAATGAAAAATTGCAAACATTTTAATCATAATCGTATTTAAAAAAGTTCAGTTGAAATTCACAAATTATTGATTCAATTAATTGCCTAAATTTCAATCACGATTGCAATTAAAAAAAATTCGGATTGAATAAAAAAATGATTCCTTATATTTTTTTCTGTGTAGTTTGTTATTCTCTATGTTGAAAACTCTAAAGAGGTTGATTGAAACAAATCTTAAGGCAAAGATCCGTGGTGATCGCCTAATTACGGCAGGCTTGGGATCTGTAAATCTAAAAAGAAGGGTCAGCAGAAGAACAACTGAAGGAGGTATACTGTTTCCCCTATTTTGGAATATATCCATTAACAATATATTATTGTCTCTGGAAGAAAAGGGTGTAAAAGCGATAGTGAAAGCCGATGACGTGAACGTTTGGAAATTTCTCAGCACTCTTAGAGATATAAACTGTGATTTTTTAGCAATTATCTGTTTGGAAACACTGGTTTAAACAGCACGTAGGGTCTAAAACTTAACCATGAATCGTCTTAAAAACGAATTACGCTTGCAAATTTTTTAATTTTACTGTCAAAATGCGTGATCTATTAAGAAAGTTCATCACGCGCTTTTTGTTTTTCAGCGACGAAGCTAATTCAATGGCTACGTAAATAAGCAGAATTGTCGAATTTGGAGTGAAGATCAGCCAGAAGCATTGCAAGAGCAACCAATGCATCCCGAAAAAGTCTTAGTTTGATGCGGTTTGTGATTCAAACATAAAATTATGTGGACTTACTATTGATTTAAATAAAGAATTCATACATTTTTCTGAATGGTCAAAGCGAAGATCCCTCTTGTATCAATGGAAGAGAAAGAGAATGTTATTGTACATTTACTAAAAGCGCAAAACACCCTGTGTTTTGTTAGACATGAAATTCAACTTCAAATCAATCATTTTGGAAAGGGCAAGAAATGAACTCTTGCACTATACCCCTTCAAGAGAGCGATTGGCAAAAGTTGGGGCTTAATACCTAAAATGCTATATTGTGTTGTAGTCTGCTGGACGGCGTTTCAAAAGTCCACATACTGTTTAATACTCAGCCGGATCCAAAGAATGGCTTTTTTATGCATCACAGCCGAGTTTAATGCTACACCTAATGCGTTAATGTTCATGTCGAATAGGGAACGCATACTTAATTTGCCAACAAAAATTGTAATAGGGCGCAACCAGTTTCTGGTTCCGGTTTGGACCATATACTAATAAGCACAAGTCATTGTTCAATTGTTTATAACAAAATATTGATCTTTTTTGTAGCTATATCTAAAAGTAACCGATCTGAACCTTATACGACACGCATGTCGAAAAGCCTAGCTTAAGTCACTGTGTCAAATTTTAGTGCAATTAGATTATAAATGCGCTTTCTATGGGACCAAGACTTTGAATCGAGATATCGGTTTAGATGACAGCTATATACATATCTGGACCGATTTGGCCCAAGTTGCAGAAAAATATATTTTAATATGCCTTAAATCGGGAGATCGGTCTATATGGCAGCTATATGCAAATCTGGACCGATCTGAGCCAAAATTGATGAAGAATGTCGATGGGCCCAACACAACTCACTGTCCTAAATTTCGGTTACATCGTGCAATAAATGCATCTTTTATGGACCCAAAACCTTAAATCGAGAGATCGGTTTATATGTCAGCTATATTAAAATCTGAACCGATCTGTGCGATATTGCAGAAGTATGGCGATGGGCTTAACATAACTCACTGTCCCAAATCGGACAATAAATGCGCCTTTTATGGCCCCATAACCTTCAATCGAGAGATCGGTCTAAATGGCAGCTATATCCATATCCGGACCTATTTGGGCCAATTTGCTCAAAAATGTCTCACTGTCCCAAATTTCAGTGAATTCGGAAAATAAATGGCCTTTTAATATGCCTTAAATCGAGAGATCGGTTTATATGACAGCTATATCCAAATCTATACCGATCTAGGTCAAATTGAAGAAAGATGTCGAGATGCCTAACACAACTCACTGTCTTAAATGTTTGCAAAATTGGATAATAAATGTGGATCTCATGGGCCTAAGGCCCTAAATCGGTTGATCGGTCTATATGACAGCTATATCCAAATCTGTACCGATCTGGGCTAAATTGAAGAAGAATGTCGATGGGCCTAACACAACTCATTGTTCCAAATTTCAGCGAACTCGGATGATAAATGTGGCTTTTATGGACCTATGACCCTCGGCGGATCGGTCTATATGGGGGCTATATCAAGATATAGTACGATATAGCCCATCTTCAAACTTAACCTGCTTATGGACAAAGAAAGAGTCTGTGCAAAATTTCAGCTCAATACCTCTATTCTTAAAGACTGTAGCGTGATTTCAACAGACTGACGGACATGGGTAGATGGTCTTAAATTTTTACGCTGATCAAGAATATATATACTTTAAAGGGTCGGAAATGGATATTTCGATGTGTTGCAAACGGAATGACAAATTGAATATACCCTCACCCTTCGGTGGTGGGTATAAAAATCATTGCCATTTGCCCTTATTGCCTGTTTGGATACTTTAATTTCCCACTTTGAACTTGTTCCTGCAAAAGTTGTTTTCCTAACAATTTCAATCAGTTTTTTTTCCATGTTAAATATGTGCACTTACCTGTGATAATTGGAATTTTCAATTGGCGTATGCAGTAGTGGCTGTTGTTGCAACATATTGTTACCCTCATTACGTATGCCATTCACGTAGAGAAAAAATGATATAATTAGTATAGCAATTTGTTGTTGCTTGCATTTTGTTGCTGGCAGCAACAAACGAAACATTTTGACATTTGTCTGATGACAATGCTGACGATGTTGATGATGATGACGGTAGCGTTGACAGTTGGCCTGAAGCTAATGAAGGCTACAGAGAAAGATGTAGTTTTGGCCCTGAAATGAGCGAGAGGTAGAAAAAGAAAGAATAAAAAAGCAAACAATAGAAAATTATATTAAAAATAAGCTTAAATAAGAATTCAGAGACGAAAAGAAATAGCACAGACAATCAAATGTCACAGCTTCACATCACATAGGGTTTGCATGATGATGAGCATTAATGAACCTACCAGCAAAGTGTAGAATGATGGCTGCAAATATGGCTTTTCCTCCTACCCTAGGTCAACAATCACATTTTGCCTTTGCCTTTTTTTCTCTTCCACTAGCATTGTGTTACCTCCTTCACCATAACATAACATCCTTCTACCGCTTTCAACACGTTTATAGTGTCTTTTTCCGTTTTGCCATGATTATCACTTCACCAAGTGTCACACGTTTAATAAGTTCCCAGTGTGCTTGTTTCCTTTTTCTTTGCTGCAGTTTTATTTTTCTCAAGCTCCTCAGTTTCCTTGGGACTACTTGCCATTGCATTTTGACGCGTCAGCATAACAATTCATAAATGTAAGCTACTGCAGCACATAATTTGGTTATTATCCTCAAGTAGTGGCAATAGTCACAGTCATGACATTGTTGTTGCCGAAGTTGTTGCATTCACAGTCATCACGTTAAACATTTCCATTGAGAAATCACCCCCAGCATATAAACAAAGAGCTAAGGGTAACTTGAAAGCAAAGCAAGGTCGAATATAGAGTACTCTATGCAAAATTTTTTTTATAACGTTCATCTAACAATATGTTATATGGATGTTTTTTTCACCGCATTAAGAAGCTTGTGAACTTAATTCTTATGAAAAATGCTGTCGTTGAAACTTAAGCAACACTCAGAGAAAATTGTTTTTAAAACAGAAAACATGTTTGCTGAAACAACATAGACTTTGCTGAAAATGGTACAGAATTTTTTGATAAAACAGCAAAAATGTCAATTGTAGCCTTAAAATGCTTTTATTTTTTTTTATATTTTTATACAAGCTTTTAAACACATTAAAAATAGTTTGGCAATGTTGGAGAGTTTTGTTTTAAGCATTGATGATTACTTTCTGTCGGAAAAGTGGAAAATAAGTCTGTATGCTTTCTTACTGCGCTTGGGAGGGATATGAGACTTGTTGAGCCCTGTTTCGGAACTCATGCTCTACACCGTACTCAATAATAGTTGGGTATGTAGAGCACCTTAATCAATTTGACAAAGGTGTTAATGAAGATACATGGCGTATCAAAAATCGCGATCAACCATGCTAGTCAAAGTATATTTGACAACAGCACACTCTTGCTAAATATTAATACAGTCTTTGCCATGCTATTCTTTGAATAGGAAGCGTTAAATTTAAATGATCATGAACACTAAGGAACTGGGGCAAACTTTTCACATATCAATGATTTGGCTGAAACTTTACACTTGGTGTTCTTTTATGACTTCCAATATCTGTGCTAAGTACGGTCCAAATCGATCTATACCTTGATACAGCTTCCATATAAATCTCCCGATTTGACTTCTTGACCCTCTGGAAGCTGCAATTTTTATCCGATTTGGCTGAAATTTTGCATGTAGTGTTTTGTTATGACTTTCACATCGACTACCCTATACAGTTTATAGATTCTTGATCAGCGTAAAAATCTTAGACGATGTAGCCATGTCCGTCCGTCTGTCTGTTGAAATCACGCTACAGTATTTAAAAACAGAGATATGGAGCTGAAATTTTGCACAGATTCTTTTTTTGTCCATAAACAGGTTAAGTTTAAAGATGGGCTATATCGGACTTGTAATGGTACGTTTCGATTAACCTTGGTTAATGGTGAAATGACATTTTGAGAAACTTGTGGACGGACGGGAGCCATTGATACGACTAGCGATCAGCCGGGTGGGGTGGTTTCTTGTCCACTAAAATCTCACAACCAATTGACGTACATAACATAATTAAATTTATATAGACTCCCTAGAAAGAGGTACGATGGACTAATGACTGATAGAAACTGTCCCCCCCACTATCAATCTAACTTAACAAAATAAAATGTCGACTTGCATCCTAACACAAAGACCTAACCACTCCTGATGTTGCGGAGTGTTTCGCTTCTGCACCCTCCCTACCATGATTTTAGTGTGGCGAAATAAAGGTTTAAACTAAAATCCCTAAACCGAAGTATTAAGGTTTTCCCCACCTACATCCTGTAAGAAAATGTCAGGCGAATTACAGATTCATTCTCAATACTTTTATTCAACAAATAATGAAGCTAATTTCGAGTTCATATTTCTTTCTTAGAAAAATTAACATCCCTTGGAGGGTTAAATATTATAGCTCATAAGATACTTATTTCATAGTTTCTAAACACTAATAATTCAAAAAGAAATGTACACAAAAAAAATATAGCAACAAAGTGCTTAGGCACATTTATGGAAAAAAAAAAAAAACAAGTTCTTTGGGGTTTGTTTCGCAATGGGAATCATTCATTTATCAACAAGATCAACTGGGTACAAAAAGAGGAAAAAAAAAAAACATCTCCCACGACAACAAAATAAGAGTAGTTAAGTGGAAGAGCATAAGCAAACAGATTCCACATCGATTAATGGGTGATTCTCATTGCAGTGGACAAACCAAACTCCAGATAACAAAAAAAAAAAATGATAAAAAAAACATATGCAATGTCAAAGAGTAATGGAATTAAATTTGCAAGGTAATCTTAAGAGACCAAGAAAGAGTTTACTCACCCAAAACACACGGCGGACGCTGAATGATGAGGCCTCTTCATACTGCTAGTGCTCTGTGCTGGAAATTATGAATGGACAAAATTGTTGCTGCTTTTTGACTTTGCATAGTAATATCTTACGCTTAAATTTTATAAGTACCTAATTATGAATGGGAAAAATATGGGTGTTTCCATTAAAGTGTGCAAATTAAAATTTTATATAAATTTTCGGCGATACTTAAATATAATGGCATTTCTGGAACTTTTGCTTGGGTTTAAGACGATATGGTGATAAGGCACCAGGTAAGAATGTGATATTAAATCAATCACTCGGCATATTGTTCTTCCTTTGGATGGTAAATTATGTGCTTATTTTCTGATTTTGCTGTTGGTTAAATGGATGCTGGGGAATGTACTTATAAATTGGACCCCTCATAAGACAAGTTTTCTCAGTGCTTTTGTTAGTTCACCTGAAGCTAGAGACTCAATGTAACACGAGTTAAGCCAATCAGTCAATTGGAAAAGGCAAATCTGTTTCACTTTTCTGGCGAAGGCAACTACTGTAGGGAATTTCTGGAGCCTGGCGTGAGACTTGGCGGCCTTCCGCAGAGGGCACTCGCTGTCGTCGTGGCTTCCCTTGGGGGGGGAAGCCTTGCTGGATTTGTGGCCGATGTAACGACCCGACGTGGCAAGCTCACTGATCTTAAAATTTCCTAAGGGAAAAAGTCCTTTCTTTACTAAACCCGATTGGCACGCAAGAAAAAAAAATATATTACCTGTTGTCTTAGAAAGTAATGATTAATTTCTTGGCACCTCCTAAAGGAGGTTAGAATTAGTACACGTGTGGGCTGATTCTTGTTCCTTATGCAAAACGGAACAAAATTTCCTATTACAAGGAAATTTAATAAAAAATTTGGTTAAAATACCACCGGCGACCACAATCGTTTTTTTTTTTTTTTTTTTTTCTCCTTCTCCCTCAAAAACAAAAAATTTAATGCGCTGCAAACCAAATTAAAACTTCTGTGCAGACTTTTGATAAGATCAGAACTGGTTTATTACAGCGGAACACTTCTTAGCTCTTTCGAAGGTAGATGAGAAAGGAAGCTGTATCCAAGGTGGTTTGCAGATCAAACCTCTTATCGCCCCTCTGTAAAATATTCAGTCACCGCTGTCAAGACGAAAAAGCATGGGAAGTGACAATTGCCATCGCTATACTTGAATTAGTCTGTACGCAATCCGACGACTACTCGAATAAAATAATGATTGTCGGTAATGCCGTTTCAATTCAAAGCCAATTTAAGCGTTAGGCATTAGACATGAGAATTTAAATCATGAAACTGAACTAAAATAAAAAAGGTCACCTTACAAACCACATAATCCGACAAATATCATGCAGGCGGATTATGGGGAATTATGGACGAATGTCCTTCGCGTGAAATGTCCCGATTTCCTTGCCGTTAAGGTCCTCCAATAGATAATATTGATTTCCGACCTTGCTCCTAATCTTGGCCTTTATAAAAAGTGGAGCTAATTTAGCATTGAATCTTTTCTCCTGGTTGCTCTGCGCAAAGTTCCTTCTAAATATAGTTTGTCCTACATCATATGCGATCGGTCTGGCCCTTAAATTATACTGAGATCGATTTGTCTCAAATGCTTTGGCTATGTGTTTCTTCAGACCTTTCCTAATCAGCTGAAGTTCGTCCTCACGATCAATCTGAGCGCTAGGCTCATCTAACATATTCAAGTTCCTAAGGAGAGGGTATGAACTACCATGCGTGATCATCTCCAGACCAAATAAGGCTCTATAGGGTGACGTCTGGATCGCCTGATGTGTCGAGTTCCGGAGGGCGCAACTTATGGAACTTAGATGTTGGTCCCATAAGCTGTGGTCGTCCTTCAAATAGGCTCTGATCCCCGCGATTATGGATCTGTTTACCCTCTCTGAGGCATTCGCCTGTGGAGAGTATAGAGCCGTGTATATATGCGAAACACCAAAACCGGTCAAAAAGGTTTTAAATTCGTTGGCCGTGAATTGTGAGCCATTGTCACTAACAAGGACCTCAGGGACCCCATAAACATGGAAAATATGTTTCTGTAGGATATCCTGTATAGAAGACGAGGTGAATTTCCTCAGCGGGAACAGCCAGTGGAACTTCGTCAGATGATCGAGGATGATTAGCAACCCGATATGACCTTGCTTGCTACGGGGATAGGGACCCAATATGTCAACGTATAACCGTTGAAATGGTCTAGTCGTCACCACTGGTGTAATCATCTCCGGCCTCATAATAAAGTTCGGGGCCTTGGTAGCCTTACAGATATCACAAGAGCGAATGTATTCCCTAACATCGTGGACTAACCCTGGCCAGTAAAAATGTCTTCTAACCAAGTCAAGTGTCTTCGATACACCTCCGTGAGCAGACACAGGAAGGTCATGCGCACGAGCTATAACATCTCTCCTAAGATTCCTAGGCACCCACAGCTTCCAGCAGGCCGTTTCCTGCCCAGTATCCCCGCGATAGTGGTCTGTGCGAATGTAGACAAAATTGTCCACAATTTTAACATCGGGATAATTTGAAGGTAGACCGGAAATCCTCCTCCTTAAAGCCTGATAGTCCTCGTCATTGAAACAAGTGGAATTGAGATCTATCTCGGGTGCAGTTAGTTCTATGGCCGAGACCTCGTGAGACGGATTCCTGGACAGGGCATCTGGAACGATGTGATCTTTGCCCTTGCGGTGGCTTATCGTAAACTGATAAGACTGCAGTTTAAAGACCCATCGTGCCAGGCGTCCTGTCAACTCCGGCTGTCGCATGAGCCATACTAATGAAGAGTGGTCAGTTATGACCTCAAACTCTTGTAACTCCAGATAACACCGGAACTTTTTGATAGCCTCTATAGCTGCCAAACACTCTCGTTCGGTCACGCTATAATTGCGCTGAGCCGAATTGAGCTTTCTTGACATAAAGGCTATCGGTCGTTCGCTCCCAGTGTCATCTATCTGCACCAACACTGCGCCAATGCCAAAATCACTGGCATCGCAGTGTAAATAGAACTTCCTACTAAAATCCGGGTTGGCCAATACGGGTGCGTTGGTCAACAAGGACTTTATCCGCTCGAAAGAAGCCTGAGCTTCCGAAGTCCAACAAAACTTCCGTTTGGTCGACAACACCTCTGATATAGGGAACACAACAGAAGAAAAATTGGCAATAAATCGCCGATACCAGCCTGCTAGCCCTAAAAATCCGCGAACTTGTTTTATATTTCTAGGGACTGGCCAGTCGAAAATCGATTGAACCTTGTCAGGATCCGTCTTGATACCACCGTGACCAATTATGTAGCCGAGATAGTGGACCTCGGTCACGCAAAACTTGGACTTGGTGACATTCAAGGTCAAATTCGCCCTTCGAAATTGCTCTGCAAGCCTCATCAACACCGTCAAATGTGTAGAGAAATCTTCAGATACAACCACCAAATCGTCCAGATATCCGAATACGCAATTGCGTAAATCCGGTGGTATGATTTCATCTACAAGACGACACATAGTTGATGGGGCGTTGCAGAGGCCAAATGGCATGACAACGAATTGGTATAGCGGTCTTCCGGGTATCGTGAAGGCCGTCAATGGTTTGGAGTCCTCCGAAAGCGCAATCGAAAAAATCGGTACAAACAGAAGTTCGTGCCTAATTTCAGGCCGTAAATTTCTAGTCAAGATTTCTACTAGTTCCTGTTCAGGAATGGGAGATTCCAATTTATCCAACAAGGAAGCTACAGACTCATAATATGACTCAAAGGACTCATTGGCCTTCATCTTCCTACTTCGTATTTCTTCTTTAATATCGTAACTGGATCTAAAGTCCTTATACTGATATCTAAGCGCTTGGCAAAATGCCCCCCACTCAATATTGTCCACTTGCTTGTGGTAGCGCCAAAACCACTCGCGAGCTTTCCCACTTAACAAAATATTGAGATTCCTGCAAACGAACGAGAAATCACTATTGAAATTATCCTGGGTCAAGGACCGGACTCTATATAAAAATTCGTCAACACTAATGCCATCTGTGGCACCGTCAAATTTCAAATTCCAATTCCTAATTATGGAAGTAATCTTGTCAAATCGTATAGCACTTCCCTCGTCGAAACTCGAAACTAGTGGAGCAGAGGACTCTGAAGGGGTCTGATCTCGATCTACTCTCAAATGCACCTGGTTCTCTCCTGCATTCCGATTTCTATCTGCTGAATGAGAATTGTCATCCAAAGTATTTTGGTTCGGAACAGACTGACTTACTGAGGGATTAGGCGGAGTCGGTAACAAATTCAAGTTTCTAAGCATCCTTGACATGGTGTCCTCAATTAAATGAGTCATATGTGTATAATCTATTGTAAACAGATCCGAAGAAGAGCTTCCACGAGCAGGTATTCGAGACATATCCGTCCGAGGAAAGTTCTCAAAATTCGGAGCCCTAGGGACTCTTACATTGGAAGGAAGATCACTCATATGTGATGAATCGTCTAGACAATCACGTGAAGGAGTTTGGGGATTACCCTGAGCAAAACTTCGAGTGTTGTGCTGTTTTGCCATGGCACCTCTAGGCTTACCACGACCCTGATTCTTATTCTGATTCTTCGAAACATCTTTCTTAATGTCCGCCAACCTACACGGTTTCCGGCAATTTGGGCACTCTGGAGTCTCAGACAGATGCTGTTCTAGACATGCACGGTGAAACGAATGACTACAAACAGACAAAGTAAAAATCTCCTGCCCCTCAATTAAGGGTTCTTTACAAACAAAACATTGAGGATCTGCAATGGCTGCAGCCTCTGCGGTCAAAGTACGAGATGGTGGTGTTCTGTCTACCATCTTGGATTAACAATATATGCGTTAACTATAACTAATCTCACTGAGAAAACAGCTAAATCCTATATAGGAAATCAAAATTCAATTTTAAATACAATGTTATTAGTTTTCTTACAATATGGATGTTGGGGGGGGAAAACAATCGTTAGGTCTTTGGAGAAAATATATAGTCGATGGTGGATAAAAACATAGCCTATTGAAGCTAAATGAAATCATTTTAATTATTAAACTGAGACAAACGAACCATATCTTTATCCGTAATCCGGAAAACTGGACAACACCTTGCAAAGTAGCAAAAGATATTGTAATACCTACGTGTTCCAGGTGGTTTGAAGCTAAGTCATCAGTATAACAATATGGAGGTCCATATTAAACAGAATTAAATGCAAGCATTAACAAATTAAACCAGTAGTTCATCAATCAATAGAAAGAAATCAGATAGAACTTTGGTCGACTTATTCGAAAAATATCACTCAAATAGACGAAGTCCAAAAGGCTTTCAAATTTTATCTATAAAAACCTGATACTACCATAAAATATCCAAACTTGCACGATGAAATTTAAAGAAAATTAATTTAATATGATGTGGAGAGCAAGGAACACACTTTCCTTTACTTTGCCGAAAGCAAAGCAAAAAAAATATTAGTTCTACAGGCCCCACGTTGGGCGCCAAATTATGTAATGGTACGTTTCGATTAACCTTGGTTAATGGTGAAATGACATTTTGAGAAACTTGTGGACGGACGGGAGCCATTGATACGACTAGCGATCAGCCGGGTGGGGTGGTTTCTTGTCCACTAAAATCTCACAACCAATTGACGTACATAACATAATTAAATTTATATAGACTCCCTAGAAAGAGGTACGATGGACTAATGACTGATAGAAACTGTCCCCCCCACTATCAATCTAACTTAACAAAATAAAATGTCGACTTGCATCCTAACACAAAGACCTAACCACTCCTGATGTTGCGGAGTGTTTCGCTTCTGCACCCTCCCTACCATGATTTTAGTGTGGCGAAATAAAGGTTTAAACTAAAATCCCTAAACCGAAGTATTAAGGTTTTCCCCACCTACATCCTGTAAGAAAATGTCAGGCGAATTACAGATTCATTCTCAATACTTTTATTCAACAAATAATGAAGCTAATTTCGAGTTCATATTTCTTTCTTAGAAAAATTAACATCCCTTGGAGGGTTAAATATTATAGCTCATAAGATACTTATTTCATAGTTTCTAAACACTAATAATTCAAAAAGAAATGTACACAAAAAAAATATAGCAACAAAGTGCTTAGGCACATTTATGGAAAAAAAAAAAAAACAAGTTCTTTGGGGTTTGTTTCGCAATGGGAATCATTCATTTATCAACAAGAACAACTGGGTACAAAAAGAGGAAAAAAAAAAAACATCTCCCACGACAACAAAATAAGAGTAGTTAAGTGGAAGAGCATAAGCAAACAGATTCCACATCGATTAATGGGTGATTCTCATTGCAGTGGACAAACCAAACTCCAGATAACAAAAAAAAAAAAATGATAAAAAAAACATATGCAATGTCAAAGAGTAATGGAATTAAATTTGCAAGGTAATCTTAAGAGACCAAGAAAGAGTTTACTCACCCAAAACACACGGCGGACGCTGAATGATGAGGCCTCTTCATACTGCTAGTGCTCTGTGCTGGAAATTATGAATGGACAAAATTGTTGCTGCTTTTTGACTTTGCATAGTAATATCTTACGCTTAAATTTTATAAGTACCTAATTATGAATGGGAAAAATATGGGTGTTTCCATTAAAGTGTGCAAATTAAAATTTTATATAAATTTTCGGCGATACTTAAATATAATGGCATTTCTGGAACTTTTGCTTGGGTTTAAGACGATATGGTGATAAGGCACCAGGTAAGAATGTGATATTAAATCAATCACTCGGCATATTGTTCTTCCTTTGGATGGTAAATTATGTGCTTATTTTCTGATTTTGCTGTTGGTTAAATGGATGCTGGGGAATGTACTTATAAATTGGACCCCTCATAAGACAAGTTTTCTCAGTGCTTTTGTTAGTTCACCTGAAGCTAGAGACTCAATGTAACACGAGTTAAGCCAATCAGTCAATTGGAAAAGGCAAATCTGTTTCACTTTTCTGGCGAAGGCAACTACTGTAGGGAATTTCTGGAGCCTGGCGTGAGACTTGGCGGCCTTCCGCAGAGGGCACTCGCTGTCGTCGTGGCTTCCCTTGGGGGGGGAAGCCTTGCTGGATTTGTGGCCGATGTAACGACCCGACGTGGCAAGCTCACTGATCTTAAAATTTCCTAAGGGAAAAAGTCCTTTCTTTACTAAACCCGATTGGCACGCAAGAAAAAAAAATATATTACCTGTTGTCTTAGAAAGTAATGATTAATTTCTTGGCACCTCCTAAAGGAGGTTAGAATTAGTACACGTGTGGGCTGATTCTTGTTCCTTATGCAAAACGGAACAAAATTTCCTATTACAAGGAAATTTAATAAAAAATTTGGTTAAAATACCACCGGCGACCACAATCGTTTTTTTTTTTTTTTTTTTTTCTCCTTCTCCCTCAAAAACAAAAAATTTAATGCGCTGCAAACCAAATTAAAACTTCTGTGCAGACTTTTGATAAGATCAGAACTGGTTTATTACAGCGGAACACTTCTTAGCTCTTTCGAAGGTAGATGAGAAAGGAAGCTGTATCCAAGGTGGTTTGCAGATCAAACCTCTTATCGCCCCTCTGTAAAATATTCAGTCACCGCTGTCAAGACGAAAAAGCATGGGAAGTGACAATTGCCATCGCTATACTTGAATTAGTCTGTACGCAATCCGACGACTACTCGAATAAAATAATGATTGTCGGTAATGCCGTTTCAATTCAAAGCCAATTTAAGCGTTAGGCATTAGACATGAGAATTTAAATCATGAAACTGAACTAAAATAAAAAAGGTCACCTTACAGACTATATCTTCATATAGCCCCCATATAGACCGATCCGCCGATCTAGGGTCTAAGGCCCATAAAAGCCACATTTATTATCCGATTTTGCTGAAATTTTGAAATCGACATCCTTCTTCAATAGGTCCAGATTTGGACCTATTGAAGAAGGTTATAATCCGGCTCAGATAGGTCCAGATTTGGATATAGCTGTCATTTAGACCAATCTCTCGATTGAAGGTCTTGCGTCCATAAAAGGCGCATTTATTGTCCGATGTCGCCAAAATTTGGAACTTTTATGTTGGACCCTTCGACATACTTCTGCAAGTTGGCTTAGGTCGGTCAAGATTTCAATATATCTGTCAAATAGGCCGATCTCTCGATTTAAGGTTTTGGGCCAATAAAAGGCGCATTTATTATCCGATTTCGCCGAAATTTGGGACAGTGAGTTGTGTTAGGCTCTTCGACATTTTTCTGCAACTTGGCCCTAAGCGGTCCAGATTTGGATATAGCTGCCATATAGACCGATATTTATAATCGCATTTATAATCCGATTTTACTGAAATTTGACACAGTGACTTATGTTAGGCTTTTCAACATCAGTGTCGTATATGGTTCAGATCGGTTTATTTGTAGATATAGCTACTAAAAAGATCAACCTTTTGTTATATACAATTAAACTATGACTTGTACTTATTAGTATTTGGTCCAAATCGGAACATATTTCGATAAAGCTTCTATTGGGCATAAGGTAAGCATTTTTCATCGGATTTTCGCGAAAGGTGGTCGAACTTAACGCCTTTTTACTTGTTTTTTTTTTTAGTTTTGAACTATTTCTTCATTATCGCCTGTTTCAAGTTCTTAGGCGTCCTGTATAGATTGTAGTTTGCAAAAACCTTTACAGATAGTATGCCCTAGTGATTTTCAACGTGATTCAAATCAGGATCCAAGGCGGGCAGTTATTGTAAAGGTACGTTTTTTGATCTAAAATATGAATTTTTCAACCGTTCAACATGGATGCATCGTTGTTTTATGGGAAAGCCCCACAATTCGTCAGCAAATTCAATTATGTTTTTGTTTAGGATATCTTTATATACAATAATTCTGCATTCATCTTAGTTGGAAAAAAGCGTATTTGTAACTTTCCAAGTTTTCCAAGTGCAATAAATGCAATAAGGGACCCATGGCCATGGTTGCAGCACTCTTGTCGAGGACACCGAGAATCCCCTCCAATATTTATGATGACCTTTTGACATTTTTTCCTTAAATTGATGTTCAATTATTTGTCTCATTTAGATAGAAAACAGCAAAAAATTTTTGCACATATAATTATTTGTCTGGGGAATTGCACATCGCAATATTTTTTCTCGAGGGAAAAAACATCGGAATCGCAGTTCAGACATCATTCATAATTTTTTCCGAAATGACGGAAGAAAAGTTCTTAGTAGTTTAAAAATCGTTGGCTTTGAACTATCGGAATAAAACTTCCCTCAGAAAGTCAAACAGAATTTGGAACAAACTCGATAAGGTTTTGTCGGAAGCGGTCAGAATTTATTCGGAATTCTCTGACATCCGACATTTGGTTCGCTGGGAATAGATATATTCACAATTTTAACAAATAAGAGACAAAGGTAGAAAGACTCTTTTATCCTTAATGTTTTTTCCAAAAACAAACAAAGAATTTTTGGGAATTCATGCACTTTCTATATTTGGGGTAATCCTGTACAATTTGAAGATTTTTTACAAAGTTATTTTTGTGTTCCAAATTGCCATTTTTTGGGCCTTTATTAAATTTTTGTGGTAATATTTCGCAAATAAGTTCATGAAATAGTATACCGATCGACACAGAATGATTTCTTATTCGATTTAGCCGTGTATATCCCGTTCATTCACCGTTCAGCGATGAGGCTCATTTCTGGTTGAATGGCTACGTAAATAAGCAAAATTGCCGAATTTGGAGTGAAGAGCAACCAGAAGCCGTTCAAGAACTGCCCATGCATCCCGAAAAATGCACTGTTTGGTGTGGTTTGTACGCTGGTGGAATCATTGGACCGTATTTTTTCAAAGATGCTGTTGGACGCAACGTTACGGTGAATGAACACATTTCGAACCGAACACTGATTTTGGTAATAAAATTCAATGATTTGCAAGCGTTGCTCGTTAGTAAGTCTATTCATGATGAAATGTCAAAGCATACTGAGCATCTTTCTCTTTGACACCATGTCTGAAATCCCACGTGATCTGTCAAATACTAATGCATGAAAATCCTAACCTCAAAAAAATCACCCTTTAGATTATAGACTGATTTGGACCGTACTTGGGACAGTTGTTGAAAGTCGTAAAGGAACAGTACGTGCAAAATCGGACAAAAATTGGGGCTTGTAAGGACTCAAGAAGTCAAATCGTGAAATCAGTTTATATGAGTGCTATATCAGGTTATAGACCGATTCGGACCGTACTAAACACGGTTTTTGGAAGTCATAACTGAACACCACATGCAAAGTTTCAGCCAAATTGGACAAAACCTGCGGCTTATAAGGGCTCAAGAAGTCAAATCGGGAGATCTGTTTATATGGGAGCTATATCCGGATGTAGACTGATTTTAGCGAGATCGGATTGCGGCTTCCAGTGCCTCAAGAACCTACATTAATAGAAAACATCTGTGCAAAATTGCAAGCGGCTAGCTGTACGTGTTCGACCACTATCGTGATTTCGACAGACGAAAAGACGGACATGGCTAGATCAACTCAAAATGTCGAGACGATCAAGAATTTATATTCTTTATGGGGTTTTAGATAAATATTTCGAAGTGTTACAAACGGAATGACTAGATTAGTATACCCCCATCCTATGGTGGTGGGTATAAAAATATAACAAATAATTTGTAATGCATAAGAATAATTATTGTTAATTTCTGCCCTCGAGTACTCGGAGGCACTCTTACTCAGAGTTTATTTTTGTGCAGATATCTTATGCTGATTTCGATTCTGAAAAAAATGTTGCACTTATACTGGACATTAGTCGCATATGACACCCCAAGCCTCACATAGTGATACATTTTTTATATTTTCAATGGATCATGTTCATATGTCCAAAAGTTGTCATTTCGACCAAATAGTACTGTAAAAGTAGCATCCTCGTCTTCGGATGAAGAACTTTCTATTAATGTATTTAATATGCAGTTAGCAAAATAAAACGCGTTCACTTTAAACATTACATTTTATTGGACAAACAAACACAATCAATCAACAAGACAGTCGAAAAAATGCTACACTTTTTCGCACAATCGAAATCACCATTAGTTTTATAGTAAGACTAGCCGAACCGGGCCCGCTCCGCTGCACCTTCTTTAACTCTCTAATGTCATTTTATGGGAAACTTCGCCTTGAATGTGGATATCGAATTCGTGCCACTATAGCCCATGTCCGCTGAACGTCTCCGTTCGAATTCTGGCGAGAACATCGAAAAATATTAAAAGCGGTGGTTATTCCCTTTTAATGCTGGCGAAATTTCCGGGTACCAAGCCATGCATTGTCACGTAAATTCTCCCCAAAAAGGTGTCGCACTGCGGCACGCCGTTTGGACTTGGCTATAAAAAAGGTCCCTTGCCATTGAGTTTAAACTTGAATTGGAATTGGAACAAAACACCTCATGTAAAATCTCAGCCAAATCGGATGAGAATTGCGCTCAAGAAGTCAAGATCCAAGATCGGTTTATATGCCAGTTATACCAGATTATGAACCGATTTGGACCCTACTTTGCACAGTTGTTGGAAGTGATACCAAAACACTACGAGCAAAATTTTAGTCAAATGGGATAAGAATTGTGCCCTCCAGAGGGTCAAGAAGTCAAGACCCAAGACATATCAAAATGTGGACCGATGGGGCCCATTTACAATCTCAACCGACCTACACTAATAAAAGGTATTTGCCCAAAATTTAAAGCGGCTAGCTTTACTCCTTGGAAAGTTGGCGTGCTTTCGACAGACCGATGGACAGACGGATATGGCTAGATCGACTTAAAATGACATGTCGATCAAGAATATATATACTTAATGGGGTCTCAGAGGTGTATTTCGAGGTGTAACAAACAGAATGTCGAAGTTAGTGTACCCTTATCCTATGCTGGAGGAAAAAAAACTGCAATTTTTTTAATTTAAGATTTAAGATCCAATTAGATATTATTATATATAAATGGATCTACTTATAACTGAGACAAATTCGAAATCCGATTGTATTAAATTGTATCAGATTGTATCCAATTATATATAATCGTTTTTCGGATCCAATTATATCTGATGGCAGATATAATTGGATCTGACAATATACATTTTTTTACTCAGGTTTAGATAATTTAGCACTGAAAATTTATCTCTAGAAAAAATTTTATTAATTGCGAAATAATCGTAGAAGTAATACCAATGAAATTTTGCCTTTAGAGAAAATTTAATTTTGTTCTGTGTTCAAAAAAAAAAAAAATTAAAAAAAGTTTTTATAGTTTTGTCTTTAAAAAATTTAAATTCTTTGTAACTTGAGCGAAAATTTCATCAAAAAATTTAATTTGGTCTTCAGAAAAAATTTAAAAAATCTCAAAAAATTGCTTTAGAGAAAATTTCTTTTGAAGTTTTGTCTTAAGATAAATAATTAAAATGGTCCCGGACCTCAGACAAATTGTATCTCTAGAGATTACTTTATTGAAATTTTCTCTTTACAAAATATTGAAATAGATATTTTTGGGCGGACCCTCCCCATTACCCTAATTTTCAGAAACGCCAGATCTCGGAGATGGGTGGTGCGATTTAAGCGAAATTTTGTGTGTACTCATATAGTACCCTAAAAATAAAAATTTTGGTATCCAAATTTCGGATGGGGTACAAAGGGGGGCTGCCCCACCCACAAACCTACCAAACATATATTTAGACCAATCACGACAATAAGGGACTCAAATGAAAGGTATTTAGGATAAGAAAACGTATTTGATATCCAATTGTCGGACCCCCAAAACACCCATAAATCGGACATATATACCGACCATGGCAATATGGGACTCAAATGAAAGGTATTTGCCAGGAGAAAGCGAATCTGATATCCAAATGTGGGACCACGTTTCTGGGGATCCATCCCTTTCCCAAAACATCCCCCAAACAGGCTTTATTTACTGACAATACGAAAATGGGCTTAAATGAAAGATATTTGAGTGTTGAATACGAATCTGATATCCAAATATGGGACCAAGTGTTTGGGGGGCCGCCTCTCACCAAAAACTTCCCCCAAAGGGAACAAATTTACGACCATAGCAATATGGGGCTCAAATTAAAGGTCTTTGGAAGTCAAGCACGAATCACCCCCACAACACCACCCAAATAGTAAGTATATTCTGACTATTGCAATATGAGGCTCAAACAAGAAGGCTTTTAAAATGGAACATGAATCCGATATATATTTTCACGGCCAACTCACTGAGTAGCCGCCCATCCCCCAAAACACCCCCAAGCCGGTCATGTTTGCCGACTATGGAAATATCGGGCTCAAATTAAAGGTATTTGGCAGTAGACCACGTATCTGATATGAACATTAGGGGCCAACTGTCTAGCGGACGTCCCACCACCATAACAACCCCCAAACAGGACATATTTGCTCACCAAGACAATTTGGGTCTTAAAGAAAGTGGAACTAAATATTCATAGTTTTTAGGGCCAATACCCCAACCCGGACATATTTGCCGACTTATGCAATAAGGAGTTTAAATAAGATTAGAAAACGAATTTGATATCCAATTTTGAGGGCTATGGCAATATGGGGTTCAAATAAATGATATATAGATATATGAGAATAGAGCACGTTGCTCAATCCCCAAAACACCCCTAAATCGGGCATATTTACGACCATGTCAATGTGGAGCTTTAATGGAAGGAATTGGGGGGTAGAGCTAGAATTGCTACCCATTTTCGGGACCAAACAGCAATTTTTTACTGACCATCGCAATATGGGGCTCAAATAAAGGTATTTGGGAGTAGAATACGAATTTGATATCTAAATGTAGGACCATGTATTTAGGGCATCACCCCTTTCCCTAAACTCCCCCAAAGGAAACAAATTTCGACCATGCCAATATGCGGCTCAAATGAAAGGTATTTGAGATTAGAAAACAAATTTGATAACCTATTTTGGGGCCATGTGTTTCGGGGACGTCTCATCCTGTAAACTCCTCTTAAGCCAACGGCAATATGGGGTTTAAATAAATGGTATTTGAGAGAAGAGCACGATGTTGATATTTTTTCAGGGCCAAGTATCTGGGGGACCACTCTCCCCCGAAAACACCACTCAATCAGACATCATGAGAATATCGGGCTGAAATGAAGTATTTTAAGAATGGAGTACACCTTACATTGAAACTTAAATTCGTAGACCAATAAAGATCATATGGGATTTAGATAAAGGCATTTATATTGTTAAACTGTTAGTCAAATTTGCATGGTTTTTCACTAAATGATCTTTAATTGTCGAAAATAAATATTTCAAGGAAATTTTGTTCCATATAAAGTAAAAGAAGGCGCAGCGGAGCGGGCCCGGGTCAGCTAGTAATGATATATAAATCCAGCTGCCATTAGCTGAAGTAAATAAATCTTCTTATATATAAAAATCAACTTGCGTTTGTTTGTCGGTTTGTTTGTTTGTATGTTTGTTTCGTTCCTTATAGATGCAAAAACGGCTAAACCATGAAATTTTCACCTACGGTGCATAATGACCCCGTGGTGAAAATAGGGTTTTATGGCTAAATGTTTCTGGGAGGCCTCACCTCATAAACTCCACCTAAACCAAACATATATACCGACTATAGCAATATGTAGCTCAAATGTGTTTTTTTTCGAGAAGGATATAAATCTGATATCCACTTTTGGGGCAAAGAGTTTGGCTACTCCAATCCAACACCAAAACCAAGAGAATGAAGTAGATCTAACATCCAAACTTTGATGGGCGGACTCTCCCCTTACCCTTTTTTCTAAAATGTCATGTCTCGGAGATAATTGAATTGATCAACTTCTCCAAATTTGTTTCTTATATGAGTCGCAATGCGATTTGTACCAATCCTTCGCCTATTCGTTGATTACTACACATTTCTTATAGAGCTAGGCAAATAAATTGCATGATTTTCACAATTGCTTAGCATTTCGAACAATCCTGTGAGAATAGCTTTTTTATTCTTCCTCCACATTTTTCTCTATTTTTTCTTTTTGCAAATAAACAAGAATAATATCGCAGTTTACCTCTAGCTCTCTCGCCAAATACTTTCCCAGTTTTATTCAGACACTCGTCCTTGTGTACGCCTTTAGACTTTGCATTTTTGCTACGTATTAAGGAAAATTTATAATAACAAATGATTATGCAAAGTCACATTCGGAAAATTCATATAAATTACCGTCTAACTGGGAAATGCGATGAAACAAAGAAAAGGTAGTTGTCATAACACCAGGAGAATAAACCCATCAACTTGGAAGCACACTGGCATATGGATCCTTTCATATTGGCTAAGTATAATCAAAATGTGCAGGCAGTAGTGGTTTGAATTCTAATAAGCTTACTAATAATATGGATAGAGGTTAACTACATTGGAGTATGTGTTCTTAGTTGGACAATTTTACTCTATTTGAAATTTAAACTTTTTTATAGCAATAAACATTATGTTAGCATTTTGGGAAATTCTGGTTTACTTCTTTTGTTTTGGCAAAGACTTCTCGGTTTATTCCTTTAATTAAAACTCACACGTTTTGCTGCAGAAATTACCAAATTAGAACACTTTTTCTTTTGTTTTTCAATTTTTGTCAAATGTAAATATTCTTGGTTGTTTTGTACGTTTTAGTTGGTATTGCTAGGACGCCCCCTTTTTTCTCCACGCCACATAATGCGCATTGCAGCAACAGCTAATATTGTTGCAACTTCAGGTTATTTCAAGCATAAAATTCAAATGCATTTCCAACAATTGCTCAACTCTTTGTTAGGACAAGCTAACATTTGGGGCAAGAAGGAAAGTCGGGTTACAGTGTGTTGAGGTTAGTGCCAGAAGCAACACCAGGTGTTGGAGTCACAAAATTTCTGTTATGTCCTTACGTGTTGGCATAAGTCTGGGCTTCAGAGCTCTCTCGACCTTTTAACAACACATGTAGCATATCCTTTCATGGTTTACGTGGTTGGGGTCTGTATTTTCTGTTGCTTCTCGTTGTTTGCCTTAGATGTTTCCTGCATCTTGCTTGCTGGTTAGTATCACAAGTTTTTGGGTGGATTTGTGTTAATGTTTCTACATTTGCCCTGTTTTGGAGTTTATTTGGATATTTACTGTGATATCTTACTACAAACAACTGAAAATAAGAATTCTGTGGGGATGGTATGCCACGAAGCAAAAGTTGCTATAACACAGACAAAGGAGGATATACTAATTACGCCCTCCACGATAGAATGGCGGTATACTTACATCGTCATCCCGTTTGTAACTCATAGAAAAAATGATCTCAGGCCCAACAAAGTATATATATTCTTGATCGCCTTGACGTTCTTAGTCTATTTAACCATATCCGTCCGTCTGTCTGTCAAAAGCACGCTAATTTTTGAAGGGGTAAAGACAAATATGTGCCAAATATGGTCTAAATCGGTTCATAAACTTATAAAGCTCCCATATAAACTGATCACCCGATTTTACTTCATGAAGACCTTTAGGACGAAATTCTTTTCCAACTTGACTGAAATTAAGCACAATGACTTCTGCTATGGTCTCCAACAGCTAAACCCAGTACTTCCCGAATCAGTCCATAATAGCAATTCTTATCCCTTGACTTTATAATATGGCCGATCCAACTTCACCAAATCGAGAGTTTCAGTCTGACGCACGCCTTCTCTGATTTAAAACACCAATTTTCGAAATGTTTTACTCCAATTGATCCATCGAGACTTTGCCAAAACCTTTCCTAGTTACGGCCGATTACAACCCATCGAAATGTTCATTTCCGAAAAAGTTAAAGTTAGGCAAGGCCAGGATCAAAAAAGGGATGCGCATAAGGGTCATAAAGCGTCGCCTGCCGTAATCCTTTACATTGTATGCTACCTAGTCAGTACAAGTCTGGCATTGTATATTTTCCCCTGCATTGGATATTGCCAAAGTAATTGTTGTTCATTTCGTACTGATCCCTTCATTCTAGTACACTGGATCTAGCGACTGCCCTTTTTATTATATAGCTTCGCTTGTCACTTTAACATGTGTTCTATAATTGGAGCGAACACTCCATTTTGCTTCTTCTCGTATGTGATTTTGCGTTCGTGAGACTGCCTCCCTGCTCCTCAGTGTTTAGTGATAGTTTTTATTCCTTGCCAATGTTTTTCATCTAAACTTGCTCATGGCTTAGATGTTTTCTTTTCGTAAGATTTATTCCCACAAGGTATTTGATGCCTATACTGGAATAATCTGGGGGTTCAATCAGTAATTATTATGAGTTTGGTTCCAGCCTATCTATGTTGAAGTCCCATTGGGGATGCACATAATTTACAGTTACAACCGCTATGAGTTAAAGTAAGGCTGCAACACCCATTTATGATCCAACATTCATGCAATTTGGTTTTACGAACTCATTGTAATGTTAGATCGTATTGCCAGTTTGGGCTGTACTGTTCTGAAGATTGTTACCGCTATAGCAGGCAATTACCGTTACAGGTTCCTCGAAAAATTTTCACGTGCTTGTTCATTTTCAAAAAACTTTAAGTCAACCTAGATGTGGCAGGTTGGTCAATAGAGACGGCACTATTCAAAATGTGACGAGATGTCTCCCAGTGAAAAGAGACATTTAACAACCAGGATATAACACTCTCAAAGATGTTGAACACCAAAATAATTGCGACAAACTAAGGAGATCCCACTGCCAAAAGGTTGGCGACAAAACCTCGGGGCGGCATACTTACTTTACTTCAATCAGCCATTACAGAAAATGTATTCATCTAGCCGAACGTAGAATAGATGCCCAAGCGCTTCGATCTTATGCGCTTCTTCTCCAATTTCAGACAACCAGAAATCTCCACTTGATCACTCCATCGGAGTTTTTTGTTCCGCTTTTGCGTTTTCTTTTATGGTCGCCTTCAAGAGACTTCTTTGCTGGAGCTTCTTCGTCCATGCAGACAATATGACCTAGCCTAGCATTTGGTAATTCTCTGTCACTTCAACGAAAATTTATGGTTCGCAACAAAGAAGGCATATAGGAAAAGTAAGATCGTTCGTTGATAAGATTACCGAATTCGGCGACAATGAACCCAAAAAAAAACTGAAACTCAACCTAGAAGACATACCTTTTTGACAAATCCTACCGACGAGTTTGGATCGTTCCAAACGAAATCGCGATCTAGGATTGACTGGTTTCCTAGATCGCGATTTCGTTACCAGGCAAAAGCGCATTTTTTCGCCTAACTTTGAAAAACAAGGGTTTTTTTGTGTTTTATTTGTAATAGAAATATATTACAAGACATGGAATGGAAACAAAATTTAGTTGAAGGGCATAATTTTATTCTACATACCAAACTTCTGCCGGTTTATATGGCACAGTTGTTGGAAGTCGTAATAGAATACCGCATGCGAAAGTTCAGCCACATCGGACAAATATTGCGGCTTAAGGACTCAAGAAATCAAATCGGCAGAATGGTTTATATGGGATCTATACCAGGTAATAGACCGATTAAAACGGTCTATAACCTTTACTTACTAAGTACTGTTTGGAAGCCAACATATGACAACAACAATAACAAAAAAAAAAGAAAAAAAACATCATCCACCTTATGTGCTTTGCTGCTAAACTGCTTCGGCATGGTGATGTTTTATTTTCTTAGTTCGGCTCGAGCGCTTTTTGTTCTCGTTCGTTTTCTGCTGCTTGCTCTCGGGTTTTTTCTCTGTCACTCTCTATAATATTCCCTAAGAACAACCTACCACTATAGGATGGGGGTATACTAATCTAGTCATTCCGTTTGTAACCTTCACTTTCTTTTTCTTTCAATTAAACTCTTCGATATATTTTAGATACCCTCAAAAGGATACACCTTCCCCTCTTTAATATTAATTCTGCGAGATATACCTTCCGCTCTTTAATATTAATTCTTCGAGATATTTTTGGAATATCCTTAAAAAATCCCACATGTTTTTCATTATAACTATAGTTTCGAAATAGTGTTAACATTGGCCAACCATCAGACAGTGATGAGAGCGTGGTATTGCAAACGGAAATGCTATTTGTGCATGTCATAACATGCTTACTGGAAAATGTCAACATAATATAAATATACGTGTTTTGCATTGCCAAAATCATTTTCCTTGTAAGACCTTTTTTTAAGGGGGAAACAATCGCAAACAGTTTGAGATCTACTGGTACAGAGTAGTCTTTTGATATCCTTTTAGAATCCCTAAATAAAATGCTGGGCCAATTTAAAAGGGGAATGACACAGAGTTTGATAATTTCTACACTTTGTGGATTTCACCAAAACAAAAAGTAAATTCAAATAAAAGGAGTTCAGATACTGCAGCTCCGCATCATCACAAAAAACGAAAACAGAGACATAATGGAAACGTGACCATTAGAGTAGCAATCAGACCATAGCATTTAACCACAATTTGTTGATTAAAAAAAATTGTCATGACCAGTATGAACATATTTTTGTTTTGCATGGTTATTAAAAACTTTTTTTTGTTACGGATTGAATATAATTTTTTCTTTTTTTTAATTAATTTATATACTTTTGTAGGAATTGAACACATTTTCCACAATTTTTGTTTAGACACTTTTGTGTGTGGTTGGTCTTCCACTTTCTTTTAACATTTTTTCACTTGCTTGGCTTTCCTATGTAGCAGTTTTAAACTTGGTACTATTTCTGTTGTTGCCTGCCTTTTTACGATTTTTTTTGTTAATTGCTTAATAACAATACTTTTTTGTGAGTGAATTATTTATGCTTTTATTTTGATAAGGCTTTTGTAATCACTTTTTAAATAGGAGAAGCAATTTATTTGCTCTTTTCTCTAATGAAAAAATTCAACACTTACACTTCTTTCCTTATTTCACTTTTGCTTTTATTTAACTTGGCTCACTTTAGAAAAAAAAAAAAAACAAATAATAATATGGGTTTAACCACCGCCGTACTGTTAAATAATCAATTCGTGCGCTTGCGCGTAGTCGTGGCCGCTTGCTTTCGAGTTTGTCGTACGTTTGCTGGTGGCCCAGACTAGTGCAGACGTTTGTTGGCTGTTCAAGTTCCGGTCGAAGTGCTTCGACGGCTTTGCCAATGACGATGATGATGATGATGATTAAGTTGCCTGTGAGTGAAGTGCATATTTTATATTAAACTGTGTGTCTGTTTTTGAGAAAAAGAGAAATGTTTACAGGTTTGTAACTCAAATGAAGTTAATATTTCTAGTGAGTTTTTTTTTAAATGGCTGTATTAAGTAAGGCAGTTAACGGGGTCGAATGAGCACTGGTAACTTAAAAACATGTTTCATACCATTTTGTTTCACAAAATGTGACAAGTCATGTTTTCAGAGGTTTTAGGCAACGTTGTTAATGTCGCTTAGTCATATTGACGTCACTAGATTTGCATCTGGGGATTTTCCTTGCGAAAACCAATCCACAAATTTATTCTCAATACATAGACTTGGATATTTAGAAATCAACTTGTTAGTTAAAATGTCAGTTACACCTATTGTTTGGGTCAGGGTCAGTAACCCTAAATAAAAATATTAAATATTCAAATGAAACCGAAAGTGGATTGAGGTACACATATACAGTTTGACTTGAATATCAGTACTATTTCCTAAATGTGGCTTTTATTGACAAATCCAAAATTAAAAAAAAAAATGGGTGGAGACATGCTAATCTATCTGAAATTATAAACCAGTGGCAGGCAAGCTAACACATGTGCACATTATTTCCAAGCCACAGGGCTTAGAAGCAAATATATCCTTGTGTATACTAGGGTGATGACTATTTGAGTTTTTCATTTTTTTACCCGTTGCAAGAATGAATGAACTTTTGCTTATTAATGACTAAAATAAAATTTATTCCGTTTTGTAGTTTTAGCTGGCATTTACCACAGGGGTAACTACCAAACCAATGGTCGTACAGCTTTTTATTAGTTGACAACCGTGGGTGATTTTATTTAGTACCCATTTGGTTTTAAATCAAAAATTTTTTCAAAAATGTGGTCGTGTTGGTCGTTTGAGATTGCAAATGAGCTATATCGGTTTACATTTGGATATACCTCCCATATAAACCGATCTTCCGATTTAACTTCTTGAGCCCTTACAAGCAGGATTGTTTGTTCTATTTGCCTGAAATGCATGTAGTGTTCTGTTATGACTTTCAACAACTGTGCCAAGTACGGTTCAAATCGGTCTATAACCTGATGTAGCTCCCATATAAACCGATCTTACTATTTGATTTCTTGAGTCGTTGCAAGCCGTAATTGTTGTCATGTTTGGCTAAAATTTTGCACGTAGTGTTCTTTTATGACTTCCAACAAGTGTGTCAAGTACGATTCAAATCAGTCTATAACCTGATATAGCTGCCATGTAAACTGGTCTCTCGACTATCATTGTTCGGTTCCTATAGGCTCTAATTTTTGCTGGTTTGACCGAAGTTTGGTATGTAGAATAAAATTATGCCCTTCAACGAAATAAATTTTTAGCAGAATCCATGGTGGTGGGTTCCCAAGAACTGGATGGCCGAACTAAGCACGCTTTGACTTGTTTAATCGCTCACATAGTATCGAAAGTGTCTTATGTGCTGTAGTAGGCTTGACTCCTTTATTATGTGCGGGTAATAGTACGCTGAGATTTCAAGTTATGGTATGGACATGGTATGCAATAACGGGAAGCGTAGACGTGCTTTTGCATATGTTTTATCGACGCGTCGCCTCCAGTCTTAACAACTCAGCCGGAAATATATTGGCTCCTATTGTCTTGTTTTTCTTCAGCCAGACTACTTCTATGTAGAGCTCAATCTGACAAGGCTATATACATGTTTTACCATCGTCAGGAATGGGTTTCATCTGATACCAGAAGCCATTTCCATACCATTAGTACATTAAGTCTACTAGCACACCATCTGTGGAATGGTATTCAGACACCATTTAAACCATCATCAGATATTGTTTTTGTGTGGCATTCTCTTCCGGCTACTATAGGATATTAGCAGCTTGGAAAAATATTCTTTCAATATACTAAGCACACTATCTCTATTTTTTTACCAGAGTTCCTTCTGTACCCAAAATTCCTTTTAGTACTCAAGTACAGATTTTGTCGCATTTTCAATGGGTTGCGATGTCATCGCGACAAGGAGTGCTTCTATCCGATTTTTTTATTGGATCAATTAAAAAATTAATTGAATATATGCAAATGTTATATTAAAATTTTTTGCGAAAAGCGCGCTGTATACGACGCAACATCGATTTCTATTCAACTTGGTTCAACACAAATTTGAGGTTTATGTTTGGGTCCATTATCGCGGTTGTCTGGTGATAATGGACCATTATGCTGTCATTGATATGTATATTTTGATCTTAAAGAAGATTAGAACGGCATTAACAAGGTAGTTCAAAAGACTGTTTGTGTGGGAGTTGTCTCTTTTATGTAGAAATTATTTATCAAAATTATCCTAAAAGTGCTCTTGGATCTAAAAAATATTCCGATTCAATTAAAAATTTTATTTATTGTTCATTGGTAAAAAATAAATATTGTCACATTCAATATTCACAATTTTTTGTAGATTCATTAAATTAATGGCACACCCCATAGCTTAAGCGATCACTGCAATAATCAGGGAGGCATGGCATACAAGCACTGTTTCCACAGAATGGAAGAAGGGGATCATGATCACAATCCCAAAGAAGGGTGACCTCACCCAGTGTAAAAATTGGAGGGGAATTTCATTACTTAACGCAATAAATGAAGTAGTGACAAGTCTTCTTCTGCAGAGTATTTCGCATGCACTTGACAGCATTTTGAGGAAGGAACAGGCAGGTTTTCGGCCAGGACGTTCTTGTGCCGACCACATTAACTCCCTTCGCATAATCATTGAACAGTCTGCAGAAGTTAATACACGCATATATCTATTATTCATAGACTTCGTGCGTGCTTTTGACGTGAAGTTCAATGTGGAGCACGCTATTTAATAACGGCATCCCCGAAAAAATCGTAACACTAATTAGAGAGTTGTATAGGAATGCTGAAGTTTAAGTCCATTTCAATTGACTTTTCGGGATCGACAAAGGATGGAAACAGGGTTGCATCTTGTTACCGACGCTATTTTTAATTTTGTTAGGCTCCGTATTGAAAGCAACTAATGCTGAGCCACCCAATGGCATACGCTGGGTTATTAACAACTTCCTCGGACACATCAACTATGCGGATGATATATGCCATTTTGCGTAACGCTTCGAGCATATAAAGACGAAACTGGAACGATTGAATGAAAATGCTGCCAAAGTAAGCCTGAAGATAAACATTGCAAATACCAAATTGATGAGGATAGCAATATCATATCTGACATCGCTTACTACACGCAAAAAAAGTGACCCAGTGGTTGAGTTGAAATAAACTACTTTCGAATAATGTTGAACTTCACATAGCGCTAAAGACATTTTTATTCGTTATTAGTGAATGCGGATCTAAAAACGTTAAAAAAATGGAACTAAATTATTCTTTACTCAGTGCATATGATGAACAATCATGAAAGATATTTTGAACTGAAATCAACACAATTGATGGAATAAAATATCCGAAATATTTACTGTGTGGTAATACATCTGAACACAATTTTGGCAAAATATCGGCTTCTATTCCGTTCAGATTTAACCAATGCGCATTTCAAAATGAATGTAATTGTAGATGTATTATTATTCTTATATTAATCCTTCGTTTTATTTTAATAATATATTTCAAATTTACATGTAGCGAATATAAATTTCGTATATATTAACTATTAAAAAAAACGTTGACACATTTAGTTTTCAATAGCTTTGGAATTTTTTTTAAAAAAGTCGCATATGAGTAAGCACTATATTTTCCCAGAAGTTCCGTTACGCCATTTACCCATTATTTTACAGACTTTTAAAAAGGAAATGCAAATGTTGAGTACAGATACGTAGTTTTATTTTCAATCTAATACTTACCATCAAAGGTGTAAGTCCGTCTGTCATTAGTAGTTTAAAACCATTGCGAAATTATTTGCGTTGCGGATTTCAATTTTACAAGTTCCTGCAAACAAAGTTAAATTAAGATCAGTAAAACAACATAACAAATTTTTGGTTTTTTTAATTACTAATGCTTACCCAAATTTCAGGAGGCTTCACGCTGTATGTTCAGCCTGTTCGATTCGGAAGCAATTAGAACTAATTTCTGCTATACCACTGCAGCTTATTAAACTTCTTCCTGTAATTATATTCTGAGATAAGAATGGAACAGATTATTTGAACAGAAAGAAGAGATGGATATCATGACTCACCAAATTTACCTTGGTAATTTTATTTCATTCTTTGGTATGAAAAAAAAAAACCTTTATCATTTCCATAGAAGGTTATGTTTAAGAGACAGTCTGCCATCAGACTCACTAAAACGTTTTCGTCCATTATGATACATTTCCACAGAAAGTTTTGCGGAATTTTTATATCGACAAAAAAAAATTTCCCCATATTTTTATGCCCTCCACCATAGGATGGGGGGTATACAAATTTCGTCATTCTGTTTGTAACTACTCGAAATATTCTTCTGAGACCCCATAAAGTATAAATATTCTTGATCGTCGTGACATTTTATGTCGATCTACCCATGTCCGTCTGGCTGTCGAAGGCACGCTAACTTCCGAAGGAGTAAAGCTAGCCGCTTGAAATTTTGCACAAATACTTCTTATTAGTGTAGGTCGGTTGGTATTGTAAATGGGCCATATCGGTCCATGTTTTGATATAGCTGCCATATAAACCGATCTTGGGTCTTGACTTCCTGAGCCTCTAGAGTGCGCAATTCTTATCTGATTGGAATGAAGTTTCGCACGAACGGTTTGTTATGATATCCAACAACTGTGCCAAGTAAGGTTCAAATCGGTCCTTAACCTGATATAGCTGCCATATCAACCGCTCTTGGGTCTTGACTTCTTGAGCCTCTAGAGTGAACAATTCTTATCCGATTTGAATGAATTTTGGCACAACGTGTTTTGTTATGATATCCAACAGCTGCGCCAAGTATGGTTCAAATCGGTTCATAACCTGATATAGCTGTAATATAAACCGATCTGGGATCTTGACTTCTTGAGCCTGTGGAGGTCGCAATTATTGGGTTGCCCAAAAAGTAATTGCGGATTTTTTAAAAGAAAGTAAATGCATTTTTAATAAATCTTAGAATGAACTTTAATCATATATACTTTTTTTACACTTTTTTTCTAAAGCAAGCTAAAAGTTACAGCTGATAACTGGCAGAAGAAAGAATGCATTTACAGAGTCACAAGCTGTGAAAAAATTTTTCAACGCCGACTATATGAAAAATCCGCAATTACTTTTTGGGCAACCCAATATTATCCGATTTGCCTGAAATTTTGTACGACGGATTCTCTCATGACCATCACCATACGTGTTTATTATGGTCTGAATCGGTCTATAGCCCGATACAGCTTCCATATAAATCGATCTCTCTATTTTACTTCTTGAGCCCCCAAAGGGCGCAATTCTTATTCGAATTGGCTGACATTTTACACAGGTCTCCAACATATAATTTAATTGTGATCGAAACCGGACCATATCTAGATATCGCTCTAATAGCAGAGCAAATCTTTTCTTATATCCTGATACGGGGAAAAGAACTCGACAAATGCGATCCATGGTGGAGGGTATATAAGATCCGGCCCGGCCGAACTTAGCTCGCTTTTACTTTTTTTTTTTTTTAATTTAATTTCCATAAAAAAAGTTTTTTAATTCTTAAAATAGTTATATGGATTTTATAAAATATAATCGTTTTTTTTTTTTTGTTTTTCCAACTTAAAAACCATCGATTTTATTAATACTTGTGATAGAATGTTGCGAACAGATTTTTAATTTAGTTTTAGTTTTATTTATAGATATGAAGTTTTATTGACATTTGTGTTTTAAAACTTTAATGTTAACTGTTAGAGAAGGTCATTGTTACAGTTCACTATTTTTTATGATTTTGAGTTGTTTTTCCCAACTTTGAGTATGTTTTTTTAAACTTTTTTTCTCAATACGAACTAAAAACCCACTCAATTCATTCATGTTACCATTATGGCTGTCTATAAATCATCTCCGCTTTGCTTCTTTCGGTTCCGCCAACTCGGGGGCCAACTATTACAACATCTAAACGCAATTGAAAGTTTTTTGCTATATTCACATTTGTTGGTTTGTTTTGGCCTGTTTTGTGGTTGGCTTGTTCCATATAAGTTTATTAACATAATTCGTTAACAACTCTTCAGTCCATCATGACAACAAAAAACTTGGCCTTTTATAACCATACACTGGCGCTGAAACATAATCAACTAACAAGCAGAAGAAGAAGGAGAGCCATGCCGGCCAATAAATGCAGTTTGGCGCAAAATTGAAGAAAAAAAAAACTCACAAGCTTGAAAACAGAGAGTTGAGGCATACCGGGCTGGAAGGCCACTCGGCTGGATGAAGATGATGAAGATGATGATGACTCAAAGAAAGCCATGAACTGTAAAATCACCCTAGCTTACCATGGCTCAGAGAAAGTTACAGCAAAAACTCCAAAAAAGGTGGCGCTGAAAAAAAAAATGCGTTTACAACTATGACGTAGTTGGCAACAATTGCTGGGGTTTTGTTTTGTTTTTTTTTTTTTATTTTGTTGGTAATGAATGTTGGCGCAAAACGCTTAAATAACAACCACAACGGCTGCAACTACGACAACATTGACTTGCTGCTGTTGGGCTAGGTAAGTAAAAAAAGAGCCACAAATTCATTTGTTGTTACCGATTACTGGCAGCTGGTTTGGAGCGTTTTATGGCTGTTATTTGTTTTTTTGGATGGCTATGATAAATATTAAATAATACCCACTCCCCATTCACTCATTGGTTCCTTGCTACCTTGGAAGTTTATTTTGCTCAAACTGGATGTGGAAAAACAAGACGTCATTTCATATACAATGTTTACAAAATTATTAACTTGACTTTTGTTTGCATCAATTCATTACCAGAGCAACTCTTGCAATAAAGAAGTGCCGCTATATGCCTTTTCTTTGGTGGATACATGAAAAATGGTTTCGTTAGAGATGATTGTCTTTTTGATTTGCCTTTTATTTACTATGTCGTTAATTTAAATAAACGCGTTAGCAAAGAGGTAAAGGGAGACTTTAAATGTAGATCATTTACCTAGTGGTTAACTGTTATTAACTAACAGTGGAGTAGATCGAGTTGCAGAGCCACTTAAATCATCTATTTTTATGCAGTTTTGCATACATATGTAAGGGAAATACGTTTTGCATCATCCGTGTCGCCGCGACCTCTTTTGAAGTCAGCACGTGGATGCCCCATTTCATCACAAACTAATGAAATAATGTCATGAAGTGGTAAAAACTGTCTTTTGAAGGTTTGTTGTAAGGTTCAGAATTGTTCAGTCTTTAGGTCATCTTCTACATTATATTCATGTAGTATATCTGCAATGTTTTCGAAACTGTTAACTTTCCTATAGCGGTTCGAAGTCATGAAGCAATATGTTTTTATATAACATTTGTACCATATGGAGAGTTTGGTATAATGTTCCCACAAAATAGGCGTTGAAATGCAGTAACAACCGCATATTTTTGGTTTAACACCTTCACCATCTCCTTAATATCCGAAAAAACACCAACAATAAGCCGGTATTGTATATCAATTAAGCTAGATGTTGAGTTTTTTCCCCGTATTGCCATATTTGGGGGTCAATGAAAGTAAAAATGTTTTGTTTGATTTACCTCTTCGTTTATGCAAATGCCAATAGACTCGTATATTTCATAGCTTATTTGGGTTAGGTTCGATGGATGATAATTCAAAAAACACGAAAGTGGGTCATTGACTGTTTGTAAACTTCGTCGCTTTTTTTTGTTTTGGTTTTGAGTTTTACACTTTGGTGATTTGTTGTATTATTGATTTTGCGAGACTTTAGACAGCTATGGGTATATCCGAAGAGCTTACATGCGCTTAAGTTTTTGCCTGGGAAATATGTACATACGTCACTTAGCCCTGAATTTGGTTGGTCATTGTGACTGAAGAAGTTTGGTAATATTTATGCTAATTACTGCTGAAATAGCTAAATTTTTATGAATCATTAGTTGATCACTCAAAGTTTGAAATTTTGATATTTACCTTTCTTTTGTTAGAGGAGTGTTGATCAATAATACAGACCATCGCCTTGTTTATTATTCATCCAAAAAGGTTTTAATTCATCAGCATATATAAATTATTTGCTTTATTTTTATTGAATAACTTGGGTACATAATGGAATTGAAACAAAAATATCATGTGTAGCCAGTGACAGCAAATCAGTAGACCTCTTCTATCAATCGTTGCCCTTCGGGACTGATCCTGCAACCTTACTTATATGGCGCTAGAGGCATACCCGCAGATTCCAGTTCTCCTGGAATGTGTGAAGTAGTTTCTAGTCTCGAAAGCTCGTCCGCTTTACAATTCCTAGGGATATCTCTGTAGCCCGGCACCCAAAACTGGTGAATTTTGAACTGTTCAGCCAAATATGTTCTCCAGGGATTTAATGGTTGCATGTCTGTCTATATATTTATGCCAGTTGACGTTATGACATTATATCTTGCCCATTCCACCACTTCTTTAAATGCAAGGATTTCCGCTTGATAAACACTTCAGTAGGTAACCTCCTAGGTGATAGATTTTCAGAGTGCACCCAGAGCCCATCTGGTCGTCTAGTTTGGAACCATCCATATAGAAGTCTATGTAACTTCTATTACCAGGGATATTGTAGTTCCAATGGGTTCTATCAGGAAAACAGTACAGTACTTTTTATTGAAGAGCGGCTCTGGCAATGTGTAATCCACACTGCCTGGAACATCGGACATTTTATCAAGGATAACACATTGTCCGTAGCCGCTGCATGACCAAAGAGAAAACTTCCTTAGCCTCCCAGCAGTGGTCGCAGCAATTTATCTAGCCACAATGTCCAGAGTCATAAGTTGTTGCATTAAATTCAGTGCATCAGATGGTGTCGTCTTTAGTGATACACAAACAAGCCATCCTTTGGATCCAGTTGTGTATTGAACGGTAGATGGACTTTTGGACTATAGGTCTCACAGCTGCAGTGCATGACACGCGGTTTAAGCCCCCAAATTTTGCCAATGGCTCTCTTAAAGGTGTGTAGTGCAAGAGTTGCCTTTCTTGCCCTTTCCTAAATGTTTGACTTGAATTTCAATTTACACCTAGGTAGTTTGCACTATCAGCAAATGGATCATTCTCTCCTCCCAAGGAGACAGGTTCCACTGTATGCAACTTGTATCTCCTGCTGAAAAGAACTACTTCTGTTTTGCACGGTTTTCCATTTAGACTACTTTCGGTAGCCCACTTCGCTGGCGCGCGTAAAGCTTCCTGAAGTACATCTTTTAGAGTGCTGGGAAACTTCCCTTAACTACAATTGCCAAGTCATCAACATACGATACCACTTTTACACCGTTTTCAGCCATGGAGACAATAATGTATTATTAATGGCTATATTCCATTAGTAGAGGAGACAGTACACCTCCTTGAGGTGTTCCTCTGCTGACCCATCTATTTAGATCTACCGATCTCAAGCCTGCCTTGATGTATCTTTTAGTAAGTAAGTTATAAATAAACTCTCCTATGGTAGTGTTGATGCCTAGAAACTCCAGCTCCATCATGATTGACGTTGGGTATACATTTTTGAAAACACCCTTAAAACAACACCTACATTTGTATACTCCTTGGCAGCGAGAGAACTCTCCATTTAGCCGACTAGGTCGTGAAGGGCTGTTTTAGTGGTCTTGCCTTACTAAAGGGTGATTTTTTTGAGGTTAGGATTTTCATGTATTAGTATTTGACAGATCACGTGGGATTTCAGACATGGTGTCAAAGAGAAAGATGCTCAGTATGCTTTGACATTTCATCATGAATAGACTTACTAACGAGCAACGCTTGCAAATCATTGAATTTTATTACCAAAATCAGTGTTCGGTTCGAAAGTTCTCCTGACTCCGATTTTGATGGAATTTCTTATATATATTATTTACATCATTTATTGTATATTGACGTACTATAATTCTAGAAAGCGAAAAAAATGGTGTTATTATCATAAACAGGCCTAGTTGAAAATATTGACAACGTGCGGGGACAATTTCATGAACCGATCCTTATGAACATCTTTCCTTCAACATGTGTATGCATACCAACCTCAAATTTTAATAACCCTTTTAACATTGTATGTTCAATGTACATTGTACATATGTTTCTTTGATGCAATATGGATGGAACACCAGTTTTTTTAGGATTGCAAAAATTGTACACTAAACTTTGCACAGTGGGAGAAAATCAAAAAACAAACTAGTAAAAATATGCCGTGTGAGAACGGGTAGAAATATCTCTTTGAAATTTTAAATGGTTAGAGCTGAGGTGGTTGTCCGGGCATCTTTTGATAGGTCCTTAAAATGTGTCACCTCGATATTTCAAAAATTTTTTGGGGTTGCCAAATATTCGTTTGTGATCCGATGTCCAAAATTTTTTTTGCTGGAGAGTGCTAAAAAAAAATCCCTACAAAAATGTCCGTTTGAGGTCGACAATTATTACTTTTTTTTTTTTTTGGTCGGTCGATTTTCATTATTAGCCTTGTGACACAATTTACAACAAATTTAATGCATCAAGTGTTCACATCTGATTATTCAGTTAAAAGTTATACAATTTGGAAGTCAAACAAGTAAAAGCGTGCTAGGTTCGGCCTGGTCGAATCTTGGAAACCCACCACAATGGATTCTACTAAAAATTTATACACAATAATTTTAGTTGAAGGGCATAATTTTATTCTACATACCAAACTGCTGTCAAACCAGCAAAAATTAAAGCTTCTAGAAACCGAACAAGGATGACAAGGGAGACCGGTTTACGTGGGAGCTATATCAAGTTATAGACTGATTTGAACCGTATTTGGCACAGTTGTTGGAAGTCGTAATAGAACACTGCATGCAAAATTTAAGTCAAATCGGACAAAAATTGCGGTTTGTAAGAACTCAAGAAGTCAAGTCGGCAGATTGGTTTCTATGGGAGCTATATCGGGTTATAGACCGATTCGAACACGATATTAAAAATTTCAACCAAATCGGATAAAAAAAGCAGCTTTTAGGAAATCGAGATCGGTTTATAAGGAAGCTATATCCAAATCTGAACCGATATGGCCCATTTGCAATCCCCAACGACCTACATAAATATTAAGTATCTTTGCAAAAATTCAAGCGTGTTCGACCGCTATCGTGATCTCGACAGACGGACGGACGAACATGGCTAGAGATGTTACAAACGGAATAACTAGATTAGTTATTTTATACCCATCCTATGGCGGTGGGTATAAAAAGAGAAAAAAAGTTTTTTTATACCCTCCACCATAGGACAATTAGAAGGTATACTAATTTCTTCATTCTGTTTGTAACTCCTCGAAATACTCGTCTAATACCCCATTTTATCTTTATAAAATTCAATTTGTGTTTGTTTGTCGGTTTGTTTGTTTGTTCGGGAGTAGATTACGAATATGGTCAGGAAGTAGGAATAGCCTTTATAATTTATTGATAACGGAATTGGGCGTAGGGTGGAAGGGATCACCGTTACCCCAAAAACACAACCCAAAATCAAAAGTGGACCAAAAGGACAATATGGGTAAGTATGCGGGAGTAGACAACGAATCTGGCATACAAATTCAAGTCAAAGTATAGGGGGTCAGCCCACCCCCACAAAAACGCCCAAAATGGGCACATTAGTCAATCACGGATATATGGGACTCGGTTTGTTTGTTCCGTACAGACTGAAAAGCGGCTGAACCGATTCTCTCGAAATTTTCGCATATTGTGTAGGTTGGTTCTGGAAGGAAACATAAGCTATATAATTTTTCGGTTTTGGAGGGGGGAAGGACCCTCCCCCTTATGCCGAAAACACAACCCAAAATCAAAAGTGGACGATCGGGGCAATAAAGGTATCAAATGAAAGGTATTGGAGAGTAGAATACGAATATGGTATTAAAATTTGAGTCTAAGTACTTATCTGGCCGCCCCAATCCCAAAATTCCCCCAAACAGACATATTGGACGTTCATGGATTTCAATTTGGGGCTCAAATGAAAGGTATTCAGGAGTAGATTTCGAATCTTGCATACAAAATCAGATCGAAGCCACCCCTCAAAAAAGCCATTAGGCCCATTATGAGTATATGTTACGTGGCAGAACCCATTTTCTTAAAGTTTTCATAGATGGTGTACGTTTGTCTGGAAGGAATCTTAGGCTATATAATTTTTAGATATCGGATGGAGGCGGACCCTCCGCCTTAACCCAAAAACGCAACCTTTATCCGAAAGTGGTCCGATGGACACAATAAGGGTATCAAATGAAAGGTATTAGAGACCAGAATACAAATATGGTATTAAAATTTGGGTCCAAGTACCCAGCGGGGCCCCCAATCCCAAAACTACTCTAAACCGTTATATTCAAAGTTCATATCAATATGGGACTCAAATGAAAATCAGTAGATTACAAATATGGCATAAAACATTAGGTCCAGGTAATGGGAGGTCGCCCACCCCCAAATGGGCATATAAGCCGACCATGGATATATGGGATTCAAATGAAAGGTATTAGGGAGTAGATTACGAATATGACATTAAGATTTGCGTTCAAGTCTAGGTGGCGCTTTTCCTACTAAAGATACGTCAAATGGGAAACGAATTTGGAGCCAAGTGGGTACGTCCTAAAGCATCCCCTAAACTGAACTTCATTTCCGTTGGGAATATCTTATTTCAGTGCAAAATGCCGGTAGACGCCCCAACCCCAAAACACCCTCCAAACGGTTCATATTTACCGCCCATGACCATATGGGGCTCAAATTAAAGGGATTTGGAAGTGCAGCACGACTTTGATATCCATATTTGAATCGAAATGTCTGAGGTGCCATCCCTCCCCTAATGAGAAAATTACCCTAAGGAAGAACATTACCATCAGGCACCGAGAAGGGGCAAATTTTCACACATCAATGAGTGCTTTCCGATTCGAGTTTAAACTCAATGATAAGGGACCTTTTTTATAACCGAGTCCGAACGGCGTCCCGCAGTGCGGCACCTCTTTGCGGAAAATTTTTTAAATGACCGTGCATGGCATTGTACTTCGCAAATGTCGCCAACATAAAGAGGGGATAAACACCGCTTTGTCCGATGTTTTCGCCAGAATTCGAACGCGTTCAGCGTCATAGGCTACAGTGCCACGAATTCGATATCCGCATTAAGGGCAAAGTGTCCCCACCCTAAAAAGATATTAGAGAGTTTAAGATGGCGCAGCGGAGCGGACCCGGTTCGGCTAGTAAAGTTTATATATTCTTGATCGTCATGACATTTTAAGTCCGTCCATCTGTCTGTCCAAAGCACGCTAACTTTCGAAGGAGTAAAGCTAGCCGCCTGAGATTTTGCACAAATACTTTTTATATATGGCTGCCATAGAAACCGATCTTGGATCTTGACTTCTTTAGCTACTAGAGGGCACAATTCTCGTCCGATTTGGCTGAAATTTTGCATGACGTGTTTTATTATGACTTCCAACAACTGTGTCAAAAATGGTTCAAATCGATCCATAACCTGATATAGCTACATTATAAACCGATCTGGGATCTTGATTTCTTGAGCCTCCAGAGGGCGTAATTATTATCCGATTTGGGTAAAATTTTGTACAACTGCTTCTCCTATGACCTTCAATATACGTGTAAAATGTGGTCGGAATCCGTCTATAGCCTGATAGCCACATAAACCGATCTCTCTATTTTACTTCTTGAGCCCCTAAAGGGCACAATTCTTACTCGAACTGGCTGAAATTTTATACAATGACTTCTACTATGGTATTCAATATTCAATTCAATTATAATCCGAATCGGACCATAACTTGATATAGCTCCAATATTATAGTAATTATTTTCTTTTGTCCTTTGTTTGCCTAAAAGGAGATATCGAGAAAAGAACTTGACAAATGCAATCTAGGATAGATAATAGCGTTTTTTTAAGGACTTTTAAAAATAAATGGTGACCGAATTTTTTTACTGAAATTTCGCAAAATACCTCTTTCAGGCAAAGTCGGTTTCATAATCAGAATTTTTTAGTAAATTTGCTGTGGAGGCTAAAAATATTGTTAGGTAGAAAACATTTTTGCTTGGGCTGTGGGGATATATCGAGTTAAAGAAACCTGTGCCCAAACGGGGGATCTGGGCTTTGGAATTTCTGAACCCGAGGGGTTTTTCCACTTTTTTAATAAAAATTGCATTTTTTGACATACTATATGTACTGCACCCGTTTAAGTTGACATATATTGTTCAAATTTCACTTAAAACGCATCCAATATATTTCCTTTACAGAAGAGAAAGAAAAAGTATTAATATTGAAGCAAGTTTTTTCAATAAAGTCTTATCAATGAAAATACTTTTTTTTTCAAAAAAAAAAAAAAAAAAAAATTGCAAAAAAATGAAAAAAAAAAAATTACTTTCAATCTGTATAACTTTTGACAAAATAATGATATATGGACACTTATTGCGACAAAGTCGATAAAAATTTTGTTAAAAATCTAAATACTAAAAATGAAAATCGATCCTCAAATGCTTTCGTAAATTGCAATATCGGCCAAAATTTGAACATATAACAATTAAAATTCGTATATCCCCGAAACCTCTGGATATATTGTACACCTCAAGATACCACAAACGAAGATTTGGCATCGCCAACAAATTTTCGTAATACCGAGGTGAAAAACTTTAGGGACATGCCAAAGGACGACCGAACAACCTAGGTCCTTGAAATTTTGCACACATTCTTGCGAACACCTCAGCTCTTACCATTTCAAATAGATATTTTTACCCTTTTTCACAGGACATATTGTTTACTAGTTTTTTTTTTTTTGACTTTCTCCCACTAGCGTTGTCAGAATGTGGTGCCTGGGGACAGTTTTGTCTGATAACATTGTGTGTTGATACATACAGAGTTTAATGGAGAACCATTAAAGCAGCGTTTTATGGATAAGAAATGATCCTTCCATATCCTAAGCACGCTATCTCATCGTCCAATATTTGAGTGTTTTTGACCGTCAAAAGTCATAGAAAAACACCACCTCCAAAATTTCTGGCAAATCGAGTAATAATTGGACCCTCTAGAAGCTCAGAAATTCAAATTGGGAGATCGGTTTATATGGAAGCTCCATCAGGTTATCAAACGAACTTGGAACAGTTGTAGGAAGTCATACCAGATCGATATGTGCGCAATTTCAGAAGCTCCATACCCAAGATCGGTTAATATGGCAGCTTTATCAAAACTTGGACCGATTTGGCAATTTTACAATCCCAACTGACCTACTCAAATTATAAGTATTTGTGTCAAATTTCAAGCGCCTAGCTATACTTTATTTCGAAAGTTACTGACCGACGACCATGGCTAGATGGACCTAAAATGTCATGACAATCAAGAATATATATAAAGTTTTGGGTCTTAGACGTCGAGGTGTTAAAAACGGAATGACGAAATTAGTATACGTCCATCCTATGGTGGATGGTATTAAGAAATTAATGTCTGTCAGAGCAATCCAATGTCTCGTGTTTCATTTATTGCTGAAGGAATCTCTAGAAAAGAAACCCCTACTTCTAACATCCTAATTATAAACACCTACAAACTAAAAGCAAAACGTAAACCAAATCATTCACTCCACTCCATCGATTGCCTTAAATATTTTTTAATGCAACTTTTGCATGAACATTCCACTACAGAACAGGGGCAATATATTTTTTTAATACACTATAATATCCATAGTTCAACGAATTTAACTCTTTAACCTTACCCATCAGAATTTAATTTCGAACACTCATCTTGTACTCTCCCTTTATCATATTACATGCCTTTTAGTCATATAAAAGCAATGCACGTAGAGAAACATTTAATATTTTAATATTTGTTCAACAAAACATAAAATTATTATTAAAAGCCTGTTGGCATGTAATGGCAAAATTCACCTTTTCCTACGTCCTCACCATTTTATATGGCCACAATACCTCCAAAACTATTCATATATAGTCTAGCGTCCACCCAGAACCATTTATGCACTTCAACATAATCTTTGTATCATAACTTGTACGTATTTAATACTCTTTGGCAGGACATCATCTGTGGAGGACATAAAAATTGTAATATCTCTTCCAGAGATATATGCAAGTGTACATTTAGGGGCTACACAAGCAAACACACACTAGTGTACATATAAACTTGCATGTAATGAATTATGATGATGTCCTTGTTATTCATCCATCCACACAGGAAGACTGTGAGAGCACCAAATCAAATTGCTGTGGTATTGGGACATGTAGATATAGTCGTAGTTTTCTAATATAAATTATATTTGTCAGCTTTTGCCACCATAGAATGTGAATTAACGAACCACTTATGAAGATAACATATGAGGTCCTTTTAGTTATTGCTGGTTGTATGTTGAACAAACCTTTCCTGGTTGCTTGGTGATGCATTTGTTGTCTATGGAGGTTTTTGGCTCACAGTTAGTTTTATGGGTGTTCTCATGGCGACTTTTTCGCAAAAGCTTGTTGACTTCCGGTTTCCGTTTGACAAGGACAAAGCCAAACCGTTGGCTTTGTTAAACATGTAGTAATGTAAACGGGCTTAAAACACACGCACGTATGGGATATAATGAAACCAAACTATGCCATCACCATCATCATCGGCATTGTTGGGTATTATCCTTTTTGTATACGCTTGGTTTGAAACTTCCATAAGGATGGCATAGAACAGACAAAACCAAAAAATAGTTGACCATTAAAAGCCAGAAAACAAATTACTCATATCGTCGTCAAAATGTCTTTCCATGGGTAGCTAGACCCAGAAAAGTATAATACATCCGCAACTACACAATTTGTCCAGGACTTTCGGTCTATGTAGTATGTGTATGTGTGAGTTTGTATGCTTTCTTTATCATTATTTTAATAAATCGTTTTGTTGTCTCCACTCCCATGCAAACATCAGTTTGACAGGACATTCATTTATTTATTCATTCGTCCATACACAGAAACGAGTAGCCAGCTATCTCTTCTATTGAAACGAATGGCTCAACACAATTTTTATTAGATTGTCAATAAAAAAGGAGCTTGGTCAACATAAGCCAACAGCATCAGCATTTCAATATCTCTTTTTTCGGTGTGCATGTCAAAGTCCTAGAATATGGAATTTTTGTTAAGCTATCCTTAAAGCTAGCCATTTTCAGAGATGTTGAGACACTGGGGAATATGGTTTTTTTTTTGTCAGAACAAATTATGCTGTACTTTTGTTCCTCAGGGATCATAAAGCAAGTGTAGTATTTTGGGAGAAATTCCTGGAATTGGGAGATGTTAATGGAATGGATTTTCAACAACTTTGCTTTGCAACATTTAGAGATTAACTGTAACAAAGGCTTAGGAACTTGGATACCATAGTCATGCCAATACTTTAATAGAGGATTATTAGAAGAATATCTGGGAAATAAACAGAAGTAGAAAAAAATCTGAATACATATCATGGTCACATATAACTTGGAGCTAGTACCGATGATAGTTCTGAGCTGCTGTACAAGACTATTATTGAATCCTAAGGAGAAGCATTGTCTTTTTCACGCAGGAAGAATTTTTCTGTATAGAACGACCGCAAAGAATTTTCAGAAATATCGTAATCGTCACCACTGGAACTTTCATAACTTAAAAGGTAACTTTCAAAACTGTTCCTTAAATATGTTTTGTTTGTGAGTGACTTACACATAGTAGGTTATAAAAGGCCACCAATATTTTCATTGCTTTATCTTCGTAGTAGAAAGTAGAAAAAATTCAAATAGGCCCAAAAATTTTGATATCTAAAAAACAAAATATGTGTCGCCGAGAGGTCATTTCCTGACAAAATAGTGCTCTTCATTGCAAAACAGGACACCATACTTACTTGGAAACTTTGTTACAGTAATATAAAATAAACGGCTCTGCCGATTTCTCAAATTATTCAAATTTGGAGGCCTTTTTGTCCCTTTGCCAATATTGGTTGATGTTTCTTCTTTAATGAACGTTTACTGTGTTCCGCATCATCAGTGTCTCTACGACCACGCTTGATGTTATTGCTAAATACAATACAAATGCAACATACCAACGTACGGCCCTTGAAACCATCACACCTTGCATGGCAGAAAAGTCTTCTAACCAAAGACGAAACGCGTCCCATAGTGGACGGTGTGTGTTGCGATCTCTGGAGTTCCTTTTCCATTTACAAAGAAAAATTTCCGATCAATGAGCTCGTCTCGAAAGAGAAACAAGCGAAAATTGTGAAATTTAGTTATCTTCGCCATAACAGCTTGCAAGACAAAAAATGTGAAAAAGTGTATTTTTTCCATTTTTTGGTCAAAATAAGTATTTTCATTATTAGGCTTTATTGAAAACACTTGCTCAAATATTCATAATTTTTATTCCATCCACCAAAGGATGAGGGTATACTAATTTCGTCATTCTGCTTGTAATTCATCGAATTATTTGTCTAAGACCCCATAAAGTATATATATTCTTAATCGTTACCACATTTTAGGTCGATCTAGCCATGTCCGTCCGTCTGTCTGTCGAAAGCACGCTCACTTTCAAAGGAGTAAAGCTAGCCGCTTGAAATTTTGCAAAGTAGTTCTTTTAGCGTAGGTCAGCTGGGATTGTAAATGGGCCACATCGGTTTTTGTTTTGATATAGCTGCCATATAAACCGAACTTGGGCCTTGACTTCTTGAGCTTCTAGAAGCGAAAATTTTTATCGGATTTGGCTGAAATTTTGGACATGTCGTTCCCGGTATGACATCAAACAAGTATGCTTAGTTGGTTGAAAATCTGTCGATAACCTGTTATAGCCGATCTGGGGTCTTGATTTCTGGGGCCTCTAGAGGACGCAATTTTCATTCGATTTAGTTGAAATTTTGTATGACGTGTTTTGTTATGTCTTCCAAAAAATGTGCTAAGTATGGTTCAAATCGGTTTATAACCTGATATAGGTGCCATATAAACCGATCTTGAATCTTGACTTCTTGAGCCACTAGAGGGCGCAATTATAATCTGATTTGGCTGACTTTTTGCATGACATGTTTTGTTATGACTTTCAACAACTGTACTAAGTATGGTTCAAATCGGTTCATAACCTGATATAGCAACCATATAAACCGATCTTGAATCTTGACTTCTTGAGCCTCTAGAGGGCGCAATTCCTATCCGATTAAGCTGAAATATAGCATGACGTGTTTCGTAACAACTTCCAAAAACTGTTCAAATCGGTCCATAACCTGATATAGCTGCCGTATAAACTGATCTGGAATCTTGACTTCCTCACCCTCTAGAGTGCCCAATTCCTATTTTTGTACAACGGCTTCTCCCTTCAACATACGTGTCAAATATGGTCTTAATCGGCTCATAGCCTTATACAGCTCCCATATAAACCGATCTCCCTATTTTACTATTGAGCCCCTAAAGGGCGCAAATTCCTATTCGATTTGGCTGAAATTTAATACAATGACCTTCATTGCAAAACGATTAGATAAGAAAACAACTTTTATAAGAAACAAACGTATATAAGAAATATTTTTGAAAACTCCACTTCAAAAATTTTCTGTAAAAACATTTAAATTATGAGATATCGGAATAAATGCGGTATATGTGGTTTGACTACAACTCCATTGAAAACACATATTCAGACGAAAAGCGAGTTGTCATGTAGATGTTCGTAGAGCAAAGTTGGAATCTCTCCACATTTGCACATTACGTCAAACCTTGCTGGCTTTTGTTGTGTACTAAGAAATATGCACACTACTTACATAAGATGCACATGTACACTACTTTCATAAGAAAAAAATTCTTATATCTGTACAAGAAACTAGTTTCTTATATGCAATATTTCTGTATAGGAAAAAACGCATATAAAAAAAAAGTGGAATTATTTGGACTTTCTTATATCCGTTGTCTACTGTATATGCCTTTTAAGTGAAACATATTTTAAGTTATACAGGTGCTATATGTAATTCAAAATAGGCAATTTTCTATTAAAAGTTGGAAAAAAATATTTCCAAAGCCCAGACACCCCAATTGGACATGCAAAGAGTTTTTTGCACCTAACAATATTTGTAGACTCCGCAGCAAATTTACTTTTTGACAGCCACAACAAATTTTCGACATACCGTGGTGATCAAATTTAGGGGCTTGCCAAAAGCCGTCCGGTCGACCTAGGGCCTTGATCTCTCTAACACTTCAGCTCTAACCACTTCAAGTTTCAAAGAGATATCTCCACCCGTTCTAACTTAGCATATTTTTTTTACTAGTTTTTCTTCGATTTTCTCCCACTGTGCTTTGACAGTATTTACTCACAAATATTATTGAATCAACTACAAATGTTCATAAACCAACAACACTTTTTTGTGAAAGAAACGTTTGAAACTGTTTCTGGGCATTTAGTGCACAGTTGTACAAATTTCATTTCAAACAAGTAAAAGCGTGCTAAGTTCAGCCGGGCCGAATCTTGCGAACCCACCACCATGGATTCTGCTAAAAATTTATACGAAATAAATATAATTGAAGGGCATAATTTTATTCTAAATACCAAACTTCTGTCAAACCAGCAAATATTAAAGTTTCTAGAAACCGAACAAGGATGATCAAGAGGCCGGTTAACATGGGAGCTACATCAGGTTATAGACTGATTTGAACCGTATTTGGCACAGTTGTTGGAAGTCGTAATAGAACACTGCATGCAAAATTTATGCCAAATCAGACAAAAATTGCGGCTCGTAAGAACTCAAGAAGTCAAATCGGGAGATTGGTTTATATGGAAGCTATATCAGGCACAGGTGTTGGAAGTCATAACAAAACTCGATGTGCAAAACTGTAGCAAAATCGGACAAAAATTGAGGGTTTCAGGCGCTCAAGTAGTCAAATCAGGAGATCGTTTTATATGGGAGCTATATCGGGTTATAGGCTGATTCGGACCTTACTTGGCACAGTTATTGAAAGTCGAAACGGAGTACGGTATGCAAAATGTCAGCCAAGTTGGACAACAATTGCGGCTTGTAAGGGCTTAAGAAATCAAATCGGTTTATATGGGCCCTATATCAGGTTATACACCGATATGGACCATACTTAGTACATTTGTTGAAAATTATCAGAGAAAACTATGTACAAAATTTCAGCTTAATCGGTCAAATCGGGGATCGGTTTATATGGGAGCTATATCAGGTAATAGAGCGATTTGAACCATACTTGGCACAGTTGTTGGAAGTCAGAACAGAACACTACATGAACAATTCTGTCAAATCGGACAAAAAATGCGGCTTCCAGGGGCCCAAGAAGTCAAGTCGGGAAATCGGTTTATATGGGAGCTATATCCAAATCGGAACCGATATGGCCCATTTGCAATCCCCTACAACCTACATCAATTAAAAGTATCTATGTACAATATCAAGAGGTAAGCTTAACACGTTCGAACGCTATCGCGATTTCGACAGACGGACGGGCGGACATGGCTACATCGAATCAGAATATCGAAACGATCCAGAATATATATACTTTATAGGGTCGCAAATCAATATTTCGAGGTGCTACAAATGGATTGACTAGATAAGTATACCCCCATGCTATGGTGGTGAGTATAAAAATTCAAAGAATCTCTGTGTTTGGTGATATACGCATTGTTGAAGGATGATTCAACATTAATGTTAGTGTTTTCAACCATCCCTGTTAATGACACTAACAAAAATTGATTTTGCGTCATTATTTCCAATAGTTGGTGTTTTGGTGCCCAATTTGTTAAATTTCGATCTGAATTGTTAATAAAAGTGTTTTTTATGGGTTAAATTTTTCGGATTGGCAGCACTGGTTGAAAATTTTGTCCAAACGTCATCTGTGAAAGCGAAAACGGTTCAGTATATTCTGTCATTTCATCATGGAGATACTTACAAACGAGCAACGACTGCATATCATTAAAAATTACTACCGAAATTCGTGTTCTGTGACAACGGCTCCATGGAAAAAGCACTGTTTTTACGAATAATTTCGTTCAGCGATAAGGCTCATTTTTGGCTAAACGGATACATAATCAAGAAACAAGAAAAAATTACGCACCCCGAAAAGACGATACCATCAAAGGCGAATTATATCGTGCCATGATACTTGATTTTTGGTTTCAACAAGACAGTGCCACATGTCACACAACTGATGAGAAATTGGTCACATTGTAGGATGAATTTGGTGAGCAGTTTATCTTTCGAAAAGACCTTGTGAACTGATGTTGATAACGATTGGTTAACAAAATCAACTACGCACGTTTACAGAAGCGACGCCGTATGTTTTCAATATTTCTAACAGCGCTGTTTATGATACTAGTGCATGGTTGTGCAACATCTCTTTCCTATCAGATTTTCGCAGAAAGTCTGGAGAAGCAGCATTCAGCTCCGACGTTGTCTCAAAGAAAACTTTAACAGTTTTTCGTGCAAAGCTAGCCGCTTAAAATACATCTTATTAATGTAGGTTGTTGTTGTTGCAGCCACATTTGCATATGGAGGTGGCGATCCTCGTCAAGCTCTTATAAGCGAACAAGCTCGCTCCCGATCGCGCCACGACTAGGCGCCAATATTTTGCCTAGTCGTATAGAGCATTGTAGGCACTCAGTATTTAAACAAGAGCCGGTACCACCCGGCCTCTCACTTAGACTCTCCACTCGATACCTCTGATTGCCCGCGACTGCAGTTGCTGCTACTTCACATGGATATTTCACTATCCGCAACCTGTGGACGCGCCCGGTAGCTCCCCGCTAACCTTCTCGTGATAACGAAGAAGCTTGAATATTAATGTTGCAGCTTGTGCGATGCTCATGTTATCCCGTGCCGGGATGATGTAGATCATTGAGGATTGCGAATGGGCCATACCGGCTTAGATTTGGATATAGGTTAGGTTTAAGTGGCAGTCTGCCATCAGACTCACTCAGACGTTTTCGTCCATTGTGATACCACAGGAACAAAAGAAGTAAGATGTCTTCTAGTTCCTACCGTTGAACCATCCAGATAACTTTTAAAGGCCCAACAACTTGCGAATGTTCACATCCGCTAAATCAGACAGGTTCTCAAAGAAATGGGAACCTAAAATGGAACTCCTACTGACTGCTACTGCGGGACACATACAGAAGGTGTTTTATTGTCTCTTCTTCTTCGAGGTCCTCACAGCTTCTGCAAAATCGTTGCTAACAACCTTAAGTCTGTCAGCATGTTTTCCGATTAGACAGTGACCTGTCCTGACGGACGTCCGTTCTAGCCAGTGACAGCAAAGCAGTAGACCTCTTGAAGTCTAGATTAGACCACATAGTTTTGGAATGCTCACAGCCCCTCATTCATTGTCCAACGGGCTTGGTCCTGAAAACTTAGCTTACATGCCGCTAGAGGCATACCCACAGATTCCAGTTTCCCTGAAATGTGTATGGTAGTTTCTAGTCTGGAAAGCTCTTCTGCTTTAAACTTCCCTGGTATAGCTTTGTGGTCCGGAACCCAGTACAGGTGAATTTTGAACTGCTCAGCCATCTCGTTAAGAGATCTGCGGCAGATGGCGAGGGCGGTTTTTGTGTTCCAAAATAGGTTCTCCAGGGATTTAATGGCTGCCTGGCTGTCTGATTGTCGTTATAACATTATATCTTAGCCATTCCATCACTTTCTTAATTGCAAGAATCTCCGCTTGATAAGGGTAACCTTTTCGATATGACCAGTTCTTGATATAACTCCCATATCAACCGATTTTGCATGTAGTGTTCGTTTAAATGTAGTGTTTATTCTGTCATTTTGCTTTTAGTGTTCTGTTATAACGTCCAGTAACGGAGACAAGTATGGTTGAAATCGGGCTATAACCTGGTATAGCTCCTATATAAGTGTTATGCCAAGAAATAGAAGGCCACCACGCCACAGAGGTTAGCATGTTTGCCTGGGACGCCGAAGGCCTGCGTTGATATCACAGCAAGAACATATGTAAGGCATCCAGCCATGTATAATATCTAGACTAAGTGGTTCCTCTAAGCAGCACATCGTTCAGACTTGGCAATAAAAAAGCGGTCTCTTAGTTCGCATAATTGACCAAAAACTCCTTCTTCTCGTTATTGTTCAATATTCCCACATCTTCCACACATTTTATTCATGTTACTGGTTGTCAAATAATCCTTTTCATGTCTACTAAAGACCATATCATTATACTATCGTTATTGGATATGATATCCTGACAGGATTCATTCTGCCACTTAGCCATTCATAATTTTTCCCACAACTATCAAAGAAACTAGAAACCTCAAACTGTAGAATTAAACGCTTATCCTACAATTATAAGTGACGAATGAGAAGAGAACAAATGATAGCACACCCAGAAAATCTGCATACTATGGCGGTGATGCAGAAACAATATCAAAATGTTCATTTTTTCGCCCTTATAATCCCCAAAACATGAGTGGAAGAAAGGAATCTAATGAATGAAATGATTGACACTTTAACCGCCAACCCAAGGGCATGTCATACCAAAGCACAGATTAGTTAAGCTTGTGGCTATTGTGGCGGTTTGGTGTTTGACAACGACCAACTCCTTGTTAACATACAACGTCGCCAAGCATGACATTAAGAGGTCCCAGTGTGCCACCGAGATTTGTATTATGGTATTTAAAGTAATTATAGTTATTAAATATGAAATCCATTTTTGACATGATACGAATGTTAAGCACGACAGGCACAAATAATTGAACACATACGTCCTGTTCTTCTTCGTTATCCTTGGCAACAATTGTGGTTTCCTCTAACAAGACGCGTGCTAAGTCTATAGTTTCAACACTAAGGCAAATGTTGAACAATTTAATCGGGAAACCACACACACACACCAAACATATCTATAGAAATATAATTTGTTAACAATCCCTTTGAAACTATAGAGGTCATAATGATTTCTTTCCACCCTCCCACCATTAAACCGGCTCTGTTCTTGGCCATTGGGTTAAATATCCTGTTACGTATTCGGTAAGGGGGAAGTGGACTGTTGTGGGCTGGTCCGAATCTCAACATTGTTCATGTTTTCTATACGTGTGCAAAATTACTTTTGCGTGTGAGTTTAAATGCTTACTTATGTTCAAAGGATTCCCAAAGGCCTGCCACAGATTTGTGTTTTTCCCAATATGACAAGGCATAACGCAGAAATGGAAGGAAGTTGGCCGTGTTGTTAAATGTGGCATGTTGAAAATTACATAATTGTTGTGTATTATAACCACCAACCAGGTTAACATGGGGAGAACTTCTAACAATATTTATTGACACATGCCCCAAAAGACTATAAAAATCAGTCAAAAGTTTATGAGTGCACATGAAATACAAAGGGTGTGTCAGAGAAACTTACTTGTTTGAAAGGTCAGTGAAAAAAGTACATCAGTTATTGTTATACCACCATAAAGTATATATATTCTTGATCGTCTCTGAATTGATCTAGCCATGTCCGTCCGTCCGTCTCTCATAATCACAAGAGCGGTCGAGCGCGTAAGGCTAACCGCTTTAAATTTTGCACATATACTTAATATTGATGTATGTTGTTGGGGATTGCAAATGGGTCATATCGGATCAGATTTTGATATAGCTCCCATATAAACCGATCTCCCGATTTGACTTCTTGAGCCCCTGGAAACCGCAATTTTTACCAATATGGCTGAAATGCATGCGGTGTTCTGTTACGACTTCCAACAACTGTGCCAAATTGGTTCCCAAGATTCCGCCTGGCCGAAAATAGCATGCTTTTACTTGTTTATTTATTTTTTTTTTTGAGAATAAAAGGGATATTTTACTCTCAAAAAAAAAGTCATGCAGTCATGAAAATAGCATCGGGTAAATGGCGACCCCATTTTTTTCATACACTGATGAAGTTGATTTTTGAAATTCGTGTCCAATCTTTCCAGCATTTCAATCGATATGTTGGCAATGGCATCGCGATTGTTGGGCTTGAGGTGTGCTATGTTCCATGGTCGATCGAAATTAACCAGATATTTCAAATAACCCTATAAAAAGAAATCGCACAGACTGGAGAGAGAGCGAAATCTAGAGAGCGTGCGTGTTTGAGAGCCGAACGCCGGGGAGAACGCACAACTGACAGCCTCATTCTTTCGACATTTTCCGAAGTTCTGATGATCCGTTGAAGTCACTTTCTGGGATTAGCGACACTTCCGAAATGAATTAACGCATGACAGACTCGAATTACGGCCAGAAACGAGTCTGTGATGAGGAATTTCAAAGCGAGTGAGGAGGCACCATGCTCAGCAATAAGTGAGGGACCACTACTCCCTAGATCAGATCGTGATGGTAACTAACTGGAGAGAGGAACCAACTTGAAGACACGGGCCAGATCCGCATGGCAATTATTTTTCAAAGACAACATTCCTTAACTTTTTTTCTAAAGACAAAATTTTAATAAAATTTTTTTTTATAGATTTTTTTTAAAGACTTAATTTTATGATTTGTTTTTAAAGGACAAAATTTCAGCGAAAAACTTTCTAAAGACAACCTAACCTCGAAGTTATTTTTTAAAGTCAAAATTTCAAAAAAACTTTGCATTTTCGACACTGCTTATTGCTTACAAATTGTTATGCTTCCTAAAATTCTATACAATATTTATATTTAAAGACAAAAATACACGCAAGAGGGCACAATTCTTATCCGATTTGGTTGAAATTTTGCATGAGATGTTTTATTATGACTTCCAACAACTGTGTTGAGTATGATTGAAGTCGGTCCATAACCTGATATAGCTGTCATATAAACCGATCTGGGGTCTTGACTTCTTGAGCCACTAGAGGGCGCAATTATTTTATTTATTATTATTATTATTAGCTGAAATTTTGCATGACATGTTTTGTTTTCAGTTTCAACAACTGTGCTAAGAATAGTTCAAATCGGTCCATAACCTGATATAGCTGCTATATAAACTGATATGGGATCTTGACTTCTTGAGCTTCTAAAGGGCGCAAGTATTATCCGATTTGGCTGAAATTTTGTACAACGGCTTCTCTTATGACCTTTAACATACGTGTCGAACATGGCATGAATCGGTTTATAACCTAGTACAGCTCCCCTATAAACCGATCTCCCTATTTTACTTCTTCAGCCCCTAAAGTGCGCAATTCTTACTAGATTTGGCTGAAATTTCTACTACAATGACTTCTACTATGGTCTCCAATATTCAGTTCAATTATGGTCCGAATTGAACCAGAACTTGATATTGTTCCAATAACATAGCAATTATTTTCTTTTTTCCTTTGTTTGCCTAAAAAGAGTTATCGTGACAAGAGCTCGACAAATGCAATCCATGGTGGAGGGTATATAAGATTCAGCCCGGCCGAACTTAGCACGCTTTTACTTGTTATTTATTTATTTTGTTAATATGGAAACCCCCAAATGCAACAAGACATTAAAACGGATTCCAGAATTCTCACTCTTAGGAATTTTGAGAAATTGTTTTGTTAGATTTTTGGGATATAAAAAATTGCCGACTTTCAACAAGCCTTGCATTTTCTTGCCAAAAATTTTTTGTCTTTAAATGAATTATTTTGGTTGTTAGTCTGAAAAACTTTACCAAAGGATGATTAGTTATATTTAATTATAAATTATTTGAATTACATCAGCAATGAAATGAAATATTTTAAGGATTCGGAAATACAATTTTTAAACTCCGAAATTACGACCTAGATTAGCTAACATTTCAAAACAATTATTTCAAATAAAACCATTTCTTTTTTTTTCTTGAAATTCCATAATTCATAATACAGTATTTAAGGCAATTGATGCGGAGCTCATTAAAGGACAAAAATTCTAATAGAAATTTGTAAGATGCGTTGGCTTTGACCATAGATTTGAACACAGTGAAGTATTTAAAACATTTTAAATTTACTGTTTGAATTTGTGATTTTCTTCCAAGGAAATCCCTTTAATTCTTGTGTGCGTAAATCTTTATTGAAATTCGACGAGTCAAGTTGCATGTTTACAAAAAGGTGGATATTAAGTTTGTGTTTCACAGTGAAATAGCCATGTTTTTCACGATTACTCTTTTGAAAGACTACAAAAATATCACTGATAACATAACATTTTTTTTTTAACTTTTATCATAAATAATGGGAATGCCCCAATGAATGAAATATGAAAGTCTTTTCGCTTCAAAATCTATTATCTGCAAAAAGTAATCGTAAAAACTATAAATTAATACCCACCTAAAGTGAGAAAATGTTGAAAAATAATATTAGTCAGCTGACTTTTATCTATAAGAGCAAGTTTTATATTACAAGGCGCCAACTCATTTGACATTAATTAGTGGGTAAAGAAAGAAAAAGTTTACATCTGCAGTAACGTTGAAATCTCTTCTGATTTTTGTTCTACCACCTTATTTTATCTTCAATAAATTAGGAAAACTTTAAATTAAAAAATTTTCGCAAAGACAACCACACTTTGAAAGATTAGTGTGTCAGTCAAAAAGTACAAAATTCAGCTCTGACTTTATGACCAAACTTCAACGCCGAAGGGTCAGTTCCTGCACCCAATAGCGACCGCAATTTTCAAAAAAAGTTGGTATCTTTACCAATTCCACAGTAACAGAAAAATGTTGGCAATTTTCGGTTTTGAAAAAATGTGGGGTGCCCAACCCATAGATATACAATTTTCATTCTTTTGCGCTTCTTTAGTTTGGTCACAAAATTTTTTCATTTTGTTGTTGGTTTAACCAGCTTAGACCAAAGTGTTTTTATTTCTTGTTTCTATTTCAAAACAAAACAACCAAAACACTTTAAAGAGTCTGAACATTTGTGGTGGGTTAAATGTATCAAGGGGCGGGATGCAATGAACGCGATTTCGGCCTTTGCCAGGGGCCACGTCAGATTGCTATGCAAGCAAAAGATTATATGCTTCCACCCACTCACTAATTAGTGAGCAGTGCAATGGTAGAGGCATGCCCTCTGAATGGAATGTTGGGCTTTGCCATGGGCCTCGTCAGACTGCTATGCCACTAAAAGAAATCGCAATCATTGTAGTCCGCACCTTGGTACATTTAACACACCACAAATGTTGAGATTCTTTAAAGGGTTTTTGTTGTTTTGTTTTGAAATAGAAACAAGGCATAAAAACACATTGATCTAAGGTGATTAAACCAACAACAAAATGATATAAAATTTTTAAAAATGTTCCTGTAAAAATAAAATTTTGCGCAATATTTTCGTTATCAATAAATTTGTAAAGAAATTATTTATAGAAAAATGTTGGACAGAATTTTGAAAAAGTTGTTAACAACATTTTTGAACAATTTTTTGTTCATTTTTTAATTTGAAGAAAATAATTTTAAAATTTTTGAAATAATTTTCTTTCCAATAAATAGTGTATAAATATAAAATTGTGATATATAGTTTTTCAGTTAAGGATAGGATTTTAGTTTAGGATTAGGTATTAGGAATAATCTCTTTGGGCATTTTTAGATCCCTTCATTTGTTTAAAATTACAGCGGTTAGAAAACTAATTTGTTAAAAAGTTTTAACCCAAAAAGTATGGTAATTACACGGACCTAAAATAATGCTCTATCTTGTAGTTTTCACATGTACTAAAACATATATATTGCCAAAAAAATTTGACTTATTAAAGTGACTTTTTTCAGATTATGTCACATACACGATTAAAAATTATTCTCAGTAATTGTAATGCATTACCATATCCTGAAAAATCCATTACGCAAATTGTTCTTCCTATAAAAGATCCAATGAACTTCCTTTATTCCGCTAGTAATGATAATATGTGCCCTTCCAGACTTCTAGGATATATATATATTTACTCTCCCCCTGTTGAATGTTAAGATTTTCGTAGAAGATTCCTTTGCCTGAATATCTTTCATCATTGAGTTATCGTCTAATGAATTTTTAATGCATTTTTATGCTTTAAGCATTCCGTAACATAAAACATTACTTTGCTTTACTTTGCTAAACTACACTACACTACATTTACACATGTATACAACACACAAACACACCAACATATAGTGTGTACAGCAACATGCTATTTACTTGTTTTTACACCAACTACAATGACAAAAGCAACTGAAAAACTGCAGTGTACGTAGTTTCCACACGTATGGGGGCATGTACAGCGGTCAAAAAAAGTATTCATCATTCAATGTTTTTTTTTTAATAAGTCTACAAAAGACAATTGGAATAAAAACATATTGAACTAATGATGCAGTAGTGCTTGTGTGATATATATGTACACAATTTCATTGTTTTTAAAGAAAAAAATAGTATTTATTGGAACAAAAAGGGCCATTTTACAGCTGAACACAAAAAATTAAACAAAAAAAGTATTCATCATTGCAAAAAAACAAAAAAAATAAATAACATAATTTAAAAAAATTAATACTTTGTTATTCGACCACCGCGTCTTATAACTTCTTTTAAACGGTTTGACATCGATTGGACTAATTTAGCGGTTATATTTTGGTCTATATTAGTCCATTCCTCCATTATCACCTGTTGCATTTGACTCTTGCTCGAAAAATTGCGCGTTCTCAATTTGCGTTCGAGATGTTCCCAAAGATGTTCAATTGGGTTCAAGTCGGGACTTTGAGGAGGAGTTTTAATGACTTTGGGGCAGTTATACAGCATCCACATCTTGGTATTTAAAGCAGAATGTTTGGGGTCATTATCTTGATAATATTGAAAGTTATTACCAAGCCCAAGTTTTACAGCACTATCTTTTAAATTCCTCTTTAAAATGTCAATGTAATACTTATGATCCATTACTCCATTAATAATTTCAAGATTTCCCGCTCCTGAAGCCGCCATACACCCCCAAACCATTAAGCCACCTCCACCATGTTTTACAGTAGCAACTGTGTTTCGTTCTTCAAGCTCTGTATTTGGTTTTCTGTACACTATGACCTTTCCATCGCACCCAAAAAGATTAAACTTGCTCTCGTCTGCAAAAATGACTGTTTTCCAAAATGATTCGGGCTGTTTTACATACATTTTTGCGAAGTTTAGCCTTTTCACTCGGTTTATTTTATTTATAAAGGGCTTCTTACGTGCAGTTCTTCCTCTGTAACTATGCCTTTTGAGTGTATTTCGAATTGTTTGTGTAGTAACTTCCTTCCCTAAATATTCCATAGTGTTTTTACGAAGAATGGTCGCATTTGTCTTCGGAGTTTTCTGAACTTGCCGCACTAGCCAACGCACATCTCCAACTGAAAGTGCTTTTGGTCGACCAGATCTTGGTTTATTGTCAACAGTTTTCGTTTCTGTCCACTTTCTGATGATGGATTGTATAGTAGATCGTGGTCTATTTAATATTTCACTGATAGTTTTTTGAGTTAAACCATTCCTGTGGTGTTTTATTATCAAAACTTTTACCTCATCAGAAACCTCGTTTTGCTTACGACCCATTTTGACAAAAACTATATTTTCAATAAATTAAATATTTGCTGTCAAGGGCAAAGCCTCCTTTACTAAATAAAACAGAAAAGGGGGATTCCCAAATAATATTTGAATTTGACTTTGATGATAGCACATCAATGATGAATACTTTTTTTGTTCTGTTTTTGGTGTTATTATATAAAATTGCATTTTTTGCGCTAATTAAATTTATTTTTTGAATTTATTTTAAAACATATTACGAAAAATAAACTATTGCATAAAACTGCATTATTTGTTTACTTTAAATTTTCTTCAATTACCCAAAATAAGTGAATTTATTATCAATTTTGCTAATGATGAATACTTTTTTTGACCGCTGTATATTAAATATTTATGCTTTAAGATGTATTCCTGGTTATGGAGCTTTTAGGAAATGCATCAATACCCGGTTGGATCATATTTCGAATGATATCAACAGTTAAGATGGTTCCAAATATGGAAATAGAAGAAGCGATTTGAGCGTTTCCGACAATTTTATAAATATTCGGTCGGTGGAGTTATATAGGTGTTTCCATTTAAGTTATATTTCACGAAGAAACACCTTTTTAAATCCACAACCATAAGATGGGGGTATACCAATCTAGTCATTTTATTTGTAACACCTCCAAATATTGATGCCTATAAAGTATATATCTTCTGGAGTCCATCTAGCTATGTCCATCCGTCTGTCTGTTGAAATTACGCTACAGTCTTTAAAAAAAGAGATATTTAGCTGAAACTTTGCACAGATTCTTTTCCAGTCCATAGGCCGATTAATCACAAATACCATATCGGACTATAGCTTAAAATAGACCCCATATAGACCGATCCGCCGATTTAAGGTATAAAAGCCACATTAAATTTCCAATTTTGCTGAAATTTGGGACAGTGAGTTGTGCTAGGCCACTCAACATCCTTGTTTAATTCAGCCCAAATAGGCCATATAGACCGATCTCTCGATTTAAGGTCTTGGGCCCGTAAAAGGCACATTTATAGTCCGATTTTGCCAAAATTTGGGACAGTGAGTTGTGTTAAGCGCTTCACTATCCTTTTTTAGGTAGGCCTGGATCGGTTCAGGTTTGGATACAGCTGCCGTATAGACCGATCTCTCGATTTAAGGTCTAGGCCCCATAAAAGGTGCATTTATTCGCCGAATTCGCGATTATGTTAGTCTTGTGGCAATATATAAAGCACTACTCTCCTAAACATAAACCAATCGTTGAATAAGACTCCCAGTGGGTCGAAAGAAGTAGAGCACATTTTATTGTAATCATACAGTAAAAATGCTTTGTGTAGAAAATTAAGCATAAAAAGAGAAAATATATCTTAAGTGTCTAAGGAAGAGTAAGGGTCAATGCTAGTTTTTAGACGTATACAGAAATATAGCATACAGGCATACAAAATTGTATTTATGTACCCATGAAATCTGCAATTTGGCGTTTGGGATTGCTTTTCCTGGGTACATAACAAAAAAGTAAAATGGCGTTAAATTCGACCGGGCCGATCTTTGAATACCCACCACCTCGAGTATATATGTAAACCACCTTTCGTCATAATCGAGTGAAAAATGCATAATTTATGTCTCCATAGCAGCTATATCGAAATATGATCCGATTTGGACCAAATACGACACGGACATTAAGTGCATGTCATTGTTAAATTTTGTAGAACAAATTATTAGTCCTTTTGGTGTCTATATCAAGATATTGTCCGATATAGTCCATCTCCGAACTGAACCTCCCTATGAACAAAAAAAAAATCTGTGCAAAGTTTCAGCTCAATATCTTGATTTTTAAAGACAGTAGCGTAATTTCAACAGACAGACGCACATTGCTAGATGGTCTTAGATTTTTATGATGATCAAGTGTATATATACTTTCTAGGGAAATGGATATTTTGATTTGTTGCAAATGAACACACCACCTTAGGTGGTGGGTTTAATAAAAACATTATACTTGTAATGAACAAAGCCACAGATTGATTTCCCTCTGTTGTCAGGGGCCAATTTAATTTCTTTCGTCTCTAGTACGACAATTTTTGCTGCTGGGTATATTACTTACAAGAGTATGCTATCTCTTCTAAAATCAAATACCTGTAGGAGTTTTGTTTTGACTCTATCATCCATATAATTACAAGAGGGAACAGAGATGTAGCTAGGTGGTATATTTGACAACAAGTGTGTCTGTGAATCTTAGGACTGAGTGAATGTGTGTATTTGTAACATTTAATTAAATTTATCGTTTTTTTGCTTGAGTATCTGTGCATCTGTATTTATAAGAATTTACACGTTACTCAGTGTGAGCAGCTGCTAGTAGCTGTTATAGGTTATATGGCTTTGTGTAGCGTGGCTTTAGTGTGAGTGCATGTGGTTTAAAGTTAAAAGCTATCATAAAGTAGTTTTTTTTTGTTTGTTTTGTTTATTAAAAGAGCTTTTAATTAATTTGGATATAATAATTTTCTAAGAGCTGTTGAAGGAGATATTGCAAAACCCCAAAAGGAATGTAGTTCAGCGAGGTCGGAACTAGGCAGTTAGGAAAAGGTTGAATAAAAATTTCTACCTTATACCTATTTCACTTAGGAAAGTGAATGATATGAAGGGAGAGAAAACGAATAGTTTTTATAAGTCACTGAATTAAAAATTCCCTACTCGAAGACAGTCCGAGCCAATTCCTTTCCATCAGACGTTTCTGAGTTGATTATGCCCTTTTTCAAAATAGTCGAGTACCGTTCAGATAAAAATAATTTTGAAAAACAACAAGAAGTCAAATCGGGAGATCGGTTTATATGGGAGCTATGGGTTATAGACCGATTTAGACCGCACTTAACACAGCTGTTTGAGGTCATTAGAGAACACCATGTGCAAAATTAAGGCCAAATCGAATGAAAATTGCGTCTTCCAGGGGCGCAAGAGGTTAAATCGTGAGATCGATTTATATGGGAGCTATATCTGGTTATAGACCGATTTGAACCGTACTTAACACAGTTGCTGGGGGTCATAACAGAAAGCTAAATGCAAAATTTTAGCTAAATCGAATGAAAATTGCGGCTTCCAGGAAGTCAAATCGGAACATTGGTTTATAAAGGAGCTATATCAAGTTATACACCGATTTGGAATGTACTTGGCACAGTTGTTGAAAGTTTAAACAAAATACCTCATGCATTTCAGCCAAATCGGTAAAAAATTGGGGCTTCCGCGGACCAAAGAATTCAAATCGGGAGATCGGTTTATGTGGGCGCTATATCAGGTTATAGACCTATTTGGATCGTAATTGGTACAGATGTTGGAGGTCATAGAAAAATGCTATGTGCAAAATTACAGCCAAATCGGATAAAAATTGCGGCTTCGAGGGGCTCAAGAAGTCAAATCTGGAGATCGGCTTATATGGGAGCTATATCCAAATCTGAAGCGATATAATTTCGACAAACGAACGAACGGACGGACAGACATGGCTAGATCGAAACAGAATGTCGAGAGGATCAAGAATATATATACTTTATGGGTGTCGCAGATCATTATTTCGAGGTGTTACAAACGGAATGACTGATTAGTATACCCCCATTTTATGGTGGTGTTATAAAAAAGGTTATAATCACTCAAAAAATTTTTTCCTGCATACGAAATTCATATTTCATAGTTCATAGGACGCCTATATTTTCCACTAACGGAAACTGATCCATATATTTTACGAATAATCTTTCTCTTAAACACTTTCAGAAGTACGCATGCCTCAGAACCATATAACTATCAGTGTCTTGTATAGTGTAATCTTCGTCTGTCGAGAGGTGGCGCTTTATTTCAAAACTGGTGTCATTCGTTTCGGTTACGGCGGTGCCGAGATCGATGAACTTGCAAACTATCTCAAAGTTATGGTTTCCAACTATCTCCATTTTCTGAATCTAATCGGGTTTTGACGTTTTGGGACTTCATACCATCCGTTTCGTTTCATTTCTAATTACTGCCAGACCCATTTTCACTGAATCTCTCTCGATTCTTTCAGGCTGCAGTTACTACTTCCGGTGACCGACCTCTGATGTCGATGTTGTCGGCAGCATGTGTTCTTTTGTGATTGGTGTGCCATATTTATTCACATCTGCATCTCGTATAATTTTCTCCAAAAGGATATTAAAGAGATCACACGATAAGCTGACTCCTTGTCTGAAACCTCGTTTGGTAATGAATGGCCCGGAGAGATTCTTTCCTATTCTTACTGAGGAACGTTTATCAACAAGTGTAATCCTGCAGAGTCTTTATTTTGCAGGGATACCAAACTCAGCCATGGCTTGAAATACCTCTGAAGGTATAGGGCTGTCGAAAGCGACTTTGTGGTCAACAAAGGGATGGTAGGTGTTGATTTGTTCTCCTCGGGTCTTTTCCAGGTTTTGGCGCAGTACGCTCGAGAGTATTTTATATGCAATGGGGAGGAGACTTATTCCTCTTTAGTTCGCACATTCCGTCTTGTCTCATTTCTTATGTACGCGACGTAGTACGCTGAGGTTCCAATCATCGGGCATGCGTACTTATAGCCAGATCGCGCAGACAAGCTGATGCATACGCCTTATCAGCATGTCGCCTCCGGTCTTAAACAGTTCAGCAAACAACCCATCGACTCCTGCTGCCTTGATGTTCTTCAGTCGGGTCACAGCAACATGGACCTCATTCTGCCTAGAAGGTAAACATTCAATACCATCATCAGGGATTGGTACTGCGGTATCCTCTTGGCCGTCATCGTCGGACACTATCAGCTTGGTACCATGTTCTTTCCATATTCTCACTATCTGTGTCATTAGTAACTTCTTTGTCTCAGCAGGACGATGTGCCTCTACGAAAGCCAACGGTTTGATGATTTTTTTGGTAGAATTTCGTGACTTTTTTCTGACTCCTGAACATCTCATTTTGCTCACACTCACGTCTTTTCATTTTCTTCTTCTTTCTGAGGAATATGCGTTTCTCCTCTCTCCTTTTCTCCTTTTACCTCTCCTTCATCTGACGCATTGCTACTGATTGTAGGGTTGCTCTTTATGCCGCATTCTTAACTTCAGTAGCTTCTCGACACTTTTGGTCGTACCATGGATTTCTTGGGGGAAGCTTCCAATACCCAAGTACGCAATTCGCTGCTTTTTCCATGGAGTGTGCAATTTTTTGACACTGCGCCGTTATATCATCAGGACAAGAAGTGATTTTATCAAGCAGTTGGGTCAGTCGAGTGGAGAATGTCGTTGCCATCTGTTGTGTTTGCAGCTTTTCAATGTCCACCTTTCGAGCAGTGGCTGATCGTAATTTTCTCGCTATGCTCAGATGGATGCGAACCTTTGCTGCAACAAATAATGATCCGAATCTTTGTTTGCTTCTCGGATTGATCGTACATCTAACTCGCGGGATGAATGCCTTCCATCTATTACCACATTATCAATTTGGTTTCTTGTGTTTTGATCGGGTGGCAACCATATGGCCACGTGAATCCTTCGATGTTGAAATCTGTTGCTGTTAACTACCATGTTCTTTACCGCGGCGAAATCTATTAGCCGTAATCCATTATGGGAAGTTTCTTCGTGTAGGCTAATTTTCCGACTGTTGAACCAAAGATATTTGCCTTCCCTATCTTTGCATTAACATCTCCCAGAACGATTTTAATATCATGGACGGGGCAGCGACCGTATTCTCTCTCTAGGCGTTCATAGAAAATATCCTTGATTTTGAGGAATTTGGATTTTATGCGGATTGTGGCTAGCCTCTCATCCACAGGAGTAAAGCTGGAGACAAATTGTTACAGTCTAAGACTAACCAAAAATCCACAGCCAAATTTATGCCTCGCGTTATGACAGCTGTAGTATAGTTCTTCACCATTTGATGTTGTTTTGACGCCATTCCCAGCCCATCGCACTTTCTGTAAAGCGGTAATATATGCCTTGTACTTCGCCGTCTAAGATAGGGGGTCCGTTTCATCCTTTATTATTTTGTTTCTCAGAGTAATTGTAATTTTACGAGGGCAGGTTACTAGCCCTGCATAGGTTTTGTGGGATCGGACATGTATCCCTGGGTGTCATGAGCTGCTGCATGAGTTGTGTTAAGCCCCTCGATATCTTACGGTAATTTGATCCAGATCAGATCATATAGACCGATCTCTCGATTTAAAGTTTTGGGCCCATAAAAGGAGCATTTACTGTCCGATTTTGCCAAAATTTGCTGCCATATACACCGATCTCTCGATTGAAGTTTTTGGGCCCGTAAAAGGCGCATTTATGTCGGATTTCACTGAAATTTGTGACAGTGAGATGTCTAGGCCCTTCGACATATTTCCTAAAATTTGGCCCCGATCGGTCCAGGTATGGGTATAGTTGCCATATAGACCGATCCCTCGATTTAAGGTTTTGGGCCCATAAAAGGCGCATTTAATGTCCGATTTCACCGAAACTTGGGACAGTGTATTGTGTTGGGCCCTTCGACATCTCTTTTCAGTTTGGCCCAGATAGGTTCAGATTTGTATATAGCTGCCATACAGACCGTTCTCTCGATTTCAAGTCTTAGCCCGATAAAAGACTCATTTATAATCGAATTTCGTGATTTTGCCACAGAGACTTATGTTATGCTTTTGACATCCGTGTCGCATATGGTTGAAATCGGTCTATATTTGGATACAACTACCAATAAGACCAATATTTTGTTCTACAAAATTAAACAATGACTTGTACTTATTAGACCACTCAATGTCCGTGCTAAACTTGGTGCAAATCGAACCCTTTTTTGATATGAGGGCATAAATTATGCATTTTCCACCAGAATATGACAAAAGGTGGTTTCCATTTATGCCCAAGGTGGTGGGTTTCCAAAGTTCGCCCCGGCCGAACTTAACGTCTTCTTATTCGATTTTATAATCGCCGTCCAACAAATCACTTCCTTGCCGAATAATATACGGCTCTCTGCGGAATATGGTATCACAATAAGGTTAAAGAGATGTATATTAAGGGTGATTTTGTAGCTGTTATCCTTTTGGTAACATTAGCCCAAATAGCTCAAATGCAAGAGCTTGACTTGCAAGACATGTGGTTTCAACAATTGAGAGGCGAGTTCGGTGAATACTTATTTAAAGTTCAGGACCGGGCAATTGGCCGCCTAGATCATAGACTATTTTTTGTAGGACTATGTTGAAGCTCATGTTTATACAGATAAGCCCGCTTCAATTGACGCATTGGAAATCAACATTGAAGCATTTATTCTTGAGATACCGGCCGAAATGTTGGAATGAGTATGCCAAAACTGGACTAAGCGGATGGACCATTTCAGGCGCAGTCATGGTCATCATTTGCATGAAATAATCTTGAAATAATAAATTATATGGACCGTCCTGAATTCTATGTGTTTTTTTAGCTTTCCTATAGCTCTTAAAAAATTACCCTTTTTAAGCTAGCACTTCCAAATCTTATATTTCCATTTTTGCTTCAACCTCTCCCCAGATTTTCTGATTCCACCTCATATGCCTATAGGACAACATAACAGTGTTACATATCATTGCAAATACTCAAGCAAGCACATGTATCAGCAACAGATAAGTAATTAAGATGTTATTTAATAATAAGTTGTACTTTGACTATAAATAAGTAATTTTCCACTTAAAAATCATAAATTTATCAGAAAGTATTTAGTTTAAACGTTCAAAGAGGTATTCATTTTCCCATAGAGCAAGAAAACCGAAGCTTTGAAGTATAGTATTCCATTTCCAATAGCTACTTGCTTTCCTTTGTATCCAATTACAGATGTGAGACTGAAAAGATTTGATGTGGCTCCATTTGGTTTGCAACGGCAAAGACCAAACGTCATTTACATTGTCAATTATGATTTGTTCCAAGTGATAACATGTAATTTCTCAAACTCGCACCGTTTCTAGCTGTGCACATGTTAACAGTCACGTGACTTCTTTTAGACATAAGTGTCACTGCAGAATCAAATTCTGTCCAAAAACGTTTACCATTGTGCCGCCGCTGATGATGATGATAATTTAGACGTTGGTTGGCTAGTGCAAAGTGGCCCTCATTTGAGCCGCATTCAGTCATACTCCTCATAAATGGCGTTAAAATGCCCGTGAGGCTTTCTTTTAACACGCTTTTCAATGGAACGCACTGCCGCAAATAACACAAATTGACAAGCATTGGCGTGGTACATCAAATATGCTAGCTTGTTCTGGCATGAGTGTAAGTGTGCCCCATTGAGACATGTGTCAATGAAATTGCAGTTTAGCTGTCATAACAGTAGGGGGTATTTCTCCTTGAAAGAGCTAAATGGAAATTAAATTAAAGTTTTAAATTTCCTAAAGCGGCTGTTGAAACAGCGTGCATTCTACAATTTTGAAGGGCGGATTTGGGCGCACCACAATAAAAAAAAAACAACATAATAAGAGGTTAAAGGATTCTAAGGTCAAAAACCCTGGGAAGATTTTTATAAAATAGCAAAAATGACAAAACAAAAATTGCCACAATTATTTGTAACTAGTTGGGAGATTTGCTTTATTTTGTGATGTATTTCCCATATTGCAATGTTATCAAAATCTCTACTTAATTAAGCTGATTTGCCACTCTTTGGTTTTATAGAAGTTAATAGGACTACAAAAGGCCTTACTTTTGCTTGTATGTAAAATGCAGCATAATTGATAATTTTAATCGGATTAAAATACCAACTAATTATTTCGCATAAAAACCCACAACTACAGCAGTAGAAAGCAAATTGAAACATCTCCTACAACTATAACTCTTTTGTTGTCAACAAAATGATTACCTGAATTTATGGCAGTATAAAAACCGATTATTTGCAACTGTCAACATTTTTAATATACATGAAGCATATACACACACTTAAACCCTCTAAATATATTTTTATCAATTTATTACTGATAGATTTAAAGTCATGGCAACAAACCAGAGCTAGGAGAGCAAGTACCTTGTGGTTTAACCCCTTTGTTGTTAATTTTTTTACCACCCTTGACTAGCTGTTTACACAGAAGGTGCAACTAAAAGAATGCTTTAATATTTTTCTTCTTTAAAAATTCTTGATTTCACCCATAAGGTATGCTTTATTGTATATCTCCTCCCACATGAAAACTGCATTTTGCTTAGTTGTGTTCGCAAAGTTTACGATAATTGCTTTTCTTCGCGGTTTTAGGCTTGAGTTGTATAATAATGTCTTGGCGTTTCGACAACAACGCTATTTTTAACTGTCCCGTGGAAGGGGTCGGCGAAACGTTGTGAAGGGCGAAGATGAGATGATAATTGTGGGGAAAACCCCATTATGTTTGGCAATATGTGACAATGAAATTTATGATAGTTATAACTTCAGACATGGTATGAGGTTAAAGTACAATTTTTATTGGAAGTGAACAATAGGTTTTTTCTAATAGCTACACATAGAAATAGATCGTAAGTAATATTTTGAAACAAATGAAAATTCTATAAAATAATTCTATATTTTAAAACAGATGAAACAATTTTATCAACAAACAAGACTTGACGGAGAGGGAAGGTCTGCGGTCGGAGAACTTCAGCATACCTTAATGGCAGGTCGGAGAAGACGGCCCTCCACATAGTGATACGAGAAGTCAAGGCGTCTCTCAATCTAAAGGAGTACGCGATGGTGGCCTTCCCGAACATTGAAAGGGCATTTAACAACGAGGAGTTGGGTCGACAGTCACCGCTCTGAGCCGAACGGAGATCCAACCAAGTTTCTCCCTGTGGACGGACTGTATGCTACGTGACAGCACTATCAACCCGGACTTCTGGGATGTGGTCGGAAGGCAGGTGATAAGGGGAAAGCCTTAGGAAGGGGTGTTCTCGCTCGGTCTATATTCCGAACTATGTGGTGAAGGTTGCGCTTAGGCTGAGGAACTTGGCATGCTGGAGGAGAATGAATACAGCCAAGGTACCCTTCTGGACACTATGGATGCGGTGGGCAGACTGAGAAGGATTTAAGACTACATTGAATATCGGGTTTGGCTTGCAAACGAGGAAGGAGTAGAAAGCGAATACTGTGTTTGTAGAGAATGATACCTCGGTCTTTATAGATGAATCTTAGATGGACACAGGAACTGGATTGGGGCTATACTACAACACACTCAAAATTTCAGCAGCGATAGACGCAACAAAAAAACTCTGGGAGGAGAATTGCAGTTTTCGAAATTAGTATATATGGGAACCCTCAAGACTGTGGGTTCTAGAACAGTGAGCTCTAATTTCGTGACGAAGTGCGTGGAGTCCCTGAATAGACTCCAGTTTCACGACATTGTGCTAATATGGATTAGCACATACAACGGCAATGTATATGCGCTTACCCCTACTCTCTTCTTGTAATATCTTCTTATCATATATTTTTCACTTTTTAATGTTCTTTTCACCACAAGTCAGACTGGTTACCGAGTGAACTCACCTTTTTCTAGTAGGCTACCCATTCAATCTAAACCCAATCTATTAACAATAAATTGTGATAAATGCCACAGAGAAAACATAGAATATGAGATTAACAGTTTTCTAAATATACATTTTTGGTTTTGAAATTTGTTCAAACTTCAAATTTTGTCAGATGACACAAAAACGGAACGTAAAATTCTGTTTATTCTGAATTTTACTTTCCGAATACAGTTGACACGTTTTCCCACATTTACTGTACATTTACGAGAGCATAACCAGGCCTTAAGAGTTTTACAACGAACGAAAACATTTATTTTTTCTTTCTGTACCATATGACAAATTTAGAAAAGCAAAAAAACTATGTATGTTCTGTTTTAATTATTCCATGTAAAGTAGTATATTAGGTTATTCATTCTCTTTCTTCAACACCTCCACCAGATTGAACTTCTAATCTCATCAGTTTACAGCAATGCAAGTGCCTTAATCTTGATAAAGGTTTAATAAGGACATCGGCTACCATATCATTGGTGTTTATTTATTCGATAGCTTATTTCTTATCTTCGACTAATTCCCTCACGAAATGGGTACCAATACGTTTTGATCGTGCATGGTATGTGCTATTAAGGGTAAAATATTTTGCACTTTGGTTGTCACATTTAATTTTGACAAAAGAAGAATTTCCTAATTCTTTGAACAAAGTTCCCAACCACAATGCTTTTTGCGCAAATGCAAATGCGCGGTGGTTGATTGTTTCTTTGAATTGCAGGAAATAGTTCCATTCTGAAACATGAAACGTACCCTGAAGTGGACTTCCTTTCATCAATCTGCATCAGAAGATCCTTGTAGATATTCATTATTGTCCTTTGAAAATTTAAGCTTGTGCACTTTAAGCACTGTGCCTTCGAGGTACCTCATAAAACGATTGACTGCTTCCCAGCGCGGTTTTCCATGATTATTGTTATATCTTGACAAAACCGCCACTGCTGATATATCTGACAGACTTGTGCCACATATGTCAAACTTTCTACAGCTTCTTGATATGCGACGTTACAAATTTCATCCTCCTTTGATGCAATTGCAATTGTCCATGTTAAACTTTTTCAAAACGTTTTTGATATACAATTCTTCTTTCCGTTTTCTGTATCTTATTCCCAGAATATAGTGCGCTTCACCAATATCTTTAATTTTGAAACTTTCTGATAGCCTTTCCTTTATGTTCATTTTATTGTAGAATTAGTAAAAATCAAAATATCGTCAACAAATATTGTGACGTATGTTCTTTCATATTCATTTAATTTGTAATCGATACAGGGTTTGATTTTAGACTAAGACCAATTTTCTTTGAAGTTCCATCTAACTTTTTATTCCAAATCCGACTGGCTTGTTTAAGACCATATAACGATCTCCGTAGCTTACAGACTTACAAACTTTCTATCGTTGTCCTTAGGCCTACCGGTATTTTCAAATAAATGTATGACATACATATCCATATCTACTTACCGGTGTTAAAGTTCATGTAGATTTTGATGATATCGGATTTACATTATCAGATGCATTATCATACCCATGAGGTAATGAACAATTCGTTTCGTCTACATAAGTAATATTCAGATTTTAAATTATCTTGTTCATGTTGATGTTCTTCTGCCGTTTGATCATTTGAGTCTTGCAAGGCATAGTTTAGATGATCATCATAAGATTGACTGAACCACATAGGCGAAAACTATGAAATCGATCGTAATTTTTCTCAAAAATTCGATTTTTTTTAGGATCATAAAAACGGTAAGTTTTCTTATGATCCAACAAATATTGCTTCTTTCTCCTTTAAATCCAGTATATTCCTTCTTTGTTCAGGGAAATGTATTACGGCTTTGCATCCAAATGCTCAGATACTTTAAACAGGATTTTTTACCAGACCAAACTCCGGCGAAACATCGTAGAGTGTTTTGGTTGGAATCAGTTTAATTAAATGAACAGCGGTATTTGCTGCTTCAGCCCAAAACAAGACTGAGTTAATGATATCTCGTTTTCTCAACTATGGTAGGGTCCATTCTCTCGGATACACCATTTTGGTGAAGTAAATATGGTTGCCAATTTGCTGAGGCGAATATTCCCTTGTCCATCATAATCCGCTTCATTCTTCCATTGCAAAATCCTGTGCCGTTGTCGCTTCTTACGGATTTAATTTTTCTGCCTGTTTGATTTTCGAAATAATTCTTGAATTCAACAAACTTATCAGCAACTTCAGATTTCCGTTTCATAAAATAGATAAATACTTTTATTGAGAAATCGTCGATAAATTCTAGAATACACTGCTACCACCAATTCAAGATGTCTCCATCGGACCACAGAGGTCACTATGTATTCAATCTAGTATACCGTGTCGTTAAAAGGATTTTTTGACATCTTACCTTTTAAGCAAGAGATACAATGATCATTATTCCACAAATTAAAACCATCTCCAACAAAATTTCAAACAAATAAAAGCGTGCAAGTTCGAATCATGGGAACCCACCACATGGATTCTGCTAAAAACTTATACAACGTAAATTTAGCTGAAGGCCATAATTTTATTCTACATCTAAACTTCTGTCAAACCAGCGAAAACTAAAGCTTATAGAAACCGAACAAAGATGATCAAGAGACCGGTTTACATTGGAGCTATATCAGGTTATGGACTGATTAGGACCGCATTTGACACAGTTCTTGAAAGTCATAACAGAACACCGCATGCAAAATTTTAGCCAAGTCGAACAAAAATTGCGGTTTATAAGGGCTCAAGAAGTCAAATCGGGAGATCGGTTTATATGGGAGATATATCAGGTAATCGACCAATGTTGACCGTACTTAGCACAGTTGTCGGAAGTTATAACAGAACACTACATGCAAAATTTCAGACATATCGGATAAAAATTGTTTCCAGGGGCTCAAGAAGTCAAATCGGGAGATCGGTTTTATGGGACCTATATCTAAATCTGAACCGATATGGCCCATTTGCAATCCCCAACGATCTACATCAATATTAAGTATCTGTGCAAAATTTCAAGCGGCTAACTATACTCGATCGACCGCTATCGTAACTTCGACAGACAGACGGACGGACGGACTCAGAGCGTCGAGACGATCAAGATTTCGAGGTGTTACAAACGGAATGACTAGATAAGTATACCCCCATCCTATGGTGGTGGGTATAAAAATAGCAGAAACAGCCGATTTTGGTTGCTGATTTAGCTGAGCGAAATGTTTGCTTATACAGCAGCCCTTTGGTTCCTGAAACAGCGGTAATGTCTGCTTTCCCATTTTAAGCAGACAAAAACTGCTGTTTTAACAAAATTTTTTGCTGTTTTGAATAACAAATTGGCTTATTTTTGGAAGGGATGATTTTAATTTGTGGAATATTACTGTAAAGAAGACATTTCGAAATTTGGCTGAGCTAGCTCGCATTTTTTGTTATTGCTCTACTAATGTGCACATGACTGCCATCCATTTTGTATCTAAATTTTAAAGAAAAAAAACATTATGGAAAGTAAGCATTCAGTGGTGATTGAAAACATCCATTGACACACACATTTACATATTGTTCTATTTTTTCTCCTAACATCCCCTTCATAGTTAAGCATCAGTCATTTTCAGCAAACAACATACTTTTCAGCAGAAAGCTTGCTACTCTGAAATTGCAGCACTACTGCTGTAATAGTAGAACTACTGCTACAATAACAGCAATATAATATAAATGCTAATATTTAGCAGACAGTGTATACAATTTCAACAACATTTTTTCTATGAGTGTAGGTGAAACATGTATTTATTTAACATCAAGTGCCATATAAATGTTTACTTTGTGCTCAAATTAAATCTAAGACGTAAAATTCTCCAATGGATACCAAAACATGCACTTTTTCCAATTTTGAATGACATTTCGGCAAATTTTCTCGTTAACCGATCGTCATGATATTTAGTATTTCACTTATTACGACCAAGAGGCAAAAAAAAATTGTGATTATGCGTTTCTCTATTTGCAAAAAAAATGTTCTCCCTTATAGGATGAGACGATATAATGTACATAGTTCACATAACCGCCCATCTGCCTATGAAAACAAATGTTTAAAGAATATGATCCATCCATCCATGCAGGGTACAAAAGATTCGGCCCTGCCGAGCTTAACGTGTTTAAATAGGGCTCTTCGAAAAAAAGATATTGGGGGTATTTTTTGTGTGAAATGAAATGAAATTCAGCCTGCGAGCTATATTCCAATAGGAAAGTTGTGATCGTTAATCATGGCAACTTTCATTTTTAGATCAGGGGTCTAATTCTTGCATCAGCAATCCACTTATTACGATCGCATTTTTTGGATTATGTCATCCGTTATCGATTAATTCAATTCGAAAGTTCGAATAGAAACGTGAGAGTTTTGTCTGCAGCAATTTACCTAGAAAATAGAAGTATTTATTTAATTAAATAAAACAATAATTTAATATATTCACATTTTTAGTCCCTTTAATTGGACAAAAATTAACTTTCGGCTTAAGCCAAATTCGGCAAAGCTAATTATTAAGTTTTTTACAAACATGACCAAACCAAAAGTTGTATTCTTTAACCACTAAATTTAAGAACAAGGTTCTGACTTTATCCAATTGTACTTTGGCTGCTGTTCTCCTTGTTCGTGCACGAAAAAACAAACATCAAACAAGTACCGTTGGCTGGCTAAATGCGACGTAATCCACATATTTTTTGTCCTCTTTCACATAAAACAACAATTTATTCTGTAAAAACAGTAACACATCGTTGAAAAAACAATTGGATATAGTTAGAATGTGTTTTATTTTTTTTTTTTTTTTTTGTGGTAATAACTATTTTAATAACCAGCATTTGCTTTGTTTATCTTCGAGATGCTCGGCGTACCGATTTTTTCTTCCCCGAAATCTATCACTTTTTGATCAATTACGATCGTAAGCCATGTTCCAATTTTTACCTACGAAACGGAATTAATCTTTGAACAGAAAAATCGTTCGATAACGGATGCGAGAATTAGGCCCTCGATACTTATTTTTCACTCCTTCCACTTTATCTTCAAATCATTATCAAAATCCTTTGACCAGGACAAAAAAATTCCAATTTCAGTCGACCCTTTTTTGTGTTGAACAATTTTCCAAATATTATTGCTTAGACTTTAAATGAAACAACGCTTTCTTTCCACAAAAAATGCTTATAAAATTTTTATTTTTCTTTTTTTATATTCCATTTTTCTTATATGTTTATTGTGTGAAAATTGATGAGATCATAATAATGATGATATGCATATATAAGAAATTTATATACACGCAATTGTATATATCAAATACATCATATAAGTAGTAAAAAAATATTTAATAATGATAATTTTTGCTTTATGAAAAAAAAAATACAAAATATTGATTAACAATGTTTTTGTATTGGTAGTACAAGTAAAACATAGACACACAAAAATTTACAATTACACAAAAAATAAAACTTAAAGCAATATTGAAGAGATTAGGAGAGAGCCATAAGTGTATGTATGTTCGTATGTATAATATAACAAAGAGATGTATAGAAAGCTTAACTTAATTTTAGGCATAAATTTGCTATTTAGATTTATATGTCGATTAAAACTAATAAAAATATGAATACAAATGAAATGCATGACAAAGTTTTTAAATTGGCAGAGATAAAATTGTTTAACACAAATGGAAAATGGCTGATTTCTTTTTTAATTTCTTTATATACAACTTATTATAATAAAAAAAAACAACACATTTATGAAAAATTATGACTTTTTGTGCAAATTTTTTTTTTCTGTTTTACTTTCAATACGAGTATGTAAATATGAAAAAATTTCTTGATCAAATTTTGTTAAAATTTATTCTGGCGATTCATATATAAAAAAAATTACTCTAGCAACTGCAATTTTTGTTGTTAAACACTTGCGAATTTATTTTCTCTACGCACTTTGGCTGGTTGATTAAAAACATCTGCACTATTTGTGCGGTCCAAAAAAAAAAAGTGAAAATAAATTCAAGCATTACAAACTTCAAAATCCGAGATCATTGTGAAAACTACAAAGCAAAAATTAATGAACTAAATTTCAGTATTTGCATAACAGAAACCTTACCATGGCAACCATGGCATGTTGAGTAACTCCCAACAAATCTTAGTTTCTAGTTCATTATTTTTGAAATTTACAAATTTGTTTGGTTTTTGTATGATTTAAATAAGTTTAAAATTAATGGAAATGTTTGAATGATTAAAAAGAATGTTTCAAAGAGAGAGAGAGAGAGAGAGAGTTTTGTGAGAAAACTTCTCACTGCTTTTGTTCAAGGCAATGAAAAAATTGTACTATTTTGTGTGAATGCAAACTATTTTGTAAAATACAAATGGTATAGCGAAAATTTATTGGCAAGTTACTGAAAATATTATACTAGGCTTAAGCAAAACAAAAAAATTCAATAACATTTCCAAAATGTTTATGATTTGTAGACGAATAGAAACTACAACTTAAGGGCTATAATTTATTTATAAATATTTGATCTATTTACATATGCATATATTTACTTAACTCTAAGACATGGAGAAAAAACGAACATTTTCAAGTTATTAATAAAAATTAATACTACCTTAAGTGTATTGATTAACACCTAAAAAAAATTACAACTAAACAAAACTGTCAATGACAAGAAATTGTGCAAAATCCTCTTAAAAATATATATTTTTATTTACGATTGACCCTTTTATCATTTAATATTTATACTTAACATATAACGCTTGGCGTACTTGATCTTTTTTAAAACAAATATTTTTATGTTAAATATTTATTTAAAAAGATTATTATGACATGAGATCATTTTGTATTTGGGAATTGTTTTTTTTTTTTTTTGAATTCTTATTCATACATAATTTTTTTTTTTATAAATGTTTGTTTTAGTTTTTGGGGAATTCAAGCAAATGTTTTAAATTCGTTTTAAATCAGGTTTGAGTAACATTTATAAACAACAAAAAATAACACAACAACTTTACAAAAAAAGAAAATATTTAAAACAAAATATTTTATTGGCTACCAGAGAAAAATAAAAAAAAAAAAACTTGGAGTAGTTTGAAAAAAAAACTTTGGTTAAGGAGATCGTTTGCTTTATATATATGTATGTATTTATTTATATGTATGTATGTGTGTATTTCTTCAATTTCCTTTGTTTGTTTTCGTTTGGATTTTTTTGCGCAGATGACTGCTAAACGTTGAGATCATTATTATTTACTATAATTTTTTTCTTTTACTCGAAACTTGGAAAACTTAAAACATTTGCTTAAATCGTAAAATTTTTGTTTTCAACACAAAACCATAGGAATTATGAGACCAATTTGAAAACTTGATTAATTTATAATGATTTCAAACGATTTCGCTTTATGACAAACGAGCATGTTTTAACATATGTTTATGTGGGTGCTGATGTATTGTTTTGTTTAACAAATAATAAAAAACAATTTCACTAACATTTAAATCCAAAAATAAAAACAAAAAATCACAAATAAGGCTATATGCATTTCCTAGGTATTTAAAAGAAAATAAGAATATTTTTAATGTTTATAAGAATTGTGTAATTAAAATTACCAAAGAAGACATGGATTGTGGCATAACACAACATTCACATTGTGTTTTGATTGTTTTTTCTAAGCATAAATATTTGTGTATTAAGTATTTTTAGAATCTTTTGTTTTCACTAAAAACAAAACATAATTATTTAAGCACCTTCAACCGAACATAGACTCTTTCATAAATAATGATTTTATTATTTTTTTTAAATCACAAAAGTATAAGGTTGCAATCAATTGAAAAAGTATTGGCATTAGATTGTTTTTAACTTTATTCATAGCGAACACTTTGAGAACACTTTTTACAAATAAAAAAATTTTAAAAATAAAAAAATTTAAATGAATAAAGAAAAAAAGAATATATAATAAACTCAAACAAAAAAATACATAAAAAACAAGAAATATATGAAGAAACTAAAAAAAAAACAATCAATTAATTACAAATTAAAAAAAAAATGTATTAAACAAATAAAAGCAAAATTAAAAATTACATATTAAAAATTTAAAAAAATTGAATTTAAAAAAATGTTTTAATTTGTTTTACCCAATCAAAACTTGTAACAAAGTGATAAAACAATTTTAGTCTATTTTTAGAAATAGGAAACAAAGTTCATGCGGACCAAACTCTTATTTCCCACAATCATAGATGATTAAGTTTTACTTGAAATCTGTTTGGTAAAAATTAAATCGACTAATGATAGAGGCATCTAGACATATTCAATCCGTGTGTCGGCGTTTGGCTCCATATTGTATCGGGACCATATTTGGTGTGGGTGTTGGAGTCATAAGTGTATCCCGTACATAATTTTAGCTCTTTTCCCCTTTTTCATTCACTGGCCTGTTTCACACCCTAATCGAGAAAAAATTTAGGCTTTTATGGACTAAAAGGTCTCTATGGAAGCTACATGCATACAAAAGAATAGACATTTACTCCATTTGCAATCCCAATTGACCTAACTCAATAGGAAGTAATTTTGCAAAATTACGAGTGGTTAGCCTTAATCGTATAAAAGTTTATGTGCTTTTGACATACAAGACATACATCTGCCAAATTTTTGAGAATGTGCTGGAAATTTCCGTCGGCCACACTATACATATTAAAACAAGGTGTTCTTTGTTCAGGGTCTCGACATGTAATCACTTCAACGCCTTTTTTTTGGATAATTCGCCAGATTCGACCGAATATGATACTTAAGTATTAAGAACCAGCTCAAAAATGTTGAGTAATGACCAAACGCTCAGTCTGCTGAACTAGTTCGTTCAGTAAGTTCACTAGTTTAGTTTATTCAGCAAGCGGTTTTTGTGCACCAATCGATCTTCATTGCTACCACTAATGAAAGAACAAGGATAATGAAACGATTGCTTGCGATTACTCAGCTAACTGAGCTTGGTGAAGAAATGTTTGATTCAACAAGAGCAGTATCCCAGCAAATAAAGAGACTATGTGATTACCCAATGACTGACTGAGATGGTGAACGAAGAGAATATATATTGAGAGAGCTTGTTCAGTTCGTTCATTAAATTTCGCTGACAGTTCAATTGAACTCTATGAACTATGCAACTTTTAGCTCTCCATTTGTCCGTTTTAAAGATAAGTGCGGACGGACGGACATTAAAGTAACGGAAATTCCATGAGTAAATAAAATATTGAAAAAAATAAAAATAAAATAAAATATAAAACAGATAAATAAAACAATATAATACATCACATAAATTAACATGAAACAAAAGCAAAACAAAAAATACAAAAACAAAATAAACAAAAAAATTCAAAAATGTAAAATAAAATGTGAAATAAAAAGTAAAAATAATAATAAAAAGTAAAATAAAGACATAAAAAATAAAAAAAATAGTTAAGAGTATAATCTTAAAAAAGAAATACAAAAAAAGTAAATAATAAATAAAAAAGGAGAAGTGCAAATATAATACCAAAAAAATAAATAACATATAAAGCAGTTAAATAAAACAAAGTGTTTTGAATGATAACACACACTTGCTTAACTTTTATATAAGTTCTTTGCTATGATATTCTTTGAATAGAAAGTATTGAACATTATCTCGAGTTGAAAATGTTCGAAATACCACGAAAAGAAATAAAATAAAGCAAAAACAATTATAACAAAATATAGAAAACAATAATAAAATAAGGACTAAAAGATAAACTAAATAAATTAAAATTAAAAAAAACAAAATAAATTAAAAAAAAAATAAAATAAAAATAATTTAAACATAAAATAAAGAAAAATTAAAAAAAAAACTTTAAAATAAAAAAAAAAATGGAATGAAAATAATAATAACAATGAGAACAGTAAAATAAAGACTATAATATTGGAAAAATCAATAAAACAATAATAAAGAAAAAGTAAAATAAAGACTGGAAGATAAAATACAACAAAATATATTAAAAATGAAAATAAAATAAGAATATATTTAATATGTACTGAATTTGATTAAAACAGAAAATAAAATAGAAATTAAACATTAATAAACAAAGAAAAGAATAGCAACAAAACAATTAAAAATAATAAAGTTGTCAAGTATTTTTAAAACTTTAAAATAAATTTCATAATGTGAAACAGATAAAAATAATAAGATAAATATAAAGCAATTTAAAAAAAAATAGAAATTCTTAATCTTGAATTTGAAACTATCAAATTATACAATATTTGTGTATTTTGATTCAAAAACACAAATTAATAAAAAATTGTCAATGAAACAAAAAAAAATCAAAACCCAAAAATTACAGAAAAAACTAAACTAAAATAAAAAGAATTTAAAGTAAAAATTAATTAAACACAATAAAAAAATTAAAATAGAACAAAAAGTAAAAAATAAATAAAAAATAAAAAAAATAAACAAAAAAAATCTATGAAAAATCAGCTTCGAAATTTTGAAATATCAAAGTAAACAAATGTTGAATTCCAAAAATGGTAGATTTAAAAAGTTATCAAATCTTTGTTTTATGAAATATAAGGCTTTAATTGAGCAAAAGGAAATAAATTCTAAATACCTTTTAAAAACAAAAAGCTTATCATATTAAATCTTAGTTTTATATTTCAAAAGAAAAAAAAATAATAATTAAAAACAAATTGCCAAGCATAAAGTTTTTCAGATACAATTTTAAAGAATAATTAAACTATTTTGATTAAATTTGAACAATAGTATTACAAAACAAAACATTTAAAATTTGAAACAATTTCATACTAAATAAATTAAAACAAATTAAAGCTTTACAAATCTTACTTCAAAGTTAAATATTTCAACTGAAATTTTTTTTAGAGTTTTCTTATTTGTTTAAAATCTTTAAACTGAACAATCTTTTCACTTATAACTTTTGTGACTTATAAAAAATAAGTTTTGCTTATTCATTTAACATAAATACTGTTTATAAAAGCAGTTGTAAGTATAGTATATGAATATATGTATGTTATAAAAGCTTAGTGTAGAAAATTTAAGTTTGTTTCTAGAGAGAAGTTTTATTTTTTTTTTTATTGAATTTGTATTTTAGTGTACATAACAGCAAATGATAAATTGTTTGAAGCATTTTATTCTCATTATATTTGTAGATGTATTTGTAAATATTGGGCCAAAAATATATGTATGCCTATGTATATCTGTTGTATTAAGTAAGTTTTAGCAAAAATTTTGTTTTTCGATTTTTTTTTTTTGTAAAAAATTTCTTCTTAAAATATTGTTTTTCTTTTTTGTTTTGTTAATTATTTGTGTAAACTTGTATCAAAAAAACATTGTTCCAAAAATCTCAGTTCTGTTTTTGCGTTATAGTATTTTTTGTATAAGAAATGTTTTTTTTTTCTCATTTCATTGTCTTTCTTTGTTTGCTGCCAGTCTGAATTGTGAATTTGCTGTGTTTTTCATGTTTCATTATGCTTTGTATTCTTTATAAGGATATTTTAAGAGTAGATTTTAATTGAGCAATACATTTACTATATTTTGTGTCTTCACTGCTTCATAATGCTAATGTGACTTCGTTTCCTTCACTTTCTTACAAAACCCTCTTTCAATTGCTCCTTTTTGTATCTATATTGGCTTATTGATCCGTGTAAGTTTCCGCGTTGACGCTTTTGCTGCTTCTTCGTTTTGTTGTTTTATCTTATTGTTCTTGTGCACCAACTTTTCGCTTTTCCAGCTCCTTTTCGGGTTTCCCATGTATGACTCACAAACAATGAACTAGAGAGTTGTGTTAACGTTTATTTTTTTGTTGAAAAATAAATTCGTTGCTTTTTTTGCTTTTATGTAAATTGATGAATTATTCCATGTTGTGGCTGTTCATTTTTAAAGGGTCAATACTCATCGAGCTACTAGAAAACCACAACCCATGGCAAAAACGAATACGGTTACAACAGCGGGCCAAGTAAAGCTTTGCTCCTGGAATTGAAAAAAAAAGAATTAAGAAAAATTAGAAAATGTCAAAGAACTTTGTAATGCAGAAAAAGAAGAAGTGAAACATTAAAAATATAGAATTTTGAGGCTATATAAAGCTATGGACCTTACTACACAATTGATATTAAACGGGCTTATTTCGATATCATACGGTATTGATAGTGACACAGTCCAGTATGACATAAATAAATACCAGCTGTTGTAGTTTTAAAACAACCAGAAGCGTGTTATACCCTCCACCATGGATCCCATTTGTCGAGTTCTTTTTCCGGTGTCTCTTTTTAGGCAAACAAAGGAAAGGAAGGGATAAAAGAAAATAATTGCTATGCTATTGGAGCTATATCAAGTTATGGCTCGATTCGGACCATAATGAAATGAATGTTGGAGACCATAGTAGAAGTCACTGTGTACAATTTCAGCCAAATCGAATAAGAATTGGGCCCCTTAGGGGCTCAAAAAGTAAAATAGGGAGATCGTTTAGTAGGGGAGCTGTATTAGGCTATAGACCGATTCAGACCATATTTGACAAGTATGTTGAAGGTCATGGGAGAAGCTGTTGTACAAATCAGATAAAAATTGCGCCCTATAGAGGTTGAAGAAGTCAAGATCCCAGATCGGTTTATATGGCAGTTATATCAGGTTATGGACCAATTTAAAACATACTCTGCAAAATTCCAACGAAATGGGATTGAATTTGCGCCCTCAAAAGGCTCAAGAAGTCAAGACCACAGATTGGTTTATATGACAGCTATATCAGGTTATGAACCGATTTCAACCATACTTAGCACAGTTGTTGAAAATCATAATAAAACAACCCATGCAAAATTTCAGCCAAATCGGATAAAAATTGCGCCCTGTAGTGGCTTAAGACGTCAAGATCCAAGATCGGTTTATATCGGTTATATCAAAACATGGGCCGATACGACCTATTTACAATCCCAATTGACCTACACCTATAAAAAGTATTTGTGCAAGATTCCAATCGGCTATCTTTTCTCCTTCAAAAGTTAGCGTGCTTTTGACAGACAGACGGACGGACATGGCTAGATGGACATAAAATGTCATGACGATCAATAATATATATATACTTTATGGTGTCTGAGACGAATATTTCGAGGAGTTACAAACAGAATAACGAAATTAGCATACCCCCATCCTATGTTGAAGGCTATAAAAATAAAACGATGAGTACCATTTGGTATTAAATTTATTACCAAACAGGTACTAACTTTAATTTTAATACCTAACTGTTATTGGCTTTAGAACAAAACCGAGATTAGTTTAAGACCTTCAATTTATTTTGTTTGTTTATATAAAATAATAACAAAAAACAATGTTATATCTTGACGAAGCTAAATTTGTTTTATCCAGCTTCCATATACATCGATAACCACAAGTGGCATTTGAATGAAAACACGAACACGCTCATGATCTTTGGTTTCCGAAGATATTTTATCATGTCTTATGATGTACTAGCTGACCCGGGCCCGCTCCGCTGCGCCTTCTTTTCTTTATATGGAACAAAAGTTTCCTTGGAATATTTATTTTCGACAATTAAAGATCTTTTAGTGAAATACCATGCTACGAAAATAGTATATCGTATGACTATCAGTTTAACAATATAAGTGCCTTTATCTGAATTCCATATGATCTTTATTGGTCTTCGAATTAATGTTTGGATGTAAGGTGTACTCCATTTTTAAAATACTTCATTTCAGCCCGATATTCTCATGATATCTGATTTAGGGGTATTTTCGGGGGTGAGGTGGTTCCCCAGACACTTGGCGTCCCCCAAACACATGGCCCCAAAATAGGTTATCAAATTCTTTTTCTAATCTCAAATAACTTTCATTTGAGCCGCATATTGGCATAGTCGAAAAATTTGTACCCTTTGGGGGGTGTTTTGAGGAAGGGGTGATGCCCTTAATACATGGTCCTAAAATTGGATATTAAATTAGTATTCTACTCCCAAATACCTTTATTTAAGCCACATATTGCGATGGTCAGTAAAAAATTGCTGTCTGTGAGGTATTTTGGGAAAGGGGTAGACCCCCAGAAAATTGGTCCCGAAAGTGGGTATCAGTTCTTGCTCTACCGACCAATACCTTTCATTTAAGCCTCACATTGACATGGTCGGTAAATATGCCCGATTTAGAGGAGTTTTGGGGATTGGGGTGGTCCCCCAAACAATAAGCCCGGAAAATAAATCAGCAACGTGCTCTATTCTCATATATCTATAAATCATTTATTTGAACTCCATATTGCCATTGACCTCAAAATTGGATATCAAATTCGTTTTCTAATCTCATTCAATCTCCTTATTGCAAGTCACCAAATATGTCCGGTTTGGGGTATTGGCCTTAAAACTATAAATATCTAGTTCCACTCTCTTTAAGACCCAAATTGTTATGGTGAGCAAATACGTTCTATTTGGGGGTTGTTATGATTGTGGGACGTCCCTTCGACAGTTGGTCCCTAATGTTGATATCAGATACGTGGTCTACTCCCAAATACCTTTAATTTGAGCTCCATATTTTCATAGTCAGCAAACATGACCGGCTTGGATGGTTTTTGGGGGATGGGAGGCCACTCAGTGAGTTGGCCTTGAAAATATATATCGCATTCGTATTTTACTCTAAAATCCCTCTTAGTTGAGCCTCATATTGCAATAGTCAGCAAATACTTCCCATTTGGGTGGTGTTGTGGGGGTGGGGTGGTCCCATAGACACTTTTCCCGAATATTGATATCAGATTCGTGCTTTACTCCCTAAGGCCTTTCATTTGAGCCCCATATTGTTATGGTCGTAAATTTGTCCCCCCTGGGGGATGTTTATGGGGAGAAGCGGCTCCCCAAACACTTGTTCCCATATTTGGATGTCAGATTTGAATTCTACACTTAAATACCTTTTATTTAAGCCTCATATCCCATGGTCAGTAAATACGTCCTGTTTGAGGGGGGTGTTTTGGGGTAGAGGTGGACCCCCAGAAACGTGGTCCCGTGGTATTCTACTAGCAAATACCTTTCATTTGAGTCCCATATTGCCAAGGTCGGTAAATATGTTCGATCTAGAGGTGTTTTGAGGGTTGGGGTGGTCCCCCTAACACTTGGTCCGACAATTGGATACCAAATTCGTTTTCTTGTCCTAAATACCTTTCATTAAATTCCCATATTGCCGTGATTGGTCCGAAATTTGGATACCAAATTTTTCTTTTTAGGGGACTATATGAGAGCACACAATTTCGCTTAAATTGCGCAACCCATCTCCGAGATCTGGCGTTTCTGAAAATTAGGATAAGGGGGAGGGTCCGCCCCCCTTCAGATATCAAAATATGTAGTACCCTATTTTCACCACGGAATCAATAAGCACCATCTGTGAAAATTTCACGAAGATCGGTTCAGCCGTTTCTGAGTCTATAAGGAACACACAAACAAACAAACAAACACAAATTGATTTTTATATATAAGATTTTATTTATCAACCTAGCGGATTCACTAGTTTATGAACAAATACTACGCCATTCCCGCTAAATGCTTTGTATTTAACGTTAATCAACACTAACACTCCTCCGAAAAAATCAAATATCAGCAAAACAAAAAACATGTAAATATATTTACAATCAATGCTCCCCGGAGATCATAATTGTTATATATTTTTTTAAATTCTCACACCCTGAAAAATAATAATTTCTGCTAATATTAATTTAAAAATTTTAAACTTTTCAATAAATCCATTCAAAATTGTTGAATTTCTAAACAACGATTGAGGCATTTTCTAAATATAAAAAATATACGAAACAACTGCATTTTTGAGCACGCAAAACATTGATTTGTATAGATCTTAATTGGGTTATTTTGAAAAACAATAAAGCTTTTTTCGAAGAATAATATTTGTTATTGTGTTCTCTTATCCTGAAATATAAAAGGCAACCCAAGTATTTGTACACGCAATTGTATAAATAATTGGTTTTAATTTTATATATTTTTTCTCCATACAAAAAAAGCGAGAAATTCCACCGTGCTGAGCGCAGTTGTTAGGAGTCCTAACAGAACAATACGTATAAAAACAAGGGCTCAAGATGCCAAAGCGACTTTCAGGGCCTGAAGATGTTCAATCGGGAGGTATGTTTATATGGGAGCTATATCACGCTATTGACCGACTTGGACATTACTTGGCCCGGTTGTTGGAAGTTGTAATAGAACACTACTTGTAAAAGTTCAGCCAAATCGGATAACAATTGCGACTTCTTGGGGCTCAAGATGTCAAATCGAGAGACCGCCTAATATGGGAGCTATATCCAAACATGAACCGATATGGTCCATTTGGAATCTCCAACGACCTATATCAATAAGAAGTCTCTGTGTAAAATTTTAAGCGGATATCAGATTGGTTCTAACGCAATTCCAAGTAATCTCCTTCGTCTGGTATATAATACCACATGGTATTAATAATAATGTGAATAAAATAATAGCAGCAGGTATTGGCAAAGTAACGTGTTTTCTATCATATAAAGAGCCCCAGGCAAAGAACTTGACAAATGTCATCCATGGAGGGTATATATGATTCGGCCCGGCCGAACGCTTTTACTTGTTGTTATGTTTTTAAACAGTCTTCAAACATGAAGGCGCCATCTTTTACCAAGTATAGAAAAAATAAAATCGTAGTAAATTTTTTATTTTCGATACAAAGTTTAGCTGTTTTTGTGATATATTCTAAGCTAAATGATTTTAATCAGAAAACATGTTTACTACAGCCTTTTAAATGCTCTATTTTGTTCAGTTTACTATTCAACTAACTGCTCCCAAAACCCTAACACTTGTTCCTAATGTTCGTTCTAACACGTAACTACTTTTCACATATGACCACCATGATACGAGTACTAAATGAAGCTTAAACTAAACTGTTGCAACAATAATGCTCAGTTCCAAAGGCCTGAATATGTATTTATTATGCAAATGTATATAAATTATAATAAACGTCCACATGAAAAATGTTACAAATTATTACAAGCAAATGGATCAACCACCACCACCCACCCCTCTGAATGAGACTAGGAAGATGATTTAACAATGAATAAAAATTGCAAGGCTTGACAATGTTGCCAGAGGGGGGAAAGAAGAGCGGAAAACTGTAGCAAAATTTATTAAATATAATTATTTGACCATTGTTATAGATTGCAAAACTACCACAGCCAACAATACTCACAGACACATACACAGAGAGATTGAGCAAAAAAGTGCAATGATTATTGTTATTATGTTTGCAGAAAATCTGCTTCGCCCCTATACTTACCCAGAGTCATGAAAATAATTTATGGCCTCAACAGGACATTACACAAAGCAAAAAAGAAAACACCCTGCTTGTATGTATGAACATGCTACACCTCCTTTGGCTAGCCAACATAGCTAGCTGCTACATTGTAAGGTCAATATTGTGGTCTTTGTAATGAACTCAATGGACTTTGGTTAAGGATAATAACAATGAGGATGATGTTGGTCAATGATGCGATGGTTGTTTTTCTCATTCATATTTATGGGTTGTTTTGCTTGGCCGGTTTTTGGATTTAATCTAAAGGACCTTTAATTGCATCAACGATTATGACTAAACTAGGTCACCACCTTACTACTTCTTGCCACTACTGTATTGGAGTGTGTTGGTTATACTTTGCGATTATCTATTTGAGTATTTGTTTGTTGGCAGGAAGGAGGACTATTATGATATACTCCCTTTTTGGGCTGAGAAATTGTGAAAACGTCTGGGTGTTTATTATACTCTGGGGTATAATTTATGTCCCGAAGAAGTTAGTTATAGTACGTTTATTTTAATAAAGATTATCACTAGATTTAAGATAATTAAAGTAACTATACTTGATATTGTTAGGAAAGGGAGGTCAATTTAGTAGAAGTCATTGTAAAACTAAGACCCTAAAACCTTACTTTACTTTGACAGAACATTTGTCTCATTAGACAAACTTAGAATAGCGTTCCAAACGCTTCGATCTTCTAAAATCTCTGACACCAAGTTTCGAGATATATATTCATGTCGAAAACATTGTTAAAAAGTGTTATGGCGAATGTTGTTGGAAATATAGTTGACCTTCTTGCTGAGAATATTATTTTGTAAGCTAGCCAATCGTCGATTGCCATAAGAGTGAGTTTTCAATGTAAGCAAAATCGACGATTGTTTAGAGTAGCAGTTGGGCATGTGTATTTTGTTGTAATAATTGGATGTCTTCATTTAGTAGAAATATAAGAGGTAGAGCAATTTTCTTTCTTGCTGCATTACAAAATGCAAATACTTTTAGGAGCGTAGCTAAAGTTCGGAAATTTACTTTGAGTCAAGGACAACGTTGCATCTTAGTTAACGACTCAGAAATACATAGCAAATTAAGGGCGATATTTTAGCTATTATTTTTTTGGCAACACTCACTTTTCGTGTTTTGTTTCACTATCAAACATCTTCAGTTTGGTCTATAATTTAACCATGAATCATCTTACAAACGAACAACGCTTGCAAATTATTGAATTTTATTATCAAAATGCGTGCTCTGTTAAGAAAGTTAATCGCGCTAAAATTATGTTCAGCGCCTTTTTGGCTCAATGGTTACATACCCATTGAAAAAGCAGAATTGTCGATTTTGAAGTGTAGACCACCAAGTAGCATTGCAAGAGATACCAATGCATCCTGAAAAAAAAACACAGTTCGGTGCGGTTTATGGGCTGGTGGCATCACTGGACCGTACTTCTTGAAAAATGAAATTAATCGTAACCTAACTGTGATGGTAAGCGCTATCATGAGATGATATCCAACTTTTTTTTTACCCAAAATGCAAGAGCTTGACTTATACGACATGTGGTTTCAAAAAGACGTTGCCACATGCCACACAGCACGCGTAATAACACAGAAAAAACATAGACCCAAATTTGACCGATTAAACATGGTAATGACTTACAAAAATCTTCTCAAACAAGGTTTTAATTGCTTTAATTATTTTTGATACAGAAAATCGATATTTTTTGTATCACGGCAAGTGATTGGTAAACAAGGCATTCGTTGAACATACTTTTAATTGTACGAATTAAATTGTTATTTAATAGTATAAATTGTGTATTGACCCGGATTATATTGTGTTTCCTTTCACATGTATGTCATGCGAAAAGAAGTGCGAATGAGTCATATATATATTTCTAGCTTCTATCACATACAGACACACAGTAGCGTGGCTGGACAATAAAAATATCAAGAAAATTAGATGTGTGTTTCTTATCTCTATATAAAGTGTAGTTTTCTTTATTATAATTTTAAAATTGAACAGATTTATTGTGAAAAATTTTGCGCTTAGTTAATGTTATACAGAAAAATCCCCTATGTGAACAAATAGGACGCAACAAATAAGAGGACATTGTAGAAAGTGAACGTGGTATTTATAAATACATTATTAATACCAATTATCTTATTTTAATATTTTATTATCTATATATAGATTCTATTGACTTAGGCACTGAGGATGGAAGATAATGTATATGGATGTAGATTTCGTGGTATTCAATGCAAACTGCTTAGATTGGTATTTTTCACGATTCATTCTAAATATGTACATAAATTATATTGTTTCAGCAAATTTTTTTATTGAATGTACATATTTCTTAATTGAACACAGTTTTTAATTTTTTCTGTGAATGGGACTATTTCAGATCGTGCGATTCAAGGCCTTTAGACTATTTTTTGTGGGGCTATGTTAAAGCTCATGTCTATACAGAAAAGCCCGCTTCAATTGACGCATTGGAAGACAACATTGAAGCATTTATTCGTGAGTTACCTGCGGAAATGTGGGAATGAGTATGCCAAAATTGGATTAAGCGAATGGACTATTTGAGCGCAGTCGCGGTCAACATTTGCATGAAATAATCTTCAAACATTAAATTATATGGACCGAACTATCGATTCAAATGAAGATTTCATGCATTTTTCTGAAAGTTTTGAAAAACTTTCCTATAGCTCTTAAAAAATCAACATTTAGAAGCTCCTTTAAATGTTTCAATTTTAAAAGTAAGAATGGTACGTTTATGCATTGGATTAAAAAAACTGACAGTCTTCTGTAAAGTAAAATAAGAATTAGTCAGGGGAAGAAAATCGAAACGGAAGCATATTTGGAAGTAAAATATGTATACGATTTTCTACAAAGATGACATTTAAAATTATATAGTGTCGTTGGCATCATTTTAGTCTTGTTTATCGTAATATGAAGAAAAATTGTTAAAGTGAAGTAATTTTTAAAAAATTGTTCCACCGTGGTGCAGAGTTTAGCATGTCCGCCTATGACGCCGAACGCCTCGGTCCAAATTACCATGGTAACATCAGAAAAATCTTCAGCTGTGGTTTCCCCTTACTAATGCTGGCTACATTTGTGATGTATTCTGTCATGTTAAAACATCTCTACCAAACGGTGTCGCTGTGCGGCATGCCATCCGTAGTCTACAATAAAAATGAGCTTATCATGGAGCTTAAACCGCACTCACTGATATGAGAGGTATTCTCAATTTCCAACTGCAATGTTGATGGGAAATTTAGTAGTTAGTTAGTTTCATCAGAAACATCGATAACATGTTGAAATTCACTGTTGATGCAGAACTTAGTCGACGATAATCTAATTTGTAATTCAAACAGTAGTTTTAGCCAATGGGAAAGCAGACATTACTGCTGTTTCAGCAAACATAGGGCTGCTGTATTAATGAACATTTCAGTCAGCTAAATCGGTAAACAAAAACTGCCGTTTTAAGTAAAAAAATGTTTATGCTATTTTTTATGTTTGCCTGGTGCTTGTGTTAAATACTTTAAGCTTTTTTTATTTTTTTTTTTAGAAATTGTGTTGGAAGAGATGATTTTTATTTGTGCAATATATCTGTAAAAAATCTACCTGATCAACAGATTCCTTGTACACATGATATCGCATCCATTGGTATACATTTGGAAATGAGGCTGAGCTCGCTCGTGAACAGAAATTCTATAAATCGTTCATTAGCCATCATTTAATCATTAATTCTCCAATGCTTTCCATTTAGTAATATAGTCAAATGAACATCAACACTGCCACTGTTTCCCCCAAAAACACAAAACTGAAGAAACTTGCAATGCAAAGGTCATTAACTCATAAATGGCAATGAACAGAAAAAAATCAGAAAAATTACAAAAAATTTACACATTTTGCGTTTACGTTTTTCTTCCATATCCCCTTACATTAAGATTTTATACTGTGTTTCATGTGTAAAACTATAAAAAAATACAAGGAAATTTTCTACATCTGTTCAAACTTTCAGTGTCGTTTATATTTAGAGTTTTGCCAATGAGCAACATCAGCTAACGCAGCACCCAAGTGCACGTGCTGCAACATGAATATTGGCGATTCGGCATTTGTAAGCAACAACCTGACTAACAACAACAGAAGCAAAATACTAAGAGCAAAAAAACACTATCAGCAACAAATCATTTGCAATCAAAGTAAAATAAATGTGAACTGCTTTGCACTGCACTGCATACAGTGAATGTGTAGCCCAAAAGAAGACTTGTGCCGTGGACATGTGGAACAGCAGGGGCTAGCGGCGCGGGTCCATACGACGGGAACGCAAATCTTTGTGCAAACGGATTGAGATAAAACAAATCATTGCCGTCAAGTCATATAGCAATAACATGCTTCACACAAGTGACAAATTGCAGTTCACAAATATACAGCGAGCAACAAAGGAGGTGGGAATGTTAATACGGGGAAAAATAATGGAATGAAAGAAATTAAATTTTAAAATACTGTTGGGTCTAGCGAATAGAAGTATTTCTTTGAGATACAAAACCAAACTGTATTCGAAATTTTTAGTCATATGTTTTGTCTTAAGTCTAATACTGCCTTTGTCTTTTCGCCCGAACAACTCTCAAGACGCATTAGAAAATAATGGTGACGAAGAAAGTGCGGACACATATCAAATAAGTGTTACAGAGCAAAACAGTAGCGACATGTCGCTGCGTCAGTATAAATTTCGCTCCAATTTATTGCAATTGTAATTGAATGCTCACGAAAGGGGCACCAATGATGTAGTCTTTGTTGTTTGACTTTTATTTGTGTCCGATTTCGCAATAATTTAGTAGGCATTTTCGCTGCGAATAACTGTGAAAAATCACAAGACTTTAAGTAGGATAAATTAAAGTGGACATTTAAAATCAAACCCATTTTAATTATTTTAACCTTTTATGATACCACATTTACACTTTTGTTGCGTCATTCCTAAGCTTCTAGTGGAAGTCAAATCCACAACAAACTTATCAGTACTCCGAGCACGACACCCACTCAGTTGATGACTGGCATTAATGTTTTGGCTATATCAGTAAAATTGTTTTTTGAAGATTGCTCTTAATGAAATCATTATTAAATATAGTTTTATAATTTAATAATTATTTTGCAGATACTCTCAGCTCTATTTGAAATGTCCCACAACAGGTAAGTATTCTAGGACCTTCCCCGCCATTTTCAAACCTTATTTAAGGCATATCTAAAGGCAAAAAATGTACATGTGTTTCTTTTAGCCAATAGACGCTAGAGTGAAATCTGAAAGGGTGGATGCATTCTAATCTTTGCCAAATACTGCTGAGAATGCGTTATTCAACTTAGTTTCATAATAACCCATTTATTCAGACAAGATTTCTTATCCGTTAACATTTTTCTTTTTTGAGTCAGTAGCCGCCAAGAGTTTGATCTGGAGACGAGTATGCATTTGATTCTTTGTCAAAAATCAACACTCTTCTGCTTGTAATGAAGCCCAGTTTTGATTCCGTGCATCATCAGTGTCTTTACGACTTTAACTTGCGTTTTCACATTACATTGTTTTCTAAGTGTCGATATACTTTTCTGGGTTCGATATCACTATTGACTTTATAAGTAGGATCTCCCTGTACTCCAAATAATCGCTGAATCAACGCCAGAAACCTCTAATTTGTTCTGCCTTTTAACTATCTCTACGAATTTCTTTTAAATCGCTTAAATGTCAGCAGACTAGTCCAACTGCCATTTTGATTAGTCAAAACTATCTGGTTACTTTTTAAGGTTTCGTTTTATTCCAGCCTGTTTATGGTTCCATATTATCAGTGTTTCTGCGACTAAAACATCCTTTACGCTATACATTTAGTGATCATAAACTTAAAAATGATTTTTTGAGCTTAAGGGTGCTTTGTTTTATTACAGGCTGATTTTGGTTATGCATCATCAGTGTCTCTATGACACAAACCTCATTTGCACACTACATAATTATCAGCGGCTCTTGAGGCGCTTTGCGTTCTGCATCCTTGAAATTGTTCCACAAGCTTAACGTTATGATCATTTGAATGATCAATGTTTCTACATCCATAATCAGTGTTTCTATAAACAGAAACATCACTGGGTTCTGCATCTAAAGTATCTCCACGACCTCAATCGCAAATAGGTTCTAAATTAACAAAATTGCCACCAAATCTTAAGCCTTCCTTCGATGACCAATGCTAGTAACTCATGGTTTTCCCCGCTTCATCAGAGTCCATCACCGGAAGATGGCAGAAACGATAGTCAAAAAACTTTACCAAATGTCTTCTGAAGAGTAATAGAGTATGAAGAGTTTGAGCAATTTGAATGTCACAAACACCAAATTTAAAATGGATGATGATCATTTTTGCTAATTTAAAATATTTTAGATACTAAAAAGTTTTTGTTAAGACATACAAATTTCACACATCTACGATTTCCAACAACGCTTTTGTATTTTTACTGATCACACCACCTTCGTTACGAACCCATACTCGAAAAAGTCATTAACCAAATCAAAAAGAATCTAACGATATACTAAATTAAACTGAACTCATCTTACACCCTAGTCAAATAGACAGTTTTTTTGTGTTCTTCCAAACTAAACCAATGCTTAACTAAAAAATGATGGTTGCTGGCTTGCTGGATGCCTGCCTCTAGCTCACTTGCTAGATCGAAGAAAATGTTAAAAAAAAACCTAAGACTATAAATAAAATGCAAATTTGCGATAAAAATTAATTGCGCAGTGCTACAGTCCTCCGAATAATGGTGTTGTTGTGAAGTGTAGTGTAATAAAACTAAAAATTGCCATACATTTATGCATTTAACTATTCATTCTCGCTCCTTACTTTATTAGTTTTTGTTGTAGAGTGATTTCTGATGTTGTGCTTGTTGTTGTAGTCAAAAGATTGTCGCTGAATTGCAGGCGTACGATACTCTGGTGTTCTTTTTGTTGTATTTGTATTCTTTTTAAATTGAGCCCTGTCATGTTTCCCCTCGCCAGAGTGCAGCAACGAAACGCTTCGTCAAGTTTCTGCTGTGGCACTTACTACTTACTCATTCACAGTGTTCCATTATAACAACAACTCGCCAAGCTTGCACACCACACATGTGTCACTTGAGCTCAGAGCTATAAAAATAATTCAAAACTGTAAAGTTCTTTCTTTACGTTTGTCAGTTTAAACGAATGTTCGTTGATTCGTTGGGTTGGCAATATTTTTTTTTTCTCTGTCACTGCTATGATTTTTTTTTCATAGCCGTTGTTGTATCTTTAAACCCGTGCTGGGCTCAAGCTTTGGGGAACAAAGGATTAACTATTCTCGCTGCTATTGTTGTTGTTGTTGCCTTTATCGAAGAAGAACAGTAGGTTTATGCACTTTTTCCTCTGTTGATTTTCTAGTAAAAAAATCAACGAAAGGTTGTTTTTGAGCAAACAACGACCATTAACAATTATTTACAACGCAATTTTGTATGAAAATGTTCATTAATGCTGCGATTATACTAATTAAAAACGAAAAGAAGGGCTTAGTCAACCATCAACAACAACAGGAGAGCATTGAAACAATAAAGGTTTCGCCACATGTGAAGTTGTTTCGTTGAGTTCACAATGGTTATTGAACTTTGGATTTAAGGAACGGTTTAGCATAGTTTATCTTAAGAGTATGTTTTTTTTGCACTTGGATGAATAGGTTTCCTTTCTAGGGTCACTTATTATGTTATGTAGTAATTTTGAATTTATATGGCATTATTTGAAACACTTCGTACAAAAGACCGGTGATTTTTGGTAGTTTTTGGTTTATTTTCAAACTTTTTAATACAGTTAAAGAACTAGTATTAACTTAGAATGCTTTAAGAAATTTTGTCACATTTTCGAAGTTTTGAAACTTTTGTTCAGTTTCAAAAATTAAGTATTTTATTAAAATCGGATACTATGTAAAGGAAAAAATTATAGATAAACTAGTAATTGTGTTTCGTTTAGCTAAAAAAAAATCGATAAGGTCAAATTTTATTTTGAAGAGTTTTGAGATTATTCAAGTTGTAAATACTCAAGAAAAATTCTTTCATTAAGCATAAGCTAATTTTTATATCTTCAGAATTTCGAAAATTGCGTTAAGTTTCCAAATGTTACATTTTATGAAAGATTATTACAATACGCTACAAAATAGAAATACTGGCACATTTTTATAAGCTAATATATATTTTAATAGTTTCGTAAATTTTTAAAATTTTAAATTTAATTAAACATTTTTACTGAGAGTGACTATTACCTCAATTTTGTAAATTTAGCTTTGTTTCAAAAGTTTCATTAAGTTTTTAATATTGATATCTTATAAAATGCTAAAGAAGTATATCGTGATTGTATATAACGTCAACAAAATTGAGCCTTTGGGTCTGTCAGATGAATCTGACCCAAGATGTAGTTTCGTAAAGTTTTTTTGTAACGAGATTTTGGGCAAAATTTGGCACTTCAAAAGCTCTGAGGGTCATATAACTCTTTCGTTCCGTAAATAATCATTAGCTATTCTTTTTGAAAAAAATTTCGATTTACTAAACTTATATGATAATATTTAAAATTAAAAACAATTTCTAGGAAGAACTTCGTTAGTTTTAAAAGTTTTTCAACTTTATATAATTTATAGTTTATGAAATATGAATTGAATATTTCCAAAAATACATGTATTAATATATATAAGCGAACGTAAAGTGAGCTTTAAAGGCTGTCAATCACTCCCAACAAAAGTAGTAGTTTTGCTAAGTTTTTTTTTTTTTGAGATTTTTAGTTAATGCTTGCCATTTCAAAAAATCTGGTAGTTCTAGCACTAGTTATTTAAGAATAAATTAGCATAAATAACACACTGTAGCTTCTAAGAATGTATAAATTAGTTCGCTCTGCCATTTCGCCATGAAGAAAGTTAGAAAAGATTCGTTTAGCGACTCATTAAACATTGCCGAATATATTTAAAAATGAAGAAATACCATCCTGTTTATGTTTACTTGTATTTAAAAGTTTCGTAAAGTTTTAAAAAACTATAAAAGCTTTACGTTAAACAATATTAACGAATAAGCCACCTTTTTAGGTTCGTTACGCTAGAAACATTGTAGCAATTTGCACCATGAAGGGTTATGTATGTTACGTTTTAAAGTAAAATAAATCTACACAATAAAGATACTACTGTATTGTGGTCTCAGCCGATTATTAGAGTTTCGTTATGTTCATGATATTGAAATTCCATTCAGGATTCACTGAATAAGGTTAAGCCAAGCAATCAGCCGACATAATTTTTTTTTTTAATTTTTGACACCACTTGGCATTGAGGATGTCTACTTGTTCTCTTTTTACTTTCATTCTTTGTTTACGTGTTCTCCTATATGATGACATTTTCAATCGCCATATTTGACATCCATAATGATGTTCATGGGGCGTATCCACTTTATGTTTTCGCAGGTGACCTAACCTTCTATTGGCGAATCCTGAATTTCATTAAAGTTTGATAAAATATTCCTAAAAAACTATGTGAAAAATAGCTTGACTTGTGTTAGTTATGTCTGGGAAAGTTTTCCAGATGAGCTTTCAGAAATAATTATTTCGCTAAGTTTTATTTTAAATAATATTGGTCAATATTTGCCATCATCGCGAGTACACAGAATAATTCCGAACCTCCCATATAGATACAATTTATAACTGCAGGTTGCAAGAAGTCAACGAATAGCTTAACATTCAGGTTCGTTAAGTAAAAAATGTATCGTTAGTAACAAAACTACAGAGAAGAAAAATTATTATAAATAAGAATTGAGAGATTTGTTATGCTTTTGCTTTTGTTCAACTTCATGCGAAACCAGCGATTAAATTTGTTGTCTGACTATGTCAAAACTATGCAGATGGAATACTTTTATGAACTCCTATCGTGTCTTCATAGTTTCCGCCAAAACAATTTTTCTTTAAATCCTTTAATTTTTCTTTCTATATACTTGAATATTTAATATTATCTTACCTTCTTTTCGGGTTTTGGTTTTGGCACATCCTTTTTCTTCTTGCGTGGCGGTATTCGTCCATTAAACTCCTGCAATCGTTCACGACCCGCAGTAAAATTGTCATAGCGATCATCAAATTCATCCCAACTTGTCTCATGTTCACTCTGATATTCACGTTCATCTTCACCAGTTGAGGTCAAGCGTGATCTGCATGATCATAGAGAGGATGTGTGGGAAAAGAAAATAAAATAAAAAAATAATAATTAATTAAACATATATAGATGACGACATGTGATTAATAATGTTAAATGGTCTCGGCGTATTGGACAACTCAAATTGATCGTTGATGAAGAAAAGGCAACTAACAAAACCACTGACAGAGGCACAAAAGCTTATCTTGAATTCTAGACCAAATGCCATAAAGCATGTCTCAATACTTAGTCCTATGGTGGGCCGAGCGTTTGCTGCATTGGTGGTGATAATTAAATGTCTGTTTTGTAATTTCATGGGAGAATTAATATTTGAAGCATTAAACTCTTCGCTAATAAGAGAACGCCATTGGACTTTGTTTGAATTGTAGTAGCCTACAACCAGCCGTAAATGTCTGCTTGAGTAGCCTATTTAAGTAATAATGGCGCAGACAAGGCCGTCACCTATGTCTGCCATCGCTTTGAATGATGGGAAAAAATGCAAAAATGTAGACAGAATTTTGGATTAGTTTAAGATATGTAAGGCTTACCTTCTGGCTGTGTCTGATAGACTTCGATGTAAATTTCTGTGAACAGCACCTCCGGATGGTCCCACCGCACCCGCAGCAGTTGATGTGTTGGTATTGGCTGTGGTGGGTGTAGGTGGCGGGGTGTATTGGTAATAACCCGGTACACTGTGATTGTAAGTAAAATGTGGGTAATGAGGATAATGCTGCTGATGTGGCTGGAGATAATGATGACTACTTTGGGAAACTGGCGGAGCTGATTGTGGCGCTTGAGACGTTTGAGCCGCCGCACTGGAACAGGTTGGTGCTGATTGATGAAAGAAATTCACCTCATCACCTGCGGCAAAACTAACGCTGGTGCGTGGTGTTCTGGGAGTGCTGCGGCTGCGTGGAAAGAACACTTCACCGCCCATATAAGCAGGACTGTAGACGGAGCATGAGGGGCTGGGTGGTGTGGGATACTGAAAAACGGGGGCACCAGCTGGAAGAAAATGAAAAAAAAGGAAAATATGTAATTGAAAAATGACGAATAGAAAGAAATGTTGTTCACTTTTATTTGCAAAAAAAAGAATCCATTCATAAAGGTGTTATGCCTTAAGTCGTTAAAATTTAGAAAAACATCAATTATATGCTTAAGCATTTTATGTTTGAAGGTAATCATGAACTCTGAAGTCAGATATCTAGGGTTTCACTGACCGTCGAATAAGCAACTAATCCCATCTGTGTCGATATAATAATAACTTTAATGGGAGCTCTATCCAAACCTGAAGCGATTTTGATGCAATTGAACAGAGGCTTTCAGGTGATGAGTACAATATTACACACCAAATTTCGTGCAAATCGGCTAAACATTGTAGTAACTACACCCTTGCACAGGTTCAGCGTCTTTGGGGCGGAGATCCTCGCGATCCTGAAGTCATTGAAGACAATGTTGATGCGTGAGCGACGACCAGATCAAACTGTCACGATATACGTGGACAGTCAGGCGGCGCTGAAGGCTCTGGCGTCGGGTCGCATGAGCTCAAAACAAGGTAGAAGATCTAAAGAGCTGTCAGGCTTTGCTGGTTCCCAGGTCATTAATGTGTGGCGGGGAACGAAGCAGCCGACAGCTGGCCAGGAATGGATCGCTGATTGCCGCATATAGTGAGATCTCCACTGTGCAAGATTCTTGGTGGGCTGGAGGCCTTCCAGGATGACTGCGCGAATATCTGTTTTCGTAGGGACCATCCGAATCATCTTGTGAACCTAGAGCGTGAGGTACAGCGCCGCAAGAGGGAACCTCTAGATAAAGCGGGTCTAGACAACATTAATGCAGATGACATCGGGTCAATGTAGTCCTTGAGGAACGACCGCCACATATGGCACTTGCAGACCCCCCGGCAAACCAGAGTAATTCTGGCTCAATTATGATCCGCCAGGTGCAGGCGCTTAAACTCTTATAGAGAAAGGATTGATGTCAACGTGCAGGATGTGTGTGTGTCACAGTTATGACCTGGGATCACACGTCACCTGTTTAAATGCCCAGCCAGACCCATTCGTCTCAGATCCAGATCCCTCTGGACGTATCCCACTTTAGTCGCAGAGTTTCTGGATCTGGATATTCAACAAAATCAGGCAGACGAAAGCAAGAACAGAACACTCTCCTAAAATAACAATAACAATTAAAAAGGCGTTAAGTTCGATTGGGCTGAACTTTGGCTCACCCTTCCATGTTCCGATTTGGACCAAACACTAATAAGTATAAGTCATTGTTCACTTGTGCATAACAAAATATTGATCTTTTCAGCAGCTATATCTAAGAATAAACCGATCTGAACCATATACCACACGGATGTCGAAAAGCCTAACATAAGTCAATGTTTCGATCTAAGCCAAATTGAATAAGAATATCGAAGGACCCAACACAACTCACTGTCCCTCATCTCGGCGCCATTAGACGATAAATGCACCTTTTATGGGCTCAAAACCTTATATCGAGAGATCGGACCGATCTGATCCAAATTGAAGAATATCGAAGGGCCTAACACAACTCACTGTCACAAATTTCGGCGACATCGGACATTAAATGCGCCTTTTATAGACCCAAAACCTTAAATCGAAATATCGATCAAAATGCAGAAAGATTTTGAGTGGCTTAATACAACTCACTGTCCCAAATTTCAGCAAAATCGGAGAACAAATGTGGCTTTTTTGGGCCTAAGGCCCTAAATCGGCGTATCGGTCTATATGACAGCTATATCCAAATCTGGACTGATCTGGACCAAATTGAAGAAGGAAGTCGAAGGGCACAACACAATTCACTGTCCCAAATTTCAGCAAAATCGTTTAATAAATGTGGCTTTTATGTGCCTAGGACCCTAAATCGGCGGATCGGTCTACATGAGGGCTATATCAAAATATAGTCCGATACAGCCCATCTTCGAACTTAACCTGCCTATGGACAAAAAAAATCTGTGTTTTCAGAAGTTTCAGCTCAAAATCTCTATTTTTAGCGTGATTTCAACATACAGACGGACATGGCTAGATCGTCTTAGATTTTTACGCTGATCAAGAATATATATACTTTATAGGGTCGGAAATGGATATTTCGATATGTTGGAAACGGAATGACAAAATGAATATACCCCATCCTTCAGTGGTGGGTATAAAAATAGATGCGGGAATAAGGCGTGGGCTGGTGCTGTAGGTGGCCGAATATTTTACGAAAAAGGACGTCCTATATTCTTCTTGTCATTCTGGAGTTTTGTAGAGGCCTGAATCGGAATCGGAAATGGATATTTCGATATGTTGGAAACGGAATGACAAAATGAATATACCCCATCCTTCAGTGGTGGGTATAAAAATAGATGCGGGAATAAGGCGTGGGCTGGTGCTGTAGGGTGGCCGAATATTTTACGAAAAAGGACGTCCTATATTCATCTTGTCATTCTGGAGTTTTGTAGAGGCCTGAATTGGCTGATTAGATTATCTCTCGAAGGTGGGTTCTTTCTTCTTGTCTTATGCTTTAATTCTTTTTTTTGCCCTTATCTTGTTTGTTCGTATGCTTATCTGTTTGTGTGTATGCTTATCTGTTTTTTCCCCTCCTTCTGCTCTTCTTCTAGGGGGAATAAAAGGACCAAAGGTCTTCGAGCGTAGCTCTCCAACCTAACGTTATAAGTGTAAAACGAATGATTTATATATATGGGAGCTATACGAAATTCTGAGCCATTTTGTCACAGCCACAGTAGTAGTGCAGCATTCACATTGTGCTTTTATAATAAATTCCATATATCTATCTATATATCTCTTTTATATACACACTTTATGCAAGGAACTAAAACTAGATTCCTTAAAAACCACTACATCCAACCTAGGACGTCATTTCGGCACTGGTTACCATTAACCGACCGACATACTCCCCCTTATTACGTTTGGCGATGGCGTAGACGAATTTCCAAGTTTTGACAAAATGGTATAATGGTTGTGGAAGACGAAAATTCGCTTTTGGTACCACGTCGAAGTCGAATTCGATTGTCAAATTTGGCATTTGGCTGTTTAAGTAGATTACACAGTAACAAAAAAATGTGAGTGTGATGACTCAGACATGGTCCAATTAGTTGGATTGGGAATGTACTTGAGCTTTTGGATTTCCAAATAGATTCCACACTAATAACAACAAAACGTTGGAATACTGAATTCAAAAATGGTCGTAGAGACACTGACACTGTCATGCAATCATTCGCACCCTGATTATTCTTCAGTGTTTAGATCAGCGTTATCCAAAACGAAAATAAGACTGTATGTGTGAATACTCTCTTTAAGTATTTTTATTCTCTCATAATGCAGAAAATAATTTTTATGGACTGAATATTAGTGTTTTGCAAAAGTAAACATTCAACAAGAAGTTTTAATTACTTGTTTATATCCTCCAAGGGTTTAATAAAAAAAATCATTGTTTTAAAAAAAAAGAAACCCGATGCGAATTCCCCGGGGCATGTTCACCCGTTGCTGTCTCAACATCGACTGAAACAAAGAGCTTAAGAATATGTGTGACTTGCCATCAACTTTACCGTAAAGGGCTGGGCATCATTGGTTTAGATATGCAAAAAAAACTTGGATGCTGACTTCGCACAGACACTTACGTTGTCAAAGCGATAGCTCAGTTAGTCGGATCCTATTGTGCACAGAAACGACAAAACCTTGGTGGAATGATGTACGGTGACCTCAAACGTGGTTGTAAAGACACTGAGGATACAAAAGCAATGCATGTTCCATCCGTCTGATCCTTATTGTTCTTAAGCGGTTGGGTTTTCAAAGAGATTCTGGAGAAGCAACAAAACGTTGGTGTACTGACTACAAACTAAGTAGTAGAGACACTGACGATGCAATACCAGTAGCTGTTCAGTCTATCGAATACTGATTGCTTTTAAGCGGTTACCTTCCCAAAGAAATTCCACGGAAACAAGGAAACGTATGTAAGCTGAAATCCAAAGGTAGTGGAGACATTGAAGTGCATGTTCGTAAAACATGCAGTGTAATGTGTCAATTTCTGTCGCTTGGTTTGGGAAGCCTTTGATTGTAGTCGTTAACACTTCCAGCAACTACTAGATATTCCTAGGTAAGAAATATCGTTTATGTAAACCATTTTGTGAAACCGAGGCCCTTTTAAAAGCAAAAGATAAATTATTTATTATTTCTGAGACCTATGCAGTTGACAATCACTTCTATACGCTACAAATGCATATGCATTTTATTTCCATGGCGTTATATCAATATGGAAACGAAGGACTAACCAGCGTTGAAGGAATGGAATAGAAGAGTTTTTTGGACAGGAACGTTAATAAGCAGGATGAGCGAAGCAAATATTTCGACTGATAGATTGACAAGAAGTGCTCAACAATGGAATATAAAGACGCATAAAAACGTGGATGGAAGAACTCAAATTACGAAGTTATTCGGAAAGAAATTGATCGAGCTCAAACAAGCGAAACCCGTTATTACAAATTTCTAAATTACAATGTAGGTGTAGATTACATGAAAGATTTCTATAACTCGGAGAACCAGAGCCGATAAACTACCATTTAATGCCAACTTTTTTAACCGAGCGGTTAGTGCGCAGTGTACCTTATGTAACACAGAGCAAAATGAAACTATTCAACATGTCATTGCAATATGCCCAATTATGAGAGAACTAAGGTTTAGATATTTAGGAAAAAGTCAATTAGAAGATGGAACTAATTAGCTTATCCAATGGTGAAGTAGATAATAACAGGAACAAAAATTTATAATTATGTTCGTACTTATAAATCATTACATAACATTTTATATTAATTTCATATATATTAAGAAGTTGCACTATATTTCTTTAATGTAAAAAACTAAGCAGAAGAATCTCAATTGATAATTGGTTGTAACAGACAACTTTTAGTTATTCTCACATTGTCAATAATATTGTCAATATTCTTATAATCAGTTTAAAATTTCAATTTAATTTATTGCAAATACTATCAATGTTCATAATATTATTTTGAATATTTGTTAAAGAAAATTATAAAAAAAAAATAAATTACTGCTACCATTTATTATTTCTGTATGGAAATGTTTTAGTAAAACATGCAAACCTCGTTTTGCTTTAAAAAAAAATAATCCTTTAACTTTTGCTCAAAACTTGTAATACTTTTATAGCTTAAAGTAGCTAAATGAAATCAATAAGGAGTCCCTTTTTTATACAATTTAAACAATCGATCATTTTGTCGCAAACAATTCCTGTTACCACAGCACAAAAAAATTTCAATACCATCAAACACACTTTTATTAAATAAACTCCACTTCCATAAATCTTCCATAGCAAATGCAACGACAATAATAATACTTTCCACCATAAAACCATTTAAAAAATGGCAAAATAATCAATTGTGAAATGTTGACATATACTTTACATATTTAATAAAGCAATTATAGAGACGTTTTCTTTACATACAATATATGGCATATACTCTTGCTATCCCTTTAATAAAATGCATATTATTATGGCGCCTGTCAGAACGCCTACGATGAAATCAACTCAATTAGTGGAATGACAGTAACAAAAGCAGCAGCAACAACTAAGGGGGGAACATTATAAATTGAGATTTTTTAAATTTTAAAATTATATTGGCATATTCTATTTACACATATTTTTTTCAAATCTGAGTTTTTTGAGATTAATATACCCCATCAAAGGATGGGGGTATATTAATTCTGTCCTTACGTTAGCAACACATCGAACTATTCATTTTCGACCCTATAATGTTTATCTATTCGTGATCGTCGTAAAAACCTAAGACGATCTAATTATGTCAATCCGTCTGTCTTTCTATTGAGGTCTTGCTACAATCTTAAAAATAGAGATATTGAGCTGAAACTATGCACAGATTCTTTTTTTTTTGTCCATAGGCAGGTTAAGTTTGAAGATGGGCAATATCGGACTTTATCTTTATATAGCTCCCGTATAGATCGATCTCTCGATTCAGAGTCTTAGACTCATAAAGGCTGTATTTATTATCCGAATCGACCTGCGAATTAAGGTCCTAAGCCATATTTATTTCTCAATTTCACTGAAATTTGTGTACAGATCCGCGACATCCATGCCAAATATGGTTGAAATCGTTCTATATCTTAAAATGCACCCCATAAAGACCGATCTCCCAATTAAAGGTTTCAGATCAATCAAAGCTGCATTTATTGCTCTACTTCGCTGCAACATAACACAGTAAGCTGTGTTCAGCCCTTCAACGTCCGTGTCGAGTATGGTTTAGATCGGACCATTTTTGGGTATAGCCCCCATATAGACCGATCACCAATTTTGCTGAAACTAAGAAGAGTGAGCTATGTTAGACCCCTACACATCTTCCTCGAAAACTACGAAGAACAGATTATATTTGGATATAGCTGCTATATATATCGATCACCCGATTTACGGTCTTGAATCCATGTGGGACTATTTTGAATTGTGAGTGTGGAGAGTTTGGTCCATCGGAACATATTTCGATATTAACGAAATGTTGTTTACATTTAACCCAAGGTGGTGGGTATCCAAAATTCGGCCCGGTCAAATTTAATGCCTTTTACTTGTTTTTCAGCAATTGATTGATTCTTTAAGATTACTGACCACCTAGAGCTATGGGCTTTGTCTGAGAATTGTGTTAGTAGTAACAACTGTTCGTTGTCGTCATATGTTTTAGGGCGGCATTTCTCTACTCACAGACCCATTGACCCTGAAACTACACCTGATTGTTGTTGATTATATTACTCTTTATTACATTTGGTGGCAAATAAATTGCAGTCACTGTAACAACAACTGGTTGCTGATTTGCCGGCTGGTGTTTCTTTTTCTGCACATCACTTGTGCCCGTATCTGTAACTGCCACAGTGCGATTCTCATACCAACTGTAATGCCATAAAAATGTTTTTTTGTTAAACAGAAAAAAAGTGTAGAATGAACATAACAGTGGCAACAAAGGGGCAAGGCAGAAAGACAGACAGAGCAAAGGACAGACAGAAAATTTGCATAAAATTGCAGACAATTGTAGATTAACGATATTTTATTTAATTTAATAAAAAGATTTAAAACGACTTAAAAGGCAGGCAGGCAACAAATGAGGATCATCCATCCGTTGGATGGATGCATGTCTCAGTTTGTTATCATTAACACACATTTGTATATTATTTCCCAATGTCTGGCCAGATCAATCTTTAAAGTAATAGCTTTGATTGGTCATGTTTAAACTCATAGTTATAACATTTCATATAAATTAATGTCTAGACTTTGACTGGCACTCAAGATGGTGATAACAAAAAGACATAACACAATAAAGCTTCTAGTTTTTGTTTAACCATTAATATATAATATATATACATATATATATATATATATTTAAATTTGTCTTCTCTTCTTGACTGCTACTGGTACTTGTGCTGTTAGGACTACAATAAATATTATGCAAAATTGTTTATGACAAAGCCTGCATGTTTTTTATGGCATATTCCTAAAATGGCATTTTGTTATATCACTCCAAATGCATTCAAAAAAGGTAAAAGAGCATTTTACGATGTCATGGGCAGACAGATACCATACCATAGCTTGTGAAAGGCCATTAAACTACCAGTGACAGTCAAATACAAGTCGTTAAAAATCATTTTAAAATCGTAAAAGGAATAATTTTATGGAGGAAAACAGATATATTCGAAAATAAAATAAATTACCAAAACAAAGGTCTACCAACAAACAACAATTTTAAGTCGTTATTAAAAATTTTCAAAAAATTTAAATAAAAACCGCTGCATTTTGTTAGGTATACTTAACAAAAAAGAAATAGGTAAGTAAATTTTAAATTAGATTGTTTACCGAACCATAGATTTCCAAAAAACAAGTTATAATTTATTATAATAATTTAACCTTCCACCAAAAATTGTTTAGAGTCGTTATGCAAGTTTTCATTCCATTAAAGAGCCACTGCGAAGTTTAAGGCATAAATGCTAAGAAAAATAAATAAAATAAAATCAAATTGAATTGAATCGTTTGCCAAAACAATTTAAAATTTTATTTACGAATGCATCTCTATTTAATTCTTAGATATTCTTAGATATATATATATATATAGGTATTATATTGCGAGATATTATCTTATAACAAATGAGATGAATTATTTTACTTTGAGTTTTACTATCATTTAAAGGGAAAACCTAATTACCAATACAAAGATTTCCCAATAAATAAATAAAAGCTTACCCCAACTACTATTTAGTGCTCGTCTTATTTATTTAACGCAGTTCTTAGTCTTACGTGTTTAAAGAACTTTAACAGTGCTAATATTTTCTCTCAAGATTTTCGCTTACTAAGAAAAACATATGATATCACAATCTTGTAACTGCAATCAACAGATTGCTGTGTTTCAGTTTTGTATTAACTTCTAAAAGACATTTATTGTATCTTTAATTGATGATTACAGATTCAGTAATACAGCAATAGAAACAACCACTTCAGATGCATAGAGAGTAAAGTGATTGATTATTGTCAGCTGCAAGCTATGCACAAGGGGCATTATACGTACGACATATTGATTTTACATCATTCATTGGACAATTGGCCAGCCATTGTGTCTAAATCAATCTATTGTTTGAATTTCAAATTTTGCCAATGTTTGTAATCTTTTTTTCTATATTCATCATATTTAAAGTTTTTTTTTTGTTTTTGTTTGATTTTTCTCAAAAAGAAGGCCATCATACCATCTATCAGTCTTAAAGCTTTTGAACATCTATGCACGTGCATCATGTTTTTGTTGTTAATTGTTAGCCATGTAGCATGTTGTGGTTGTTGTTGTTTTTATATTCTCACTTTTGCAAATTGTCATAAATTTTAGCACCATAAATTTGTAATTAAATTATCATTAACGATTATCTTCGTATCATTTGAAAACTTTGTCGTTTGTATTATATCTGTTTTCGCAGCATTTAGCAAAATGTTTAGAATTTACAAAAGTCGTACACCAGAGCTAAGGAATAATTAAAAACGATCTAATGCATTATTATAATTGTTATTTATTAATAATAAAGTGTTTTTATATTGCATAGATCAAGCAATTTTGAAAATAGTTGCAAAATGTTACATAAAAAAAATGTGGGCACACCACGCGGTTCAAGTAAGGGGGGGTATGAGAATTTTGGGGGAAAATGTATTAAACAAGAGTAATTTGAAAAAAGTTAGAAAAAATCAAAAGTCTAAAAAAGTAGTTACAATAATGTACGTTGCCTACACTCAAGAGAGTACAATTACAATTAAAAAAAAAAAAACATTATAAAAACAATTTTAAAAATCTTTTTTTAAATGATTGTATGCTTTTAAAATATGATTAAAAGCAAGCATTTTTAAAACAAAAATAAAATTTTGCATGCTGCTGGGTCCTGGAATTTTGGAAGAAAGTGAAAGAAGGATAAATTTATTTAGAAAGTCTAATTTTAATAAAAAAAATTGTTAAAGAATAAAGAACATTTTAAGAAAGAGTTAAAGCGAAAATACGGTGTTTTGTATGCTTTAGATTTGTGAATAAAGTAATACGTGAAAATACATTGATATGATCGTAGTGTTTTTTAAGAAAAAAAAAAGGCGGAAAGCGTTATAAAAAAATAAATAATAAAAAATAGTATCGCCTACTTTATGGGGGGCAAAATATAAAAAAAAGAATTAGTTTTTTCATGATTTTATGGAAAAAGTATTATATTAAAAGTCTCATTTGAAAAGAAAAGGCAAAAATTAAATGTGTTGCATACTTTAAGGAGGGTTTACTATACAGGAAATTTTTTAATTGAAAAAAATATAAATGCAATGTGAAACTCATGGAAAAAAATAAAACCAAAAACACTATACGTTCTAAGTTTTATTTCAAAACAGGAGAAAATATTAAACGCGTTTGGAAAAATTAAGTCAAAACAAAAGTTATTAATTTTGAGAGGTAAATCCAAATTAAACAAAGCAAGTTAAAACGTGTTAAGTTCCGAACTGAATACCCATCACCATGCATATTTTAGTCATCCTAGTTTATTATAACTGCACAACCATATCCTTCGTTATATCCAAATATAGACTAGTGTAGATCATATTTGGTTCAGGTCACAAGAACTCTTATTCAAATCACAGTTTCAGCGTAATCGGATAATAAATCCGCTTTGCATGGGATTATGATCCTAAATCGGAAGATCGGTTTACGCAAATTGCAAATTTGCCCATAAACATTCCATTAAGGAACAGGGGAAAATTTCCCATATATCAATGAGTGCTGTTCGATTGAAGTTTAAGCTCAGCGAAATCTAAATATAAATGCGGCTTTTATGGGTTTTAGACACTAAATCAGTAGATCGGTCTATATGACAGCTATATCCAAATATGGTTCGATTTGGCGTATTCAAGAACTTAACATGCATGATAATACGGATGTCATCCAAATTTCAGCTCAATATTGCAATATTTAAAGGCTACAGCATGATTATAACTGATCATTTTTCCCCATTATTATTTTCTTTGTTCTTGCGCCTTGGTATATACAGGTATTTTTGATTATTTTGGATTTGTCCATTGTTTCTCTACATCCTTTTTATACGCACCAAAAAAGGATAGGGTATATTCATTTTATCATTCCGTTTGCAACACATCGAAATATCCATTTCCGACCCTATAAAGTATATATATTCTGGATCAGCGTAAAAATCTAAGGCGAGCTAGACATGTCCGTCCGTCTATCTGTTGAAATCACGCTACAGTCTTCAACAATGGAGATATTTAGCTGAAGCTTTGCACAGATTCTTTTTTTATCCGTAAGCAGGTTAAGTTCGAAGATGGGCTATATCGGACTTCATCTTGATATAGCCCCCATATAGACCGATCGGCCGATTTAGGGTCTAAGGCCAATAAAAGCCACATTTATTATCCGATTTTGCTGAAATTTGAGACAGAAAGTTGTGATAGGCCCTTTGATATCTTTCGTCAATTTGGTTCAGACAGGTCCAGATTTGGATATAGCTGGCATATAGACCGATCGTCCGATTTAGGGAGTTAGGGCCATAAAAGCCACATTTATTATCTGATTTTGCTGAAATTTGAGACAGCGAGTTAGTTGTGTTAGGCCCCTCGACATCCCTCTTTAATTTGGCCCAGATCGGTGTATATTTGGATATAGCTGCCATATAGACCGATCCGTCGATTTAGGGTCTTAGGCCCATAAAAGTCACATTTACTATCCAATTTTGCTGAAATTTGGGATAGTGAGTTGTGTTAGGCCCTTCGATATCCTTCGTCAATTGGACTCAGATCGGTCTAGATTTGGATATAGCTGCCATATAGACCGATCCTCCAATTTGGGGTCTTAGGCCCAAAAAAGACGCATTTATTGTCCGATGTCGCCGAAATTTAGGACGTTGAGTTATGTTAAACCCCTTGACATTCTTCTGCATTATTGGCACAAATCGGTCCACATTTGGATATAGGTGCCATGTAGACCGATATCTCGATTTAAAGTTTTGGCCCCATTAAATGCGCATTTATAATTCGATGTCACTTAAATTTGACAAAGTGACCTATGTTAGGCTCTTCGACATCCGTGTCGTATATAGTTCAGATCTGTTTATTTTTAGATATAACTACTAAAAAGACCAATATTTTGTTGTACAGAATTGAACAATGACTCGTACTTATTAGTATTTGGTCCAAATCGGAACATATTTCGATATAACTGCTATGGGACATAAGGTATGCAATTTTCACAGGATTTTTATGAAATGTGGTTTACATATACACCCGAGGTGGTGGGTATCCAAAGTTCGGCCCGGCCGAACTTAACGCCTTTTTACTTGTTATTGTTGCTAAACCAGCTTAAACTACCCCCCCACCCCCTCCAAATTTTTTTTAACTTCTCCTAGTATAAAAAAAATATCCAGTTTTCAACTATCATCAACCCTAATGATTCTCCATTTAGAGCTGTTTTTTTCTCTATACATTTATTTGCTCCATTGTCTAGGCCACCCTATTGCATCTTTCAAGACCAGTTTCATTGAAACTAATGACTCGTTTTGTTGTTAACCGTATTCGTTACATAGACAAAACATTTGAATAAATCCTAAACATTGCCATGCACTGCAGAATTGCATCTTAACGATGTTGTTGGCTTTTCAAGGTTACATTTGTTTTGAAGTGAAGCGCGCGCTTTTTGCTTCATTTAAGCACAACGTGTGATGGACCGATCGGCCGGCCACAATATATATATATATGTAGGAGAGTAAATGATTATTTCGCTGAAATTTTTTGTTCTATAATAGCTAAAGCACGTGAATTATTGTTTATAGAAAAAATATAAAGACAAACATGCAGCTGGCTGACAACGTTGTCGTCCTCATCAGCATCACCAACAGCAGCTACGAGTACCATCATACTTTGCTGCAAAGAAACCTAGTACAACTCTGAAAAGATGGAATCAAACGAGTTTCAAATGCAATTCCACTAATGTTGTTGCCTAATGGTATGGCTCTTAAGAAACAATTGTCTTTACTTTTTGTATAAGCTCGCAGACTGAGTAGTAGACTGTTGTTAGCATTTGTTGTTAAACCACTCCTTTTCTTAAATCGTGTTTAATGCTTCAGCCATCGTAGCTACCACAGCAGAAAAGCAAATAAATTATATCATAGAGCTTATAAATCTGTGCACGTATGTCCACGTTGCCTGCTGGCTGCACTTTAAGCTTAAGTGGCTGGCTAATGTTGTTGTGCGCCCCTTTGGTTATAAGTTTTACTAAATAGCTTTAAAATGCTGTAAAATCTTCGCTGTAGAATAACAGCAACAACAGTATTTAGTTCTGTAGCAGCAGCTATAGCCTTTTGTTTCAAATTAATTTTTTTTTTCGTTGTGCTACTCTCCCCCTCTCTAGAATCATTAGCAAAATGTTTCGTTAAGTTGCAAATATGTTGCAGCTTGTCTTTGCTTGCTGGCTTGTTGTTGTCGTCATGTGTTGCCTTGCTATTTACAGCACCACCGCTGGAGATCAAGGATTGGAGGTCAAAGTAAAATAATTAACGTTTATTGCTGTTTATTCATTTGTTAGTGTATGAAAAACTAATAATAATAATGGCAACAACTAAAAGACTATATCAGCATATACAGCAGCAGTTTTAGGCTTTAAGGGTTAGTTTTAGGGAACTTGTATACGAAACAATTAACATGATTAACTTTTAAGCAATGATTAGTATATTAATTCGCAAAATATTTTTACAAATCGTAGTGGACAAGAGAGGACAAAGTAAGAATATTTTACAGCGATATTGCGCTGTATTCATTATAATACAATAAAATATGTTGCATAATCTTAGGAGTGTAACAAAATATATAGCAAATATATTTTGAGCAAAAAAATGTTTAAACATCACGGATGAAAAGAATCGCGGTTTTATAATAAAAAGTATAAAAACAAACTAAAATTAATGGCATTTCGACGTTGCTATAATCACAACACCTTTGGCATACTATTTGGACGGTAACGTACACAAAAATTATATTTTGAACAAATATATTTGTTTTATTTTTATTCAAGCTAAGACACATTTTCAAATATGTTGCATACTTTGCGGAGGGGACACATATCCATTAAAAAATTTTATCAAAAATCATAATTGCGATATTCTAATACCCTCAACCATAGGATGGGGGCCAGGATTCACTAATAGAAGGTTAGGTCACATGCAAAACACAAAGTGGATAGGCCCCATAAACATCATTAAGGATGTCAAATCTGACGATTGAAAATGTCATCATATAGGAGAAAACGTAAACAAAGAATGAATGTAAAAAGAGAACAAGTTGACATCCTCAATGCCAAGTACTGCCAAATATTAAAAAAAAAGTATATCGGCTGATCGCTTGGCTTAACCTTATTCAGTGAATCCTGGATGGGGGCATACTAATATCGTCATTCCGTGTGTAACACCTCGAAATATGCATATGAGGTCTTACCCCATAAAGTATATATATATTTTTGATCGTCATGACATTTTAAGTCGATCTAGCCATGTCCTTCCGTCTGTCGAAAGCACTCTAACTTTCGAAGGAGTAAAGTTAGACGCTAGAAGTTTTGCATAAATATTATTGGTGTGGGTCGGTTGGGATTGTTAATGAGCCAAATCGGTCCATATTTTGCTATAGCTGCCTACAAACCGATCTTTGCTCTAACTTCTTGAGCATTTTGAATAAAATTTTGCAGGTGGTGTTTTGGTATCAATTTGAACACCTGTGCTTAGTATGGTACAAATCGGTTAATAACCTGATATAACTGCCGTATAAACCGATCTTCGGTCTTGACTTCTTGATCTTCTAGAGAGCACAATTCTTATCTGATTTGACTGAAATTTTGCACATTAACCGATCTCCCAATTTGACCCTCTGAGCCACTGGAGGGCGCAATTTTTAATTGATTTGCTTTAAATTTTGGATATGGTATTTTTCTATGACTTCTAACAGCCATGACAATATTGAACTGAACAAATAAAACCTAATTTAAGTTATACTATTTTCTATACATTTTTTAGAATGAGTCGTATTTTAATTTTTTTTGACGAAATGAGAAAATAAAATTTGTATTGCCTACTTTTAGGATTAAACTTTTTAAACTCTGAAAAAATAAGCAATAAGTGAAAAATATCATTGAAACTTAAGTAACAAAAAGCTGGTTGAGATCCTTATCTGGCCACAAGTATTGGAAAAAATATTTTTTTAAATTGTTGTAAATAGCATTAGCTTGATTCCTAGGTCGCGATTTCGTCTGCCACCAAACAGTACTTATCAATAGGGTCTAGTCTAATGGATCAACATTTGCCATTTTCTCATAGCTAAGTTATTAGCGAATCATTGAAACTCATTTTTTGCTATTGAATTAACATTAAGAATAGAATGATTCGACAATTTTTGGCTGAAGACTGTGCCAACATTTGTCTGAGATTTTTTTTCTTTCCCAATATTCTTGTTTTAGCACAATTTTGGAAAATTTTTCACTAATTGCCTACTTTGAGGATGAAAACTTTTGTCTGATAAAATATATTTAAAAAAGAACACATATTCACAAAAAAGCGTTAAAGAAGGCTTATTTGACAGATTTTTATTATATAACTCTTAAATAAACCTACTATAAAACTGTTTTAAGTTTTATGAATACCGGTGTAAATAGTCAGGGCAAAATATTAATATAGGCATTCATATTGCCTATTTTAAGGCATTTCTTTTGTCTTTTGCCTTTTTCAATATATCATTAAACTCTGACTCATGACTGACCAAATGTTCATTGACCTTTTTTCGATTCTCTTAAGAGCTACAATAGTTAAATCAAAAATTTCTTAATCTTATGTCGTAATTGTCTGATAAATTGATTCTGAAACACGTTTGCTCTTTTTTTGTACAAAATTCAAAAACGTCAGCAATACAAAACAAAAACATTCTTAATTGCAAGCACAGCTTTAACTGTGAATGGTCGTTGACCAAAGCTGTTATTTGCTGTTAAAGCTGATAAAAATCGATCAACACTCATGCATTGTAAACATGCGCTGAAAAACGTTTAATAGCACGTTTGTCAAAAATGGTTGCCTGTTTAGGCGACTTGAAAGAAAAAGTAGCCTGCATTTCAAAATATGCCTTAAATGGCCAACATTTCATTGAAACATTTAAGAAGATTTAACCCAAATCTAACAAAGAACAAGCAAATACACTTAAACATCTTGACTTGACCCCAATGATGAGGTTGATGGTGATGAGGTATAAGAAGGCCTTGCAATAACATGTGATACAGAAGATTTTAGTGTAGGCGTTTTGAAAAAATAAAATCCCCCAAACAAGGTTTAGTCTGTTTATAAAATAAGTCACATTTATAAAATCGAGGCTTAGTCTGTTTTAAAAAAATAAACAACATTTATAAATTAAAGCTAACGGTTTTTATTTCGTTCTGTGGCTGAGGACATGTGGCCATTTTTGAATCTCAAAAACAAACAACATTCGTGCTTAATCTTTTTATGTCTCGATGAGGATATACATTTTGGGCATCTCTTTTTTGAAGTTTACATGCGTGAGAGAATTTCATAGGAAAACAATTTCAGCCTCAAACGTGACACTTAATAAAGTATTATTTAAAACTAAAAATTTTTTTACCATAAATGGGGCCATCTTAGAGACTTATTAGAGGATTGTTGTGATTCTAGCGGCTAATTACACAATAACATGTGTTAATTAGCTGTGTTCTAAGTTTAAAATAGCTTTTTGTTGGCTACTTAAACTTACCGGCCTCCCCTTTACTGTTTGTATTGATCTTGGTTACCAACTCATGTCAATTTATTGAAAAGTTTTTTATGTTCCCCGTCATGTCATGTTAGTTTTCAATTTTGGCCAAGACAACAGTCAATCATTCATTAAGATTCAACACTTTTTTATGTGAATTGTTCACCTCAAATTTTTTTAAACAATTCTGACAATAGCTGCGTTAGTTATTTGTCAAATGACCAGGCCTGTGTAGAAATGATTGACACTTTGTCAAGTGCACAACAAAGTCATGAAACTGTAGATGAAAAAAGTATGTTTTCTTTATTTTCAAAAAAAGGTGAAAAAATTGTTGACAAATTCCTTTAAAAGTTATAATGACTCAACGTTTATGGTATTCACGGAACAAATCTTTCACTTTCTTAAAATGGGATGATTTTTGTGAAGGCAAAGATTGCCAGGAAATCAATTCGACTAATGAGACTGAGCATTGCCATAATTTTAAAATGGTCAAGGATTGAAAAAATGTTTAGGAAGTATTAATTTGAGTTATATATAAAAAAACCACAAGGCAAGAACAAGGATCACCACCTCTAAATGAAAATGTGGCTACAACAACAAAGTATGCAACATTTTTAACTTTTTTTAAATATGCTATATATGATTTTTTTTCCTTTATTATTATGTAGTGGGTTTTTTTCCCTACGGTTAGGTTAGATTTAAAAGACGGTTTAGATATTAATCCGCCCCATGCCACAATGTACATACACCTAAGACAGTAATCGGCTTGTTTGTGCGCTCTAAATACTAAAAAAGTAATCTCGAAAAAGAAAATCTAAGTTAGGAATGCCAAGCTACTTACAAACGTCTCATCATCTTTCCCGCATGCCATATACATGCTATTATTTGCCGCACCGATTTTACATAAGTGAGCTCGTGGTACATAAGATTTTCGCTGTCCTACCGACCGTTGCGCTACTTTTCGAAAAATACCATTTACCAGAAGTACAAATACTTCTTTCCTCCTTTTCAATGTCAAATTTGGACTTCCAGTGTATTCTGTGATAGCGTTTGAAGGCAGCATATCAAAGTTTTGTTTTTGTTGTCAATCGAGTAGGGTGTTTATCGGACCTTATTTGAATTGCATCATCAGTGTTCCTGCGATCTTATTTGGAGTAACCCAAGCAACCTTTGATGGTTGTATCCTATTCAACGGGATCCTTGACGATGTAAACCATTTAATCAAAATCACTTCAAAATTGTTATTCTTTCATTAGTAGAAAAACAACAAATTTTAAATCCTTGTTGGCACTATAATTATGGTGGAATCACAGATGTCTTTAAAAAGTAAGCACCAATTCAACTACAAATACACTATTTTAAATAACTTTTAAGCCCTTGTGTTAGTTATCCCAAGAAAAAATCCCCATAACCTAATTTTTGACATGTCAATTCCACTATAATTATTTTAGCACACGTGATGAACTTCCCATTGACATAATTTTCTACAGTCTTAAAAAAAACCATACCAATTACAGCTTCCAATGACATTTAACAAAAATGGTATAGAAATATGTCTACTATCAATTTCATTACCAAGTTCTGATGATAATGCACCACATCTCTGGGTAATGAGAAAAGACCTTGGCATTAAAAATTAAAACGAATAGTGGAAATTGTACGCATTTGTTTGCTTATCAGTACTTTTGCTTAGCATTGTTGCAGGCCAGAAAATAGTTTTCAATGAATGGAAAACTCAAAAAATGATTAAGAATTTTTATATAGAAAGCTTACAAGTACGCCGATCTATTATACAATGACTGACTGTTACAGAACAAATTATAAACGACAATTAACATTTTGCGATAATTAAGTGTAATACCATCATTCAGACATTCCTCCATCTGTCGAAAGGCGCACTTACAAACACTTGCAATTACCCATAGACTCGTCGTCTAATTTTGTGATTACAGCATATGCCGGCATGGCAATGAACAAAAGTGCAAATATGATGGAATAGCGCACACATGGTAGCTAGTATTGTAGCAGAGCAACAAACAGGTCTTATGACTACTACTTTCTGATACGTCTGTTTTGTGAAATTCTTCTTTGAGAAAAAACACAATAGAAAATAGTTAAGATTGCAACAATGTGTTGTTCAATGGGGCAAGAATAAAAAAAAATTAGTTAAAATTAGCCAAACAATAACTTATTGCCGTTTTCCAAAGGGAGTACTTGCTGATAATCGTCATAGCCCCCATGCAGCTCAAATGCATTCAATGCATTGTTAAACAAAAATGAAATCGTATTGCTTTAGATTCCCTCCATCTGTCTTTCTATATATACATCAAAACTATTGTTTCGCCTTCTTTTTTTTTCATTATCATCATTTAATTTTTTTTTTTTTTTCATTATTATTTTCCTATTTCATGCATCTGGAAATATGACGCACGATTTCCGTTTATCACCTCCTATATGGGTCTTTTTGAAGATTCAAATGTAATTTTATATTTTGCTTGTCTGCCACACAAAACGTGTGATTTTCTTTTGTAATAAACTCTGGGGGGACTTGGTGTTTTGTTAAATTAATTATTTTAATTGCGTTTATTTCTTTTTTAATTTTCTTGAGCTTCTTTGTAAAAATAAAACGCCAGCCAGCTTAGCTTGTTCGCTGTGATGATTAATCTATAATTGTAAAAACGTATTTTCTATTTTTTTCTACATTTGCTTTGTTGTGGTTGTTGTTTTTCGGTAATTCTACAATATATTAATAAGTAGCTTTGGAAATTTATCGCCTTATTACATAGCTTTGTTTAGCTTTTGTTGGCTGGGTGTTTGTTATATTTTATTGATTTATTTTTTTTTTTGATTTTCTATAATGTCTCGCTAATTTGTTAATAAATATATAATAATACATGAAAAAAAATTTAATTATAACAATTAGTAAATTAAGAGATTAAATGTTATTAAGCTCATTATTAATGGAAAGATGCATCCTAGAAGTAGGCAATGTAAGGTAATAATAATGCAATGGAATTCAATGCCTTTTAAAATAGATTGTATTATATTAGAAAAAAGGACTAAGCGTAAACTATTGTAACACCTCGAAATATTCGTATAGGACCCCATAGAGTATATATATCCTAGAGTGTATAATTCTTACTCAATTCGGCTGAAATTACTTCAATGACTTCTACTGTGATCTCCGACGTTCGTGCCAAATATGATCAGTATTGGTTCATAGCCTGAAATAGATCTCGTATAACCCTCTTCTCGATTTGACCTCTTAAGCAACTACCGAAAGCAATTCTTATCTATTCTATTGCCCATCCGACTATTAGATAAATAGCGCAAAAAACTTGAAAAAATTTCAAATTTTCATACAAACATTTCTTTAACGAGCAGGGAGCAAACTCCTCACTTACCGCTTCATATACATAGCATGCATTTCTATGCTCTATAGCAGGATTTCCAATTCAACTGACTACAATTATAAAAGTTTTGATTCAATTAAATCAAAAAATATAATTTACATACATTTGTGATACCAATTTAATTTTTGTTAATTTTTTTTTTTTTTTTAATATTGTTTAAATCATAAAATTAATACTTTTCTCATATATTTTAGTCCATATACAAGTATACTATCCCAAATAAATATGAAATTTAAGTACCCTTTAATTTTTCTATCTAATTAAGCAGAAAGTCAAAACAAAATGCTTATATATACCTTAGAAAATATTTCGCTAAATACAACATTGCAAGCCATTCGGCATTTTTACTCCCCCTACTATTGACAGTTTTATTTTCTTATTGTGGCTAAAGCCTTTATTTTCCCCACAATACCATAATTATAAAGTGTCTGGGGGTAATTTCACGCCTATTTGTTTTGTAGCAAACATTTGTTGTTGCCTACTTTCAGCGTAATACTTGAAAAATGGCTCTTTATTGTATACTTCAAGGACAATAAAAGACAGGACAAGAACAATACCAACTAAACAAACCTTTTTTCACTGCAAACACACAAACATAAGCTTTGTCTAAGGAGATCAAAAGCAATTGTATCTACTTCCTAGATCTTGTCATCAGACCACTTGAAAATTATAATATAGACGGTATAAACTTAAGCACGTTTGGTGGAAGAAAAGCTATATTTTTCTCATTTTTTTTCCTAAGACAACATGACTATATTCATTTAAAAAAAAAAAAAAAAAAAAAAAAAAAAACTTTAAAATAAAAAAACCAACTGAAAAGCCAAGGAAGTGAGTTCATGGTCGAACAAAAAAAAAAATATGAGGCTTGAAGAAAAAAAGCTGTTAATCTTCCTGTAAACACCACAAAATCTACACATAAAGTCTCAATATTGGAAGGGTTTGGGGTGGTTTGTTGATGCTGAATGCCTTTGCAGAGCATAAGTAGGCCCATGAAAAACCTTAGGAAAACTCTTTTTTGTGCATAGATTTTCACAAATCCAAAGCAGCAAAGTAAACAAAGTCAATGGCATTGAATAATATGCCAACAAAACATAAGCAACCCAAACTCCGTAAAGAAAAAAAAAAAACATTAGCGCGCGGAAGCATTCAACACAACTCCAATGGCATTTTCAAAAGGATAATGCAAAACGGAGACTCCAAAACAGGCACGCGATTGTGTGTATGTGTTGGCCCTAAAGACCCAGACGACGAGCCCTCCTTCTATGTGTCTATACCATTCCCAGCCTATATGGGCATTCAGAATACCAAAAAGCAGCTGTTTCTAGGCGGCCATGTTTGCCGCCATTTTTTATTTGCTTTCCTTTCTGCAATTTTTCGACGTTTTGTTGATATCTCCTTCGTTCTGCATATATATAAAGTTTTTCTAAGTAAATAAACATTGAAAGAGGAACCCAAATAATGGGAACGCGCCCTGTTTTAGGCTACATAATTTTTCATAATAACGAAGTTGCTGAGCAAAACAAATCCTAGAATAGGTAGAAGAGAATGTGCATAAACCATGAACCCCCAATAGAGTTGTGCAAAAAACAGCTGATAATGCCAACTAGGCAGAGAAAACCAAAACAAAACAAAATGAGAAAGCTTAAGAGTAATAAAATATAGAAATATTTGAAAAATGTGGCAAGTAACATGCAGCACGGAAGACCCAACAACAGCAGCAAAATCAGCAGTGTTGACAAGTGCAGCTCGCTTGCATGCGCTCGCCACCCAGCAAAGTCAAGAGCATTGCCTTTAGTAAGTCTTGGGTTGAAAAGCATGGGTTTGTCCCAGTGTATGCTTAGGGATTTTTTTGATGTAAAAAATGTAACGCATGACAACAACACAAGGCGTTTAAATTTTAACACTTAATCCCTCAAATGAAGAGATGAGGAAAATAGGCTTTTGTGGAAAACAACGCTGGTAACATGTTTTGGTGTCTCCGGAAAAAGGATGCTGAGTCACGAAAGGATTTTCTTCAGCGGCACCCATGGCGAGAGTAGGATCCCCCAGTCTAGGCCTTGATGTGAGGGTCTAAGGGTGGCAAATATGCGACAAGACGTCTAGAGCGGGATTGCAAAAAAAGAAGTTCCTATCCTAATGAGTGTGAATTTCCTTTACTTACAAAGGGATTCAGGCGGCATACATACTGATGACTGAATAAAGTGAAGTTGTTTGGGTGGAAACCAATGATTTTTTTTGTGCAATTTCAGTTAGGCTAGACCATGGTGTGGTTGGTGTTTGTGTAGTGTGTTAGAATTTCCCTTTGTGTATCTGTGTTTTCATCTTTTGAGGATGTCGTGATATTTTTTTTGCTATATGGCAAGAAATGGTTTATGATGATGCTGCTACTCATGTCGGCAATGCAAATGTTGATGTTTAGGTTATTTTGTCCATTCTGTTTTGCTGCATGACGATGGTGACTCATCATGAGGCAAACAAGTCATTGGGGTACAAAAAGGAAAAAATTATTAAAAATTGAGTTTAAGGTGTGAACAATATTTTACAAAAACAAAACAAAAAAAAAAATGGACAAAATACGGCAAAACTTCAAGTAAACTATTGGACCAAAATTTATTGCGCATTTAGTTGATGGAAGAGTTTTTAAACTTGCAATTAAGTAGAAGAGCAAAGCTTAAAGCTTCAACAAAATGGGGAAATTGATGAAAAATAGATGAAATCAAATGACCAGCCAAACCGGCAAACAAAAAATAGATCGACATATGTTTTGTTAAACGTTAAACCCAGAAATATTTGTTCAAACCCTAAAAGTATGTTGTGGGCTTATAGACTCATACTAAATTTCTATAAAAACCTCAACGATTAAAAGACTAGTGTATCTCACTAAACTATCTCACATTAGCTTTTTACAAATCAAACTTAATAAAATCGTAATTTTCAATAGTAAAAAAGCCCTAAAGTAGGCTTTGCATTCAAAACACCAATAAAAAGAAAGGTTGTTAATAGTGATAAATAAGAATTTATAAATGTTTAAATTATATTAAAATTAAAGTTTAAATTAAAATTTCAATTTGAAATTTCTTTGAGCAGGAATTATATAATAATAAATAAAAAGTTGTATATCAAAAAATCTTTATAGTCTACTTTGGACTGGTGTTGCGTTTTCGCATCATTGACTTGGCGAACATTTACATGTATTTATTGGCTGTATGTTATCAACTTATATTGAAAAATAGTTTTTTGCGGATTGCCCTGACTACATAATAATAAATTACATGTGGAATTTTTATTATAGTTTTTCGTAAAATTAAGCTAATGATTTTTTTTGAAAAATTGCACTTTGTTGCAACCTTTATATTTTGATCAACCAAAATTTGTTGTTCAAAACAACAAAACGTTTGCTAAAACAGCAATTTTTGTCTGCTGAAAATGGGAAAGCAGACATTATTGCTTATTCAAAAAACATAGGGCTGCTGTATTAGCAAACATTTCGCTCAGCTAAATCAGTAAACAAAATCTGCTGTTTCAAGTACAAATATCTGCTAAAAATAGTATGCAATTTTTTATGTTTGCCTAATACTTGAATTTTTTTTTAATTTTTTATTTGAAAATTTTTAGGAAGAGATGATTTTAATTTGTGGAATATTACTGTAAAGAAGCTACCTGTTCCATTCGTTGGCAAACATTTCCAAATGTGGCAGAGCTTGCTCGCATTTTTAGTTATTGCGCTACTATTGTGTTCATTACTGCCAGTCCTTTTGTTTCTAAATTTAAAGAAAAAATTTTACGGCAAGTATACATTCTGTGGTGATTTTAAAAATTCACTGAGACCCACATTTACATTTGTATTTTAATTTCTCTTCTAACATCACCTTTATAATTAGGCAGCAACCATTTTCAGCAAACAGCAGACTTTTCAGGAGTAAGTAAAATTTACTACTAACATTCAGCAGACAGTGTCTGCTATTTTCAGCAAACTTTTTTCTATGAATGCAAAATATCAATTTTAGTACATTTCGAAGTCCAGTAGAAGATAGGAAAAATTAAAAAAATCTTAAATTTTATTTTTGATATTTAATTTGGAGTCTCTCCTAACATTTTTTCTAACCATGATTTCCGAATACACTGAGTGTACCTTCCCTTTTTCATGGAAGAAAAAACCATCTTACACGTAAGGTTAGGTGTTAAAAATGGGTTAAATAAAACTGCTTAAAATAACAAAAACTTTATGTAAATAAAAAATTAACTATAAGAAAAATAAAATGAAAAAAAAATTTTCTTTATTTATATATATCGACATAAAAGAAAATAAATTAACAAAAGACAAATTGAAACTATGAAATTTGATATAAGATACAATAATATAAAAAGAACAAAAATTAAATAAAACGTAATAAATAGTTGCAAATAAAATTAGTAAAATAAAAAAAAAATATGTTTATTTACATAAGGAAAAAAAAAAATAATAACTTTAAACTAAATCTAATAAATGAAACAAAGCAATAGAACAAATATAATAGATATAAAATATAAATATCTCTTTTTTTACTTTAGTAGAAAAGGAAAAAAAAATAAGAAAAACTAAAATGTGAAATTAAAAGCAATTTTTTTTTTTTTTTGTAAATAAATTAATACATGCAAACTAAAAAGGGAAATGCCTTTAATCATGATTTTGTTTCAGTTCTGTTCTTAATTTACAATTTTTAAAATTAATTTGCTTTAAATGTTGCAAATAAGGGCTAAATTTTATTAAATTTGTATAGGTGAAATTTGTATTCTTTAATAAAAAAATATAAACAAAACTCATAAATATCCCTTCAGCTTTTTTGAATTACTCTTACTAAAAACTGACTTATTTTTGGTAAATTGATTATTTCATTCCCCCTGGATAAAAAAAAACAAAAATTGAATTTTTCAGATCAGAAATAAAGAGTTCAGTAGCTTACACATGCTGTTGCATCAATTCAAACTGCAACTAACATGCTTGTAATTGCTAGCAAACCCCAACAATATACTCGTACTCCAAAGAATAAATGATCATAAGCCCCCAAACAACTAATGGCCAGCAAAAACATGCACCAAGAAAACAAGTTTTATGCCAAAGGATACCTAAACTTTTTTCTTCTTCTTCGTCTTGTTAACTGGTGCTTTGCCAAACGAAAGCACCAGAAGTTCACAAAACGAATGAAAAAACTTGAATTTCTAGATTTTGTCAAGTTCCAAAAAGGCATACCAAAGAAAAGAAAAAAACGAAGAACTTAACAATAAAACTATGAAAAAACGTTATTTGATATCTGAGCACGCGAGCTTTACAAGATTTAACTTTTGTTGTTGTTGATATTTCTTTGGCTTTTACGTTTCTTTAGAGAGAAAAAAATCGAATGAGGGGAAACTCCCCTTGATCTTTAAAGAAAAACCAAAGCCACAACTTTATTTACAGCAGCTACAACATGACTGGTTTGTAGTTATTATGGATCTACACACAGACTCTGAATAAAAGTGGGCGTGTGAGGCCTATTAATGTGCCATAAGATACCAGCTGAGATATTATGAACAACATAAAAATTGATTGTGTCAGTATACAAACTAAGCAGCATAATAAGAAAGGAAATATTGGGTGGGAGGGGGCCGGAGAAGTCAAAAAGAAACAAAACACAAATGGAGCACCAACATGGCTAGCATGGGCACGCGACAAACACACTTTGGCAAAAAGTATCAGCTTCGAACTGGTTCAAAGGAAACTCCATGGCTCGCTACTGGTACTGGCTGTTGTCTTTGTTATGGTTTTTGGTGGCTGCTGCCGCTGTTGTGGCCATTGTCTGAGCAAATGGAGTTCATGTTGTAAGACAGACAAACCCATTTTCAAATTGACCTTAAGTGTTAAAAAGCGTTAAGTTGGAGCCAAGCAAACTAGGCAGCTTAGCTAATACCTGTAAATTATAATTTTGACGAAGTAAAGCTAAATGTATAAAAATTCTACAAAAAGGTAGAACAAAATCATCAAACAGAAGTTATTATTAAGTCAAAACATTGAATTTAAGTCCATTGCTAAAGTTATTGGATAGAATTGTTCATATTATTTTAAGATAAAAAGATATTTTTTATTTTTTGCTACCTAAATCTAGGCAACAAAATTTTCTCTAAAGACAAAATTTCAGTGAAATCTTCTCTAAAGACAAAATTTCAATGAAATTATCTCTAAACACAAAATTTCAATGAAATTTTCTCTAAAGACAAAATTTCAATGAAATTTTCTCTAAAGACAAAATTTCAATGAAATTTTCTCTAAAGACAAAATTTCAATGAAATTTTCTCTAAAGACAAAATTTCAATGAAATTTTCTCTAAAGACAAAATTTCAATGAAATTTTCTCTAAAGACAAAAGTTCAATGAAATTTTCTCTAAAGACAAAATTTCACTGAAATTTTCTCTTAAAACAAAATTTCAGTGAAATTTTCTCTAAAGACAAAATTTCAGTGAAATTTTCTCTAAGGACAAAATTTCAGTGAAATTTTCTCTAAAGACAAAACTTCAGTGACATTTTCTCTAAAGACAAAATTTCAGTGACATTTTCTCTAAAGACAAAATTTCCGTGAAATTTTCTCTACAGACAAAATGTCAGTGAAATTTTCTCTAAAGACAAAATTTCAGTGAAATTTTAGTGCCATTTTCTCAAAAGATAAAAATTTCAGTCAAAATTCTCTAAAGCAAATCTAAAAGCAAAATTTCAGTGAAATTTTCTCTCAAAAGACAAAATTTCAGTCAAAATTCTGTAAGAAAAAATTTAAAATTTTCTCTAAAGGAAACATTTTAGAGAAATTTTCTCTAAAGAAAAACATTTTTTCTCAAGACAAAATTTCAGCAAAATTTTCTTTGAAGACAAAATGTCCATGAAATTTCATGTGGGGACAAAATTTCATGTGAGGACAAAATTTCACTGAAATTTTGCCTAAAGATAAAATTTCAGTGAAATTTAATGTTAAGACAAATTTTCAGTAAAATTTTCTCTAAGACAAAGTAACTAAGTATGTAAAGACGAAATTTCATTTAAATTTTATCCAAGGACGAAGTCTCAGTAAAATTTTATTTTAAAAAACAAAATTTCAGTGAAGTTTTTTCTTAAGAAAAAATTTTTTCTTTAAAGACCAAAATTGTAGTAAAATGTTCTGTAAAGACAAATATTCAGCGAAATTTTCTCTAAAGTCAAAATTTTGGTTGACAAAACTTCAGTGAATTTTTCTTTAAAGACTAAATTTTAATAATTTTTTTAAAAAAAAGGAAATTTCAGCATAATTTCCTTTTAGAAAATTCGCTGGAATTTTATCTAAGATCAAATTTAGGTAATATTTTCACAAAATACAAAATTTTTGTAAAGGTTTCTCTTAAAATTAAATTTTAATAAAAAATTCTCCAAAAAGAAAATTTCGCCGAATTATTCCATTTCATTGAAAAACTCTCGAAAGAATTTTTATCTTAAGAAAAACTTAAATAACATTTTCTCGAAAATATTCTTAGAAACATATTTTAAAAACTTTTTAAACTGGATATTTGATTCTTACAGTATAGCATGACACCCTAATGAAATACTCTTTGAATTTCCTTGTGCTGTATTACAAATTGTATTTAACGATTTACGTCAACATCGCTTTATTATTAAATTTAGCATGAATTTGTTGCCTACATCAACAACTGCAATCTTACATATGCAGCAAAATGACTTCAAACTTCTATTAATTAAGACTTTAGTACACTCACAAATACCATGCATTTAACGGTTATTTTAGCTAATATTTTTAAAAGGCCAACTGTGTTTCGAGAGAATAAGAAAAAAAAAGCATTACTATTAAATTGGCGAAGGCGGTGTTTGTGGTCAGTAAGATTTTGTGGCTTTTTATTGTCTCCATTACTAGTGATTTTGCAATAATTCCTGGTCTTGTAAAGACCATAGGATTTTTTTTTATCAATTAAACACAAAACCGCATTAATAGATCTTTTTGCATAGATTTAAAATCTAGGTAAAGAATATGTATACATATTAGGGGCAATGTAGGTTGTTATTTTATGACTCATTTATTAAAAGTTCTTTAAGGTAATGGACAATATGCCTAAATGAAATCTTTTACTTGCTTTAATATTAATTTGCTTAGAATGTACTTTTTTCCTAGGTCAGTAATTTAGAAGAATTTTTAAAAGTTTGTCCATTAGTTTTTCAAAGCAATTTACCTCATTCTTTATGCATCCTTTTCTTTATTTAATCTCTTTTTTACCATCAACCTCTTATTCATTGTTATCCCCTATACATCAATGCACTTAATAATGCAATTTTTATGAACTTTTTTACATTTTACAACATTTATTTTTTTATTATCTACTTGTCTCTGACTGCTATAGCGGAATAACAGAAAATGCTTACTTTAGCTTATTTTTTATAGTCATCGGCATCGTCATAATTGCGGGCTTCGCTTGCATCGTTTGCCTTTGGTAATTTAAGACATTTTTATGCTCGAGAAACAGAAAATGAGGATTTTTTTTATTGAAATTAGATACATAAGCTGATTATAGTACACATTATTACCACAATATAATTATGGCATATAGTTGTGAATATTATTTTACATAAAGTGCCAATAACTATGAATAAATGTATATAAGACACCATCCATGATGATAACGATGGTGATTATAATGACAATGCAACTTTTCAGTATACAGGTGTGAATTATGGCTTAGTTAGCGAACGCCTTCAAGACGCATTTCATTTAATGGATATGACAATATCCCCTAGAAAAGTGCTGAAGTAGTAAAGTTTTGTTTTTATTAATTGGCCAGAAGTTATTATTAAGCGATTTTTGTAGTGGATTTATGGGGATTATATTTAAGCACGTTTATCCTCTACATAAAATGACGAAATATGTGCTTGAAATCAAGAACATGAATCCAGGTCAATGGCACGAATTAATGAAACTCTTATTGGTGAAATTAATATTTATTTTTTTATTTTGCCAAGCTAGGTTTTTTAGAATAAAAAGCGCATTTTTCACAGCTCATACTGTTTCAGTGTATACAAAATTTAATTGAATACATTCTAATGACCTACATTTCTTTATAAACATTTCAGTAAAGTCTTCATCATAAATAAAATTTTATTGAAAAAAATTAAATTTTTAGAGAAACCTTTACAAAAATTTTGTATTTTGTGAAAATATTACTTAAATTTGATCTTAGATAAAATTCAAGCGAATTTTCTAAAAGAAAATTATTCTGAAATTTCCTTTTTTTTTAAAAAATTATTAAAATTTAGTCTTTAAAGAAAAATTCACTGAAGTTTTGTCTTTAAAGAACATTTCAACCAAAATTTTGACTTTAGAGAAAATTTCGCTGAATATTTGTCTTTAGAGAACATTTTACTACGATTTTGGTCTTCAAAGAAAAAAATTTATCTTGAAACAAAATTTTTTCTTAAGAAAAAACTTTACTGAAATTTTGGTTTTTAAATAAAATTTTACTGAGACTTCGTCCTTGGATAAAATTTAAATGAAATTTCGTCTTTACATACTTTGTTACTTTGTCTTTGAGAAAATTTTACTGAAATTTTTGTCTTTACATTAATTTTGATTTGATCATTTTTATAAATTTTCTCCAAAAATAATGTTCCTAAGAAAATATTATGAAAATTTGTGTGGAAACAAAGTTTAATTCAAAATTTCTCCAAAAAGATTTCGGTGAAATTTTCTCCGAACAAAATATGTTGGCAAAGCTTTCTCGAACGAAAAATTTTTAATAAAATTATAGCCAAAGCAAAATTATAATGACATTTTCTTAAAAGACAAAATTGCGCTGCAATTGTCTCTAAAGACAAAATTTACGTGAGATTTTACATAAAGACCAATTTATATTGGAACTTTCTCAACATATTGTATAATAATGTACCTGTGGAGCTCCTATTACGTGCGGATATAAGACGGTATAAATGTGATGGAGGGCTCCTGAAGTCAAAACCGGCATGGTTCTCTGTGGAAATTAATAATTTTTGTCAAACAAGTTCCTGGGATTAACATTTTTATTTGGGGACTACTTTATGTGGGTCTTAAATCCATTTATGGGGCCCATCTGGGTTGTGAGATGCAAGAGGTTTACCCTCAGTTTTTTTAATGGAATGTTCATGGCATCTAGTCCGTATGTGGTAGGATTATTAGGGATTATTCATGTCCTTCACCTAACAAATTTCATGCGAAGCAAGGCTCCTATGGGCTGAAGCAGGAGGATTATAGAACAATCAGATTATAAGTGTTATAAAGGGATATTTTTATTCCCTCACCATAGGATGGGGGTATACTAATTTCGTCATTCTGTTTGTAACTACTCGAAATATTCGTCTGAGACCCCATAATGTATATATATTGTTGATCGTCGCGACATTTTATGTCGATCTAGCCACGTCCGTCCGTCCATCCGTCTGTCTGTCGAAAGCACGCTAACTTCCGAAGGAGTAAAGCTAGCCGCTTGAAATTTTACACAAATAGTTCTTATTAGTGTAGGTCAGTTGGTATTATAAATGGACCATATCGGTCCATGTTTTGATATAGCTGATATATAAACCGATCTTGGGTCTTGACTTCTTGAGCCTCTAGAGTGCGCAATTCTTATCCGATTGAAATTAAATTTTGCACGACGTGTTTTGTTATCATATCCCACAACTGTGCCAAGTATCGTTCAAATCGGTCCATAACCTGATATAGCTGCGATATAAACCGATCTTGGGTCTTGACTTCCTGAGCCTCTAAAGTGCGCAATTCTTATCCGATTGAAATGAAATTTCGCACGACGTGTTTTGCTATTTATTCTTATATATCGGTTCATAACCTGATATAGCTGCCATATAAACCGATCTTGGGTCTTGACTTCTTGAGCCTCTAGAGGGCGCAATTCTTATCCGATTGAAATTAAATTTCGCACGACGTGTTTTGTTACGTTTTATATTCAACAACTGTGCCAAGTATGATTCAAATCGGTTCATAACCTGATAAAATAGCTGTCACATAAACAGATCTGCGATCTTGACTTCTTGAGCCTGTAGAGGTCGCAATTATTATCCGATATGCCTGAAATTGTACGACGGACCCTCTCTTGACCATCAACATACGTGTTTATTATGGTCCGAATCGGTCTATAGCCCGATACAGCTCCCATATAAATCGATCTCTCTATTTTACTTCTTGAGCCCCCAAAGGGCGCAATTCTTATTCGGATTGGCTGACATTTTACACAGATGTGCAACATATAATTTAATTGTTGTTCAAACCGGACCATATCTTGATATCGCTCTAATAACAGCGCAAATCTTTTCTTTTATCCTTTTTTACGTAAGAAATGCCGAAAACTCAACAAATGCGATCCGTGGTGGAGGGTATATAAGATTCGGCCCGGCCGAAATTAGCACGCTTTTACTTGTTACTTATCTATTTATTAACCTATGCTTGATTTGATTTGATTTGATTTGATTTGATTTGATTTGATTTGATTTGATTTGATTTGATTTGATTTGATTTGATTTGATTTGATTTGATTTGATTTGATTTGATTTGATTTGATTTGATTTGATTTGATTTGATTTGATTTGATTTGATTTGATTTGATTTGATTTGATTTGATTTGATTTGATTTGATTTGATTTGATTTGATTTGATTTGATTTGATTTGATTTGATTTGATTTGATTTGATTTGATTTGATTTGATTTGATTTGATTTGATTTGATTTGATTTGATTTGATTTGATTTGATTTGATTTGATTTGATTTGATTTGATTTGATTTGATTTGATTTGATTTGATTTGATTTGATTTGATTTGATTTGATTTGATTTGATTTGATTTGATTTGATTTGATTTGATTTGATTTGATTTGATTTGATTTGATTTGATTTGATTTGATTTGATTTGATTTGATTTGATTTGATTTGATTTGATTTGATTTGATTTGATTTGATTTGATTTGATTTGATTTGATTTGATTTGATTTGATTTGATTTGATTTGATTTGATTTGATTTGATTTGATTTGATTTGATTTGATTTGATTTGATTTGATTTGATTTGATTTGATTTGATTTGATTTGATTTGATTTGATTTGATTTGATTTGATTTGATTTGATTTGATTTGATTTGATTTGATTTGATTTGATTTGATTTGATTTGATTTGATTTGATTTGATTTGATTTGATTTGATTTGATTTGATTTGATTTGATTTGATTTGATTTGATTTGATTTGATTTGATTTGATTTGATTTGATTTGATTTGATTTGATTTGATTTGATTTGATTTGATTTGATTTGATTTGATTTGATTTGATTTGATTTGATTTGATTTGATTTGATTTGATTTGATTTGATTTGATTTGATTTGATTTGATTTGATTTGATTTGATTTGATTTGATTTGATTTGATTTGATTTGATTTGATTTGATTTGATTTGATTTGATTTGATTTGATTTGATTTGATTTGATTTGATTTGATTTGATTTGATTTGATTTGATTTGATTTGATTTGATTTGATTTGATTTGATTTGATTTGATTTGATTTGATTTGATTTGATTTGATTTGATTTGATTTGATTTGATTTGATTTGATTTGATTTGATTTGATTTGATTTGATTTGATTTGATTTGATTTGATTTGATTTGATTTGATTTGATTTGATTTGATTTGATTTGATTTGATTTGATTTGATTTGATTTGATTTGATTTGATTTGATTTGATTTGATTTGATTTGATTTGATTTGATTTGATTTGATTTGATTTGATTTGATTTGATTTGATTTGATTTGATTTGATTTGATTTGATTTGATTTGATTTGATTTGATTTGATTTGATTTGATTTGATTTGATTTGATTTGATTTGATTTGATTTGATTTGATTTGATTTGATTTGATTTGATTTGATTTGATTTGATTTGATTTGATTTGATTTGATTTGATTTGATTTGATTTGATTTGATTTGATTTGATTTGATTTGATTTGATTTGATTTGATTTGATTTGATTTGATTTGATTTGATTTGATTTGATTTGATTTGATTTGATTTGATTTGATTTGATTTGATTTGATTTGATTTGATTTGATTTGATTTGATTTGATTTGATTTGATTTGATTTGATTTGATTTGATTTGATTTGATTTGATTTGATTTGATTTGATTTGATTTGATTTGATTTGATTTGATTTGATTTGATTTGATTTGATTTGATTTGATTTGATTTGATTTGATTTGATTTGATTTGATTTGATTTGATTTGATTTGATTTGATTTGATTTGATTTGATTTGATTTGATTTGATTTGATTTGATTTGATTTGATTTGATTTGATTTGATTTGATTTGATTTGATTTGATTTGATTTGATTTGATTTGATTTGATTTGATTTGATTTGATTTGATTTGATTTGATTTGATTTGATTTGATTTGATTTGATTTGATTTGATTTGATTTGATTTGATTTGATTTGATTTGATTTGATTTGATTTGATTTGATTTGATTTGATTTGATTTGATTTGATTTGATTTGATTTGATTTGATTTGATTTGATTTGATTTGATTTGATTTGATTTGATTTGATTTGATTTGATTTGATTTGATTTGATTTGATTTGATTTGATTTGATTTGATTTGATTTGATTTGATTTGATTTGATTTGATTTGATTTGATTTGATTTGATTTGATTTGATTTGATTTGATTTGATTTGATTTGATTTGATTTGATTTTTGGGCAAAAAAAAATCTAAATATTTAGCTAATGGTATATTACATATGTACATTGCTTGAAAGTTTTTCATCCGAAGACGAGGATGCGACCGTATTATTTATATGAACATACGAACATGTTCAATTGTAGATGCAAAAGGTGTAACACTATGAGAGGTTGAGGCGACATTTGCAAAATGTTGCACAGTATAAGTGAAACTTTGGTGTAACATTTTTTTCATAATCGAAATTACCATAAGACAAAAGCCCACAACCCACAAAACTTGGCTGTTATTTTTCCAAACTGTACAAAATTTTCTTGCTTTAGTATGTATTATTGATACCTGATTTGAATCGATCACCTTAGTTATCATTAACTCTTTCTCTCTTTATATTAAAATCTTGCAGTCGTATAGTCAGTTACATGACTGCGCATGCTCTTGCAGACGAACGATGTCAGGTGAAGAATTTCACAATGATTCTTATTTGTAACGCTAAGCGACTAACAAAAAAGTTTAAATGTTATAAAAATTATAAGGAATGTGAGCAATTGAAAAAATTATAAAGGAAACATGGAAAAATAAAATAAGGAAAAAAGGAAAGTTTTAAAAAAATAGGTTTAAAAATTTAAAGAATTAAAAAAATAATAAAAAAGAAATTATAATACAAAAACAATCATAAACAAAATGTTAAAATTTTGCCAACATTTTGTCAAATTAAGAAACGACTGCTTAATTCTTGATAAATACCTACTATGTTTATAATCGAATAACTTTCACGACAAAATTTTAAACACTTACCATTATTGGCAGAAAAATGATTTAAGACATCATTGAGTATTCTCGCAAAATCACCCGGCATTATAGGACTCTGCATTGGTGTCTGTGTTGCTGAGGAAGTGGTGTTGGGTGATGATTGCAATGAGCTGGCAGCACTGTTGGTGCCATCCGAAGAGGTGGTGCCGCCGGATGAGGCGGTATCATCGGCACCACCCTCTGGCAAATAAAAGGGCACAGCCATTGTTATGAGAATACGAAAACTATTGTAGGCAACAGCAACAACAATAATGTTTATGGCAATAATGTCCCGGCAGTTGTTGTTGTTGCTGCCGATGACCAAGTTGAATGTTTGGAAGGCAGCAAATAATTCGTGGCAGTGGTTGTCCTTAGGAAAACTTTTATTTGTTTCCCCCAAATAGTGTTTAGTTTTTTATGTTGTTTTTAATAAGAATTCTCTGTTTTCTTTCGTTTTATTTAAATTTTTTGTGACTTTCTGTTTGTTTTGAGAACTTTTCTTCTAATTCAATTTAAATTAAATTTAATTAAAAAAATAATTTCACGTGTTGTGTTTTAATTATTTTTTATAATACACTTGGCAGTTTTTAGCACTGTACTTTTTCTGTAGTAAGGATTTATGGGTATTTCACAATTTTTTTAATTTTTCATAAATTTTTAGGTTATTAAATTTTTTGCACAATTTCTTTTTCACAAAAGTCGTATTTAGTAAATATTTGTTTTTTATTGTTAACGCTTACTGGCTTTCTTTGCACTCAAGTCGTTGGTGTTTTAGTATTTTTTTTTTTTTTGCTTGTTGTCTTTTTCTTCGGTTTGTGATTTTTCTTAAAGAAAACTTAACTAAAAAGCACTTAAAACGTCGTCGAACGTACAGATAAATTACAACAACACACGTCTTACTCGCTTCGTAGCTCGAAATCAACTGCTGATACTGCGGATAGGTGCCTCACACCATACCCGACCCGACGGATTGGGGAGCACTTTTGCTTATTGTCTACTCACAACAACGGCAAGAACGAACAACAGAAACACAGTCCTCGCAGCAGCAGCAGCAGCGGCACCAGCAACAACATACAACACACTACACTAAGCACAGAATTAAAATAAAAAAATCCATATTACAAAAACAAAGCACACACTGGGCAGAAAATAGGCTGCGAGAACGAGAATGGAAACTGAGAAGTAAATACAGCCAGCCAACAGCAGCAGCAACAAAAACCATCGAAATATGAATACAAAAAAACATAGGCCCACAACATGCACCGCAGTGCAACAGCAAAATCATGCACGCAACATAGTCAACCAAGCAACCAACACACAGTCAGCAAACAGCCGCATAAACCAACACATTGACAAATTGTCCAAATGCATCCATCTATCTTAGTACATACGTACATATGTATGCATATCAAATGTATGCTCATGACATGATGGAGAGAAGATTTGTATATACACAAAGTCAGAACACAAGCCTCTCACTGCGAAGAAGTATTACAAATTGTGTTGAGACAGCAGACGGTCTTGGCATTGTCCGAGTTAAAGGCTTTCATTAACCAACCTTAGAATGCCACAAAAACAAAACAACAGAGATGGCAGTGGAGTATCAGAGATAGGAAGAGAAGACAGAGCCCTGTAGCGAGAATTTCACTCTGTCAAAGGCCATTAACAACATCACTTGTTTGTTATGCAGCAGTAATACTGCTGCTGTATTGATGCTCTTGAGCTGTTTCAGGTTTAGCGAGAGTAACTAAATGAACTAAACAAGCCTTAATTTAGGTACTCTTTAGAAGAGTTGCCATGCAGCTAAAATTTTTAGCAAAAACTAGTTGCAATTATAAAAGGCAATAAAAGATAAAAATTAGAACTTCAAAAATAAGTAATATCAAAGAAAATAACTACAATAAAAAACGTAAAACCAAATAAAATAATATAAAATAAAAAAAAATTAGATAATAGTTATAAGACTTAAAAAAAATTAAATTAAGTTAAATAAATTAAAATTGTATAAATAATATAAAATTGTATAAATATAGAATCTACAAGTGATAAAAATTAACAATTGTTAGAGCGAGTTTCTCGTAGAAAAAAAAAAGTTCGGTTAGCTAATCAGAACATTAATTTATCGTGGGGTTGAACCTCCTGTTAACAAATTTCGTTTTCACGTACACTTTTAAGGTAATTTAAAAGATATGGCAACATTACCAGCAATCAGCAATTAAAGTGTTCGCGTACTCAAAAATTTGCACAAACTTTTACGGAAAGTCGTTTGTATTTTAGTAAAAGAGAGTGTGAGAGCGAAAACATTTGAAGTGTTTTTATAAATAAAAGGTTACAAATTTATTCTTGTTGTTTTTTCCCCCACGCAGAAGTTTCTTATCATTTTGCAAATTCTTATTGGCAATATTATGCAGCAGTTGGTAAACAAAATACAGCTGTATTCATTGGGACGATAAGTCGCTAACTGGAACCCATCTGCCGGTTAAGGTTTATCGTTAGGACAAGCAATAAGCATAAATTCAGAAAACCAAATTCCTTTAACCAGAAGAGAAACCTGGCCTAAATGAAATAAAATAAGTCAACAACATTTAAATGAAGAAAACGAAATAAAATAAAATGAAACGTCATGTGAAATGATTGAGAAAATTAAACAACACAAAAAATTTAACATTTAGCATATAACACAATAAAATAAAATGATTTAAAAAATTTAAAAATATTATATTAAAAAAATTAAATAAAATAAAAAAGAAAATTAAGTTCAGACGATGAAAATAGATTAAAACACAATAAGTTTAAAAACTAAGCAAAAATAACATAAATAAAATTAGTTATTGAAAAATAAAACAAATTAACCAAAATAAAGTAGGTTAGCTTAGCTTAGGTTGAAAAGAAGGTGGGGACATTAACCCGTCCCATGTCACTATGGACATACACCGTAGCCAGTAATCGGCTTGTTGTACGCTCTAAATACTAAAAACTAACCTCGAGAAAGGAAATCTAAGTCCGGAATTTTGTGACTATCCGCTTGAAATTTTGCATTGATACTTCTTATTGATGTAGTTCGTTGGGTATTGCAAATGGGCAATATCTGGATTAGTACTAATTTTTTATTGGTTTTCCTATTTAACGTTTTCATCTCAGAGCAGCCGTATTTCAATTGTTAAAAAAAAAAATAACTTAACACCCATGTGAAACACGGCGAAAAACGGACCGTTTAGTTACGGTAAAGATCGATTTCGATAAAATTTCTTAAGCTTATTTACGAATAATATACTCCTGATTCCGTTGAAAATCATAAGACCCCGTGATAAACATACAACTACACTCCAATTCGAAGGCAATTAATCAGAATGGTTATATGTATGTTGCCGCCATGTAGTATGTATCTCGATTTCTTGCTTCATTTGATTTCGAATTGAACTTATTTGATATGTATTTTTGACCCGATTCTGCAAAAATTTAGTACATAGGTTGAAACTCATGTCAAAATCGAACAATATTTAAATAAAGCTGTCATATAGACTGATTCCCCGCTTGAACTTCTTCATCGCATAAATAACGTATTTTTTATTTGTTTTCGCCAACATTTTGGTTATAATTTGATTAAGATGCCACACAACTGATCTTACTTTTAACTTCTTGAGATCAAACTAATTTTTATCCCGGTTTTTCCCAAAATTTTCTGTTTGTTTTGTTTGCAGAGTGACAATGAATGCATTATATATTTTAATTTGATATCATAGCAAGAAAATTATTGCTTTGATAATTTTTTGCACCACATAATGGAGTTATTTCTAAAAAATAACGCTTAATTAAAGTGCGGTAAAACGAATGCATAGTTTTCTGTCACCACGTGTTTCCTACCGAAAATTTCGCTTGAGGTGCGTACTGGGCCTTTACTTAGGTAAAGGAGCACCGTTTTTATGTGAAACTATGCATCATATTAAAAAAAAAATCCGAGTTATTAAATTGGAGCACTGAAAATGCCAAATTTTTGTTACTTCAGATTTTTCACCAAACTAATATGGCAGCTCTGAAACAGGTATAGATGTGAAGTTAATCAGAGAGTGGCCCCCTCTTTTTGTTGGCTCAGCGTGCTACTCACCATCGCTGTCACACCAAAACCACCGCAACCACATCACAGTCATCATCATTATCAGCAATAGCAACAACGACAAAGCAGCAGCAATGACAACAAGCAGTAGCCTACGCCACGAATGCTTAAGCAAAACAAAACATACGATTGCATGTTTTTCACTTGTTTTGTTTTGATATTCACATTTGTCTTCAACGGCTTATTTGCTGTTGTTTCTGCTTTTGCCGATACTTGAGCATAGCATAAAATTCAAGAATATAAACAAAACTACAAAAACAAATCGTTCGTATCTGTGTGAGCAGCCTAATAAGCGGGTGTGTGTGTTAGGACTGGTGGATGATGATATTACTTGTAGTGCTATGGGATTTGTATAGAATAATGATATGAAAAGAAAAATTGTAAAAAAGAGAAGCAAACTTTTTTAAGAGAACTCAAAATCGTGAACTATTTGAAAAAAATTATGGTTCGAAGAGACTTTAGAATAAAAAAAAAATGAAAATGTTTTAGATAATGTAGATAAGAATAGTAAATACTAGAACAACAACTCTATGTCGAAAAACAATGTTTAGAAAAAGTAATTAAAAATATATTCAATTTATTCTAAACAATTATAACAATTATTTATGTAAATTTAGGCTAGCCGACAAAAAATTTGGTCGCATAAACTGTTTGCGATATATAAGCTCAGTTAAATAACGTGGGACTTTTCTCACATCATTGAAAAATATATCTTCTGTGCCTTTTGAATTCATACTAAAGAGTAAAACGAGGCTCAATATATACAGAATCGAAATTCAATCAATTTCTTTAAAAAATAAACTAACCTCAAGCTATTTTTGATTCAAGCTGTTCCCAAAGAGATCTGGAAAAGCATCAAAAGCGAATTATTTTAATCTATCGTCGCGTCAAATTATAAACATTTTGAAGAACTCTGGAAAAAGTTGCCAATTTCAATAGAGAAAGAAAAAGAAGAAAAAAACATCAAAGCCTAAAACTATTTGTCAATATTATCAGGCTTTACATCAACAGCAAGGGCATCATCATCCTTGTTAGCCTCGCCATGAGTTGTGTCCATCATTGGCATAAAATGAAAAGAAGAATCAACTAAGCGATTAACCAAGTTTCTCCATGACTAGAAGCAATAACAACATATGTTTGGTTTTTTTGTTTTTGTTGTAGCTATTAGCGATATTACTATTTTAAAGTTCACTATTCTAGGTTTCCATGGAAAACGTCAAGGAAGAGATTTCCTTCTCCAGTGGCCACAAACTGGATGGATGGATGGATGCATATCAAATGGGGGAAAAACAAACAACAGGCAGCAACAATATCAGCCTGTTACATCGGCATTAGCAACATGCAGCTGAAAAGGAAAAGCGAATCATAAGATCTTTTAGCACATTGTAAATGTTTACATAAAAAATTGCAATGCCCTATTAATTGTTGACCTCAAAGTTGCCGGCAAGTAAAGCTAATGGCCGATCGATGCTGCCGCTAATGTTGGCCGTTCGTTGTCTTTTCGTTTTTGTGTGTGTTTATCTGTCGACATTCAGGGATCAAAGCCATTAACGAAGGGCCACAGCCAGTCAAACAAGAGATCAAATAAGGGGCGAACAAAAAAGTTGGAGCTATAGGAGGTAGTCCAAAGTGGTTAAATGATTATAATGTGCGACTTCGATAATTTTTATACTATCAAAATAGTGTTCAGAGACTACAGGTGTTTATATATTTATGTCGCCCGTCTCTCATATCAACTGATACTACATGGAACGTCTGCCATGTTTTGTATCGTCAGAGTCGCTACGACCACATTTGATCCAGTAGACTCTATCCTCAAACACGGTACATACACATTAGAGAGGTTTTTTGTCGGCGCCCCCCTAAAGTTTTTTATTTTGTTAGATTTCGAGAGTCCCAAAATTTGAGCACAACTAGTAGATGTTAACACGTGCTGCTGGAACCTCGAAGTTTTGATAATTTTTTGGTTATTTGCCGACTGTAGGGACTTCGGAGACTAATATCTCTAGAAAGGCTAAAGCTATTTGACCGTGTCATACATCAAATTAAATGCCATTTTTTCTAATTTTATGTTCAATAACGAAGAACGTAAGTCGTGTTTATACCCACCACAATAGAATGAGGATATACTAATCTAGTCATTCGAAATATTCGTCTCAACATTCTGAGTTGATCTAGCCGTCTGTCCGTCTGTCGAAATCAAGATAGCGGTCGAATGCGTAAAGCCAGCCGCTTGGGGATTGCAAATGGGCCATATCGGTTCAGATTTAGATATAGCTCCCATATATATAATTTATATGGAAGCTATATCTAAATCAATATAAATAAAAATTGCCAGAGGCTTTCGGATGGATAGTACAGCATTCCGAAAATTTTTGTAACTACGCCCTTTGAAGTGTAAATAGGGCGAATTATATATATGGAAGTTTTATCTAAATCTGAACCGATTTTTCTTAAAATTCATAGCGTTTGTCTTTGGGCTTAGAATGTGACACGTGCACAATTTTGTGATGATTTAATAATAAATGCGATCTGGAATTAAATTACAAAAAACGACAGACTGAATATCAGCACAAGGGTTGCCTTTAGGGACCTTGGCTTCATTATCTCGAATTCGGCACTACTTACGTTCTTCGTTATGGAGCATAAAATATTAAAAAGGGAATGGCCTTTAATTTGATGATGACATGAGAAAATAGCTTTAGCCGTTTCAGAAATTGCCAAAATTGCCGAATAGCCAAAAAATCGAAATTTTCAAAACTTTGATGACCTAGCAACACGTCTTAACATCACCCTATTGTGCTTGAATTTTGGGTATCTTAAAATGTACATTTTAGGGGGGTGCCCCCCAAAAATCGACATCGATTTTTTCCCTTTGAGATACAACCACCCCAATATACATATGTAGTTCCCGTGTAAAACGATACGCAAATATGATTTATGAGTCCAGTAAAAATGCTTTTGAATAATTATGTTGGTATAATTAGAAAATCTTGGCGCTTTTACTTCTCTATATACCCTTATTTTTTCTATATACAATACTCATTTTATGATTATTTTGTGTTTGAAACTGAGAACAAAAGAAAAAAATAGCAACAAAAACTGCTAGCCTCAACCAATGAAAGAAAAATTAACCCAATTTGAATTTACTACATTTCAACGTCATCATCTTCTTTTACTGCATCCTGGCGGGTGGAGTGGCTTGCTGGCTAGCCTATTGCCGATGTTGTGCTCTTGGGCCTCAGGTATGCCGTTGTTGTAATGATATGATAGTGTTTGTGGCCGAGGGATGGGTCGAGGAACTTCTATATACATTTGGTGTTGCAGATGCTGCTGCCGTTTCTTCTTCTTTGGTTACTCTAAGAACTGGGCCCATATGTTGCGGTGTTTACAGTCAAAGGGCCACAGTTGGCAACACTTTGGTTGTTGTTCTATGTTGTTGTAGTAACATTGATTTTTTTCTGTATAGGATTTTACCCTTTTTGAGAGGAAGTTCCCCCTGGGCTCTATACAAAAAAGACACAACAAAAAATATAGCAAAACAAAAGCGTTTTTCATTCTATCATTCTTCTTCTCCATTTGTATTCTGCTGTTGATTTTTGCCGGGTGTTTTATATGAGGCATGCTTTGGGGAGCCCAATCAGCAGCCCCACAAAACCAAGGAGAAGGGCAACGATGATGACGCTGCACACCCAACAACCAAACAGCAGCTGCTGATGTTCTGTTACTCTGTTTATGCTGCTAGTTGGATTGTAGTCACAGAACTTTTAGAGTTAGAGCTACTGTTACCCAAGTTCTGAACTCTGGGCCATTCTCTGTTTACTTCTGTGGCGACTGGTGCAGCCAATGTTATTGCCACATTTTGCTGCCACCATCAGAGGATATGTTTTGAGGCAAAACAAAAAGGAAAATAAAAAAACTGAAGTTATGAGAAAAAAAATCACTTGATAGGTCAGCGACCCAGTTGAAGCTGTATAATTGTTAAATACAGATTCTAACTTTGCCGATGCTTGTAATGCTGTTGCTGTTGCAAACAGCCAAACAGACAGAAAGCAATAGCAGTAGCAACATAGACGGCAATACTGCTGCTGTTTGGCTTTTGTTATTTTATGTAAAACTGATGCTGCTACTGTCGTTCGTTTCGAAAATCAGCCTTTTGCGCCCAAGATGATGTTGGTTTTATACTCTTATTTCCTTTTTTACAGTTTCACCATTGGCAGAAATACACTGCAAAAAGTCATTTCATCCATTTTTAAACGTATAGAAAATTTTTTAAACAAATTGAAAGATTCTCTTATAGAATATTTTCTTAAAATTTAATTAGAATATTTTGAAAAATTTAAACTAAAATCTAAAAATTTAAATTCTAAAGAAATTTTTTTCTATGGAAAATGTTCTTTATTTATTTCAAAAAATATTTTATAAACCAGTTTCTTCTTTAAAAAGTTTGTTCAAAAGATTGTTCCTATCAAAGAATTTGTCAAAAATGTATTTATACAACAAAATTTGGAAAACTTTACTTCCATAAAAAATTTTGTCAAAATTTGAAAAGATTTTTATCTAGAGCTAGAGCAAAGATTTTTATCTAGAGATTTTATCGATATTTCGACAACCACCGTTGATCAACCGTAAGATTTGAACTAAAAATTTAACACTAACAATTATTAACCAAAAATATATTTATATAGACAGAATAATTACATTTAACACCAAACTTTTTGACTTATTTCCTGTATCGTCTAAGTTCGACTAGAAGTTTTCTCTTTTGTGTTCATGTCTCTGTTCCAAATTTCTGTGCATTTGAGCACAGTGGTCGGTTTCAGTCTTAAAATTCATGCGTTTGTCCCCCGGGGTGTCAACTAAATGCAACATTTCTAGAGTGTAGCGTCTTTTGTTATTAGATTCTTGGGCTAATATATCTACGTCCTTGAAGTTCTGTGTGCCCTTTTAAGGTGCACTGTGCAGCGAGCTGGGTGTTCTGTTCTATGGGCTTCTTCCTTGCATTTTTATCCGATTTGTGAGACGATAGTCTTGTTTTTAACTTGGTTGTGGTTGTATGTGGACGTTGGTTGTTCCCACAAATATAGCTATTTTTAAATTTTTATTTTCTAGGAACATTTTTCAACTTTTCTTTAAAGCAAATTGTGTGAAAATGTTACTTCATGGAAAATTTTGTCAAAATTTTATTTCTATCGAAACTTTCGTCAAAATTTTACTTCCAGAGAAGATTTTGCCAAAATTTTGTTTCTATCGAAACTTTGTCAAAATTTTACTTCCATAAAAAATTTTTTGCCAAAATGGAGGTGGGATTGATACTCCTTAGAAGAATTCTCAAAATAAATATTTTTCTAGGAAACAATCCGAATCGGGTCCGCTCCGCAGCACCTTCTCTAATGCTCTTATACCTTTAACTTGAGCCTTATATTGCAATGGTCGATATATAACTCCTGTTTTAGCAGAGTTTTAAGATGTGGACGTTTTGCCACGAATGTAGATATCGAATTCGTGTCATTGAAGAGCAGAATTAAGCAAGTCCGTTAATGATGTTAAACGCGTGGGTTCAAATCCAGGCGAGAACATTGGACAATTCTTAAGTAGTGGTTATCGCCTTCTAATGTTGGAGACATTTGTGAGGCACTATGCCATTCATAACAAGTAAAAGCGTGCTATGTTCGGCCGGGCCGAATCTTATATACCCTCCACCATGGATCGCATTTGTCGAGTTCTTTTCCCGGCATCTCTTCTTAGGCAAAAAAGGATATAAGAAAAGAGTTGCTCTGCTATTAAAACGATATCAAGATATGGTCCGGTTCGGACCACAATTAAATTATATGTTGGAGACCTGTATAAAATGTCAGCCAATTCGTATAAGAATTGCGCCCATCGGGCTATAGACCGATTCAGACCATAATAAACACGTATGTTGATGGTCATGAGAGAATCCGTCGTACAAAATTTCAGGCAAAGCGGATAATAATTGCGACCTCTAGAGGCTCAAGAAGTCAAGAAGTCCAGATCCCAGATCGGTTTATATGGCAGCTATATCAGGTTATGAACAGACTTGTACTTTATTTGACATAGTTGTTGAAAGTAACAATAAAAAACGTCTTGCGAAATTTCAGCCAAATCGGATAGAAATTGAGCCCTCTAGGAGCTCAAGAAGTCAAGACCCAAGATCGGTTTATATGACAGCTAAATCAAAACATGGACCGATTTAAACCATACTTGGCACAGTTGTTGGGTATCATAACAAAACACGTCGTGCAAAATTCCATTCCAATCGGATAAGAATTGCGCACTCTACAGGAGTTGGAGACCTGTGTAAAATTTCAGCCAATTCGTATTAGAATTGCGTCCATTGGGGCTCACGAAGTACAATTGAGAGATCGATTTATATGGGACGTATGTTAATGGTCATGAGAGAATCCATCGTACAAAATTTCAGGCAAATCACTCTAGAGGCTCAAGAAGTCAAGATCCCAGATCGGTTTATATGGCAGCTATATCAGGTCATGAACCGACTTGTACTTTATTTGAAATAGTTGTTGAAAGTAACAATAAAAAACGTCTTGCGAAATTTCAGCCAAATCGGATAGAAATTGAGCACTCTAGAAGCTCAAGAAGTCAAGTCCCCAGATCTGTTTATATGACAGCTATATCAGTTATGAACCGATTTGAACCATATTTGGCACAGTTGTTGGATATCATAACAAAATACTACGTGCCAAAATTCATTCCAATCGGATAAGAATTGCGCACTCTAGAGGCTCAAGAAGTCAAGACCCAAGATCGGTTTATATGACAGCTATATAAGATTATGGACCGATTTGAACCATACTTGGCACAGTTGTTGGATATCGTAACAAAACACGTCGTGCAAAATTTCATTCCAATCGGATAAGAATTGCGCACTCTAGAGGCTCAAGAAGTCAAGACCCCTAACCGGTTTATATGGCAGCTATATCAGGTTATGAACCGATTTGAACCATATTTGGCACAGTTGTTGGATATAATAACAAAACACGTTGTGCAAAATTACATTCCAATCGGATAAGAATTGCGCACTCTAGAGGCTCAAGAACTCAAGACCCAAGATCGGTTTATATGGCAGCTATATCAGGTTATGGACCGATTTGAACCATACTTGGCACAGTTCTTGGGTATCATAACAAAACACGTTGTGCAAAATTTCATCCCAATCGGATAAGAATTGTGCACTCTAGAGGCTCAAGAAGTCAAGACCCAAGATCGGTTTATATGGCAGCTATATCAAAACATGGACCGATATGGCCCATTTACAATACCAACCGACCTACACTAATAAGAAGTATGTGTGCAAAATTTCAAGCGGCTAGCTTAACTCCTTCGAAAGTTAGCGTGCTTTCGACAGACAGACGGACGGACGGACGGACGGACGGACGGACGGACGGACGGACGGACGGACGGACAGACGGACGGACATGGCTAGATCGACATAAAATTTCACGACGATCAAGAATATATATACTTTATGGGGTCTCAGACGAATATTTCGAGTAGTTACAATCAGAATGACGAAATTAGTATACCCCCCATCTTATGGTGGAGGGTATAAAAAAGTGTAAAAAAAGTATATTTGATTAAAGTTCATTCTAAGTTTTATTAAAAATGCATTTAGTTTCTTTTAAAAAATCCGCAATTACTTTTTGGGCAAATATAGACGATTTGGGGTGTATTTTGGTATTGAGGTGGCCACCTAGACACTTATCCCCTAAAGTAAATATAAGCTTCGTGCTATACTCTCAAATTATTTTTATATGAGCCCCATATTACCATAGTCGGTAAATAAGTCCTGTTTCATTTGAGCCCAATACTGTCGTTATTGGTCGTTAAATCCATTTGACGAGGAGTGGCTTTTGGAGGTGGGATGGATACTCAAATATTTCTTCCAAATATGGATGTAAAATTCATACTCTACTCCTAAATACCTTTCATTTAAGCCCAAAATTTCTATGGTCGAGAAATATGTACGGTTTGGAGGGCGTTTTGGGGCTGGGGCTGAGGCTAGCAATCCGCCACTTTGCCCTAACAATAAGTATCAAATTCGTTTTTAACTCCCAAAAACCATTCATTTGAGCCCCATATTGATATGGAGGCCACCGTAGCGCCGAGCATGCCCGCCTATGACGCCGAACGCCTGGGTTCCAATCCTGGCGAAACCATCAGAAAACAAGTAAAAAGGTGTTAAGTTCGGCCGGGCCGAACTTTGGATACCAACCACCTCGGGTATATATGTAAACCACCTTCCATCAAAATCCAGTGAAAATTCCATACCTTATGTCCCATAGCAGTTATATCGCAATATGTTCCGATTTGGATCAAATACTAATAGTACAAGTCATTGTTCCATTTTACAATATATAACAAAATATTGGTCTTTTTAGTAGTTATATCTAAAAATAAACCGATCTGAACTATATACGACACGGATGTCGAAAAGCATAATATAAGTCAGTGTGTCAAATTTCAGTGCAATCGGATTAAAAATGCACCTCCCGCAGCTATATGCAAATCTTGATCGATCTAGACCAAATTGCAGAAATATGTGGAGGGGCTTAACTTAACTCTTTGTCCCAAATTTCGGCAACATCGGACAATAAATGCGCTTTTTATGGCCCCAAAACCTAAAACAGAGAGATCGGTCTATATGGCAGCTATATTCAAATCTGGACCGATCTAAGCCAAATTGATGGAGAATGTTGAAGGGCCTAACATAACTCACTGCCCTAAATTTCCGCAAAATCGGATAATAAATGTGGCTTTTATGGGCCTAAGACCCTAAATTGGAAGATCGGCCTATATGGCAGTTATATCCAAATCTGAACCGATCTGAGCCATATTAATGGAGAAGGGCCTAAGACAACTCACTATCCCAAATTTCATCAAAATCGGATAATAAATATGGATTTTATGGGCCGAAGACCCTAAATCGGAGGATCGGTCTATATGGCAGCTATATCTAAATCTGAACCGATCTGAGCTATATTAACGGAGGATATCGAAGGGCGTAAGACAACGCACTGTCCCAAATTTCAGCGAAATCGGATAATAAATGTAGCTTTTATGGGCCTATCACCGTAAATCGGAGGATCGGTCTATATGGCAGCAATATCCAAATCTGAACCGATCTGGGCCAAATTGACGAAGGACGTTGGAGGGTCTAACACAACTCACTGTCCCAAATTTCAGCAAGATCGGATAATAAAAGTGGCTTTTATGGCCTTAGGCCCTAAATTGGCGGATCGGTCTATATGGCAGCTATATCCAAATCTGAACTGATCTGAGCCATATTAACGGAAGCTGTCGAAGGGCCCAAGAAAACTCACTGTTCCAAATTTCAATAAAATCGGATAATGAATATGGCTTTTATGGGCCTAAGACCCTAAATTGGAGGAGCGGTCTATATGGCAGCTATATCCAAATCTGAACCGGACCGAGCCATATTAACAGAAGATGTCGAAGGGCCTAAGACAACTCACTGTCTCAAATTTCAGCAAAATCTGATAATAAATGTGGCTTTTGTGGGCCTAAGACCCTAAATTGAAGGATCGGTCTATATGACAGCTATATCTAAATCTGAACCGATCTAAGCCATATTAACGGAGGATGTCGAAGGGCCTAACGCAACTTACTGTCCCAAATTTCAGCAAAATCCGATAATAAATATGGCTTTTATTGGCCTAAGACCCTAAATAGGCGGATCGGTCTATATGGGGGCTATATCAAGATATAGTCCGATATAGCCCATCTTCGAACTTAACCTGCTTATGGACAAAAAAAGAATCTGTGCAAAGTTTCAACTCAATATCTCTATTTTTGAAGACTGTAGCGTGATTTCAACAGACAGACGGACAGACGTACAGACGGACGGACATGTCTAGATCGTCTTAGATTTTTAGCTGATCAAGAATATATATACTTTATAGGGTCGGAAATGGATATTTCGATGTGTTGCAAACGGAATGACAAAATGAATAACCCCCATCCGTCGGTGGTGGGTATAAAAATTTCAGCAGTGGTTTTCTGCTCCTATGTTGGCCACATTTGTGAGGTACTATGTCATTTAAAACTTCTCTCCAAAGAGATGTCGCACTGCGGCACGCCGTTCGGACTCGGATATAAAAAGAGAAGGCCCTTTATCATTGAGCTTAAACTTGAATGGGACTGCACTCATTGATATGTGAGAAGTTTGCCCGTGTTCCTTACTGGAATGTTCTTATTTGGGGGTTGTTATGAGGATGGGATATCCCCTTGGCTGTTGGTCCCAAATGTTTGTATCAGATTCGTGATCTACTCCCAAATTCATTTGAGCCCCATATTTTTATAGTCGGCTGACATGTCCGGTCTGGGGCGGTGTTTTTGAGGATGCCAAATATATATGAGATTCGTGTTCTACTCTAAAATACCCCATGCTGCAATAGTCAGCAAATACGTTCTATTTAAGCGGTGTTATGGGGGTGGGGTGGTCCCATGGTCACTTTTCCCGAATGTTAATGGCAGATTCGTATTGCTATGATTGGTAAATTTGTCCTCTTTGTGGGTATTTTGGGGAGGGGTGGCCCCCTAAGAACTTGGTGCCACATTTGGATATTAGATTTGTATTCAACTCTCAATTACCTTTTATTTGAAGCCAATATTGCCACGATCAGTAAATAAGCGCTGTTCGGGGGTGTTTTTGGGAAGGAGTGGACCCCCAGAAACTTGGTCCCATTTTAGCCCCATAGTGCTATGGCCGACAAATATGTCCAATTTAGGGGTGTTTTAGGGTCTGGGTGGCCTCCCAAATACTTGGTTCTACAATTGGATATCGTATACGGTTTCTACTCTCAAATAACTTCAATTTGAGTCCAAAATTCTGGTGATTGCTTTATATATATACTAGGTAGACTTTGGAGGTGGGGCGGCCCCATTAGGAACCCATCCCGAAATTTGGATAGCAAACGTTCGTTTTTAGGCTACTACCAGAGGGCAAACAAAATATCGCTTACATCGCAGCACCCATCTCCGAGATCTGGCGTATCTGAAAAATAGAGTTTGAGGGAGGGTCGGGCCCTCCTGCTGATATCAAATCAGTAAGGAAGGGCAAAAGTCGAGCGGTGACGACTGTATAATACCCTACACCTACCCTATATGTACAATGTGGAAGCTATATCCAGTTCTGAACCAAATTTGATGGACCTCGGCGCATGTTTTCAGATGGGTTATTATACAATCCGTATCGAATTTAGAGCAAATATGTTCAAACTGTTATATCTAAATGATAAATAATATATGGGAGCTATATCTAAATCTAAACCGATTTAAAAGTTCTCTAATATTATGGAAATCATCGAGGAAAGCGTTGAGCAAAATTTTGGCAATATTGGTCAATAAATGCCCTTGCAGTGGGTCTAGGAGTGAAAATCGGGCGATATACATATTTGTCTATTGTTTGCTGAAAATACTGCTGCTTAATTATGAAGGTGTTGTTAGAACAAACAAGTAGAAGCGTGCTAAGTTCGGCCGGGCCGAATCTTATATACCCTCCATCATAGATCACATTTGTCGAGTTCTTTTCCCGATATTTTTTTTTAGGCAAACAAAGAAATAAGAAAAGAATTGCTATAATGTAAAAGCTATATCAAGTCATGGTCCGATTCGGACTATAATTAAATTTAATGTTGGAGACCATAATAGAAGTCATTGTGTAAAATTTCAGCCAATTCGAATAAGAATTGCGCCCTTATGGAAGTTGCATCAGGCTATAGACCGATTGGGATCATATTTGACACGTATTGAAGGTCATGTGAAAAGCCGTTGTATAAAATTTCAGCCAAATCGGACAAGAATTGCGCCCTCAAACATCTCAAGAATCAAGGTTTAAGATGGGTTTATATCGCAGCTATATCAGATTAAGGACCGATTTTAACCATACTTAGCACAGGTGTTGGAAGTCATAACGTAACATTTCGTGCAAAATTTCAACCAAATCGGATAGGAATTGCGCGCTCTAGACACTCGAGAAGTCAAGACCCCAGATAGGTTTATATGACAGCTATATCAGGTCATTCACCGATTTCAACCATACTCAGCATAGTTGTTGGAAGTCACAAGAAAACACCTCATACTAAATTTCAACCAAATCGGATAAGAATTGTGTCCTTTAGTGGCTCAAGAGATTGGTCGGTTTATATGGCAGCTATATATTATATGGCAGCTATATCAAAACATGGACCGATATAGCACATTTACATTCCCAACCGACCACACCATTAAGAAGTATTTGTGCAAAATTTCAAGCGGCTAATTTTACTCTTTTCAAAGTTAGCGTGCTTTCGACAGAGAGACGTCCGTCTCTCTGTCGACGGACAGACATGGGTAGATCGACATAAGATGTTATGACGATCAATATATATACTTTATGTGGTCTTAGAAAATTATTTCGTGGAGTTACAAACAGAATGACGAAATTATCCTATGGTGGAGGGTATACAAATTTAACATGTAAATGTATGTCTCAGTTGATGTTTATAATCACCACTGAATGTAGTAATGTCTGCTTTCCCATTTTCAGCAGACAAAAGCTGCCGTTCCAGCAAATATTTTTACTGTTTTGAATAACAAATTTGTCTGAGTGCAAACACAAATTGATTTTTATAGCCACAACCGAAGGATGGGGTATATATTAATTTTGTCATTCCGTTTCAAAATATCCATTTCCGACCCTATAAAGTATATATATTCTCGATAAGCGTAAAACTCTAAGACGATATAGTCATGTCCGTCCGTCTGTCTGTTGAAATCACGCTACAGTCTTTAAAAATAGAGATTGAGCTGAAATTTGCACAGATTCTTTCTTGTCCATAAGCAGGTTGTGTTCGAAGATGGGCTACATCGGACTATATCTTGATATAGCCCCCGTATAGTCTTAGACCCATAGAAGCCACATTTATTATCAGATTTTACTGAAATTTGGCGCAGTGAGTTATGTTAGGCCCCTCGACATTCTTCGTTAATTTGGCCCAGATCGGTCCAGATTTGGATATAGCTGTCATATAGACCGATATCTCGATTTAAAGTCTTGGCCCCATAAAAGGCGCATTTATTGGGTTGCCCAAAAAGTAATTGCGGATTTTTTAAAAGAAAGTAAATGGATTTTTAATAAAACTTAGAATGAACTTTAATCAAATATACTTTTTTACACTTTTTTTCTAAAGCAAGCTAAAAGTAACAGCTGATAACTGACAGAAGAAAGAATGCAATTACAGAGTCACAAGCCGTTGAAAAAATTTGTCAACGCCGACTATATGAAAAATCCGCAATTACTTTTTGGGCAACCTAATATAATCCGATTTCACTGAAATTTGAAAAGTGTTAGGCTTTTCGACATCCATTTCATATATGGCTCAGATCGCTTTATCTTAGATATAGTTATTAAAAAGATCAATATTTTGTAATACACAAATCGGAACATAATTTGATATAGCTGCTATGGGGCATAAGCTATAAATTTTTCACCGGATTTTGACGAAAGGTTGTTTAAATATATACCCGAGGTGGTGGGTATCCAAAGTTCGGCGCGCCCTTTTTTGTTCACTTTTTTTCTTCTGTGTATCGATAAATGTTATTCGTTTTATTGCTTTTGTTTTTTCGTCCTCCCTATTATTTTGTTGTTTGGCGTTATTCCATCTATCTTCTCTTTCTCTGTTGGATGTTGCTCTTTCAAATATATAAATAATGAAACAAGTAAAAGCGTGCTAAGTTCGGCCGGGCCGAATCTTATATACCCTCCACCATGGATCGCATTTGTCGAGCTCTTGCCATGGTATCTCTTTTTAGACAAACAAAGGATAAAATAAAAGAATTGCTATGTTATTGGAACAATATCAAGTTCTGTTTCATTTCGGACCATAATTAAACTGAATATTGAAGACCATAGTAGAATTCATTGTGTAAAATTTCAGCCAAATCTAGTAAGAATTGCGCACTTTAGGGGCTGAAGAAGTGAAATAGATAGATCGGTTTATATGGGAGCTATATTAGTCTATAAACCGATTCATGCTATATTCGACACGTTTGTTAAAGGTCATGAGAGAAGCCGTTGTACAAAATTTCAGCCAAATGTGATAATACTTGCGCCCTTTAGAGGCTCAAGAAGTCAATATCACATATCGGTTTATATGGCAGCTATATCTGGTTATGGACCGCTTTGAAAGTTAAAACAAAACATGTCATACAAAATTTCAGCTAAATCGGATAATAATTGCGCCCTCTAGTGGCTCAAGAAGTCAAGACCCAAGATCGGTTCATATGGCAGCTATATCAGGTTATGGACCGATTTGAACCATTCATAATACAGTGGTTGGAAGTCATAACAAAACACATCATGCAATATTTCAGCCAAATCGGATAGGAATTGCGCCGTCTAGACGCTGAAGAAATCTAGACCCCGGATAGGTTTATTTGATCAGGTTATGAACCGATTTCAACCATACTCAGCACAGTTGTTGGAAGTCATAATACAACATCTCATGCAAAATTTCATCCAAATCGGATAAGAATTGTGACCCTAGCGGCTCAAGAAGTCAAGATCCCAGATCGATTTATATGGCAGCTATATCAAAACGTGGACCGATTTAGCCCATTTATAATCTCAACCGACCTACACTATTAAAAAGTATTTGTGCAAAATTTCAAGCGGCTAATTTTACTCCTTCGAAAGTTAGCGTGCTTTCGACAGACAGACGGACGGACATGGCTAGATCGACTTAAAATGTCATGACGATCAAGAATATATATACTTTATGGGGTCTTAGACGAATATTTCAAGGAGTTGCAAACAGAATGATGAAATTAGTATACCCCCATCCTATGGTGGAGGGTATAATAAAGACTTTTTACACTCCACGCCTGGTTTCTTCGGTACACAAAGTCATAGGCGAAAGTGTACAACAAAGTCATCGTAGTTGTTGTCGATAGTGGAGCTGCTGGTCTTGGTTTTTGCTCCCCTTAATATTACTATCTATGATTCTTAAAATTTGTTGTTGGTAGTGTCGCCGCTGTTTTTGCTGCTGCACATGGTGTGCTCCTGCTGCTGCTGGTGTTGCTGGTGGAGCTACCTGCCTTAGAAACTGATGGTGAAGCTGCTGTTGCTGTTATGCTGCCCTTTGCAGCCCTATACCCATTGAAGTTCAGTTGAGTTTTTTTTATGGATTTATGATACAATTTTAAACATAAATGCAAGATTATACATTCGTATGTACATAAACATTCATATATGTATGTAAAAAGTGTAAGGGCCCGAAGATATATTCTCTGCTAAAGGCTCTATTACACGGCATGTCGTTGGCTTATGACATGCCAAATTAAGCACATCTAAAATTCTATATGTTGTGTGATACAAACGATGTTAACATATGAAAATCACTTTTTAAAATAGCACATGTCATTTGTTCAATTAGAGCATGCTCTATTCCTTCTGACAAAAACATAAAGATATCAGGAAGAAAATAAATTGTTTTCACAAATTTATGATTTAGCCAGATTTCTGGCAACTTTAACAATTTTACGCATAAAAAATCTGCTTTTGCTACAATTTTTAGGTTATGTCATTCGAAAATAACATACAGGCGTGATAGCGAAAATGGTGAATCGTATGTTAATTGACAGTTTAGACAAACATATTCAATAACATGCGAATACAAAAAGTGACATATCATAATATATCTATATTCCGTGCAATAGCGCCTTTATGTAGTATGATTGACAATTCGATCGCTATACGTTTGCTTGTACACATCGCATACATTGTAGTGCAAATTTGAGTTATTATTACATATAATGTTGTATTAAAGAAGAAAACGTACTAGGATGAATAAGGCGAAACTTGTAAGCATTAACTCACACACACACGTTTGTAGCCCTTTTCCTTAATGGAATGTTTTCCTGGGCAACTTCGCTTTGCAGCCAACGTACGAAATATGAAAATAATGTATCTATTTTGAAGAGGCCCTTTGTCATTAAAAATATGGCAAATGGCTGAGATTAAAGGTTTCCTCCTATGCCTGGTACTATGTTCGTTTCCTTCACACTTCGAAATATTGTTCTGGGCCCCATTAAATATATATATTCTGGATCACCTCGACATTTTGATTCGATCTAGCCATGTCGAAATCACGATAGCGGTCGTACGCGTAAAGCTAGCCGCTTGAAATTTTGTACAGATTTTGGGCCATAACGGTTCAGGTTTAGAAATAGCTCCCATATGAACCGATCTCCCGATTTGACTTCTGGAAGCCCCTGGAAGCCTCAATTTTTGTCCGATTGGTTGAAATTTTGCATGTAGTGATCTGTTATAACTTCCAAGAACTGTGCTAAGTACGGTCTACAACCTGATATAGCTTCCATATAAACCGATCTCCTGATTTGACATCTTGAGTCCATACAAGCCGCAATTGTTGTCCGATTTGGGTGAAATTTTGCAACCACTGTACGGTCTAAACCGGTTAATAATTTGATACAGCTTTCATGTAAACCGGTCTCTCGATCATCCTTGTTCGGTTCCTAGAAGCATGTAGAATAAAATAAAATTATGGCCTTCAACTAAATGTATGTTGTATAAATTTATAGCGGAATCTATGGTGGTGGGTTCCCAGGTTTCAGCCCGGCTGAACTTAGCGCGCTTTTACTTGTTTATAACTTAAATTGGGGGTGCTTAAGATTTGTTCGCTTATATTTGCGTCTTAAAATGGTTCTTCAATTTAAACTTTTCATAATCTCCACCATAGGATGGGGGTATACTAATTTCGTCATTCCGCTTGTCGAAATCGAAATATTCGTCTAAGACCCCATTATATTGGGTTGCCCAAAAAGTAATTGCGGATTTTTTAAAAGAAAGTAAATGCATTTTTAATAAAACTTAGAATGAACTATAATCAAATATACTTTTTTTACACTTTTTTCTAAAGCAAGCTAAAAGTAACAGCTGATAACTGACGGAAGAAAGAATGCAATTACAGAGTCACAAGCTGTGAAAAAAATTGTCAACGCCGACTATATGAAAAATCCGCAATTACTTTTTGGGAAACCCATATATTTTCGATCGGCATGAGATGTTAGGTCGATCGAGCCATGTCCGTCTGTCGAAAGCACGCTTACTTTCGAAGGAGTAAAGCTAGGCGCTAGGGCCAAGTCGGTCCATCTTTTGATATATCTGCCGCATAAACCGATGTTAGGTCTTGATTTCTTGAGCCTCTAGAAGTCGCAATTCTTAACCGATTTGGCTGAAATGTTGCATGAAGTGTTTTGATACGACTTCCAAAAACTGTGGCAAGCATGGTCTAAATCAGTCCATAGCCTGATATAGCTGTCATTTAGACCGATCTCCCGATTAGACTTCTTCAGCTTCTAGATGAAGCAATTGTTATCAGATCTGGACTTATTTACTGACCATGGCAATATAGCTTTAATAATGGTATTTGAAAGTAGACCACGTATCTGATATCAACATTAGGGACCAAATCTCTAGGGGACGTCCCACCACCATAGCAACCCCCAAATAGGACGTATTTGCTCACCAAGACAATTTGGGTATTATAGAGAGTGCAACTAAATATTAAAAGTTTTTAGGGCCAATGCCCCAAACCGAACATATTTGCCGACTTTTGCAATGAGGAGTTTAAATGAGATTAGAAAACGAATTTGATATCCAATTTTGAGGCCAATGACAATATGGGTTTAAAATAAATGATATATAGATATATGAGGATAGAGCACGTTGCTGATATATTTTCCGGGCTTAGTGTTTGGGGGACCATCCCAATTTCCAAAACACCCCTAAATCGGGCATATTTACCGACTATGTCAATGTGGAGCTTAAATAAAAGGTATTGCGTGGTAGAGCAAGAATTGATACCCATTTTCGGAACCAATTTTCGGGGGGTCTACCTTTTTCCCAAAATACCCCACAACACACAATAGCAATTTTTTACTGACCATCGCAATATGGGGCTAAAATAAAGGTATTTGGGAGCAGAATACCAATTTGATATCCATCACCCTTTCCCCAAAACACCCCTCAAAGGGTAAACAATTTTCGATTATTCCAATATGTGTCTCAAATGAAAGGTATTTGAGATTAGAAATCGAATTTGATAACCTGTTTTGGGGTCATGAGTTTGGGGGACGCCTCATCGTGTAAACCCCACTAAACCAATGGCAATATGAGGTTTAAACAAATGGTATTTGAAAGAAGAGCACGATGCTGATAGTTTTTCAGGGCCAAGTGTCTGGGGGACCACCTCACCCCCGAAAACACTCCTAAATTAGATATCATGAGAATATCGGGCTGAAATAAAGTATTTTAAGAATGGAGTAATTAAGAATCCAAAGTAAAAGTATTTTAAAAATCCAAACTTAAATTTGTAGACCAATAAAGATCATATGGGGTTCAAATAAGGGTACTTATATTGCATAGCATGGTATTTCACTAAAAGCTCTTTAATTGTCGAAAATAAATATTCCAAGGAAAATTTTGTTCCATAGAAAGTAAAAGAAGACGCAGCGGAGCGGGCCCGGGTCAGCTAGTTTTCTATAAAAAAGAAATTTTGAAAACATTTCCTATAAAAAAAGTATGACATTTTCTATAGAAATCAAATTGTGGCAAAATTTTCATTAAAGATAAAAAAGCATAAAATTAAAAAAAAATAATTAAATTTATTAAAATAGTTGTTGTTTTTCTTTTGAGAGAATGTTAAATTAGAATATAGTTTTATACAAATTCTCCCCGGTATGGTTCGGGGACACCCTAATTTTGTTGACCATTAAACTGCAGTAGCAATTTTTACATCCGCAACGGAATGTCAAGACCAATAGGTACACCATTGTACCGGCTGCACTATTGGAGCAATAAACACAAATTTTACGATTTAAAGCATTCAATACAATGGATATGAAGATTTACCCTCTGCCATATATCAAAAGTTGAACCAAAAAAAAAAAAAAAGAAAAAAAATCAAAAACTTTATTTAAATAACAAAATACTAATGATTGAATTTATATGAAATTTTGATACATTTTCTAAATGCCACGAAACTGAGAATCACAACAAAACAAATAGACAAACAATTGATTAGACATGAAAAAAAAACATCAACAGCAATAACAGAAAACTCTACTATCCATATCAGTTTTTCTTTTTTCTATTGGTAAAAAAGAGACATTTTGTATAAAAGAGGGAAGACACAAAAAAGCAGAGAACATCAAAACAAAATATAAACATAAAATCTATAAATTTATGATCGTTGAATTCAAATTTCGAAAACCGTATACAAATGGACGCCATAAAACAGCACCACAGATGCATGGATGGCGGATGGATGGCTGCCTAGCTGGCTCTTTAGCACACGGAATAGCCAGAAGAAGGTGTGGCAGTCATGCACTTCTGGAAGCCCATTTGGGCACAAAACGAAACAAAACGTGGAATACGTTAACACTGACCCCGTCCAGACAAGAGAGCGAATGATCCAAACATCGAAGCCTCATAGCATAGAAGAAACCCCAAACAAAATATAAACGAAATCAAAACACTTGGCTGGCAACTTACAAACAATCGGCAAAACAAACACACAAAAGAAAATCCCCACAAAAACCATTCTGGACAGGCGATGAATTACAGCTGGAATCAAAGCTTGGTTTAATAGCTGCAAAGCGAAACTTCTTAAGGTCGCTTCTAAATAGAAAATTTAAGTCCCCTTTCTCTCTAATCTTCTCATTCCCTTACATTGGAAGCCTAATCAAATAGCCTTCTAAGTGAAGTTCAACTCCTGTCTGCCGTGTGCGTTTACTGGGAGTGCTAACCATAATGGATATTCTGATGGCTTTTATAATTTAAACTAAAAAAACACACTAAACAACAACCGAAAGAAATGTTAAGTGACCATAAATTGTAAATTTCAAATAGATTTGGAATTGAACTCAAGCACATACATACACCCGGCCCTCCGACACTTGCTTTTCAAATTGAAATGATTTCAATACCACTAAGTCCATTGGAAATCTGTCAACCATGCTGTTAACTCTTAGGCTGTGCGTCTGTCTGTTTCTTAGTCCTATGGCTTGGCCCTTTAGTTCTTTTAATCGAATTGGTATTTGTTTGTATTTAATAAATTAGCTGGTAATTTATGACTAATTACATTTTATGACCATCTAAATTATAAAGATAATACTCTGCCATGCCGCTTGCGTTTGAGGAATATTAAAGTGTTTGCTTGACCGTTCTTATGCTGGCAAGTCTCAGCTTGATTTGAAAAAGAAAGGCAACTCTTGCCCCATACACTTGCAACAGAGCCATAGGCTAAAGTTCGGGGTTTAAACATTGGCCTGCCAGGTCCCCAAAGCTCCAAGTCAAAAAAAAAAAACACCACCCAAAATCAAAAGTAGACCGATAAGGACATTACGGATATCAAGTAAAAGGTATTGAAGAATAGAATACTAATATAGCATTCAAAATTGTTGCCCAGAAAGTCGCCCTAACCCCAAAACTTCTAAAAGCAGACAAATTGAACGTCCATAGCAATATGGGGCTCAAATGAAAGTTATTCGGTAGCAGAATACGAATCTGGCATACAAAATCAGATCAAAGTGTAGGGGGCCACCCACCCCCCAAAAGCGCCCCAAATGGGCCCATCATGACTATATGAGACTCGGTTTGTTTGTTCGTTCCACAGATTGTGTAGGTTTTTGGAAGGAAACATTGTTTATATAGTTTTCGATATCGGGTGGTGGCGGACCCTCATCCTTACCTCAAAAACGCCAACCAAAACCAAAAGTCGACTGATAGGGATTGATACGAACATCGTATCAAAACTTCTCTAAACAGATATATTCGACGTTCCTATCAATATGGGACTCAAATGAAAATATGGCATAAAAACTTAGGTCCAAGAAATGGGAGGTCGCCCCACCCCCAAATAGCCCCCAATGGGCTTATCAGGCGAACATGGCTATATGAGATTCAAATGAAAGATGTTTGGGAGCAGATTACGAATATGACATTAAAATTTGCGTTAAAGTCTAGGTGGCCCTTTTCCTCCTAAAAATATGTCGATCAGCTTAATTGACCTTTATGGCAATATGGGACTGAAATGAAAGGTATTTAAGAGTAGATAACGAATTTGATATCAAATTTTGGAGCCAAGTGTTTGAGGATACGCCCTAAATCACCCCCTTAACTAAACTTCATTTTCGACCATAGCAATATGGAGCTCAAATCTACGGTATTTGGGGTTAAAGAACGAATTTGATATCTATTTTCAGGGCACAGTGCCGGTGGCCGCCTCAGCCCAAAACACCCTCCAAACGGTTCATACATACTCACCATGGCAATATGGGGCTCAAATTAAAGGGATTTGGAGCACGAATTTGATATCCATATTTAAGTCGAAATGTCTCCCCAAAAAAGCTTTTCTCATTACCCTAATTTTCAAAACTAGGTCAGATCTAGGAGATTGGTAATGTGATTTGTTCGAATTTTTTTTTGCACTCTTACAGTCGGGTGCCGCGGGGGCCGCCCAAACCCTCCAAATAGATATAATAACCAATCATGGCAATATAGAGCCATGTGTTTGCAGAGGCGCCCACCCCAAAACATTGATTGATTTTCGGGAAATGGGGCTAACCACCGCTTTAAATTTTGTCCGATGTTCTCGCCAAGATTCGAACGCAGGCGTTCAGCGTCATAGGCGGACATAGGCTACAGTAGCACGAATTCGATATCCACATTCAGGGCGAAGTGTCCCCAACCAAAAAAGATATTTGAGAGTTAAAAAAGGTGCAGCGGAGCGGACCCGGTTCGGCTAGTTATTGATAAGGCAGATTCTGTATCATTCTTCGGTATATACAAAAAAAAAGTTGGCCGAAAATTTAAAATGTTTCCTTATTCGTAGGATTTTAGCAATGAAAACGAGCCAAAGAATCAAAATTATAAAATAAAGATGCTGTCTTTGAATTTAACTTCCCATTTAATAATGGGCATGACCATCAGTTTCAAATGTTGATCGATGATTGGTTCCTATTTTAATTCATAGATGACTGTCGAATTATTATTTCTTGGAAAATTATTTTTTTTTTAACTAAGCATCTTAACCTAAAAAAAATAACATTTAACGATGCTCCTATTAAGGCTATTTTGCTCATTTCACTACGGTACACCGTTGTCTTGCACCAAAGTCAATTTCCTAATTGTCAAGTAGATTTTTTCCTTCATTTTAGATTTTTGTCTTTAATAACAAGACGCAAAGTTCAGGATTTATTAACCTATCATTTAAAATAAAACAAGTAAATTCGTGCTAAGTTCGGCCGGACCGAATCTAATATACCCTCCACCATGGATCGCAATTGTCGAGTTTTTTTCCCGGTATCACTTTTTAGGCTAACAGAGGATAAACAAGATAATTGCTATGCTATTGGAGCTATATCAAGTTATGGTCCGATTCGGACCATAATCGAATTGAATGTTGGAGACCAGTAGAAGACATTTTGTAAAACTTCAGGCAATTCGAATAGGAATTTGCCCCTTTTGGGGCTCAAGAAGTAAAATAGGGTGATCGGTTTTATGGATGCTGTATCAGGCTATAGACCGATTCAGACCATATTTGACACGTATATTGAAGGTCGTGAGAAAAGCCGTTGCAAAAAATGTCAGCCAAATGAGGCCTCTAGAGGCTCAAGAAGTCAAGACCCCAGATCGGTTTATATGGCAGCTATGTCAGGTTATATACCGATTTGAACCATACTTAGCACAGTTATCGGAAGCCATAATATAACACCTGATCCAAAATTTCAGCCAAATCGGTTTAGAATTGCGCCCTCTAGTGGCTCAAGAAGTTAAGATTCAAGATCGGTTTATATGGCCCGTTAACAATCCCAACCGGCCTACACTAATAAGAAGTATTTGTGCAAAATTGCAAGCGGCTAGCTTTACTCCTTCGAAAGTTAGCTGGACGGACAGAGGGACGGATATGGCTAGATCGACTTAAAATGTTATGACGTTCAAGAATGTATATACTTTATGGGGTCATAGACGAATATTTCGAGGAGTTACAAACAGAATGACGAAATTAGTATACCCCCATCCTATGGTGGAGGATATAAAAATCATTAATACGAAGGAAAATATATTTTAAAATGAATACTTTATAAGTTAGTCGCATTGAATATGTTTATCGGATTGCTTTACCGCATATTGTATAAATACAACGCTATTTTGTCACTTGTCAGATTTTTGTATAATGTTTCATAAACTGCTCGAAGACTCCAGCAGTCACCATAAAACATGTCACTGAGGTTTGTAAGATTATTGAAAGTTCAGCTGGAAGCTTAAAAAAACTCCATGTTAAAATTTTGAGCGAAATCGGGTAATAAATAAAGCTTTTATGGGCTTCAGACCGTTTATCAGCAGATCGGTCTATATGGGAGCTATATCCAAATGTGGTACGATTTGGCCTGTTCAAGAACTTAACCTGCGGACATCGAAAGGGCGTATCAGCTCGATATCTAAATTGTTGAAGGCTGTAGAGTGATTATAACAGACGGACGGACAGACACACGGATATCGTTAAATTCGATTCGAAAAATATATACTTTGTAGGATCGGAAATGGATATTTAGATGTGTTACAAACAGGATGACCAAATAAATATACCCCTTTCATATGGTGGTGGGTATAAAAAATTTACCGCCTTGTAAGGTCATGTTTAGCTTAATTGGACCAAAATTGGGCCTTCCAGTGGATCAAGAAATTAAATCGGGAGATCGGTTTTATATGAGAGCTATATCAGTTTATAGACCGATTTGGACACATTATTGGCATTATTATTGGTATTCTCAGACAGCTATTAGATAACTTGAAGAAAGTAAATCTCCAAATATCTCCAAAAATCCAAAAAAACAAGTAAGAGCGTGCTAAGTTCGGCCGGGCCGAATCTTATATACCCTCCACCATGGATCCCATTTGTCGAGCTCTTTGGAGAGAAGCCATTGTACAAAATTTCAGCCAAATGTGATAATACTTCCGCTCTTCAGAGGCTTTAGAAGTCAAGATCCCATATCGGTTTATATGGCAGCTATATGAGGTTATGGACCGATTTGAACTATTCTTAGCACAGTTATTGAGAGTTATAATAAAACACGTCGTTTAAAATTTCAACCAAATCGGATGGGAATTGCGCACTCTAGACGCTCAAGAGGTCATGACCCCAGATAGGTTTATATGACAGCTATATCAGGTGATATACCGATGTCAACCATACTCAGCACAGTTGTTGGAAGTCATAATAAAACACTTCATGCAAAATTTCAGCCAAATCGGATTGTGCCCTCTAGCGGCTCAAGAAGTCAAGATCCAATATCGGTTTATATGGCAGCTATATCAAAACGTGGACCGAAATAGCCCATTTACAGTCCCAACCGACCTAAACAAACAGGAAGTATTTGTGAAAAAATTTCAGGCTAGCTTTACTCCTTCGAAAGTTAGCGTGCTTTCGAGAGACAGACGGACGGACGGACAGACGACATGACGATCTGGAATATATATACTTTATGGGGTCTTAGACGAATATTTCGAGAAGTTACAAACAGAATGACGAAATTGGTATAACCCCATCCTATGGTGGAGGGTATAAAAATAACGGTTTGGTACTAAAACCAATAATGGTGTGGTATTAACAGCAATACAAGTTTGTTTGTGTTTGGTTAACAGCAATACAAGCAAAAAGATATAAGTGCCGAATTTTGGGATTTTCAGTTTTCAATAGGAATCGATAGCAGATGCCTGTTTCCACCTTCTGTTAAAATTGTGTGTCAATAATCCAAGCCGTTATGATTTTACAACAAAAACAATTTTAATGTAAGTTTGAATTTTGATAGATAAATTCTGTGACGCGAAGGGCACTTACATTATTTTTGCCAGACACAAGCCTCAAACAAATTTAGCAATAATTGCCAAAATATGTAAGTGATCATAATGAAACGTTTTATATTTGGAAGTAGAGTGAGAATCGGTTGTTTAAAAGTATCTGAGGGGCGCCCCACCCTCGAGCAAACCGCCAAAGGGAAATATTGGCCGACCGGGACAATATTGGACTCAATTTTAAAGTCTTAGGAAGAACAGTGGTGACCAATAAACCCATATTGGTCAGCCGGGACAATATGGGAAGCAAATAAAAGGCGTTTGGAAATAAGGTACGAAGGTCATTTCCAAATTTGGGGACAACGAAAGAAACTCCCAAAGAGGGAAATATAGGTCGATTGTAAAATTTTGGATTAAATTAAACAACTTTGGGAGAATATTACTGATTTAATATATATTTGGGACGAAGGAAGCGTCCAACGGACGTCTGATCTGGATCATATTTAAAATGTATGTTGCTGATCCTAACACAAATTTCTGTTTCTTTGCAACAAAGAAAGTCGACATTCACCTTTATCAAAAAGTGGACTTTTTGTCAAAAATTTGCAAAATTTCCTAAAGAAGATACTTCTATTCCCTACAATTTTTTGTAAACTTTTCCCATCAAGGTATAAACATTTCTTTGTATTTTCATAAAGGGGAGGTTAAATAACAATTTTTAAATGCAAAATTGGCGAATTTTTTTATCAATCCACCCCGCCATCTTAAAGCTAATATGTCCAATATTTTTTACTAATTTCAAAAGATACCACATTCACGCTTTTTTTTCCTTTTTATACCCTACCACTACTTTGGTACAGGGTATTATAACTTAGTGCATTTGTTTGTAACACCCAGAAGGAAGAGAGATAGACCCATTGATAAGTATACCGATCGACTCAGAACCACTTTCTGATTCGATTTAGCTACATCCGTCTGTCCATCTGTGGGTCTGCAGTTTTTATCCGACCGTCTTGAAATTTGGTACAGCCATGTTTTTCGGCCAAGAAACAAAGCCTATTGAAATTGGAATAAATCGGTTGAGATTTGGATATAGCTCCGATATATATATTCGTCCGATTTGCAGTAAAAATTGTCATTTGTAAACCGATTCTCTAGAAATTTGGCAGAAAGGATTTTCTCTTGACTCTCGACATTACTGGTGAAGTTCATGGAAATCGGCTTAGATTATCATCGCCCGATTTTAACTTCTAGAGTCACAGCAAGCGCATTTATCGACCAATCTTGCCCAAAATTTTGCACAACGCTTTGCTCGAGGACTCCCGCAATATCTGAAAAGTTTGCTTGAAATGTTAACCAATTCTCTCGAAGTTTGGCAGGAGGGATTTTCTTATATTTTCGACGTTACTGGGTAATTTCATAAAAATCGGCCCAGATTTAAATATAGTTGCCATATTTGTATATCGCCCGATTTTCATTCCAAGTGTCATTGAAAGCGCATTTATTGACCAATCTTGCCAAAAATTTGCACAATGCTTTCCTCGACGACTACCACAATATTTTGTAGATATTTTTGAGCGGAACATAACTTGATATATCTCCAAAAGCATAGCAATTCTTTACATTTATGCTTTGTTTGCCTAATAAGAGATATCGGGAAATTAGCAATGCCAAACTTGTATCTCTTTCTTTTGCACTTCAAAATCGATTATTCGACTTTTTTATCATTGGAAGTCGACTTCGACTTTTTTACGCAAAAGTCGACCAATCGATTCGTCGAAAGTCAACTTTGGGATCCATATTTGGTACGATCGTATCAATTTTTCTGGATGTGTGAACATTCCAAAAATTATGTACCCAATCTAGACTTAAAGAGGTCTACTGCTTTGCTTAAGCAGAGGTCTCAGTCATTGTATCCATCATGCCAGCTCACAGTCTGATTAGAAAAAATGATGATTGACTGAAGAATGGAAGTAAGGACATTTACAGTATCTGTAAAGACTCTGAGGATGATGAGTCTATGAAACATCTACTAGGTGTGTTTCCCGGAATGGAAGGCAGTAGGATTGTCACTTTAGATTGTCATTTCTTTGAGGACTTGTCTGCATTAGAGGATGTAAACAATCACTTTTTAAAGCGATTTGGATGATTCAACGATAGGAACTAGGAGGCATCTTCCTTTCCCTCTTCCTGTGACATCAGAATGGGGGAAAATATGTGAGTGTGATTACAGATTGCCACTTTAAACTTACTCTACCATTTCCGCCTTTCTTCGGAGATGGAAAATGTAACCCAAAGTCTATTGCGAGAATTGCATAGAAATCGGTGTACTGAACACACCAAATTACAGCATACGCTTGCAAAGCAACTTGGGGGATATGAACGGATATAGACCATCTGCAATCCCCGATGGCATACACCAAGGAACTATCCATACACAATCTTAAGGGCTTAAGATAGCTCAATTCGTTCAATGACATTGTGATTTCAGAAGAAAAAATCGACATACCGATATTTCATGGTATTGTAAAGAGAAAGACTGTATTAGTGCACCCCCCCCCCCCCCACTTTATGGCGATAAGGGGAGAGACATAAAAATATAAAGCTTAAACATTTTCCTTTCAGATTGCCAACAAAGCCTTCAACATTTGTACAAAACAATTTTTTTGCACTGGCTTTATTTTAAGCATTTGCTTAAAAAAAGTTCGCATGTTTCTTTTTTTCAATTCCCAGGAAGATAATTAATAGTAGAACAAGGTCAACTGATTAATACGACTAAGCGTCGTATTTCATAACCACAAAAAACGAATCACACTTGAAACTATATGTTTTCGCAAGACAAAATGAGGAAATGGCACAAGAACGTCAACAAGTTGATGAACTGCAGTCAGCCTTAGTGAAGGGAACATCAAACAAATAAAATAAAAATTTGTATTTCATAACATTGCGAAATTGCATAGGCCACCATTAAAATTTCAATATAAAACTAAGCATGTTTATGCATGATTTGAGCCCAGAAGAAGAAAATTGCTCCTCTCCTGGTTACCATACCATACGACAGTCAATTGCAATGCAAAGTGTTATTTTATGCAGCATGCACTAACTGCGGCCGCAGCAGCAATGGCATCATGTGCAAGATGATGGTGATCTTTTGTTCTTTGTGGCTGAAGGGCAATAATGTGGTAGTTTATTCCTGTCCCAGGACAAGAGCAATTAAGGAATAAACAAACAGTGGTAAATGTAAGTATAAACACCCCAATAAATTATAACAAAAGTTAATGCAAGAAATGGAACAAAGGAAACCTTGAGCCAGCTTCATACATAACACCACAAAAAGGGTTTATCAACTGCTGAATGTGGGAATTATAACCTTTGTACTAAGCTATTGATTGAACGTGTTCAATCCTGTCTTCTTTTTAAGAGCCAAGAACGTTTTATGTAGCTTTTTTAAGCTAGTGAAATAAAAGCATCTTTTTTGTTTATGTTGAACTTTGGCAAATTCACTTTAGACTTTCGCTTGATTTTTTCCACTGGTCAACCCTGTCGCTTTTTCCCCTTAATGATATCTGGTGTTTTTTTTTTTTTTTTGATTCGCTTGAAATGATTCATTATCACTTTCACTTTTATTGTGCTGATATTTTTGTTTTGCATGATTTACTATATGACATTACATAAATTCTTTAAATTTGAAACTTATCTTTGTTTATTTCCAGAAAATATTATGGTGCTGCTGCATACTACTGACCCACAAATACTACTCAGTCAGCGAAAAGACAAAACATCTACACCAACGGCGAAAAAGCATGAACAAATGTAAAACATAAACTCCTTTGGTTTCAATGCTGACTTCAAGATACTATAAAGAACCATTTAGACTATCCATAAGCTTTACTCAACCATAGGGTGCGAATAAAATGGAAAGATGAAGTGTGCATACACAAATTTACGATATACTTTTTTTAAAGTTGCTGCTAAGGAAATCTTTATGGGATTGTTATTAAAGTTTTAAAGTTTAATAAGGAAGATATCTTGTTTCAAACAGAACATCTTAATACTATGAGACCAAAGCCCATGGGCTTTTGTTTTTGTGTACGTACACAATTGAGTACAATGTGAATTTGCTCATTGCTGCTTTAATCTGTGTACGAAATTTATGAATTTAGTATTTTGCAAAACTTTTACTTTCAATTCTATGTACATTAAATTTCATTTACCTTTCAAAGCTTACATATTGAGCCCATCCTGCGAAAATAATGTAAGCGACATTTAGGTACGGAACCGGACATCTCACATATCAATGAGTGCTATCTGATTCAAGTTTTAACTCAATGATAAGTTGACTCCTTTTTGTAGACGCATCCGAACAGTGTGCCGCAGTGGGAGACCTCACTGTAAAGTTATTTATGATGTTATAGCCACACTGAAATAATGAAATACTACGTTCAATAAAGAAATTTGTACATCAATTAAAACATTTGGTAAAATCGGACCTATAAAGGAATTTGTATTATTGATTAACAATTTTGCAATTTAGTTTTTTGAAAAGCTTAAAAATCCAATTAAAGTGGTTATTTGCTCCATAAACATTTCTTTTATATAACTTTTTTACTGTTTTAATAAAAAAAATTAATAATTGATATTTTTCACATTAATAAAAAAAAAATTATTTTATTGGATTAAATTGCGTATAAAACATGGACAAGGTATTTATATTTTTTCTTAATGGTCCAAGGCTCCTAAAAAAAAGAAAAATTGTCGATTCCATTGGAGCCTTTTTTTGTTAAAGGCGACACTGTCTATTAAGAGTGCTTTAAACAATATATTGTAATTTATAAACATACGTATTTAAAATGAATCGAAATAAAAGCCAATCTTAGCATTTTGCGTGGAATACCACGAAATGTACAATAGACCTACAAGTGTAATTTTCCATCCTCAGCGGCCAAGTCAATATAATCTATACATGGATAATAAAATATTAAGAATATATTAATAATAGGTATTTAATAAAATAAGAATATACTAATCATGTTTACATCCTACAATGTCCTCCAATTTGTTGCGTTTGGAAATCAACATATAGAATATATGTTCACATACGACATTTTTCGCCATTATACTATTTGAGCCAAAATTTTTCACAATAAATTTGTTAAACTTTACAGTTATAACAAAAAAAATTTAATTTTATGTAGAGATAAAACCCACACTTGTAATTTTCATGATTTTTTTTTTGTCTAGCCACGTTACTTTGTGTCTTTATGTAATAGAAACTAGACATATATTTGACTCATTCGCACTTCTTTTCCCATTACAAATGTGTGAAAGGGAACACAATATAGCTTAATCAATACACAATTTATACTATTAAATAAAAATTTAAACTATTAAAAAATATATTCAACGTATGTCTTATTTACCAACCACTTGCCGTGATACAAAAAATATAGAATTTCTATATCAAAAATAATTCAAACACCTGGTATATTTGTATAAATCAATACCATGTTTAATCGGTTAAATTAAGTCTATATTTTTTCAGTGCAGCATTTGAAACCAGGCGTACGCGGCATAGGCGGACACGCAAACCTCTGCGCTACGGTGGTCTTCTCGAATGGAATTACACATTCTATTCAAATATCAGAGCTATACCATTATAAAATAAGAGCGAAAATGATTTTGGTGCAAGCGCCGTTTAAGGTTTGTTTACATTTTTGCGTGACCGCGATATTTCGCTTTCATCCAAATACCACATTAAATATGAAATAATTTGATTAATTTAACAACGATTTGGTTTTTATTGTACAAGTTTTGTCACAAAGTCTTACTTATATCGTAAATTATACCTTTTCTGCTCATATTTTTATATATAAAGCAAGGGAAAGTATGGGATAGTAAGGAAAATAATACCCTACAACTACACTATATATAAGTTTAAATTAGGCCATATCATAATATTGGGTTGCCCAAAAAGTAATTGCGGATTTTTTAAAAGAAAGTAAATGCATTTTTAATAAAACTTAGAATGAACTTTAATCAAATATACTTTTTTTACACTTTTTTTCTAAAGCAAGCTAAAGTAACAGCTGATAACTGACAGAAAAAAGAATGCAGTTACCGAGTCACAAGCTGTGAAAAAATTTGTCAACTCCGACTATATGAAAAATCCGCAATTACTTTTTGGGCAACCCAATAAGATGGCTTTATCTAAATCTCCACTATTTGTGATGCGCTTTGGCGAATGTGTTCAGAAGGGTGCTGCTGTTACTACGGTCTTATAAGTGGAAATCGGCCAATCTTATATATAACCAGTAAGGAAATTTAAAATCGGGCGGTGCCGATTATATAATGCCCTACAGCACCTAGTGCATGTAGTTCTTTTTATATGTAGAACTTATCTCGAAATCTAGTCAGACTTTAATTTGAATACCAATTGAAATAGCAATTTAGAATCTTGTAAGATTTTCCTACCATAGGACAAAAGATTTGGATTTCCACATCTTTAAAAGTAAGTTATATCGAAACCTGCGCCGATTTTAACGGCACATACTGGGAAGTCAAATACAGTATCTTACGCCCTATAGATTGTAGAGATGACCAAAATTGTGGTTTTTACTGCCTTAAAAGTCCATATCGGATGAAATATACACATTGGAGCTATATCTAAAATAGGACTGATTTTAATGAAATTTTGTGCATGTATTGGAACGTCAATTTAAACGCCTCATGCAAAATCGGACAAAAATTGTGGATTCTACAGCCTTAAAAGGCAATATCGGATGAAAGATAAATATGGTATCTATATCCAAATCTAAACCGATTTTCATGATATTTTGCACACATATGTAGATGTCAAATAAAGCACCTCAGGCAAAATTTTGTAAAGATCGGACCAAAATTGTGGCTTCTACATCCTTAAAAAGTCAAATCAAACGAAAGATATATATGGGAGCTATATCCAAATCTAAACCGATATTGATGAAATTTTCCAGATATATTAAGTGCAACAACAAAGTCCGTGCCAAATTTTGTGCAGATCGGTTGACAATTGTAGCTACAACGGCCATTTAAGTGTAAATCGGGCGATACCGATTTTTATGAAATTTTGCACACATATTAGGACATCAAATAAAACAACCCATGCTAAATTTTGTAAAGATCGGTAAATAGTGTGCCTTCTACAGCCTAAGACGGCCATATCGAATGAAAGATATATATGGGAGCTATATCTAATTATGAACCGATTTTCATATTCGGACGTTAAATAAAACACAGCGTGCAAAATATTTTAAAGATCGGACTAGAACTGTGGCTTCTACAGCCATAAAAGTCCATGTGGGATGAAAGATATATATGGGAGCTACATCTAAATCTGAACTGATTTTTATGAAATTTTGCATACAAAATCAAATAAAATACCCAATGGCAAATTTTGTGAAGATCGGACGAAAATTGTGGCTTCTACAGCCTTAAAAAGCTGTACCAAATTTCAAGGAAATCGTATCAAAAACGCAATCTGTAGTCTAATGTTAATGTTAATAATGCAACCACCATTTTCTTGAGAACTAGTCTTCCAGCGTGACCGCAAAATATGATGTAAGCGACATAAAAATTTCTTTATACGGAAATATATTAAAAATATTTGGTTATTTGCGTAAATAGTCTTTAGTAGACGTACTATACCAAATTTTAATTGTAAATCATAAAAGTTTTGAATTAAAACCATCTCTTGTAAAAATTGGATTTAGTCGCTTACATAATTTCCCCGGGCAAATCTCGATATGTATTCCTGATCGTTGTAAAATTTAAAGACGATATAACGATGTCCGTGCCTCGGCCTATCTATCAGTTTTTATCACGCAACAGTCTCTAAAAATTGAAATATTGAGCTGAAATTTGTTATAACCTTGAATTTTTTTTCTGCTTTTTAGCAGGGTAAAGCGAACCATATTTATATATAGCTGCAATATAGACCAATTCGCCGATTTGGGGTCTTGAGCCCATAAAAGTCGCAATTATTACCCGATTACGCTCAAACGGTCCCGGTGGGACTTTATTTACCCAAAGCTGCCATATAGATCGATCTGTTAATATAGGGTTTTAAGCCCCTAACAGTCGCATTTATTACCCGATTTCGGTGGAATTCGAAAATTTGAGTCTGCACACTTTCAAAATGTATATGGTTCAGTTAGGCTAAAAGGGTCTTTAACCCATAAATTTCACTTTTATTACCACATTTTGATGAAGTTTTGAACAGTTGTTGTATTAAGTCTGCCGATATTGTATTAAGTCTGCCACATTGCACTAAATTTGGATTAAGCTGTCGTGTAGTTAAACGCATAAAAATTCAACGGATGCGATGGCTAGGTCATGTTGTCAGAATGAATGAAGAAGCTCTCGCGAAGAAGTCGTTTGAAGGCCAAAAGCCCAATGGAAAGATCAAGTGGTAGGACATCTCGAAACTTGGTGTCAGAGATTTTAGAAGGAGCGCAGAAGATCGAGGTGTTGGATACGCTTTTCTATGTTTGGCTAATGGGACAAATGTTCTGTCATAGCCAATGAAAGTAAGGTAAAGTTACACATTTCGATATAATTGTCATATAGACAGATCTGACGATATTGAGTCTTAAGCCTATCAAAGCCTCATACACATATACACGGTGGGGGCATACAAAGTTCGGCACGGCCGAGCTCAATACGTGTATACTTAAATTTCTTCAGACATTTCAGTTAATTTATTCTACTATTTTCAAAATTTTTTCTATTATTGTCCCTACGATATTGGCCAGTTGAGAGTAATGTCCAATAGCCAGAAAACTAATGCGTAGTACAACATTAGTTTTTGAAGTTTTCCAAATTTAAACACCAGTCTTTTTTATGACAAAGTTTTTTAAAACAAGTAAAAGCGTGCTAAGTTCGGCCGGGCCGATTCTTATATACCCTCCACCATGGATCGCATTTGTCGAGTTCTTTTTCCGGCATCTCTTCTTAGGCAAAAAAAAAAGGATATAAGAAAAGATTTGCTCTACTATTAGAGCGATATCAAGATATGGTCCAGTTTGGACCACAATTAAATTATATGTGTAAAATGTCAGCCAATTCGAATAAGAATTGCGCCCTTTGTGGGCTCAAGAAGTAAAATAGAGAGATCGATTTATATGGGAGCTGTATCGGGCTATAAACCGATTCAGACCATAATAAACACGTATGTTAATGGTCATGAGAGAATCCGTCGCACAAAATTTCAGGCAAATCGGATAATAATTGCGACCTCTAGAGGCTCAAGAAGTCAAGATCCCAGATCGGTTTATATGGCAGCTATATCAGGTTATGAACCGACTTGTACTTTATTTGACATAGTTGTTGAAAGTACCAATAAAAAACGTCTTGCCTAATTTTAGCCAAATCGGAGAGAAATTGCGTCCTCTAGAAGTCAAGTCCCCAGATCTGTTTATATGACAGCTATATCAGGTTATGAACCGACTTGTACTTAATTTGGCACAGTTGTTGGATATCATAACAAAATAATACAAAATTTATTCAAATTGGATAAGAATTCCGCCTCTAGAAGCTCAAGAAGTCAAGACCCAAGATCGGTTTATATGACAGCTATATAAGGTTATGGACCGATTTGAACCATACTTGGTACAGTTGTTGGATATAATAACAAAACACGTCGTGCAAAATTTCATTCCAATCGGATAAGAATTGCGCACTCTAGAGGCTCAAGAAGTCAAGACCCAAGATCGGTTTATATGGCAGCTATATCAGGTTATGGACCGATTTGAACCATACTTGGCACAGTTATTGGATATAATAACAAAACACGTCATGCAAAATTTCATTCCAATCGGATAAGAATTGCGCACTCTAGAGGCTCAAGAAGTCAAGACCCAAGATCGGTTTATATGGCAGCTATATCAGGTTATGTACCGATTTCAACCGTACTTCGCACAATTGTTTTAAGAAAGATTAAAACACATTGGGCAAAACTTCAGTGAAATCGGATAAGAATTTCGCCTTCTAAAAGCTCATGAAGTCAAGATCAAAGATCGGTTTATATGACAGCTAACCAGGTTATAGACCGATATGAACCATACTTCGCACAGTTGTTGGAAGTGATATCAAAACACTATGTTCAAAATTTCAGTCAAATCGGATGAGAATTGCGCCCTCTAGAGGCTCAAGAAATCAAGACCCAAGATCGGTTTATGTGGCAGCTATATCAGGTTATGGACCGATTTGAACCATACTTGGCACAGTTATTGGATATCATAACAAAACTCTATGAGCAAAATTTCATTCCAATCAGATAAGAATTGTGCACTCTAGAGGCTCAAGAAATCAAGACCAAAATCGGTTTATATGACGGCTATATCAGGTTATGGACCGATTTGAACCGTACTTGGATATCATAACGAAATCGTATAAGAATTGCGCACTCTAGAGGCTCAAGAAGTCAAGACCCAAGATCGGTTTATATGGCAGCTATATCAAAACATGCACCGATATGACCCATTTACAATACCAACCGACCTACACTAATAAGAAGTATTTGTGCAAAATTTTAAGTGGTTAGCTTAACCCCTTCGGAAGATAGCGTGCTTTCGACAGACAGACGGACGGACGGGCGGACGGACGGACGGACATGGCTAGATCGACATAAAATGTCGCGACGATCAAGAATATATATACTTTATGGGGTCTCAGACGAATATTTCGAGTAGTTACAAACAGAATGACGAAATTAGTACACCCCCCATCCTATGGTGGAGGGTATAAAAAGTAAGTGGTTTTGGCCCAATGTGAATTCAATTCTTGTCTCAGATAAGGCCTGAACATATGGGCAAGCGGGCAGTGTGTCTGTGCGCCTGTCCTTACAACATAATAAAATCATACATAATACTCTCGAATACTTAATACTCGCAATAATAATAATAAAAATAATTAAAGAACATTTTTACAGTTTAACTTCCCTGTTGACATTTCTGGGTCAGCGACCCAAACAGCACATTTTTTTTATTGGTTCGTTGGTTGGCTTGGATTGTATGAACGACGTCGATGGGTAGTTGGTGGTGCCTCAAAAACTTTGCAGCATTATTTCATATGCATAGCACATTGCACTGCATTGCATACAGCGCTCACAAACACATTTAAATATAACAAGTAAAAAACCGAAAGTTCGGCCGGGCCGAACTTTAGATACCCACCAACTCGGCTATATATGTAAACCACCTTTCATCAAAATCCGGTGAAAATTGCATACCTTATGTCCCATAGCAGTTATATCGAAATATGATCCGATTTGGACCAAATACTAATAAGTACAAGTCATTGATGAATTGTGTATAGCAAAATATTGGTCTTTTTAGTAGCTATATCTAAAAATAAACCGATCTGAACCATATACAACATGGATGTCGAAAAACCTAACATAAGTCAATGTGTCAAATTTCAGTTAAATCGGTTTATAAATGTGCCTTTTTTGGGGCCAAGACTTTAAATCGAGATATCGATTTATATGGCAGCTTTATGCAAATCTTGATCGATCTAGACCAAATTGCATAAATATGTGGAGGGGCTTAACTTAACTCTCTTTCCCATATTTCGGCAACATCGGCCAATAAATCCGTCTTTTATGGGCCCAAAATATTAAATCGAAAGATCGGTCTATATGACAGCATTGTCCGAATCTGGACCGATCTGAGTGAAATTGAAAATGGATGTCGAAGGGCCTAACACAACTCACTGTCCCAAATTACGGCGAATTCGGACAATAAATGCGCCTTTTATGGGCTCAAAACCTAACCGAGAGATCGGTCTATATGCCAGCTATATGCAAATAGGAACCGATCTGTGCCATAATGCAGAAGTATGTCAAGGGGCTTAACTTAATTCACTGTCCCACATTTCGGCGACATCGGACAATAAATGCGCCTTTTATGGACCTAAGACCCTAAATCGGAGGATCGGTCTATATGGCAGCTATATCCAAATCTGGACCGATCTAAGCCAAATTGACGAAGGAAGTCGAAGGGCCTAACACAACTCACTATCCTAAATTTCAGCGAAATCGGATAATAAATGTGGCTTTTATGGTCCTAAGACCCTAAATCGGAGGAACGGTCTATATGGTACCTATATCCAAATCTAGACCGATTTGAGCCAAATTGACGAAGGAAGTCGAAGGGCCTAACACAACTCACTATCCTAAATTTCAGCGAAATCGGATAATAAATGTGGCTTTTATGGGCCTAAGATCCTAAATCAGAGGATCGGTCTATATGGGGGCTATATCAAGATATAGTCCCATATAGCCCGTCTTCGAACTTAACCTGCTAATGGACAAAAATAGAATCCGCGCTAAGTTGCAGCTCAATATCTCTATTTTGGAAGACTGTAGCGTGATTTCAAAACACAGACGGACGGACATGTCTAGATCGTCTTAGTTTTTTACACTGATCAGGAATATATATATATATTGTATATATAGGGTCGGCAATGGATATTTCGATGTGTTGCAAACGGAATGACAAAATGAATATACCCCCACCCTTCTGTGGTGGGTATAAAAACTAAACAAACACAAGCAAAAACTGCAAAAACAACTCTAAATAATAATAATAATCATAACAGCAATGCCATACAACAAGCTGTTTGCAGCCTTTACAGAACAACATCAACCTCAGAACGATATTTCGCATACAACTTTCGTAGCAGCAGCAATAGCCACATCAGTCAAATACTGAACATATCACATGGGCAGACAGGGCCATGATGGCGAATGCAATTTTTGTGCTGCTCTCGCATGCTGTAATAATTGTTGAGGTACACAAGCGAGTGTGTCGGTGTTTGCCTCCAACGATGTTAAATAATTTCAGTACAGAACAACAAACTACCACATGAACATAAACTCTCAAACTAACAACAATATGCCTTTAATAGAAGAGCAGCACCAGCAAAAAAAAACACATCACAACATACGCGTTGCGAGAGTGGTGCAATAATTGTAAGATCAATTCTTTTAATGGGGGTTATATGTAAACAAATATCATAATGACCTACTGCTAGAGGGCTCCGAATGCCTTCTAACAATATTCCCTGAGTTTCCACACTTCCTGAGATTTAGGTTTCTGTTCGTTTCGAACAGAGCCATTGGATATAGTCATATAGTCAGATTGGCGCCAAATACCCTTGAGCTTACATTGGTAACGGATGAAAGAGCTTTGGCTCGACCTATATATGAAAAAAAAATAGATTTTTTGCATACATGTCTTCTTTGGTGTGTCAATCAGTTTAGGTACCACCCTCGTAAAATTGCCCAGCAAGACGTTCTCAATTTCATCTTTATATTCATACTCTTGCAATTTCAACAGTAACAACATTTAGCTGAAGCTAAAGCAGCAAGAAATAGTCTTAAATGCATGTGATTTGAATGTATGACTACATGTGGAAAAAGTTACTTCTTTACCATTATCGTCACAGTTTGTGGCGATAGTGTGATGTATGTCAATATCTGGAGTTTGTAGGAGACAAAAGAATGACAACACTTTGAAAAGAACTCTTCTCGAATTTCAGAATAAATTGCAGGCGCGAGGCCGGACGTTCGAGCGTCATAGCGATAAAGTTTCCAAACAGACCAACAGTCGTTTGTGTTAACTATCCGTCTATCTATCGGTCTCTAAGTCTGTCTAGCTTGCAAGTTTATCATATAATAGTCAATATATGATAAAATTGTTGTCCATTGTAAATACTGAACGAACGTGCAACAAATTGCTGTAAATTGTTTGTAACACATCACCATGCGAATATCATATGCAATTATACAAATCTATGAAAAAAGAAGATAAATGATATAAAATTTTCAAAATCGGCAAGTGTCGACTATTAGGCACCTCAGGGGAATTAAGTGATAACGGCTGAGTTGGGAAAACTGTGAGCACAACCAGCACTGCGTAGTCGAGCAATTTTGACTTGACTCCGACTCCGGGGAGATTGCTTGACTCCGAAGTCGATTTGAAGCATTTAAATTTTTTTAAAAAATTTTCAAAAATTTTTACAATAATAAAACATTCTTATTATTTCCCAAGCTACTATGCTTTTATAAAAAAAAACTGTGAATATTTTATTACCATTTACCGAAGAAAAGTGAATATTAATGACTTTGACATAACACCGCACATGTAGTCAAAATTAGTAGGCTTATCGCGTTTAATTTTATATAGCAACTATCAAATGCAATAAGACTCCAAAACGGTTTTCAGAAATTGCTCATCAAGATTTGATTTTTTGGACTATAAAAAATCGTTGATTTTCAACAAGACGTTATATGACGGGAAAATTTGTTTAACTAACCAAAATATCTAAGAAGTTTGCTCGAAATCGGTTTAGATTTAGAAATTGCTCCTATATATATTTTGTTCGTCAGATTTTGAGAAATGTTACAATAAGTGCTCATTTGTTTAGCGATTCTCATAGCTCTTATATATATATATATATATATATCGCCCGATTTTCGCCTAAATTTTGCACAACGCTTTCCTCGACGACTACCACAATGTCTATAAAATTTGATCAAAACAGGTTCAGATTTCGATAAAGCTCCCATATATATGTTCGTCAGATGTTGGAAAGTTTGCAATAATGTTGTCATTTGTCAACCGTAGTTACTACAGTTTGAACATAGTTGCTCGCCGAGGTCCATAAAAATTGGTTCAGAATTCGATACAGCTCCCATTGTTTAATTTAACGTTTGGGATATTTTTACGATAAACAGAATAATTTTATCACGAGGCTTTTCTTTTATAACCTTATAACGTTGTAACGTTTCGCTTCAACATATAAAACGTTTGCCATAAACGTAGGATTATTGAACGTAACTAGCTTTGTTTATTCTTAACCCTTTAACATCTTCGCCCACGGTAAAAGGACCTATCTTTTGTTATAGTACCAAAAACTTTTTAATTGTGGGTCGATAGCCGCATAAAATTAAGCGTGTGCCGGATCAGTAACTTTTCGTGTGGCTCTCCTACTAGAGAGAAAGGATGCATATTTGAATGTATAGACCAGTGGTGGGCGAAAATACTCACACTATTGTGTACGTACAAAAGAACATAAGTCCAAGTAGGCCCAAGGGCTTCCAAATAATTGCAATTTTGTGCTCGTCGCTGGTATATTCTAAGACACATACATTGTTTGGTATTATTTACGCAGTTAAGAAGAATCCATTTCCAAAGCTGGCATTTTATTGTGCGAAAACAACAACTCCCATAATAAGTGTTTTGTTTTATTTATAGCATGACGAATACAGCAGAACATTACACAAAACTAAATGGAGTTGTGCGAAACTGGAGGACCTTCAATATAATTGTTCTTCATAACATCGAAATAAATCTGAATAAATTCTTAAAGAGATTGAATTACCAACTGAGGTTAAATTAAGTTACAGCCTTTGAACGAACTTTTCAAATTAAAAATAATATTCTAGATGTAAAATGACGTTAAATTAATTTATAAACAAAGAAAAATTAGTTGAAACCCCAAATAATATATCAAAAATTACAGATATTGTCAGGGTAAAAAACAATTTGATATTTGCCATATATTTTTACGCAAACAAATATGTACTTTAGTCGGTGAGAAAGTCAAATTTTTTTTAGAAAATAAGTTTACTTGGCGAAAATTCCCTTTGTGTGAAGCGAGTTATTTTTTTGCGTGTAGTTGGCTCTTCGTAAAAATTTGTAAATTTTTTTTTTTAATATTTAACAATTATATATGCTATAGTTGATTAACGTTTTTAGCTTGCTTGCGTAAACGTTTATGGAAATAAGTCTTTTAAAACCAATTGACCGAAACAAACAATAACCTGTTGAAATCATAAATTTAGTTTGAGAGCAAATTAAAATGAGCGCTAAAGAAAAAAAAAATGTCATAAAAAAACTGAAACTGATTCGTCGAAACTATCACTATAAAACTTAGATATTCGCAAAGTCAAGCACATTTTGACGGATTTAAAAGACTAGGATAGGCTTATAAATAATGTGTTGGCAAGCAATGCAAAATGTAGCTCTGGCTTTGTGACAAAATATCACCGCCGATGGGTTAGTTCTTGCACCCTGTAGCGACCACAATTTTGAATAAAAAATTTGAGGCGTCTCTACCAAATTCACACTAGCAGCAGAATTTTTTGTAAATTATAAGATTTTGCAAAAATGTAGGGTGCCTCCCCCCCCCCCCCCCCCCAAAATCTGAACCGATTTTGATGAAATCTTGCAAATATTTTATGACCAGCAGCATACCCACCCGCTCCAAATTTTGTGCAGATCGGCTGAAAATTTTAGTTTCTACGGCCATTTAAGTGCAAATCGGGCGATACATATACATGGGAGCTAAATCTTAATCGATTTGATCAAATCTGGCAGATATGTTAAAATCAGCAACAGAGCAATCCGTGCCAAGTTTTGTGCAGATCGGTTGAAATGGTCGTTTCATATACGTTAAGACCAGTAACAAAACAATCCAAGCCAAATTTTTTGTAGATAGGTGGAAATTTGTAGTTACTAGAGCCATTTAAGTGAAAATACATGGAATACATGGACTCACAGACGGATGTGACAAAATCGAATCAGAAAGTAATTCTGAGTCGATCTGGGTACTTAGCAATGGATCTAGCTCTAATCCTTCTTAGCGTTGCAAACAAATGCACAAACTTATAATACCCTGTTCCACAGTGTTGGTGAAGGGGATAATGAAACCTTAAAATAGGTTTATTATTTGACTGTTCGTTAAAGGGAGTTATTCAAATAAACCTATTTCAATTATATGCATATTAAGTTTTGTGAATTCCGGTGTGGATCTTGAGCAGTATACAGCTTAAACATAAATAACTGATATTTAAGACCAGAGTTGCATTTTACACCATTTCATGAACATTGCAAATTTGCCCATGAACACTCCATTAAGGAGCAGGGGCTAACTTCTCACATATCTATGAGTGCTGCCCGATTTAAGTTCAAGCTCAATGTTAAGGAACCTCATTTTTATAACCGACCCCGAAAGGAGTGCCGCAGTGCGACACCTCTTTGGCGAGGAGAAGTTTCTAAATACATGGCATAGTACCTCACAAATGTAGCCAGCAATAGGAGGGGATACCACCGCTGAAAACATTTTCTGATATTCTCCTTTGGGACCCAGGCGTTCAGCATCATAGGCGGATATGTTAAGCTCTGCTTTACGGTGGCCTCCATGAATATTGAATATCAAAAACTTTACATTTGTCTCTCCAAATCCTTCTATCAATGAATATTGCGCAATTTAACAAAATTCCACTAAACCGTGTTGTAACAGAAGTGGTAGACATTGGTAAGGCTGCTGTTTACAGCAGAATATAAGCCAACGAAACCTAATCATTTTTTTGTATGTATGGGGTGGACATCGCATTTCAAAAGTAGGTCTTGTTAATTTTTTCAGATGGTAAACAAAAAGAGTGGTACGATATTAATAACTTTCAGCACACACAGCACACAATAAAACTTTTAAAATTATTAATTTAAAATAATAAATGACTGAACCCTTAGGCTCCATGTGGCCTAATGGAGACTTTGTGTTAATGGAGGCAAACTGTGTTTGTGTCTAAATCTAATGATTTATGTTACTCCCCTTTTGCCAAAGCATTAATCAAGGCAACTGTAACCTCCACCCTCACCCTGTTTAAGTTGCTTTGGCCTATATGAAAGAGTTGTAAGTTCTATTTTGCGAAATATTGCAAATTAAAACTCTTAACTCTATGATGAGCGTTTACTTGAATATGTGTGCCACAGAGTTGCTTGCCTTTCGATGCGAAAACACTAACAAATTTCAATTAATATTAAATGAAAGAGCACGCTGTCACAATCATTAAATCAAGTGGCAGTGGTACAATGGACTTATGCTGCATGCCCACATACAACACCAACTGATCGACAGAACAACCAAGCGATTGAAAATAAAGTCAATGCAATTACATTCTTGCTAACAACTTGACTAGGTGGGGAGGGAAGGCGAGGTAGGAGTCTCAAGTAGGACTCCTGCTACGTAGTACAGTGTCAGCTTCTTCCAATTTAATCTTTCTCAGCGCCCCCGTGTATATGTGTGCATGCATTCTGTGTGATTAGGCGCGCGTGAGTGTTCGGAATGCGAATCGCAGTTTTGTAGCAATTTGATTACACGATGTTGTCGTTATCTTTCAAGCACGAGCCTTCCACGTAGTTTTGCAATTACGTCTTAAAGAATATGCACTTTTTCTTGATGTTGTTCGTCTTTGTAGGTTCTCTGCTCGTCACTTAATTTACACTTGTAAGGCGATAAGAACACTAAGGAAAAAAGCCTTACTCGTGATTGAAAGTTAAATGTAGTTTATGTAGGCCTAACTAGGGCAACAAAATCATAACCGGATACCAATTAACCGGATACCGATTAGTATGTTAATGCAAAACGTAGATATGTAGATTCTCTTGGAACGGGATGAAATGTGACCTCGATTTACACATATGGCTTCAAGACGAAGACCAGGACGGAGTTTGGGGTATACAGCGAGATACACGACATGGATAAGTTGGTGAGACCTTCAGACAAAGTTCTGTGCAATTAAAATAGCCGCAAATTAAATCTAGGAAAGGGTTTTACCGCTTTCGCAACTCAGAATGGCGGCTCTCATGGTATTGGATTCGTGAACCTTGGAGGTCAAAATGTTTGGTGGATTTTTTGAAATCCATGAATAACCACCGGCCGCTAACTTGGGTTCCCGGACGCGATGGTATTCCGCAAACGAATATACCAGCAAGGGGCACTCCGTTGCGATCGAAACGGTAACCAGTCTTTCATACATTGATTGCTGAACATAGAAGAGGGGATGACAATTGCGAAGTCGTTGACAAGGTGGGAATCTGTACATGAAAGCCGATTTGCCATAAAACTGTGGTTTAGCTACGCTCGAAGCAGGACAAAACCATTGCTGGCCTTTTATACACCCAAAAAATTAGTCTGCTGATATTCAATAAAAAATTTTGAATTTTTGAATTTATTTTTGTTATATATAAGTAAACAAATTTGTAAAAAGTATATATTAAAAAGAAATAGCTAGTTTGTCTGCTGTTATTTAAATTCGATGAAAAATTAGCAAATTGAAGAAAATTTTAAAAAATTGTAAGTAATGTGCTTGTAAAAATAAAAAAAACAGTAAGGAAGGGTAAAAGGCGGGCGGTGCCGACTGTATAATACCCTACACCTACCCTATAAGTACAATGTGGAAGCTATATCCAATTCCGAACTATTTTTGATGGAACTCGGCGAGCAAAAATATGTTCAAACTGTAATAACTACGGTTAACAAATGACAACATTATTGCAAATTGCCCAAAATCTGACTAACATATATATGGGAGCTATAACAAATAGTAACGTCGAGAGTCATTAGAAAATCCTTCCTGCATTTCGAGAGAATCAACAAATTACCATTTTATTGCATTATTATATGCAAATCGGACGAATATATATATGGGAGCTATATCCAAATCTGAACCGATTTTTATGAAATTCACCTGTGATGTCGGGAGTATGGGAGCTATATCTAAATCTGAACCTATTTTTTTTCAATTTCAATAGGCTTCGTCTCTAGGCTGAAAAACACGCCCATACCAAATTTCAAGAAATCGGTTAACAAATTACCATTTTATTGCAGTACTAATGCATATCGGGAGAACATATATATTGGAGCTATATCCAAATCTGAACCGATTTTTTCCAATTTCAATAGGCTTTGTCTCTAGGCCGAAAGACACGCCCATACCAAATTTGAAGACGATCGGATGAAAATTGCGACCTGTAGTTTGTACACAAATTAACATGGACAGACGGACAGACAGACATAGCTAAATCGAATCAGAAGGTGATTCTGAGTCGATCGGTATGCCTATCAATGGGTCTATCTCTCTTCCTTTTGGGTGTTACAAACAAATTCACTAAGCTATAATACCCTGTGCCACAGCAGTGGTGTAGGGTATAAAAATTGTTGAGTTTTTTAAACTTTTCAAAGTTTTAAAACAGATGGTTGCTGTTTAAGCAACAAATTACTGCTGTCCCATTTTCGGCAGATTTTCTCCTGTTTCAGCAAACATTTTGTTGTTGTTGTTTTTACTAACAAATCTTATATTGTACATAAAAAACAATTTGTGTTTGTTTGTTCAAATAAATGATATATAGATATATGAGAATAGAGCACGTTGCTGATATATTTTCCAGGCTTAGTGTTTGGGGGACCACCCCAATCTCCAAAACATCCCTAAATCGGGCATATTTATCGACCATGTCAATGTGGAGCTTAAATGAAAGGTATTGGCCGGTAGAGCAAGAATTGATACCCACTTTAGGGACCAATTTTCTGGGGGTCTACCCCTTTCCAAAAATACCCCACAAACAGCAATTTTTTACTGACCATCGCAATATGGGGCTTAAATAAAGGTATTTGGGAGTAGAATACGAATTTGATATCCAAATGTAGGACCATGTATCACCCCTTCCCAAAAACATGCCAATATGTGGCTCAAATAAAAGGTATTTGAGATTAGAAAACGAATTTGATAACCTATTTTGGGGCCATATGTTTGGGGGACGCCTCATCGTGTTAACTCCCTATGGCAATATGGGGTTTAAATAAATGGTATTTGAAAGGAGAGCACGATGCTGATATTTTTTCAGGGCCAAGTGTCTGGGGAACCACCTTACCCCCGAAAATACCCCTAAATCAGATATCATGAGAATGTCGGGCTGAAATAAAGTATTTTAAAAATGGAGTACACCAAACATAAATTCATAGACCAACAAAGATCATATGGGATTGAGATAAAGGAACTTATATTTTTAAACTGCTAGTCAAGCGATATACTATCTTCGTAGCATGATATTTCGCTAAAATCTCTTTAATTGTCGAAAATAAATATTCCAGGGAAAATTTTGTTCCATATAAAGTGAAAGAAGGCGCAGCGGAGCGGGCCCGGGTCAGCTAGTATATATATATAGCTGACATATAGACCGTTGTTGCAATTTAGGGCCTTAATCCAATAAAAAGCGGATCTATTGCCTGATTTCGCTGAAACCGTTACTTGTATCAGAGTCCTATTGATCCGAATAAGATATGTTCCATACCAGCCCCATTTTACATATAACTATGGATTTGTTAGTGGAGTGATAATAAAATGGGATAGGTGGTGGGTATCCAAAGTTCGGCACGGCCGAACTTTACAAGATTTTACTTATTGAAATTTTGTCTTAGAAAAATGTTATCGATTTTTTGTTATTTAGAAGGTTTAAAAATAAATGTTTTCTTTTGGAAATATTTGTTTAAGAAAAATTTCATAAACATTTATATATAAAAAATGTTGTCCCTAGAGAACATATCATTAAAAACTTCTTCTCAGAAAAATCCATAAAAATGGTTTCTTTAGCAAAATTTTAGCGAAAGGTTATTCCATTGGCAACCGAAGATTGCTTGGGTAACAAGTTTTGCGTTTGTGTATTACTGCTTATGGCGCTCAAAGAAAAAGTTAACCAACTCGACCCAACGATTCATTTTACCATGGGAATTATTGAGTAGGGTGAAAGCATGCAATCTTTTAGTGGCAAAGCAGTCCACAGAGTTCTCTGATAAGGCCGAAATCGCTATCACTGCAGCCTGCTCAATACATTTAGCTACATTACGCTTTTCCTAAACTGTTTAAAGGGTTTTTATTTCGCTTTCCAATTCTAAATAGAAACAAAAGCTCTTCGGTCTAAGCTGGACGCAATTTCAAACACAATAAAAAATAAAAAACACTATGTCAATATAAATGTTCTAAATAATGAAAATATGAAATAAGTCATACAAAATCGGACAATGGAATCGAAGAGGGCCAGGCGTGAAATTGTTAAATAAGTGTCTTGTATAAAACCGTAAGTTCGACTAAAGCTTCTTGAAAAATTTTTACAGATTTTACGAGATTTTTCAACTTTTATATGGAATTTCTGATTTTACCTAGGTAAAAAACACGTTTTGGTACCACCCTTTTATGTATTTAAATTTTTTTTTTCAAAATACGTGTTGGATATAATATATATCGATATAATATATGACAGTAAATATTAGGAAAATATTCTCCATAAAAGTTTATCTATAATAATCCCTTCCCTAGACTTTATTTCATGGGTTGGCATTAACTTTTGCCATAACTTACCCCCTAGTTGTTTGTATTTTTAGCGTCTGTCACATATGTAACAACATAAGAGATTTACTTTTTCTAGGGAAGATATTTCTTAAAATAGAAAATTACCAGCCTTGCGACACATTTTCTTTAGAAATTTTCCCTCAAATCATCATCTGTGCTCTTTTAATATCATGAACGATTAGTAATTTAAAATCTTGCCTTTTGTTTAAAAGTACAGCTAATTATAAAACAACTTGTTTGCTGTTTTTATATATGCACGTTCGTCAGTCCCTCCGTCTGTCCGCCCGTCAGTATGTTCTATTGCATAGCTGATTTTTTATACCCTCCACCATAGGATGGGGGTATACTAATTTCCTCTTCTGTTTGTAACACCTCGAAATATGGGTCTAAGACCCCATAAAGTATATATATTCTTGATCGTCATGTCATTTTAAGTCCATCTAGCAATGTCCGTCCGTCTGTTCGTCCGTCTGTCTGTCTGTCTGTCGAAAGCACGCTAACTTTCGAAGGAGTAAAGCTAGCCGCTTAAAATTTTGCTCAAATACTTTTTATTAGTGTAGGTCGGTTGGTATTGTAAATGGGCCAAATCGATCCATGTTTTGATATAGCTACCATATAAATCGATCTTGGGTCTTGATTTCTTGAGCCTCTAGAAGGCGCAATTATTATCCGATTTTATTGAAATTTTGCACGTAGTGTTTTGGTATCACTTCCAACAACAACGCTAAGTATGGTTTAAATCGGTCCATGTTTTGATATAGCTGCCATATAAACCGGTCTTGGGTCTTGACTTCTTGAGCCTCTAGAGGGCTCAATTCTCGTCCGATTTAACTGAAATTTTACACGTAGTGTTTTGGTATCACTCTCAACAACTGTGCTAAGTACGATTGGGATCGGTTCATAATCTGGTATAGCTGTCATACAAATCGATCTTGGATCTTGACTTCTCTAGCCAATAGAGTGCGCAATTCTCATCCGATTTGGCTGAAATGTTGCATGAGGTGTTTTGTTATGACTTACAATAACTGTGCTTAGAATGGCGTAAATCGGTATAGAACCTGATATAGCTGCCATATTAACTGATCTGGGATCTTGACTTTTTGAACCTCTAGAGGGCGCAATTCTCATCTGATTTGGCTGAAATTTGGTACAACAGCTTTGCTCATGACCTTCAATATACGTGTCTAATATATTGGGTTGCCCAAAAAGTAATTGCGGATTTTTTTAAAAGAAAGTAAATGCATTTTTAATAAAACTTAGAATGAACTTTAATCAAATATACTTTTTTTACACTTTTTTTCTAAAGCAAGCTAAAAGTAACAGCTGATAACTGACAGAAGAAAGAATGCAATTTCAAAGTCACAAACCGTTGAAAAAACCTGTCAACGCCGACTATATGAAAAATCCGCAATTACTTTTTGGGCAACCCAATAGTATGAATCGATCAATAGCTTGATACAGCTCCCATATAAACCTATCTCCCGATTTTGCTTCTTGAGCCCCTACAAGACGCAATTTTTATCCAAATGAACTGAAATATTACACAATGACTTCTACAATGTTCAGCATTCATTTATGGTCCAAATCGGACTATAACCTGATATAGCTCCAATATCATAACAGTTCTTATTCAATATTCTATGTTTGTCTAAAAAGAGATACCGCGCATAGAACTCGACAAATGCGATCAATGGTGGAGGGTGTATAAAATTCGGGCCGGCCGAACTTAGCACGCTCTTACTTTTTTTTTGTGAACTGTTCCAGAGTAATCCTTTCTATGCGAACAAGAAGTATAACCTTAGTCTCATCTATTGAATTGGGGGGCAGAATGCAACATACATAATCTATGAGATGCATTTTATTTTGCAGAAATACAAGCCGCTGTAGTAAGTATGGTAAACATAGTCAGTTGTACGATTTAAATCGAAAGATCTCTGGGTTTTTGTGTTTTGTTGTGTTTTATGAACAATTTGTGGCGCGTGTTGCATGCCACCACACAATGGCATGAAAAAATTAAAAACAAAAAAAAAACGAAGAGTTTAATGCAACTCCTTCTAAATGTCATATAATAGAGTGTCACGATGTAAGAAAAGAATTGAGTTAGGCTTATAATTTGAAAACTCCTAAAAACTCAGGTTTAGTTGGACATACTAATAGCAAACAGAGTTTTTTCTTGAGAGGCGAAATTTTTTTGATAATTACTTGGTTTTGAATTTCTTTCCATTTGGTTTTCTTTTTTTCTTGTTACACCCTAACATCACATTTGCGTTATGTGCGTTTGTCTATTTAAATAATGATAACTAACTAAGTGAGGCAGAGGAGTAGTAAAACATAAAAAAATATTGTACAACAGCTCCAAGAATACCCCGCATAAATGATATGTAAAAATACTAATGCTTAAAGGGAGTTTGGGCAGGAAGACGGGCTGGCAGTCAGGCATTGGTATAGCCACAACCGCAAGATGACTGAGACGATGCCTACAACCCACACTTTAGACAGCAAACAGCTTCACCACTCAGACACTTTGCTTCCAGCTCCAGCTACATCTGCATCTGCATCGCCATCTCCATTTCCATAGAGTTCCTTAGATTTGCAGAGTGCATCTGAGTGCGATTGCAATTGTGTTAGTTTTGCCAAACGAAGTTGCGATTGAATGGTGAGGGGGCAATATCCCCAAGAAATGTGTATAGAAAATAAATCTTTCAAACCATAAACCACAGAAGGATGGTTGGATGGATGTATGGGCAGCATCACGAATTGGAGTATGTAGGCAAAAAATGATCTGGGTGCGGGTACAGTAAAATGTACTATTATTAGAAACAATATATTGCGTAGTTGATATGGTTTTATCTTCAAACTCCCCCTATCTGACAAAGAAAAGATGGTGGGGATGAGGTGGCATATATGGCCCATGGGTGGGGTGATAGCCAGAGATATAGGGTTTAATTAGAAAGTGTTTTTTTTTTTCTTTTTGGCTTCAATGAGGGAGAAATATAAAGACACGAAGCCAGCCAATGTAAAAAAGGAAATAATATTCCTCATATCTTTTTCTTAACATTTTTAGTGGCATGAAAATTCTGCTGCATAATTAAAAACTCACATTGAAAATAGAGGTACATACTATAAGTGAGACTTAGGCATTGTCAAGCCTTCATTAATTGCCGAGAATTTATATTCACTTTTTTTTCCTCGTTCCCCTGCAATGCAATGCAATTTCCTGCACCACCAACCGTTTGCATGTATTTTTTTATTGATTTGTTTTTGCAATTTAATGCCTGGCCTAGCGTTGACATGAGTACTCGCATCATAATTTTTGAATGATAGCTGCAGAACGTCAGGCATGGAGTATGCCTTTAAAAAATACCCGGCCACAGACTCCAAATGAGAAGCCATGCTAGTGGGTTGCATAACAATTTTATTTCCAATAAGAGTGGTTTTTTTTCTTGTTCAATTAAATCTAATGAAAAGTATGGTCGAGTGCAGCTTAATTGTGTTTGAGTATAAAGAACGGAAAAAACCTTGTTGGCCTTAAATATCAAAGGTGGGATCATACCGACCAGATATTAAAAAGGAAGAACCTGATAATGTTCTCCTGCAACTAATACAATAGTCCATTAGAGACTCAAGTGTAGGAGAGTAGTACGTGCTCATATTTCTCGGTAATTATAGGCTCTTTTGTGCAGAATTGTGGAAGCGTAGTGAAGCACATATCTGCCCAGTTGGAGTGATGATGTTTTTGCAAAACCTTTAGTTGGGAGATTCTATCTTCTTTTTGTATCCACCACTATAGGATGGGGGCAAAATGTCAGCCAAATCGGATAAGAATTGCGGATAAGAATTGGGGGCAAAATGTCAGCCAAATCGGATAAGAATTGCCTCTTCTTGTGGCTCAAGAAGTCAAGATTCAAGATCGGTTTATATAGAAGCTTTATCAGGTTATGGATCGATTTGAACCATACTTGGCACAGTTGTGTGACGGAATACATTCTAGAGGCTCAAGAAGTTAAGACCCCAGATCGGTTTATATGACAGCTATATCAGGTTATGAACCGATTTGAACCAAACTAAGCACTGCGGTTGGAAGTGATACCAAAACACCACGTGCAACATTTCTGTCAGATCGAAATCAAATTGCGCCCTCTATTGGGTCAAGAATTCAAGAACCCAGTTCAGTTTATATGGCAGCCACATCAAAACGTAGACCGATATGGCCCATCTACAATCCCAACTGACTTACGCCTATAAGAAGTATTTGTGCAAAATTTCAAGGGGCTAGCTTTATTTCTTCGAAAGTTAACGTGATTTCGGCAGACAGACGGACGGGCCAGATTGATATAAAATGTCATGACGATCAAGAATATATGTACTTTATGGGGTCTGGGTATGCCCCCATCCTATGGTGGAGGGTATAAAAAGATGGTACAATCATTTCTATAAAATATTAGCTGACCCGGGCCCGCTCTGCTGCGCCTTCTTTTATTTTATATGGAACAAAAGTTTCCTTGGAATATTTATTTTCGAAGATATTTTAGTGAAATACCATGCTAACTTGACTGAGAGTTTAACAATATAAATGCCTTTATCTGAATCCCATATGATCTTTATTGGTCTACGAATTTAAGTTTGGATGTAAGGTGTACTCCATTCTTAAAATACTTCAATTCAGCCTGATATTCTCATAATGTCTGATTTAGTGGTGTTTTCGGGGGAGAGGTGGTCCCCCAGATACTTGGCCCTGAAAAAATTTCAGCATCGTGCTCTTCTCTCAAGTACCATTTTTTTAAACCCCATATTGCTTTTGGCTTAAAAGAAGTTTACCGGATGAGGCGTCCAGCAAACATATGGCCCTAAAATAGGTTATCAAATTCGTTTTCTAATCTCAAATACCTTTCATTTGAGTCACATATTGGCATGGTCGAAAAATTTTAACCCTTTGGGGATGGGGTGATGCCCTAAGTACATGGTCCTACATTTGGATATCAAATTCGTATTCTACTCCCAAATACCTTTATTTGAGCCCCATATTGCGATGGTCACTAAAAAATTGCTGTTTGTGGGGTATTTTTGGAAAGGGGTAGATCCCCAGAAAATTGGTCCCGAAAGTGGGTATCAATTCTTGCTCTACTGGCCAATACATTTCATTTAAGCTCCACATTGACATGGTCGGTAAATATGCCCGATTAAGGGGTGTTTTGGGGATTGGGGTGGTCCCCCAAACACTACGCCCGGAAAATATATCAGCAACGTGCTCTATTCTCATATATCTATATATCATCTATTTGAACCCCATATTGCCATTGGCCTCAAAATTGGATATCAAATTCGTTTACTAATCTCATTTAAACTCCTAATTGCAAAAGTCAGCAAATATGTCCGGTTTGGGGTATTTGCCTTAAAAACTATGAATATTTAGTTCCACTCTCTTTAAGACCCAAATTGTCTTGGTGAGTAAGTAAATACGTCCTTTAGGGCGTTGTTATGGTGGTGGGACGTCCGCTAGACAGTTGGCCCCTAATGTTGATATTAGATACGTGGTCTACTCCTACATACTTTTAATTTGAGCCCCATATTTCCACAGTCGGCAAACATGACGGGCTTGGGGGGTGTTTTGGGGGATGGGCGGCCACTCAGTGAGTTGGCCTTGAAAATATATTCCCTCTTATTTGAGCCTCATATTGCAATAGTCAAAAAATACTTACTATTTGGGTGGTGTTGTGGGGGTGGCGTAGCTCCATTGACACTTTTCCCGAATATTGATATCAAATTCGTGCTTTACTCCCAAAGACCTTTCATTTTAGCCCCATATTGCTATGGTCGTAAATTTGTCCCTTTTGGGGGATGTTTTTGGTGAGAGGCGGCCCCCCAAATACTTGGCCCCATATTTGGATATCAGATTAGTATTCTACATTCAAATACCTTTTATTTAAGCCCCAAGGGGTGGACCCCTAGAAACGTGGTCCCACATTTGGATATTAGATTCGTATTCTACTCCCAAATACCTTTCATTTGAGTCCGATATTCTCATTGTCGGTAAATATGTCCTATTTAGAGGTGTTTTGGGGGTTGGGGTAGCACTTGGTCTGACAATTGGATATCAGATACATTTGCTTATCCTAAGTACCTTTCATTTGAGTCCCATATTGTCGCGATTGGTCAAAATATATGTTTGGTTGTTTTTAGGGTGGGGCAGCCCCCTAGGTGCCCCATCCAAAATGTGGATAGAAAATTTTTATTTTTAGGGTACTATATGAGAGCACACAAAATTTCGCGTTTCTGAAAATTAAGGTAAGGGGGAGGGTCCGCCCCCCTTCAGATATCAAAAAATGTAGTACCCTATTTTCACCACGGTGTCATTATGCATCATCTGTGAACATTTCAAGAGGGGAGGGGGAACAGTCTTTGATCAGGTATGGTTTCGTATTGATCCTGGTACCTAAACTGCACTTGTGCTCCACGTTATTGGGAAGTCATAATAATTTGTTGCCTAACATTTACTGCGGAAGCTGTCATGATAAGGTTGAGGATATAACAAACGTCCTATTTCTATGATTGTCTCCAGGTCTGCAGGAACACAGGTTTCAACATCTTTAACATTGAACTACTTCCATTAACTCAGTTTGTCACGTGCTTTACTTCTTTAAAGTATTAACCGGCCTTTAAAATTGTCTCACGTTTTTAAGACACAAGTTAAAGAAGGCCATTACATCCGCCGGAAATGGGTTAAAACACTGTAATGCAATGTTAGAATTACCTCTAGAAAATATTCCAAAATAATTTCTAATTTAAAAATTATTTTTGCCGATTATTCTATGAAAGTAGATTTCACATAAAAAAGCAACTTCTAAACTATTCAATTTCCTTCCCCAAAAGGAAAAAACCTTTTGGTCTGCTCCACCAAATATGCCTAATGCATTTTAATTAAGGCAGACAACATAAGGGCTTGGCTTGACGTTTCTTCTGAGGCCACATTAACATATCGTTGAGAAATTCTTAAGCTGTGTACACTTGCAACAACCAACTTCTTCAAAATATCAAAAGTGCATTTATGAAACGATTAACCTTAAAAAGACAAACTGCAGAATTGTTTAAACCATATATGGCGCGTGTCAAATATGTTCATTTTAAGTATTTCCGTACTAAATATGGTAGAAAAGCTGGGGAAACTATGGAATATTAAATTTATACCAAACAAACATGACGAAGAGTTTGGGTGGGATTTAAGCATAAAAACAAGTAAAAGCGTGCCAAGTTCGGCCGGGCCGAATCTTATATACCCTCCACCATGGATCGCATTTGTCGAGTTCTTTTCCCGGCATCTCTTCTAAGGCCAAAAAAAGGATAAAAGGAAAGATTTGCTCTGCTATTAGAGTGATATCAAGATATGGTCCGGTTCGGACCACAATTGGAGACCTGTGTAAAATATCAGCCAATTTTAATAAGAATTGTGCCCTTTGGGGGCTCAAGCAGTAAAATAGAGAGAGCGTTTTATATGGGAGCTGTATAAGGCTATAGACCGATTCAGACCATAATAAACACGTATGTTGATGGTCATGAGAGGATCCGTCGTACAAAATTTCAGGCAAATCAAATAATAAATGCGACCTCTAGAGGCTCAAGAAGTCAAGATCCCAGATCGGTTTATTTGACAGCTATATCAGGTTATGAACCGATTTCAACCCTATTTGCCACGGTTGTTGAAAGTCATAACAAAATACGTTGTGCAAAATTTCAGCCAAATCGGATAGGAATTGCGTCCTCTAGAAGCTCAAGAAGTCAAGTCCCCAGATCGGTTTATATGACAGCTATATCAGGTTACGCACCGATTTGGACCATACCTGGCACATTTATTGGAAGCCATAACGAAACACGTCGTGCAAAATTTCATTCCAATCAGATAAGAGTTGCGCCCCCTAGAGGCTAAATAAGTCAAACCCAAGATCGGTATATATGGTAGCTATATCAGGTTATGGACCGATTTAAACCATACTAAGCACAGTTGTCGGAAGTCATAGCAAAAGACGTCGTGGAAAATTTCATTCCAATCGGATAAGAATTGCGCACTCTAAAGGCTCAAGAAGTCAAGATCCAAGATCGGTTTATATGGCAGCTATATCACACCATGAACCGATATGGCCCATTTCCAATCCCAACCGACCTACACTAATAAGAGGTATTTGTGCAAAGTTTTAAGCGGCTAGCTTTACTCCTTTGAAATTTAGCGTGCGTTCGACAGACAGACAGACGGACATGGTTAGATCGACATAGAATGTCACGACGATCAAGAATATATATACTTTATGGGGTCTCAGACGAATATTTCGTGTAGTTGCAAACAGAATGACGAAATTAGTATACCCTCATCCTATGGCGAAGGGTATCTTATATATAAAAATCAATTTGTGTTTGTTTGTCAGTTTGTTTGTATGTTTGTGTGTTCCTTATAGACTCACAAATGGCTGAACCGATTTTCTTGAAATTTTCACAGATGGTGCATAATGATCCCGTGGTGAAAATAGCGTACTAAATTTTTTGACATCTGAAGGGGGCGCCGACACTCCCCTTTACCCTAATTTTCAGAAACACCAGATCTTGGAGATGGGTTGTGCAATTTAAGCGAAATTTTGTGTGCTCTCATATAGTACACTAAAAATTAAAATTTGGTATCCAAATTTCGGATGTGGTACCTAGAGGGGCCGACCCACCCCAAAACCTACCAAATATATATATACGCCAATCATGACAATATGGGACTCAAATGAGTAGAAAACGTATCTGATATCCAATTGCCGAACCAAGTTTTGGGGGGCCACCCCAACCCCCAAAACACACCTAAATCTGACATATTTACCGACCATGGCAATATGGGACTCAAATGAAAGTTATTTGTGAGTAGAATACGAATCTAATATCAAAATGTGGGACCACGTTTCTGAAGGTCCAACCCTTCCCCAAAACACCCCCCAAACAGGACTTATTTGCTGACCATGAATCGAATAGAATCGAATCTGATTTCCAAATATGGGTCCAAGTGTTTAGGGGGCCGCCTCTCCCCAAAAACATCCCCCAAAGGGGACAAATTTACGACCATAGCAATATGGGGTTCAAATTAAAGGTCTTTGGGAGTAAAGCACGAATCTGATATCAATATTCGGGAAAAGTGTCTGTGGGGCCACCCCACCCCCACAACATCACCCAAATAGGAAGTATTTTCTGACAATTGAGGGTTTCAAATAGGAAGGTTTTTAGAGTAGAACACGAATCCGATATATATCTCCCAAAACACCCCCCAAGCCGGTCATGTTGGCCGACTATGGAAATATGGGGCTCAAATTAAAGGTGTTTGGGAGGAGACCACGTATCTGATATCAACATTAGGGACAAACTAGACACCAAGACAATTTGGGTCTTAAAGAGAGTGGAACTAAATATTCATAGTTTTTAGGGCCAATACCCCATACCGGACATATTTGCTGACTTTTGCAATAAGAAGTTTAAATGAGATTAGAAAATTAATTTTATATCAAATTTTGAGGGCAATGGCAATATGGGGTTCAAATAAATAATATATATATATATATATATATGAGAATAGAGCACGTTGCTGATATATTTTCCGGGCTTAGTGTTTGGGGAACCACCGCAATCCCCAAAACACCCCTAGATCGGGCATATTTACCGACCATGTCAATGTGGGGCATAAATGAAAGGAATTGGGGGTTAGAGCAAGAATTGATACACACTTTCGGGACCAATTTTCTGGGGGTCTACCCCTTTCCAAAAATACCCCACAAACAGCAATTTTTTAGTGACCATCGCAATATGGGGCTTAAATAAAGGTATGAGGGAGTAGAATACGAATTTGATATCCAAATGTAGGACCACGTATTTAGGCATCACCCCTTTCCCAAAACACCCCCCAAAGGGTAACAATTTTTCGACCATGGGAATATGTGGCTCAAATGAAAGGTATTTGAGATTAGAAATCGAATTTGATAACAAATTTTGGGGCTATGTGTTTGGGGGACGTCTCATCGTGTAAACTCCCCTAAACCAATGGGGTTTAAAAAAATGGTATTTGAAAGAAGAGCACGATGCTGATATTTTTTCAGAGCCAAGTGTCTGGGGGATCACCTCACCGCCGAAAACACCACTAAATCAGATATCATGAGCATATCGGGCTGAAATTAAGTATTTTAGGAATGGAGTACACCTTACATGTAAAATTGAATTCGTAGACCAATAAAGATCATATGGGATTCAGATAAAGGCACTTATATTGTTAAACTGTTAATCAAGCGATATACTATTTGCGCAGCATGGTACTTCACTTAAAGCTCTTTGTCGAAATTATATATTCCAAGCAAAATGTTGTTTCTTATAAAGTAAAAGAAGGCGATCTAGCCATGACCGTCCGTCTGTCTGTCCGTCCGCTCGTCTGTCTGTCGAAAGCACGCTAACTTTCGAAGGAGTAAAGCTAGCCACTTACAATTTTGCACAATTACTTCTTATTAGTGTAGGTCAGTTGGGATTGAAAATGGGCCATATCGGTCCATGTTTCGATATGGCTGCCATATAGACCGATCCTGAGTCTTGATATTCCAACAACTGCGCTAAGTAAGGTTTAAATCGGTCAATGTTTTGATATAGCTGCCATACAAACCGATCTTGGGTCTTGAATTCTTGAGCCTCTAAAATGCGCAATTCGTATCCGATTGGAATGAAATTTTGAACGGCCTGCTTTGTTATGATTTCCAACAACCGTGTTAAGTATGGTTCATATCGGTCCATAACCTGATATAGCTGCCATATAAACCAATCTTGGGTCTTGACTTCTTAAATCTCTAGAGGGCGCAATTCTCATCCGATTTGAATGAATTTTTGCACGAAGTATTTTGTTATGATATCCAACAACTGTGCCAAGTATGGTTCAAATCGGTTTATAACCTGATATAGCTGCCATATAAACCGATCTGGGAACTTGACTTCTTGAGCTTCTAGAGGGCGAAATTTCCATCCGATGTAGCTGAAATTTTGCATGACGTATTTTATACTTACTTTCAACAACTGTGTAAAAAGGGTTCAAATCGGTTCATAACCTGATATAGCTGCCATATAAACCGATCTGGGATCTTGACTTCTTGAGCCTCTAGAGGTCGCAATTATTATCCGATTTGCCTGAAATTTTGTACGACGGTTGCTCTCATGACCATCAACATACTTGTTTATTATGGTCTGAAACGGCCTATAGCCTGATACAGCTCCCATATAAATCGATTTCTCTATTTTACTTCTTGAGACCCCCGAAGTGCGCAACTCTTATTCGAATTGGCTGACATTTTACACAGGTCTCCAATCTTGATATCGCTCTAATAGCAGAGTAAAGCTTTTCATATATCCTTTATTGCCTAGGAAGAGATGCCGGGAAAAGTACCCGACAAATGCGATCCTTGGCGGAGAGTATTTAAGATTCGGCCCGGCCGAACTTAGCACGCTTTTACTTGTTGACAACATTTTTGTGTTAGGGCTCTCTTTTTGACAATATTCAACTTTTGCCTGATTTTTTTGGTTCATCAGTTTGTTTCTCCCTACTCTTTTTTTGACATGTAATGAGCTCAAGACAAGATAGATGAGCTGACAAGAGCCTAAAGCGTGGTTGTTGTCAGGCAATACAACAACAACAACAACAAATTTGGAAGACAATTGGGTTTCGAAAAAGAATATACAAAGTAGAGATAAAGAAAACGCTAAACAATACCAAAAATCATAAAAAGCGGAGCATTATCAGCAGAAAACGGTGGCTGGCCGCCGGAGCGTTGCTGCTTAGCCTGTCTCTTCATCTTGAAGTTAATTTCAAGTTTGAAAAGGTGTAAGACAGGTAGCCAAAGCAAACGTGCATAAAAACTTAAATACAAAATACTCGTCCATATAAATTATGTGCTGCGAGCAAAACGAAAAAAAAATGCTTTAATTTTTTATTGCTTTGCATGTTTTTTTTTTTCAATTTCACTTTAGACATGCTTAATGAATGATTTAGGCTTTGGGATTTCAGAGCTACAGCTTAACTGCAGACTAAACATAAAATTATGAGATTTATTGTTGGACTATGGTGGACATTAAGATTATTTCTATATGATTGTACTGTTGTAAACTTAGCGCTTTGGATGTATTATAAGCTCTACCTATTCTTAAAACGCTCCTCAAAACTCAAGTCAGATTGACAGTGACAGACAATTCAGAAGTCAAACGGCTCTCAGACACTAAGCCCCTAAAATTTGGATAACTAATTCAAAATCTAAACTTTAATACCTTTCTTTTCAAGTTTTTTGCCTGTTAGGGCAAAGATAATTAATTTTATAATTTTCTTTGTTTCTTTTTCGAGACGAGCGTAATGATCGATGATTTTTTGCCATTTAAAGGAAAACCAGAGACCACAACACACCAACAACTCGTCCAGGGTTAGGGGACTTTTCAACCACTTCAAGGGTAATACATTGGTAGGTCGTCCTTATATCGCATATACCGCGATAACGTGCTTACGTTCCAATTACAACTCTAACCAAGCTTGACACCTGTCATTCTATTTATTCCTTTCCACCACATCTGTTTTTCTTTGCAGTGATGGACTTTTTGTCCTTACAATTACAATTGTTTCTACCTTATAATTCTCATTTGACACCCATATTGGCTTGATCGTGCTGTATGTCATTTTGGAAATTTTTGGGGTTGGGAGTTCTCCTATGTTACTTGGCCATACTTATTTAACAGTGACAATGTACATGTCAGGAAGCTTCCAAATACTTACCCCCAAATTTGGATATCGGGTTCTGCCCTGATATAAGAGCATACTCGTGGTCGAACCTCAAACCTTTTGGAAGAGAAGCATAGCACTGACTGAACAAATAGTTTTTTTATTTTTCTGCACCATAAACGAGGAGGCCATAGCCAAAGTTTCGAGAACTTGCTCCAGTTCGCGGGATAGTCGGAAGGGTCTAATGAGCTTTACGACATGGCGAACAATTCCCAGCCTCGCCACAGACCGTTAAAAAATCTCTGACCTTTATTGACGGCAATACTTCATTGTCTATGAACGCAGGATCTGGCTTCTGAGACCATTCAGAGAACGTATTCAGACAAAGGCCACCTCCCTCTGATGTTCGCAACGCAGAGAAGGTTTTCCTGGAACCTCCGGTTTTCCCGTCCGAAGCCCTAGAAATGTGATGAACTGTCACCAACTTACACTAGCAGCCATAGGATATGTGAACTTTACTGGGAAAAAGGCTGGCTAGTCACCTTGAAAACTGCAACACAGGCTTGGGAGCCTATAAATTATGGTCAACAGAAAACGGTCTTAAAAAAACCACGATGCGTCATCCACTATAGTCTTCAGTAGATAACAGATACCAGATCTGCAACGATGCGCAGTCCATTTTGGCAGGTCAAACACCCTAAAGACAAGACAATAAGAAACCTACTAAGGATGGGAAGGACGCTCCTTGACGAGGTAGATCCACAATTATAAGCTAATCCATCAAAAGCTCTAGGAATATCAATGATAATGTTTAAGCATATAGGGGAGCTGGGAACAAGTAGGAGCGTGATAAGTTCGGCAGGACCGAATCTTGGGCACGCCATGGATTCTGCTAAAAATGTGTACAAACTAAAATTAGTTGAAGGATATAATTTTATTCTACATACCAAACTTTTGTCAAACCAGCAAAAATTAAAGCTTCTAGGAACCGTACTAGAATAATCGAGAGACCGGTTTATATGGGAGCTGTACCAGGTTATAGACTGATTTGAACCGTACTTGGCACAGTTATTGTAAGTCATAATAGAACACTGTCTACAAAATTTTAGCCAAATTGGACAAAAATTGCGGCTTCCAAGGGCTCAAGAAGTCAAATCGGGAGATCGGTTTATATCGGAGCTCTATCACATTATAGACCGAGTTGAACCGTACTTGGCACAGTTGTTGGATGTCATACCAGAAAACGATCGGACAAAACGGACTAAAATTGCGGCATGCAGAGATCGATTCGAACCGCACTAAGCACAGTTGTTGGAAGTCATAACAAAACACTACATGCAAAATTTCAGCCAAATCGGACAAAAATTGTGACTTTCAGAAGCTCAAGAAATCAAATCAGGAGATAAGTTTATATGGGAGCTATATTAGGTTATGAACGGATTTGGACCGTACTTGGCACAGTTATTTAAAGTCATAATAAAAAACTGTCTACAAAAATTCACCCAATTTTGACAAAAATTGCGGCTTCCAAGGGCTCAAGAATCAAATCGGGAGATCGGTTTATATGGGAGCTATATCAGGTTATAGACCGATTTGGACTTTGCTCGGCTCATATGCGAGCTCTATCCAAATCCGATCCGATATGGCCCATTTAAATCACCAACGACCTAAATCAGTAGTAAGTATCTGTGCCAAATTTCAAGCGGCTAGCGCTACGCGTTCGACCGCTTTCGTGATTTCGGCGGACGGACATGGCTAGATCGACTTTATGGGTCTTAGACGAATATTTCGAGGTGTTACAAGCGAAATAACTAGATTAGTATACCCCCATCCTATTGTGGTGGGTATAATAAAATACCTGATCGACACCGCCAATTTGTCTTTATCCTCACTGGCAATTCACTAGATATGGCAAATAGGTTGTTTAGTTCCTGTTCTTAATCCAGGTAAATCTGTGAACAAGGGGAAGATATATAGTCCGATCTCTCTCCTAGTGCTTCAAGTGTCTCCGGTCGCCGTACACTTAAAGCGCTAGATTTATTTCTTCCTCCAGTTGATCGTCAATATTGATTCCGTTATATGCACAGCATAACAACAGCAATCAATACAATCACCTCACCTGTCAGCCTGGGTCTAAATGGGAAACGATCTCACGAAGGAACTATCTTTTAGCAAAAAACAACAAGGTCCTCAAATTATTAATCCGCAATACATGGATTTATAATTAGCCGATCGTTGCTGAGTTGTGCAGATTCAGGGGGTTGCAGGAGCGAGCGAGACACAATGGAAGAGTGATGGTTTATTGTCAAAACACGACAAACTTTTACCATTTACATGAGCAGACCAAGGTTCTTAATATTACCGATCATTATGAAAACAATTTCTTCCAAGTTGCTGCCAGAGAAATCACCACAACTTCCAACTCACTGAACTGTAATAAAATATGCGGTAAATATAGTCTTTGTCGGACGTCCGCCATCCTTGACCCAATTTTGAACCGGATGAAACACACGACTCCATGATACTAAATAACCGACCCGATAGGTGATGGCTATGAGCACCAGACGGGTTGGAACTCTGCGCTCTGATTTGTGTAGTCTTCATTGTCATCACGAGAAGCTCAGCTAGAGGGGGCGTCTACAAGTAGCGGATAGTGGGATGCTTAGTATACGGAAAAGCTTCAATTACATTTGCGAACAATCAGCGATATCTAGTCGAAGTGAGAGGTTTGGTGGCTTCTGCTCTTGCCTTAATACTAAGTACCTATGACACTCGATACGACAAGGTGAGTTATCGGTTTCCAATCGGAAACGCTCCAATTGAAGCAGCCTAATTTCTGGAGTTGGATCTTGGGACCGAAGCCAGGTCACGGTAATATCAAAAAGAATCTATCTGTATACTTACAGCGATCGTGGCTACAACAACAACATGCTTAGAACGAAAACCGTCTCAGAGCCTGTATCTCACCAACGAATTTAAAACTATGATTAACAGCTCTGAAGGACTGGATTCAAATGTGTCCGGTGAACCAGGGGAAAACCAGAAATAGGAACAGTAGCCATCCATAGGAGACTTAAGTCTCTTAATAATTCCACTTTTAACAACATAACTATTATTGTGTATTCGAAGTGATGTATCCCCTTTAAGCAGACAATTCACGTCTTAGCCCTGAAGATAGATGATCCAGGAATCCTTTTAATAAGATAAGAAAAACCAGTAGCTGGATTCTGTTCATTTTAATGGTCAAGTAACAAAACGTATTAGAATCAGTTTTTTAGTATGAAATATCACAACTGGTTTGTTTTGAAAATTTCAGTGACCCTTGAAATTGTCTTCGATATAAAATTTGGCTCGATTACTTCTCCCCCTGATGCCAGGCTAGGATTTATTGTTAATGTATGGTAATATCTTTCAGCCTCTTCTTTTAAGAGCTGTCAAAATAATATTTATGTTAATCTTAAGCTCAGCTGAAAGTAACCTGAATGCAAAAAGGGTCTGTCTGCTCATTTAAAGAACCAGGCAGAGGGCCTGGTAAGTGCTAGACAGTTAAAAGGGCTAAAGTAGTGGACAATAGTTAATGCTTAACATAAGATGAACGTATTATACATTGTCTTGAATTAATGATAAAGTCAGAAGAAAGAAATAAACCCCCTCCTCCTGCATCTGTTGCAGTAATAGTAATAATAGTGGTAAAAGTAGAAGTAGAAGGCTACAAAAGCAAACCAAGTCAACTTAAGAGTTAGGAGATGCTATTAACGAAACCATCAGCAACCTCATCATCATGATCATCGGGTACGTCGTCGTCGTCATCCTCCTCATCATAATATAATCTAAGCCAAAATGCAAACAGAAAAAACATCAAAAACCACTGCTGCACAGTAACAATGGTAGTAAACACGGTCAACCCGCAAACAAAATCCATGGACAACCGGGCCAGAGAACACTACACTCTTGTTGGTGCGACTCATGGAACTCGTTTGGTGCAACTTCTGAAGTTGTTCTCTTCTTCTTTTTGTAGTTGGTTTACAACAACAATGACAAAAGACAATTACAACAGCCTGTGATTTGGTAGAATAGTTTTTTTTTTTGTTGTTTGTGGCAAAAAGGGAAGTGCTACTGTCTTACACCAAAAATGAAACGCAAACAGCAACAACAAACCTAAACTAACCGAATCGAACCGAGCTGAGTGAACAACAAACGACCGGACCCAAACAGTGCGTCGTCGTTGCTGGGTTTTGTTTGCTGCTGCTGTTTTTTTGTTTGTGAGTTCCTCTCGGGCTCAGAATCAGGTTGTTTATTTTGTTTTCGTTTGTTTGCTTCATTGCAGAGATGGGAATGTTCAATTAGCATATGCTAGGTTCAAAAGAAAAATATATAAAATTATTTTTATTTCCTCAAAAAAAATTTAAGTTAAGTCAAAACGCTTACATCCTTACCTTTATAAAGCAGGCTTTGAAATGAACACCAATTGTTAAACCATAAAGTCAGTTTTTTTTTTTATCTGGCATAGGTTAGGTTAGGTATGGTTGAAAAGAGGGTGCGGATATCAATCCGCCCCATGCCACAATGGACATACACCTAAGCCAGTAACCGATTCGTTGTGAGCTCGAAATACTAATAATTAACCTTGAAAAAGAAAATCTATCCTAGCAATTCCGTGGTACTTAGAAAATTTTTAAATGCTTTCCATACCACGTCCCTTAGTTGGTTCGTGGCCGGCATTAGGTTACCTCCTATGTACCGGTGTATGTTGGCCGTGAATCCCAGGCAATGACATAGAAAATGCTCCAACGTCTCATCATCTTCCTCATATGCCCTACACATGCTATCACTAGTCACATTAATTTGGCATAAGTGAGCTCGCAGTTATATGTGTCCTATTATGATACCGAAACTGACCTCCTTCTTTCAGTAATAGCCTCGTCTTGTCACTATCCGGATATACCCATAGGATTTTTGCCGTTCTACCTACCGTTTCGCTATTTCACAGTGTAACACGCGCATTCGTCGCCCACGCCCTTAACTCGGCCTGCGTCGATCCGAAAGGCTTCGGGTTAACCAAGTTTATTGACGGCAGTCCTCTTGCCTTCATTGCCAAATCGTCTGCTTTTTCATTCCCAATAACTCCGCAATGGCCCGGCACCCAAACAATGCGGACCATGCCATCCTCAGAGAAGACGTTAATCACCTTCTTACACTCAAGGACTGTTCGTGAGCTTACCGTCCTGGTTGTTATTGCCCTGATGGCTAGTAAAAATGTAGAAATATTCACACCCGACATCCTCGCGTGAAAACCACACCACCTTATGTATTTCATGGTCGCCCGGATCTCCGCCTGGTCAGGCAGTCTAAAACAGAAATCAGTCCCTGGGTTCTCAATGTAGATACCCAGGCCCACTCTGTCCTCTTGCTTTGTTCCATCCATGTAACATGATCTTGCCGATGGTAATACTAGGGTTCGTTAATCCAAAACTGTGCCGCTGACAGCAGTGCCTCGCACTCGACCTCAAGTGTCGTCTCATGTATCCGATTGGAAACCTCTTCCATTCCTCCTAGGTTTCGATGGTATGTCCTGCTCTTATCCTCTATACATTTTCCATCGCCTTAAGTCTCATCGCCGCAATGGCTGACTTACATTTAATCTCTATGTCTATTGGTTGAATATTTGGAATAGTCTCCAGTGCCCTAGTGGGCGTCGCTGCGCCTATGCCAAAACAACATGTTCTCTGAAACTGTTGTATTATCCTAACGTTGCACTTTTTCTTCATCGCAGTCCCCCAAACTATTGAGGCATAAGTAAGTATTGGTCTAATCACGCTCCTGTAGAGCCAGTAGACTATCATATAGAGCCATTTCGAGCGTTGACTCGCCTTTGTCTTCCTCGCGAACCAGCAGATTTTGGTCTTTTCTGGGTGAACATTGACACTCCTAAGTCTATCCCAGCCGTATGCCATCTGCAAGACCCTTTCGGCCCTTCTGCATAGCTGGTTCGGTTCATTACTCTTTACAAGTATCATCTAGCAGACATTTGTCTATAATAGTCTGAAAACCAAACAGATTTTCTCAGAGGTCGATGAAGACTTCACAGTAGGTTTTTGCCTTCTTTCACAGAAGATGCTGTGAAAGTAATATGTTAGTGAAGCGTGAAATCCATCCATGAGAGTTCATATATTCACCGTTACTTACTAAATGGCCAGGACAGAATCTTTGATTTGAAATAAATAGATTTCTCCAAATGCTGCGGTCTTGATTTCAAGTTTTGATATGTATTGCTGGACTTATTTTCATCAAAGCTTCCGTTTTTATACCCACCACCGAAAGATGTATACCCCCATCATTTTATCATTCCGTTTGCAACACATCGAAATATTCATTTCCGACTCTTTAGAGTATATATCTCCTTAATTCGTCGTAAAACGTTAAGACAATCTAACCATGTCCGTCCATCTTTCCGTCTTTCTGTTGAAATTACGCTACAGTCTTTAAAACTGGATATAATTAGCTGAAACACATTGTCACATATTTTTTTTTTTTTGGTCCATAGGTAGTTTAATTTCTAAGATGCGCTAAATCGGAATATATCTTGACATAGCCTCCAAACCATAACATATATACACATCTGCCGATTTAAGGTCTTAGGTCGATTAAAGCCATATTTATAATCCGATTTACACATAGATCAAGTAAAATGTCATATTTTTGAACATTTTTTAAAAAATTATTACTTACATTGGGTCATGATTTGCTCTATGAATTACCGGGCGAAGTCAGTGTCGCAAGTTGTAATATGAAATTACTACTTTACGACATAGTAGCTCTATCTGATTCGCCCACCGGTTTACAAGAAATGTTAAACGCTCTGCAAGAGCAATGCACTAAATGGCCTTTAAACGTCAACTTATTATTGGGTTGCCCAAAAAGTAATTGCGGATTTTTTAAAAGAAAGTAAATGTATTTTTAATAATACTTAGAATGAGCTTTAATTAAATATACTTTTTTACACTTTTTTTCTAAAGCAAGCTAAAAGTAACAGCTGATAACTGACAGAAGAAAGAATGCAATTACAGAGTCACAAGCTGTTTTTGTCAACGCCGACTATATGAAAAATCCGCAATTACTTTTTGGGCAACCCAATAAAATCGATTGGAGACATAATTCGATATCCTCTTTCGAAATTCATCAAAATGCGAAAAAGTTTACCTTACATCATTTTCGCGGCCGGACCTGCCCGGCTGAACTTAATATATTTGTCTTTGATCACAAAACTGATATCATTTAATTTGCTTGTGGTGGTACCGAGGCATTGACTCATTCCAAGTTATCATCCATTTTTTTGAGCTCGTCATTCAGCCTTACAACGATTAAGTGTGATTTATGTTCATTCTGCAAGAAAATGCTATTTTTGCAGAGATACTTACCTCGAAATCAGCTTTAAATATTATTGAACCTGTGGTACAGTCAAATATGCCTTCTAGTGATAATGGGGTGAACCGGCTTCTTTTCGGTTTTGATGCCAACATTAGCTAGGAAAAAACTTCAAATTGTAAATTTGACCACGAACACTTCATTAAGAAACAGGAGCAAACTTCTTACATGTGAGTGAGTACTGTCCAATTAAAATTTAAGCTCAATGACAAGGGACCTTCTTTTTATAACCGAGGCCGAACCGCGTGCAGCAGTGTGACACCTCTATGGGAAAACGACTGTATCAGGGCTATATTGATTTCCGAAAGGCAAAACGATTTTCTTAAATCTAAGTTCTATTCAGCAAGAAGAACCTCAAGTGATTTTAAACCTTGAAAGTATAAAAATTGCAAATTTCGCCCATGAACATTCCATTAAGGAACAGGGGCAAACTTCTCACATATCAAGGAGTGCAGTCCGATTCAAGTTTTAAGCTTAATGATAAGGGGCCTCCTTTTTATAGCCGAGTCCGAACGGCGTGCCGCAGTGCGACACCTCTTTGGAGAGAAGTTTTACATGGCATAGTACCTCACAAATGTTGCCAGCATTAGGAGGGCAACCAGGATTCGAACCCAGGCGTTCAGTGTTGTAGGCGGACATTCTAACCTCTGCTCTACGGTGGCCTCCGTAGGTATATTTTCCGATTTGGAAAATATACGTAAGAATTTTTTTTCGTTTTGGGAATTCTACAACCAGAACAGAGCTGTATATAATAATGCGATGTGCTCAACAGGATTTAACGCACTTGTTTTACATGCTAGAAATGTATACTAACCAAATAACAACTCGTTACAACGACATGTAAGTATTAAGGTGCTTCGAAAATATGTATTCCCCCAAAACTCATATTTACTCCGAACATCCAACCCTGCTAGGGTATTGATAAACGGAGGGAGACGGACTAACAAAGGAACGATGGTACTTTATATCTAGAAGTGTGTTACGATCTTTTTTGACGTATATAAATGTGTATATCAGTCAGTCACTCTTGTTACTGTTGCAGTTGGCACTGTCGTTGTTGGTGGTGGTGCTGTTGTCAGTTGAATGGTTGTTGGTAAACCTATAATTTTTTAACACCATTATGGAACAAACCACGTTGCTTTTTTTTTATTTAATTTTATTGTTGTTTGTATGTATCCATCCATCCATCCTCCGATATGAGAATCAACAGCAAACACCCAACCAAACATCCACACATGTGGATGGGTGTGTTATATGCAAGTGGACATATACATACATACATATGTACGTATGTATGGATGTTTGTGCATCCATAAGATCGGTGGTAATATCTTACACATGTACCAATACCTATAATGGGTTTTTGTGTGGTGTTTGTATATTGTTGTTCTTATTGTTGTTGTTTCTGTTCTTTCTGTTGAGTTTAAGGTGCCTTTTAATGTTTTGGAGAACAGCATGATTCTGTTTTTTTTTTTTTCAATGCGGAGTAGATGCAGGTGTGCATCAACGTGAGTAATATATATTTGCCTTATTTTTGTTGTTGGTGGCAACCGTGTGTATGTGGGCATGTATATGTATGCCAATACAAAATCCTAGCCTTACCACCACTGTTGATGCTGGCTGCGATTGCGGGCAGCTATCTTTCTTTAAAGTTGGGACAGAGAGAGAGAGAAAAAAAAACAGTGAACAAAAAAACTGCGTTGTAATAAATTTACGTTTTTCTTCAAATTGTGAGTGAATACCTCGAATGTGCGGCGGTGTCTGTCCGTCCGTCTGCCAAACTCACTCACTCCTCAAATATCAAAATTGAATAAGAAATAAATTGTATATCAGTCTCAGCAGTATCCGATGGAACCAGTTTTTCCTTAAGGTTTCATTACAGAGTTTTAGTTTTTTCACTTTGGTGAAAAAGGTTTGTTGTTCGTTTTTCCTTGTTGATTTCCTCCATAACCGGCAAATAATCTTACATAAAGTATACAAAAAAGTTTCCCCAAATGTTTATGGTCGAGGGAGACTATTAGAGTGTATTGCATGTTGGAGTATTCATTAAGGAAAATTTGATCACCTCTCTCCACAATTCGAATTGAAATGAAATTATAATTCATGAAAGCATCCAAGAACGACAGGCAAGAGGACGTAATTGATAATGTAATGTTGAAGTTTTTTTTTTTTTTTTTGGTTTCCAAAAAATTTGTTAATTGCATTGGACTTCTGTTTACAAGTAATATGCAATTACATATAGAAATCGTTAGATAAATATAATGGGGAGAAGGAAGCCCACAGAGAAGAGTTCAGCTATGTGGTAAAAACTCGTTTGATATTTACATATATAGTTTAGGTTCGAAAGAGTGAAACTAGACGCTTGAAATTTTGCACAAATATATCTTATTAACGTAGGTCGGTTGGAATTGTAAATGGGCCAAATCGGTCCATGTTTTGATTTAGCTACCATATAAACCGATCTGTGGTCTTGAGCATCTAGAGAAAGCAATTCTCATCCAATAATTGTGAAAGGTACCGTCCAAATTGGTCTATAACCTGTTATAGCTCTAATAAAAACCGATCTTCCGATTTGAATTCTTGAGCCCCTGGAAGACGCAATTTTCATCCGATTTGGCTGCAATTTTTCATTTAGTGTTCCGTTATGACTTTCAACAACTGTGGCAAGTACGGTCTGAATCGGTCTATAAACTGGTATAGCTCCCATGTAAACCAGTCTCTCGATCATCCTTTATCGGTTCCTACAGCTTTAATTTTTACTGGTTTGCCAAAAGTTTGGTATGTAGAATAAAATTATGCCCTCCAACCAAATTTATTTTGTATAAATTTTTAGCAGAATTTATTATACAAATTTATTTTGTATACATTTTTAGCAGAATCCATGGTGGTGTGTTCCCAAGACTCGACCCGGCCGAATTTAGCACGCTTTTACTTGGAAATTAACATTTCTTATTCAAAAGTTGGAATATGTACGTTTCTGTAGCTCTGTAGCCTATAGAGTTATTTGTGCAGTGTAGCCTTTTAGCCTCTTATGACATAAACCATGTATAGGGAAACCTTCTCCCTTAGTGTTCTTCAAATTATGAAAACTTTTCTCAGCAAGTTAATTTCAAAACATTACTTTTTCCCCATTCTACCTCAATCGTCGCCTTTTGTAATCTAATTGAGGAAATACAACCAGATTTAGGAATGAATATCCGTTGTCAGAATCATCATTAGGCCCATTAAAAGATAGAGTTCTCAAAAAGAACACTTCCAGAACCAATTAACACCAAAAACCCAAGTAATGACATTTTCGCTTAACATCTCTACAAGGCTGAAAAGAAAATTCGTGCATTTGTGCATCTCGAATGCCACGCATTGGTTATGGTCAGTTGTTGTACAATGTATTTATGTGCTTAATAATATCTTAAAAGTATTATGACGATGGCATGCTATTAACTAACTGTAAATAAAAGATAATGACAACCTAAAGGATACTCTAGATGAGGAGAGTATGAAGGCATCTTGACAGCACCTATTGCTATAGCTTAAACTGTAGTTTCTGCAGGCAGACGACAGACTCCTCTGCTCTACCAAAGTAATTTGATCATGTCAAGTGTTGAGGAGGAAATAAAAGCAACAAATCTTCATCATCATATGAAAATGATGATGATTGCCAGCGAGTTTAAAGAGTAGAGGAAACTGTTTTTGCTGCTGCTACGGCAAAGGCAAGATATATTACCAATTACACAGGATGATTGGACGGACCTGCATAAAGATCTGTGTTTCTAAGTCAAGATGATATTCTCCTTTTACTGCTGTTGAGATTTTAATCTTGTTATGCACACGAACGTGCATTTGATTTTGGTGCTTGTTTTCCAAAGTAGTTGCATATAAAATTGTTGTATGTCATAGAGCTGCGTTTTGTAAAAGATACCACAAAATATCTTGATGTCCAATAGGACCCACAGATGTGGTCAGACAGTGTAAAGGGAATTAAGGAAGAAGTTGCCCGCAGTTGTAAGTTAAACGTTTGGAACTATGTTGACCAAAGAAGATAAGGGTTATTTTACTTCCAGTTTAAAGGAAACCTGTTTACTTGATTGCTATGTGCTGTTTTTATTTTGAGCGTTTTTGTTGTTTGTTCACTTTTTAATGCGCAAAATTGAATCTAATGGCGCATGTGCAACGACAAAGCCATACTTTGTAGCTGCCTCCGTAAACAAGAAAATGATCAGAGCAAATCGCTTCGCAGCAAGAACTAAAAAAATCCTACAAAACCAAATCCCACCAACGGGCCTTCACATGCTCGAAGGAGCTGAACAAAGCGTAGCATAAAATGTTACCAATGTTACAGCAGGTGCTGGAGAAATGGCCTAAGTAACACTATGGTCCCCCTATGCAATTGGTGGTATGCTGTTTTCGCTGCACGTATGATATAGATGATACGTATAGATGATAAGGTGGTGCTGGTAGTGGAGAAACCGTAGTTGTTTGGTAGTTTATTTGTTAAGTTTGCTGATTGGCAATACTTAACGAGGCAACTTTCTTCTATAGGAAAACATTGCGCGAGGCAACTGTTTTCTATAGGAAAATAAATGCGCGAGGCAACTTTTTTCTATATAGGAAAAAATTGCGCGAGGCAACTTTTTTCTATATAGGAAAAAATTGCGCGAGGCAACTTTTTTCTATATAGGAAAAAATTGCGCGAGGCAACTTTTTTCTATATAGGAAAAAATTGCGCGAGGCAACTTTTTTCTATATAGGAAAAAATTGCGCGAGGCAACTTTTTTCTATATAGGAAAAAATTGCGCGAGGCAACTTTTTTCTATATAGGAAAAAATTGCGCGAGGCAACTTTTTTCTATATAGGAAAAAATTGCGCGAGGCAACTTTTTTCTATATAGGAAAAAATTGCGCGAGGCAACTTTTTTCTATATAGGAAAAAATTGTGCGAGGCAACTTTTTTCTATATAGGAAAAAATTGCGCGAGGCAACTTTTTTCTATATAGGAAAAAATTGCGCGAGGCAACTTTTTTCTATATAGGAAAAAATTGCGCGAGGCAACTTTTTTCTATATAGGAAAAAATTGCGCGAGGCAACTTTTTTCTATATAGGAAAAAATTGCGCGAGGCAACTTTTTTCTATATAGGAAAAAATTGCGCGAGGCAACTTTTTTCTATATAGGAAAAAATTGCGCGAGGCAACTTTTTTCTATATAGGAAAAAATTGCGCGAGGCAACTTTTTTCTATATAGGAAAAAATTGCGCGAGGCAACTTTTTTCTATATAGGAAAAAATTGCGCGAGGCAACTTTTTTCTATATAGGAAAAAATTGCGCGAGGCAACTTTTTTCTATATAGGAAAAAATTGCGCGAGGCAACTTTTTTCTATATAGGAAAAAATTGCGCGAGGCAACTTTTTTCTATATAGGAAAAAATTGCGCGAGGCAACTTTTTTCTATATAGGAAAAAATTGCGCGAGGCAACTTTTTTCTATATAGGAAAAAATTGCGCGAGGCAACTTTTTTCTATATAGGAAAAAATTGCGCGAGGCAACTTTTTTCTATATAGGAAAAAATTGCGCGAGGCAACTTTTTTCTATATAGGAAAAAATTGCGCGAGGCAACTTTTTTCTATATAGGAAAAAATTGCGCGAGGCAACTTTTTTCTATAGGAAAAAATTGCGAGAGGCAACTTTTTTCTATAGGAAAAAATTGCGCGAGGCAACTTTTTTCTATAGGAAAAAATTGCGCGAGGCAACTTTTTTCTATAGGAAAAAATTGCGCGAGGCAACTTTTTTCTATAGGAAAAAATTGCGCGAGGCAACTTTTTTCTATAGGAAAAAATTGTGCGAGGCAACTTTTTTCTATAGGAAAAAATTGCGCGAGGCAACTTTTTTCTATAGGAAAAAATTGCGCGAGGCAACTTTTTTCTATAGGAAAAAATTGCGCGAGGCAACTTTTTTCCTATAGGAAAAAATTGCGCGAGGCAACTTTTTTCTATAGGAAAAAATTGCGCGAGGCAACTTTTTTCCATAGGAAAAAATTGCGCGAGGCAACTTTTTTCCATAGGAAAAAATTGCGCGAGGCAACTTTTTTCCATAGGAAAAAATTGCACGAGGCAACTTTTTTCTATAGGAAAAAATTGCGCGAGGCAACTTTTTTCTATAGGAAAAAATTGCGCGAGGCAACTTTTTTCTATAGGAAAAAATTGCGCGAGGCAACTTTTTTCTATAGGAAAAAATTGCGCGAGGCAACTTTTTTCTATAGGAAAAAATTGCGCGAGGCAACTTTTTTCTATAGGAAAAAATTGCGCGAGGCAACTTTTTTCTATAGGAAAAAATTGCGCGAGGCAACTTTTTTCTATAGGAAAAAATTGCGCGAGGCAACTTTTTTCTATAGGAAAAAATTGCGCGAGGCAACTTTTTTCTATAGGAAAAAATTGCGCGAGGCAACTTTTTTCTATAGGAAAAAATTGCGCGAGGCAACTTTTTTCTATAGGAAAAAATTGCGCGAGGCAACTTTTTTCTATAGGAAAAAATTGCGCGAGGCAACTTTTTTCTATAGGAAAAAATTGCGCGAGGCAACTTTTTTCTATAGGAAAAAATTGCGCGAGGCAACTTTTTTCTATAGGAAAAAATTGCGCGAGGCAACTTTTTTCTATAGGAAAAAATTGCGCGAGGCAACTTTTTTCTATAGGAAAAAATTGCGCGAGGCAACTTGGAGCTCATAAAGTTTGCAGAAGCAGAATTGTGATGTACGTCTGCAGTAATTCAAAGATTTTTTCTGGCTGTTTTTATAACTCAACCGCAATGGGATTATGCCATTACATTTCTAAGAAGTCCTATGATTTGTGGCACTTTCAAGTTGTTTTTTTCCTTAAATCAATAATAACAGTAAAAGGGCATTAAGTTCGGCCAGGCTGAATTTTGGATACACACCACCTCGGATATACATATTAAAAACTAAAATGTCAATAAAATAACACTGTCTGCATGCTCATTTGTAATTATTTCCATTAAATTTAGGAAAGCCGAGTGATGAGCAAGGTGGAAGATTTCAATAGGAAATGTATAAAATTGAACAAAGTTATATAGGAAAAGCGTGCTAAGTTCGGCCAAGCCGAATCTTATATACCCTCCACCATAGATCGCATTTGTCGAGTTCTTTTCCCGATATCACTTTTTAGGCAAAAAAAAGATATAAGAAAAGAATTGCTATAATATTGGAGCTATAACAAGTTATGGTCCGATTCGGACCATAATTGAATTGAATGTTGGAGACTATAGTAGAAGTCATTGTTTAAAATGTCAGTCAATTCGAATAAGAATTGCACCTGTTGAATCAGGCTACAGACCGATTCGGATAATAATTACGCCATCTGGAGGCTTAAGAAGTCAAGATACCAGATCGTTTTAAATGGCAACATATTAGGTTATGGACCGTTTTGAACCATACTAAACGTAGTTGTTGAAAGTTACAACGAAACCCGTCGTGCAAAATTTCAGCCAAATCGGATTGGAATTGTGCCCTCTAGTGGCTCAAGAAGTCTAATCGGGAGATCGGTTTATAAGGCGGCTAAATCAGGTTATGGACCGATTTGAACCATACTTAGCACAGTTGTTGAAATTTATAACATAACGCGTCGTGCAAAATTTCAGCCAAATCGGATAGGAATTGCGCCCTCTAGTCACTAGACATCAAGACCCCAGATAGATTACAATGACAGCTATATCAAGTTATGGACCGATTTCAACCATACTCAGCATAGTTGTTGGAAGTCATAATAAGACACCCCGTCAAATCGGATAAGAATTGGGCCCTCTAGTGGCTCAAGAAGTCAAGATCCAAGGTCCGTTTATGTGGACCGATATAGCCCATTCACAATCCGAACCGACCTACACCAATAAAAAGTATTTGTGCAAAATCCCAAGCGGCTAGCTTTACTCCTTCGAAAGTTAGTGTGTTTTCGACAGACAGACAGACGGACGTAGACTAAAGCCTTTTAGCCTACGATGTTGACCGAAAACAAAAGACCTAGCTAGATGTTTGGGCACAGACTTTAGAGAACGACCACTAACAGATTATTTGTCTGGTATGCAAGGTCTTTTCTTTCTGGGACACGAAGTTACGAGCCGTCTAAAGAGGGACGAACTGCAGACTTGGTGCGAATTGTAACCATATTGGTGATTGTGTTGCATTGTTGTTGTTTTACATTGGAAAATTATTAGCATTTCATGTACACTTGGTTAGTGGTCCGTTGGGTTCTCATTTAATTGTTGGTCCATATTATTGCTTAGCTTTAAAACCAATTCACTCGGGGTGTGAATTGGTTTGTGGCAACACAAATTTATTAGTCAATGCCTTTAACTGTTAAAATTGATTATTTTACTATTATTTGCGTTGTTTGTATGATTGGGCAAAATGTAAGCCCTTTGTGGGTAGTTTTGTCGCGCAAAATAGTTGAAAATGATGCCTCTGAAATTTGTCAACTATATTTAAAGGTCCCATGCGATTTCCAAACTGTTCAAAGAAATATTTCCTTTTGTGAAAGTTGATTTACTAGATATTAAGGAATTTTTGAACTAAATGGTAGTTTAACATCCTGAACTTTGTTTCCTATTGCAAATCTGTCCATGAACATTCCATTAAGAAACAGGGAAAACTGAGACCATCGTAGCGTAGAGTTTAGCATGTTTATCTACGACACTGAACGAATAGGATCGAATCCTTGCGAGAACCTACGAAAAAAAATGTCAGCGGTGCTTAGTTGTTCCTAATGCTGGCGACCTTTGGGAGTACTATGCCATGTACAAACTTCTCCCCAAAGAGGTGTCGCACTGCGGCACGCCGTACGGACTCGACTGCAAAAAGGAGCCCTCTATAAAAAGGAGGCCTATTTTTTTTGAAAAAAACAAATGTCTTTTATTGGGTGTTAAAATATCATTGAAGTTTAAAAAATTGTTTGTGGGATACGTGCAACAGATGTATTTTTACAACAACATAATAATAATTTATAAGTAGCGATGTTAAGTTTCAGGTAGGGAAAATTTCTTTAAATGAAATATCATAATCTTCGAATAAAGGAAAGGTTTGTCTTAAATATTAGTATAAAAGATATTCAACTTTATGCTTATGTTTAAAGACAGTTCATTTAGTGTGGGTCAAAATATTATTAAATGTTAAAAATTGACTTTTGAATAAAGCGAAAGGGAGTATTTTAACAACAGTATATTTAACAAGTAAAAGCGTGCTAAGTTCGGCCGGGCCGAATCTTATATACCCTCCACCATGGATCGCATATGTCGAGTTCTTTTCCCGGCATCTCTTCTTAGGCAAAAAAAGGATATAAGAAAAGATTTGCTCTGCTATTAGAGCGATATCAAGATATGGTCCGGTTTGGACTACAATTAAATTATATGTTGGAGACCTGTGTAAAATGTCAGCCAATTCGAATAAGAATTGCGCCCTTTGTGGGCTCAAGAAGTAAAATAGAGAGATCGATTTATATGGGAGCTATATCAGGCTATAAACCTATTCAGACCATAATAAACACGTATGTTAATGGTCATGAGAGAATCCGTCGTACAAAATTTCAGGCAAATCGGATAATAATTGCGACCTCTACAGGCTCAAGAAGTCAAGATCCCAGATCGGCTTATATGACAGCTATATCAGGTTATGAACCGATTTGAACCATATTTGGCACAGTTGTTGGATATCATAACAAAATACTACGTGCCAAAATTCATTCAAATTGGATAAGAATTGCGCCCTCTAGAGGCTCAAGAAGTCAAGACCCAAGATCGGTTTATATGACAGATATATCAGGTTATGGACCGATTACAACCATACTTGGCACAGTTATTGGATATCGTAACAAAACACGTCGTGCAAAATTTCATTCCAATCGGATAAGAATTGCGCACTCTAGAGGCTCAAGAAGTCAAGACCCAAGATCGGTTTATATGGCAGCTATATCAGGTTATGGACCGATTTGAACCATACTCGGCACAGTTGTTGGATGTCATAACAAAACACGTCGTGCAAAATTTCATTCCAATCGGATAAGAATTGCGCACTCTAGAGGCTCAAGAAGTCAAGACCCAATATCGGTTTATATGGCAGCTATATCAGGTTATGAACCGATTTGAACCATACTTGGCACAGTTGTTGGATGTCATAACAAAACACGTCGTGCAAAATTTCATCCCAATCGGATAAGAATTGCGCACTCTAGAGGCTCAAGAAGTCAAGACCCAAGATCGGTTTATATGGCAGCTATATCAGGTTATGGACCGATTTAAACCATACTTGGCATAATTGTTGGATATCATAACAAAACACGTCGTGCAAAATTTCATCCCAATCGGATAAGAATTGCGCGCTCTAGAGGCTCAAGAAGTCAAGACCCAAGATCGGTTTATATGGCAGCTATATCAAAACGTGGACCGATATGGCCCATTTACAATACCAACCGACCTACACTAATAAGAAGTATTTGTGCAAAATTTCAAGCGGGTAGCTTTACTCCTTCGGAAGTTAGCGTGCTTTCGACAGACAGACGGACGGACGGACGGACGGACGGACGGACGGACGGACGGACGGACGGACGGACGGACGGACAGACGGACGGATATGGCTAGATCGACATAAAATTTCACGACGATCAAGAATATATATACTTTATGGGGTCTCAGACGAATATTTCGAGTAGTTACAAACAGAATGACGAAATTAGTATACCCCCCATCTTATGGTGGAGGGTATAAAAATAAATGTTCTAAATTTAGGTTAGAGTCCCTTACATACAGTGACTAAAATTTAAAGTTTAGATACTAATTTTAAAAGGTTGCTTATTTGAAACTAAAATAATTTCTTAAATACTCAGTAATGAACCTATACTTTGCAGAACTCCTTTTTTGTGGGGGAACTTCTGCATCTTATGGTGTGATGTAAAACAATTTGCAACTTACCTATTCAATCAATCAATAATGTTTACGTACACATATATCTAGCAAATAAAATGGCTGTATTCACACCATTAATATATAGATATTATTTTTTTTTTTTTGCCACTGAACTTCAAAAAGCTCATAATAAGAAGGTTTTAGCAGATTTTGTTAGTTGAAGTAACAGTAACAAATGTTTGCTAATACAGCAGCGCTATGTTTGCAGAAACAGCCGTAATGTCTGCTTACCCATTTTCAGCAGACAAAATCTGCTGTTTAAGCAAACATTTTTGCTTTTTTTTATGGAAAGTAATTATTCAGTGGTTATTGTCCACATCCACTGAGACACATTTACATATGTGTTTTATTTTTACATCTAACATCCTCTTCATAATTAAGCAGCAGTCATTTTCAGTAAAGAACAGACTTTTCAGCAGTAAGCCTGCTACTCTAAAATTTCAGAGCTACTGCTGTAATACCAGAACAACTGCTACAATAGCAGCAAAAGTAAATATTAATATTCAGCAGACAGTGTTTGCTATTTTTAGCAAACTTTTTTCTATGAGTTTAGTGTTGCATACGTAGCGTTAAAAATAAACAATTAAAACAGTGCCAAGTTCGGCCGGGCCGAATCTCCGGCAAGCGGACAAAAATTGAGACTTCCAAGGGCTCAAGAAGTCAAATCGAGAGATCGGTTTATATGGGAGTTATATCTAAATCTAAACCGATAGGGCCCATTTGCAATCATCAACGACCTACATCGATATTTAGTACATGTGCAAAATTTCGAGCGTCTAGCTTTATGCGTCCGACCTCTATTGTGATTTCGACCGACGGACGGACGGACATGGCTAGATCCACTCAAAACTTCAAGACGATCATGAATATATATACTTTATGAAGTTTTAGACAAATATATGGAGGTGTGACAAACGGTATGACTAGATTAGTATACCCCTATCCTATGGTGGTGGGTTTAAAAATAACAATAATAGCTACCCTTAATATTCTTAAAGAAGCCTCCCCCCCACGCTACACGAAATTTAAATGTAACAATTTCAAAGCACTCAATTTCATGAATTGTTTTGAAAGACAGCATAAAATCAAGTGGTTGTGATTCCAGAGAATAACACCTGTGTTTTGCCCCTAGAGCAGAAGTATGACAGGTAAATCAACTGCTACAAATTAGAATGATTATGAGGAAGTTGAAATCATCCAACGATGGTTGTTAAATGGAAAATCTTAAATCATTAAAAAATGCATAAACGAGTCAACAAGAGCCCAGAAGACACGTGGTTGTTGTTAAAAAAAAAGAAAACAAAAAACACTTCAAACTTGAACTCAACAGTAGTGGTAGCTTGGACATATTGTCATCGTTGTACTTTCTGGAAGAATGACAAAACAATTCTTCATCATCTTTTTGTCTTCGGCTGAGAAGTGTGCCTGGCCAGCACCTAAATACCAAGAAGATGGACAAATAAACAAAAAATTGGTAGGTGTTGTTTGGTTGAGCGCGTGCTGCTTAAAGGTAAGGCAAAAGTCCACAATCAAAGCTTTAAGCATGGTCAGCATTACGATGATCTTTGAAACCAAGACACAACATCCAAGACCATGCAGCCATGTAACAGTGGGTTGTTCCATCATTGACAGCAAACACCATCCTTTTAGGCGCAACAACACCACCAACTCATTGAGCGTCGTTAGCAAGTTTAGGCCATGATGTTGTGTTATAGGCAACCTTTTGCTTTAGTACTTGCCCACAACAAATCGCAAAAGAGCTTTTTGTAGTTTTTATACCCTCCACCATAAGATGGGGGGTATACTAATTTCGTCATTCTGATTGTAACTACTCGAAATATTCGTCTGAGACCCCATAAAGTATATATATTCTTGATCGTCGTGAAATTTTATGTCGATCTAGCCATGTCCGTCCGTCTGTCCGTCCGTCCGTCCGTCCGTCCGTCTGTCTGTCGAAAGCACGCTAACTTCCGAAGGAGTAAAGCTAGCCGCTTGAAATTTTGCACAAATACTTCTTATTAGTGTAGGTCGGTTGGTATTGTAAATGGGCCATATCGGTCCATGTTTTGATATAGCTGCCATATAAACCGATCATGGGTCTTGACTTCTTGAACCTCTAGAGTGCGCAATTCTTATCCGATTGGGATGAAATTTTGCACGACGTGTTTTGTTATGACATCCAACAACTGTGATAAGTATGGTTCAAATCGGTCCATAACCTGATATAGCTGCCATATAAACCGATCTGGGGTCTTGACTTCTTGAGCATCTAGAGTGCGCAATTCTTATCCGATTGAAATGAAATTTTGCACGACATGTTTTGTTATGATATCCAACAACTGTGCCGAGTATGGTTCAAATCGGTCCATAACCTGATATAGCTGCCATATACACCGATCTTGGGTCTTGACTTCTTGAGCCTCTAGAGTGCGCAATTCTTATCCGATTGGAATGAAATTTTGCACGACGTGTTTTGTTATGACATCCAACAACTTTGCCAAGTATGGTTCAAATCGGTCCATAACCTGATATAGCTGCCATATAAACCGATCTTGGGTCTTGACTTCTTGAGACTCTAGAGTGCGCAATTCTTATCCGATTGAAATGGAATTTCGCACGACGTGTTTTGTTACGATATGCAACAACTGTGATAAGTATGGTTCAAATCGGTCCATAACCTGATATAGCTGCCATATAAACCGATCTGGGGTCTTGACTTCTTGAGCCTCTAGAGTGCGCAATTCTCATCCGATCAGAATGAAATTTTGCACGACGTGTTTTGTTATGATATCCAACAACTGTGCCAAGTATGGTTCAAATCGGTCCATAACCTTATATAGCTGTCATATAAACCGATCTTGGGTCTTGACTTCTTGAGCCTCTAGAGGGCGCAATTCTTATCCAATTTGAATGAATTTTGGCACGTAGTATTTTGTTATGATATCCAACAACTGTGCCAAATATGGTTCAAATCGGTTCATAACCTGATATAGCTGCCATATAAACCGATCTGGGATCTTGACTTCTTGAGCCTATAGAGGTCGCAATTATTATCCGATTTGCCTGAAATTTTGTACGACGGATTCTCTCATGACCATTAACATACGTGTTTATTATGGTCTGAATCGGTTCATAGCCAGATATAGCTCCCATATAAATCGATTTCTCTATTTTACTTCTTGAGCCCACAAAGTGCGCAATTCTTATTCGAATTGGCTGACATTTTACACAGGTCTCCAACATATAATTTAATTGTGGTCCAAACCGGACCATATCTTGATATCGCTCTAATAGCAGACCAAATCTTTTCTTATATCCTTTTTTGCCTAAGAAGAGATGCCGGGAAAAGAACTCGACATATGCGATCCATGGTGGAGGGTATATAAGATTCGGCCCGGCCGAACTTAGCACGCTTTTACTTGTTCTTTTTAAATTAAAGTTAGGGGGTTATGGTGGTTTAATAAGCATTATAAACATAGATTACAATAAGGTGTATGAACACAGAAAATATGTTGGGTCAAAATCTTTGCTCTAAGCAGGTACAACTGTCTCATTTCATTTGCAGCAAACCGAAATTTTAATTTCCAAACCTATAAACAATATATATTCTTAATTTCGTATAATTATACGCCGATCTAACAGTCCGAACGGTGTGTCCCTTACATTTAAAACTTCCTATATCCGCTATTTATTATTGTAATAACTGCGTGATCATACTATCCCTCGCTGCAGCTTCTGAAAAACTTAAAAAATTTCCAAGCACTAAATGAACACTTTTTTCCAAGCAAAACCGGGGAAAAAAATTAAAAACAAACTTCTTAACAAACTTTCTTTTTTTTTGTATCGTAAGTAATTGAGCGTTTGAATGCTCATGTGTGTGAGTGTGTGCGTAAGGAGATACCTTTAAGGTAAAGTAATCCGGTAGCCACATGTAAGTTCTTCCACTTGGGACAGCCAGCAGTAGTAGGCACTGCCACTGATAGTAAACAAACTTTTTTATACCCTTCACTATAGGATGGGGGCATACTAATTTCGTCATTCCGCCTGTATCATATTGAAGTATTGTTCTAAGACCAAACAAAGTATATATGTATATTCTTGATCGTCTTGACATTCCAAGTCGATTTAGCCATGTCCGTCCGTCTGTCGAAAGTACGCAAACTTTCGAAGGAGTAAAGCTAGGCGCTTGGAACTTTCCACAAATACTTCCTATTAGTGGAGGTACGTTGGGATTGTAAATGGGCCATATCGGTCCATGACAGAATTCTTCTTCTTCACTTCTTGAGCCTCTTATCCGATCTGGCCGAAATGTCGCAAGAGGTGTTTTGCGGCGCTTTTGCTGATAATTTGCATGAAGTTTGTTGTTTTGATTAGTAACAACAATGCCAAGTATGGCCGAAATCGATTCATAAGCTGATATAGCTGCCAGTTAAATCGGATAAGAACCAATTCTTATCCGATTTAACTGAAATTTAGTACAAAGACTTTTTTTATGACCTGCTTCATATGCGCCAAGTATGGTCTAAGTCGGTCCCTAAATGGATATAGCTCCCATATAAACCGATCTCCCGAATTTACTTTTTGAGCCCCTATAGAGCGGAATTCTTATCCTATTTGGATGAAATTTTAAACAATAACTTGCACTATGGGCTCCAACATCCAAACCAAGTATTGTCCGAATCTGATATCCAGCTCCAATGGCATAGCAATTCATATCCATTATCCTTTGTTCGTCCATAAAGAGATACCGGGCAAAGAACTTGGCAAAGGCAATCTATGGTAGAGGGTATATAAAATTCGGCCTGGCCGAACTTAGCACGTTTTACTTGTTTACTATGTGTTTGCTTTAGCGACCATTACTGCTGGTGGCTGATGCACTCAATGCTATCTGCTTAACAGCATCTTGTCGTTTATGTGTTGATGAAGCTGATCATGTTTTTTATGGTTTTGACCGTTAATGTTAACGCATATTCATGATGACGATGATGGGGTTATTTTCCTTTCCTTGTTCTCCAACTACTCTATTTGGCCAGATTTTCCTCAAGTTTTTGGTAGTTTTTTTTTTTTTTTTTTGATAAAGAAGAGGGGGGAAATTTCACTACACCTAAATAGGAGATAGATTTTCGACCATAAATTATCGACTGTTGTTAAAAGACCAAGTTACAAAAAGCTATACGCAAAAGAGCCTTAAGCCAAAGCCACAGAACTCTTGGGGCAATTCAAAAGAATTCAGATGCATTGCGATTGGGTAGTGAATTCAAAAGAAAATAGAATTTGTTTTGTCATGCAAATGTCTGTTGCCATATAAGGGTTTGTACCAACACCCCTTCTTGCAACTAGTCAAGCATCAAGAAAATATTTTTTTATGCATGGCTTCATTTTTACAACTGAAAAATCAATGACATGTGATCTTTGATTCTTAGTTGCGACGTTTCAAAGAAGCCTGGTATATTCCACCACAGAAGTGTAACTCAAGCAGTTTCGCCAGTAAAACACATGGTTCTTTTGGACTATGCCGGCCCTATCGTATCGGGAAGGTACTACTGACCATACAGGTTCTACCGGACCAGGTTGGGTTTTCTATACCGCGCTGCTTCTACTAAAACAAGGCGGTTCTACTTACCAATTCCGGTTGTTCTGCACCAGGTCGATTTTACAGAACCAGCCCGGTTCCACTGAACCAGGCGGTTTCTATTGAACCAGGCTGGTTCTACTGCTCCAGGCCCTACTAAACCACTCGAGTTTTACTGCACTTAGTAGAACCACGCTGGATCTACTGTATCAGGCGGGTTCTACTGGACCAGATTGGTTCTAACGCACCACGCCGGTTCTACTGAATCAGACCAGTTCTACAGGAACAAACAGGTTCAACTCAATCCGGCCAGTTCTTCTGCACCACGAAGGGTTTACAACACCAGGTAGGTCCTATTGAACTGCGCGGATTTCACTACACCAGGCCGGTTCTACTGGACCAAAATTGTTTTTCTTTACCAGAGAACTTCTACTGAATCACGCTGGATTTACTACACCAGGCAAGTTCTACTATGCCAGGTTGGTTCTACTGGATTAGGCAGGTTCTACTATAATATACCAGTTTTACTAAACTAGGTTAGGTTATACTGAAAAAAGCCGGTTCAACAAAACCTGGCGGGGTTTATTGCACCACGCTGGTTTTACAAACCCACTACGGTTATACTACATTAGATTGATTCTACTGAAGTAGGCCGGTTCTACAGAACTTGGTCGGTTCGAATTCTTAGAATAAGGCTTGTTCTACTTCACAAAGCCAGTTCTACAGGACCGGACAGGTTCTACCGAATCAGGTAGCTTCTACCGAACCAGGGAGGTTCTACTGAACCAAATCGGTACTACTGCACCAGGACGGTTCTACAGAACTAAGCAAGTTCTACTAATCCAGGCCGATTCTACAAGACCAAGCCGGATCCACTGCACCAAGCTAGTTCTACTGAACCAGACCGGATCTACCGCGCAAGGCTGGGTCTACTGCACCAGGCAGGTTCTTCTGAACCTGGCCGGTACTATTGATTCTACTGTGCCTGGTGAAATGAACCGGTAGGTACAACCGGCCTGGTGTAGTAGAACCGGCCTAATTTAATAGAACCCGGAAACTGTCTGGTTCTGCAAATCCGGCCAGGTACAGTACGACCAATCTGGTGTAGTATAACGGTCCGCAGTCCAGTAGAAGCACCGTGGTCTCGTAGTGCCTACCTGGTCCATTGGAATCGGCTTAATGTAGTAGAACCGGCCTGGTCCTATATAACCGGCCTAGTACAATAATAACAGCTTTGTTTAGGGAAAACGGTCTGGTTTAGTAGAATCTGTGCGGCGTAGTAGAATCGGCCTGTGGATCCGGCCATTTTCTGGAGAACCGGCGTGGTTCAGTAGAATCGACCTAGTGCAGTACATCCAGACTGGTTCAGTAGAATTGACCTGTTGCAGTACAACCGGCGTGATGCAGTAAAGCCAACATGGTGCCTTAAAACAACCTGGTTCTGTAGAACCAGCCTGGTTCAGTAGAAACAGTGTGGTTCAGAAGAGTCGACCTGTTGCAGTTCAATCGTACTGGTTCAGTAGAATTGACCTGGAGCAGTACAACCGGCGTGGTGCAGTAGAACCAAAATATTCCAGTAGAAACTGCCTGGTGCAGAAGTTCCAGCGTGGTTCAGTAACAAGCGTTAAGTCCAGTGAAACCAACCTGGTCCAGTAGAACCGATTTGGTTCGGTATTACCTGCATGGTCCTGTATTACCTGCCTGGTTCACTAGAATTGGCTTTGTACTTAAGTTATATTTATCTGGTCCAGTATAACTCGCGTTGTCAAGTAGAACCGACTTTGTTCACTAGAACCGGCGTGGTTTAGTGCCGGTAGTACCTACTTGGATCAGTAGCATCGGCCAGTATTAAACCAGTGTTATCTACCTGGTTGAATAGAACTGGCGTGATTCAGGTAAACCATCTTTGTTAAATTGAACAGGCGTGGTCCAATTAAACCACCTAAGTTGAGTTAAACAGGCGTGATCCAGCAGAACTGTCTTCCTTCACCTTGTAAGTTGCTGTTCATTGATAAAGGTTATATAAAAAAACATGTGTTCATTCACCGTAACGTTGCGTCCAACAGCATCTTTGAAAAAATACGGTCCAATGATTCCACCAGCGTACAAACCACACCAAACAGTGCATTTTTCGGGATGCATGGGCAGTTCTTGAACGGCTTCTGGTTGCTCTTCACTCCAAATGCGGCAATTTTGCTTATTTACGTAGCCGTTCAACCAGAAATGAGCCTCATCGCTGAACAAAATTTGAACACATTTCGAACCGAACACTAATTTTGGTAATAAAATTCAATGATTTGCAAGCGTTGCTCGTTAGTAAGTCTATTCATGATGAAATGTCAAAGCATACTGAGCATCTTTCTCTTTGACACCATGTCTGAAATCCCACGTGATCTGTCAAATACTAATGCATGAAAATCCTAACCTCAAAAAAATCACCCTTTATAAACCAAACCGATCTTTTTGAACACGGCGGCAGCAATGAACCAAGCGGTTTTACCGAATCAGTGTCCATTGAATCTGACCAGCATCCTTTCGCAACGAAATGGTTGAGTTTTAAAAAATGTTGATTCTTTCAAGAAGCAACAGCGGCTGAATTTTTGTATGACGAGAATGGAAGTAAATTATAGTGTGAAAAAATGGCTCATTTGGATAAACTAATCTTTTTAATATGAATTTATTTGGTCATGCAGCGGCAAGACAATCTACCATAACATAAATAAATTACCTCCAACAATTGTCCAGTACATCAACAAAGGGCATTGGGCGACCCACAGTCTTCTGCTTTGGTCATTTTTTCCTGTGCCAACTTTAATTGAAAAATTACTTACCATTGTTGACCATTTATTTCAGTTATTTTTTGATTTGTTTTGTTTCAGTTTCCAATGTTATTGTTACTCCATATGGTTAAGTTTCCTTTAACAACCGGCGGCGTGTAATGGCCACGTGCCATAGCTGTAACGCTTTGTGGCCGTCCAGGCGAGGCTAGAAAAACTTGGATCAACAAAAACCAAAATTACTGGCCAACGTTAAACTGGTTCGTTATGGAAGCCATAATTGAAAAATTGTTTTCAACACTTAACAAAAAGATACAAAAAAAAATTAATAAAGGAGAAAACCCCAAACGGAGCAAAAAAAAAAAACACGACTTTAATTGAGTCTGTAAACAGATAGTCGTAGTGCTCTTTACTTGCAGCATGTTCTCAAATGGTCCACAGGGCCACTTCAGCTCCACGGAAAATTTTCAACTCGAAGAAAACATAAAGCTCACTGTGGGTTGTAACTGGAAATAGGGCTGTGTCGCTCAGAAAATTAAAAACTTTAAACATATATAGCCTGGATGTTCTCTTGTAATAATGCCTTCGTTTTCGTTATACCTAAATCCAACAAAATAAAAGAAATGTGGGCTTCCTTTTGGGCACAAGTTTGATAACAACAGCTCGCAGACGTGATTCAACAGTTTTTCACTATTGGATGGATGCTTTTTCGCTTTTATCTCCTACTGCAACTGCAATGGAATGAAAGATGATCGAATTTCGTAAAACACAATAGGAGATTAATTTGTTTGTTGTTGCAAGGCAGATTACAGATACAAAAAACATGAAACTTTCTAAAAGTCCATCGCGACTTACACCGAGAAATTTAAATTTTTTTTCCGTTTACAAAATTAAGAAAATCATCTTACATTTGATTGTGTACAACAGATCAAACTAGTTTTACAATTAAACACTTGGTACGAGTGAAACAAACATAGAAGTGGACAAACATTGCCGAAGAAATGTTTGTGATGGTGGTATAAATTAGTTAAGGTTATCTAATGACTTGAAAGGAGTTATCATAACCCTAGATCACGATTATCCCTTGATTGGTTATCCAAATGTTTGCTATGCTGTTTGTGTTTTAAAAAACCTATCATATCAATCAGATGATGAGAAGTACAAACTTGTGGTGTGCTAAAAGCTTTCTCAAACTGTGTTGATATGGGCATATGTACATACAAAGGAATTCGATACGCTATATTTAGTATCGGATAAATACCCTTTTATAATTAGAACCCTTTTTATGGAGCAAAAATCACATGAAATACAAATAATCCAGAAGTGTTTTCAAAAAACCAGCAGAGGCAAAGATTGTATGTGATAATGGAAAATCTTTCTAAAATATAGGGAAGGGAAGACTTTCTGCTTGAGATTAGTTTAGGCTTTAAAACAGCCAATATTATGGAAATGTTTACAAATTCCACCTCTTGCAAAGAAATTTGTTAGTAAAAACAACAAAAATGTTTGCTGCAAGAAATTTCTGAAAATGACACAGCAGTAATATTTTGCAAAAACATCAAACATTATCTGCTGTTTTTAAATAGCAAAAAGTTGAAAGTATATCTCAAAAGATAGATATTTCAAATATTTGCGTGTCAAAACTTATCTTTTAACAGTAAGGGTATGAAGCGTAACAATTTTCTACAAGCGTAAAAATTTTCTATAAGCAAACACTGTCTGCTGACTGTTAACAGTTAACTTTGCTGCTATTATAACAATAGTTGTTTAATTGGTTTAAGCAGTAAACGCACGTTTCGTGTTTTGTTTCACTGTCAAACATCTTCAGTTTTGTCTATAATTTAATCATGAATCGTTTTACAAACACAACGCTTGCAAATTATTGAATTTTATTATCAAAATTCATGCTCTGTTAAGAAAGTTCATTATGCGCTTCTTCCATTCAGCGACGAAGCTCATTTTTGGCTCAATGGGTACATAGTAAGCAGAATTGTCGATATTGGACTGAAGATCAGCCAGAAGCATTGCAAGAGCTACCAATGCATTCAGAAAAAGTAAAATTTTGGTGCGGTTTATGGGCTGATGTCATCATAGAACCGTACTTCTTCAAAGATGATGCGAATACGTTACTGTGAGAGGTGAGCGCTATCGTGAGAAGCTATCCACCTTTTTTTTTGGCCAAAACGAAAGAGCTTGACTTGCATGACATGTGGTTTCAAGACAGTTCCACATGCCACACAGCACGCGTAACAATGAACATATTGAGAAGCGAGTTCTCGGTCTAGGCGAATTGGCCGCCTAGATTATGCGATTTAACGCCTTCAGACTATTTTGGGGCTATGTTAAAGCTCATATCTATACAGACAAGCCCGCTCCAATTGACGCATTAGAAGACGACATTGAAGCATTTATTCGTGAGATACCGGACGAAATGTTGGAAAGAGTATGCCAAAATTGGACTAAGGGGATGGACTATTTTACGCGCAGTCACGATCAACATTTGCATGAAATAATCTTCAAACATTAAATTATATGGACCGTACTATCGATTCAAATAAAGATTTCATGTATTTTTCTGAATTTTATGTTTTTTTTTTTGAAAAACTTTCCTATAGCTCTTCAAAAATCGCCATTTACTTTCCATAATCTTTTTACATTAAATTTAGAAACAAAAGGCCATGCCAGTCATGTACACATTTGTAGAGCCACAATAAAAAATGCGAGCGAGCTCAGCCTTATTTCGAAACCATCTCTTCCAACAAAATTTCCAAAAAAATTAAAAAAATAAAATGCCTAAAAAATAAGACTGCTGTTTCTTTTCAGCAGTTTTCTGTACCTAAAACGACAGATTCTGTTTGCTGATTTTGCAGACCAAACTGTTTGGTAATACAGCGGCCCTGTTTTGCTGAAACACCAGTAATGTCTTCTTTCCCATTTTCAGCAGACAAAAACTGCAAAAATGTTTGCTTTTTGATTGACAAATTTGGTTGAGTAAAATTTTATGGAATTTTCTGGTTTTTATCTGGTTTTTATTTACAGTTAAAATAGTAGAAACTCGATAAAAATCCCCAAAATTTTGTTGAATGGAGATTTACCTTTGAAAATGGTTTATGTTTTTTAGTTGCAGTAAAAACAAAAGTTACAGTATTTTTATGTTATGTGGGAAAACGGCAACTAAACTAGTAAAAAATATGCCGTGTGAGGACGGGTAGAGATATCTCTTTGAATTTTGGAAGGGTGTGGAAAATTTGCCAATGTTGTCCAGGGGCCCTTTTGGCAAGCCCCTTAAGTTGGTAACCTGGGTATTTCGAAAATTAGTTGTGACTACCAAATCTTCGTTTTTGGTCTGATTTCCAATTTAAGTGCTCAACAAATTCTCAACTTCCAAAGCCCAGATCCTCCAATTCGGTAAATGTTCTCAACTTCCAAAGCCCAGATCCTCCAATTCGGTCAATGCTTTTTTACTTCACAAAAACTGCAAAAATTTTTGCTATTTTAATTAACAAATTTAGTTGAGTAAAGTTTTATGCAATTTTCCCTGAAACTGGTTTTTATTTACAGTTAAAATAGTAGAAACTCGATAAAAATCCCCAAAATTTTATTAAATGGAGATATACCTTTGAAAATGGTTTATGCTTTTTTATTTGACATAAGCTCATGCTAACATTTTTTGTATAGCAAATTAACTAAAAAATTCCGATTATCAAACCATCTTTGGCCGAAAGGCGTATTTCGGGGATTTTTGTAAGAAAAAATCGGGAAGAACTAATTTTTCTTTTTTTTTTGGGGAAACTCTTATCTGCAAATTTTTTTTATACCCTCCACCATAAGATGGAGGGTATACTAATTTCGTCATTCTGATTGTAACTACTCGAAATATTCGTCTGAGACCCCATAAAGTGAAATTTTATGTTGATTTAGCCATGTCCGTCCGTCCGTCTGTCTGTCGAAAGCACGCTAACTTCCGAAGGAGTAAAGCTAGCCGCTTGAAATTTTGCACAAATACTTCTTATTAGTGAAGGTCGGGTTGGTATTGTAAATGGGCCATATCGGTCCATGTTTTGATATAGCTGCCGTATAAACCGATCTTGGGTCTTGATTTCTTGAGCCTCTAGAGTGCGCAATTCTTATCCGATTTAAATGAAATTTTGCACGACGTGTTTTGCTATGATATCCAACAACTGTGCCAAGTATGGTTTAAATCGGTTCATAACCTGATATAGCTGCCATATAAACCGATCTTGGGTCTTGACTTCTTGAGCCTCTAGAATGCGCAATTCTTATCCGATTGGAATGAAATTTTGCACGACGTGTTTCGTTATTATATTCAACAACTGTGCCAAGTATGGTTCAAATCGGTCCATAACCTGATATAGCTGTCATATAAACCGATCTTGGGTCTTGACTTCTTGAGCCTCTAGAGTGCGCAATTCCCATCCGATTTGAATGAATTTTGGCACGTAGTATTTTGTTATGATATCCAACAACTGTGCCAAGTATGGTTTAAATCGGTTCATAACCTGATATAGCTGTCATATAAACAGATCTGGGAACTTGACTTCTTGAGCTTCTAGAGGGCGCAATTCCTATCCGATTTGGCTGAAATTTCGCAAGACATTTTTTATTGTTACTTTCAACAACTATGTCAAATAAAGTACAAGTCAGTTCATAACCTGATATAGCTGCCATATAAACCGATCTTGGGTCTTGATTTCTTGAGCCTCTAGTGTGCGCAATTCTTATCCGATTTAAATGAAATTTTGCACGACGTGTTTTGCTATGATATCCAACAACTGTGCCAAGTATGGTTCAAATCGGTTCATAACCTGATATAGCTGCCATATAAACCGATCTTGGGTCTTGACTTCTTGAGCCTCTAGAATGGGCAATTCTTATCCGATTTGAATGAATTTTGGCACGACATGTTTTGTTATAATATCCAATAACTGTGCCTAGTATGGTTCAAATATGGTGCTATAGCTGCCATATAAACCGATCTTGGGTCTTGACTTCTTGAGCCTCTAGAATGCGCAATTCCCATCCGATTTGAATGAATTTTGGCACGTAGTATTTTGTTATGATATCCAACAACTGTGCCAAGTATGGTTTAAATCGGTTCATAACCTGATATAGCTGTCATATAAACCGATCTGGGATCTTGACTTCTTGAGCCTCTAGAGGTCGCAATTATTATCCGATTTGCCTGAAATTTTGTACGACGGATTCTTTCATGACCATCAACATACGTGTTTATTATGGTCTGAATCGGTACATAGCCCGATACAGCTCCCATATAAATCGATCTCTCTATTTTACTTTTTGAGCTCACAAAGAGCGCAATTCTTATTCGAATTGGCTGACATTTTATACAGGTCTCCAACATATAATTTAATTGTGGTCCAAACCGGACCATATCTTGATATCGCTCTAATAGCAGAGCAAATCTTTTCTTATATCCTTTTCTTTTGCCTAAGAAGAGATGCCGGGAAAAGAACTCGACAAATGCGATCCATGGTGGAGGGTATATAAGATTCGGCCCGGCCGAACTTACCACGCTTTTACTTGTTCATCCTATTTCGATGAAATTTGGCACAGCAATTTCCAATACCCCTCTAAACCTTTTTGTAGAATATGGTCCAGATCGGAACGTATTCTAACCTCAAAAATTATAACCTTGTAACCTTTGTAATTAAAAGGTTTTTGGTTTTACAACAAAAGGAAGGTCCTTTTACCGTAGACGAACCTGATAAAGGGTTTACAATAAATAAACTTAGGTATGTATAATAATATCACTTTTATGGGTAACGTTTGTTATGTTAAAGCGAAATGTTACACGTTTACAATAAAAATAAAACTTAGTGGTAAAAGTATTTTGTTTGGCGTACAAATTTCCCAAACCTATTATTTTTTTGCGTGTACAAATTGTTGTCCCAGAGTAAACGGCGCATAATTTCCACTTTTTTTTGGATTATAAGGATCTTTTCTTGGCTCCTCGGCAGGCATATAGATCTCTCTTAAGATTTTCGAACCAAACGATCGTTCATCGAAGGTGTGACAATTCCTTCTTGACCCCGTGATTTCGGGTCGCTTTTGAACGTTATGGTGCTATTATTTTGACCGGCACTGTATATTATCCAAATTTCTTCAAGATTTATGAACTCTTGAAGGGGACCACCCTAAATACAGCTATATCCAAATGATTTCCGATAGTAAGAAAATCAGGCAAAGATGTCGTTGAGACCAAAACTACTCAAGTTTCATCGATATCAGGTAGTAAAAAGATATATTATTGACCCAGGACATCAAATCGGGAATTCGACCTACGTGACAGCTTTATTCAAATATAATCCAATGTGGACTATTCCAAATTTCAGGGCAATACGATAAAATTTGCGCACTCGGCAACTTAAATTGGTCTATCTGGCCGCTATAACCACATATGGGCCTGATCTAGACTATATTGGGGAGGAATGGCGGGATTGATCCTAGGTTTACACTTTACTTCTTCTGCGCTTCTTACCACTGTGTGCCTTTCTTCAATACCATGCTGAGTTCGAGCACATTTCCTACTTTTTGGAATTTGTATTGTGCCTGTGTCTGAAACTAATATGGAGTTTCGCTCTATAGCAATTTTGTGCTACCTTTCCAAGGTTTTTGAAAAAATCATACATGATAGGATGTCTGAATATCTCTCGCAGGAATCGTTGTTAACAGATATGCAATCAAGTTTTCGCACTAACCACAGTTGTACCTCCGCCTTGATCGAGGTCCCTGAAATGCGTAAGGTGCGACATAGATGACAATAAAGTCTGCTTTCTGATTCTACTTTGCCACTCAAGGCCTTCGATACCGTCGATCACCGTAACTTGTAACCACTGGTTCTTAGTTAGGGTGTCCCCCAAGGGTCTATTGGCGGTTCACTTCTTCCTCTTTAGTGCAAATCCACCTTAGCAGCCGTATGGACGACATTGATCAGTGTATTCGGAATCTTAATAACGATACCGTCCGTGTTTGTGAATGGGCCAAGGCGAATGGTCTTTATTTGAATCCTCACAGGAATAAGAGATTGTCGTTGCTCGATATTGATGTCATTGTTATTGGTGAAAGCGTCGCAATAGTTACCAGAAGAATTTGGGGCTGATTTTCAACAGCTATCTGAGCTAAACAGACCACATCAATGATGTTGTTGGGCGGACTTTAGCGAAACTAGCAAATGTGTCATATCGGTTCAGATTTGGATATAGCTCCCATCAGGGTCGTAGCTACATTTTTTCAAAATCGAAAATTGCCAAAAATTCTTCTGCGGCTGTAAAATTTTCTTTTCCAAATTAAAATTTTTTTTGAAAATTATGGTAGCTACTGGTTGCAGGAACTGGCTCATCGGCGGTGACCTTTGATTGAAGTCAGAGCTGAATTTTGTACTACTTGCTATAACACTATTTATAAGCCGATTCTATTCTTTGAAAGCCTTCAAAATGTGGTTGTCTTTGCGAATATACTAGTCTTATGGTGATAGTTTTGGCGAATCAGCTTCAGTATTTTGATGAAATTTTTTCTTTGGCGCTCATTTTAATTTGCTCTCAAACTAGTTTTATGATTTCAAAATATTATTTTTTGGGTCGGTCAATTGGTTTTCAGTGACTTTTATTTTCATACAATTTTACGCAAACAAATTGAAAAAAATAAGTAGCTACAATATAATGTTAAACATTTCAAAACAAATTATTTTGACCAATTTTTACGAGGAGCCGCTAATTTCTCCTCCGAACTTTATTAAAATCGATCGAAAATCCGTTTTTGATGAAAATGAAGTCCGGTAAAAATTGCATCCAACTATTGCCGTGTATGGCTATAATTTGCATCATGTCTTTACAAGTCCTAAAGCTTTCCGAACTTATTGGAGATAAAATAAGAAAAGGTGGTAGAACTAAAAACCAGAAATAAAAAGAGACTACCACGTTATTGCAGTTGTAAACTTTTTCTTTTTTTGCCCTCTTATTTCTACCCAGTAGGTGAAATAAATCAGTAACAAGTAAAATCGTGCTAAGTTCGGCCGGGCCGAATCTTATATACCCTCCACCACAGATCGCATTTGTCGAGTTCTTTTCCCGTAAAAATTGGATCCATGTAACTAGGGGCCTCCACAAACACAAAACCCCCTTAAATTGGTTTATTGGACGATAATGACAATATGGGACTAGAATGAAAGGTATTCGGGAGTAGATTACGAAAATGGTCAGGAAGGAGGAAAAGTCTTTTTAGTTTGGTGATATTGGAAGGGGGCGGACCCTCCCCCGTTACCCCAAAAATACCACTTAAATTTAAAAGTGGACCGATAGGGAAAATATGGGTATCAAATGTAAGGTATTGGGGAGTAGAATACGAATATGGTATTAAAAATTGGAATCAAGTATGCGAGAGGTTGTCTAACCCGAAAAACTCCCCCAAACAAACATAGGTATGAACAAATGTATGAAAGGTATACGGAACTAGACTACGAATATGACATAAAAAATGAGGTCCAAGTAATTGGGGCAAATATAATCCGATTCTAGTTAGATGAGCCTCAAATTAAAGGTATTTGGCAGCAGATTACGAATATGACATTAAACTTTGTGTCCTAGAATCTGTTGTAGGTGGTGGTGTTTTACCTCCTAAAGTCGTCTCCAACAGTTTATTTGATCCATTAAAAGAATAGGGGATCAAGTGATAAATATTTTAAAGTGGAGTGCGTCATTCAAATTTGTGCTCAAGTGGCAGATGGAGTGAGGCGCCCCCCACCAAACTGCTGGGTAAAATTCAAAGTGTAAGGTTGTAGACTGCGAATATGATATCTTTATTCTGCTCATATATCTAGCGGACCACCTCACCCCAATACAGTACAGATCAATTATAATGACCCAACAGGACACTGCCGCCATACCCCCAAAGTTATGACATTCAGTGTGATAGGAGCAGTTGCAAACCCTAACATCAAGGTGGCCGCTTTTTTTTAATATATCGACAAGGAGCCTTCTTTTCCTAGACAAGTCCAAACAACATGCTGCTGGGCAACACTTTCATGTTCAAAAGTTTTACATGGCTTAATTACTAAGAACTGTCGACACCGCACCTAATATATAGACCGGAAAATTGGTTCTTTTCCACTACGAATTGTTTAATATGGCAATTTGATTTGATTTAAAAGAAAGTCTAAATAATGACTTTTCAACAGGTAGCCTTATAGTCGGTTATAGACAACTAACACATTATGATCAATTTTTTAGGCGCTAAGCCGCTCCAAGGGAGTAGCAGCATAGACTAAGGATATCTATAGACTATTAACAATATGTTCAAAAAAGCCCTAACAGATGGGAGAAATGACAAATTCTCAGTCGTTTATATGTGATGTCGCAAGGATCCGAGGCGACATGGAACGGAGAACCTTTAAGTTATTTTGGGTATTAACGTCTAAACCTTTCCCTTATCGATGACAGCAATAATATTTAAATAAGTGCCATCTATTCTGTTTGCAAATGAATCAACTGAATGGAGACGCCACCACGAACACAGAGAAGGCGGAGTGGTAAAAATTTATCATGCAGCATTTATCTTTGTTATGGCAACCTATCGGTCCGTAAAACACCGCAAAATAAAGTGTAGGAATTTCGTTGCGGTTGTTTGCTGTATTATTTTTTTAAATTTCCCACCCCAAAACCTTAACCTTAACAATAGGTGCTTCAGGAAGATTAATTGGCTATCTTTGCCATAGATAAGAATTTATTCAGTAGAGTGCGAATATCCAAGTTTGTGTTCAACTGTTAGAGGGGAAGGCTCGACGAACGTACACAAAATCAGAGCTATTGAAGAGTAGGTTACGTTACAGAGGTCAAATTTTTCTACATATTGAAAGAGAAAGCTTAGTTGAGCGAGTTTCATTGAAAATTTAGCTCAAAGATAAGAAGCCTCCTTTTTTATAGTCGAGCCCAAGTGGCATGCCGATAAGCACAATTTTTTTTTTTCGTTTTGTCACTCGATTCGTACGCCAAGTAATTGAAGACAGCTGATTTTATAAAGGGAAATAGCTTGGCAAACGAATCGAGTGACAACAAGGAGAAGCGTGAAATGTTCGGCCGGGCCGAATCTTACATACCCTCTTCCATGGATCTCATATGCCATTTTTTGCCTGATGTCTCTTTATAGGAAAACAAAGGATAATGGATAAAAATTGCAAAGCTATTGGGGCTATTTCAGGTTATCGACCGATTCGGGCCATGTTTTGTTTGTGCAAAATGTTAGCCAAAGTTGATTGTATGCTTTTCACTACTGTTTTGACAAGTTGTCTGTCCTTCGAATAAATAAATTAAAGAAACTAACCTTTGACTGTTTTCGGTATTATTATTTTAACCCTCCTACCCTGGGACAAGCTTCCACAATAATCTAAAAGTTCTATAAAAACAAAGTATTTGTTCTATAAAAGTTCTATAAAAATATGTACATTCACTATGTTAATGCAAAAAAGAGTAATTGAGAAGAAGTTATAATTCATATGGTGTAAAAGGAAGCGCAGCTAAGCGGGCCGCGTTCAGCTATCTTATATATAAAAATCAATTTAGGATTCCCGGGTCCGAGCAACATTTTGGCTTTAGACAATATTTCATTAAACTTTTGCCCTAAGAATAACATTTCTTTAAAATTTTATCCTTACATAGAAAAAATCTAATTTTGTATTTTATTTTATGTGTTTTCATATTGCTTTGTTTCCATGTGGGACAGGAAAGCATACTTTAAAAGTTTTAAAAATGTTTAAGCAAATATATTGTATCGCAAAATACTTTGAGCAAGCACAAACATTTTTTTGAAATTTTGGCTTCATAAAATAATTTCGAGATAGGCTGGGCCAAAGTTTGTCTTAGAAATTTTTTCACTGAAATATAGTATTTAGAAAAAGAAATCATTTAACTGTTGTCTTAAGAAAAATTTGTTATTAAAATTTCAATAACAATTTTTTTTAAGATAACAGTCTTTAGGAAAAATTGTTGTTGTCTTTAAAGAAATAATTTCAAAGGGGGTCCGACCCGGCCTGAAGAGTATGTTACGCTGAATTTTTAAAATTTTGTGTGTAGGAAAAATTGTGATGCAGTTTTGACTTTAAAAATATCACGCTGAAATTTCGCTATTAGAGAGAATTTTGTTTAGAAAAAATGTTATTAAAATTTTGTACTTAAGAAAAACAATTTTAAGATGGTCGTGGTCTGATCAAAATGTTGTCTAAGTAGAATATTATAAATATGAAATTTTGTCATGTTAAAAAGCTTTACGCAATTTATGTCCAATCAGGCTGAAGTTTTGTCTGGTTGTTATGGCTTCCAACAACTGTGCCAAATACGGTGCAAATCGGCCTATAACCCGATTTCCTGATATGACTTCTTAAGCCCTTACAAGCTGCAATTTTTGTCCGCTTTTGCTAAAAATCAAATCGGTCTATAACCTGGTGTAGCTTCCATATAAATCGGTCTATCGGTTCGCAGAATCTTTAATTGTTGCTGGTTTGACAGAAGTTTGGTATGTAGAAAAAAATGTTCCCTTCAAATAAATTTGTTTTGTATAAATTCCCAAGATTCGGCCCGGTCGAACTTACCACTATTGTACTTGTTTATATCTAATTTCATACAACTAATTTGTATACCCTCCACCATAGGATAATTTCGTCATTATGTTTGTAACACCTTGAAATATGCGTCTGAGACCCCATAAAGTATATAAATTCTTGATCGTCATGTCATTTGAAGTCGATCTAGCCATGTCCGTCCGTCCGTCTGTCTGTCGAAAGCACGCTAACTTTCGACGGAGTAAAGCTAGCCGCTTGAAATTTTGCACAAATACTTTTTATTAGTGTAGGTCGGTTGGGATTGGGATTTTGCACGTAGTGATTCAAATCGGTTCATAATCTGTATTATCTGTCATATAAACCGATCTTGGATCTTGACTTCTTTATCCAATTGAGCGCGCAATTCTCATCCAATTTTTGCATAAGGTGTTTTGTTATGACTTCCAATAACTGTGCTAAGTATGGCGCAAATCGGTTAATAACCTGATATAGCTGCCATATAAACCGATTTGGGATCATGACTTCTTGAGCCTCTAGAGGGCCCAATTCTCATCCGATTTGGCAGAAAATTTGTTCAACGGCTTCTCTCATGACTTTCGACATATGGTCTGAATCCCATATAAACCTATCTCCCGATTTTGCTTCTTAAACCCATACAAGGCGCAATTCTTATACGAATGAACTCAAATATTACACAATGACTTCAATAATGTTCAGCATTCATTTATGGTCCGAATCGGACTATAACTTGATATAGCTCCAACAGCATAACAGTTCTCATTAAATATTCTTTGTTTGCCTAAAAAGAGACACCGCTCATAGAACTCGACAAATGCGATCCATGGTGGAGGGTATATAAGATTCGGCCCGGCCGAACTTATTGCGTCCTTACTTGTTAGTTTTTTGTTTTATTTCCCCATCAGACTTTTTGTCTTGTTGGGCTGGAATAACAAAAAAATATATATAAATAAATACCAAGTAAAAACGTTCGGCCAGGCCGAAGCGTAAATACACTCCAGCAACATCAAGTTATTGACCGATATGGACCTACTTGTCATGGCTGTAAGAATTCATTTCAGACATCTTACAGCCATGACAAATCGAGTAAAAATTGAGCCCTCTAGTGGCTCAGAATGTCAAATTGGGAGATCGGTTTATGTGGCACCTACATCAGATTATCAACCGATATAGATCATACTTTGCCCAAAACCACATATGCAAAATGGCAGCTACATCAGGTTATGAACCGATTTGAACCATACTTAGCACAGTTGTTGATACCAAGTGAGTGATACGAAAACACCACGTGCAGAATTTTAGCCAAATCGGATAAGTTAAGAATTGCGCCCTCTAGAGGCTCAAGAAGTCAAGAACCAAGATCGGTTTATATGGCAGCTATATCAGAACATGAACCAATATAGCCCATTTACAATCCCAACCGACATGCATTATAAGAAGTAGTTTTGCAAAATTTCAAGCTCCTAGTTTTACTCCTTCAAAAGTTAGCGTGCTTTCGACAGACGTGACGGTGAAATATGCGTCTTAGACACATATTTCGAAGTGTTACAAACGGAATGACGAAATCAGTATACCTCCATCCTAGGGTGGAGGGCATAAAAATGTAGAGGGGTTTAAACTGTCTCACTGTTCCAAATATCAAGTGAAAAATCCTCTTAATACAATACTTAAACTTCATTACAGCAATATCACTATGGAATATCACGATATCATATTGGAATTAACGGGAATTTTTAGACCATAATGAGATGTGAATACGTTATAAAAATTCAAGGCTTCACATAAAACAAAGACTAAACACAAATCTATAATGTTGCATATTTTTCATAATTCATAAACTGGTGTTTGTTTTGCACACTTGCCCACAATGTCTCATTTCCCTGCTCATTTCGAGTATAATTTATTCATAAATGCTTAAAACTGGTAGTTAGTACCCGCTAATGATTGATGTTTTCACAAACGTTAATGAGTTTTAGTGCGCCGTAAATCGTGTGTGTGTATGCATGTTTAGAAAAGAGGCATCAAAACATTCAATGCTCATAAATCCTGAAGTTGGCGATAATGCGATACAACAAACAGTGGCTGTCATTGGTAATGCTACAACAGATCTTGATATCAAGAATAGATTATTTAAAACAGCAATACAATGATCTGACTGAATAACTACCAGCAGCAGTCATCCCCTTGAGTGGGATATTGAAAAGTAATTTGCATTTTCCTCCGATGTTAAAAAAAAAAACAAAAATGCTAAGGGCCTTTGGATTTCCTAACTTCGAAATGCCGGGAGTGAGATGGATGACATTAAGCATACTTAGAGTTAACGATTTATGGCTTTTTGATTGCGAATATATGATAATCTTGCATGTTTTATTAGATGCCAAATACAAAGAAAATCAAAAACGACGCTAGACAGTCTTTTCTTTATAGCAAATCATCACCCTAAAGGTGATAAGCAGACATTTTGGAGGAAGAATCTTTTTTTGCCCAGCACGTGAGCAGGGGCTGCGATGTGGTCGTGAGGCCGTGATTATGGAAATCCTTTTTCAATTGTAGAGTTTTCCCCCTAAACTCATTTGATTGCTCTTTCATTGGCAGTTAAATCTTTCACTGCTTGGCTTTTATTTTTGTCATAATCAGGTTTATTTCTTAGAGACTTTTCACTTTTGTTTTTTTTTTTTTTGTTTTTTGAAGTGTAACGAGCGACGTTAACGAGAATTTTGTATTCATGAGTTGACACTTCGTTTGCATAAAACACGTTAACTGTCTGCGCATGTGCAGACGCTTCAGAGCTTAGCTGGGGCAACAGCCAACAAACAAAAGAGACGGCAGCAAAGGCGGCAAGTTAAGCGATCATTTAACTTATGACGCTACAATGATTAGACAGAATAATCAACGACAAAATGATTTCGAATGGGAAAAAATTACGCACCCAATTTAAGCTAGAAAATACTTTGTCACGTTTCAAAGCCTAAAGTACACCAAAGAGAAGAACGAATTTTTATATTGCCATTGCTGCTAATCGCAGGAATTCTAAAAAAGGCGTGCGATTTCAATTAATGCACCCTAATTGAATTAGGCAGTCGAGTCAACCAAACAACCAAGCTACCATAGAGGGCTTACCTAGCCAATTTTTTGGCTTAGTCATGATCATCGTCATCATCACAGCAGCCATCTTTCAATAACTTAACGCTATTTCTACCAATCAATCATGGCAGTGATTTTTCAATGGCTTAGCTTCAAAATGTCCGTTAAAAAAATTAACTAAAGCTTATTTTCGGGGGGACACAGGCCAGAACTGAGTACGAGTATGACTCATATTGCAATGGTGTCTGGCTTTGTTTTAGGTGGCCCTACGAAAATCTATTATATTCTTGTCTGTCTGTCTGTCCGTCTGGTGATCTTGAATAAGCTCTAAGCTACCTGCTTCACACGTTTTTGTTGTTTACTATTGCAGTTGTCTCTATGCCGCCATGGCTGCTGGCGGGGTTTGTGCGAATTGCACAAAACGGGCATTTCTAACCGGCTCCACCATCAGCAAAGGCCTAACGATAACGGCAAGACAGCAGCAGCAGCTTCAGTACCATACCCCAAAAACAACAACATCTCTCCTAAAGACCCCGAAAAACCAAAACACAAAAAAAAGTAAATCACGTTTAAGCGAATGAGTCATGCGATGAAGAAAACCTTTCAATGCTTTAAATGAGCAAATGTTTAAATAAACAGATGCACCTCAATAGTTGTGGTTTGATTTCGGGAAGGCAGAGGGTTTTTATGACGATCGGATGATAGGAGATATTTCATTGAAGCTATGGCCGGTAGCATATGGGGTTTAGTTCAAACTGTGTTCAATGCAACGGTAGATGTGAGGGGTAGCTCTCTGGACCCTGGAAACTTCCCAGCAGAAAATATTGCACCCCTGGATGCAATAGAGTAAGTTAGAACTATCATCACATTAGCATACACACCTGCTTCCGGCATGCATGATTTTTGTGGGCGATGTCCCACTCAAATGCGATTGTTTAAAGATCATGTTCAACATCAAAAATGGAACATTAGCAGCACAAATTTAATTTGCCTTCTTCATGCATGGAATGTTTGCAATGAAAACAACGTTTTCTGTGACTAATACTCCAAAAAATAAATGTTTTTTATACCCTCCACCATAGGATGGGGGTGTACTAATTTCGTCATTCTGTTTGTAACACCTTGAAATATGCGTCAAAGACCTCATAAAGTATATAAATTCTTGATCGTCATGTCATTTTATATCGATCTAGCCATGTCCGTCCGTCCGTCTGTCTGTCGAAAGCACGCTAACTTTCGAAAGAGTAAAGCTAGCCGCTTGAAATTTTGCACAAATATTTTTATTAGTGTAGGTCGGTTGGTATTGTAAATGGGCCAAATCGGTCCATGTTTTGATATAGCTGCCATATAAACCGATCTTGGGTCTTGACTTTTTAAACCTCTAGAGGGCGCAATTCTCGTCCGATTTAAGTGAAATTTTGAACGTAGTGTTTTGGAATCACTTTCAACAACTGTGCTAAGTATGATTTAAATCGGTTCATAATCAGGTATAGCTGCCATATAAACCGATCTAGGATATATACCGATCTTGAGCCAATAGAGCGCGCAATTCTCATCCGATTTGGCTGAAATTTTGCATGAGGTGTTTTGTTATCACTTCCAATAACTTGATATAGCTGCCATATAAACCGATCTGGGATCTTGACTTCTTGAACCTCTAGAGTGCGCAATTCTCATCCGATTTGGCTGAAATTTTGTACAACGGCTTCTCTCATGGCATCAACATACGTGTCTAATATAGTCTGAATTGATCAATAGCTTGATACAGCTCCCATATAAACCTATCTCCCGATTTTGCATCTTGAGCCTCTACAAGGCACAATTCTTATCCGAATGGACTGAAATATTACACAATGACTTCTACAATGTTCAGCATTCATTTATGGTCCGAATAGGACAATAACTTGATATACCTCCAATAGCATAACAGTTCTTATTTAATATTCTATGTTTGTCTAAAAAAAAAAATACCCCGCATAAAACTCGACAAATGCGAATCAATGGCCCGGCCGAACTTAGCACGCTCTTACTTGTTTTATTATTATTATTTTTTTGTTTTTATTTGTAGTGTGTAATCTATATATAACAAGTAAAAGCGTGCTAAGTTCGGCCGGGCCGAATCTTATATACCCTCCACCATGGATCGCATTTGTCGAGTTCTTTTCCCGGCATCTCTTCTTAGGCAAAACAGGATATAAGAAAAGATTTGCTCTGCTATTAGAGCGATATAAAGATATGCTCCGGTTTGGACCACAATTAAATTATATGTTGGAGACCTGTGTAAAATGTCAGCCAATTCGAATAAGAATTGCGCTCTTTGTGAGCTCAAAAAGCAAAATAGAGAGATCGATTTATATGGGAGCTGTATCGGGCTATGGACCGATTCAGACCATAATAAACACGTATGTTGATGGTCATGAAAGAATCCGTCGTACAAAATGTCAGGCAAATCGGATAATAATTGCGACCTCTAGAGGCTCAAGAAGTCAAGATCCCATATCGGTCTATATGGCAGCTATATCAGGTTATGAACCGACTTGTATTTTATTTGACATAGTGGTTGAAAGTAACAATAAAAAACGTCTTGCGAAATTTCAGCCAAATCGGATAGGAATTGCGCCCTCTAGAGGCTCAAGAAGTCAAGACCCAAGATCGGTTTATATGACAGCTATATAAGGTTATGCACCGATCTAAACCATACTTGGCACAGTTGTTACATATCATAACAAAACACGTCGTGCAAAATTTCATCCCAATCGGATAAGAAATGCGCACTCTAGAGGCTCAAGAAGTCAAGACCCAAGATCGGTTTATATGGCAGCTATATCAAAACATGGACCGATATGGCCCATTTACAATACCAACCGACCTACACTAATAAGAAGTATTTGTGCAAAATTTCAAGCGGCTAGCTTTACTCCTTCGGAAGTTAGCGTGCTTTCGACAGACGGACGGACATGGCTAGATCGACATAAAATGTCACGACGATCAAGAATATATATACTTTATGGGGTCTCAGACGAATATTTCGAGTAGTTACAATCAGAATGACGAAATTAGTATACCCCCCATCTTATGGTGGAGGGTATAAAAATGAATTTGTGTTTGTTTGTTTGTATGTTTTGTTTCTTTGTTTGTTTGTTTGTGGGTTTGTAAATTTGTTTGTTCCGTATAGACTCAAAAACGGCTTAACCGAATTCTTTGAAATTTTGTTAGCAGATTGTGGGGAGTGGTCCAGAAGGAGCAATAGGCTATATAATTTGTTGATATCGCATTGGGGGCGGACCCTGCCCCTTACCCCAAAAGTACCAGCCAAAAATGAAAGTGCACCGATTGGGACAATATGGGACTTAAATGAAAGGTATTCAAGAGTAGAGTACAAATTCCATATTAGAAATTGGGTCCAAGTAATTGGGGGGCTGCCCCGACCCCAAAATAGGTTAATTGAACGATAATGACAAAATGTTAATCGAATGAAAGGTATTCGGAGTAGATTACGAATATGGTCCGGAAGGAGCAATAGGCTATATAAGTTTTTGATATCGCAAGGGGGCGGACCTCCTTACTTACAGGTAGCCATTTAGTCAGTTATAAACAACTACCACATGATGATCAATGTTATAGGCGCAAAGCCGCTCCAAGCGAGTATCATAAAAGCTTTAACATATGGGAGAAATGTCGAGTTCTCAGTCGTTCATAGGTGTTTGCCAAAGGATCTGGAGCGACATTGAACGGAGAACTTTTAAGTTATATTATTAAAATTTTGGGTATTAAAGTCTAAACCTTTCTCTTATAGATGTCAGTGCTAACATTTAGAAAAGCGCCTTCTGTTTGCAAATGGATCAACTGTATTGTGACGGCAGAGAAAGGGCAGAGTGGAAAAATTGATCATGCAGCATTTATCTTTGTTATGGTAACCTATCGGTAAAGTAAATAAAGAAAAATTTTATATAGGAATTTCGTTGCGCAGATGCCACAGATTTCTCCATAGACAAAAATTTATTTAGTAGAGTGCAAATATCCAAGTTTGTGCTTAACTGTTAGTTATGTTAGAGTTGGTTACGTAACAAATACATATTGTGGCTCAAGAATTAAAATAGGGAGATCGGTTCATATGGGAGCTAGTTCAGGTTAAGGACCCATTCAGACCATATTTAAAAACGTAAGTAAAAGGTTGTAGGAGAAGTCGTAAAAATAATGTTTAGCCAAATCGCATAAGAATTGCGCCCTCTAGAGACTTAAAGAGTCAAATTAGGAGATCGGTTTATATGAGAGCTATATCAAGTTTTAAACCGGTTTTAAACATACTTAGCACAGATGGTGGAAGTCATACCAAAATGTCTTATACAAAATTTTAGACAAATCGCTCAAGAGATCAAGATCCAAGATCGGTTTATATGGCAGCTATATTAAAACATGGACCAATTTGACCCATTTACACTAATTGGAAGTATTTGTGCAAAATTTCATGCGCATAGCTTTGTCCCTTCGAAAGTTAGCGTGCTTTCGACAGATGGACGGACCGATATAGCTAAATCGACTTAGAATGTCAAGACGATCAAAAATATACATATATATTTTATTGGGTCTCAGATGAATATTTCGATGTTTTACAAACGGAATGACGAAATTAGTTTACGATGGAGGGTACAAAAAGAAAAAACTAATTTAGTGGTCTAGGCCGTAGGTTTTTGTACTGAATTCTTAAATGGATAATGATTATTGTCGCAACTATTATTGAAGGAATATCCAGTGCTTAAAATTTTTTCTGATAAGCATCATAGGCTTACCCACGCGCAACGGTGACATTAGATAGGCCGACAAAACTGGAAATTCGATTGAATTCAAAAATAGACAAAATGATGACAATGTGATGGGAATCAACAGTGAGCATCACCAACAACAAATTCAGCGCCATCTATTGGGAGATAAAATTATTTGAATAGCCAACCAAACCCGAACAAAGTAAAAGAGAGCGAGAAGTACAGGAGAGTGTGTTCAAAGTTGATCACATGCTTTTCACTACTGTTGTGACATGTAGTCTGTCCTTCAAATAAATAAAATATAGGAACTAACCTTTGACTGTTTTCGGTATTTTTTTTAATCCTCCTACCCTGGGACAAGCTTATACAATAGTCTAAAGTTCTATGAAACCATGGCCGCAAAATATATACGTAACGTAGCGAATGCAAAGAAGGGTAATTGAAGCATAATAGGGAGATCGATTAAGACCATATTGGACATGTATGTTAAAGGTCATGGGAGAAGCCGTTGTACAATATTTCAGCAAAATCGGATAAGAATTGCGGCCTCCAGAGGCTTAAAAAGTCAAGATCCAAGCTCGGTTTATATGATAGCAATATCAGGTTATGGAACGATTTGAACCATACTTAGCACAGTTTTTGGAAGTATTAACAATCAAGTTCATGCAAAATTTCAGCTAAATTAGATGAAAATTGCGCCCTTTATTGGCTCAAGAAGTCAAAATCCAAGATCGGTGTATATGGCAGCTATATCTGGTTATGGACCGATGTGAACCATACTGTGTATATGGCAGCTAACTCAGGTTATGGACCGATGTGAACCATACTTGGCACAGTTAATGAAAGTGATACCAAAACACCACTTGTACATTTTCAGCCAAATCTGATAAGTATTGCGTCCTCTAGATTCTCAAGAAGTTAAGACCCAAGATCGGATTATATGGCATCTAGATTAGATTTCAATCCTAATCGACCTACACTGATAAGATTTATTTGTGCAAAATTTCAAGCGTCTAGCTTTACTTCTTCAAAGGACGACGGACGGAAATGGCTAGATCGACTTAAAATGTCATGACGATCAAGAATTTATATAATTGATTATATATATATAATTAGACGCATACTTCGAGGTGTTACGAACGGAATGACGAAATTAGTATACCCCCCATCCTATGGTGGTGGGTATAAAAATCTGAAAACTCAATTTAATAAAAGCAAATAAAACTGCTGCGAATCTGTCGTATTTTAATTTTGAATGCTTGCCGGACCATGTTAATTAACTGAGAAATGATGATAATCATTATATAAAATTTCTTTTAATTCCATTTTTTATAAGAAAAGAATAAAAGACTTAAATAGCAAGAGAGTCATCACTTACGGAATTCAACGCACTGGCAACAGTTACCGGCGTAAAAGATCATTGTTTATGTTTTTTATACCCTCCACCATAAGATGGGGGGTATACTAATTTCGTCATTCTGTTTGTAACTACTCGAAATATTCATCTGAGACCCCATAAAGTATATATATTCTTGATCGTCGTGAAATTTTATGTCGATCTAGCCATGTCCGTCCGTCTGTCCGTCCGTCCGTCCGTCTGTCCGTCCGTCCGTCCGTCCGTCCGTCCGTCCGTCTGTCTGTCGAAAGCACGCTAACTTCCGAAGGAGTAAAGCTAGCCGCTTGAAATTTTGCACAAATACTTCTTATTAGTGTAGGTCGGTTGGTATTGTAAATGGGCCATATCGGTCCATGTTTTGATATAGCTGCCATATAAACCGATCTTGGGTCTTGACTTCTTGAGCCTCTAGAGTGCGCAATTCTTATCCGATTGGAATGAAATTTTGCACGACGTGTTTTGTTATGATATCCAACAACTGTGCCAAGTATAGTTTAAATCGGTCCACAACCTGATATAGCTGCCATATAAACCGATCTTGGGTCTTGACTTCTTGAGCCTCTAGAGTGCGCAATTCTTATCCGATTGAAATGAAATTTTGCACGACGTGTTTTGTTATTATACCCAACAACTGTGTTAAGTATGATTCAAATCGGTCCATAACCTGATATAGCTGCCATATAAACCGATCTTGGGTCTTGACTTCTTGAGCCTCTTGAGGGCGCAATTCTTATCCGAATGGAATGGAATTTCGCACGACGTGTTTTGTTATGATACCCAACAACTGTGCCAAGTATGGTTTAAATCGGTCCATAACCTGATATAGCTGCCATATAAACCGATCTTGGGTCTTGACTTTTTGAGCCTCTAGAGGGCACAATTCTTATCCGATTTGAATGAATTTTTGCACGAAGTATTTCGTTATAATATCCAACAACTGTGCCAAGTATGGTTGAAATCGGTCCATAACCTGATATAGCTGTCATATAAACAAATCTGGGGATTTGACTTCTTGAGCTTCTAGAGGGCGCAATTCCTTTCCGATTTGGCTGAAATTTTGCATGACGTATTTTATTTTTACTTTCAACAACTGTGTCAAATAAGGTTCAAATCGGTTCATAACCTGATATAGCTGCCATATAGACCGATCTGGGATCTTGACTTTTTGAGCCTCTAGAGGTCGCAATTATTATCCGATATGCCTGAAATTTTGTACGATGGATCCTCTCATGACCATCAACAAACGTGTTTATTATGGTCTGAATCGGTCTATAGCCCGATACAGATCCCATATAAATCGTTCTCTCTATTTTACTTCGTGAGCCCCAATGGGCGCAATTCTTATACGAATTGGCTGAAATTTTACACAGGTCTCCAACATATAATTTAATTGTGGTCCGAAACGGACCGTATCTTAATATCGTTTTAATAACTGAGCAACTCTTTTCTTATATCCTTTTTTGCCTAAGAAGAGATGCCGGGAAAAGAACTTGACAAACGCGATCCATGGTGGAGGGTATATAAGATTCGGCCCGGCCGAACTTAGCACGCTTTTACTTGTTTTTTGTTTACATATTTCGAAAATAACTTAAATTCATTTTAAACATTGTTTCACTTTATTTCACGATAAATAACTGTTGTCATTGGTATAAAAATTTAAATTATTTATTGGACAATAAACAATTTCATATTCGGCAGTTTGTACACGGCCGTATTGACATATTATTGTTTTTAACTAATTGTCTTTTAACTTTTTATATCTATTTAAATATTCTGCAAAAAAAAACCCGATCTGACCAAATGAGCATGCATTATGTGAATTATTTTCTAAAATGTCTGAAAATGTTTTAAAGTGAACACAGAGTTTTAAGAATCATTAAATTTTCTTTCTAATAACATTTTTTGTCTTACCTTATCTCGATTTCAAGTCCAAACAAAATATTTTGCAATAAAACCCATAATAGGTACAACGACTGACGTAATTCCGAAAACTCAACGTTTAAATTTATTACATTAAAGAAAATTCATTGGACAAATATAAATTTTTATTGTATTAATAAACGAAAATCAATGAACGCTGTTCGTTAATATGACAACCGGTTTGGCTTCAAAGCATGGAAAGCAGGTGAGGCCGTACATGGAGTGTTTGACAGAAAAATCAAATCTGCCCAGAATTTTATTGGGTTGCCAAAAAAGTAATTGCGGATGTTGTAAAAGAAAGTAAATGCGTTTTTAATAAAACTTAGAATGAACTTTAATCAAATATATAATTGCCATTTTGTTCGATAACCTTTTGCCAACTTCCTGGCAAATTAAGTATTCCACGCTCATAGAACTTCTGGCCTTTATCTGCAAAAAACTGAGCCAAGTGCGATTTTATAGCCTCATCATTGCCGAAAGTTTTACCATTTAAGGGGTTCTGCAAAGATCGAAATAAATGGTAGTCTGATGGTGCAAGGTCAGGGCTATATGGTGGATGCATCAAAAGTTCCCAGCCAAGCTCACTCAGTTTTTGGCGAGTGACCAAAGATGTGTGCGGTCTAGCGTTGTCCTGGTGGAATATGACACCTTTACGATTGACCAATTCTGGTCGCTTCTCCTTGATGGCTGTATTCAATTTGTCCAATTGTTGACAGTAAACATCCGAATTAATCGTTTGGTTCCTTGGAAGCAGCTCAAAATATACCACACCCTTCCAATCCCACCAAACAGACAGCATAACCTTCTTTTGGTGGATATCAGCCTTTGAAGTGGTTTGAGCTGGTTCACCATGCTTGGACCATGATCGTTTTCGACTAACGTTGTTGTAAACAATCCATTTTTCATCTCCAGTTATGATTCGTTTTAAAAACGGATCGAATTCATTGCGTTTAAGGTGCATATCACAAGCATTGATTCGGTTTGTTAAATTAATTTCTTTCAATACATGTGGTACCCATATTGAAATTGACGCCAAACAAACAAATGTAAACAAAATTTCGCGCACTATTTTTCTAAAGCAAGCTAAAAGTAACAGCTAATAACTGACAGAAGAAAGAATGCAATTACAGAGTCACAAGCCGTTGAAAAAATTTGTCAACGCCGACTATATTACTACTATATTACCGACAATTACTTGTTGGGCAACCCAATAGAGTTTTTATTGGTTGGAACCTGCACGACTGTTTCATGACAATAGTTGGGAGTTTCTGAATTTTTTCATTAAAATATGGAAAATAAAAATTTCGTTACATTAACGAAATGAATTTGTAAATTTGACGAAATTCTGAAAAACAACGTCTACGATTGAATTCATTATATTAACGGAGATTTGTATTGTACTAACATGTATTTTCTTTGTATAAATGAATGCAAGTAAATGAACGCTGTTCGTTGATATGACAACTAGTTTTTCTTCCAGTGTTAGTGCATCGTGATAATACTGAGGAAATTTTTCACTGAACGAACGTTAATGAGCGAGTTTGACCAACACTAATTGCAAGAGCCAGTGAACCAACTGATCGAACTATTGGGTTGCCCAAAAAGTAATTGCGGATTTTTTATATAGTCGGGTCGACAAATTTTTTCATAGCTTGTGACTCTGTATTTGCATTCTTTCAGTTATCAGCTGTTACTTTTAGCTTGCTTTAGAAAAAAAGTATATTTGATTAAAGTTCATTCTAAGTTTTATTAAAAATGCATTTACTTTCTTTTAAAAAATCCGCAATTACTTTTTGGCCAACCCTAGATTATTGAGCTGAAGTGAACAATCGTGTGTTCAGAACCGCAACACCAATAATGGCGCTTTCTTTTTTTTCCATTTCACTGTAGGACATTGGACATCAATAAGTGCCTACTAAGGACACTTTTAACTTAACCAACTAGTTCGTTGAGCTGAAATTAATGGTAACGTTAATGAGAAAGATAGGCTAACACTAAGTGTATGAACTTGTAGATTAACTGAACGAACTATTCCAATGAGGTGAAGTGAACGGAGGAAAAACCTTGGCCAACACTAAATACCATTAACGGAATTCTATAGTATTTTTTTAATAAACTAGTGAACTAAATGAACGAAATATTTCACTTAGCTGAAGTGGGATCTTACTTTAATAAATGACATAACTTCACACTTATAACCTTTAAGGTAATATGATGAAAATGTTTCACTGTAAAAGCTTACTGACTGAGTGAACTAGAATATTGAACTGAAGTAAGCGGTGGGCCAATGCAGTAGGATAGCAAAAAATATGAGTGGAAAAGTCTATCATTTTTAAACGGATATAGACATCTTTATGAAATGGGACTATAAATGGGCTATGCTTTTAACTATCCTACTGCTCAATATTGGCCATCAATACGTAGCTTTATGGTAATACTGAGGATATTTTCCACTGAACGAAAGGGGTTTCATTCAGCTCAAACGAGTGGTTAGATTAACTGAACGATCTATTCCAATGAGCTGAAGTGAACAGAGGAAAAACCTTGGCCAACACTAAACACCATTAACGAAATTCGATGGTATTTTTTACTAAACTAGTGAACTAACTGAACGAACTAGATCAATAACCTGCAGCCAATGGCCATGTGGACGAGCAACAGAACTAGTAAACTAAATGAACGAACTAGTTCAATTATCTGAAGTGAACCAAATGAAGTGAGCAGTGGGGTATATAATCTCTGAAAGAAGTTCAACACTATGTATCAATATTGTAATGGATGGAAAACTTTTCGAAGAACTAGACGACATTAGTTCATTTATGCTTGTACTAGGTGAATTCATTCATTGTGCTCGTAAACTAACTGAAGGAGGAAGTTCATCGAGCTGAGCGGAAAGATATTTCCAAAGATATTGTTCAAAATTTTTCTACCCAAAGTGCACGCCACTGGATAACTATGAGCATCACACAGGCTGGAACTTTGAGCTTCAATCTGTGTGATATTCTTCGTTATCACGAGGAGCTTACCTGGGGTGAGCTTACCACAGGTTACGGATGGTGGAATGCATCATACGGAGTAGTTGCAGTCGCGAACAATTAGCGGTATCGAGTGGACAGTCTCAGTGAGAGGCCGGGTGGCACCGGCTCTTGCTTAAATATTTAGTGCCAATGATGCTCGATACAACAAAGTGAGTTATTGGCGCCTTTAAATAACCAATGGCCATCATGTTCCCACGACGATCGGTCGTATAGACCGGAACGACCTTGCTCATCTACAAGAGCTTGACGAGGATTGCCACCTCCACGTGCAAATATGACTGCAACAACAATAACATAGTTATACTATGGCGATTTTGACTCAATGTAGCGAGCTAGAACTCTTCTAGCATAGCTCTGTTTTTGGGTATTTTTTATCCATTTTTAAGATTGCTGTCAATTCAGAAACCAATATTAACACATTAAGGAGGGTGAATAGTGGTTTCTGCATTGAGAGCAATCTTCAAATGTGTTCCGTATTTTGTGAGCTTCACCTGTATCATAACAATATTAAGCTAACCTAGTAAGTAGCCTTAGCATTAAAACACCAACAACAACAATACAAGACAGCAGGTAGTCATCGGCCATTACTGCCTTTTGGGGGAAGTAGAAGCAAATCATTTGTGCCATTCGTGGAGATACGTTGTAAGACTTTAAAGATTTTTAAACATGTTAATGGCAAAAAATGATCACTGATCGCATATAAACATAAACTTTCAACAGCACAAATGTTATTGACATTGTGTCTGTTTGCATGCCTGGCTTAGGGTCGGTGATACGCCTTCTTGTTATATTGTATTTAAACGGTATGCTAAACTCTTCTTAAGATTTTCTTCTTCATTTCAAAGATGAGTCATTCATTGCCTTTTTCATAGTATGCAGGCTCTGCAATCTAAAAAGACTTAGTTGTGGAGTAGAGGCAACCTTTTTTTTCTTGTTGATTGGACATGAGTGGCATATTAAAACGAATTAATATTGGTTTCTGTTGCAAACACCACAAATACAAAAATCAAAACGGCATCAAAAACCAATCGCCAGAAGACCGTATATTAACATAAGAATTGAATGAAATGATTGGGATCTTAGATAAGATTTTGAGGAAGCAATACTGTGGGCAAGGCAAGCAACAACCATTCGCACTTCTGGGATTGTGCTTCCCAGAAAGTGGTCATTATTTGATTATTTTTTTCTTTTTCTAGAAGAGACCCAAAATAAAAACAATAAAAATATGAGCTAAATATTTTTAGAAGAAAGACATCGTGAGGGAGCAAGCTATTGAAAGATTTTGTGGATTGGAGAATGAATATTTATTACAAAATATAGTAATTTAATAAATTTTCATAATGAAATTGAATCAATTAAAAACGAGATATGCATCAATCATGGTAACCTGCAGCATATTAATAAAATAAATACATATATAATGTGTAAGTGACATATATGTGGTGGTAACAGAATCAATACATTTTGGTCTACATTATAATATGAAGTTTATGTTTTGGAAGACGATTGCTTATTCTAAAAGCCATGATATTAGAAATAACCTTTATTTAATCGCTCCTAAAGTTATAGAGAGATCCCGATTTTTGTCTACAAACACTTTTTGCAAAAGTTTTGTCTATGCAATACCTTTTGGGCTGTTATCGTAAAGAAATTATCATCTTGTGAATAGTTATCCACCGCCCAGAAGCTTTAACGTAGATCTACATGATCTAGAGCGTGAGGTTCAGCGCTACAAGAGAGAACCTTTAGAACAAGCGTCATATCTAGCAGGTCTGGACAACATTCATGCAGACACGGTAGCAGATGCGGTAAGTGGCTACCGAGTGAATGTAGTCCTTGGAGAACAACCGCCTTTCATTGCATATGAAGAAATTGACCTCCCCCGGCAACCCAGAGTACTTCTGGCTCAATTACGTTCCGGCAGATGCAGCTGCCTCAACTCCTACAGAGCAAGGATTGATGCCGACGTGCCAGATGTATGTCCCGATTGTAACTAGGGGCCGTACGATACACGTCACCTGTTTAACTGCCCAGCCAGATCCAGATCCCTGTGGACGCACCCCATCTTAGTCGCAGAGTTCCTGGGTCTTGACACTCAACAGAATCAAGCAGACGAAAGATAGAATACAACAACAACAACAAAAGCTTTGAAATAAAATTATGGAATCTGGGCAAGGAAATACAACATCTTCGCTAGTGTGAGAATATTTTAGGAAATGTTTTTTGCACATTTAAAGATTTTATACGAAAGCCCCATCGCATTACGGAATAAAAGTGCCAAGTTTGATATATTTTGCAAAAACTTGAATCACTGTCAAATTTTTCTGCGGAAAATCCTCAGCGCTACAGGCAAATATATCGAAGTTAACATTGTTGATAATGAAAGAGTTGAGATGGTTTAGAAAGTTATGTTGAACACCATCAAAATAGCTCCTGTTCCCTTGGGAGAATAAAAAACCGTAAAATTTTGGTTAAAGCGATTCCCAAAGCCCACTGGTATATTTCAAGCGAAACCATTCATGATTAGTATCAGCTCAATTAGGAAGACAGTAGGCGATAGAAGTCTTAGGAATATGTATAATGCTGCAACAACTGAAGCAAGGGTATATTTTATTTTGATCACTAGGAAAGTAAACTCGGCCATTCTGTGATACAAATACTCAGACTGCATAAGCCAATTTATTCCTTGAATCTTGATAATGCTCGCTAGCTTATAATGCACCAATCAATAACAATAACGATCAACAACAACGATTGGATTTATATAAATACCATCTGATGTAAGGACCGAAACTGCATGTTCCCAGCGTTCTGCATCATCAGTGTCATCAGCACCATATCGAAGTTGGTGCTGATGATAGACTTTGATTAATTTAGTATCATATGTAAGATACAGCCAGAATGGCTCCTGTCTTCTTGGGAGAACTAAAAATTTAGTTTTTTGAAAGCTTCAAACTTGGAGTAAATGGTTTAAAAAAATTATTGAAAATATTTTATGTGTTATTCTTCACCTCGATCGATTTTAAAAGGTTTTATTAAAATATTACCCTTTATTTGCAGAACTTCAATGTCTACACAACGATCAACGGGAAATCCTGGAAGCAAATCGTCGAAGGGAGTTGTGCTCTGGCTAAAGTCGCAATTTTAGGTGTCAGCCTTATGGGGATCATGATCATAAGGTGACACAATAAAACCAAATTTTATGGGTTGCAATCTACCATGGGTAACCCCTGAATTTCATCTCCTCGAGGCAGCATCAAATGATGAGGAAATCAGATCAGATTGGTGTCGGTTATAACTTCGCTCGGATTATATCAATTTTTCTCAGAGATCGCACCATAACAATTGTTGTATTGGGTTGCCCAAAATGTAATTGCGGATTTTTTTAAAAGAAAGTAAATGCATTTTCAATAAAACTTAGAATGAACATTAATCAAATATACTTTTTTACACTTTTTTTCTAAAGCAAGCTAAAAGTAACAGCTGATAACTGACAGAAGAAAGAATGCAATTACAGAGTCACAAACCGTTGAAAAAATTTGTCAACGCCGACTATATGAAAAATCCGCAATTACTTTTTGGGCAACCCAATAGACGGGTTCTCATCTGATGAATATAGCAGGAGTACCACAAGGCTCTGTCTTTTCTCCCTCTCTTTTTATACCCACCACCGAAGGAGGTGAGTATATTAATTTTTTCATTCAGACTGCAACACATCGAAATATCTATTTCCGACCCTATAAAGTATAAATTCTTGATCAGCGTAAAAATCTAAGACGATCCGTCCGTCTGTTGAAATCACGCTACAGTCCTTAAAAATAGAGATATTGAACTGAAATTTTGCACAGAATGTTTTTTTTTGCCCATAAGCGGTTAAGTTCGAAGATGGGCTATACCGGACTATATCTTGATATAGCCCCCATATTGACCGATCCGCCGATGTAGGGTCTTAGACTGAAATTTGGGACAGTGAGTTGTGTTAGGCCCTTCGACATACTTCTGCAAAATGGCACTGGTCGGTCCAGATTTGGATATAGCTACCATATAGACCGATCTCTCGATTTAAGTTTTGGGGCCATAAAAGGCACGTTTATTGTTCGATGTCGCCGAAATTTGGGACAGTGGGTTGTGTCAAACCTTTCGACATTTTTATTCAATTTGGCTCAGATCCGATCCTTCTATTTAATGTTTTGGGGCTATAAAAGGCTCATTTATTGTCCGATTTCGCCGAAATTTGGGACAGTGCGTTTTGTTAGGCTCCTAGAAATTTTTCTTTTTCATGGGCCCAAGACTTAAATCGAGAGATCGGTCTATATGGCAGCTATATCTAACTCTGAACCGATCTAGGCCAAATTGAAGAAGAATGTCGCAGGGCCTAGTGCAACTACTTGTCCATAATTTTGGCAAAAACGGACAATATATGCGCCTTTTATGGGCCCAAGACCTTAAATCGAGAGATCGGTCTATATGGCAGCTCTATCAAAATTGAAGAAGAATGCCGAGTGGCCTAACATAAACTACTGTCTCAAATCTCAGAAAAATCGGATAATTAATGTGGCTTTTATGAGCCTAAGACCTTAAATCGGCGGATCGGTCTATATAAGGGCTGTATCAAGATATAGTCCATTTTCGAACTTAACCTTATGGAGAAAAAATTAGTCTGAGCAAAGATTCAGTTCAATATATCTATTTTTAAAGACTGTAGCGTGATTTCAACAGATGGACGGGCAGACGGACGTACAGATGGACCTACATGGCTAGATCGTCTTAGATTTTTTAGACGATCGAGAATATATATACTTTATTGGGTCGGATATTTCGATGTGTTGAAAACGGAATGACAAAATGAAGATACCCCCATTTTTCGATGGTGGGTATAACAAGATCAACCACAGTTTCAGCATTCAGAAAAAACTCTTCATTCCTTAGCATCGTTCAAAAATTGCAAGGATACAAAACAATTTTAAAATGTGCTCATTATCAAAATGTTGAAAGAGATATTCTTCCAAGTTTGCTAAGCAATGTAAGCTTGAATGCTGTGGATGGCTGATTTGAAAGTTTGTTCATTTAAAATATTTTGTGTTATGGATTTTAAGCGTTGTAACTATTGAAAGACCACCAATCCCTTAACTCTTTAAGGTAGACATTTTCTAAATCTTTTTGCAGCCAAAGTCCCATATTTCAATTATACGAGGGTTGCATATTATATTTCGGGATTGAACAACCCTTGCGTTGCAATCTGCTCTGAGAGCTCTATCGTCCAGCTTGACATTTTCGATGTTATACTTACTCAGAATGTTTTGACATACGAGCGCTATTTGTGTTGTTTACAGTAACTTAAAAGGTTCATCTAGCCCAAAAAAAAAAGAAATTAAATTGTAAACATTTTCGTGCGATTTTTTAAAACATTCGACGTGGATTAACTCGATGAACTTAATTCAATTTTTGCCGATGAAGTTCCATAAAAGGTCCAGTGTTTATCGTTGGTATGACCGTAAAAAAATTTGTTCGCGTTTGATACCAAATAGTTTGTCAATCGCTCAAAAAAAGGCTTGCCTCGATTGGTCGAAAGAAATGCTCCAAAAATACGAAAGGACTGCATTTTTGAGCCCTCAAAACATCGATTTGATGAGTCATCCACCGTATAGTTCTGACTTGGCACCGAATGACTTCTTTTTATTCCCGTAAGTAAAAAATAAAATGAGAGGTCAACGTTCCGACACCTGAAGAAGCGGTTGATGCGTTCAGAATGCATGTTCTGGAAATACCTCAATTAGAGTAGCAAAAGTGCTTCGAAAATTGGTTCAAACGCATGCAAAAGTGTATTGATCTTAATGGGGAATATTTTGAAAAACAATAAAGCGATTTTCGATGATAAATATTTGTTGTTGTGTTCTCTAATCCCGAAAAATTAAAGGCAACCCTGTACCAATAGGAATGCCAATCTTTGTCTTGCAATAGGAAGTTATCATCAATTGCCATATTTTCCATCGGCAAAATATTAGAGTTGATTTCATTGAAAGTCTCCAAGAGTTTGCTGGAATTTCTTATGTTCCTCAAGGCAAGAGACGATTTTTTTCTTCAAAATGTCTTCCTCTTGCTGTTGGAGAGAACACTGCTCACCAGCTTATTTCTGCTATGTACAAAAAATTGCTAATGAAATCCTCATTGATTTCTCATTGAATTCTTGAAATGCAATTGGAGTTTCTTTTATGACGGATGTTATTAATCTAAAGTTCATAGTCTTATCACATATTTGTCCTGGTTTCTAATCAAACCCATTCTTCTTGTTTGTATTAGTTCGGTATTCAGCAAAGGTTCTTGAATGCCACGTTCGTCCGACAGTCGCCATAAAGATATTGGTCGAACGAGTAAAGATACCCACTTGAACTTTGCACACATACATTTTCATGATGTCCCACTTCTTAATGAGATGGATTTTAAACACGGCAATCATGTCCGCCTATTACGTTGAACGCCTGGGTTCAAATCCTGGCGAGACCATCAGAAAAAAGTTTTTAGCGATGGTTTTCACCTCCTAATACTGGCAAGATTTGTGAGGTACTATGCCATGTAAAAGAGGTGTCGTACAACGGCACGCCGTTCGGACTCGGCTATAAAAAGGAGCTTAAAAAACTTGAATCGGACTGCACTCATTGATATGTGAGAAGTTTGCCCATATTTCTTAGTGGGATGTTCATGGGCAATATTTGCATTTTTCTCCTTTAGGTCCAGGTGCTGAAGATCTGACCTGACTTCTCTTGATGGAATAGAATGTTTCCATGAACATTCCATTGCGGAACAGGGCATACTTCTTTCATATCAATTAGTGCAGTCTGATTGATTTTTAAGTTCAATGATAAGAGGCATCTTTTTTTATAGCCGAATCCGAACGAAGTGCCGCATAGCGACACCACTTGGTAGAAAAGTTTCAATATGGCAGCATACGTCATAAATGTAGCCAGCATTAGTAAGGGGTAAACCACCACTGAACAGTTTTGGGATGTGCACGCCGGGATTTAATCCCAGGCGTTTGGCGTCATAGGCGGACATGCTAACCTCTCGGCCACTACCGGGGTAAGCTGCGAAGAATAATCAGCCCCCGACCAGAAACGCCAAAGATTAGAGAAGTGAAAATTTATTCATACCCGACCAAGCGAAATGATACCGTTAGTTGCCTAAGTATTCACCCCCAGGGGTGCAGTAAACATAGATTTTGTCTGGAGAGTGATGCCCCCGTCGTCTCGACATCCTGAGTCGATCTAGCCATATCCGTCCGTCTGTCGATGTCACGCTTGTGGTCGAACTCGTAAAGCTAGCCACTTGAAATTCCAACAACTGTGCCAAGTACGGTTTAAATCGGTCCACAACCTGATATAGCTCCCACAAAAAGCGACCGTCCGATTTGACTCCTTGAGTCAGGAAGCGGCAATTTTTTTCCGATTTGGCTGAAATTTTGCATATAGTGTTCCGATATCACTTCCAACCACTGTGCCAAGTACGGTCCAAATCGGTCAAGAACCTTATATTTATATATAAAAATCAATTTGTGTTTGATTGATTGTTTGTTTGTTTGTTTGTTTGTTTGTTTGTTTGTTTGTTTGTTTGTTTGTTTGTTTGTTTGTTTGTTTGTTTGTTTGTTTGTTTGTTTGTTTGTTTGTTTGTTTGTTCCTTATAGACTTAGAAACGGCTAAACCCATTTTTTTTTAAATTTTCACAGATGGTGCATAATGACCCCGTGGTGAAAATAGGGTACTACATTTTTGATATCTGAAGGGGGGCGGACCGTCCCCCTTACCCTAGTGTTCAGAAACGCCAGATCTCGGAGATGGGTGGTGCGATTAAAGCGAAATTTTGTGTGCTCTCATATAGGACCCTAAAAATAAAAATTTCGTATCCAAATTTCGGATGGGGTACTTAGGGGGGCTGCCCCACCCTAAAACCTACCAAACATATATTTAAACCAATCACGACAATATGGGACTTAAATGAAAGGTATTTAGGATAACAAAACGTATCTGATATCCAATTGTCGGACCAAGTGCTAGGGGGACCACCCCAAGCCCCAAAACACCCCTGCATCGGATATATTTACCAACCGTGGCAATATGGGACTCAAATAAAAGCTATTTGCGAGTAAAACACCCCCCAAGCCGGTCATGTTTGCCGACTATGAAAATATGGGGCTCAAATTAACGGTATGTGGGAGTAGACCACATATCTGATATCGACATTAGGGGCCAACTGTCTAGCGGACGTCCGACCACCATAACAACCCTCAAACAGAACATATTTGCTCACCAAGACAATTAGGTCTAAAAGAGAGGGGAACTAAATATTCATAGCTTCTAGGGCCAATACCCCAAACCGGACATATTTGCTGACTTTTGCAATAAGGAGTTTAAATGAGATTAGAAAACGAATTTGATACCCAATTTTGATGGCAATGGCAAGATGGGGTAAAAATTAGTGATATATAGAGCACGTTGCTGATATATTTTCCGGGCTTAGAATTTGGGGGACCACCAAACTCCTCAAAACACACCTAAATCGGGCATATTTACCAACCATGACAATTCAAGAATTGATACCCATTTCCGGGACCAATTTTCTGGGGGTCTACCCCTTTCCCAAAATACCCCACAAACAGCAATTATTTAGTGACCATCGCAATATGGGGCTCAAATAAAGGTATTTGGGAGTAGAATACGAATTTGATATCCAAATGTAGGACCATGTATTTAGGGCATTATCCCTTTCCCAAAACACCCCCAAAGGGAAAAAAATTTCGATCATGCCAATATGTAGCTCAAATGAAAGATATTTGAGATTTGAAAACGAATTTGATAACCTATTTTGGGGCCATGTGTTTGGGGGACGCCTCATCCCGTAAACTCCTCTTAAGCCAATGGCAATATGGGGTTTAAATAAATGGTATTTGAGAGAAGAGCACGATGTTGATATTTTTTCAGGGCCAAGTAACTGGGGGACCACCTCTCCCCCGAAAACACCACTAAATCAGACATCATGGGAATATCGGGCCGAAATGAAGTATTTTAAGAATGGAGTACACCTTACATACAAACTTAAATTCGTAGACCAATAAAGATCATATGGGATTCAGATAAAGGCACTTATATTGTTGAACTTTTAGTCAAGGGATATACTATTTTCGTAGCATGGTATTTCACTAAAAGATCTTTAATTGCCGAAAATAAATATTCCAAGGAAACTTTTATTCCATATAAAGTAAAAGATGTTGCAGCGTAGCGGGCACGGGTCAGCCAGTAGCTCCCATATAAACCGATCTCCCGATTTGACTTCTTGAGCACTTGGAAGTCGCAATTCGGCCCGGCCTAACTTTCTACGCTTTTACTTGTTATAACTGAGTCCGAACGGCGCGCCGCAGTGCGACACGTCTTTGGGGAGAAATTTTTACATGGCTGCCATACCATTTTTATACCCACCACCAAAGGATGGGGGTATATTCATTCTGCCATTTCGTTTCCAACACATCGAAATATCCATTTCCGACCCTATAAAGTATATATATTCTTGATCGAGGCAAAAATATAAGACAATCTAGCCATGACCTGTCTGTCAGTCTGTTGAAATCACCGTAAGCAATCCGTAAGCAGGTTAAGTTAGAAGATGGGCTATATGGGAGTATATCATTATATAGCCCCCATGTAGACCAATCCTCCGATTTAGAGCCTTAGGCCCCTTAAAATCCACATTTATTATCCGATTTTGGCAAAACATGGGGCAGTGAGTTGTTTTAGGGCCTTCGACATCCTTCTCCAATTTGGCTCAGATCGGTCCAGATTTGGATATAGCAGCCATATAGACCGATCTCTCGATTCAAGGTTTTGGGCTCATAAAAGGCGCATTTATTGTCCGATGCCGCCGAAATTTGGAACAGAGAATATGTTAGGCTTTTCGACATATTTTTGCAATATGATCCAAATCGGTCGAGATTTAGATATAGCAGCCATATATACAGATCTCTCGATTTAAGGACTTGGGCCCATAAAGGGCGCATTTATTGTCCAACTAGGCCGAAATTTGTGACAGTGAGTTGTGTTAGCCCCTTTGACATCCGTCTGCACTTTGGCACAGATCAGTTTGAATTCGGATATAACTGAAATATAAACCGATCTTTCGATTTAACAATTTGGGCCCATAAAAGGCGCATTTAATCTCCGATGTTGCCGAAATTTGAGACACTGAGCTATATTAGGCAGCTCGATATCTTTCTTGGCCCAGGTCGTTTTAGATTTAGATATAGCTGCCATTGGACCCATCTCTCGATTTAAAGTCTTGGCCCCATAAAAGGCACATTTATAATCCGTGTGGCTTTTCGCATCCGTGACGTATATGGTTTAGATCGCTCCATATTTGATATGGTTACCAAAAAGACGAATATTTTATTCTACAAAATTGAACAATGACTTGTACTTATAAGAGCACTCAATGTGGACTCGAATGGACTGAAATATTACCCAATGAGTTTTACTATGCTCTTCAACATTCGATTTACTTATGGTCTGAATCGGACTTTAACTTGATATATCTCCAATAGCATAACAATTCTTTTCCAAAGACCTCGACAAATGCGATCCATGATGGAGGGTTTATAAGATTCACCCCGGCCGAATTTAGCACGCTCTCACTTATTATGTTTAAGACTTTCAAAAATGTCCCCTTACATTGTGGGTACCACCAAAACATACGTTAAACTAAAAAAAAAAAATATTAAGCCCTAACTGTAGAAGAAACAAGTAAAATAGTGCTAAGTTCGGCCGCGCTGAATATATATATATACCCTTCACCATGGATCGCTTTTGTCAAGTTCTATAAATAACTTTTTTAAATAGAAAAACACCACCTCCAAAATTTCAGGAAGATCGAGTAATAATTTCGCTCAAAAAGTCAAAATGGGAAGTCGATTTATATGGCAGCTATATCAGGCTACATATCGATTTAAACCATACTTGGAACAGTTATTGAAAGTCATACCTAACCGACGTATGCAAAAGTTCAACTATATTGGATAAGAATTGCGCACTCTAGAAGCCCATGAAGTCTGATCGAGAGATCGGTTTATATGGTGGCTATAGCAGGATATGAACTGATTTAGACCATGTTTGAAAAAGTTGGTGGAAATCAAAATAAAACCCTTCATGCAAAATTCGGATGAATTCCAAATCGGATAAGAATTGCGCCCTCTAGAAGCTCAAGAAATCAAGACCCAAGATCGGTTTATATGGCAGTTACAATATTTCATGTTATTAACAGATTTCAACCATACTTAGCACAGTTGTTGAAAGTCATAACGAAACACGTCAAGCTAAGTTTCAGCCAAATCCGATAGAAATTACGCCCTCTAGAGGCTCAAGAAGTCTAATCGGAAGATCGGTTTATATGGCGGCCATATCAGGTTATGGACTATACTTGGCACAGTTGTTGGAATTTTCATGGGCAAAATTTGCAATTTGCAATATCAATACATGGACCGATTTGGCACATTTACAATCCCAACCGACTTAAACTAATGAAAAATATTTGTGCAAAATTTCAAGCGCCTAGCGAAAGTTAGCGTGCTTTCGACAGACGGACGAACGGACATGGCTAGATCGACATAAAATGTCATGACGATCAAGAATATATATACTTTATGGGGTTTTAGATGCATATTTCGAGGTGTTACAAACGGAATGACGAATTTAATACACCCCCATCCTATGGTGGAGGGTATAAAAATACGAAAATGAAAAAACTAGTTTTTCTCCAACTTAATGGTTTCTTGTTTTATTTATAATGACGCGTTGTTATGAACACAGATATGGACAATGAATGGACAGACAGCCGTTGACCAATATTGAAAAAAAAAGGAAAAATTTAAATGAATTTTGAGTATGAATATTCGAAACAACATTATTAAAAACAACACCTGCGTGATGGTTTGTTTTTTGTTTTTGTACTTCTCCATGTATTCGAAGTGATTTGAGTGGAGGTGCTTACCAAAACGAAAACCAAGATGGGGCAGCAACAACACAAGTGCGGTGGTGGCAGTGGCGATAACCGCCGGCCAAATACAACAAAAGTGCAGCAGAGCTAGCTCTAAGATAGATATACCATGAGCAACAACCACAGGTAAAACCAAATTACAACAACACCTTGTATACAGAGACCAAGCCAATCTATTGATAACCCCCTATAAAACAAAACAAAACAAAAAACTAAACCAAGAGACCCAGTAATCAAGCCACAGACGGACATATGGATGGACAGGCAAGCAAATGGATGTATGGCTGGACAGACAAGTGTATAGAATAAGTGGAGCCAAAACAAAAAACACAAAACTCGCCAGTAACACTTGCAGACAGCGCGATCAACCAGACATGGTACGCCCGGCTGACTCTTAACAAATAAAATTGATAATATTCAAAAATGTTGTCCAAATACAAAACCATCAACTAGGTAAAGCAAAATTTGTTGCAGACAGAAATGAAATTAAAGTGTTCTTCAATGGAGAGCATTGATCATAAGCATGGTTGGGATTAAGATCCAATGAATACGCCAGTATGTCTATGGGTCTGGGTTCGTTAAGAGTTTTAGGTACCAAATGATGGTTTCATCCCAATTAAGACAGACACCACATCACCACCATCCCCTAAGTGTTGCAAACAATAATTCGTGTTGCTTCTAATCGTCGCGCCACTGCTAGCCTTTCGTCGCCACCATAATTTTCGTGGTAAATTTTGAAAACGTCATTTTGTTTAATTTTGGTTATTTCAAGGATAATGTGCGTAAGGCTTTCATTTCCAAGAAATTTAAAACTTTGCTTCTTCAGGAACCAAAAAAGCAAAAGCAAAATATGTGTCCCGCCTGCTGCTGAAAAAAAGGGATCGCGATCTTCCTTGCCTGCCTGAATTACCATTACTAATCTTATTGATGATAGGTAGAATTGAACAACAACGAAAATTTAACCCTCAGAGAAGTTTTTTTTTTCTTTAGCTGGCTGAGATAAATGATGGCGTTGAAAAAGAAAACGACGGAATTAAGGTCAAAATCTGCAAAATTTACTTTTGTTTTACACTCAAGAAAATGCAGTAGTACCAGAAAATGCATAACACAAGTAAAAACGTGTTAAGTTCAGCCGGGCCGAATAATGGGTACCCACCACCATGGACGATTTGGATAAAACTTGGCACTGATGTTCTAAGTCATAAGATAGGTTTTTGGGTCAAATTTCAACCAAATTAGGTGAACATTTAGGCTTCTAAAGACTCAAGAAGTCAAACCCGGCGATCGGTTTTTATGGTGGATATATCTGTTTATAGACCCATGCGGATTGTACTTGCCATGGATATTGGAAGTCATAACACAAGTCTTTGTGGCAAATTTCAGCCAAATCGGATAAAAATTGAGGCTTCAAGGGCCTCAAGAAATCAAAACAGGCAATCGGTTTATATGCGGGCTATATCTGTTTATTTATCGATTCGGATCACACTTGGCATGGATACTGGAAGTCATGACACGAGTTCAGCCACAGCAGGTTATTGGGAATTAAGAAATCAAATAAAGGTATCGGTTTACATGAGGGCTATATCCAAATCTGAACCGATATAGCCCATTTGCAATTCCCAACGACCAATATCAGTGAGAAGTGTCTGTGCAAATTTTCAAGCGGCTAGCTTTACACGTTCGACCGCTATCCGAGATTTCGACAAACGGACGTATGGATGGACGGACATGGCTAGTTCGACTTAGAGTGTCGAGACGATCCACAATTTATACAGTTTATGGGGTCGCAGATCAATATTTTGAGATCTTTTAAATGGAATGACTAGATAAGAATGCCCCCATCTTATGGTGGTGGGTATAAAAAAGATTTAAATTTAAATATAACTATAGAAAAATAGGATAGAAGAGACAAGTAAAAGTGTGCTAAGTTCGTACGGGCCGAATCTTATATACCCTTCACCATGGATTGCATTTGTCGAGTTCTTTTCCCGGTATCTCTATTTAGGCAAACAAAGAATAAAATAAAAGTAGAGCTATATCAAGTTATGGTCCGATTCGGACCATAATTAAATTGAATTTTGGAGACCATAGTAGAAGTCATTGTGTAAAATTTCAGCCAATTCGAATAAGAATTGCGCCCTTTAGGGATTAAAAAAGAAAAAAGGGAGATTGGTTTATATGGGAGCTGTATCAGCCTATAGACTAATTCCGACCATATTTGACACAAATGTTGAAGGTAATAGGAGAAGCCGTTGTACAAAATTTCAGCCAAATCGAATAGTAATTGCGCCCTCTAGAGGCTCAAGAAATCATGATCCCAGATCGGTTTATATGACATATAATCAGGTTATGCATTGATTTGAACCATATTTGGCACAGTTGTTGGAAGTCATAACAAAACACGTCATGCAAAAGTTCAGCCAAATTTTATAACAATCGCGCCCTCTAGAGGCTCAAGAAGTCTAATCTGGAGATCGGTTTATACGACAACTGTATCAGGATATGGACTGATTTAGACTATACTTGACACAGTTGGTAGAAGTCATAACGAAACACTTCGCGGAAAATTCGGATATTAAATGCGCGTATCGGATAATAATTGCCCACTGTAAAGGCTGACGAAGTCAAGACCCGAGATCGGTTTAAATGGCAGCTATATCAGATTGTAAACCTATTTAAAGCATACTTACCAGTGGAGTATATAAGATTCGGCCCGGCCGAACTTAGCACGCTTTTACTTGTTCAAATTATTTGCGATACTTTTATCACAACAAAATACACTTAAAAGAATGTAGGCCACCGTGGTGTAGGTATTAATATATGAGTCCATGGTGCTAAACATGGTTAAAATTTCATTAGTGCTGGCGTCATTTATGAGGCCTTTAGCCATGTAAAAGTTCTATGCGAGAAGTATTGCTTAGATGCACAAAGTTCGTTGATATTAAATCAGTCTTGCCTCTGTTAAATAGCGTGGAAAGTTTGCATTTGCAAGCAGAAGACCGACCGATATAAACCGACCTTTATTCCTAGGAATAGGCAGAAGGTACAAGATATTACCTTTGTATCGGAATATATAAGCTCAAGAATATGCGACTGGAAAGTGTTGGATGACTACAGCTTATCTGATCATCGTTATGTTACTTTCAGTCTTTGAGAAAATTCTGCAGAAGTAATCCCTCGGCTAAACAGTAGAAAGGCGGATTGGGATAAATTTCGGCACAAATTCTGCACGTCTATGTCTTCTAGACCAGAAAAGGCAACTGCGGAGGATATAGACATAATATTCAAGCAGATAACGAAGGCCCTGAATGACTCGTTTGTGTCAGCATGTCCTAGTGCCAAGCCAAAGGGCAAATAAGGACCGCCATGGTAAATCCCACAGCTGGTTGGCCTAAGGAAGGACTGCAGTAAACTCTTCAACGGAGCGAAAGCCACAAGTGCACCGCACGATTGGGGCATCCACGCTGGGCCGCGCTGAGAAAATATAAGGGATCAGAACAAATCCTGAATAGAATTCTGCAACTCCATGGATATATCTGAAGATTCTGTTGTCGAGACCTATTACGGTGGGGTATATACAGAAGTCAGAGAATGTATGGACAATGTCTAGTGACATTACATCGCCAGACCCTGATGATGTATCACCGGTTGAATAACAAGCTGTGTCTGATAGACTTGTTGCTTGGCTTAGGGAGATATACTCTGCTTGTACCATCATGTCATATATAACTGTGGGATGGAGGGGTACACGTCACAGCCATTTTCATTCCAAAAGCAGGAAAACCTTACGAAGGCGAAAGATTTTCGTCCAATTAGTCTTGCTGAAGACTTTTGAGAGGTTGATAGAAACATATCTTAGGGAAAAAATCCCTGTCGCAGCAGCAGCATGCATATTGCAAAGGAAAATCCACTAAAACAACCCGTCACGACCTAGTCGACTACATAGGGTTCTCTCGCTGTCAAGGAATATACAATGGTAGCATTTCTTGACATTGAAGATGCTTTCAGTAATGTAAAACTGACGTTACGTAATTACTGAAAGATGCATTACGGCAGGCTTGGGATTTGTGGATATAAAAAGATGGGTCAGCTGAGGAATACTTTTCCTCCTCTTCTTTAGAATACTGCCATGAACAATATATTATTGTCTCTGGAAGAAAAATGTGTAAAAGTGGTCGCGTATGTTGATGATGTGGCAATTGCGTCCTCTAAGAGATATACTTCAGGAAGCTCTACGTGCAGCAGAGAAGTGGGCTACCGAAAGTGGTCTAGGTGTAAATCCGTGCAAGACAGAAGTAGTTCTTTTCAGCAGGATATACAAGTTGCCTACAGTGGCACCTGTCTCCTTTGGAGGAGAGAGTGTTCCATTTACAGAAAGCGCAAAATACCTGGGTGTTTTGCTGTTCAGCAAAAGAAAATTGAACTTCCAATCCAATATTATGGAAAAAGCAAGAAAGGCAACTCTTACCCTATACACCTGCAAGAGAGCCTTTGGCAAAAGTTGGGGGTTTACACCGCGTGTCATGCATTGGGTATAAACTGCAGTTGTCAGACCTTTAATGCTATGTGGTATTGTGGTCTGGTGGACGGTTCTTCAAAAGTCCACCCACTGCTCAATACTTAACCGGATTCAAAGGATGCCTTCTTTGCCTTCTTGAGGACGACACCATCTGATGCACTGAATTTAATGCCCCATCTAATGCCTCTGGATATTGTAGGTATCCAAATTGCAGCGACCACTGCCGTGAGGTTAAGGGAGCTTTCTCATTGGTCATGTGGCGGCTTCGGCCACTGTGTTATCCTTGATACAATATGCGATGTTCCAGGCAGTGTGAATTACACCCTACCTGAGCCACTTTTTGATAAAAAAAATTACTGTACCCCTATTTCTGATAGAGCCGATTGGAACTACGATATCCCTGGTAATAGAAGTCGTACATAGGCTTCTCTAGGGATGAATCCAGGCTCTAGGGTGTACTCTAAAGATCTAGAACTGGTCATATCGAAAAGGTTATCCGACCACTGCAGTGCGTACCAAGCAGAGATCCTTGCAATTAAGGAAGTGGTGGAATGGCAAAGAAATAATGTCATTACCACGATTGGCATATATATCTTCTCGGACAGCCAGGCGGCCATTAAATCCCTGGAGAACTTATTTTTGAAGACAAAAACCGCCCTCGACTGTGGGTGGGTGCCGGGTCACAGGGATATCCCAGGAAATTGAATCCCAGAAAGGGCTGATGATCTTGCGAGACTAGGAACTACCCTACACATTCCAGGGATACTGGTATTTGTGCGTATGCCTCTACCGACATGTAAGCTAAGTTTTCAGGATCTGGCCCGAAGGATTTCTTTGAGAACCTGCCTGATTTAGCGGATGTGAATATTCGCAAGTTGTTGGGCTTTTTAAAGTGATCTGGTTCAACGGTAAGAACTAGAAGCCATCGTTCTTCTTGTGGCATCACAATGAACGAAAACGTCTAAGTGAGTCTGATGGCAGACTGCCACTTAAACTTTACCTAACCTAACTTAGATACAAAGTATAAAATGTAGTAAACGTCATAAACCTCAAAAAAGCTCTGCCACTTAATAATATCGACATAATATAGTTGTTTTAGATTTGTTGTTGTTGCTATAGCGTATATATATATAGATATTTCAAATTTATGATGAAAAGGTTTCGCTTTTAAATTGTTTATAGGCGGCGCTCCTCCTTGCTGAGCATTTTGACCACGATATTCACAAATGCCACCAGCATTCTTGAGAGGGAACAACAGATGAAAATACTCTTGATGTTCTCCCCAGGATTTTAAATTACACGTTTTATGAAAAAGACGCAAATTTTAACCTAGGCATCACAAATTCGTGAAAGTTTAAATAGTTGTACGATTTTCGTATTATTTTCGAGCTCTGTCAAAAACTATTTTTTGGCCTGGTAACGATGTTTTCGACGTATGCCTTAAATGACGGAAATTTATGTCATATACGCCACAGATTCGACAGGCCGTCTATACCACTATCTTACATGGCAGCTCCATTCTTATAATGAGTGAGTTCATCCAGAAGGCCGTCCTTTTGTATTCCTCTTCCGTGAGACCAAATTCCTGTACCTTACATTTTCAAGATCCAGTAGATATCCTTTAACGATGAGGTTCCTATTTGTACCTGTCTTCTGAACATTCAATCCCTTAAACTGTTGTTATTCATTTTGGTGAATGACAAATTATTCTACAAATTAGGGACTAATGCTGAGCGCATGTGTGATTTAAACAGCATTTTCTTCGAGTGTAACTACCTACACAATTATTGAGCCCATATATAAAATGTATTCATATATAATAATTTATACCTCCTTCTAATGAATGGCTTGATTTTTTTTTCAATCCATATAAAAGAGAATAAAAGAAAATATGAACTTAGATTTATTTTCTTTCTGCCTATTTCTGAGGACAATTATGATTTTACTTTATAGTTTTTTTTTTTCCTGTGGTCATCGTTTATAATTTACAGCTTTGTTGAATTCTACGTTTTAGCTCTAAATAGAAGAGAAAAAACTGAATAAAGAGAAATAATAGAAATTTCTATATTAAATTAAGACAGGTCGATTTCGTAACAATATTTTCTTTGGAAAAACCACAGAATGGCCGTGACAATAGAAATTATGGCGCAATTATTTTATGAGTTAATTGTAGAACAAAAACAAAAGACATGGACTTTGCCATGTAGATCAGATGTCCTGAAGTAGAATGTGTATACAGATTAACCACAATGCGACATGGAATATTACTGAACAGAATTTGCAATGGAATGTTCCTGATAACAACAGCAGTATCTGCTGGCTTTTATGGAAATTACGACGAGAATGTTGTCTTTGATCTTGTATCATTTACATTTTGCCATTGTCGACTTTCAAATTCATCAATAATTTCTATTAACTTTTTTAAACCGTAAACTGATTAACAATATCATTTAACTCCTTACCAATTGCATGTTGAAGCTCCATATGAGTCTTGTAAAATTATGAGCCTTTGAAGTCTTGCGAAAAAAAAACCTGAAATAAAAATTGTTGTTGTAGACAAATAAACGTGGTATATGCAGCAGCACATGTCAGCCAATTTTAAATTTTTCATATAAAAACCATTAAAAAATAGAAGAAAACAAGTAAAAGCGTGCTAAGTTCGGCCGGGCCGAATCTTATATACCTCCACCACCACCTCCACGTTCTTTTGCCGGCATCTCTTCTTAGGCAAAACAAGTAAAAGCGTGCTAAGTTCGGCCGGGCCGAATCTTATATACCCTCCACCATGGATCGCATTTGTCGAGTTCTTTTCCCGGCATCTCCTCTTAGGCAAAAAAGGATATAAGAAAAGAGTTGCTCTGCTATTAAAACGATATCAAGATATGGTCCGGTTCGGACCACAATTAAATTATATGTTGGAGACCTGTGTAAAATTTCAGCCAATTCGTATAAGAATTGCGCCCATTGGGGCTCACGAAATAAAATAGAGAGAACGATTTATATGGGATCTGTATCGGGCTATAAACCGATTCAGACCATAATAAACACGTTTGTTGATGGTCATGAGAGGATCCGTCGCACAAAATTTCAGGCATATCGGATAATAATTGCGACCTCTAGGGGTCAAGAAGTCAAGATCCCAGATCGGTTTATATGACACCTATATCAGGTTATGAACCGATTTGAACCTGATTTGACACTATGTAGTTGAAAGTAAAAATAAAATACGTCATGCAAAATTTCAGCCAAATCGGATAGGAATTGCGCCCTCTAAAAGCTCAAGAAGTCAAATCCCCAGATCTGTTTATATGGCAGCTATATCAGGTTATGGACCGATTTAAACCATACTTGGCACAGTTGTTGGGTATCATAACAAAACACGTCGTGCGAAATTCCATTCCATTCGGATAAGAATTGCGCCCTCTGGAGGCTCAAGAATTCAAGACCCAAGATCGGTTTATATGACAGCTATATCAGGTTATGGATCGATTTGAACCATACTTGGCACAGTTGTTGGATATCATAACAAAACACGTCGTGCGAAATTTCATTCTGATCGGATAAGAATTGCGCACGCTAGAGGCTCAAGAAGTCAAGACCCAAGATCGGTTTATATGGCAGCTATATCAGGTTATGGACCGATTTGAACCATACTTGGCAGAGTTGTTGGATATCATAACAAAACACGCCGTGCAAAATTTCATCCCAATCGGATAAGAATTGCGCACTCTAGAGGCTCAAGAAGTCAAGACCCAAGATCGGTTTGTATGGCAGCTATATCAAAACATGGACCGATATGGCCCATTTACAATACCAACCGACCTACACTAATAAGAAGTATTTGTGCAAAATTTCAAGCGGCTAGCTTTACTCCTTCGGAAGTTAGCGTGCTTTCGACAGACGGACGGACGGACGGACAGACGGACGGACATGGCTAGATCGACATAAAATTTCACGACGATCAAGAATATATATACTTTATGGGGTCTCAGACGAATATTTCGAGTAGTTACAAACAGAATGACGAAATTAGTATACCCCCCATCTTATGGTGGAGGGTATAAAAAGGATATAAGAAAAGATTTGCTCTGCTATTAGAGCGATATCAAGATATGGTCCGGTTTGGACCACAATTAAATTACATGTTGGAGACCTGTGTAAAATGTCAGCCAATTAGAATAAGAATTGCGTCCTTTGGGGGCTCAAGAAGTAAAATAGAGAGATCGATTTATATGGGAGCTGTATCGGGCTATAGACCGATTCAGACCATAAAAAACACGTATGTTAATGGTCATGAGAGGATCCGTCGTACTGAATTTCAGGCAAATCGGATAATAATTGCGCCCTCTAGTAGCTCAAGAAGTCAAGTCCCCAGATCTGTTTATATGCCAGCTATACCAGGTTATGGTCCCATTTGCACAGTTGTTGGATATCATAACAAAATACTTCGTGCAAAAAATCATTCATATCGGATAAGAATTGCGCTCTCCAGAGGCTCAAGAAGTCAAGACCCAAGATCGGTTTATATGGCAGCTATATCAAAACAAGGATCGACATAAAATGTCGCGACGAATATTTCGAGTAGTTACAAACAGAATGACGAAATTAGTATACCCCCCCTCCCATGGTGGAGGGTATAAACATTTTAAACCTTAAACAACACATAATTGGAATTAACGACACTAACATCATGCCAAGGTTGTCAACTTCTTGCAAATCTTGCATGAAATGTTCCAAACGAATTGACTGACTGACCACTAATTATTAGGCATGTAGATGGCGCTCTCCGCAGGTATGTGTTTACAAGACATAACACAGCGACTAACAAAAACATCAGCAATAAGAAAAACAACAACACCACAAGCTATCAAGACGCAACGAGCCCCCTAAATTAAATTAAATAATTGAACAACAAAAACACACTACACTGTATGCTCACACATTTGCCGCGTTTATACACTGAGAGACGGCATAACAAAATGATATATGGGACATTTCATGGAAAATAAAAATGAACGTAAACACTACCTTTATACCCACCGTATTAACGTAACTCCTCGAAAGAGAGAGTTTCCGTCGGAAAAATAAAAATTTTGCATAGATTTTTTTCTATTGATGTGGGTATTGCAAATGGGCCGTATCAGTTGGATATAGCTCCTTTATAAAACAGATTGTCCTATTTGACTTTTTGAGTCCCCATACACTGATAGAAAGTACGGTGCAAAATTACACAGCGGTGATGTCATTATCATAAAAAATTGACAACATGTGGTGTCGGATTTGCGAACAAGCTTTGTTCATTTTGTCTCCTGATCGTTATCAATATCACACACAACGTGAACGCGGGTGCCTCAAAAGTAACCGACCTAACATTTAGATGGCGGCGGAACATGTGAAATATAAATAGTTTTGTGCTGGGGCAACTTCCTAAAACATATGTTTTAGGTTTAAAACTGCCACGGTGCTTAATTTTGTTTTAAGCACTCAAAACTAAACGATCTTACGGTGAATGAACACATTTCGAACCGAACACTGATTTTGGTAATAAAATTCAATGATTTGCAAGCGTTGCTCGTTAGTAAGTCTATTCATGATGAAATGTCAAAGCATACTGAGCATCTTTCTCTTTGACACCATGTCTGAAATCCCACGTGATCTGTCAAATACTAATGCATGAAAATCCTAACCTCAAAAAAATCACCCTTTATTTAAGACCGGAGGCGATACGCCTTATCTGGCTAAAAGAACGCATACCCGATGATTGGAAACTCAGCATACTATGCCCCGTACACAAGGCGGAGTGTGCCAACTACAAAGGAATAAGTCTCCTCCCCATCGCATGCAAAATACTCTCGAGCGTACTGTGTGAAAAATTAAAACCTAAAGGCAATGAGACAATTGGGCTCTATCAATGGGACCTTAGACTTGGTAAATTCACCATAGACCAGATACTCACACTGCGGCAAATCCTGGAAAAGACCCGAGGAGGACAAATCAACACCTACCATCTCTTTGTTGACTACAAAACCGCTTTCGATAGGCTTATACGTTTAGACGTATTTCAAGCCATTATTAGGACTGCAGAATGACACTTGCTAATACATTAAGAATAGGAAAGAATATCTCCGAACAATTTGATACCAAAAGAGGTTTCAGACAAGGAGACAGCTTATCGTGTGATCTCTTTAATGTCCTGCTGCAGAAGTTTATGCAGATGCGAATAGATATGGCACACTATATACAAGAGAAGACATGCTACTTGCCTATGACGACGTCATCGACATCGTGGGTCGGTCAACGGAAGTAGTAACTGCAGCCTTTAAAAGAATTGAAAGAGAATCAGTGAAAATAGGTCTGGCAGTAAATAATGATAAAACGAAATGGATGGTATCAACTCCCACAACGCCTTGTACAGCCGAGCAGATAAAGAAAATGGAGAAGCTTGGGAACCACAACTTTGAGATAGTCACCAACATTATCTACCTAGGCATGGCCGTGACCGAAACGAATGACACCAGTTTTGAAATAAAGTGAAAGGTTATATTGGCAAACTGAGAATATCACTACTCTATTGAATGAAGGCAACACCAAATTTAATTGTTTTCGCAGATTTATGCTTTAACCAGCTTTCTCATAACTTTAACAATTACTACGCATAAAAAAATCGGTTTTTGCCGCATGCACAATTTCAGCGAAATTGGATTTGTAAAGAAGTCAAATGGGCAGATCGGTGTTTATGGGAGCTATGCCAGGTTGTGACAGATTTGGACTTCACTCACTGCAGTTGTTGAAAGTCATAACAGAACACTACGTCTAAAATTTCAGCCAAATCGGACAAGTGGCTTCCAAGGGCTAAAGAATTCAAATCGGGAGATCGGTTTATATGGGAGCTATACCAAGCTATTAACCGATTTGGACCGTACAGAACACCGCATACAAAATTTCAGCCAAATGGATAAAAATTTCGGCTTCCAAGGGCTCAAGAAGTCAAATCGGGAGATTGGTTTATATGGAAGCTATATCAGGCTCTATAAATATTGGGTTGCCCAAAAAGTAATTGCGGATTTTTTTTTCACAGCTTGTGACTCTGTAATTGCATTCTTTCTTCTGTCAGTTATCAGCTGTTACTTTGAGCTTGCTTTAGAAAAAAAGTTAAAAATGCATTCACTTTCTTTTAAAAAATCCGCAATTACTTTTTGGGCAACCCAATACAATCGGGAGATTGGTTTATATGAGAGCTTTTTCAGGTTATGGACCGATCCACACCATATATGGCATAGTTTTTGGAGTTTGAAGTCATTGTGATATATTATAGCCAAATAGGAAAATAATTGCGCTCTTAGGAAGCCTTGAGGTCAAATCGATGGATTGGTTTATAAGGCGCCTATATCCAAATCTTAACCGATGTGACCCATTTGCAATCTCCAATGACATACAGCAATAAGAAATATCTCTGCAAAGTTTCAACCGGCTACTTTATTAGTTAGACCTCAATCGTGATTTCGGCAGACAGACGGAATTATATGGCTAGATCGGCTTAGAGTATCAAGACGATCAAGAATATATACACATTATAGGGTCCCAGATCAATATTCCGAGGTTTTGCGAAAGGAATGACTAGATTACGATACCCGCATCCAACGATGGTATGTACAAAAACAACTTTTAAAATATGAAAAAGTGTTGCAACTTTCACAAAAAAGCAAAACACTTCATCTATCCTGAACTATTAAAACAAGTACGAGCGTGCTAAGTTCGGTCGGGCCGAATCTTATATACCCTCCACCATTGATCGCATTTGTCGAGTTCTATGCGCGGTATCTCTTTTGAGACAAACATAGAATATTGAATAAGAACTGTTATGCTATTGGAGCTATATCTGGTTATAGTCCGATTCGGACCATAAATGAATGCTGAACATTGTAGAAGTCATTGTGTAATATTTCAGTTCATTCGGATAAGAATTGGGCATTGTAGGGGCTCAAGAAGCTAAATCGGGCGATAGGTTTATATGGGAGCTGTATCAAGCTATTGATCGATTCAGACTATACACGTACGTTGAAGGTCATGAGAGAAGCCGTTGTACAAAATTTCAGCCAAATCGGATGAGAATTGCAACCTTTAGAGGTTCAAGAAGTCAAGCTCCCAGATCGGTTTATATGGCAGCTATATCAGGTTCCATACCGATTTACGCCATACTTAGCACAGTTATTGGAAGTCATAACAAAACACCTCATGCAAAATTTCGGCCAAATCGGATTAAAATTGCCCGCTCTATTGGCTCAAGAAGTCAAGCTTCAAGATCGGTTTATATGACAGCTATACCAGATTATGAACCGATTTAAATCATACTTACTTCAATAAAATCGGATAAGAATTGCGCCCTCTAGAGGCTCAAGAAGTCAATACCAAAGATCTGTTTATGTGGCAGCTATATCAAAACATGGACCGATTTGGCCCATTTACAATACCAACCGACCTACACTAAAAAAAGTATTTGTGCAAAATTTCAAGCTGCTAGCTTTACTCCTTCGAAGGTTAGGGTGCTTTCGACAGACAGACGGACGGATGGACGTGGCTAGATCGACTTAAAATGACATGACGATATGGGGTCTTAGACGCATATTTCGAGGTGTTACAAGCAGAATGACGAAATTTGTATACCACCATCCTATGGTGGAGGGTATAACAAAAAAAAAAAAATTACCCTATCGGTCAAATTGCTTCCAGTGGAACGGCTAGAAACGCCAATCTTTGCCTAATTTAGCTCCAATTTGGTATATGAAGTACACCACCCGCACCATATACAGGCCCGATAGGTGCATAAATGGACGTAATCCACATATGAGCCATTATCCCAATATGGCTTCTTGATTTGATATGCGAAGTGAGGTGAGTGATATGATAGAAATCTTTCTCACCAGCATTACAGTATTAAACGACTTCTTGAGTCACTTGCAACTTCCATTTTTATCTGATTGGGCTGAAATTTTTTATATGAGATACACTTATAGTCCCCAACATTTTTGGTGGATTTTTGAAATATCATCCACTAGATCACAATATCCCAGCAGTCCAAACGTTTATCATAACATTGTCTTCAAAGACTTCTTTAAGACAATATAAATTTTGTCACCTATAAGGCATATCTTCTGACGTGTTTGACAGTTTGTCTGTCATAAAATTTGACTGTCGGCGAATTCACTAACTCGTATGTGTAACAACACCCGACGAATAACAAAAGCCCTCTTGCAGTTGTATAAATTTTATAAGGTTTTTTGCTCTTTTCCAAATTTTGAATTTGAAGCTCAATTTAGGTCTTCTGAGCTTTCACCTATGAAATATTCAACTGCCAATTTTGTAAAATTTTCAGTGAAATTGCCCGCAGTAAATCAATAGCTTCGGGAAACGGTAGCGCTATAGAGAATTGCCTTCTTCCACAGCCCCTGGAACTTCTTGACCTGCCACCAGAGAAAACACACCGATGCTGATTCGGACAAGATATAAAAAAATACCACAAAAATGCTGTACCTCGATGAGAAAACAAAACCCCATACAATATGAAACACAGGCAATTTTCATGTTTATTGTGAGTTGTGAGCCTAGCATGCATCCGAATTGTCGTTGTATCGCTCGTAAAGCTTCAAGCGATAATTAACAATTCATTAATATTTTTTCATACAGTTATTTGTTTTTATACCTAGCACCGAAGGATGGGGGCATATTCGTTTTGTCATTTCGTTTGCAACACATCGAAATATCCATGTCCGACCCTATAAAGTATATATATTCCTGATCAGCGTAGAAATCTAAGACGATCCAGCCATGTCCGTCCTTCTGTCTGTTGAAGTCTCGCTACAGTCTTTAAAAATAAAGATATTGAGCTGAAACTTTGCACAGATTCCTTTTTTTTCCTTAGGCAGGTTCATTCATTTTTTATACCCTCCACCATAAGATGGGGGGTATACTAATTTCGTCATTCTGTTTGTAACTACTCGAAATATTCGTCGGAGACCCCATAAAGTATAAGTCTTGATCGTCGCGACATTTTATGTCGATCTAGCCATGTCCGTCCGTCCGTCCGTCCGTCTGTCCGTCCGTCCGTCCGTCTGTCTGTCGAAAGCACGCTAACTTCCGAAGGAGTAAAGCTAGCTGCTTGAAATTTTGCACAAATACTTCTTATTAGTGTAGGTCGGTTGGTATTGTAAATGGGCCATATCGGTCCATGTTTTGATTTAGCTACCATATAAACCGATCTTGGGTCTTGACTTCTTAAGCCTCTAGAGTGCGCAATTCTTATTCGATTGGGATGAAATTTTGCACGACGTGTTTTGTTATGATATCCAACAAGTGTGCCAAGTATGGGCCATATCGGTTCATGTTTTGATATAGCTACCATTTAAACCGATCTTGGGTCTTGACTTCTTGAGCCTCTAGAGTGCGCAATTCTTTTCCGATTGGAATGAAATGTTGCACAACGTGTTTGTATGTATATTCAATGAATGTGCCAAGTATGGTTCAAATCGGTTCATAACCTGATATAGCTGCCATATAAACCGATCTGGGATCTTGACTTCTTGAGCCTCTAGAGGTCGCAATTATTATCTGATTTGCCTGAAATTATGTACTACGGATCCTCTCATGACCATCAACATACGTGTTTATTATGATCTGAATCGGTCTATAGCCCGCTACAGCTCCCATATAAATCGATCTCTCTATTTTACTTCTTGAGCCCCCAAAGGGCGCAATTCCAATTCGAATTGGCTGACGTTTAACACGGGTCTCCAACATTTAATAATATAATAATATCAGAGCAAATCTTTTCTTATATCCTTTTTTGCCTAAGAAGAGATGCCGGGAGAAGAACTCGGCAAATGCGATCCATGGTGGAGGGTATGTAAGATTCGTCCCGGCCGAACTTAGCACGCTTTTACTTGTTCTCCATAAGCAGGCTACAAAGATGGACTATATCTTCATATAGCCCCCATATAGACCGACCAGCCGAGTAAGGGTACTAGGCCCATAAAAGCCACATTTATCATTCGATTTTGCTGAAATTTGGGACAGCGAGTTGTGCTAAGCCCTTCGAAATCCTTCTTTAGTTTGGCCCAGATCGGTCCAGATTTGGATATAGCTGCGATATAGACCGATCTCTCGATTTAAGGTCTTGGTCCCATAAAAGGCGAATTTTTTGCCCGATTTTGTCAAAATTTGGGACAATGAGTTGTGCTAAGCCCTTCGACATCCATCTTCAATTTGGCCAAGATCGGTTCAGATTTGGATATAGCTGCCATTGGGCCCATGAAAGGCGCATTTATTGTCCGATGTCGCCGAAATTTGGGACAGTGAGTTGTGTTAGGCTCATCGACATATTTCTGCAATTTATCCCAAATCAGTTCAGATTTGGATATAACTGCCATATAGACCGATCTCTCGATTTAAAGTCTTGGCACCATAATAGGCACATTTATAATCCGATTTCGCTGAAATTTGACATAGTGACGTATGTCAGGCTTTTCCACATCCGTGTGGTATATGGTTCAGATCGGTTTATATATGGATATGGCTACCAAAAAGACCAATATTTTGTTCTACAAAATTTAACAATGACTTGTACTTATTAGACCTCTCAATATCCGCATCGAATTTGGTCCAAATCGAACCATATTTCGATAAAGCTGCTATAACCTATGAATTTTTCACCGGATTATGACGAAAGGTGGTTTACATATATACCCGAGGTGGTGGGTATCCAAAGTTCGGCCCGGCCGAACTTAACGCATTTTTACTTGATTTTTTTTTTTTTTTTGATTTTTATAATTGACCTTTTTTTTTACTGTCAGGCTGTCCAGTGTTGATTCATCGAAAAAAAAAACATGGGACAATGAAGTAAAGCAGGTAGGACCTGTATAAAAAAAGTCTGGCCTATAAAATTAAAATTGAGCTGAGTTGAGTTGAGCCATTTGTGTTAGATTTAAATTGAAAATATCTCCTGTGGCCAATTTTGCTCTTTTTAAATTGAATTGTGTTTGATTGGATTATAATAAATTGGAAAAGTGTCATTTTCATTAGATACAAAGCCATCAACACGTTCTGGCCACACTTTTGACACTTAGGGGGCTGCAAATGGAAATCGGCTTATGATTTTTGGAATTTATTTCACAAATAACCTTTGAGGCCAAGAGATATACACATATGCCCAAATTTGGTCTTCACATTGAGACTAATTACAAAAACTCAGCAGGTATTCCTTTGAGCTCTAAAACAACTACCATCCGTTTTTTAATGAAGTTGAGCTTTTTATTTCTGTTCAACTAAGTTCATATCATTCGATTGTCATGCCAGTGCCCATGGAACATTTACATGCGCGTGTGCTGTTGAATGCTTAATACTGCCGCCGATTGGCAGAATGCAATGAATTTTCCAAGTCAAATGCAATTGTGGCAATTGCAAAAGCAATTTTTCATTGCATATTTCATTAAAGTGTGATTGTGTGTACGAAAGTGCAACTTTAATGAAAATTATTTATGTTCATGTGTTAGTTTTGCGGAGTTTTTAATATTCTGTTTGGGATGGATTTTTATAACGTATTCATGAATCTATCAACGCATTTAAGGCCATAAACGCTTAAATGCTTTAGCCATTGCTTGGTGTTATTAATTTTTGTTCATACATAAAATAGTTCCCTCTAAAGGCACCAAAGTGCCACATTGCTGATGGTGCATGTGACTATGAAGTGAGACAGTGGGACAATGTGGAAAAAATACAAAGGAAAGTGCCTACTATGCCAAGCTAAATCATTGACCTGACACAGGGGAATGTTACGAGGATTAACAAGTAAAAGCGTGCTAAGGTCGGACAGGCCGAATCCATGGCTTCTGCTTAAAATGTGTACAAAAGCTAATTTAGTTGAAGGGCATAATTTTATTCTCGAAAGCTATAACAGAACGCTACATGCAAAATTTCAGCCAAATTTTACAAAAATTGCTGCTTGAAAAGGCTCAAGAAGTCAAATTGGGAGATCAGTTTATATGGGAGCAATATCAGGTTATAGGTCGATTTGGACCGTACTTGGCACGGTTGTTGGAAGTCATAACAAAACACCACAAGCAAAACTTCAGCCAAATCCGACAAAAATTGCGGCTTGTAAGTGCTCATAAAGTCGAATCGGGAGATCGGTTTATATGGGAGCTATATCCAAATCCGATCCAATATGGGCCAATTCCAACGACCTACATCAATTTAAAGTATCTGTTCAAAATGTCAAGCGGCTAGCTTTATGCAATCGACCACTCTCGTGACTTCGAATGATGGACATGACGGACATGGCTAGATCGAATCGGATCGTTGAGACGATCCGGAATATATAGACTTAATGGGGTCGCAAATCAATATTTCGAGGTGGTACAAAAGGAATGACTAGATTAGTATACTCCCATCATATGGTGGTGGGTATAAAAACCAGGGCCAGACATTTGTTAAGGCTTTTATCGGTGTTTTTATGGGGTGGCAGCACTGGTTGTTAATTGTGTCCCAAAGTAATCTGTGTAAGTGGATAGTGATCGTTATACTATGCCATTTCGTTTTGGACAAACTCAAAACGCGTGCTCTGGGGCAATGTGACAAATGTCAATCGTTTGTCAATACCTTTTTATTTTTTTTTTCTTTTGGGTTCCTTCCGAAGAGAATATTTCTGGTGTATCTTTTAGTGTTAACAAGGATAGTGAAATGTCATTTAATCACTTGTAATAGTTTTTAGCATATGAATTCGTCAGATTTGATTTATTTTGCAAAAAATAAAAATGTTCTAATCCCAAAATTTTGAAAAAATATTTCTCTTTCTATTTTGTCCGTTGTCGGAGCCGAGAGATTTTTGCTCACACTCCAGACAAATTGGCCACCTCCGAAATAAAAGCTTCATCAAACTGTGATAGATAGTCCAAACGTCGGATCGGTTTAAAGTGTGTTGTATCTACTTATGGACGCAAGAGTATAGGCAGTTTTTTGACTGAAAAATTGCACCTGTTTGACGTTATTGAAAAATATTAATGTTTTGAAAGTTGAGAAGTGCCTCTTTTTAATATGTGTTCGCTTGTCTATATCGTATGATTAGTTCTCATATAAAATAGTTCCAAAATTGGGACTTCAACAAAAGCATGCCAAAATTGGCAAGTCTTTATCACTAAATGTTCCTATTACTTTGCTTTGAGAAAACAAATTATGTAAAAATTTGTCATTTCTGAAAGGATTTGATGTTGTTTTATGTTGTTGTTTAATTTTTTATTGACAAATTTCAGATTTTTTTACCCCAGTGGCGCAAAGAGTTGTGCAGCAGGCTTTTAAAATGCATGCAAAGAAGTCTGGAGGTATTCCAAGGACATATGCGTTCGCTTTCAAATTTACACGGCGTGTTATTGGCGAACATAGCATCACCATTCACTTCTACAATTAGCACTTATATAAGCCCTGTTGAAAGAGTGCTTAAGTAATGCCTTCTAAAATACCGCTGAAAACAGCCCACTTTTTTCAATTTTTAGAATGTCTAAAATTACAAAAATATATATATGTTGCTCTAAATGTTGTTGTTTTTTATTAAACTCCTACTTTTTACCATTTATTCATATTAGTGTTGCACTCACCTTTTGCCGCCAGTGGGGTTTGAACATGGGATCTCTCGTTTGCTAGTCAGATGTGCTACCAACTCATCCAACCACCTGTTTATAATGTGCGCGGCTAAAGGTAAACAAATACAATTGTCTATTTTTGGAATAAACAGCATCGTCTTTTGAAACATTTTTTATGCGATTTGGATTTCTGTTAAATGTGATCCAGATCGGACAATATTTAGATATAGCTGTCATATAGACCAATCTCTCTAAATAGAGTATTGAGCCCAATGAAGGAGCATTTTTATTCGAGCATTGGTCCAAATCATTATTAAATGCCTTACTTTTCTTTTGAATTTTCTTAATTCTTTTCTTTTGCAGATTAAAGAGCCCTGAAAAAAAGAAGAATATCCATTTCGGGCAAAGGTGGTCTCCAAAGTGGCATTTTTTTTTTGGTTCCAAGATTAGTTTGCATGAGTTTAGGGGACATATAAAGTAGAACAACCTAATGGAATAGTCTGGGCTTGGTGTTTTGAGAAATAGAGGGGGTTTTCCAATGCTTATATGAACCCTTCGTGGGCAAATTTGTACCACATGGGTATAAAAAAAAGAGCTCGTGTCATATTAAACGAATAAAAGACGTCAGCTGCATATTTCTTCAGTTTACTTTATTCGTATCGTCTGTATACATAACAAGTAAAAGCGTGCTAAGTTCGGCCGGGCCGAATCTTATATACCTTCCACCATTGATCGCATTTGTCGAGTTCTATGCGCGGTATCTCTTTTTAGACAAACATAGAATATTGAATAAGAACTGTTATGCTATTGGAGCTATATCAAGTTATAGTCCGATTCGAACCATAAATGAATGCTGAACATTGTAGAAGTCATTGTGTAATATTTCAAATCATTCGGATAAGAATTGTGCCTTGTGGGGGCTGAAGATGCAAAATCGGGCGATAGGTTTATATGGGAGCTGTATCAAGCTATTGATCGATTCAGACTATATTATACACATATGTTGAAGATCATGAGGGGAGCTGTTGTACATTTCAGCCAAATCAGATGAGAATTGCGCCCTCTAGAGGTTCAAGAAGTCAAGATCCCAGATCGGTTTATATGGCAGCTATATCAGGTTATTAACCGATTTGCGCCATACTTAGCACAGTTATAGGAATAACAAAACACCTAATGCAAAACTTCAGCCAAATCGGATGAGAGTTGCCCGCTCTATTGGCTAAAGATGTCAAGATCCAAGATCGATTTATATGACAGCTATACCAGATTATGAACCGATTTGAACCATACTTAGCACAGATGTTGAAAGTGATACCAAAATACTACGTGCAAAATTTCAGTTAAATCTGACAAGAATTGCGCCCTCTAGAGTCTCTAGAAGTCAAGACCCAAGTTAAACTGATTAAAACCATACTTAGCGTAGTGGTTGGAAGTGCTACCAACAAATTACGTGCAAAATTTCAATAACATCGGACAAGAATTTCGCCCTCTAGAGGCTCAAGAAGTCAAGACCCAAGATCGGTTTATATGGCAGCTATATCAAAACATGGACCGATATGGCCCATTTACAATATCAACCGACCTACACTAATAAGAAGTATTTGTGCAAAATTTCAAGTGGTTAGCTTTACTCCTTCGGAAGTTAGCGTGCTTTCGACAGACAGACGGACGGACATGGCTAGATCGACATAAAATGTCGCGGCGATCAAGAATATATATACTTTATGGGGTCTCAGACGTCAATTATAGACAACTAACACATGATGATCAATTTTATAGGCGCTAAGCCGCTCCATGCTCCATACCGACCATGTCAGTGTAAGGCTCAAATGAAAGGTATTGGGGAGTAGAGCACGAAATTGATACCCACTTTCGGGGCTAATTTCCAGTGGGTCTACCCCTTTTCCAAAATACCCCACAAACAGCAATTATGAACTGCCTATCGCAATATGGGGCACAAATAAAGGTATTTGGAAGTAGAATACTAATCTGATATTCAAATGTGGGACCATTTATTTGGGGCACCGCCCTTCCCTAAAAAACGCACCAAAGGGCAAACATTTACCGACCAAACCAAAACCAAAAAAAAAAAAAAAAACAAGTAAAAAGGCGTTTGGATACCCACCTCCTCGGGTATATATGTAAACCGCCTTTCAACAAAATTCGGTGAAAAATTCATAACTTATGTCCCATATCAGTTATATTAAAATATGTTCCGATTTGGACCAAATACTAATAAGTACAGTAGATATATCTAAAAATAAACCGATCTAAACCATATACGACACGGATGTCGAAAAGCCTAATATAAGACTTTGTCAAATTTTCAGTGATATCGGATTTTAAATGCGAATTTTATGAGGCCAAGACTTTATAATAAATGCCTCTTTTATGGGCCCAAACCTTAAATCGAGAGATCGGTCTATATGGCAGCTATATCCAAATCTGGACCGATCTGAGCCAAATTGACGAAGGATGTCGATGGGTCTAGCACAATTCACTGTCCCGAATTTCAGCGAAATCGGATTATAAATGTGGCTTTTATGGCCTTAAGACCCTAAATCGGAGGATCGGGCTATATGGCAGCTATATCGAAATCTGGACTGATCTGAGCCGAATTGACGAAGGATGTCGATGGGCCTAACACAATTCACTGTCCCGAATTTCAGCGAAATCGGATTATAAATGTGGCTTTTATGGGCCTTAGACCCTAAAACGGAGGATCGGTCTATATGGCAGCTATATCCAAATCTGGACCGATCTGAGCCAAATTGACGAAGGATGTCGAAGGGCCTAACACAACTCACTGTCCCAAACGTCAGCAAAATCTTATGGACAAAAAAAGAAGCTGTGCAAAATTTCAGCTCAATATCTCTATTTTTAAAGACTGCAGCGTGATTTCAACAGACAGACGGGCAGACGGACGGACATGTCTAGATCGTCTTAGATTTTTACGCTGAATCAAGAATATATATACTTTATAGGGTCGGAAATGGATATTTCGATGTATTGCAAACGGAATGACAAAATGAGTATACCCCCATCCTTCGGTGGTGGGTATAAAAATGTGGGTCAAATTAAAGGTCTTTGGGGGACGCCTCATTCTATAAACTTTACTTAAACCAATGGCAATATGGGCTTTAAGTAAATGGTATTTGAGAGAAGAGCACGATGCTGATATTTTTTTACAGGGCCAAGTGTCTGGGTGATCACATCACCCTCGAAAACACCCCTAAATCGGACATAATGTGAATATCGGGCTGAAATAAAGCTTTTTAAGAATGGATTACATCTAACATCTAGACTTAGATGACCCTAAAACCGCCGAGCGAATTCGCCGACTATTTTCGTAGCATGGTATTTCACTAAAAGCTCTTAAATTTTCGATAATAATTATTCTAAGGATAATTTTGTCCCATCTAAAGTAAAAGAAGGCGCAGCGGAGCGGGCCCAATTCAGCTAGTTCCATATAAAAACGAATCATTCCATTTTACTTTTAAACAAATACCGGAAGCAGTTCCTAGCTTAATCTTTTTTAGTCTCTGCCTATAAAAAGAAAATGTGTGAAGAATTTGATAACTATGATCAATGGTGAATGAAAGACGAAATTGGTAGAAATCGGTTCTCTAATATGTTTTCGATAACGATATACAGACGGAAGGACAAACACACGGGTGTGTGTAAAATTTCAAGGCTCTAGGTTAGCCGGGCGCTTTTTGACAGCCCCCTAAAGTTGATCAACTCTGTATTTCGAAAATTTGTTGGGGCTGCCAAATCTTCGTTTGTGATCCGATTTCCAAAATCCCCAAAATACCTCTTTCGAGTGTTTTTTTAATAAATATGCTGTGGAGGCTACAAATATTGTTAGGTGCAAAATAATTTTTGCTTGAGTTTAGGCGATATATGGAGTAAAATCCAAATATTTGCCCAATTGGGGGATCTGGGCTTTGGGATTTTTGAACACGAGGAGTTTTTCCTAGTTATTAAGAAAACATTGCCTATTTTGAAGAACATATAGCATCCGTTTAAGTTCAAATATCTTGTTCAAACTTCACTTAAAACGCATCTACAAAATATTTTCTTAACAAAAAAAAAAAAAAACATTAATATTAAAGCAGCTTTTGCAATAAAGGTTAATCAACCAAAATACTTTTTTTGACCAATAAATGCATAAAAAAGAACACTTTTTTACATTTTTTGATTTGATTTTTGGGATGTTGACAATTGTTGCTGCAAAGTGGTTTAAAATATTATCACAAATCCAAATCAAGTAAAAGCGTGCTAAGTTCGGGCGGGCCGAATCTTATATACCCTCCACCATGGGTATACTAATCTAGTCATTCCGTTTATAACACTTCGAAATATTCGTCTAAGATACCATAAAGTATATATATTCTTGATCGTCTCGACGTTCTGAGTTGATGTAGCCATGTCCGTCCGTCCGTCTGTCGAAATCACGTGATGTAGGTCGTTGGGGATTGCAAATTGGCCATATCGGTTCAGATTTAGACATAGCTCCCACATAAACCGATCTCCCGATTCCACTTCTTGGCTGGAATTTTGCATGTGATGTTATGTTATGACTTTCAACAACTGTCTCAAATACGGTCCGAATCTTCTATAACCTGATATACCTCTCATATCTCCCGATTTGAATTCTTGAGCCCCTGGAAGCCCCAATTTATGTCCAATTGGCTGAAATTTTGCACATAGTGTTATGTCATGACTTCCACCAACTGTGCTAAATACAGTCCAAATCGGTTTTTAATATAAAACATATAAACCGATCTCCCGATTTGATTTCTTGAGCCTCTGGAAGCCTCAATTTTCATCCGATTTGGTTAAGTTTTTTATCATAGTATTCTCACATGACTTCCAACAATAGTGAAAAGTACGGCCCGAATCGGTCTATAACCTGATATAGCTCCTATATAAACAGATCTCCCGATTTGACTTTTTGAGCCCCTGGAAGCGGCAATTTTTGTCCGACTTGGCAGAAATTTTGCATGTAGTGTTCGGAAATTGGTATTTCCAGCTCGGGCAAAATAAGGTCTGCTCCGCTCCGAATCCCTGATATAAGCCGATCAACCGATTTGACACCTTGAGCCCCTGGAAGCCCCAATTTTTGTACGATTTGGCTGAATAGTGTCACGCAGGTGTTCTGTTGCAACTTTCAACAGCCGTGCCAAGCTCCTATGTATTGGGTTGCCCAAAAAGTAATTGCGGATTTTTTAAAAGAAAGTAAATGCATTTTTAATAAAACTTAGAATGAACTTTAATCAAATATACTTTTTTACACTTTTTTTCTAAAGCAAGCTGAAAGTAACAGCTGCTAACTGACAGAAGAAAGAATGCAATTACAGAGTCACAAGCTGTGAAAAAATTTGTCAGCGTCGACTATATGAAAAATCCGCAATTACTTTTTGGGCAACCCATAAATCTTTTTAACTTAAGTCGCAATTTTTATTCGATTTGGCTGAAATTTTGCATTTAGTGTTCGGCTATGATTTCCAAAAAACGTGCCAAATGAACCATATCATATTGGTGAACAAGCTGATATAGCAGCCATTTAAGCCCATTTCCCGATTTGAGACCTTGAGCCCCTAGAACCCCGGATTGTTATCAGATTTGGCTGAAATTGTGCACGTAGTGTTCTGTTACAACATGTAACAGCTATGTCAAGCTCGATCAAAATTGGTCTTCAACCTGATATAGCACCCATATAAAGCTTTCTCCCGGTTTGACGTCTTGGTTGAAATTTATGTGTTTTGTTATAACTTCCAGCATCCTGAGTAAGTATTGTTCAAATCGGTCTCTTATGAGATATTGATTTTATTAACAATTGAGTGTAGGTTCCTCATTTGAAGTCATCTTGGGAAACCGTTGATGACTTTTTTATGATTCTCAGATTTAAGGAAAATACGTGAGAAACAAAAGGTTTTGTTATTTATATGGTCGTTGAAGGAAACTAATAAATTCTCAAAAATTTATGCTGAATGGCCTTTAAGGGTTTTTTTTTATTATAGCCAATCCGTTTATATTCGATTTAAGGAGGACAATGAAAGTGAATTTTTTATTGATGTGTGTTTTTGGCTGCCTGTTGGGGATGAGGGTTCATTAGTTTGGAAGTATTGAAAAATTTGCAACGTACACGTGCTAACTCAGGTATATAGCCATCGTAAAATAAAATGCGCCCATTCATAAATACCTTTTAATAAAATATTGAAAAATACGTAGTACAAATAGGTGTTCGTTAATCGGTTTGTGTCATTCAAAAGCTTCGACAACCCTGAAGAACGGCAAGGTATTCTTCATTCAAATTATTGAATACAATCCAATATGTCATTCAAGAAGAGCTCTTTTAACACTTTTAAGAAGAACAAGGAAACCTGGACAACGAACATAGCCCAGTTTCAAGCACCATCAGGAAGATGCAACATGGCATTTATTGATGGACCAGAAAGTCAACGGAGTCGCATGCCCCTGGAAAAACACGTCATTGGACGCTTCAAATTTCTTAAGTCCACTACCAAAGAACGGATAGAGAGGATCGATCTAATTAAACTTAAACTTCCCGCATATATCGTATCAAGGCATTTGGGCAAAAGTTACAAAACGTCTGAAAGACAACGAACGCTACAGAAAATAAACTTTGATTTATTGAAGGAATGGTTTGACATAACCAAGGTAAAAGGCGAATGATTGTGCAAGGAAGATGAGAACTTCGACAAACTACAATCGAAAGCAAAGGCCGAATTGGCTTTGCCAGCGGCAAACCTGCTGGTGCCAATACCATCTACCCATCCTAACGAATGAGAGCAATGGAATCGATTGTTTTCACATTTACCAACTCGGCGATACCTGACTGTTCCTAAAGCAACTCGAACTCATTCGACAACAGTACATATAGTCCTTGGGAGAAATACTTTGCAACCTCAAGGAGAAAAAGGAAGCACAACCCAAAAGGCATTGCAAAACGCCTTGTTACAAGCTCAAATCTGCCGTCACACGGAGTAGCAGCGGTCTGCCACCAGCTTTTGGCTGTGGGCATTGAAATCCCAAGCCCATGTCAGTCAGGAATCCACAAGGAAGCTGCTCGGGTGAAGGAGTACTTGGTAAGCACTCTTAATCTGGAGAAGTGGAGCATGCACTTTGAAGGCAAACACCTTGAGAGCGTTGAATATCAGGGCGTGGTTTCAAGAATGATTCCAAAGAGATCAATTGTGATGATTGTTGCCGATACAGCAAACTTGAATACCGGTTTTAGTTCGACTGCAGCAAATTTTCAAAGAGAAATGTGGTTCGCGTTCATCGCGTTACCATGTACGATGAGCTCTATGAATCAATTAGATCACCAAACAACCAGTACTTCTTTGTGCATGAATTGATGAGCAATTTTGACGAATTGAAATCAGATTAAGTGCGAACAAAGTTATGGAAGACTTGTATAACTCCTGCCGCAACAAGGACAACCTCAAACTAAAATTCAACCTCTCCAATGACAATATGGATATATATGTAACTTCCTTGAGTGTTTGATAATGTTTCATATATGTGGCTCTAAAGCTTAGGCTCATTTATAAAATTGCCCACAATGCCGCAATAAAAATTTTAAATTAATTTTGGGCGTGAGTTTTTTTATCGAATCACCTTAAATCTAAGATTCTATCTAATCTTAAATTAAAACTCAACAAAACATGATACAGGGATATGAGGTTGTCAAAAAGTCATCACCCTAATATTTACACTGTAGGGTAGCATATGGATATTTTGATGTGTTGCAAGCGGAAAGGCTGAATGAATATGATCCCTATCCCATGGTGGTGGGTATAAAAAACTACCTTCAGTACAAAATGTTATTTTCTTTATTTGATTATTGTCCCACCGTCCATATTTGATTCTTACAAGCGCCTATTACATACATCCGAACTATATTTTTTTACAATTGTCTTTTTGTTTACTTTAATGTTATTGCATTTGCGGATCTAATGCAAGAGTGGCTAAAAAAAAACAATGCAAAGTTCTATTGCTGGAAATAAAAAAAAAAAAAATAAAAACAAGCAAAAGGAGCAATATTTGAAAATTGCATTTTCATTCTACTCCATAGGGATGAGTTAAAAAAAAAAACAGTGGTGTTGAAAGCATTTTTGTTGCACTTGAATGCAATTTTAAGGCGCAATGCAGTGCGAATGTACGCTCGACGCACAAGTACCAAAGCTAAGGCCCTTCTAATAGTCGAACAAATGTTGAAGGATTGTTGCTATTGCCATTGAGTAGGTTTTTTCTCTGGTTCTTTGGCTGAGTCAATTTTTCCCCCTATTTGGGATTTTTGTTTACAAAATATAGTATGTGGAATTTCAGCTAGTTGCCGTTGCGGCATTGTGTGGTAGCTGTGCTTTTTTATTGTTTTTTAGGCGGCTCTTTGGCTTTGAGCCAATAGGCCCCCTGGGCATTACGGTACTGTTATGGCCAAGCCATATAGACTGACAATATTTGCGCCAAACTTCCATCACTCATTCAGTATTGCAAATTTCCCTGTACGCTGGCAAATAGGCGGCACCATGCAGTAATTGCCGATTGTCAGTGATTATGAAGTATTTTTCTTGTAGGCTTTGTGGGCCGTTTAATGTTGAAAAGTTGAATTACGATTGAAATCATTTGAGGGATTTACTTAAAATTTTTAAGCGAATCAGGAAAGAGGGCTAAAGTGTATAAGCCTTTGCATGCCGACAAGTTAATGGTGTTAATTCCTTGGTCGAAGTATACAAACTATGGGTAGAGAAGCTGAAATGATGGCAAGAACAACAGTTTAACACCTTCATACATAGCTGGCAAATGGACTTTTATGGAAATTATTGGCAATCATTATCGTCAGCTGCAGCAGCATTGACATCAACATCGAGGCAAGGTCTTAAATGTTAATCTGACCATTTTTGCGTTTTCTTTTTGAAAACTTTAATGAGCCTCTGATGCTGTAAACAAAAGATGGATAATGATGGTGCTAAAGGCTTTAATGATGGCTGTATGGTGTTTATTTATCACAAACGCACTTTCAGCGAAAGAGAGGCTTAATAGACATAAATAAATTAAGCTATCCAAAAACGGAAACTATTTTTTAAGGCCAATAACAGACAATTTATTAAAATAGGCAGTGCTTAAGGAACAATGGAAAATAAAAACTCAAATTTAATAATAAAAAAAAAAAAACAAAACAAAAATGCATATACTGTACTTCCACATATTTATGAAACCTGACTTGTAAGGACATTGGGAGTAAAACAATTCACAACATGGCAGTGTAAAATATAGGGTGATTTTTTAAGAGCTACAGGAATATTTTTCAAAAAAAACATCAAATTCAGAAAAATACAAGAAATCTTTATTCTAATCGATAGTGCGGTCCATATAATTTAATGTTTCAAGATTATGTCATGCAAATGTTGACCGTGACTGCGCCTCAACTGGTCCAACTGCTTAGACCAATTTTGGCATACTCTTTCCAACACTTCGGCCGGTATCCCACGAATAAATACTTCAATGTTGTCTTCCAATGCGCCAATTGAAACGGGCTTGTCTGCACAGACATGAGCTTCAACATAGCCCCACTAAAAATAGTCTCAAGGCCTTAAATTGCTCGATCTAGGCGGCCAATTGACCGAACGTGAAATAATGTGTTTATTGAACTTGCCTCTCAATAAGTCCATTGTTGCGCGTGCTGTGTGGCATGTGGATATCATCTCACGGTAGAACTCACCATTCACAGTTATGTTACGATTCGAATCATCTTTGAAGAAGTACGGTCCAATGATGCCACCAGCCCATACAACTGTGACTTTTTCTAGATGCATTGGTAGCTCTTGCAATGCTTCTGTCTAATGTTAACTCCAAAATCGACAATTCTGCTCATTTACTTACCCATTGAGCCAAAAATGAGCATCGTCGATGGAATCGAAGAAGCGCACGATGAACTTTCTTAACAGAGCACGCATTTTGTTAATGAAATTCAATAATTTGCAAGCGTTGTTCGCTTGTAAGACGATTCATGGTTAAATTATAGACCAAGCTGAAGTTGTTTGACATTGAAACAAAAGACGAAACGTGCGTGAGCTTTTTAAACCAGTGTTTCTAAAGAGATAATACCTAAAAAAATCACCCTTTTTATGTTTTATTCGTTCATATTCAGCGAATGCCTTACGAAATTTACAATTTTTTAAGTAATTTTTAATGAATTACAAAGAAACCCCGAACGTAATTATTCAGAGCCATATCGACATTCATAAAGTACTTGGCAAATTAAATAAAGTTATATCTGAACATTTTATTGCCTTCTGAAATCATAAAATACAATTCAATTGTCCAGCACGAATGGTCGAGGGCGGAAAGTGTTGCAAAAATGTCTTCATGAATATATAGAAAACTAGGGTATCCGGTGTGCTTTGCATTTCCGTAAAAAAAGTAACATACGGTAAAAGATGACTCATTTACAGCAAGAAAGATTTATTTCTTACATTTGAATCATATCAGATTCTTCTGCCCAAGTGCAGTCTGCTTATAGTGAGAAAATATGACAAAATAGTACTCGTTTCCACCAGAACTTCCGGGCGCTCGTACATGTTTTATGGCGACTACGGGAATCTTCGGTCTAAGCGACAAAAGGTCTGCTAAGCGACAAAATATGGTTGTATTTTCAAACTGACCTTCTTTATGATTTCTCAAACAATCAGTTAAATTTTGAATAGATATTTGATATTTGTGCCCGTTTTGGCGGTTTTTGGGGTGGGTAGGCCCCGTAGACACCACAGATATCAAATATCTTTCGTTTGATACCCATACTGTCCCAATCGGTAAATATGTCCTGACACCAAGGAATAAATTTTTATATCAGCATTGGACTCTACCTTTAAATAGCTTTCATTTGATATCCATATTGTCCCAATCGGTAAATTTGACCTGCTCGCGGGTTTTGGGGGTGGGGAGGGCCCTCAAACATCAAAATATAAATTTTTGTGTCAGATTTGTATTCTATTGTACTTTTAAATACCTTCCATTTGCTACCCATATTGCTCAAAGCCCCCGACAATATGGGACTCCAATGAAATGTATTCTGGAGTAGAGTATGAATTTCATATAAAAATGGGGTCCAAGTAACTGGGGGGCCGCCCCAACCCCAAAACCCCCCTAAAATAGGGTTTTTGGATGATCATGGCAATATGGGCAGTAAGGAAAAATAGGCTTTATACTTTGTTGATTACGGAAGGGGCGGACCCTCCCCGGTTACCCAAAAACATCACCAAAATCAAAAGTGGACCGATCGGATCAATATGGGTATCAGATGAAAGGTATTGGAAATTGGTATTAAATATGGTATTAAAATTTGGGTCTAAGTACCCATCGGGCCGCCCCAACCCCGAAATTCCCCAAACAGAGATATTGGACGTTCATGTAAATACAGGCCTCAAATGAAAGGTATTCGGGAGTAGATTACGAACCTGGCATACAAAATCAGTTTCAAGTATAGAGGGTCGCCCTACCTCCAAAAAATGCCTTAAATGGGCACATGACCCATCATGACTCTATGGGACTCAGTTTTGTGTTTGTTCCATAGAATCAAATACGGTTGAACCGATTTTCTTAAAATTTTCACAGATTGTGTAAGTTTGTCTGGAAATAACCATAGGCTATATAATTTTTAGATATCGGATGGGGGCGGTTCCTACCCCAAACTCGCCACCCAAAACCAAAAGTGGACCAATGGGCACAATATGGTTATCAAATTAAAGGTATTGGAGACTAAAAAACAAATATCGTATTAAAATTTTGGTCCAAGTACCGGGCGAGCTGCCCCAAACCCAAAACTCCTCTAAACAGATATATACGGTGTTCCTATCAATATGGGACTCAAATGAAAAATATTCGGCATAAGATTACAAATATGGCATAAAATATTAGGTCCAAGTAATGGACCTAAATACCACATTACTTGGACCACACCCAAATACCCCCAAATAGGCATATTAGCCGACCATGGCTATTTGAGACTCAAATGAAAGTTATTTGGGAGAAGATTACAATATGACATTAAAATTTGTGTTCAAGTCCAGGTAGCGCTTTTCCTCCTACGTCATTAGCTTAATTGACCCATATGACAATATCATACCTTTCATATTCTTCAGAGTAGAGAATGAATTTGATATCCAATTTTGGAGCCAAGTGTTTGGGGGGATATGAAGTTCAGTTTAGGGGGTGCTTTAGGACGTCACCCCCTAAACTGAACTTCATATCCGACTATGGCAAATTGGAGCTCAAATTAACGGTATTTGGGGTAAAGAACGAATTCGATATTTATTTTCAGGGCAAAGTACCGGTTGCCGCCCCAGCCCCAAAACACCCTCCAAATGGTGCATATTTACCGACCATGGCAATATGGGGCTCCAATTAAAGGGATTTGGGAGTGTTCCACGAATTTGATATCGATATTTAAGTCGAAATGTCTGAGCTGCCATCGCTTCCCTAAAAAGCACTTCTCATTACCCTAATTCTTAGAAACACCAGATCTCGGAGATTGGTGGTGCAATTCGTTCGAATTTTTTATACCCACCACCGATGGATGGGAGTACATTCATTTTGTCATTCCGTTTGTAACACATCGAAATATCCATTTCCGACCCTATATATGATTAGCGGAAAAATCTAAGACGATCTAGACAGCTTAATTATTGCATTTTTTTATTAATGTCTTTTTTTTGGAAGCATTGACGGCATTTCTCAGTTATATTGAAAAAAATAATTTGAATCGGTTCCTAGAAGTTTTAATTTTTGCTGGTTTGACAGAAGTTTGGTATGTTGAACAAAATTATGCCCTTCAACTAAATTTATTTTTCTTTTAATTATTAGCAGAATCCAAGGTGATTTGGCCCGGCCGAACTTAGCCGCCTTTACTTGTTTCAAAACGCTGATTATGACTTGATTTGATTTCATCGATTATTTTTATACCTGCCAGCGAAGGATGGGGGTATATTCATTTTGTCATTCCGTTTGCAACACATCGAAATATCCATTTCCGACCCTATAAAGCATTTATATTCTTGATCAGCGTACAAATCTAAGACGATCTAGCCATGTGCAATGATTCTTTTTTGTCCATGAGGAGGTTAATTTCGAAGATGGGCTATATTGGATTATATCCTGATATAACCCCCATATGGACTGATCCACCGATTTAAGGTCTTAGGCCCATAAAAGCCACATTTATTATCCGATTTTGATGAAATTTGGGACAGTGAGTTGCGTTAGGCCACTCGATATCCATCTTCAATTTGGTTCGGATTTGGATTTGGCTGCCATATAGACCGGTCTCTCGATCTAAGGTCTTGGGCCCAAGACGCATTTATGGTCCGATTTGGCCAAAAGTTGTCACTGTGAATTGTGTTAGGCCCTTCGACATCCTAGATCGGTCAAAATATAGATATAGCTGACATATAGACCGATCACTCGATTTAAGGTCTTAGGCCCATAAAAGTCGCATTTATTATCCGATTTCACCCAATGGGGGACAGTGAGTTGGGTTAGGCCCTTCAACATAATTCCTCGATTTTGATTGGATCGGTCCAGATTTGGATATAGCTGCCAATTGAGACAGTGAGTTGTGTTGGGCCCTTAAACAGCCCTCTTCAATTCAGCCCAGATGGGTTCAGATTTAGATATAGCTGCCATATAGACCGATCTTTCGATTTAAAGTCTTGGCCCATTTAAAGTCTTGGTACATTTATAGTCAGATTTCGCTGAAATTTGACACAGTGACTTATATTAGGCTTTTTGACATCCGTGTCGTATATGGTGCAGATCGGTTTATATATGGATATGGCTATCAAGAAGACCAATATTTTGTTCTACGAAATTGAACAATGGCTTGTACTTATTAGATCTCTCAATATCCGTATCGAATTTGGTCCAAATCGGACCATATTTCAATAAAGCTGCTATGGGGGCATAAATTAAGCATTTTTCACTGGATTCTGTCGAAAAATGGTTTATATATATACCCGAGGTGGTGGGTATCCAAAGTTCGGCCCGACTCAATATAACGCTTTTTTACTTGTTTTGAAAATATGCGTCTGCATAGCCAAAATGTCTTTTTGGAAGGCATTTTTTCGCATATTTTAAGCAGAAGCCGCTTTGAAATTGACAGTGCACCTAAAATTGCTAATATATCAAAATATTGCATGATTTTATTCTCAGCCTTTTAACAACGGTCAACACAAACATTTAAATAAGATTTCAGGGTGGACAAAAATAGATCTACTTCACTTAAGGTCAAAATATCATAATTGATGAGTACAAAAAAAACTTACAAAATTATGTGACTATTTAAGAAAAAACACATGTTCCCCATTAAAACGTAATTTGAGTTTGAAAGCTCACAGTAAATTTTGCGTATACATAAAATAACAAAAAACTTGTAGTTTCGAAGTCTTGTTGGCAATCTGAAATATCGAAAATACTTAAAAATTTCTCTATAGAGAAATTTGAAATATGGCTCGCAAAATTCACCATTTCGCCCACCGTGGAATATGGTGAATTTCCGAACATTGATCATTCTATTATTAATGTGCAATATTCAATACATTTAATGTCCGTAGATTCCTCTTAAATCTCAAAATATATAATATTCCATATATTACTTGTGTCCCTCAAGATTCATCTTCATTTTGTTGATTCAGCTATAGTCCAACTTACAATATTTGCAAGCAAATTCTAGAATTATTAATTAAAGTAATCTTTTTTAGCATTTGCCGCTTTTAATGTAGTGGACTTAAGATACTGTGCTTTAGAGACGTTAGCGGCGGCGGCAAAAGTCCATTGTGAAAAAATTACACAACGTAAAACAACAACAACAACAGCTAAAAAGAACAATCACAATCTTACAAAGAGATCTTGAAAGGTGATAAAGTATTGCTTAAGCATTTTGTGTGTGTGTGTGTGTGTTTTTTTTTCTTCGGCAAACAGTATGTCCAGAGTTTTTGAAGTTAGCATCAGACTGCGGTTTTGCAAATTTTTTTTTGGCTTTTTTCAATTTTCTGGACAGTCGTCCCCTCGGTCAAACTGTCTTGCAAGCCAACGGAAAAAAACAATATTGATTAAAAGACTGCACACAGAAGGACAGACAGACATACGTACGGTTTTCGATGGATACATGGACGGACAGTCATTTGATCACATCAACCAAATGTCCGACAATCATTCTGTCTGTCCTGTCTCAGTGGTCAATAAGGGGCTGGCTTTTGTTGGTGGCACTCTAGCTGATGGTGGGATCACTTCTCTTCGACAGTTTCGTCGGCGAGCACTTTAATTGTCCAACAAAGAAAAGTTTTTTTTTTTAATGAATTCACTTCATTTGCCGGCGGTGATTTCTGATTTTTAGCAAAGCAAAAATACAAAACTCAAAGACTTGGCTGTCCAAGAGAACTCTATCTAAAGGAGCTCTAAAGTTTTATGATCAAAAATTTTCACCGTGGTGTTATCGCAGCAGATTTGTTTATTTCTTTAGTTTACGTTTTGGCAGTTGCAAACTTTGATTTGGTGATTAAAAACATTTTTTTTTTTTTTTTGGGGGATGAAGAAAAATCGCCAATCACAATCATGAGGATTGCGAGGGCTGTTGCTAATTAATTAGCCAGCTCAAAAGTAGGTTAAGAGATTTTTGGATTTTGACTAATTTGGTCTGGTCACGAGCAATTAAAAGCCTTTTGAGTTATTATGAGAGAGAAAGGTGATTGTAAATTAAAATTTTATTTCCTGGTGTCAGATAGGGATTTTTATTTATTTACTATATGGATAAAGAAATTTGAGCTTAAAAAAATGAAACAAACAAGGGAACACAATTATCGGATAATTTAGAACAAAATTTTTTTCCCTCCCACGCAAAACAATTGTCTCAGCGTATTATGTCTATGAGGCATAACGACGCCTGCCATTTCATTGTTGTATGACAGTCAATGTTCCATGAGATTTTTCAATTTGTCTTAAAAAATATTTAAATCAACGAATATGTACGAATACAACTTTTAGTAAAGTTTATGACACATCATTTGTGGTTTTTAATACAGCTCAGAATAGGCAGAGGCGCAAAACATGTTACTAACAACTGCATAACGAACACATTTATTCCTTTTTGTATAAAGTAAAATAGTATCAATAGGTATATTAGGCTGTCGAGCTACTAGAAATTTAAAAAAAAAATACCAAGTTTAAATTTCAGGCAAATCGGATAATAACAGCGCCATCTAGCGGCATAAAAAGTCTAACCGGGAGATGCGTTTATATGAGCATGTATGTTGGAAGTTGTAACGGAATACTACGTTCGAAATTTCAATCAAATTGGATAGTAATTTTGTTCCCTAGAGCAGAGTTGCACAAAATGAAAATGAGATTGTATGCATGAGTAACTCTCTAATTATTTTTTTAATTCTCTCCATGACTGAAAATTAAATAAACTTTTAAACTGTGTTTAGCAACTTACTTTAAGTTTAAAATTAACAAGAATACTTCTACAAGTCCGTCCTCTTTTCATATTCCTACACAAGATGAGGAGGAATCGTCTACGTTTCATTGTACGATCGACGAAGAACAATTTAATTTTTCTGAATCTGGGTATGGAACGATTCAACCAACGATACTGGTTGACTTGGAACATTTGGGAAATCGATTCATTATACGTACTTTTCTGTATCAAGGATCCCAGGAAACTTTCATTGCGAACAGGATCGTAAGCCAATTGGGCATTTTCACTTCGAGATCTTTTACGAAGATAACTGGGCTCGGTGATGCTGTGTTAGAAACCTCGTCAAAAATTTGCAACCTTCGATCACGGTTTTCAGATTTTTTTCAAGACAGATCCCCGAAATTTCAAACAAATTTCCCCAAAATATCCTTAATTCGAATGATTTTCACCTAAGAAAATCCTCCAAAGAAAAAAATTTACTGATTAAATTTTTTTATACCCTCTACCATAGGATGGGCGTATACTTATTTCGTCATTCCGTTTGAAACACTTCGAAATATTCGTCTTAGACCCCATAGAGTATGTATAATCTTGATCGTCATGATATATTACGTCGTTCTAGCCATGTCCGCCCATCTGACCATCCATCTGTCAAAAGCACGCTATCTTTAAAACTAGGCTCCTGAAATTTTGCACAAATAATTCCTATTAGTATGGGTCGGTTCCATCGGTCCATGTTTTGATATAGCTGCCATATAAATTCTCATCCGATTTGGCTGAAATTTTGCATGAGGTGTTTTGGTGTCACTGTAAACAATTTTGCTTAGTATGGTTTAAATCGATTTATAACCTGATATAGCTCCTATATAAACCGAGAACGCAATTCTTATCCGATTTGGCTGAAATTTTACGTGAAGTTTTTGGCATGACTTCCAACAAATGTGCTACTTATGGTTTAAATCGGTCTATAACCTGATATAGCTCCCATATTAACCGATCTCTCTAATATACTTCTTAAGCCTCTAGAGGTCGCAATTCTCATCCGACATGGTTGACATTTCGACCTTCAACATAGGTGTCAAATATGGTCTGAATCGGTCTGTAAACTGATACAGCTCCCATATAAACCGATCTTCCGATTTTTCTTCTTCAGCCCCTTTAAATCGGTCTATAACCTGATATAGCTCCCATATTAACCGATCTCTCGATTATACTTCTTAAGCCTCTAGAGGTCGCTATTCTCACCCGACATGGTTGACATTTTGACCTTCAACATAGGTGTCAAATATGGTCTGAATCGGTCTGTAAACTGATACAGCTCCCATATAAACCAATCTTCAGATTTTACTTCTTCAGCCCCTTTAGGACGCAATTCTTATCCGAATTGACTGAAATTTTTCCCAATTACTTCTACTATGGTCTTCAACATTGAATTAAATTATGGTCCGGATTGGACCATAACTTGATATAGCTCCAATAGCATAGCAATTCTTATCCATTACCCTCTGTTTACATACATGAGATACCGCACAAACAACTTATCATATGGGATTTATGGTGGAGGATATATAAGATTCGACCTGGCCGAACTTAGCACGCTTTTAATTGTTTTCTTTTTAATATAGTTGTATGTCCGCAATCAAAGGATTGGTGCAATTGAATGGTGTAAAATTTTTTTCAAAATTTCATCCGATAACAATCGCGGCTTAAAGGGGCGGAAGATGTCAAATTGGGAAATATTTTTATTCGGGTTATATGATTATAATAGTATATATCTTATAAACCTACCAGCTGGACAGGGCCCGATCCGCTGCGAATTCTTTTACTTTATATGGAACAAAATTATCCATTGAAAATTTATTTTTGACAATTAAACAGCTTTTAGTGAAATACCATGCTACGAAAATAATATATGTATATAGCTTGAGAAACAGTATAACAACATAAATGCCTTTAGCTGAATTCCATCGTCTATGAATTCGCTCGGAGGATTTATGGGACCATAAAAGCTCTATTTATTTTCCGATTTCGACGAAATTTGGGGCAGTTTTGTTAGGCTCTTCGACATCATTCTTCAATTTGGCTCAGATCGGTCCAGATTTGGATATAGCTGCCATATAGACCGATCTCTCGATTTAAGGTTTTGGGCCCATAAAAGGCGCATTTATTGTCCGACGTCGCCGAAATTTGGGACAGTGAGTTGTGTTAGGCCCCTCGTCAGCCCTCTTCAATTTGGCCCAGATCGGTCCAGATTTTGATATAGCTGCCATATAGACCGATCTCTCGACTTTATGTTTTGGGCCCATAAAAGGCGCATTTATTGTCCGATGTCGCCGAAATTTGAGACAGTGAGTTGTGTTAGGCTTTTCGTAGTCCAAATCGGTTGAGATTTGGATATAGCTGACATATAGACCGATATCTCGATTTAAAGTCTTGGCCCCATAAAAGGCGCATTTATAATCCGATTTCCCTGAAATTTAACACAGTGACTTATGTTAGGCTTTTCGACATTCGTCTCGTATATGGTTCAGATCGGTTAATTTTTAGATAAATCTACTTAAAAGCCAATATTTTGTTATACGCAATTGAACAATGACTTGTACTTATAAGTATTTGGTCCAAATCGGAACATATTTCGATATAGCTGCTATGGGGCATAAGGTAGGCATTTTTCACCGGATTTGGACGAAAGGTAGTTTCCATATATATCCGGGGTGGTGGGTATCCAAAGTTCGTCCCTGCCGATTTTAACGCCTTTTTAATTGTTATTTCATGATTTTATCATCTGGCAACACAACTATAGTGGATTTGCCATCCATAATAGACCCCTGAGTGTCCATCTTTACTTCTTCGAACGTGTTTTCGATGGAAAGTCAGATTGTTGTATCTCCATTCAATATTTCCATAATTTACTAACGGAAGGCAAGATTAGTATGCCCCCAAATCAGTGGAAGAATAAGGCTATTTGGGGGACATTTTTTTGTTGATTGATTATGGGTATTGTAAATGGGTATTGTAAATGTTTTTACTTCGTAGAATTAGATTAGAAGTTTTTTCATATTGGATATATAGAGAAAATATTATTATTATTATGTTTTAAAAATTTTTATGCATATATATTTCAGCAATATATTTCAAAATTTTGACAAATTTTGAAAAGTTTGCCATTTTTATCGAAAAATTTGTAAAACGTTTAATTTTAAATTTCTCCAATTCATACCGAGTTTCATCGAAATTAGGTAAGAAAGACAGCACTCATTGATATGAAAGAAGTATCCCCCTTTTACAGGTGGACGGAAATAGATGGAAAATATCATAGGCATTACTACTATTTTAGAGATCTTTTACCTGCCTGAAACACTCATATTATATTGTCTATGGTTTGTAAATTCTGGACTTTTGCACAAATTCGAAGTAGTTTTTTAGTTTTATTAAATAAAAAAAAAAATTAGAATTCTAAACGTATAAGCCATTCCAATATCCAGTTCCAATGCTATATGTTCTCCCCAACGTTTATGCATAACAAAATTATATATTTGTCGAGCCTCTGACAACAGAACACCAAACACTCGGTCAGTCGGTTGGTCAGTCAGCTAGCTAGCTAATCACACCAATAACGAATTAAATAAACGCTGGATACAAAATTTATAATAAATAAACACTTTGACACACTTTTTTCTCTCGCTCATTCACTTACTTGCCAGCCGGTCAGCTCATATAAATATTATATATATAAATATATGCTAGTCATTGCGCATTGAGCGGACAGACCTAATTCATTGACTTGACTCGCAAGCGAAAAAAGTGCCACGAACAAATTGAAATATATATTGCAATAACAAATGTTTACGCAACACAGTTTGCTCATGATAAAAAATGCTCTAGGATGAAATTCCGGCAAAGATGTCACAAATAAAACGGTTCTTTAGATTCTAAAACGCTCTATATTTTTATTTCGTAGAAAAAGTCATCAATTACAAAAAAAAAAAAAATAATTAACACGTGACTTTCATAAAACCCCTCTCTAAAAATTTAAAGAGTATTTTGTTGAATTTAATATTTATAAAAAATTTTGAACAATTTTATTCCTATACAAAATTTATTTCTAAATAAAAATTGGATAAAGTTATTCTAAAACTGTTTTTACTTCGTAAAATTAGATTAGAAGTTTTTTCATATTGGATTTATAGAGAAAATATTATTATTATGTTTTAAAAATGTTTATGCAAATATATTTCAGCAATATATTTCAAAATTTTGACAAATTTTGAAACCTTTGCCATTTTTATCGAAAAATTTGTAAAATGTTTAATTTTAAATTTCTCCATTTTCCTAGAAAATTTTGCCAACGTTCAATTTCTAGAAACATTTTTGTCAAAATTTTATTTTATTATAAAAAAAACGAAATAATAAATTTGTTAACGAAATAAACCTTTTATATTTATAGACAATTTTTTTTTATAATTTTAAATTACAGAAATTCTCTCAAAATTCTTATTTTAATAGAACATTTTTTTAAATTTTATTTTAAGTTCCCTTAAAATAAAATTTAAAAAAGACTCAGAAACGGATGAACGTATTTTCTTGAAATTTTCGCTGATGGTGCATAATGATCCCGTGGTGAAAATAGGGTACTAATTATTTGGTATCTGATATCGGGCCCTCCCCCTTACCCTAATTTTCAGAAACGACAGATCTCGGAGATGGGTGATGCGATTTAAGCGAAATTTTGTGTGCTCTCTAATTGTAACCTACAAACAAAAATGTCGTATCCAAATTTCGGATGGGGTTCCTAGGGTGGGCGCCCCACCCCCAAAACCTACTAAATATATATACACATCAATCACGACAACATGGGACTCAAATAAAAGGTATGTTAGATCAGAAAACGTAGCTGATATCCAAATGTCGGACCAAGTGCTTGGGGGACCCCACCAACCCCCAAAACATTCCTAAATCGGACGTATTTACCGACCAGGGCAATATGGGACTCAAATGAAAGGTATTTGCGAGTAAAATACGAATCTGATAACCAAATGTGGGACCAAGTTTCTGAAGGTCCATCCCTTCCCAAAAACACCCCCCGAAAAGGATTTATTTACTGACCATAACAATATGGGGCTTAAATAAAAGGTATTTGTGGCCAAGTGTTTCGAAGCCGCCCATCAATGGTATTTGAGATTAGAAAACGAATTTTATATCAAATTTTGAGGCCAATGGCAAAATGGGGTTCAAATAAATGATGTAAAGATATATGAGGATAGAGCACGTTGCTGATATATTTCCAGGGCTTAGTGTTTGGGGGACCACCCCACTCCCCAAAAAACCCCTAAATTGGCATTGACATGGTCGGTAAATATGACCATGTCAATGTGGGGCTTTAATGAAAGATATTGGGGGGCAGAGCAAGAATTTGTAGCCACTTTCGGGGGTGTTAAGATCATATGGGCTTTAGATAAAGACATTTATATTGTTAAACTGTTAGTCAAGCGATATACTATTTTCGTAGCATAGTTTTTCACTAAAAGCTCTTTAATTGTCGAAAGTAATTATTCAAAGGAAAATTTTGTTCCATATAAAGTAATATAAGGTGCAGCGGAGCCGGCCCGGTTCAGCTAGTAAAGTATTTATATTCTTGATCAGTGTAAAAATCTAAGACAATCTAGCCATGGCCTTCCGGCTATCTGTTGAAATCACGCTACAGTCTTTAAAAATTGAGATATTGAGCTGAAACATTGCACTGATTCTTTTTTTTTTTTTTTGTTCATAAGCAGGTTAAGTTCGAAGATGGGCTATATCGGACTATATCTTCATATAGACCGATCCGCCGATTTAGGGACTTAGGCCCATAAAAGCGACATTTATTTTACGATTTTGCTGAAATTCATGACAGTGAGTTGTGTTAGTCCCTTTGACATCCTTCTTAAATTTGACTCAGATTGGTTCAGATTTGGATATAGCTGCCATATAGACCGATTTCTCGATTTAAGGTTTTGGGGCCATAAAAGGCTCATTTATTGTCCGATGTCTCCGAAAATCGGGACAGTGAGTTGTGTTAGGCTCTTCGACATTTTTCTGCAACTTGGCCCAAATCGGTCTAGATTTGGAAAAATCGCCATATAGACCGATATCTAGTTCCGATTTCACTGAAATTTGAAACAGGAACTTATGTAAGGCTTTTCAACATTCGTGTCGTATATGGTTCAAATAAGACAAATATTTTGTTATGCACAATTGAACAATGACTTGTACTTATTGGTATTTTGTCCAAATCGGAACATATTTCGATGTAGCTGCAACGGGACATAAGGTATGCATTTCTAACCAGATTTGAACTAAAGCTAGTTTACATATATACCCGAGGTGGTGGGTATCCAAAGTTCGGCCCAGCCGAACTTAAACTTGTCGCAATTTTGTTATATTTTGTCAACATTCTATAGAAAACTTTTAAAAACGGAGGCCACCGTAGTGCAATAGTTACCATGTCCTACTACGACGCTGAGTTCGAATCCTGGCAAGAACATAAGAAAATATGTCAGCGATTGTTCTCCTATAAAATGGGCGCAAGGGGCCTCATCATAGAGCTTAAACTTGAATCGGACAGCACTCATTAATATGTGAGAAGTTTTCAGGGACAAATTTGCATTTGCAGAAAAGTTTTTCCAAACATGTTAAAGAAAATTTTGGCAAAATTTAAATTGTTAGAAAGGACCTTTTTACCTTTCTTTTAGTTCACATATTATCAATCTCGAAATACACGTCCCAGACTCTATCCTAAATATGTATACCAGATTCGTAGTCAACTCGCAAAAACCTTTCATTTGATACCCATTTTGTGACTTTAGACAATCGTGTCCGTTTATGGGGCTTTGGGGTTGGGGAGGCCCCGTAGACACCTTGGACCAAATTCTTATAACAGATGTGTACTCAACTTCAAACCACCTTTCATTTGATATCCATATTGTTCCAATTGGTAAATATGGTTTTAGGGGGTGGGGATGCTCAGATAGCAAGAAATAAATTTGATACCCATATTGCCCAAAGCGGTGAAAAAGGGGGTTTTTTGGGGGGTGGGGGACCCCCTCCCGGACACTTTGGGCGAAATTTGTATACCAAGTTCGAAATTTGTATACGAACTCAACTCTTAAATACCTTTTATTTGATACCCATATTGTCCCAATCGGTAAATATGTGCGTCCGGGTGGATTTTGGGATGGGGCGTCCTCCCAGGTTATTTGACCCCAAACTTTTATACCAATTGCGTGTTTTTTGGGGTACCATTAGGAAGCAAACAAAATTTTGTTTAAATCAGTGTTCCCATCTCCGAGATTTGACGTCGTTGAAAATTTGGGTAAGGGGGAGGGTCCTCCCCCTTCGGATATCATGACATGTAGTACCCTATTTTCACCGGGGGGCCTAGCTCTACCATCTGTCAAAATTTCATGAAAAACAAACAAACTATCAAAGCGCAACAATTTTATTTTTATATTATAGAAGAAGATAGATGTTGTCAAATATTTTTATAGAAAGTTTTGCCAAAACTTATTTTTTTTTTCAAAAAAAAAATTGTTAAAATTGATATTTTTAAAAAATAATTTGTCAAAATTTTATTTTTAAAGAGAATTTTGTCAAAATTTAATTTTGTTAGATAATTTTTTTAAAATTGTTGTCATAATAAATGTGTCCCATGTTCTGTAGAAAAACTTATTCAAATTTTTACTTCTATAAAAATTTTTGCCAAAATTTTTAAAGAAAATTATGAAAAATTTGTTTTGTTTTTGTTAAAAAATTTTCTTTGGAAATTATTGACTGACTATAGGGCGCTCTTGTTTAAATATTTATTTTCCAGATTTTATGTATTCCTTTAAGAGGGGGTAACAACTATGGATGACACTGTGTCTCGTATTTGTATTATTAAATCAAACACACTTATGATGATGATTTTACGCAATTTTCCATAAATTTTTGTTCAAAACGGAAAATTGTTTATTGTGTTTCAGACACACACGCACGCACAATGTAAACAATGAATGTTTTATTGACATCTCCACAAAGAGAATGCAAGAGGAATATGAAAATGGCAACGGAATTAATGTAAAACACTGAAAATTTTGTGTGTGTTCGAAAAGAACACCGGCACATATGAAAGATGTCAATTAAAAAAATATATGAAATTCTTTTGCGGTTAGTTGTGAAATTTCTCAAAAATGATGTGAATGTCGTAAGTCCAATGTGGTGTCAAAAGGAGAATATATGTCATTAAAACTTTGTATGGGGCCAATATGCTGCTGGAAGAACACATCTTGACAAAAGTTGGGGAATTCCAACATTTTTGTATGCATGATGCTAGGAGTTAGGAGAAAAATATTTTCTAAGTTGGAAATTTAAATAAAATAAATAATTTTTGAATATGCTTAAAATTTTAACAATTTCGATATCAGTATCTTAGAGACTTCCTTACCTCATTGCTTTATGTCGATTTGTTTTCTTCCACCTGCATACCCCTTTGTTGTGGGACAGCTGTGGAAAGAAAATCAACATATGTACACTACTTGTTCAGTTTTGTTTCATTTTCTTGCCCATATTGTTTGTATTTTTATTTATTAGTCATCATTCGAACACTTAAACTATACCCATGCCCATATATTCACTTTTTATTGTGACAAAGAAACCTCAAGCATGGAAAATAAATTATTACTGGTCGAACAGATATCGAAAGGAGCTAATTCATTCAAAATTTCTTGAAGAAAAAAATGTTTGACAAAAATTTCAATTAGAATAAAGAAATTGACAAATTTTTATAGAAATTAAAATTTTGACGTTTTGCATAAAAAAATCTCTAACAAATTTGTTTTTACCACAATTTTAATATGATTTTACAATTTTAATATGAAATGAATATGAAAATAATGCGTTTTCAAGGAGAAATCCTTTTATGACAAATTATTTGATCGGAAACGATGAGCTTGAATCAGTCGATTCATTTAAAGACCTTGGGCTACTTATGGATCCACGTTTAAACATTCGTAACCATATCTCTATGGCAGTTGGTAAAGCTTACGCCCTTGTATTGCGCCTTTGTATTTGTGAAACGTTGGAGCAGAGCTTTTAATAATACTTCTGTGACAAGAAATTTATTCACGTCTGTGGTACGTTGCAACCTTGTATACGGATCTATAGTATGGGATCCTTACTTCAATCTAATCTGATCGAATCTGTTCAAAAGCAATTCCTGTTTATTTGCTTCCGAGGATGTGAGATCGGCAGTCTCAACCTTCATATGAGTTTAGATTGGACCTTATTTAACTACCTACATTTCCAAGCCAGAGAACTATGTTGAATGTTAATTTTGTAATGAATATAATCCATAGGAAATTTGAATCAGAATTTCTTGAAAGTATAATTTTTTTCAATGTCCCGATCAGATCTACCAGAAATTTTAGTTATTTTGTATATCATATTATACAATAAATTTTGAAAACATTGATCCCTTTCGTCGTATATGTTATCAATTTAGCAAGTTCTATAATATCATAAACCTATCTGCGAATCGTGACACATTAAAACAGAAATTTTATATGGCATTTAAACAGTTAGATTGTATATTGCGTTATGTATGTTTTTTATGTTATACAATAAGATTTATATTTCAAAAAAAAGTAGTCTGTAAGGATATTTGTTATCTATAGACAAAAAAAAAAACTTTGAACAAAAATTTCAATTAGAATAAAACAAAAATTACCAACTTTGTATAGAAATTAAAATTTTATTTTTAATTTTGTTTACCGAAAACTGTCTTTTACAAATTTGTTTTTACCAAAATAAAATTTTAGTATTCGGAATTCATTTGTAAAAGTTCGAATGGCTATAGAATCTCAAAAATGTTTTAAAAAGATTACAATCGTTTAAAGCTCTGACATATCCCATGTGAACTTATCAAAAAATAAAGAAATAGTCATTTGATTAGTTAAATTCTCCCTTCTCCTCCTACTTGAAAAATTTCGCAATATTAATAATTAACACGCCATATAATGTTACTCCAAGTCACCATCAGCAACAGGCTACGCCGTGGTAGGAGGAGGCGTAGGCCAACATGCAGAGACGGCAGTTGTCGATGATTCCTCCTCTTGGTTAAAATAAACCAAACAGGCTTATAAAAAATAATAAACGTGGTTAGTAATACAAACCATATTTTATGAATAAACCAGTAAGGAAAAGCAAAAGATGCCGACTTTATAATATCCTACACATAACCTTAAGTTACGAAGTGGGAGCTATATCTAATTCTGAACCAATTTTGATGGACCTCACCGTATGTTTTCAGATGGGTTATTAAACAATCCGTACCAAATTTCCAGAAAATATGTTCAAACTGTAATAACTACGGTTCAAAAATGACATTATTGCAAATTACCCAAAATCTGACGAATATATATTGATAGATAGGAGTTATATCTTATTCTGAACCGGTTTCGAGCAAACTTCTCAGATAATGTGGTAGTCGTCGAGAAAAGCGTTGTGCAAATTTTTGGCAAGATTGGTTAAACAAAATGAGCTTGTAGTGGCTCTAGAAGTGAAAATAGGGCGATATACATACATGACAGCTATATCTAAATCTGAGCCGATTTCTATGAAATTCACCAGCAATATCTAAAGTCATAAGAAAATCTTTCCTGCCAAATTTCGAGAGAATCCTCTTAGAAATTAGCGCTTTATTGCAATATTTCTAAAAATCGGGCGAGCATATATATGGGAGCTAAACCTAAATCTGAACCTATTTCGAGTAAACTTCTCAGATATTGTGGTAGTTGTTGAGAAAAGCGTTGGCAAGATTGGTCAATAATAAACTTGCAGTGACTCTAGAAGTGGAAATCGGGCGATATACATACATGACACCTACATCTAAATCTGAAACCAATTTCTATGAAATTCACCCATAATGTCGAGAGTCAAGAGAAAATCCTTCCTGCAAAATTTCAAGTAACATGGGCAGAAGGACATAGATAAACCCAATCAAAGAGTGATTCTGAGTCGATCGGTAAACTCTCTTTTCTATCTGGGTGTTACAAACAAATGCACTAAATTATTATACCCTGTACCACAATAGTGGTGCACGGTATAAAAATAAACGGATTAAATGAGAAAAATTACAAAGCCAAAGTTCTACAAAAACAAAAGCCGGGGATTACAAAAGAGGTAGCCTGTCAGACAATACCAACAACTTAGTTTAAATCTAAAAATTCCATTACAAGGGGAAATAAAGAAAATGATTTTTGATGCATGACGTTTTATTGGGGGTAATGTTGTTGGCAAGATTGTCAAACTCAGGCGGTCAAAACTATGTAGAGTTGCCAAGCTAAAAAACTACTTTTGAGAATTTTATGCTTAATATTTGTTAACAGTAATTTGTTTTTACGTATAAAAATTATAAATAACTAAACAATATCTAAAAGTTTTCAAAATATCTATGACTTTTTAAGAAATTCTTGCATAGTATCGGGTTGCCCAAAAAGTAATTGCGGATTTTTCATATAGTCGGCGCTGACAAATTTTTTCACAGCTTATGACTCTGTAATTGCATTCTTTCTTCTGTCAGTTATAAGCTGTTGCTTTTAGCTTGCTTTAGAAAAAAAGTATATTTGATTAAACCTCATTCTAAGTTTTATTAAAAATTCATTTACTTTCTTTTAAAAAATCCGCAATTACTTTTTGGACAAACTTTAAAGGAAGATCCGTTTAAAAGCTACCGGGCCTAAAATATTTCAATCCTATATGATATATTGGACAGTTTATTCTGAATATTTGCTTTTTCATATAATATATAATATGAAAAAATTTGCAATAATTTTTATTTCTCAAAAAAAAATAAGTTTTTTAATTCGATAATTTCTTTAATTTAATTATAATTCAAATAAATATTAAAAAAATAGAAGGTTTTTCAAGTATTGAAATGTTCTGAAAATCGTTACTTTGTTAAAATAAAGATAATTTTTTTGTTTTAAAAAAATTCAAAGGGTGATCATTTTTCTGAAAAAAAGCCCTAACTTTAAAGTTGAATTTTCCAAAACATCTATATGTTTCCAAAAATTTTGACATTTTCAGAATTTTTTTTTTTAAACGATGTATAATTATAATTTTTGCAAAAAATTTATGATTTTTACAAAAAATTTATGATTTTCTCAAAAAATCCACAATTTTGTAAACAATGCCGTCTTGAAAAATATTTAAAGACTTTTTTAAGATCCTACTGAACCTAAAATATGTAATGCAATTTAAAGCATTAATTTCACAATTAACGATGAACGTTTGCTTTTTCGCAATCTCGCAGAAAAATAGAATGAAATTTATTTAAAAAGAACACCATTTTATGTATTACCAATGTGACAAAGTTTGCTGTTTTTCTACATCTTGAGAAGTAATGTAGAAAAAACTGACTATGCCAAGTTATGAATTTATTGCATGTTTAATAGCTTCAAAATAACATATCCTTGGTTGAGCGCTGTACTCTTTACTTTAATTAGCTATGATAGAACATTTGTTCCACTAGCCGAACGTAGAATATCGGTTCAAGCGCCTCGATCTTCTGCGCTCATTCTAAAATCTCTGTCACCAAGTTTCTCCCTCCACTTGATCTTTCCATCGGGCTTTTGATCTTCCCGGTTTGGCTTCAAAAGACATATTTGCTGGAGCTTCTTCATATATTCTGACAACATGACCTAGCCAACGCAGCCGTTGTAAAGGGTGATTTTTTTGAGGTTAGGATTTTCATGCATTAGTATTTGACAGATCACGTGGGATTTCAGACATGGTGTCAAAGAGAAAGATGCTCAGTATGCTTTGACATTTCATCATGAATAGACTTACTAACGAGCAACGCTTGCAAATCATTGAATTTTATTACCAAAATCAGTGTTCGGTTCGAAATGTGTTCATTCACCGTAACGTTGCGTCCAACAGCATCTTTGAAAAAATACGGTCCAATGATTCCACCAGCGTACAAACCACACCAAACAGTGCATTTTTCGGGATGCATGGGCAGTTCTTGAACGGCTTCTGGTTGCTCTTCACTCCAAATGCGTCAATTTTGCTTATTTACGTAGCCATTCAACCAGAAATGAGCCTCATCGCTGAACAAAATTTGTCGATTCACTGAAAATGATTTCACTGAAAATGATTTGCAAGCGTTGCTCGTTAGTAAGTCTATTCATGATGAAATGTCAAAGCATACTGAGCATCTTTCTCTTTGACACCATGTCTGAAATCCCACGTGATCTGTCAAATACTAATGCATGAAAATCCTAACCTCAAAAAAATCACCCTTTATTTTGATGCGTGTAACTATGCTATCGTCGCCATACAGCACGTGGTTCATACGTCGCCATGACAACAAACCTAGCCCACGCAGCCGTTGTATTTTGATGCGTGTAACTTTACTACAGTTGTCATACAGCTCGCGGATCATACGTCGCCTATATTCTCCATTAACGCAAACTGGTCCATATATTTTACGAAGAATATTTCTCTCAAATACTCCAATCACTGCCTCATCTGCTTTCACAAGTACCCATGCTTCAGAACCATATAACAGCACGCGTAGAATCAGTTTCTTGTATATTGTATCATTCGTTTCGGTTACGGCGGTGCCGAGGTAGATAAAGTTACTGACTATCTCAAAGTTGTGGTTGCCAACTTTCTTAATTTTCTTTATCTGCTCGGTAGTACAAGGCGTTTTGGTAGTTGGTTTCAATATTTCGTCTTATCTCCATTTACTGCCAGACCCATATTCACTGACTCTCTTTCGGTGACCGACCTATGATGTCGATGTCATCGGCATAGGCGAGTAGCATGTGTTCTCTTATAATTAGTGTGCCGTATCTATTCGCATCTGCATCTCGTATAATCTTCTCCAGCGGGATATTAAAGAGGACACACGATAGGCTATCTCCTTGTCTGATACCTCGTTTGGTATTAAATGGTTCGGAGAGATTCTTTCCTATTCTTACTGAGGAACGCGTATCTGCATGTGTCATCCTGTAGAGTTTTATTAATTTTGTAGCGATAGGCTTGAAATACCTTTGAACGTAAAGGGTCAATAAAGAGATGGTAGGTGTTGATTTATCCTTCTCGGGTATTTTCCAGGATTTGGCGTAGTGTGAATATCTGGCCTAGGGTACATTTACCAGGTCTAAAACCGCATTGATAGGGCCCAATTATCTCATTGACCTTTGGTTTTAATCTTTCACACAGTACGCTCGAGAGTATCCTGTATGCGATATGGAGGAGACTTATTCCTCTGTAGTTGGCATTTTCCATATTCCGTTTTGTCTCCTTTCTTGTATACGGGACATAGTATGCTGAGGTTGCAATCATCGGGTATGCGGACTTTTAGCTAGATTGCGCAGATAAGCTGATGCATACGCCTTATCAGAGTGTCGCCTCCGGTCTTAAATAGTTCAGCGGGTAACCCGTCGGCTCCTGCTGTTTTGTTATTCTTCAGTTGGGTCCCTGCTACTTGGACCTCATTATGAGTAGGAGCTAAACATTCTATAGCATCATCAGGGATTGGTTCTGCGGTATCCTCTTCGACGCCAACGTCGAAAAAAAATTGGGTAAAATTTTCTTTCCATATCCTCAGCATGCTATCTGTTTCAGTTACCAGATTTCCTTCTTTGTCTCTGCAGGAGGATGTGCCTGCACCAAAGCCATCGGTTTGGTGTTTAATTCTTTGGCGGAACTCCTGGACATCTCAATTCGCTCATACTCACATCTTTCCATTTCCTTTTTCTTTCTGCGGAATAGACGTTTCTCCTCTCTCTCTCTCCACTTCTTCATCTGGCGCGTTGCTACTGATTGCTGGGTTGCTTTGTATGCCCCATTCTCGGCTTCAGTAGCATCTCGAACCACTTGGTCGCACCATGGGTTTCTTGGAGGAGTCTTCCGGTACCCAAGTACGGATTTCGGGGCTTTTTCCATGGAGTTGGCAATAGTTTGCTATTCGCCCATTCCTATCTCTTCCAACCGTGGACCCTAAGGATCCCGATTTCGATACGCATGTTCCAAGTATATTCTACACAGGCTCACGTTCCGATATAGCCGGCATATACTTGATCAAGTTCTTACTTTGCCGTTTTGTGCTCACTGCAAGTAATATCCTCATCATTGGAGCTGTTCATCTGTGCTCTGTTAGAATTGTTAGGTTTATATCATTAATCATATTCAGGAATAACTTAAGGAATAACAAGTTAACTTTAAAATTTTTTGTTGAAATTCTGTTTTTATATTACAATTTGTTTATCTATGAAATTTTATTGATTAATATAATTATTAATAACAAAAACAACATTTTGTTACTACTTTGAAGAAATGACATGTCAACCCTGTCCTTTTAATGGTGCAACGAAAAAGATACCATGAAACCACTGACGCCAAGACAAATGATGCGAATATTCGCCGGACACTTGGGTCATTAAAGACCAATTGTTTATAAATCCAGGGAACAGAAGAATGGCCTTTCCCATTAGCCATTAGTAACGCCATTTCTCTGTATGTTTCGCATGTAAAAGTGCATCACTTTAAAACGAGTACAAATGTTACCCATTAAAAGGCTGGTGTTATAATTATATGACTTTTTAATAATAGTTAATATCATTGTAATCTGATTGTTGTTACGAAGGCTTTATTCTGATCTGGCTGACTTCCCATAAAGCAGTGCCTGGTGGTGCTGCACGAGCCTTGGCTTGTTTGATTGCCATAGCCATAGTTAATGGCCTGGAACCCAGGGGCTGTTATTAAAATTTGTTTAAAAGCCCCTAGCTGGCAATAGGCTCTTGGGTATTAAGAGCTCAGGAGAGAGCTAGAGAGGAAGGTGGGACTATTGTCGCCCATTAGTCATTGCTGATTGTCGAAATATGTGTTTGGCTATCCTCTTTCTCTCTCTTATTATCAACAACATGCAGTAATTATTAAATGTAGAGTGATTGTGATTTCCTTAGAAATCCTTTTTGGTTTTGTAATGACTCGATGGTTGTTTTGGTTTTATGTGGGATATTCCATAAAATAAAAAATTTTAAAAGGATTTTGTCCATCATCCAGCATCCATAGCTTCTATTTAGAGGATAGAAAAAAAAACTATTTTTTTTATACCCTCCACCATAAGATGGGGGGTATACTAATTTCGTCATTCTGATTGTAACTACTCGAAATATTCGTCTGAGACCCCATAAAGTATATATATTCTTGATCGTCGTGAAATTTTATGTCGATCTAGCCATGTCCGTCCGTCTGTCCGTCTGTCCGTCTGTCCGTCCGTCCGTCCGTCCGTCCGTCTGCCTGTCGAAAGCACGCTAACTTCCGAAGGAGTAAAGCTAGCCGCTTGAAATTTTGCACAAATACTTCTTATTAGTGTAGGTCGGTTGGTATTGTAAATGGGCCATATCGGTCCATGTTTTGATATAGCTGCCATATAAACCGATCATGGGTCTTGACTTCTTGAACCTCTAGAGTGCGCAATTCTTATCCGATTGGGATGAAATTTTGCACGACGTGTTTTGTTATGACATCCAACAACTGTGATAAGTATGGTTCAAATCGGTCCATAACCTGATATAGCTGCCATATAAACCGATCTGGGGTCTTGACTTCTTGAGCCTCTAGAGTGCGCAATTCTTATCCGATTGAAATGAAATTTTGCACGACGTGTTTTGTTATGATATCCAACGACTGTGCCGAGTATGGTTCAAATCGGTCCATAACCTGATATAGCTGCCATATACACCGATCTTGGGTCTTGACTTCTTGAGCCTCTAGAGTGCGCAATTCTTATCCGATTGGAATGAAATTTTGCACGACGTGTTTTGTTATGACATCCAACAACTTTGCCAAGTATGGTTCAAATCGGTCCATAACCTGATATAGCTGCCATATAAACCGATCTTGGGTCTTGACTTCTTGAGACTCTAGAGTGCGCAATTCTTATCCGATTGAAATGGAATTTCGCACGACGTGTTTTGTTACGATATGCAACAACTGTGATAAGTATGGTTCAAATCGGTCCATAACCTGATATAGCTGCCATATAAACCGATCTGGGGTCTTGACTTCTTGAGCCTCTAGAGTGCGCAATTCTCATCCGATCAGAATTTTGCACGACGTGTTTTGTTATGATATCCAACAACTGTGCCAAGTATGGTTCAAATCGGTCCATAACCTTATATAGCTGTCATATAAACCGATCTTGGGTCTTGACTTCTTGAGCCTCTAGAGGGCGCAATTCTTATCCAATTTGAATGAATTTTGGCACGTAGTATTTTGTTATGATATCCAACAACTGTGCCAAATATGGTTCAAATCGGTTCATAACCTGATATAGCTGCCATATAAACCGATCTGGGATCTTGACTTCTTGAGCCTATAGAGGTCGCAATTATTATCCGATTTGCCTGAAATTTTGTACGACGGATTCTCTCATGACCATTAACATACGTGTTTATTATGGTCTGGATCGGTTCATAGCCAGATATAGCTCCCATATAAATCGATTTCTCTATTTTACTTCTTGAGCCCACAAAGTGCGCAATTCTTATTCGAATTGGCTGACATTTTACACAGGTCTCCAACATATAATTTAATTGTGGTCCAAACCGGACCATATCTTGATATCGCTCTAATAGCAGAGCAAATCTTTTCTTATATCCTGTTTTGCCTAAGAAGAGATGCCGGGAAAAGAACTCGACATATGCGATCCATGGTGGAGGGTATATAAGATTCGGCCCGGCCGAACTTAGCACGCTTTTACTTGTTTATTTTTAGAATAAATTTGTAAAGTTTTGTTGTTTCATATTTTGGCCCCAAATATTTTTACATATATTTGCTATCTTTACCATTTATCTTGAAGTGACCCATATATATTTTTTTATGAAATTCTTTGTTTGTTATCGATTCAGATCAAAATGGAGTTCGAAGTTGTTGGACACTGGCATTATTTTGTATTTAACCAGGAAGCGTATGTTTCTGCTTCTGTTTCTGTGTAAAAAAAATTGCAAGGCGTTGTGTAGTAGCAATCAACCAAAGCAAAGATTATGGGTTTTAGCCCATGTTGAATGGATGGAGATTATGATGAATACGTTGCGATTATTGCGAACATTGATGTGGATAAAATTTAAGCATGGACCTGACTAACAAGATATAACCGTGAACTAATACAAAGGAGTATTTCTTTTGCCATCCCATATAGAAGAAGAGTTTTTATCTCAGAAGAGTTTTTTTATTAAAAGAATACTTAGTTTTATTGCAAATAGATTGAGTGTTCCATGAGTTTTACACTTAAGAAAATATTATAAAATGCAAACACAATTACAGGGAACAATTTAGTGTAGTTCTTTGTAATACCCAAGAAAGTTCATCTTTCATTCTTTTTTAACTAGCAATGTTAACAAATTATTTTTTGGAATCTCTAAATCTTTTTGGGAAATTAAAAAAAGGCGTGAGTCCGAGTATAATGAATGGCGGGACTTAGATGCAAATAACCGTCAGATGGGATGCAAAATATGGATGTGTCGAGAGATCGGTCTATATGGCAGCTATATGCAAATCTGGACCAATCTGTGCCATAATGCAGAAGTATGTCAAGGGGCTTAACATAACTTACTGTCCCAAATCGGAGGATCGGTCTATATGGCAGCTATATCCAAATCTGGACCGATCTGAGCCAAATTGGCGAAGGGTGTCGAAGGGCATGACACAACTCACTGAACTAAATTTCAGCATAACCGAATAATAAATGTGGCTTTAATGGGTCTAAGACCCTAATTCGGAGGATTGGTCTATATGGCAGCTATATCCAAATCTGGACCGATCTCAGCCAAGTTGACGAAGGATGTCAAAGATCCTACCACAACTCACTGTCCCAAATTTCAGCAAAATCTGATAATAAATCTGACTTTTATGGGCCTAAGACCCTAAATTGGAGGATCGGTCTATATGGCAGTTATATCCAAATCTGGACTGATCTGAGCCAAATTGGCGAAGGATGTCGAAGGGCCTGACACAACTCACTGTCCAAAATTCCAGCATAATCGGATAAAAAATGTGGTTTTTATGGGCCTAAGACCCTAAATCGGAGGATCGGTCTACATGCAGCTATATATCTAAATCTAGCCATATTTAAGATGAATGTTGAAGAGCCTGACATAACTCAGTGTCCCAAATTTCAGCAAAATCGGATAATAAATGTGGCTTTCATGGGCCTAAGACCCTAAATCGGAGAATCGGTCTACATGCAGCTATATCCAAATCTGGACCGGTATTTACCAAATTAACGAAGGATGTTGAAGAGCCTGACATAATTTACTGTCCCAAATTTTAGCAAAATCGGATAATAAATGTGGCTTTCGTGGATCTATATTGTATCTATATTCGCGGATCGTTCTATATGGGGACTATATCAAGATATAGTCCGATATAGCTCATCTTCGAACTTATCGTGCATATGGACAGAAAGAGAATCTGTGCAAAGTTTCAGCTCAATATCTCTATTTTTTAAGACTGTAGCGTGATTTCAACAGGCAGACGGACGGACATGTCTAGATCGTCTTAGATTTTTACGCTGATCAAGAATATATATACATTATAGGGTCGGAAATGAATATTTCGATATGTTGCAAACGGAATGACAAAATGAATATACCCCCATCATTCGGTGGTGGGTATCAAAAATGCATACGCCAGTATATTCAGACATCGTTCAGAATTCTTTCAGAAGTGTAGGAACAAATGTAGACCGATCTGAACCATATAGGACACGGACGTCAAGAAGCTTAACATATATATGGCATCTCTGTCCAAATCTAGGCCAATCTTTGCCAAATTGAAAAAGGATGTCGAAGGGCTTAACTCAACTCACTGTCTTCAATTTCAGGGAAATCGGATAATAAATGCATCATTTATCGGCCTAAGACCTTAAATCGGCAGATCGGTCTATATGGGGGCTATGTCAAGATATAGTCGAACTGAACCTGCCTATAGACAAAAAAAAAAAATCTGGGCAAAGTTTCCCTATTTGTAAAGACTGTAGCATGATTTTAACGGGCGGACAGACATGGCTAGATCGTCTGAGATTTTTACGACTATCAAGAATATATATACTTTAAACATAGTAATATAAAAAACCAAAAAAAAAAACAAAAAACATCCGACGCGGAATCGTTTACAATTCCTTCCGAACTATCGGAAAAAGAATTTATTAAAAATAACAGGATGTTCAGACATGGTTCAGAATTCTTTCAAAACTTTCGAAAAAACAGTGCATAAATAGTTCAAAAAAATTAGATTAAAAATTTTCGAGCGCAATTCGGGACGAACTCGTTAAGATTTTGTCGGAAGAAATCAGAAGTCGTTCAGATTTGTCTGACATAATTCAGCAATTCAAATCGCTGGGAATCTAAAGGGCGATTCCCAGCAAAATCACCCTTTCAAAAAAAAAAAAAAGAAAACAAGTAAAAACGTGCTAAGTTCGGCCGGGCCGAATCTTATATACCCTCCACCATGGATCGCATTTGTCGAGTTCTTTCCTGGCATCTCTTCTTAGGCAAAAAAGGATATAAGAAAAGAGTTGCTCTGCTATTAAAACGATATCAAGATATGGTCCGGTTCGGACCACAATTAAATTATATGTTGGAGACCTGTGTAAAATTTCAGCCAATTCGTATAAGAATTGCGTCCATTGGGGCTCACGAAGTAAAATAGAGAGAACGATTTATATGGGATCTGTATCGGGCTATAGAACGATTCAGACCATTATAAACACGTTTGTTGATGGTCATGAGAGGATCCGTCGTACAAAATTTCTGGCATATCGGATAATAATTGCGACCTCTAGGGGTCAAGAAGTCAAGATCCCAGATCGGTTTATATGGCAGCTATATCAGGTTATGAACCGATTTGAACCTTATTTGACACAGTTGTTGAAAGTAAAAATAAAATACGTCATGCAAAATTTCAGCCGAATCGGATAGGAATTGCGCCATCTAAAAGCTCAAGAAGTCAAATCCCCAGATCAGTTTATATGACAGCTATATCAGGTTATGGACCGATTTCAACCATACTTGGCACAGTTGTTGGATATTATAACGAAATACTTCGTGCAAAAATTCATTCAAATCGGATAAGAATTGTGCCCTCTAGAGGCTCAAGAAGTCAAGACCCAAGATCGGTCTATATGGCAGCTATATCAGGTTATGGACCGATTTAAACCATACTTGGCACAGTTGTTGGGTATCATAACATAACACGTCGTGCGAAATTCCATTCCATTCGGATAAGAATTGGGCCCTCTAGAGGCTCAAGAAGTCAAGACCCAAGATCGGTTTATATGGCAGCTATATCAGGTTATGGACCGATTTGAACCATACTTGGCACAGTTGTTGGATATCATAACAAAACACGTCGTGCACAATTTCATTCTGATCGGATAAGAATTGTGCACGTTAGAGGCTCATGAAGTCAAGACCCAAGATCGGTTTATATGGCAGCTATATCAGGTTATGGGCCGATTTGAACCATACTTGACACAGTTGTTGGATATCATAACAAAACACGTCGTGCAAAATTTCATTCCTATCGGATAAGAATTGCGCACTCAAGAGGCTCAAGAAGTCAAGACCCAAGATCGGTTTATATGGCAGCTATATCAGGTTATGGACCGATTTGAACCATACTTGGCACAGTTGTTGGATATAATAACAAAACACGACGTGCAAAATTTCATTCTGATCGGGTAAGAATTGCGCACGCTACAGGCTCAAGAAGTCAAGACCCAAGATCGGTTTATATGGCAGCTATATCAGGTTATGGACCGATTTGAACTATACTTGGCGCAGTTGTTGGATATCATAACAAAACACGTCGTGCAAAATTTCATTCCAATCGGATAAGAATTGCGCACTCTAGAGGCTCAAGAAGTCAAGACCCAAGATCGGTTTATATGGCAGCTATATCAAAACATGGACCGATATGGCCCATTTACAATACCAACCGACCTACACTAATAAGAAGTATTTGTGCAAAATTTCAAGCTGCTAGCTTTACTCCTTCGGAAGTTAGCGTGCTTTCGACAGACAGACGGACGGACGGACGGACGGACGGACGGACGGACGGACGGACAGACGGACGGACATGGCTAGATCGACATAAAATTTCACGACGATCAAGAATATATATACTTTATGGGGTCTCAGACGAATATTTCGAGTAGTTACAAACAGAATGACGAAATTAGTATACCCCCCATCTTATGGTGGAGGGTATAAAAATTATGAAATCTTTATTCGAATCGATAGTACGGTCCATATAATTTAATGTTTGAAGATTATTTCATGTAAATGTTTACTGTGACTGCGCCTCAAATGGTCCATCCCGTTAAACCAATTTTGGCATCCAACATTTCGGCCGGTATCTCACGAATAAATGCTTTAATGTTGTCTTCCATTGCGTCAATTGAAGCGGGCTTGTCTGTATAGACATGACCTTTAATATATTCCCACAAAATATAGTCTAAAGGCGTTAAATCGCACGATCTAGACGGCCAATTGACCAGTCCCGAACGTGAAACACAATGTTCACCGAACTCGCCTCTCAATATGTTCATTGTTACGCATTCTGTGTGGCATGTGGCACCACCGTCTTGGTAAAACCACACGTCAAGCTCTTGCATTTTAGGCAAAACAAAGTTGGATATCATCCCACGGCAGCGCTCACCATTCATAGTTACGTTACGATTCGCATCATATTTGAAGAAGTACGGTCCAATGATGCCACGAGCCCATAAACCGCACCAAACTTTGACTCTTTCTGGATGCATTGGTAGGTCTTGCAATGCTTCTGGCTGATCTTCACTCCAAAATCGACAATTCTGCTAATTTACGCACCCATTGAGCCAAAAACGAGCTTCATCGCTCAATGGAAGAAGAGCGCGATGAACTTTCTTAACAGAGCACTCATTTTGATAAAAAATAAAATTCAGTAATGGTTAAATAATAGACCAAACTTAGGATGGACAAAACAGCAAACGTGCGTGAGCTGTTTACACCAGTGTTGCCAAAAAGATAACATCTAAAGCATCACCCTTTATAACATTCTTTTTTCTGTGTGTAACAAATTCCATCAAGTAAAGGAGTTCAGTTAATTTGAGTTTGCCGAAATATAGTCTGAACTTGTTGACTAATAATTTTGAAAAAGTCTTTAGCCATGTACACAAAAAACAAAAAAAAAATCAATCAATTAAACCCACTTTGAACAAACCAACTACAATGTCTCAAATGTATAACAGTAACGACAAAAATCAATTTCAAATAAATTTACATAAATCTACAAAATTAGATAAAATTTTAACCACCATCGTCATAGCCCCTTAGGTCACAATTAAATTTGGGTGTGTCCATGGACTCAACTGAGTGTATTTTGGTTTTAAAAAAGGCACTAATTTTCTTTTAACAATTTTTCATAAATTAAGAACGAACCGAAGAACCATGGACAAACGGCAAAAAAACAAACTCAAGTTAATTATGATTATTCTCTGCTTTTCAGTTTTGTTACGCTTCATCTGCCTAGACAATTAGCTTGGCCGATTGTCTGCGGGATAAGGCGAAGCCAATGGAAGAGGAAAAAATAACACAGATTAAAGCGTCTTATCTTCTAAAGCTGGCCCCTGGCTGGGTTAAAAGGAGTTTTCTTTTGAAGCTATGTTTATACTAAGTGGCTACTGTTGTTACGTGGTAAGCTTGAAACCGGAATCAAAACCCGATCTAGATCTTAAAATCCAGCCTCAAAATCCAAAAGCTCATAAATGATTGTATATTATTTTTTTATAATTTATTACCAATGTTGGAACCTAGAAACTACCAAACTACAAAACCAACTTACTCTTCATCATGAGGCAGAGATACAGTCAACTTTGAATTGTGTATTAGTCGGTTGCTCATTGGTTTTTCTGTCTATTTGTCCGTCGTCTCTCAATGTGTCATGTTATTGTGAAGTTGTGATCTTTGTTTCCAAGATACGATTTTTTCACTGGACAAAGAGTTTCTTTACACACCAAACCAATAAAGAAGAAAATACAGGCTGGCTCCAAAGACGACAGCAAGAACAACACCCAACAACTCCACCTTGTACCATACCTCACCGCCATCCATGTGCCAGCCCAGCAAGAACAAGTAATAATTGCGTAAAGCAGGTGGCTGTTTGGATTATTAGCTGCTGCTAATGCCTTAAAGCGTTTTGGGTGATTAGTTGTTACGGAGTTGTGGTATCAGTTTGCTTTTAGCACCCTACCAACTACCCGAGGGTATACCGATGTTGTTTCAGCGGAAACAAAACTAAAAATAACATAAATTATGTTTGTAATTTTTAAAATTATAAAATTCTGTCCTTATAGTAATCCAAAAATAAGAATTTGATGCTTAGTTTTGGGGTTAAGAAAGCTGGGAGAGAGCCCAACCCGAAAACCTGCCAAACGGACATTTGGCACAATATGGGTATCAAATGAAAGTATTTGGGGGTAGAGTAAGAACCTGATAAAAAAAAATTTGCCTCAAGTAAGTGGAGGATGCCCCATCCAACACATGGGGACACAGTCAGGACCATATGAGTGTCAATTAATCGTACGGTGAGCAGTTCGTTTTTTGGGCTGCCTTTTCTTTTCGGTTTTTTAATATTCCAAAAATTTATATGCTACAATCGTAAAGTGTCTGGCTGCCGACCGTAGGGTTCTCTTTTACAAAGTTTTTTCTTCGGCAAAATGTTAACGAAATGTTTTCTTTAGATGTTGTCTCCGCTAAATCAACGTTGTCTCAGAAACAAAAAAAAGGATATGCTGATCGACTCAGACTCACTTAGAAGTTTTCGTCCATTGTGATGCCACAGGAAAAAGCCAAAAACTTGCAAATGTTCACATCCACTACATCAGACATGTTCTCAATGAAATGAGAACCTAAAGTGGAACTCCTTAAGCAGCAGATGTTCTATAGTCTCTTCATCTTCGACGTCCTCACAGCTTTGGCGAAAGTCGTTACTTCCAGCCTTTAGTTGGTCAGTTTGTTTTCCGATCAGACAGTGACCTGTCATGAGGGACACAATAACTGAGAAGTCCGTTGTATCCAGCGACATTAAAGAGGTAGACCTCCTCAAGTCTAGATTAGGCCATATAATTTTGAAATGCCCACAACCTCCCCTTCGTGATCTATCTATCATCCGTTGCCGTTGGTTTAAACAGCTCACGCATGTTTTTTGTTTTGTTTCACTCTCAAACATTTTCAGTTTGGTCTATAATTTAACCATGAATCGTCTTACAAACGAACAACACGTGCAAATTATTGAATTTTATTATCAAAATGCGTGCTCTGTTAAGAAAGTTCATCGGGCGCTTCTTCCATTTGATGGTCAGAGCTAATTTTTGGCTCGATGGGTACGTAAATAAGCAGAATTGTCGATTTTGGAGTGAAGATCAGCCAGAAGCATTGCAAGAGCTATCAATGCATCCAGAAAAAGTCATAGTTTGGTGCGGTTTATGGGCTCGTGGCATCATTGGACCGTACTTCTTCAAAAATGATGCGAATCATAACTATAAATGGTGAGCACTACCGTGGGATGATATCCAATTTTGTTTTTCCTAAAATGAAAGAGCTTGACTTGCATGACATGTGGTTTTACCAAGACGGTGGTGCCACATGCCACACAGCACGCGTAACAATGAACATATTGAGAGACGAGTTCGGTGAACATTGTGTTTCACGTTCGGGACCGGCCAATTGGCCGTCTAGGTCATGCGCTTTAACGCCTTTAGACTATTTTGGTGGGGCTATGTTAAAGGTCATGTCTATACAGAAAAGCCGGCATCAATTGACACATTGGAAGGCAACGGTCGAAATGTTGGAAAGAGTATGCCAAAATTGGACAAGCGGATGGACCATTTGAGGCGCAGTCACGGTCAACATTTGCATGAAATAATCTTAAAACATAAAATTATATGGACCGTACTATCGATTCAAATAAAGATTTCACTAATTTTTTGAATTTTATGTATTTTTTTGAATAACTTTCCTATAGCACTTAAAAAATCACCCTCTGAAAAAACGGTTTAACCGATTACTTAATAATTTAAAAACTTAAACTGGTTTTTTAAAAAGCTCATTTTTCGCATAGTTCGAAAACTGGTTTTGGCAAATAGCCTCTTTATTAATCACCCTAATTAAATGATTCTTTCAAGTAGATTTTGCAGCCGCAAACTGACACCAATCAAGGCACTGCAACTAAAAGCTCAGTACACCATCGTGAGTTGTTATAACTACTGTATATCATCTTCTTCTATTATATAAAAATTAATTGTTGCGCTTTGTTTGTTTGTAGCCCCCGGTGAAAAAAAGGGTACTAAATTATTTGTTATCCGAAGGGGGAGCGGACCCTGCTCCTTACCCCCATTTTCAAAAACGCCTGATCTCGGAGATTGGTGCACCGATTTAATCGAAATTTTGCACGCCACCTTATGGTACCCCAAAACCACGAAATTAGTAAAAAAATTTGGGGTCAAACAATCTGGGGGGACGCCCCATCTCAAAACCCACCCGAACACACATGTATACCGATTGGCACAATATGGATATTATATGAAAGGTATTAAAGAGTAGAGTACGAATTTGGTATACAAATTTCACTATTAATTTTCAGGGGGTCCCCCACCCACAAAAAAGCCCCTAGAGAACACTTTCACCGCTTTGGGCAATATGGGTATCAAATGAAAGGTATTTAAGAGTAGAGTACGAACTTGACATTAAAATGTTGTTAAAAACCCCTTTAACAGGACATATTTACCGATTGAGACAATATGGATATCAAACGAAAGATATTTGGAATTTGTTATAAGAATTTGGTCCAAGGTGGCCTACGGGGCCTCCCCAACCCCAAAAATCCCTAAAACGGGCATAAATGTCCAATGTCTCAAAATGGGTATCGAATGAAAGGTCTTTGGGAGTTGACTACGAATCTGGTATGCACTATAAGGACCGAGTTTGGGACCGGCCCGCCCACTAAATACCCTTCAATAGGACGTTTAGTTCGATCGGGATACTATCTCAATTAAAATAAAGGTATGCATCTGGGACACGACCTACCGTTCCGCTGGGCAGTAGACAATAAAAGACTCAAATAAAATGCCTCTTAGTTCTTAGAATCGGAGGACCGACGAGAATAAATTGTACTCAAATGAAAGGACGTGTCAAAAGGCAATCCCCCTCCCCCTATCCTACTCAAAAAACAAGGAATTAAAAATAATATATATATGTGTAATAATATAATAATGTTGGGTTGCCCTAAAAGTAATTGCGGATTTTTTAAAAGAAAGTAAATGCATTTTTAATAAAACTTAGAATGAACTTTAATCAAATATACCTTTTTTACACTTTTTTTCTAAAGCAAGCTAAAAGTAACAGCTGATAACTGACAGAAGAAAGAATGCAATTACAGAGTCACAAGCTGTGATTTGTCAATGCCGACTATATGAAAAATCCGCAATTACTTTTTGGGCAACCCAATATATGAAGACCGATCAGGATAGAATAGGTCGGAAATAAAAGGTCTTTGGTAGTAGAATACACTTTTTACCCTCAAATTGGGATGGACACAGGAGGACCTGCAGATCTTTTAGAAAGAGGTTACCCAAGTGTTGGCTTTGAAATACGATTTTGAATGTAGACAAGCAATACAAACAAAATTTTTTTGTGTGAAACTGAACGTGACCCGTTGCTTTGAATATCTTGATAGCCTTCTTCAAAATGCTTGACATTATGGGGCTCAAACAAAATCGTGCTAGAGCGTGGTGATAAATAATAGGTATTTGACAGTAGAAAACGAATTTTATATACAATTTTGAGGCCAAATGTTTGGTGGTCGTGTCACCCCATAAACTCCCCCTAAACCAATGGCAATTGGGGTTCAAATTAAAGAAATTTGATAGTAGAGCACGATGCTGATATTTTTTCAGGGCTAAGTACGTGGGTGGTCGCCCCACCCTGCATACCCCTCAAACTGGACATATTTGTGGATTATGGCAAAAAGGGGTTCAAATCAGTATCTGTTTCATGGCCAAGTGTTTCAGGGACGCCTCACCTCATAAACTCCCCCTAAACCACACATATATACCGAATGTAGCAATATGTAGCTCTAATGTGGTTTTTGGGAGTGGAGTATGAATCTGATATCCACTTTCGGGGCAAAGAGTTGGACTACTTCAATCCACCACCAATCCCCTGAGAATGAAGTAAAGGGTGATTTTTTTGAGGTTAGGATTTTCATGCATTAGTATTTGACAGATCACGTGGGATTTCAGACATGGTGTCAAAGAGAAAGATGCTCAGTATGCTTTGACATTTCATCATGAATAGACTTACTAACGAGCAACGCTTGCAAATCATTGAATTTTATTACCAAAATCAGTGTTCGGTTCGAAATGTGTTCAAATTTTGACAAATTTTGTTCAGCGATGAGGCTCATTTCTGGTTGAATGGCTACGTAAATAAGCAAAATTGCCGCATTTGGAGTGAAGAGCAACCAGAAGCCGTTCAAGAACTGCCCATGCATCCCGAAAAATGCACTGTTTGGTGTGGTTTGTACGCTGGTGGAATCATTGGACCGTATTTTTTCAAAGATGCTGTTGGACGCAACGTTACGGTGAATGAACACATTTCGAACCGAACACTGATTTTGGTAATAAAATTCAATGATTTGCAAGCGTTGCTCGTTAGTAAGTCTATTCATGATGAAATGTCAAAGCATACTGAGCATCTTTCTCTTTAACACCATGTCTGAAATCCCACGTGATCTGTCAAATACTAATGCATGAAAATCCTAACCTCAAAAAAATCACCCTTTAGATCTAACATCCAAACTAATGGGCGGACCCTCCCCTTACCCTATTTTCAAAAGCGCCAGATCTCGGAGATGGGTGGGGCGATTTAAGCGAAATTTTGTTTGTTTATTATAACTTAAATACAGAAATATGTATCCTTATTTAGGGTGGGATATCTAGGGGGCCGCCCACCTCCAAAGCCACCAGCCAAATGAAATATAAACCAATAATGACAATATGGGACTGAAGGGGAAGGTATTTGAGATCAGAGCACTAATCAGATATATGGGGATCCGCCTTTCCCCCAAAACACCCCCATACCGGACATATTTACCGACCATAGCAATATAAGGCTACAATTAAAAGTATTTGGGAGAAGAGCACTAATATAATATACACATTGGCGCGAAATATCTGAAAGGCCGTACCAGCGGAGCGGGCCCTGTCCAGCTAGTTATGTAAATATAAAAATCAATTTGTGTTTATTTGTTTGTCTGTTCCCTACAGACTCAAAAACGGCTGAACCGATTTTCTTGAAATTTTCACAGATGGTGCGTCATGATCCCGTTGTGAAAACAGGGTACTAAATTTGTTGATTTCTGAAGGGAGGCGGACCCTCCTCCTTACCCTAATTTTCAGAAACGCCAGATCTCGGAGATGGGTGCTGCGATTTAAACGAACTATTGGACTTATATGAGAGGTATTTGCGAGTAGAATATGAATTTGACATCCAAATCTGGGACCAAGTTTCTGGGGGTCCACCCCTTCCCCAAAACACCCCCCAAACAGGACTTATTTACTGACCATGTCAATATGAGGCTCATATAAAAGCTATTTGAGTGTAGAATACAAATGCGATATCCAAATGTGGAACCAAGTGTTTGGGGGGCCGACCCTTTCCCAAAAAGTCCCCAAAGAGTGAGTACAAATTTACCGACCATGGCAATATGTATCTCAAACGAAAAGTATTTGAGATTAGAAAACGAATTTGATAACCAATTTTGATTCCAATTGTTAGTTATCAATAAAATCTAGATTGCGTATCCCGAAACGAATATTTAAATATGATATTATTTAAGGTTTGTGGGTCCTTAAGGTTAAACCCTGGAAGACCTCAGCCGAAGACAGAACCACGTTACAAAGAGCGCCCCGCAAACGACTTAAACACCGCTACTGAGGGAGAATCATGTCCGACACACGATAACGCAAAACTAACCACTTCTAAGCATTTATCCGCTGCATCATTTGGTTGGATCTACCTATTAAGGAAGGAGCAGTTGGTGAGTCAGTGTCAGGCTGCAAACATTTCCACAGAGGGGTTCACGGTAGAGTATCTTCGGAAGCAAATGGCAAAACATATTCGGAATAAACGGTTGAGAGCTTCATCGGAAAATCTTTTGCTTGAGACGGAGTTAAAAGTCAAAGAGAAAGAAGTAGTGTAATCGTTTCCCACCAATATAATTGTACACCCACCACCAAACGAGGTCGGACAATAGAATATGCATTCCACCAACGAATCAAGAAACCAAAACTTCCTTTTCAAGAACGAACCTTCCGATCATGAAGCCATGAACATCGTGCAGAAATGGGATCTGAAATTTGCGGAGGAAGGCGACCTCTTAAAAGTTTTGGAATGAATGGAAGACTATTCGAATGCTACCGCATCTCAAAAGACCGTGTCTTACCCACTTTCCTCTTGGTTCTACAGAGCAATGCTCTCAAATGGTTCAGGGTAAAAAGGATAGATATATCAACCAGTTTTGAGTTTCTCAGCGAGATTGAGAAATTTTTTTCAAAAGGCATGCAATCTAACCAGAGCATGCTTACAGACGCCCCCCAACTGCGAAATTAAAATGATGAGTCTCGTCAGACACAGCCACATACCTCCCATATGGTCGTGGAGAAAAACGAAGGTTATTCGAGGCATTACCGCTGCTGGAGATGTAAGAAACCTGGTCATACCCGCTGGAGATGCACAATTAGAGCTATACTTTTCTGCTCTTATTGTGGCAAAAAAGGCACCCGAAAGTGTGGCTGTGGGTGCATGACCAGGGATGACCAAATTCACATCACACGTTATTGTATTAATGTGACAATATGTGGCCACCAGATAGAGGCCCTGATTGATACCGGAGCAACCTCTAGCTATCTGGAGCGATGAGAAACTTTTTGTGCCAAAAAGGAATCCGCCAGAAGGTATAAAACGACAAGTCCAAATGGCGGATTGACGCTTAGCGTCATGCACTTGTACGTTGTAAACGGAAAAGACACCCCATTAAAAGTGGCGGTTATTCCCACTCCGCCAGAAAATATAATCCTGGGCATGGACTTCCCATGCCATCGAAATGTTACCCTGTATTTAGATTACGCTGCCATTAAAAAAACATGATCCTCTATTGTTCCCACATGTTGTGAATGCCATAACCTCTCGTGATTTTCTCTCGGCAGACGAAAACACTGCAATAAACAATCTTCCCGAAGAACATCAGAAGAGATTCGAGATGGTTTTGGGTCTGTGTAACATAGCCAGGCACAACATAAAGCTCCGCGAAGAAAAACCATTTATACAAAGATACCTGCCCCGAAATGTTGCTATGATGGAAATCATTAACGAAGAAGCCGACAAGTTATTGGCCGACGGACGCATCGAGCCATCTTGCAGCCCATATAGTTCACCCATCGTCCTGGCCAGGAAGAAGGAATGGGGTTGGAGAATGTGCATAGACTATCGTCAGCCAAACTTCATTAGTGAGCCTGATGCTTACGCTCTGCCACAGGTTAATGCTATCCTAGACCAACTGAGAAAGGCGAAATTCATATCCTCGCTAGACCTTTAGAGCGAGTATTGGCAGATCCCTCTCTAAAAAAATTTAGACACTATAAGGCCTTTACCGTTCTCGGCCGCGGATTCTTTCAATGGAAAGTAATGCCTTTCGGGCTACACTGCGCGCCCGCCACATTCCAGCCCATCATCGACAATATCATTGGCTCCGATCCACAATCGCTGGTCTTCGTCTGCCTCGATGCCATTATCATTTTGGGGAGAACATTTGATGAACGTCTACGAAACCCAGAACCCTTGTGTCCTAACTTCGCCCAACCTTTCTCCTTACAGACCGATGCCAGAAGGGAAGGTTTGGGAGCAGTCCTGTTTCAACGGCATTTGGATCAGGAGGCTGTGGTAGCATATGTCAGCCGAACACTAACCCCGTTGGAGAAGTACTCGGCAACCGAACAAGAATGCTTGGCTATACTGTGTTCGGAAGATGCGGCCTTATCTGGAGGATTAGCACTTCACGGTTATTACCGACAATCATTCACTAAAGTGACTTCATTCTATACAGAATCTCTCGGGACGTCTGGCACGTTGGGCACTAGAGCTCCAACAATACAATTTCGACATCGAATACCGTAAGGGGAGCCTAAATGTCGTGGCAGAAGCATTGTCACGAGCCCCTACGCCCAATAATACCGAACATAGTGTTTTGGTTATTACCACCGTGAATTGGTATACGAAGATGTGTAATGTTCTTAATGAGGGCAGAGAGAGATTCCCAGATGTTCAGTTAATGAATGGAAAACTATACAAACACATACCCAAGCCTGGAGTGGAAATTATGTGTACCCCTCAACCAAAGGGAGGTCATAATGAACGAGCACCACGATAGGGAGTCATCGGGTCATCTCTGAGGGTACAAAACGGTGAAAGCAATCCACGAGACCTATTTCTGGCCTGGGTTGACCAGGGATGTAAAGAAGTATATTGCGGAATTTGTGCCCAGTATAAAACGACACAACAACGGCCATATGGCAACAATGCAATGATCATACCCGTGGGAGGTGTGCGCTGATTTTGTCGGTCCGTTACACAGCTAAAATAAAGGCAACACATCGCTTTTAGTCGTGGTCTACAAATTTAACTGATGGGTAGAGCTTGTTCCCAGTGGCAAGGCCACCGCTCAAATAGTGATAAAAGCGCTCAAAGTGAGGATTGTGTATAGATTCGGTTGTCCGAGAATTTTTCTTTAACAATATTTATCGTGTGCCGCTAAAAGATTTACTCAGAAGTTAGCTCAAAAGTACGGTCCACTGGCAATATGGGGTTCAAATAAATGATATTTAGATATATGAGAATAGAGCACGTTGCTGATATATTTTCCGGGCTTAGTGTTTGGGGGACCACCCCAATCCCGAAAACACCCCTAAATCGGACATATTTACCGACCATGTCGATGTGGAGCTTAACGAAAGGTATTAGGTGGTAGAGCAAGAATTGCTACCCACTTTCGGGACCAATTTTCTGGGGGTCTACCCCTTTCCCAAAATACCCCACAAACAGCTATTTTTTACTGATCATCACAATATGGGACTTAAACAAAGGTATTTGGAAGTAGAATACGAATTTGATATCCAAATTTAGGACCATGTATTTAGGGCATCACCCCTTCCCCAAAACACCCCCAAAGGGAAACAATTTTTCGACCATGCCTATATGTGGCTCAAATGAAAGGTGATTGAGATTATAAATCGAATTTGATAACCTATTTTGGGGCCATGTGTTTGGGGGACGCCTCATCCTCTAAACTACTCTTAAGCCAAGGGCTACATGGGGTTTAAATAATTGGTATTTGAGAGAAGAAGACAAGGAAACACCTCCTTTGAAACAGTTTATGATTATCCATCAGGAAGAATGGAGAGAAAGCCCACTCGTCTGAGAAAAACAAATCGGTTCGGTCGGCTAAGCTGCTTCCAAGCCACCTTTGCGGAAGCCCGACCACGGGTAACCATGAATGTTTTACTTCAAAAACCCGAGGTAACTGACAAGATACACCCTCCGACCAACAAGTCCGATACTTCATCGCGTCAGTAGCAACCAATAGTGAAAAGCCGAACAGTGTACCAATAATGAAAAGCCGAACAGCGTACCCCTCGTCTAGTCAACAATCAATACCACCTCTAGCTCCGCTGCACCTGGAGCGACGAGTAGTATCGACCCGAATGGTATGCCCTCCAACTTTCCAGACAGGGTCGATGCCATCCCTATCCCCACTCCGTTCGACACAAGGGAAGAGATACAAGTGACGGCCACGCCTTACACTTCACAGAGGACCGCTCAAAGAAAAGTTAACCTCTCCAACTCGAATCGCATGGAAATGGGCGAGCCTAAGTCGCCAACCCAGGCAAACCCCATATTGACAAAAGTTACCGAGAGGCCCACGCAAATCCTGGCGGTGCGACCAAAAGAAACGGCAGATGTGACTGCGGCTTGGCTCTCTCGCCTTCGAATCAGGCGACCACGATCGCAACGGTTGCACCAAACCCAGATAAAGATACCTGGAAGACCAACAATAAAAATCACCTGCTTGAATAGGGATATGTCCAGATTGCTCAATGAAGCAAAGTAACGATTCGTTGTCGACTTCACATTTTGCATATTACGACAACCGTGGCCACTGTGCACTTGTCATCTCTCTATCCATTGTGCCTCAGTGCCAGCCACAGTCATCCGAACATATATTTGTTCATACAAACATACGATGGTCTCGACCAGCACATCGTTATTCACGGGCTGATCACACAACTATCTGTAAGTATGTTTGGTAATATAAACACACGCTGGCCGTGGTTATCAGCGCAGGTGGTGGACATTCATACACACCGGTAAGAAGGGTATACGAACTGATGTGGGAATGGCATTCATATCTTCGCACAGATGATCACATTGAATGTCGTTATTCGATGTCTTTTTTAACAAAACAAGTGAAACATATTTCTCACTTGGTTCATTTGATAGTCAGTACTTAGATGTGTGGCATGTATTTATATTTCTACAAGTATTTAATAATTTAATAATGGATTTGGATTTGGATTTGATTAAAACCAAAACTAAATAAAACAGTATAAATAAAATACGTATATCGAGGAGTCATATTCAGCTCTTTAAAAATGATCTGTCTAATGTTGCTCAATATTTACCTTTTTTAAGACGGACATACAGATGAAAATATAGGGAGAATATTTTTTTTCCTTTTGATTCCAATAAGCAAAATATGAAATAATATGGGGTTCAAAAACCATTAACCAGTTCCGCCACGGACATACACTGGAGCGGTTTGAGATTTTTCATTACAAAAATCATATCTTTTCAAGAGAACCAAATAATTGAATGATTTAAACGGCATATGACAGATAAGTTTTCAGCTTATAAAATGAATTTTTAAGAAGGTTGCTTTGCTTTCTGGGTGCTTAGCTTATCAAATTCAAAATTCGAGGGAAAAATAGTAACTTTTTTATTTAAGATTTTCTATCCGTTTTAAAGCTTTAATATTTTCAAATTATCAACCAAAACAAAAAAAAAAAAATATTAAAATATGTTTTTGATTTGTTGTGAAATTTTCATAACAATTCGTGATTTAGTTTTTTTTCGGAAATTTACGGTAGTGAAACGTATTACTTTTAAAAGGAAAGGGCAATCTTTGTAAATTTTTATTATTCGGAGAATTCCGTGACCTTTCCAATGGTATACTCATATTTGCAACTGGTAAAGAAATACTGCCACGATTCCGAAAACGCCGACGATACCTTGACAGAAATCTGAGAAAAAATTTGGAAACTCTAATATCTCATAAAAGTTACAGATGCGCGTGTCTTTTGTAGGAGTTTAAGAACTCTATCTTTTACAAAAGGAATCATGACGATCGGCCTATATATGCCTATTTGCCAGCACTTCAAAATTTTAAATGCTAGAGGTGACCAACATTCACGCCCCATGTCAGCCTCTGGACCTACTTGGGTCTCCAAATTTGGATAGTTGTTAGAAATCATCTCCACATTCACTACGTCAAGTTTCGTATAGATATTCTCATCCATTCAAATACTATAGAATTATTCCAAGGATTTTTCGATTGTGGGACATATTCCCCCAAAATTTTCTAAACAATATATTTTTACATTTTTTGCCTCAAAAAACAAAAAAATTTAGGCAACTATGGGCAGCCAAATTTTTTTGAATTATGTTAATGGACATTCGATGAGCATATTTTGAAAATATGGCGAGGGTTATTTTGGATTTTTTTTTTATTTTCCATCAAATTTGAAGAATGGGTACTTTTTAAATAGTGATTTACATGGAGAATCTGAAAGAAATCATTATTATTATTTTTGTTTTTGATAACTCTACACTTATTAAATATATTCTTCCGTAGACAATATAAAAGATATTAATCCCTTTACTAGTTTTCAAGATATAACCTAAACTATTTTTTCCAAAAAATCGAAAAAAGGTCTACTTTGAATGGCTGTATCTCCTAAAACTAAAATCTGACATTTTTCAAATCGTTGGAATGTTTTACATAAGATAGGTCCTTTCAAAATTTCGTATTCGCACGTGAAAATTTTGATTTTCGCCACCTGTTTCCTCTGTCTGCGCCATAGTGCGACGTCCAAAGTAGGATGTAGTGTTTTCTAAGGAATCCAGTTCAAAAACGAAATTTGCCTTCTATATATCTATGATATGCTGTTCTTTGAATGAAAGCATTAAACTTAGTGGTCTCAAAATACAAAATAAACTGTTAATTTTTTTATATAAACAACTTTTTGAAAAAAATTTTTTAGGATTTTTTAGTAACAATTTCATATGAAAGCGATATTTTTTTTAATTTTAAAGTGGAATTCCGGTTAAAATGATTAATATCGAAAGCGTTACGTCCCATGACTAAATGGATTGTGAAAACTTTCTTATGAAAAATATTGACTCAATTTTGTCTTATATGTGTCATCAGATAACTGTAAATGTAACGCCCTCTGGGAAAATATTTATATTTTTTTATCAGAAATCTACCCCCATTAAAAAGCTGCATCCTAATTAGGGTTGGCATACAGTTTCCCTTAAAACATGTCATCACAATTTAACCTTAATCCACTAAAACTTCCAAACAAATGAATAATAATTTTGGCAAAAGAAAAGTTTCTGCTTTCGCTTAGGGCAAGTTTTTGAATAATTTTTATAAATCATCGAAGTCATTATCGCTGCCATCATCAGCAGCCATTTACAACATCAACATGAGGGCCGAACATTAAACAACAAAACAGGACCTCCCATTTTTGGTTATTAACGTTTAATTAAATTGATACGTTGTCGTGAACGCCGTTATGCCTTAACGGCAAATAACCGTTGAGCTGGCGAATTCTTTGTCTTGCTACAAATAAATCGCTGAAACATGTAAAGTAACACATTTATCTCATTTGACCTGATTTTTCGACTGTTTCAAGTATTTGTTTTTTGTTGGTTTCGTCTGTGTGTCTGCAGCCTGTTGCTGGGCTGGCAGGAGGCTTAATACATTTTAAAAATGTTTTTACCCACATTTCCGTGTTTAATTTCACCTAATAATGCAATAATACTTAAATGATTCACTTTGCACATTGGAAGCACACATTCGTATAATAAGACAAGCTGTAACCAAAAAACAAATAATCAGACAAATAAAAAAGCAGAAATTACGCAAAAATTAATAATCCGTAACGTGCCTTTTATGGCCAGGCCGGAATTATGGGGAATCGTTGTATGGCATCAAATAATACCTCTACATCGCCCCACGAATTGTTGACATGCATAGCGGAACAGTGACATATTATGGATGACACTACAAAAGGTGTCATGTCATAATCACTTGAGAGGTATTCAATGGAAAATGGATTTTTTATGGGAACACCAACCAAGATGATGGACATTTAAGAATGAGTTCTCTTTTAAAACGGGGTGAAATGAACTCCATATGAATTGGCCTTGCCTCATAAAAACGAGGGACTAGTAGAAAATTGTGAAAGTTTCTCTGTTAAATACATTGATTTAAAAGTCATAATGACAATAAAATTGCTGCCATTAGCCATTTGTAAACCACCGTTCGTTCCAAAAAAGAATTGCCTAAACTCTAATTCTTGTAGAACTCTAATTGCCATGTGTCTGTCTAATCAATGACCAGACATTGGGTCCCTACCAACATCAGTTCAAATTGTATCAATCCAATTGAATTCAGAGCAATTTGTTGCTGCTGACGTACATACATCGTACATCTGTAGAGAATAAAGGCGAACAAGTAAAAGCGTGCTAAGTTCGGCCGAGCCGAATCTTATATACCCTCCACCATGAATCGCATTTGTCGAATTCTTTTCCCGACAACTCTTCTTAGACACAAAAGGATATAAGAAAAGATTTGCTCTGCTATTAGAGCGATATCAAGATATGGTCCGGTTTGGACCACAATTAAATTATATGTTGGAGACCTGTGTAAAATGTCAGCCAATTCGAATAAGAATTGCGCCTTTTGGGGGCTCAAGAAGTAAAATAGAGAGATCGATTTATATGGGAGCTGTATCGGACTATAGACCGATTCAGACCATAATAAACACGTATGTTGATGGTCATGAGAGGATACGTCGTACATAATTTCAAGCAAATCGGATAATAAGTGCGACCTCTAGAGGCCCAAGAAGTCAAGATCCCAGATCGGTTTATATGGCAGCTATATCAGGTTATGAATCGATTTGAACCTTATTTGACACAGTTGTTGAAAGTAAGAATAAAATACGTCATGCAAAATTTCAGCCAAATCGGATAGGAATTGCGGCCTCTAGAAGCTCAAGAAGTCAAGTCCCCATATCTGTTTATATGACAGCTATATCAGGTTATGAACCGATTTGAACCATACTTGGCACAGTTGTTGGATATCATAAAAAAAATACTTTGTGCTACTATTTATTAAAATCGGATGAGAATTGCGCCCTCTAGAGGCTCAAGAAGTCAAGACCCAAGATGGGTTTATATGACAGCTATATCAGGTTATGAACCGATTTGAACCACACCTGGCACAGCTGTTGAATATCATAACAAAACACGTCGTGCAAAATTTCATTCCAATCGGATAAGAATTGCGCACTCTAAAGGCTCAAGAAGTCAAGACCCAAGATCGGTTTATATGGCAGCTATATCAAAACATGCACCGATATGGCCCATTTACAATACCAACCGACCTACACTAATATGAAGTATTTGTGCAAAACCTCAAGCGGCTAGCTTTACTCCTTCGGAAGTTAGCGTGCTTTCGACAGACAGACGGACGGACGGACAGGCGGACGGACATGGCTAGATCGACACAAAATGTTACGACGATCAAGAATATATATACTTTATGGGGTCTCAGACGAATATTTTGAGTAGTTACAAACATAATGACGAAATTAGTATACCCCCCATCCAATGGTGGAGGGTATAAAAATAACAGAGCTCAGACAATAACATCGATCAGCGAGGAGTGTATGACTGATGGTAATAAAAATTAATCATGTGCACACTTAATTTGAAACTTGGCCGTAAAAATGCAACAACTCGGCTACCAAAAAAACAAGACAATAGGCTACAAAAGACAGCGAGAGATTAAAATTGAAACTTGTTGGGCTAAAGAAGTCTGAAAATACGAAAATAAAACTACATTCACTAATAAAAACGAAAATGGTATATAGATTTTTTAAATATTAAACCATAAGGTATACAATACAAGTAAAGCGTGCTTATTTCGGCCGGGCCGAATATTGGGGACTCACCACCATGGATTCTACCAAAAATCTATACAAAATAAATTTTTTTGTAGGGCATAATTTTATTCTACATACCAAACTTTTGTCAAACCAGCAAAAATTAAAGCTTCTAGGAACCAAACAAGGATGATCGAGAGACCGGTTTACATGGGAGGTATATCAGGTTATAGACTGATTTTGGCCGTATTTGGCACAGTTTTTGGAAGTCAAAAACAGAACACCGCATGCAAAATTTCGGCCAAATCAGAAAATATTGCGGCTTGTATGGACTCAAGAAGTCAACTAGGAAGATCGGTTTATATGGGAGCTATATCAGGTTATAGAACGATTTGGACCGTACGTGGCACAGTTGTTGGAAGTTGCGGGTTTCAGGGGCTCAAAAAGCCAAATCGGGATATCGGTTGAATGGGCGATATATTGAAATCTGAACCGGTATAGGGCATACAAATATTTCTATAATAATTTAGGTAAAATTTAATAATTCCTTCCAGAAACCTTTAATTTCAGTACTTTGTTGACTAGCTCGATCAATGTGACTCTTTTGGGGAGCTTTCGGTGTTGGGTAGCTGACAGATTCGACCAATGGGCATACATATCAAATCAAACCTTTTTTGGGGTGGGGCGCTCAGAGACTTGTCGACCAATTTCGGAACTCAGATACGTACATCAGATTGTAACACAAAAAAGGAAGAGAGATAGACACATTGGTCTTTTCAAAATTTGATATAGATCCCAAAATATATTTATATATATTATATATATTATATATATATATATATATATATATATATATATATATATATATATATATATATATATATATATATATATATATATATATATATATATATTGATATTAGCATCCAAAATATCTTTTGGGACCGCTTTTATATTGTGGTGATCTGCCGACATGATGTACTGCATTCTAGCATAAAACTGGTAAACAAAGTTCACACTTGAACAGTATTAATAGGAAAATAATTAACTGTACCCTCCGGTTCTAATGCTGAATCGGGTTAGCAATGTCCGTCTGTCCACGTATATCTGTCGTTTGTTTTTGTACCCACCACCGAAGGATGGGGGTATATTAATTTTGTTATTTCGTTTGCAACACATCGAAACGACCCTATAGAGTATATATATTCTTGATCAGCGCAAAAGTCTAAGACGATCTAGCCATTTCCGTCCGTCTGTCTGTTGAAACTACACTTCAGTCTTTAAAAATAGAGATATTGAGCTGAAACTTTGCACAAATTCCTATCTTGTCCTCAAGCAGGTTAAGTTCGAAGATGGGCTATATTGGACTATATCTTCATATAACCCCATTTAGACCGATCCGCCGATTTAGGGTTTTAGGCCCATAAAAGCCACATTTATTATCTGATTTAGCTGAAATTTGGGACAGTGAGTTGTGTTAGGCTTTTCGACATTTTTCTGCAACTTGGCCCAAATCGATCCAGATTTGGATATAGCTGCCATATAGATCGATATCTCGATTTAAAGTCTTAGCCCCATAAAAGGCACATTTATAATCTGATTTCACTGAAATTTGACTCAGTGACTTATGTTAGGCTTTTCGACATCCTTGTCGTATATGGTTCAGATCGGTTTATTTTTAGATATAATTACTATTTTCTTTTATTTTCATATAAGTTTATGCAAAAAAATTGCAAATAATGGACAACTATAAACGTACAATATTAAAAAAATAATTTTTGACCAAATTTTACGAAGAGCCATCTACGTTCTGCTTAAATGATGCTGCTAATTTCCCCTCCGTACTTTATTAAAATCGATCGAAAATCTGTTTTTTATGGAAAAGATGTCCGGTAAAACTTGCATCCAACTATTGGCGTATGTTCCTATAATTTGCATAATATCTTTATAAGTCCTAAAGTTTTCCTAATTTGTTGGAGATATAATAAGAAAAGGTGGTAAAACAAGATATCAGATATACGAAGTGATTTTCACGTTATTGCAACTGTCAACTTTTTTCTTTCATTGCCCACTAATTTTTTCTCGGTAGATGAAATAAATAAATAATTGATGGCAATTTTTTTCCCATAGATAAAAGTCTACCGACAAATATTATTTTACAACATTTCTTTATTTAAGGTGGGTATTAAGATCTTTTTATTGTAATCTTTTCATTGTAAAAATATTTTTTTGGAAAAAGATCAATAATTCAAAAAGAAAATTTTAAAATGTTTTAAAAAATATTTCACTGTGTCTAACTCTACGTTTAAAGCTTACAGAAGTAATAAATCTCTACTAGAATTAATGCTGCTTGATATTGACTGATAGATTTTGATCCTAATTCACTATGAGCTCCGTTTCAATTGCATAAAATACTGTATCATGAATTATGAAATTTCAAACAAAAAACTGAATTTTTTCTTTTGAAATAATTATATTAAAATGTAAATTAATTAATTTAGGTGATTTGGTATTTAAAGAAAATGTAATTTACCAATTAAATACGAATGCGTAGAAAAATACCCAAGAATAGAGATGTCTTAGAAAAATTTCAGCTCCATAATGAAATTTGGACTGGCGTAAAGTGGACGACAAAAACTAGGTAAAAACTAATTTCCCCGTGTTTTGGGGGATATTGGCTGGTCAAAATCGGCAACTTTTTACATCAAAAAATATATACAACAAAATCTTTTTCTCAAAATTCTTAGGAGTGTGATTTCTGGAATTTATTTTAGTGTCTTGTTGCATTTTATGGTTTCTATATTAAAAAATTAAATTTGTGGCGATAAGCCAGTAGGAGCTATGCTATGTCGATGTAAATAAATCCAGCTTTCTTCGTCAAATGGTTACAACATATTATGATTTTTTTTTTGTTTTAAATACATTTTGGCTTAGTACAATTTTTTTCAAAAATTTTTACAATTTTTTTTTTTAAATTTTCTTTAAAAAATATAACTACGTCTATATAAATGCTCTAGATTATCAATATTTGAAAATTCATCCAAATTGGACAAGGAATACAGGGTCAAGCGTTATGGGTTAAAATGTCTTTACAAATATTTATTGAAAAAGTAGGAAAATATTTTCGTTTAAAAAAATGTTATTGAAATTTATCGAAATCTTTCTTTTAGAAAAAATAAGCTCGAGGATGCCAAAATTTATTCTTATGTAGAAAAGTTAATTTTGTGATATTTTATTCTGTTTCTTTTTTCTACTTGGGACAGAAAAACATAATAAAAAAACGTTAAAAATGTAGTGTCGCAAAATGCATCGAGCACGCACAAACAATTTTATTGAAATTTTGGCCTTATAATATAATTTCGAGGTAGGCTCGGCAAAAGTTTGCCTTTAGGAAAATTGTCACTGGAATATAGTCTTTACAATAGAAAATAATCCTTAAAACGTAGTCTTTAGAAAATTTTTTATTAAGATATTGTCTTAAGGGAAAAATACCCGAGGGTCTCCCCCTGGCTACGGCCATGTGTGGGATAGAGCCTGGGACCGACCCAACCACATAATGAGCTGCAATAGGGCATGTAGTTCGGTCGGGATAATATGGGAATTAAACTAAAGTTCTATGAAAGTAGAGTAAGAATCTAATCTGGATATAATGATTCAAGTACCTAGGTGTTTGTCTACTATGGCAATAAGGGGCTCAAATAATAGGCATTTGATAGTAGCAAACGAATTTGATATCCAGTTTTGAGGTCACGTGTTTGAAGGTCGTCTCACCCCATAAACTCCCACCTAACCAATGGAAATAGCGTCTAAAATAAAAGAAATTTGAGAGTAGATCACGATGCTAATATTTTATCAGAGCTTAGTGCATAAGTTGCCGCCTCACTCTATTTACCCCTCAAACTAGACATATACAAAAAGGCAAAAGGGGAGGGGCTCAAATCTGATATCACTTTTATGGCCAAGAGTTTCAGGGACGACTCATCCCATAAACCACACATATATACCGACTATAGCAATATGTAGCTCAAATGTGGTTTTTGGGAGTAGAGTATGAATCTGATATCCATATTCGGGGCAAAGGGTTAGGCAACTCCAATCCACCACCAAAACCAAGAGAATGTAGTAGATCTAACGTCCAATCTTTAATGGGCGGACCCTATCCTTACCCTTTTTTCAAAACGCCAGATCTCGGAGATGGGTGGGGCGATTTGAGCAAAATTCAAAAATAGAAATTTGGTTTACTTATCTAAGGTGGGATCTCTTGGGCAGCCACCCAAAGCCTGCCAAATGGAAATTTAAACCAAAAATGACAATATTTGGCTCAAATGAAAGGTATTTGATACTAGAGCACCGAACATATTTACCGACCACAAAAATATAAGGCTCAAATGAAAGAAATGTGGGAGTAGAGCACCAATATGATATCCACATTAGAGCGAAATATCTGAGAACCTGTACCAGTACCCCCAAACAGGACATTTTCCTGACCGTGCCAGTATAGGGCTAAAATAAAATTAGAGAGTAAAAGAAGGCGCAGCGGAGCCCAGCTATTACCTAACAAGTGTAGGATTATCAAAAAAAAATTTTACTTTGATCTTCTCCAGGTAAATCACTATTTAAAAAGCACACATTTTTCAACTTTGATGGGAAATAAAAAAAAATATACCCAAAATAACCCTCGACATATTTCCAAAATGCGCTCTTCAAATGAGTATTTAAGTGTATGGACCAGTGATGGTCAAAAATACCCAAACTATTGCACATTACTGTGTACGTACACAAAAAAATAGTCCCCAGCAAGTTCATGGGCTCACACATAATTTTGTTTGTTGGGTCTCAGATCAATATTTTGATGTTTCGATATGTATAAACGGAATGACAAAATTAATATAACCTCATCCTATGGTGGAGAGTATAAAAACATTATATAGCCTGCAAGATTTTCTAAGGTTTTCTTTGCAAAATTATAAGTAACCTTGGAATAAAAATTCTTACAATTTAAAAATGGCTTGATTCAGTTTGAAAAGTTGCCAAATGCTTTAAACCGCAAATGCCTTGACATCAACTAGTGAATAAAAGCTTTTATTCAAGGTCAAACTTACCAGGCCAGAAAATACGTGACAAATAAAAACACATTATGTCCAATGACATCGGTGTTAATATAATATTAGATTAAAATTATTTTTTTTTATCACTAAAAGCGGACGATAGTGTGTTTATATTTGACATCATATGCCACGTATATGAATCAAAATTTTGCCCTTCCCCTTATGAAAAGACGACCAGCAGTCTGAGTTGCCAACAAATGCAAGTTGTTTGAGTAGTCACTTAACAAAACTAATTGCAATTTTTATACCCACCAACGAAGGATGGGGGTATATTCATTTTGTCATTCCGTTTGCAACACATCGAAATATGAATTTCCGACCCTATAAAGTATATATATTCTTGATCAGCGTAAAAACATAAGACGATCTAGCTATGTCCATCAATCTGTCAGTCTGTATGTTGAAATCACGCTACAGTCTTTAAAAATAGAGATATTGAGCTGAAATTTTGCACAGACTCTTTTTTGTCCATAAAAAGGTTAAGTTAAAAGATGGGCTATACCGGACTATATCTTGATATAGCCCCCATATAGACCGATCCGCCGATTTGGGGCCATATAGACCGATATCTCGATTTAGGGTTTTGACGTCATAAAAGACGCATTTATTGTCCGATGTCGCCGAAATTTGGAATAGTGAGTTGTGTTGGGCCCTTTGATATTCTTCTTCAATTTGGTTTAGATCGGTCCAGATTTGGATATAGCTGCCGTATAGACCGATCTCTCGATTTAAGGTTTTGGGGCCATAAAAGGCGCACTTATTGTCCGATTTCGCCGAAATTTGGGACAGAGAGTTGTGCTAGGTTCTTCGACGTTTTTCTGCAACTTGGCCTAAAACTTTCCAAATCTGGATATAGCTGCCATATAGAGCGATATCTCGATTTAAAGTCTTGGCCGCATAAAAGGCGCATTTATAATCCGATTTCACCGAAATTTGACTCAGTGACTTATGTTAGGCTCTTCGACATCCGTGTCGTATATGGTTAGGACCGGTTTATTTTTCGATATAGCTACTAAAAAGACCAATATTGTGTTATACACAATTGAACAATGACTTGTACTTATTAGTATTTCGTGCAAATCGGAACGTATTTCGATATAGCTGCTATGGGACATAGGTATGGATTTTTCACCGGATTTTGACGAAAGGTGGTTTACATATTTACATGGGTATCTATAGTTCGGCCCGGCCGAACTTAACGCCTTTTTACTTGTTTTTAATTGTATTGCTAAGAAAACGCGCAAAAAACAATTTGCAGAAATATACAACAACAAAAGTTGGTGGTTTAGTAAACCACAAAGATTGACTCCCTTTCTCACCTACTCTTTGTTATCAATCTGCTGCTTAGGTTTTACGGCCAAGTATCGCATTGTGTCGTAGATGATGCGAGCATTTTTTGTGCCATAACAACTCTGCTTAACTAATAAAAAAAACAAACAAATTAAAAATAGAATTGAAACAATGGAAAAGTATATTTTCATGACGGTTTATAAATACAAAATACTGCAAATCTGACATGTACAACGAGAACTATACGCGCACTCATGCTTTATCTAGCGTATGAGCATTGACAAGTTAACAATTTATTGGTGAAATCTAAAAAAACAACAGCAGATTAGATTTGTAGGAAAATAGCCAGAAGCGGGACAAAGTTGTTAATAAAATAGCACACTCAAAAATGCATTGTGAAGCAAAGTTAAAGAAGTAAATACGTATTAAGTTCGGCCGTACCAAACTTTGGATACCCACCACCATTTTTATAAAAGCTACATATATCTAAATACAGTTCAATTTTGATAATATTTGGGTCGAATGTTGAAATTTCAGCGAAATCGGATAATAAATGCACCTTTCACGGGTTTTAAAACCTATGTCGGCAGATCAGTCTATATGACAGCTAAATATAGTCAGATGTGGACCATTTCCCGTTCAAACAACGGGGAGCCCAGTGCAACTCACTGTTCTAAATTTCATCGAAAACGGGTAATAAAAGAGGCGGTCCGCTTCGCTACCGCTGATGGCACACCCAATGTCAAGGTGTAATTGTATTTCAATTTTGAGAGCTGTAGCTCAATCTGTCAATGAAGTACCATTTTGTACATTTTAGTACCCTCATGTACGAACTTCAAAAAAAGAAATCTTCAAGTCGCGTGATATGACAGTTTATATCACGCGATTTGATGGTGTACCTGTTTTCACAACTTAAGAGCTCTAGCTCAAATTTTCTACATGCCCGATAAAAACTGGCGAGGTGTAACTGTATTCCAATGTACGGATTCCCAAATAAATCTTCTCGTCGACCGATATGTCAGGGTGTACCTGTATTATTTATATTTTAGTAGCTGATTGTATTTCAAAAAGGTGTTCTAGTCGCCCAATAAAGACTATCACATAGTGGAGAGCTGAAGATCAATTTCTAACGATAGTACTAATTTGTACGTTTTAGTACCAATATGTAAGAATATCAAAAAATCTTCTATTCGCCCAATATATACTGTGAAGGTGTACTTGTACCCCAAATTTCTGAGCTCAAGCTTAGTTTGTTAAGAAAGTACCAAATATTTGGTACAACTTATGGTATTTTTCGTCCAAACTAGGATAATTTGTAGCAATTTGCTTAATTCTATCTCTCACCGATCGTTGTATATAAAGATAAGCTATTTTACACTATTTTTGGCACCAAACTCTAAATTTTTTGAAAAAATCTTTGTTTTCATGAATTTATCATTTAACCGCATTTCTCACAACTTTAACAATTTTTACGCATAAAAAAACCAATTTGCTCACATTTTCAAGGTTATGTGATACGAAACTAACACACAGGTGTGAAAGCAAAAATGAAGGGTCGTATGTAAATTGACAATTTTTACAAACATTTTAAAATATGAATACAAAAAGAGGCATGTCATAAGACAATTGTATGCCGTGTAAAAGCGGCCTAAGTGTTGTTAGGATTTTGTTTAAGAAGCCCCTTCCATTTTAGCCACCCCCCTGAATTTTCCTTTGATTATATATTGCTTATATCTTTGGAATTAAAATACAATTGCACATAGCATACTTTTGTATGCATACATAAGTGATCTTAGAAGGATCTGCAACTCACCAAGCCCCTTGTTTCCACCAATTGTAGAGTGGAAATGAACGCCACATCTAAATCAATTGCAACAATACCAGCCAGAGGCAGCTCCACCGTCACCATCACCTTCAGATGCAGCAGCAGCCCCCACCACTAGGGTAATCAAAAACACAAATAATAATAAATCGCTTTAAGTCTCGTAATTTATGCAAAAACTAAAACAAAAAACTCTATTAAGCTACTAAATAACTACGTATCAAAACGAGAATTGAAACATGGCATACAAAGCTTAAAAAAATTATACACCAATGGAAAATTTAAGTAAAGGTTGGGAAAAAATTGATTTACCCATAGACATATCGGAACCAGACTATGCCTAAAATGAGAAAAAAAAAAAAAAAACATTTACAATTCACACTTCTTGTCTACATTTCAACTATCATTTTAGTTTTTAGTGTAATGTCTAAAGTGTCCCCTATGGCTGTGGCTCATATGTCGTTGGGTGATACCCCCAATGTTGGCAGTCCAATATAATAATACGATAATAGATGCTCATTAACATAGATTAGAAATAAATTACAATTTATTAATATCAACAGAAACTAGTGAGAGAGACGAAGCGGAGTGGGGGTAAAAAGAAAACATTATCAAATCGGTACACTCAACGAATAAAAAAAAGTTTTTGTCACATAGTCGCACAACAATCTGTCCACATGTTTAAAGAACAATTGATACATTAATAAACTATAACAATTGTATAAATTTGTGTTTAAACATGGGAGTGGGTTCGAGTGTAAGTGCGTTCATCCTCATGATAGGCTATTTAAAATTCATTGACATTATCAAATCAATGTTTATTTACACATACAGCGGTCAAAAAAAGTATTCATCATTAGCAAAATTGATAATAAATTCACTTATTTTGGGTAATTGAAGAAAATTTAAAGTAAACAAATAATGCAGTTTTATGCAATAAAATAAATTTTATTAGCGCAAAAAATGCAATTTTATATAATAACACCAAAAACAGAACAAAAAAAGTATTCATCATTGATGTGCTATCATCAAAGTAAAATTCAAATATTATTTGGGAATCCCCCTTTTCTGTTTTATTTAGTAAAGGAGGCTTTGCCCTTGACAGCAAATATTTAATTTCATTGAAAATATAGTTTTTGTCAAAATGGGTCGTAAGCAAAACGAGGTTTCTGATGAGGTAAAAGTTTTGATAATAAAACACCACAGGAATGGTTTAACTCAAAAAACTATCAGTGAAATATTAAATAGACCACGATCTACTATACAATCCATCATCAGAAAGTGGACAGAAACGAAAACTGTTGACAATAAACCAAGATCTGGTCGACCAAAAGCACTTTCAGTTGGAGATGTGCGTTGGCTAGTGCGGCAAGTTCAGAAAACTCCGAAGACAAATGCGACCATTCTTCGTAAAAACACTATGGAATATTTAGGGAAGGAAGTTACTACACAAACAATTCGAAATACACTCAAAAGGCATAGTTACAGAGGAAGAACTGCACGTAAGAAGCCCTTTATAAATAAAATAAACCGAGTGAAAAGGCTAAACTTCGCAAAAATGTATGTAAAACAGCCCGAATCATTTTGGAAAACAGTCATTTTTGCAGACGAGAGCAAGTTTAATCTTTTTGGGTGCGATGGAAAGGTCATAGTGTACAGAAAACCAAATACAGAGCTTGAAGAACGAAACACAGTTGCTACTGTAAAACATGGTGGAGGTGGTTTAATGGTTTGGGGGTGTATGGCGGCTTCAGGAGCGGGAAGTCTTGAAATTATTAATGGAGTAATGGATCATAAGTATTACATTGACATTTTAAAGAGGAATTTAAAAGATAGTGCTGTAAAACTTGGGCTTGGTAATAACTTTCAATATTATCAAGATAATGACCCCAAACATTCTGCTTTAAATACCAAGATGTGGATGCTGTATAACTGCCCCAAAGTCATTAAAACTCCTCCTCAAAGTCCCGACTTGAACCCAATTGAACATCTTTGGGAACATCTCGAACGCAAATTGAGAACGCGCAATTTTTCGAGCAAGAGTCAAATGCAACAGGTGATAATGGAGGAATGGACTAATATAGACCAAAATATAACCGCTAAATTAGTCCAATCGATGTCAAACCGTTTAAAAGAAGTTATAAGACGCGGTGGTCGAATAACAAAGTATTAATTTTTTTAAATTATGTTATTTATTTTTTTGTTTTTTTGCAATGATGAATGCTTTTTTTGTTTAATTTTTTGTGTTCAGCTGTAAAATTGCGCTTTTTGTTCCAATAAATACTATTTTTTTCTTTAAAAACAATGAAATTGTGTACATATATATCACACAAGCACTACTGCATCATTAGTTTAATATGTTTTTATTCCAATTGTCTTTTGTAGACTTATTAAAAAAAAAAACATTGAATGATGAATACTTTTTTTGACCGCTGTAGCAGCATGTAGCTGGAAAATTGATAAGAAAATTACACCTCTAAAAAATAGAATTTTCCTTCTATAGCAGCTACAACAATAACAGCTTCAGTTAAACGGTCAGGCCTCTAAAGACATTAACACGTCCCCAAGCAAGCAATGCATGGATGGATTGTTAGCTGACTGCTATTGACAATTCCCATCATTATAATTTAAATTACTCCCTTTGGCAGTGCATAAATGATATTCCATAGAATAGTACAGAACAACTACTCCATGCTTTTGTATTGCTTTGTTTGGATATGAAAAGTCCCCCGCTTCTGCTGTTGCCCTCTTCGAGAAGGCAAAACCAAAAGTGTAATGTTTATTTTATTAATAACTTCAATAAACAAATGTACTGATATTTACATACTAGCAGCACTCGTTTGTGCATTTCAATTCTTCATTGTGCAGAGGTTGATCATGTTTTGAATACCTAACGATTGATTGGGGGCGATACGGTGTCTTATCCATTATGCATTGCCTTTGTATTTCTTTTCTCTCTCTCTCTCTCTCTCTCCCTCTGTCTTTTCTAAATAAACAAATACTAATATGCTAAAACTTTCAGAGAAGGCCTTAGGATGTATTCAGGTGTGCAATCCAACTACTAGCCTTAGTTACCAGCCTATGGCATAAAATATCCCAGCAACAACAAGTTCTAGGGCTTGAGAATTTATGAAGACAATCGTCAGTCATCCGTCAGTCATCCGTCAGTTGCGCCTGCACGCGAAGCTCCATTAATACTCGCAACGAATTTTGTATGCCACAAGTTGCCGCTTACAATATTTACTGTTATAAGAAGCTTCTTGCTTACGCTGTGATTGCCTTTTATGTTCTTCTTTGGCTATGTCATCGACAGTTGTATGATATGTAGCATATTGAATATTGTGCCAAGTAAGTAAATGATAAGAATTAAGTTTTTTTGTAACTCTTAAAAAATAAATCTTCTTTAATAAGTTAAAAATTTAGCCAAAAAGCACAAATAGAACAAGTAAAAGCATGCTAAGATCGGCCGGACAGAATCTTGGGAACCCACCAACAGTTAAAAATGTATACAAAATTAATTTAGTTGAATTTGCCTAATTTTTTTAGTTTCGCGGAAGCTTAGCATGTAGTATACTAAGCTTCTGCGAAACCAGCAAAGGTGTTAAGAAACGAACAAGGATAATCGAGAGACCGGTTTACGTGGGACCTATTGGGTTGCCTAGAAAGTAATTGCGGATTTTTTAAAAGAAAGTAAATGCATTTTTAATAAAACTTAGAATGAACTTTAATCAAATATATAATTGCCATTTTGTTCCATAACCTTTTGCCATCTTCCTGGCAAATTTAGTATTCCACGCTCATAGAACTTCTGGCATTTATCTGCAAAGAACTGAACCAAGGGCGATTTTATAGCCTCATCATTGCCGAAAGTTTTACCATTTAAGGAGTTCTGCAAAGATCGAAATAAATGGTAGTCTGATGGTGCAAGGTCAGGGCTATATGGTGGATGCATCAAAAGTTCCCAGCCAATCTCACTCAGTTTTTGGCGAGTGACCAAAGATGTGTGCGGTCTAGCGTTGTCCTGGTGGAATATGACACCTTTACGATTGACCAATTCTGGTCGCTTCTCCGTGATGGCGGTATTCAATTTATCCAATTGTTGACAATAAACATCCGAATTAATCGTTTGGTTCCTTGGAAGCAGCTCAAAATATACCACACCCTTTCAATCCCACCAAACAGACAGCATAACCTTCTTTTGGTGGATATCAGCCTTTGAAGTGGTTTGAGCTGGTTCATCATGCTTGGACCATGATCGTTTTCGACTAACGTTGTTGTAAAGAATCCATTTTTCATCTCCAGTTATGATTCGTTTTAAAAACGGATCTAATTCATTGCGTTTAAGGTGCATATCACAAGCGTTGATTCGGTTTGTTAAATGAATTTCTTTCAATACATGTGGTACCCAAATATCAAGCTTTTTCACCAGTCCAAGACTTTTTATGTGATAATGAACGGTTAATTTTGGTATATTTAACTTCTCTCCTATCTCATGCTCAGTGACATGACGATCCAATTCGATTAATGCTTAAAATTTGCTTAAAATTTGTCAACGCCGACTATATGAAAAATCAGCAATTACTTTTTGGGCAACCCAATAGAACAGGTTATAGACCGATTAGCACCGTGTTTGTCACAGTTGTTGGAAGTCATAACAGAACACAATGTGCAAAATTTTAGCTAAATCGGACAAAAATTGCGGCTTGTAAGGGCTCAAGAAGTCAAATCGGGAGATCGGTTTATATGGGAGCTATATCGGATTATAGATCGATTTGAAGCGTACTTAGCACACTTTTTGTAAGTCATCACGGAACAACACCTGCAAAATTTCAGCCAAATCGAACAAAAATTGCGGCTTCCAAGGGATCAAGAGGTCAAATCGGGTGATCGGTTTATATGGAAACTATATCAGGTTATTGACCGATTTTGACCGCACTAGGTACAGTTGTTGGAAGTCATACCAGAACTTTACATGCTAAATTTTAGCCAAATTAGACAAAAATTGCGGCTTGTAGGGGCTGAAGAAGTCAAATCGGGGGATCGGGGTATATGGGAGCTCAATCAGGTTAAGGGCCGATTCGGATTGGCACAGTTGTTGAAAGTAATACCAGAACACTTCACGCAAAATTTCAGCCAAATCGAACAAAAATTGCGGCATGTAAGGACTCAAGAAGTCAAATCAGGTTAGAGACCTATTTGAACAGTTCTTGCCACAGTTTTTGGAAGTCATAACAGAACACTACGTGCCAAAATTTCTGCCAAATCCTACAAAAATTGCGGCTTTCAGGAGCTCATAAAGTCAATGGAAGAGGCTCATGAAGTCAAATTTCGTAATAAAAATATTTTGTTTATCGTAAAAATATCCCAAACGATTTTATTTTTTTGCGTGTTTACCACACGTAATACCAAAACATTGCTGTATGGTATGTATGATGTAAAGCATTATAAATACCATACGATATTGTTTTGGTATTAGTTCACGGCATTCCTTCACTATCAATACCTTAAAGTATTAAACTTTCTGTCGGTGTATGCGATGCTCGGAGTGATAGTGAACTGTATGTTCGGGGATTGCCATTGGAATTAAATTGATCAAATGTAAGACCTACGAACTGTATACACTTTTGGTGTGGCATAAAATACCTTGCCCGGTTGGAGTTTAAACATAAATTACAGGTTCAACGAGCCCTTCGGGGTATGGGTGGCACGCCGTTCGCCCCTCATCATTGAACTCAAATTGTAATAGTACCAAACTCATTGCTGTTAGAGAAGTGTCCCCTGTTTTTATATTTGAATATTTCACCAATCCACTTATTATAATAGGTCCGGTATTTTACAAACTCTCTAGAGAAGAATTGAAGTGGGTATAGTCAAGTTGAAATATGTCCAAGCCATATTCAATAGTTTATACATAATGCCCTTTGATTGATATCAGTCTTTTGATTATATTGAACTTTTTGTAACTTAAGATTAAGGTACATAGAACGGAGAAAGTTGACGAAAATTTTAATTATTTTTTAAATCGAAAATAAGAAACAAATGTTGTTTTGTGATTTCTTGGCTAGTAGGTAGATAAACCGTATGTAATTTCTTAAAAATTTTAACATCTGTTAAACCTCTAGTTTCATGACTTTCAATGGGCGATATTGTAATTGCTTGCCAGAAAATTGACATAAAAACTATCTTGAGATGAATCTACAAAACACAACAATTATTGATTATTGAAATATGATACTTTTCTGCGTTACACGGACGAATGCTTTTTTTTATTTTAATTCTATTTTGTAGCTGGTCTTAATTGTTTAAGCCAATACGAATGTCATGGTATTACAAGTGGCAGTATCTTAACTGAAATCTTCAACACAAACAAGAATTCATTTTCAAAATTTTGGGTTGCGATAAAAAAAAAGAAATCAAATTCAGTTTTCTTTTTTATTTATAGACAAAATCGAAAGAAATAAGGCCCAAACATAAACGAAACCAACAAAAGAGAAGATCCATTAAAACTAAGAAGAACAAAATAACTAAAAATAATTTATTATTGAATCTTGTCAAAGACTTGGTTGGTTGTTTGTTGTCGGTGGTGAAGTGTGGTGTAGCAGAGAGTTGCAGCAGCAAATGGTCTGTGGGTAAATGGTCCCTTTTTTCTTTCTCTCTCTCCATCTATACCAAAGGTTCAAGACGGGTTTTCCAATTTTCGTTGCTAATGTTTTTCTGGTTGTGTTGATGTTGAAAAAAAATCAACTAAAAAAACCTCAACGAACCCAAAACAAAACATAACCAGAACCCAGAAAACGGAGACCTAAAGAAAAAGCTGATCTTTTGTGTGTTAAAAAATGGTACAAAACAAAAACAAACTCGAACCAGAGAGATTGTTAAGATGCTGTTTAAGCTGATGTTGATGTTTTTATTGCTGGTGCTGGCTGTTGTTGGCTGTATAAGTATCTCTCTGTCTGTAGCTGTAGCTGATGCTGAGACTGTCTGCTTGTGTCAAGATACGATACCCTGCATCAGCATCACAGCCAGTCAGTACCCCAGTGACATGATCATGGCCAGACAAAGTGGCGACGCCTGTGAATTTTCTGCTTTTGTTGGGGGTTTCCTTGTTTTTGTTGTATTGTTTTTTTTTTATTATTGTTGTTGATGTAGCTGAGCACAGCATGAAGTTGTTGTAGAGTTATTTTATTTGTAGTTTCATTATTGGTGTTGCTGTTGTTGTTGTTGCTTATTCCATTATTATCATTATGTCGATCATGATCATGAACATGTCCAGCTCCAGCACACATGTGATGCTCCACTACAAGACTCCATCCAAAAGAAGAACAAAAAGAAAGAGACGTAATGGACCCACAACACCAACATGCATAAATTGTGGATTTTGATACACTTCATCAAAGGAAGGGTATATACTTACTACGTCAAGCCGTTTGGAAAAATTATTATTTTTCACATCATCACACTGCCAATAGTTAACATTGGTGGTCTCGGAATCGTGGTTGGTTCGAATAATAAGTCAGTGTTTCGGACATATTTGAACTTGCTTGCAAGTACCTCATCATTAAAAAACTTAGAAAAATTTCACCCAACCAATTTCAACCATTGTTAAGTTTCGAAATCTCAGTACGGTAGTTCTGAAATATAACGTCTAATTGTGACGTTATTCTTTTTCGACTGATTTAACTTAAAATTATTATACCTCATTAAAATTCATTGAAAAACTTGGAAACTTCCGTCTCTTGTCGAATTATTGATTTAATTTGGAATGGTTATATCTCCCCTTTAAAATCGCTGTCTTCTTGTTGAATGGAATATCTCAAATCAGTAATAACTTTCTCATATATCCTTGATGATTGTGACTAATTGAGTAGATTTGGCCACGTTTCCAAATCGCATCTTTATGGTGTGCTTAGTTCAATACCAAGGAGATCTTACCCACATTTCAATCATTGCCCAGTTTTAAGATCTCCGAAGTCGGTTCTAATATTTTGTCAATTTACGGTATATTTGTAATTAAACTTTCAGAACTCTTGATTGAATTATCTTAAAATTGGAATTATTCATTGGAAAACTTCAAGAAATTTCGTCAAAATCTTTTGTCAAAATACTAAGTGTTGCCAGGTCCACTCTTTAATAACATTGGAAAGTTTGATATGTTCTAGCATTAACGTACTCAGAACGTTTCGACGTATGATCGTCATTTGTGTTGTTAACAGTGACTTGAAAAAATTAATTTAACAAAGAAAACTTGAGAAGATCACTTTTCGCAACTTTCGACGTAGATTATCACAACAAGAATGCCCGGATGAACTTAAATCTTTGTGTGTCGATGAAGCACCATCCTATAGCATTGTGAAAAACTATTTTAATGAATTCAGTCCTGGTGAAAGTCTTCCAAGAACGGCCTTTGCACCAGAAAACATTGATGACGTGCATGAACTTATAATGCAAGGTCGCCATGTGACTTACCATGATATAGAGGCAGCATTGATTAGCTATCCCCAGAGAGTCTCTAGGCCCCCAGAATTTTCGTTAATATATATATTTTTTTAATCAATGTACACTTATTAGCATATCTACACAACAAATAAATTATATTTCACTGTGAAATTTTGTTTTTAAAAATGAACAGTAATGAAGAAAAATTCCTAAGAATATGCGGTCGATATAAATTATAGCATTTTACTCACAAGCGAAATTTCAAGACTCCCGCAAGTTCGAATCTGCAAAGATTAAATTAAGAAAATTTTTCTCGAAAATTGGAACAACATTTATGATGTACTTGGCGATTATTTCAAATCAAATTTTTCCATTTGAATTCTTCCGCCCCTATAAGGCGCATATCTTATCCAATTTAGCTAAACTTGTGAACCAAATCGTCTGTTATGACTTCCATCGTATATAACTAGGTGCCCAGAATGAACTGGCTGAGAGCATCCAATGAGCTTTTAATTTCAGCTTAAAAATATATTAGTACAAAAAACATAACAAATGGCATTTTTGAAGGGAGCTACATAAAATTCGGCCAAGCAAAACATAGTCCCATTCTACTTCAAATTTATCAAATTAAAAACAACTTCTGTGCAAGGAAATGGTATTAAATAAAAACCATTTAGTAGCTTCTTCTTCGGTAAAAGGTGCTTTCCTTTATTGTAATACCAAAAACTCTTAACTGCAAAAGTGAGTCGATAGCGACAATCCGTGTACCGGATCAATAATTTTCTCTTGTGTCTATAAATATGATGAATATTTGTGCAAAAATAATACCAATATTTCACATTACTGTGTGCGTACACAAGAAAATAATCCCAATTAGGAGCAAGGGCTCTCAAATAATTATATATAGTCACATTTTAACACACAAAATATTTTCCTTTCTTGTTTTGAATGAGCATATAGCAGTCCGTACATTGAGCAGCTTCGTAAACTTGGAAAGTGACAATTTTTAAAGTTTCACCTAAGGCACAAAAATTCTGGTATGTCCAATGACAGCCGGAACTTTGGATACCCACCACCTTGGATATATATGTAAACTACCTTTCATCAAAATCCGGTGAAAATTGCATACCTTATGTCCCATAGCAGCTATTTTGAAATATGTTCCGATTTGGACCAAATACTAATAAGTACAAGTCATTGTTCAATTGTGTGTAACAAAATATTGGTTTTTAGTAGCTATAACTAAAAATAAACCGATCTAAACCATATACAACACGGATGTCGAAAATCCTAACATAAGTCACTGTGCCAAATTTCAATGAAATCGGATTATCGAGATATCGGTCCACATGGCAGGTATATCCAAATCTGGTCCGATTTTGGCCAAGTTGCAGAAAAATTTCAAACAGCCTAACACAACTTAGTGCCCCAAATTTGGGCGAAATCGGACAATAAATGCGCCTTTTATGGACCCAAAACCCTAAATCGAGGATCGGTCTATATGGCAGCTATATTCAAATCTGGACCGATCTAGGCCAAATTGAAGAAGGACGTCGAAGAGCCTAACACAACTAACTGTCTCAAATTTCAGCGACATAGGACAATAAATGCTCCTTTTATGGCCCAAAACCTAAAACCGAGAGAACGGTCAATATGGCAGCTATATCCACATCTTAACCGATCTGTGCCATATAGCAGAAGTATGTCAAGGGGCTTATCTTAATTCACTGTCCCACATTTCGGCGACATCGGGCAATAAATGCGCCTTTATGGGCCCAAAACATTAAATCGAAAGATAGGTCTATATGGCAGCTATATCCAAATCTGAAACGACCAGGGCCAAATTAAATAAAGATGTGCTAGGGCCTAAGATAAATTTCAGCAAAATCGGATACTAAATGTGACTTTTATGGGCCTAAGACCCTAAATAGGACGATCGGTCTATATGGCAGCTTTTTCCAAATCCAGACTGATCTAGGCCAAATTGACGAAGGATGTTGAAGAGTATAACACAACACACTGTCCCAAATTTCAGCAAAATCGGATAATAATTGTGCCCATAAAAGGGCCTAAGACCCTATGGCAGCCATATCGAAATTTGGACCGATCTGAGCCAAATTAACGAAGGATGTCGAAGGGCCTAACACAACTCATTGTTCCAAATTTCAGCAAGATCGGATAATAAATCATATATTTAAAATCAATTTGTAGGTTTGTTTGTTTGTTTGTATTGTATGTTTGTGTGTTCCTTACAGACTCAGAAACGCCTGAATCGATTTTCTTGAAATTTTCACAGATGGTGCATAATGACCCCGTGGTGAAAATAGGGTACTACATTTTTTGATATCTGATATCGGACCCTCCCCCTTACCCTAATTTTCAGAAAAGCCAGATCTCGGAGATGGGTGGTGCGATGTAAGCGAAATTTTGTGTGCTCTCATATAGTACCCTAACTCTAATAATTTGGTATCCAAATTTCGGATGGGGTACCTAGGGGGGCTGCCCGGACATATTTGCAGACTTTTGCAATAAGGAGTTTAAATGAGATTAGAAAACGAATTTGATATCCAATTTTGAGGGCAATGGCAATATGGGGTTCAAATAAATGATATATAGATATGTGAGAATAGAGCACGTTGCTGATATATTTTCCAGGCTTAGTGTTTTGGGGACCACCCCAATCCCCAAACAGCCCTAAATCGGCCATATTTACCGGCCTTGTAAATGTGGAGGTTAAATGAAAGGAATTGGGGGGTAGAGCAAGAATTGGTACCCATTTTCGGGACCAATTTTCTGGGGGTCTACCCCTTTCCCAAAATATCGCACAAACAGCAATTGTTTAGTGATCATCGCAATATGGGGCTCAAATAAAGGTATTTGGGAGTAGAAAACGATTTTGATATCTAAATGTAGGATCATGTATTTAGGTCATCACCCCTTTCCCAAAACACCCCCAAAAGAAAAAAAATTTTCGACCATGCCAATATGTGGCTCAAATGAAAGGTATTTGAGATTAGAAAACGAATTTGATAACTTTTTTTGGGACCATGTAAACTTCCTTAAGCCAATGGCAATATGGGGTTTAAATAAATGGTATTTGGGAGAAGAGCACGATGCTGATATTTCAGGGCCAAGTATCTGGGGGACCACCTCTCCCCCGAAAACACCACTAAATCGGAAATCATGAGAATATCGGGCTGACATGAAGTATTTTAAGAATAGAGTACACCTTACATCCAAACTTACATTCGTAGACCAATAAAGATCATGCGGGATTCAGATAAGAGCACTTATTTTCTTAAACTGTTAGTCAAGTTTGCATGGTATTTCACTAAAAGATCTCTAATTGGCGAAAATAAATATTCCAAGGAAACTTTTGTTCCATATAAAGTAATAGAAGGCGCAGCGGATCTGGCCCGGGTCAGCTAGTAAATAATAATAATAAAATAACAACTCCCATAAGTAGTTTTTTGTTTTATTTATAGCATGACGAATACAGCAGATTATAATACAAAACCATGATGGATTTGTGCGAAACTGGAAGGCCTTTAATGAAATTGTGTACCATAACATCGAAATAAATCCAAAAAAAACTCTGAAGGAGTTTGAATTATCAACTGAAATCTGCTTATAATTGGTCAATATTTGAGTTTAAATTAAGTTACAGTATTAAATCGAACTAAGCATCATTTTCGCGTTATATGCTTTTTAAGCATGACATTTTGTTAAAGCGTGCTAAGTTCGGCCGGGCTGAATCCATGGATCGCAGTTGTCGAGTTCTTTCCCGGCATCTCTTCTTAGGCAAAAAAGGATATAAGAAAAGATTTGCTCTGCTATTAGAGAGATATCAAGATATTGTCCGGTTTGGACCATTTAAATTACATGTTGGAGACCTGTGTAAAATGTTTGCCAATTCAAATAATAATTTCGCCCTTTGGGGGCTCAAGAAGTAAAGTATAGAGAGATCGATTTATATAGGAGCTGTATCAGACTAAAGGCCGATTCAGACCATAATAAACTCGTATGTTGATGGTCATGAGAGGATCCGAACAAAAGTTCAGACAAATCGGATAATAATTGCGCACTCTAGAGGCTCAAGAAATCAAGACCCAAGATCGGTTTATATCGCAGCTATATAAAGTTATAAACCGATTTGAACCATACTTGGCACAGTTGTAGGATATCATAACAAAACACTTTGTGCAAAATTTCAGCCACATCGGATAAGAATTGCGCACTCTAGAGGCTCAAGAAGTCAAGACCCAAGATCGGTTTATATGACAGCTATATCAGGTTATGAACCGATTTGAACCACACTTGGCACAGTTGTTGGATATCATAACAAAACTCGTCGTGCAAAATTTCATCCCCATCGGATAAGAATTGCGCACTCTAGAGGCTCAAGAAGTCAAGACCCAAGATCGGTTTATATGACAGCTATATCAGGTTATGAACCGGTAAGAAGTATTTGTGCAAAATTTCAAGCGGCTAGCTTTACTCCTTCGAAAGTTAGCGTGCTTTCGACAGACGGACGGACAGACTGACGGACATGGCTAGATCGACATAAAATGTCACGGCAATCAAGAATATACACATAGCCCATAAAGTCTGCGTTCACCTGACAAACTTTTATGATTGGTTAAAGAACACAAAATAAAATTATAAATCAAATCAACTCTTTTACATATATTTTTTCTTCATATTCCTAACATTAAAAAACAAAACAAAAATTCTAAGCTTGGTTAAGCACTTTCACTCTAGAGTGATTTAAATAAGATAACAATTAAATATAAGCACCACAAAGTCTGCGTTCAGTAATTAAAAATAAACAAAAGAGTTATTTCAACACAAAATAAAAACATATTAACACATTCCTAATATTTGGTAGGATAGCCAAGTTAGTCTATTTGGCATGAAGTTTACCCACTTCTCCGTTTCCTCAGATGTTATTTTCGCCCATTCTGCCTGCATGACACTTCGTAACATCTCCTTGCTGGTTATAACGTGCTGACGAATTTTTTTCTCCAATAGATCCCAAACATGCTCAATGGGGTCGAGATGTGGTGATTGGGATGGTGTTTTAAGCTGCTTTGGAATGTTATATAGAAGCCAAAGCCTTACAACTTCCGATGTATGCTTTAGATCGATATCTTGTTGGAACCAAAATGTCGTTGCTAACCCTAGTTTAGCAGCACTTGGTTTCAAACTTTTTTTTTTTGAAAATATTGAGATAACCCCATTTATCCATTTTAAACTCAATAAATTCTTATTGACCCACTCCACTACCAGCCATACACCCCCACACCATAACTCCATCACCACCGTGCTTCACCGTTCTAACTAAATTTTTTTTTCCAGCTCAGTCCCGGACTTGCGTCACACTATTTGCCGACCTTTAATGCCAAAAATACAGAATTTGCTCTCGTCGGAGAAAATAATTTGTTTCCAGAATTCAGGAGGCTTATTGATGAAAGTATTAGCGAATGCAATCCGCTTTTGTCTATTTATGACTGAAATATACGGCTTTCTTCGAGCAACTCTTCCAAGAAATCCAGCTCTATGTAATATTTTTCTGGCAGTTTCGGCACAGATGCTTTCTTTAAACATTGTTTTAATATTTTCAACAATTTTGGTTGATGTCATACGAGGGTTGTTGATGGCCATATTAATCACTTTGCGCTCTTCTCTAACGGATAATTTTTTTAGACGCCCAGGCCGAGGCTTTTAAGTTATAATACCGGTTTCTTTTTAATTATTAATTACGCGCTGGACAGAAGAATACGTTCTTCCAACTGTTCCACCAATATTTCTTTAGCTTTGTCCTTCTTTCCACAATTTAATAATTATTTTTCTTTCAGATATGCATATTTCCTTTCCTTTAGTTTCCATGGCTAGAAATTTATTAATTTTTTAAAAAAACACGTGTAACTATCACTTGTTATGATAATGAACTGAAACTGATCAAAAATAACAACAACCATCAAAAAAAGTAACGGTACTTTCGAAGTAAACAAAGTGAACGCAGACTTTTTTGTTGTCATAATTTCTTCTTATGAGACAAAAGTACCGTTAGAACTAAAAAACAAACTTGTATTTTTGTTTTCTAATTTAAAAAATATAAAGAAATAACATATACAACAAAACTTAACTTGTGTTGGTTCCGGAAAACGACAAACGTCCGCCTCTCCTAACTTCAGAAGAATCACGAATTTCTCTGCTTCGGCGATATTTAAGATTTAATTTCTACAAAGCAAACAATCTGCAAAGTGGTCAAATTTGATAAGGTACCTAAACTTTCACTTAATTGTGCCTTCTATGAAGTCGTTATATCATTTTGTTATGGAGAATATCTAACGTATGCTCTAGTCCAATCATATCATTATTTATTTATGGTTCCCGAATATGAATATGATCGCTGCTCCTAACATCAAATGTAACTTGACTCGTTCCTTACCAGATTTATTAGTGCCTGTTTTGATGAGCTTCCTTGCACATCAAACGATGTACATCATTTCTCTTTAGTAGCTTCTCCAAGTCCAACATGCCACCACTTGTACCCTTCCAGCTTAACTTTATCGAAATTGTAAGATTCAACTCGGCAATATTTGGTGAGATGTTTTGCGCAGATGGAAAAACCACCTTCTATGTAAAGATTCTGATCTTTCTAATCTTTCGTGAAGCGATTAGAGGATTCGTCCCCAGCCAGATTTTGGTTCTTTCATCCTCTTCCCTTAATTTTTTTTTACTAAAGCACAAGAAGCAAAAAGAATGGACTGTAATGGAGAAAAATGGTTTTAAAATAAAATGAAAAACGACCAAAGACCTATAAACAACACTTTGTTGTACTTTCGTTGGCGTTATTGCATCCCTGCAATTCTGAAGTTATTGAACCGTTGAGAGGATAGCCTGGTTCCTCCTTCTTCTTTCCAAATCTGATTTGATTGTAGGTTGTGCAATAACTAGGAAGATGGCAGAGCAAAAAACGAACGAAAGAACAACAACTTCAACAACAAGAGCATTAAAAGTTAACGACGACAACGATGATGAGAGTTGCGCATGCGTTTTGCCACGAATACATAAACTCGAGACAAGGCGCTACTAAATGCTGCTGTAGCAGATGATGACGATGATGATACTGAGATGGTTGAGCATTGAGGATTGCTTTGCTGTTTGGTTTCTCATACAATAAAGGATCCCATGTACTTATTATAAGTTTTATAACCTTTTAAGGGTCTTGGTTCTGGTCTCTACAGAATTAGTTGGGCATGTTTACGGTTTTCGTGCCATACATTTATGCGAGGCGAGCAAGCATCAAGCCTTCTTTTTTTGCATTTCATTTACTTTTATTGACTGTTGGGACAGACTTTCAGCATACTTTTTAGTAGATCCACTGTAGTGACTACATTTTTATGTAGTGAGTAATAAGCCAATGATATCCATCACTTGTTGTTGCTTGCATTTGGAAAACTAGTCCAACCAAACACCTAAGACAGCCATGACTCCATTTGGAGTTGCTTCAATATTTGGTTTAATGTTGTTCTCCCATACAGGTTTCACCTTTTTGTTTTTTGTGACTCATTAGCAATGAATGTCCGGCAAGTAAATACAAGTGTCTCAATGCTTCTTGAAAAAAATCATACTCGTGGACGAGTTAGAGTACCTTTTTTGGATTTGAGCATTGATAAACATGTTGGGAATGAATCATTAATGTCATAATTTTGGTAAAAAATTATCGTTTGGGGAGGTATGGAAGTTCAGTCAGGGTTGTATAATACTAAATCCGTAAAAAGAGGAAGCGAAATTTTTCATGCGAATGTTCACTGAACATGTTGGATCTTAAGACACAACGTCATTCCCATTTGCCTCCTAAAAACGATAAACAACAATAAATTTGAATGCATCTTCTAAGGCACTACTGTATATTTCTAAGGTAATCTATGAAGACAGACGAAAAAATATGGGACATAGGTTTAAAAGGAAGATTACTAGACCTTAAACCCGGCAAGGGATAGCTATTAGCACCACACGGGGTGGTGTTCATCGTCGTAACGAGAGGATCAGCTGGATGCTACCGGGTTCACAGGTTGTGGATAGTGGGATGCTACTTATACGAAGTAGTTGCAATTGCAGTGGCGGACAATCAGCGGTATCGAGTGGAGAGTCTTGGTCAAAAGTCGGGCGGCACAGGTTTTTACCTAAATACTGAGTGCGTACGTACTCGGTATAACAAGGCAAGTTATTGGCGCCTTCAGATAACCAATGGCAATGACGTTCCCGCGGCGATCGGTCCAAAGGGCCGGGACGAGCTTGCTCACCTTAAAGCGGGACGAGGATCGCTACTTCCACTCACTAAACCTTAAAGTCTTGCTTCTTGCTTTTGATAAGTAGCAAGACTTTAACTTAAGGATCCTATCTTGAAATCCATGTCGCAATATATCAAACTTTTTACACACAAACTTACAATTCGATTTTCACTCGCCAATGTACTTCACAAATGAATTCAAAATTATGAATATTTATTTCTGTTGTGATTTCCAAAACCAAGAATGGTCTCATTCAATTCAAAAAGTAGCTTTCACAAAACCGATCTTCAGATCGACTTTGTGATAAATTTACATATGGTGTGCTATTATGACTTTTATTATGCATGAGATGTATAATACGAATTGACACAAAGCCGAGCCATAGCCCTTACAAACCGATGATTCGCTTTGCCTTCTTGAGAAGTTGCATGGTACAGTGCTCCTACGAAAATGATCGCATACGTCCAGCTTTGATCTGAACACAGTTTTTAAAATACTAAAACTTTCAAATCACCATGATCCATTTCTTTTCCCTACTATCAACTCGGTAAACCTTGCCATAGCCAATTTCAATCAAAAGTTACAACATTTAGATAATGAATTTATTATGATTTGTAAGAAAGAGAAGAAGCAAAGGAAACTTAATTTATCCAATTTCACATAAATTATTAAACAATTTGTGTAAACACACCACGACGTTACATTCATTAATTAATGATTGAGTGAATCTTTCAGTTGGAACAATAGGATGCATAGATAGAGCTGCCATGCAACAAAAACAACAACAAAAGAAAAATGGGAACAAAAAATTGAACATCGTTTTCAAAAAAAAACAACGGCAGCACACATGTTCGATTGTGCTATGTCCAGCATCTCTGATTCTATAGATCCCCAGTGGAACTGACGACTGACTATGGAGAGCATTATGGGCAACAACACAACAAGAACTTTGTAAGGAACAAAAACTCTTTGTTTACAAAACAACAACTACAGCAATACGGTAACAACAATAACGAAAAAGCAACGACAACATTACAGCAACTTGTAAATAAAAACAAAACACAAAAGGACAGACAGACAACAACACCATCATCCTGTTGAGGGCGTGGATGGGTCAAAAAGGGGGAGTCATATGGCATATGAGAAATAAGAAAAACAAAACATTTATTCTCTATAAAAAATTGATGTGCATAAAATTATGTGTATCTCTTGCAAGTAGAGAGGTGTACGAAAATGTGAGTGCCGATGCTTTGGCAGCAAGACGGTGTCTCCCCGTTTTATATCCAATGTGATGCGATGCGTGCATGACTGATAGAGTTTTCACGCGTGCATATGTATGCGTATCATCTGTGTGTGTTTTTGTTTTGGAAGATACTTCCCCAAAGAGAATCTGAAAATGTTTTGAATATAACAAACGTCTGTTATAATACAACAATAAACCAAAACAAAAACGAAAAATCATTATATGGGCCAAACCAAGCTGGGGATCAATTCTAATAAATTGTGTGCTTTAAAAGGGTAGCAAAGTTTGGATTGAAAGACATCATTCAAAAGAAATCAAACAAACAATTATTCCATAAAAAGGTAAGGAATTTCGCCCTTTAGGGGTTGAAAAAGTCAAACCGAGATGTGTTCAGGTTATGAACTGATAGGGACAATATTTTGTATGTGTACTCGAAATTATATCAAAGCTAAGCAGGCTTAGATTTATAGCTCAAAAAGTCATGTCGGGTAATAGGCTTATATACGCGGAAAAAAATAAAACCTTTGAGAAACTTTTACGACAAACAAAATTCTTTTATTACGAAGTTTTTTTTTTTTGTAACAGTATAATGTAGAACCTATATCAGATTAGGGACTGATTCTGACACTCTTGACAGGGTCTTTGGAATTCATAACATAAGTCATCAAAATTTCAGTAAAATCTGATAAGAACTGCGTCCTTCAAAAAGTCAAATCGGGTGCAACAACCACATAAGTTTATCAGATGGTAGTTTCATCAGACGATCTGATTATGTCCATCCGTTGAAATGACCCTATAGCCCTTAACAATGAAAAGAACGAGGTCTATGCCCATAAAAGACGCATTTATTACCCAATTTTACTGAAATTTGGCACAGCGAGTTATGTTAATGCCCTTGGCATACGTACTGAATGTGGTCCAAATCAGACTATATTCGGATATTGTTATCATATATACCGATGTAAGGTCCTGGGTCATAACAAGCAGTATTTATTATCCGATTTCGTAGATATTTGACACAGTGAGAAGTTCTAGGACCTGGACATAGTTATCAAATATGGTGCAGATAGGGCAATATCTTGATAGAGACGGTGGACGATATGAAATTTGGCACAGTGAGTTGTCTTAGGACGCCCAACAACGGTATCAAATATGGTATTGATCGAACAATATCTTGATATAGCCCCCATATAGGCCCAAATAAGTCGCATTCATTGCCCGATTTCGCAGAAATTTCGATTTACCTGATATTTGGGACAGTGAACTGCGTTAGACCCTCGAAATTTCTGCTTGCTTAGGCCAAGATCAGACCATATTTCTATACATCTGCCACGGGTTCAAAAATGGTGCCTTTTTGCCAGATTTTTTCGAAATGTAGTTCATATATATATACCTTTATTTTGTGCCAGTCTTTTATTGAAAACCAAAAACTCTTTAATGGCAAAAGTGTTTCAATAGCCGTAAACGATTATTCGTTTACCGGACCAATAATTATTCTCTTGTGCCTCTCCAACTAGAGAAATTAACAATTTGTAAAGTTTCGCCATTGGTACGTCCAACATGGAAGGCTGTATTGTGTATCATAACAGATCATAAAGAGTTTGAATTACCAACTAAGATCTGCTTATAATTGGTAAAACTTTGAGTTGGAATTGTGTTGCACCATTAAATGGAACTTGGTAGCCTTTTCAATATGCATAATCTATTTTAAAATTAGAAAGAATAAACATAAACATGACGTTTAATTGATACAGAAGTAAAAAAACACGAGTTGAAACCTCGAAAAACATTTTATATTAAGAATGAAAGGTTTTTTCAGTATAAAATAAAAAAAAAAAAACATCAGGCCTGTTCCGATTTTCGAATTCACAAAACGCAAAAATTTGACGTACTATAGAAATTTTCAAAAAAGAATGCATTCAAGCTTTTATCTGGAAAAGTTTGCAAGAAGTGAGCGAAAGAAAATCATTCGTGTTGCGTTTTTGAAAAGCAGAACAGCCATGTATATTTGTCACAAATTCTTGCAAGAATTTATCGCAAAAAACATGTACGTTTATAGTAAACGTTTTTCAGAAAAGAAGTTTACTTGGCAGAAATTTCTTTTATGTAAAAAGAATTTTTTTTTTTAGGAGCCTTGACTTTGCCACGGCCCTGACTTTGTATATAGATGTTGAGGGCCGTATGGGATCTATAATAGGTTATGAAGTCAGGACGATAATCAACGTGCCCAATTTCAGCCAACTTGAATTAGAAGTTTACCCTCCAGGTGTTAAATAAGTCAGACATCACTTTAATGACAGTTATCAGGTTTTGGATCTATTTGGACGATATGATCATCATTCCAAAGTTAATCCCTATTCCTCAATCGAAAAATAAATGCTTGCATACATGTGGTGGCCAACATATGGGTTTGGGGGCTTAAGTTTTTTTCGTATAATTATACCCTACACCACTACTGTGGTACAGGGTATCATAGATTTGTGCATTTGTTTGCAACGTTATGAAGGAGAAGAGCTAGACCCATTGATATGTATACCGATCGAATCACTTTCGATGTACGTCTGTCCGTCTGTGAGACCATGTATTCTTGTAATCAAAGTGCAGGTCGTATTTGTTGTCCAATTGTCACGAAATTTTGCACATGTCACTTTTTTGGCCCAAGGACAAACGTTATTGATTTTGAAAAAAATCGGTTCAGATTTAGATATAGCTCCCATATAAATCTTTCATCCGATATAGCTTTTTAAGGCTGTAGAAGCCACAATTTTGGTTCGATCTTTACAAAATTTTGCACGAGGTGCTTTATTTGAAATCTTCATATTTGTGCAAAATTTCATAAAAATCGGTCCGGATTTAGATATAGCTCCCATATATATATTTTTTCCGATATGGACTTTTAAGGCTGTAGAAGCCACAGTTTTAGTCGAATCTTTAAAATATTTTGCGCGAGGTGTTTCATTTGACGTCCTAATATGTGTGGAAAATTTCATGAAAATCGGTCCAGATTTAAGGCTGTAGAAGCCACAATTTTTACCGATCTTCACAAAATTTGGCACGGGGTGTTTTATTTGACTCCTCCATATGTGTGCAAAATTTCATAAAAAGCGGTTCAGATTTAGGTATAGCTCCCATATATATGTATCGCCCGATTTGCATGTAAATGGCCGTAGTAGCTACAATTTTCAATAGATCTGCACAAAAATTGGTACGGGCTGTAGAAATTTAGATATAGCTCCCATATATATCTTTCATCCGATGTGAACTATTAATGCTGTGAAAGCCACAATTTTAGTCCGATCTACACTAAATTTGACGTGGAGTCGTTTTTGTGAAGTCTCAATGTATGTGCAAAATTTCATAAAAATCAGTTCAGATTTAGATATAGCTCCCATATATATCTTTCATTCGATTTGGCTGTAGAAGTCACAATTTTTGTCCGATCTTTACAAAATTTTGCACGAGCTTTATATGGCGTCTTCATATGTGTGCAAAATTGCATAAAAATCGGTTCGTATTTAGATATAGCTCCTATAAATATCGTTCATCCGATAAGGCTGTAGAATCCACAATTTTCGTCCAATTTTGCATGAGACGTTTAAATTGACGTTCCAATACTTGCCCAAAATTTAATTATAATCAGTCCTAATTTAGATATAGCTTCAATGTGTATATTTCATCCGATATGAACTTTTAAGGCAGTAAAATCCACAATTTTGGTCACATCTCTACAATATAGGGCGTGAGATGTTCTATTTCATGTCCCAAATTGGCACAGGTTTCGATATAACTCCCACATAATCTTTTATCCGATATGGCCTTTTAAAGATATGGAAATCCGAATCTTTTGTCCTATGGTAGGAAAATCTTACAAGGTTCTAAATTGGCATCCAAATTATAGTCTGACTATATTTCGAAATAAGTTCTACAAATAAAATGTACTACATGAACCAGGTGGTGTAGGGTATTATATAGTCGGCACCGCCCGACTTTCGCTTTTCCTTACTTTTTTAATGATTTTATGTTTTAGAGTTTTTTTTTATATTTTGATTGACAGCTGCTCGCTTGTTCGCCAGTTTGTTGGTGTTAGGCAGCCTGCTTCATGTAGCTGATACAAAACTTCTGAAAGCTCATTTTTGTTGTTTTTTTCTTAAAAAACTAACAACAACAGCAAAAACAAACGCCACTAAAATCATAATGACCAAGGCAAGAAGCCTGGGTTTCTAATGACATTTATTATGTGGCCCGCCAAAGCCAACTCCATCCCCTCCTTTCCCTATAAAAATTATCCAACTCAACATGTCTCGATGTCTCTATGTCGTCTCCATTTTAATTTCATTATTTTTGTGTGGTGTTTCTTGAAATTTAGGTCGCTCATTATCTAAATGGTAATAACAATAAAAATTTAAAAAAAAAGAAATAAGAAGTGCACTGGCAGTAGTGTGCAATCGACGAACTCTTGTATGAGCTGCTTCACCGAAAACACCATCACCAGCAGCAGAACTCACGGCGCATAATTCGTATCTTACAATACTTATGTCAAGTTTGTCAAGAGTCTTGGCTATTGTACAACAATGACGTATGTGTGATCCGTTCGTTCCTGGTGCAAACAAAACTTAGGACATTGGGTAGGGGGTCTCTGCGACTTAAAGTTTGGGCAAATGTGTAGTGGCAGTGCCACAGACACTGGGTGAGCTTCTCCGATGGTGCAATGTTAAGCTGGTCTCAATGGCAATAAACACGTTTCACTTTCTATGGCATATGAGAAAAACAAACGCAAAGCCTGAGGAATTTTCAAGATTAAGAACGTACGACTGCATTTGTCTATTGAATAGAGCTAGGGCCTGAAGTGATGGTCTTATTGTCAAAGAAATTTAAATGATTGAAAGATTTGATGGAGGCAAAATCTAGGTCAGAACGTGAACGCACAAAGATTGGGTGAAGTGATAAAGGCAAAGCATACAAAATATGCTGTTAATGAAAATATTGAGATTTTTAAAGGATATGTTAAACAAAAACAAATCAATTGGGACATGGTGAATATATAAAGTATTTTAAATCACATTGAATATTCTTGTTAGATCAATGCCACAAAATCAGTAGCAAATTTATTTGGCTTTAGTATATTTTCTAATCTATCTATTATCTTTCACAAGAAAGAGGACCTCGTTAAAGAACAAGATCAAACTTCTCTTATGCCAATTAATTCTCTCCGACTTGAGTTCATGTTGTGAAGCGGTGGTTTACAACACAACTGATTCGTAGAGAAATTTGTTCAAAACTGAAAAAATGCTTTCTCATTGCAGTCCTTGCGAGGATTCAAGGAGCACTAGGCGATTAGCAGGCTCTGTTGTGCTAAAATGCATCCTAGTGCACACATGTTGGGCGCCAAATAAAAACTGAATGCTTTACTAACGAATTGGTTTATTCTCTATGTTTTTAATTTTTTATTACTGGTATTGCAATTAGCATTGTGGGATATTGTAAGAACTTATGTTTAATAACTCCAATTAGCTCCCGCATTTGCTCAAATCTCCTAAAAATAATTTGGTGGAGTCCGCAACGATACCTTTTATTAAATATTGTGCAAAATAGTCGTAATGACTGTATTTAAGAGCCTCGCAAACAACACAAATAACCACTTTTGCCTAACGAACACTTTAGTTCAAAACAAGTGGTCGTTGGTTGTACAAATTTGTAAAAACTAATCTTAAGATAGGGAGTCAGGGGTGGTGAGGCATTAGGCTTCTTAGTTACTTACACTTAGTTGCGAGGCCTTTGGCATTAACCACAACAGCATGATTCAAGATTCATTGCATTTTTTATGATTTCTTGTTTGCTTAGGCAAAATCTGCGAGAGGTGGTTTCCTTAATCTAATCACATGATTCCCAATACGCAAAAAAACATACACAACCTGTAGAAACGTAAATGGTCTCGTATGTGTCCAGGCACCAATTTACTACCGAATCTATAATTGGAAGCAGCCAAGTGGAACTTGTTTTGTTTCTGAGTTTTTCTCCTTTTTTGCTAAAATCAAGCAAACAGAGCAGACAATGACTTTAGTTTGGATAGCAAATGATAGTGAATTTATTTTATGAATAGGCTTAACTATGGCTAAAACTGTGGCTGGACAATTGGCAGCTTGGCTATGCTAGCTGTCTGTCTGTCTGCTGTACAGGTAATATTGTACGCAACAAATTACAGAGACACTTGTTGCTGCAGCTGCATTGGCAGTCGCGGCGACAATGCCTCCAACGGCAACAATTGCACATATCTGTTCCTAGGTTTTGCCATAGCGCCTTACAAAAACTTAAGAGTCAAGAAATATAAATGGTTGTGGCTATTACAAAAAAATTAACAAGTCCGTCAATCATTTTGCAAGCCAACACAATAAAAGACACGTAAATAATAGTTTTATTAAGTTAGCAAGATGTTGGCAAAGCACTGCGCTAGGGTTTGGTGGATTTAAAAAAATGTATTTACAATACCCCAAGTTGGGCGCCAAGATATACAAATTTAGATTCATTGGAAAAGAATACTTCAAAATGTGTATTTTATTGCAAATCATGCAGCCCCATACTTCTAGATATTAAAATTAAGGTTTGATACATTTTAAGTTTAAATAGAAAACTTAAAAAAATCTCTTTAGGATTCCACAGGATATTGCCTTGCAAAAAACTAACAAGTCCATCAATCATTTTGCCATCACAAAAAAGTCACGTAAAAATTGTTTTTATATTTTTTTTTTATCTTAAGCTCTTTAGACATAAGTGCCGTAAAAAAAAAATTCTTTTTAGTTAATTTGTCCCAACGTTTCGTCAATTTTTGTTGACATCTTCAGGGGGTATGTAATAAATTAGGATATATTCACATGAATTTTTTCGACATAAATTACATAAGAGACAACTTAAATTTTAATATCACAGATCTTTATATTGCAATACGGTAACTTGTACTGATACAAGTTTTGTTAAGTTTGATGTTGGCAGAGTGCTACACTCAGGCTTGATATAGTCTAGCGTCGGTATTTATAATGCCCCAGGTTGGTCGCCAAGATTTCAAAATTCATATTTGACTTCGAATGGTGCAGCCAGTTGTTCTAAGGCATTATGTTTATTGAAACATACATTTGCTTTACTCTACATTATCAATTAAAGAGGATTAAAATTATATTGTGAGATTTTAAAAGGATATTGCAACCTAATCAAAACATCAAATTCATTGCTTCCATTCAAAGAATAACCTAGCAGTTACTATAAAATGCCTTCAAAGTTTACATATGTTATACAATTATTGTATTTTGTGGTTATAATTAATTGTAAAATGAAAGTCTAATGAAGAACCATAAGTTTTATGATATATCCGTTAGTGAGTAATCATTTTTAGGCTCAAAATATTGGTTAACAATCAGTGTCGCTCATACTAGCAGTGCGTCCCATACAGTAGAGTACCTGACAATAAGAAGTTTACGCACAACAACAGTTAGGTGTCTAGAAATTCGGGATATAAATCACAGAAGATAAAGTGCAAGAAAACTTCATTATTTATTTATTTATTTTATTCATTCAGAGCATGTAACAAAAATCCACCAAAATGGCCAATGGAGATATAATACACACAATAATCACTAAGTGGTGTTGCTCTGTAGTACGCCGTTTGGATTAGGCGATAAAATGGAGTTTCCTTATCATTGTACTACATATTTAAACGTACAGCATTCATTGATATGAGCCAAGCTTTGCTGCTGTTATTTGATGAAATATTGTACTCGTGGAACAATTTGCATAACCAGTCGGTGGATCCTTCTCCTGGACAAGAGGGATGTTTCAACAACATCTCGTCCATCTTTCCACACGCTTACAAAAAACATTTCTTGTTGCACCTATCTTGTACAGGTGACCCAATGTGATCCGTAGTGATGCCTATGTTCGTACTGATCTCCCTTTTACTCTCTCTCCCACTGTCTAGATTCTTTAACCTTCGCATGTTCAAAGGTTTTTATGTACGCCGTGGTCAAAAACCCACCCGGGTGGGTCAACTATATAATTTGGAAGAAATTTTATACTTGTGGAAAGAAAAAATTCCGTTTGTAACACCTCGAAATATTAGTCAAAGACACCATAAAGTATATATATTCTTGATCGTCTCAACGTCCTGAGTCGATTTAGCCATGTCCGCCCGTCCATCTGTCGAAAACAGGATAGCGGTCGAAAGCGTAAAGTGAAATATTTTAAAGATACTAAATATTGATTTAGGTTGATGAAGATTGCAAATGGTCCAAATCAGTTTAAACCCTGATATAGCTCCTATGTAAACCGATCTCCGATTTGAATTCTTGAGCTCTTGCAAGCCGCAATTTTTGTCCGATTTAGCTGATATTTGCCATGTAGTGTTCCGTTGTTTGCGCCGATGTGTTAGAGCTCACATTGTCGTGGTGAAGAGTGATCCGTTTTCGGCGGTTGGTTTTCCTCAGTTCTTGAAAGAGAACTGGCAAACAACTGGTTCTGTACATTAAGGAATGCAAAATTTGCCCATGAACATTCCATTAAGGAACATGGGCAAACTTCTCACATATCAGTGAATGCTGTCCGATTCAAGTTTAAGCTTAATGATAAGGGGCCTCCTTTTTATAGCCGAGTTCGTATCGTGTGCCGCAGTGGAGAAGTTTTTACATGGTTGCCATACCAAATGGTGGACCCTCCCCTTTACACTAATTTCAGAAACACCAGATGTCGGAAATGGGTGGTGCGATTTAAGCGAAATTTTGTGTGCTCTCATATAGTACCCTAAAAATAAAATTTCGGATGGGGTACCTAGGGGGGCCGCCCCTCCCTAAAACCTACCAAACATATACTTCGACCAATCACGACAATATGGGACTCAAATGAAAGGTAATTAAGATTAGAAAACTTACCTGATATCCAATTGCCGAACCAAGTGTTATGGGGACCACCCCAAATCCCAAAACACCCCTAAATCGGACATATTTACCGACCATGGCAATATGGGTCTCAAATGAAAGGTATTTGCGAGTAGAATACGAATGTAATATCCAAATGTGGGACCACGTGTCTGGGGGTCCACCCCTTCCCCAAAACACCCCCCAAACAGGACTTATTTACTGACCATGGGAATATGGGGCTTAAATAAAAGGTATTTGAGTGAAGAATTCGAATGTGATATCCAAATATGGGTCCAAGTGTTTGGGAGGCCACCTCTCACCAAAAACATCCCCCAAAGGGGACAAATTTACGACCACAGCAATATGGGGCTCAAATGAAAGGTCTTTGGGAGTAAAGCACGAATCGGATATCAATATTCGGGAAAATTGTCTGTGGGGCCACCCCACAATACCACCCAAATAGGAAGTATTTGCTGACTATTGCAATATGAGGCTCAAATAAGAGGGTTTTTAGAGTAGAGCACGAATCCGATTTATTTTCAAGACCAATTCCCTGAGTGGCCGCCCATCCCCCAAAACACCCCCCAAGTCGGTCGTGTTTGCCGATTATAAATATGGTGCTCAAACTAAAGGTGTTTGGGAGTAGACCACGTATCTGATATCAACATTAGTTTTTAGGGCCAATACCCCAAACCGAACATATTTGCTGCCTTTTGCAATAAGGAGTTTAAAATTTTATATCCAATTTTAAGGCCAATGGCAATATGGGGTTCCAATAAATGATATATAGTTAAATGAAAATAGATCACGTTCCAGATATATTTTCCGGGCTAAGTGTTTGGGGGACCACCCCAATCCCCAAAATACCCCTAGATCGGACATATTTATCGACCATGTCAATGTGGGGCTTAAATAAAATGTATTTGGGGGTATAGCAAGAATTGATTCCCACTTTCGGGACCAATTTTCTGGGGGTCTACCCCTTTCCCAAAATACTCCACAAACAGCAATTTTTTACTGACCATCCCAATATGGGGCTTAAATAAAGGTTGTTGGAGTAGAATACGAATTTGATATCCAAATGTAGGACCATGTATTTAGGGCAGCACCCCTTTTCCAAAACAACCCCCAAAGGGAAACAATTTTTCGTCCATGCCAATATGTGGTTCAAATGAAAGGTATTTGAGATTAGAAAACGAATTTGATAACGAATTTTGGGGCCATGTGTTTGGGGGACGCCTCGTCGTTTAAACTCCCCTAAGCCAATGCCAATATGGGGTTTCAATAAAGGGTGTATGAAAGAAGAGCACGATGCTGATATTTTTTCAGGGCCAAGTGTCTGGGGGATCACCTCACCCTCGAAAACACCCCTTAATCAAATATCATGAGAATATCGGGCTGTAATAAAGTATTATAGGAATGAAGTACACCTTACATCTAAAATTAAATTCGTAGACCAATAAAGATCATATGGAATTTAGAAAGGCACTTATATTGTTAAGCTGTTAGTCAAGCGATATACAATTTGCGTAGGATGGTATTTCACTAAAAGATCTTTGTCGAAATTAAATAATCCAAGGAAAATTTTGTTCATTATTAAGTAAAAGAAGCCATAGCTGACCGGGCCCGGGTCAGCTAGTCTTATATATAAACTTAATGTACTTTGTTGAACACAGTTCATTAGAAATACAGTTGCTGCTAGACTGTCCCTCACTAATATGTATCAGCAAGTGTCGTCAAGCAAAGCCGTATCAATTTTGCAGGGATATCAAACTCGGACATGGTTTGGAATTCGCTCTAAATTTATTCGGTCTTGAAATAATTCATACAATCGTATATTGAATCGTATTTACTAGATCGACTCAGAATCCGTTTGTAACAACTCTAAAAATTCATCTAAGACTTCATAATCGGTATATATTCTTGATTGACTCCATATTCTGAGTCGATCTAGCCACGGAACGGACGGACGGATGTCCATTCGTCTGTCGAAATCACGAGAGCGCTCGGACGCGAAAAGCTAGACCCTTGAAATTTTTCACAAATACTTACTATTGACGTAGTTCGTTGGGGACTGCAAATGGGCTATATTGGTTCAGATTTAGATAAAGCCCAATATAAACTGATCTCCCGATTTGATTCCTTGAGCCCCTGGAAGCCACATTTTTTGTCCGATTTGGCTAAAATTTTGCAGTGTTCCGTTATGATTTCTAAAAACTGTGCCAAATACGGTTTAAATCGGTCTATAATCTATTACAGCTCCCATATAAACCTATCTCCCGATTTATCTTTTTAAGCCCCTGGAAGCCACAATTTTTGTCCGATTTTTCTAAAATTTTGCACATGGTGTTCTGTTAAGACTTCCAACAACCGTCCAAATCTGTCTATAACAACCGTCCAAATCTGTCTATAGTCCTCATATAAACCCATCTCCCGATTTGACTTCTTGAGCCCCTAGAAGCCGCAATTTTTGACCGATTTAGCTACAATTTTCCACAAAGTGTTTAATTGTGACTTCCAACAACTGTTCCAAATACGGTCCAAATCGGAAGTTAACCTGATTTAGCTTCCATATAAACTGATCTCCCTATTCCCTGTTGAGCCCTTACTTGCAGCAAATTTTTGTCCGGTTTGGCTGAAATTTTGCACTTAGTGTTCTGTTATGACTTCCAACAAGTGTGCCAATCATTCATTCCGTTTGCAACACATCGAAATATCCATTTTCGACCCTATAAAGTATATATATTCTTGATCAGCGTAAAAATCTAAGACGATCTAGACATGTCCGTCCGTCTGTCTGTAGAAATCACGCTACATATTGAGCTGACACTTTGCACAGATTCGTTTTTTTTTCATAAGCAGGTTAAGTTCGAAGATGGGCTTTATCGGACTATATATTTAGGGTCTTAGGCCCATAAAAGCCACATTTATTATCCGATTTTGCTGAAATTTGTGACAGTGAGTTGTGTTAGACTCTTCGACATCATTCATCAATTTGGCCCAGATTTGGATATAGCTGCCATATAGACCGATCCTCCGATTTAGGGTCTTAGGTCAATAAAAGTCACATTTGTACCACGATTTTGCTGAAATGTGGGACAGTGAGTTGTGTAAATTTGGCCTTGATCGGTGCAGATTTGGATATAGCTGCAATATAGACCGATCCCTCGGTTTTAGGTTTTGGGGCCATAAAAGGCGCAGTTATTGCACGATATCGCTGAAATTTGAGACAGTGAGTTTTTTAGACTCTTCGACGTCTTTCTTCAATTTGGCCCTGATCGGTTCAGATTTGTATAAAGCTGCCATATAGACCGATCTCTCAGTTTTAGGTTTTGGGGCCATAAAGGCGCATTTACTGTCCGATATCGCTGATATTTGTAACATCGAGTTGTGTTAGGCTCTTCGACGTCCTTCCTCAATTTGGCCCAGATTGGTTCAGATTTTAATAGATCTGCAATATAGACCGATCTCTCGATTTAAGGTTTTGGGCCCATAAAAGGCAGTGCTTGTGTTAGGCTCTTCGTCAATTTTCTGCAACTTGACCAAAATCGGTCCAGATTTGGAAATAGCTGCCATGTAGACCGATATCTCGATGTAAAGTCTTGGCCCCATAAAATTCGCATTTATAATCCGATTTCACTGAAATTTGATACAGTGACTTATATTAAACATTTCCACATCCGTGTCGTTTATGGTTCAGATCCGTTTTTTTAGATGTAGCTACTAAAAAGACCAATATTTTGTTATACACAATTGAACAATAATCCAAATCGGAACATATTTCGATATAACTGCTATGGAATATAACGCATGCAATTTTCACCGGATTTTGATGAAAGGTGGTTTTCATATATACCTGCTTTTGATGTAAAGCCGATGAAAATAGCATTGATAGCCTGGTTAAAGAAGACCTGTCTTCTTTAACAAATCTGGTTACTGAAATTGAACCATAAACTTCTATGGCATCACAACAATAAAGAAATCTAAATCAGTTGGCCTCCAAACTTGATGGGCACGACTTTAAGCGATAAAGTGATAGATTTTGAAGTGTTCCAAGGAGATAGAATATTTAAAGATTGTGGTCTAGGACATGGAGCATCAATAGTAATGCGAGTACTAAAAACATTCTAAAAGTTAGTCATATATATTTCAAAAGATTTTTTAATACAGTTCCATGAACCTGCGCAGGCCCACCTAGAACGCACCTTTGTGCGATGTCTTTTTAACAAGGAAAACCCATTCAGGACTTCTGTATAGACTTAGATCATTCAATATTATACTAAATTAAATTAAAAATCCTATATTAAAAGTTATTTACACGTCGTGCAATGCACAGCTTTGAAAGGAGTATACCCTCCACCATTGATCGCCTTTGACAAGTTATTTTTATAGGCAGAAAGTAAAAAGGATCAAAGGAACCATGGATTTCTGTAGCCACCACCATATAAAAGCAGGTATATTCATTTAGTCATTTCGTATGCAACACATCGAAATACCCATTTTCGACCCTATAAAGTATATATATATTCTGGATCGTCGTAAAATTGTAAGATTATATAACGATGTCTGTGTGTCCGTCTGTTGTAATCAAGCTACAGGCTTCAAAACTTGAAATACTGTGCTAAAGTTTGGCAAAGCTTCGGATTTTGTCTAAACGCAGATTAAATTCTTCAACGAGCAAAATCGGATCATATTTGTATATAGCTGCCATATAGACCGATCTCCCGTTAAATCTCACAGTCGCGGTGCTGTCTTATTTGGCCCTGATAGCCAGTTACTTATACAATGCCTTATACGGTTTAATTCTATCAAACAAATTTATGAGAAGACACACCGTTGTTGGATCAGTTGAAGTATTTTTATGCTGCCGCCTAATACATAATCTCTATGTCTATATGTCAGATATCCAGAATTGTCTTCAGTGCCCTTCATGCAGTCATCGCCCCGCCTATACCAAGAAATACGTTCACTGACCCAGTTTACGATACAACCAAGTATTGGTCTTTTTATAGACCTTTCCGCCGATTTAGGGTCATAGGCCCATGAAAGCTACATTTATCATCCGATTTTGCTGAAATTTAGGACAGTGAGTTTTGTTGGGCCACTCGACATCCATATTGAAGTTGGCCTAGATCGGTCCAGATTTGGATAAAGCTGCCATATAGATTTGGATATAGCTGCCATTTCTTGTCCGAAGCCGCCGAAATTTAGGACAGTGAGTTGTGTTAGACTCTTTAACAACTTTCTGCAATTTGGCCCAGATCGGTCCAGATTTGGATGTAGCTGGCATATAGACCGAACTCTCTATTTAAGGTTTTGGACCCATATAAGGGGCATTTATTGTCCGATTTCACCGAAATTGGGCACAGTGAGGTTTATTAGGTTCTTCGACATTCCTCTTCTATTTGGCCCAGATCGGTTCAGATTTGGATATAGCAGCCACGAAAGATGGTTTACATACATATACCCGAGGTGGTGGGTATCCAAAGTTCGCCCCGGCCGAACTAAACGCTTTTTTACTTGTTCAAAAACCTCCTGATTTCTCCTATCGTGTTCAACCAGACCTATCTGTACATAAGCAAATGTGTTTTACTAACACTTTTCCTGGTCACTAATAACTGAGACATTAACACGGTGGGGTTAAACGAACTTCATGAGCAAGTTGGTGGTGGTAATGTTTGCCAAGATAATTGACATTGAAGTGTTAAAAATATATATTGTAGAAGATCAATGTTGTGCAGTGCTTCATCATCACTCACCACATAAATAGGCACACATGTATCATATTCGTTGACCATCAGACCATTGCGGATGACCAGCATGGTACAATGCTTATCCACTGCTTTTTGGCTAGTTTGTAATTTGAAACTTAAAATTTTAATGGTTAGAAATTAATGTGCTATTCTATTCTTGACTACAGGCCTTTTTTTTCAAACATTTAACCTTGTTCCCAACAATTTATGTGACATTTGAAGTACAAACACCACATAAAAATCGATAACGGGCATTTAAAAAATGCGACACATTTCTAAAATCTATATGGAAGATTATGATTTTGGACACCCAGAGTAAGAGGAGTGAGCAGCTCAAGAAAAATTGTTAGTGTTGGCCATATAATTTATGGTAATATTGGTGTCATGTCGACACGGGCGCCTTTAAGTGCCTCCTAAGTGGCTGCTGGCGAAATAATCGCTTGGGAAGGGCATGGGTATGGGCATGGAATGTGTGGAATAGTGGCGTGGCGAAAGATTTGTTAAACACGTGATAAAATTGTAATCAATTAAATGTGTCAAAAAGAATAGATTTTCCAAGCAAATGGAAGGGACACCTCCTGGGAGATCTACACACGTCCAAAAACATACATATGTGTGTGTAGGCGTTGTTGTTAGTCTGCGAAAACCAAAGAGATGAAAATTTGACCCACTGGACTTTGGCCATATTAAAATGATTGACATTTTCCCTCCAATACAAATCCCAAGCCTTTTAACAGACGGACTAGCTCTTTACACCGTCCATAAGATCTTTTCATTTTGAGAATTTTTATGAAAATTCATTAGACCTTAACCAAAGTAGGGAAAGAAGAGCAAAAAAAATCTAAAATCAAATAAAAACTCAATGAAGCGTTTTAAGTTTTCTCAAATGACTGATGGTCGGTCTGGGGTCCATTTGTCTGTCTGTCGTGTGTCCATGCCTCCATTAATGATTGCTATATATAGTATGGTCAAAGAGAAAATCATAAAATGATTTTTTTTTTTTTAATGAAGCTCAAACCCATTGTTTTTGCGTGAGAAATTACAGAAATATCATCAACTCTTCGATTTGTGATGTTAACAACATTATTGAGAGGCTTAATGTATGTATGGCCTTAGAACATGGCATTTCGTTTTTAAGTCATTACAAACAAAAAAAACTTAAAAGGGTAATTTTATGGCATCTTTTGTTGTTTTTCTTTCCTTTTCTTTAAGCTTCAAAGACCCCCTAGATATGTGAAGTGCAAAAATTAAATTGTTTAAATTTAATTTGATATTATCGTCCATGTAAATGGTAAATGGTCAATAAGTAGTTGCGTTTTTGGTGGTTTCGATGTCATGATAAGACATTTTCCTTTTATTCTGTTTGGGGTGAGGGAAGTTTCTTTCCGGTTGGTTACTTTAAGAAAAATGTTCCGGTTGTTGCATTCTAGGGAAGTGAGGGCTCTTAAGGTGAAGTGAAGACACTCCCTAAGAAGTCAAAGTTTTTTATTCTTTGAATATCATTTTTATTGCCTGTGAGGGGAGAATGTGAGAAGTACATTGTTTTAATAGATGTTAACATCATTCGATTAGCAATTGAACTCTTAATTTAGAATATAATTAATGTACCGTATCATTGGGAATTCTTTTGTTGAATGGCTGTGACAATGACAATGTTGTGAGGAACAAAAAAGTTTTGATTATGGGAATATATATTGGGAGCCGTGTTGACGTTTTTGGTAGGTTCCTACAAAAATTGGTAGGTTTTTATTCTCTTGCTAGGTTGGTAGGCTGAACTTAATTTTTGGTAGGGTTTTCCAATTTTTAATACCAAGTTAGTTACTAAAACAATCGCTGGGGATAACTTAAAATCAATCCACTTCTCGTCGTTTCTGTGTATTCATAAAGGGTGCAGAGCAAAACCATGATATAGACTGTAACGAGTGTCATGAGATCTCTTCCAAATTTCGTACATTCTGGATAAGAAATCCGGCTTTGAACGTGTACAATGTCATCAATCGGAAAATAATTCTATTTGGCAGTTACATACAAATATGGTAAAATCTGGTCCATACTCAGATGTTGAGTGTCCATGGAACTCAACGTAACGGAGAAAATGTGTGGTTAATGCACATTTATAGGCTCAAGACCTTAAATTGGGAAATCGCCCAGTTTTTCATTGAAATCGGGGCAAAAATACTATTCTTATTAGGATATTGGTATAAAGTGTACTATACCAAGATATAGACCATCTTTGATCTATAGTCTGTGAAGTGATTTTAACAGATAGACCGACAGACATGGCTAGATCACCTATGAATATTACGATGTCAAGTATGGTAGGTGTTTTTCAAATGGAATGACAAAATGGCTAACTTTTAGTGGCGGGTTTAAAGCCGTATTTTTGGCTTGTAGGACATTCGGTCAGGTTTGGTAGGATTTCAAGCTCGGGATCTGGAGTTGGATTTTAGGAGTAACTTTAACAAAGTTGAGAAAGTTTAACAAAGTTGAATAAAATTTCCAATTTAATTTTTCAAATCATTAGGAGCATATATTACCCAGCAAAAACTTAGTAAGTACATGTCATTATTTTTGGCATGCAAAATATTCATCCTTAGATATACTACGAATATCATCTGTGTTCCCGGTAATACAAATTTCATAACACACAACGATCAATGAAGCTCAAGAATCTTATATATAAAAATCAATTTGTGTTTGTTTAGAGAATCGGAAACGGCTGAACCGATGCATAATGATCCCGTGGTGAAAATAGGGTACTAAATTTTTTGAAATCTGAACCCTCCCCCTTACCCTAATTTTCAGAAACACTAGATCTCGGAGATGGGTTGTGCGATTTAAGCGAAATTTTGTATGCTCTCATATAGTAACCTAAAAACAAAAATTTGGTATCCAAATTTCGGATGGGGTACCTAGGGGGCCCGCCCCACCCTAAAACTAAATATAAACCAAAATATAAAAACCAAAAATATATTTAGACCAATCACGACAATATGGGACTCACATGAAAGGTAATTAGGATAAGAACATGGTGTCAAAGAGAAAGATGCTCAGTATGCTTTGACATTTCATCATGAATAGACTTACTAACGAGCAACGCTTGCAAATCATTGAATTTTATTACCAAAATCAGTGTTCGGTTCGAAATGTGTTCATTCACCGTAACGTTGCGTCCAACAGCATCTTTGAAAAAATACGGTCCAATGATTCCACCAGCGTACAAACCGCACCAAACAGTGCATTTTTCGGGATGCATGGGCAGTTCTTGAACGGCTTCTGGTTGCTCTTCACTCCAAATGCGGCAATTTTGCTTATTTACGTAGCCATTCAACCAGAAATGAGCCTCATCGCCGAACGGTGAATGAACACATTTCGAACCGAACACTGATTTTGGTAATAAAATTCAATGATTTGCAAGCGTTACTCGTTAGTAAGTCTATTCATGATGAAATGTCAAAGCATACTGAGCATCTTTCTCTTTGACACCATGTCTGAAATCCCACGTGATCTGTCAAATACTAATGCATGAAAATCCTAACCTCAAAAAAATCACCCTTTAATATCCAATTGTGGAACCAAGTGTTAGGGGGACCACCCCAAGCCCCAAAACACCCCTAAATCGGACATATCTACCGACTATGGCAATATGGGACTCAAATGAAAGGTATTTGCGAGTAGAATACGAATCTAATATCAAAATGTGGGACCACGTTTCTGGGGGGTCCACCCCTTCCCCAAAACACCTCCCAAACAGGACTTATTTACTGACCAACGGAATATGGGGCTTTAATAAAAGTTATTTGAATGTAGAATACGAATCTGATATCCAAATATGGGACCAAGTGTTTGGGGACCACCTTTCACCAAAAACATCCCCCAAAGGGGACAAATTTACTTAAATGAAAGGCCCCAATTCCTTTAGATTAGAGCAAGAATTGATACACACTTTAGAGCAAGAATTGATACACACTTTCGGGATCAATTTTTTGGGGGTCTACCCCTTTCCAAAAATACCCCACAAACAGCAATTTTTTACTGACCATCGCAATATGGGGCTTAAATAAAGGTATTTGGGAGTAGAGTACGAATTTGATATCCAAATGTAGGACCACGTATTTAGGGCATTACCCATTTCCCAAAACACCCCCCAAAGGGTAAAAATTTTTCGACCATGGAATATGTGGCTCAAATGAAAGGTATTTGGGGTCATGTGTTTGGGGGACGCCTCATCGTGTAAACTCCCCTAAACCAATGGCAATATGGGGTTTAAATAAATGGTATTTGAAAGAAGAGCACAACGCTGATATTTTTTCAGGGCCAAGTGCCCCCAGACATCTTCTCACCCCCGAAAACCCCCCTACATCAGATATCATGAGAATATCGGGCTGAAATAAAGTATTTTAGGATTGGAGTACACCTTACATCTAAAATTAAATTCGAAGACTAATAAAGATCATATGGGATTCAGATAAAGGCACTTATATTGTTAAACTGTTAGTCAAGCGATATACTATTTGCGTAGCATGGTATGTCACTAAAAACTCTTTGTCGAAATTAAATATTCCAAGCAAAATTTTGTTCCTTATAAAGTAAAAGAAGGCGCAGCGGAGCGGGCCCGGGTCAGCTAGTAACCACATAAAATTGAAACCTGTAAGGAAAGGCCGGCCGACTATATAATACCCTACACAACCGAGCCTGCTTATTACTTTTAATAAGAAGAACCTATGTCGTAATTTTGTCATATTTTATTTTTGTATATTTAGTCAAATATCGAATAGAACAGCAAAATGTTTTTACAATGGGGCCCAAATTTTGGCTACTACAGTTTTAAAAGCAAATATCAGTTTAAAATGTATATGGGAGTTACATATAAATCTGGACCTATTTTGATGTAATTCGACATACAAATTGGGACGTCAAATAAAACATCTTATGGAAATTTCGGACCAAAATTGTGGCTACTACAGCTTTAAAAGGCCATATCGGATGAAAGATAAATCGAATGATTTTTTAAGAGCTATAAAACACACATAAAATTAAGAAAAATTCTTGAAATCTTTATTTGAATCGATTTCCATATCCATATAATTAAAAATTTTAAGATTATTTCATGCAAATGTTGAGCGTTACTGCCCTTAGTCCAATTCTGGCATACTCTTTCCAACATTTCGGCCGGTATCTAACGAATTTATGCTGCAATGTTGTGTTCCAATGCGTCAATTGAAGCGGGCTTGTCTGTATAGACATGCGCTTCAACATAGCCCCACAAAAAGTAATTTAAAGGCGTTAAATCGCATGATCTAGGCGGCCAATTGACCGGTCCTGAACATGAACAAAAATATTCACCGAACACGCCTCTCAATAAGTCCATTGAAACGCGTGTATGGTAATTGGCGCCGCACAGTGGGCCAAATGGCAAAAAAATTGGAAATAAGTCTACAACTTTTTATCTGTTGATTTTAGCCATACAAAATGTTCTAGACATTTGTAGAGGAGGACATAGGCTTTCAGAAAAGTGCTGTTGTTGGTCCATATCTTTAATACAGGGTGAGCTACAGGGTGTCAAAGTTGACCACTTTTGACTTCTCCAAGCTTCTGGGGGCCATAACTTTTGATCTACTCAACCGATTTACATGATTTAGGACTCTAGAGAAAGAGCTTGACAAGATCTAAAAAACTTATGCATAAAGTACCATGCCATCGTGTACTGTTAAGGAGTTATGAATTGTTTAATTTTAAAATATGAAAATTTGGCCTTGGTTTTTTTCAGTGTTTTTTAAATAACTCCGTCAATTTTAAAGCTATAAACTTCATACTTCACACAAATTATGCCAGCATATGTGTGCATAAAATACAAAAGGAATCACGTGAATATCTTTGGCGGTTTAAAAATGGCATCGTTTTCAATATGAAAAATATTTTTTTTGTCAAAAAATTGCAAAATTTTTCAAAAAAGATACTCCCATTTCCTTTAAGTTTTCGCAAACTTTGGCCGTCAAAGCATTATCATTTCTTTCCATTTTCACAAAGTCGAGGTATTAAGAAAAGTTTTAAGTGCTAATTTGGCTAATTTCGATATCAAACAACACCGTTATCTTAAGACCAAAATGGCCAATTTTTTTACTAAACTTCAAAAGTTTCTCACTGGAAAAAAAGTTCCACGGGGATTTTTTCGCTTTTTTTGAACTTAAATGAAAGCTTAAAATGTTCCCAACATTTTAAGGTATGTCTCGCCATATCCTAGCCATAAATGAGATCGTAGCGATCAAAATACTGAAAAAAGTCAATTTTCAAGTAGTGCTATATTCATTGCTAAAAAACAAGTATTACGTCACATTTTATTGCAAAGATGTTAAATAAACTTTTATTTGGTAACACTTCTTCTACAAAACACAAAAAGAATCATGGAAATATCTCTATTCTATTCCATTTTATGGAACCGGCAATAAAAAAGTCAATTTTTCAAAAAAGTCGAATTTCCCAAATTTTGTTTTTGTTGTCCTAATTGCACATGACACACTATAGCCATATTTACGCAACATACCTTATCGTAAAGGAAATTTTCATACCTTTCCAACAATGTATAAAACATTTCTCAACTCGGATTCTATCTACTCTAAAATTCATTTACACTTCATTAAACTCTATATAAAAATGTCTATTTGTGAAATGGAACCTTATATGGGGCCTACACTAAAACATTGATAGATTTGCCCAGGGTTTACAATACAAATGTGTTAGAATAAAAAAAGGTCTCCTGCCAAAGTTTAAAAAAATTGGAATAAAAATATGTGTTTTAGAGCGAAAACACTTCGCATCGGCGTGCGTTTATATGTATATTAGCTACTCCCAAAATAAAAAAGCATTTTAGTTTTGTATTATTTGATTTTATTCTCTACCAAATAATCTAAGGTATCAAAATTTAAAAGCTCTTTAATTTGAATGGCATCGGGATCGTCCTTATCTATATCGTCACATATTTTTGGTAGCCATTTAGTTCTGATGCTGTATAGTACCGGATCAGACGATAACAATAAATATTGAAGTAAATCATAATTTTGGTTAAATTTGGTGCTCTTTCGGGTATTGAAAAGCCGGAACTGTTTAACATCTCTATTACGGGATTCCTGAGCTTCTTCTGTAAGTTCTCCTAACGGAAGTATGTTGTATTCCACAATTTCCTTGCCATGATGTAAGACTTTATGTACTGTCGGTGTTAAAGCTTTCCACGAATATAAATCAGATAAAATGTTTTTTGTGTCATTACTATAAGCTTCAAATTTGGTTGAATTTATCATCTTTTTGCTATTGATTACAGCCAAAATCACTTTGAATCGTCTTAGCAAGTGTTCATCAAGACCGGTTATTTTAGATGTCGATACGGGGTCCTCAAAAAACCGCCTTGCCGAGTTGCCATCATTTGTGCTTCCGTATCCGTAAAGAGGTTTATCTATTATAAGTCCCTTTTGTTTAAACTCCAACTGGATTCGATTCTTCTCTTCCTGCCTCATTTTGTGAAGATCTTGGTTGTTTCTAGCAGAGACATCGCGGTTTCCAGGGCTAGTCCGATATTAAAGGTCATACGATAAATGCAAACAATACTCCATGAATCGAATTCTACAGTGCAGGGGCGAAATACCGAAATTGAGCGCATTTTCGTTTACTAAATTTTCATCAGACTTGTCCTCGAATTGCCCATTCTTCTTGCCACAAATATTGCATCTCCAATTGGACATAACGCCAGTTAATGCGTTTGCCACCTTTCCATCGATCATAGTGAGTTGTAGTTGAAACGAAACTTTTATATTTCTTCCCAATTGGTTTATAACAATCATGGGTAATGCAGCAATTTCTTCCTTTATTTCGTTCACCAAAGATCGTGTTGTGTTCCGGTCTTCCTTTGTATACTCAAACCGAATTGGGCGACATAAATATTTTGACCCAGGTGTTCTATTTATCCATATATCTTGAAATGCATTTTCTTTCGATGATGAAGATTGGTCCTTGTACAATCTCATTCTCAATGGTACTAATGATGCCATGAAAATTGATGCGAAGTTGGCATCTATTTCTGTTTGTTGCTTATATTCGGAAAATCCAGATGATCCATCACAACCCCATTTGCTGATCAAAACCACTTCGGAATTATTACATGTGTTCAACTGTTCTTCAGTAAAATTAGAAATAATTCTAACAGCTGTATTTTCAACAAGATCAGCAAGTTTCACTCTTGCTTTTAATTCGTCCACGTATATATTTGATGGCACCATTTTCGTCCTGGTGTTGTACAATTTATGTTTTGAGGGTAAACAACCCCATCCTTTTTCACGAAGAGCCTTCCTCATTGTTGAGTATTTGTTTCTTGAGAGGCCTAGGTTCAAAATCAGGGCCAGTGCATCTTCCTCCGTGAATTCTGTAGTCGATTTTGGAGTTGGAATACTTTCTACCATTCTCTTTACCCTTTTCGGAGATGCTAATGGTAAAACATCGACAATTCGTCCAACATTTTTTGGTTGTGTTTTTAACAATGCTGTTTTGAACGTATCTTTTATTAAATTTGGCGGATGTGCCGCCAATAGTTCCTCTTGTTTTTTCTTTTTGGTTTTCTCCGTAACTTCGTCGTATGCTTTGCTAGGCCGGCCGGGAATCAGCGGTTTAATTTCAATAAGTAGATCCGATTTCAGCCACTTCTCATACATTTTGAAAAACTTGATTTTTGCGAATGAACATTCTGGCAACCTTCTCTCAAATGATTTGTAGAATTTTTCAAGTTTGTCTAAAGCGTCTTTATTTAGCCTTATTCCATATATGTGGTCCAAAGTGTAAACAAGTTCCTTAAATGACTCCGTGTATGATTTGGAATCATTTTTGATGTCCCATACAATTTTCGAAAGAGTGGAATACTTCAGTATGACTTCCATAACTTATAAATGTCCTTTACGCCTCTACAAAATATAATGAAGAAAATTTGGATTTTGTTCAAATATTTATGCAATATATTCACAATTAATGACCCATTTCAGGTATCAGACGCAATCGTAAAAAGGGGTCCAAAGTGCCTCTTTTTACTTACTCTTCTATAATTATTTACCTGGACTCGAATTTGGTTAAAAAAAATGACAATGAATTTTTTATGGGTAGGTTTTTTCACATTCATTGATACGGTGGATTTCCTGGGAATTCGACATAGCGAAACAGGTAACATTTGTCTGCATCAAATCTTAACACAAATATATATATATATGCAGGTATATTTCTAGGTTACTTTTTATTCAAAAATCATCAGCTTACATTAAAAATAGATGTAGGTACTATACAAACGCACGCCGATGCGAAGTGTTTTCGCTCTAAAACACATATTTTTATTCCAATTTTTTTAAACTTTGGCAGGAGACCTTTTTTTATTCTAACACATTTGTATTGTAAACCCTGGGCAAATCTATCAATGTTTTAGTGTAGGCCCCATATAAGGTTCCATTTCACAAATAGACATTTTTATATAGAGTTTAATGAAGTGTAAATGAATTTTAGAGTAGATAGAATCCGAGTTGAGAAATGTTTTATACATCGTTGGAAAGGTATGAAAATTTCCTTTACGATAAGGTATGTTGCGTAAATATGGCTATAGTGTGTCATGTGCAATTAGGACAACAAAAACAAAATTTGGGAAATTCGACTTTTTTGAAAAATTGACTTTTTTATTGCCGGTTCCATAAAATGGAATAGAATAGAGATATTTCCATGATTCTTTTTGTGTTTTGTAGAAGAAGTGTTACCAAATAAAAGTTTATTTAACATCTTTGCAATAAAATGTGACGTAATACTTGTTTTTTAGCAATGAATATAGCACTACTTGAAAATTGACTTTTTTCAGTATTTTGATCGCTACGATCTCATTTATGGCTAGGATATGGCGAGACATACCTTAAAATGTTGGGAACATTTTAAGCTTTCATTTAAGTTCAAAAAAAGCGAAAAAATCCCCGTGGAACTTTTTTTCCAGTGAGAAACTTTTGAAGTTTAGTAAAAAAATTGGCCATTTTGGTCTTAAGATAACGGTGTTGTTTGATATCGAAATTAGCCAAATTAGCACTTAAAACTTTTCTTAATACCTCGACTTTGTGAAAATGGAAAGAAATGATAATGCTTTGACGGCCAAAGTTTGCGAAAACTTAAAGGAAATGGGAGTATCTTTTTTGAAAAATTTTGCAATTTTTTGACAAAAAAAATATTTTTCATATTGAAAACGATGCCATTTTTAAACCGCCAAAGATATTCACGTGATTCCTTTTGTATTTTATGCACATATATGCTGGCATAATTTGTGTGAAGTATGAAGTTTATAGCTTTAAAATTGACGGAGTTATTTAAAAAACACTGAAAAAAACCAAGGCCAAATTTTCATATTTTAAAATTAAACAATTCATAACTCCTTAACAGTACACGATGGCATGGTACTTTATGCATAAGTTTTTTAGATCTTGTCAAGCTCTTTCTCTAGAGTCCTAAATCATGTAAATCGGTTGAGTAGATCAAAAGTTATGGCCCCCAGAAGCTTGGAGAAGTCAAAAGTGGTCAACTTTGACACCCTGTAGCTCACCCTGTATTAAAGATATGGACCAACAACAGCACTTTTCTGAAAGCCTATGTCCTCCTCTACAAATGTCTAGAACATTTTGTATGGCTAAAATCAACAGATAAAAAGTTGTAGACTTATTTCCAATTTTTTTGCCATTTGGCCCACTGTGCGCCGTCTTGTAAGAACCACATGTCATGCAAGTGAAGCTCAAGCTTTTTGGGCAAAAAAAAAGTTGGATATCATATCACGGTAGAGCTCACCATTCACAGTTACGTAACGGTTCCCATCATCTTTGAAGAAGTACAGTCCAATAATGTCACCAGCCCATAAACCGCAACAAACTGTGACATTTTCTGAACGCATGGATGCATGAATGGTATTATTCATATAAAATTTGTGTTCTTCACAGCAACTGAGCGATTGAGAAAATGGTAACACCACCAGGACAGGCGCGCAACTGTTTGCATCTTAGTAGTTATTTTCTAGGCACTGTCAACTAAGATCATATGTCATTATTTTTTGACAACTTGCTTCTTTAGGCATAAGTACTTATTTTTGAACTATTGGTATGTTTGTTCGAAAGGATTGTCTTCATAGGACATCGACATGTAAAAGTAATTAGGAGCGAGGCCTAAAAATGAGTAGTGTTTCGACATTGAATATAAATACTTACCATTCTGGTAATGTAGTAATGAGAGTTCTTGCTGGTTTATGAAAATTTTATAACGCTCATTTGAAGACTTAGGTCAATGGTGACTACCCTAAAAAAATGACGAAACAACTATGTTAATGAAGAAAATCCGGACTAAAAAGGTATTAACCCAAAATCTTCATCCTCAAATTGCTTTTGCTCCCTTTCAACTACACAAACGTTGTGGAATCAACAACCGGACACCCAGTGGGATGGGAAAAAAGTAAGTGGAAATAAGTCTGCGATTTTTGAACGGGTAAAGATATCTTCATGAAATTTTACATGGTTATAGCTGAGGTTACCCGCATAACCTATGACTGTACAATCAGATGTGATAATATTATGAATCAAAATTGTTGTACATTTTGCAAGCAATCTAAATCTGTACATCAATTTAAACATCTTTTCAAAAATGTCTTCGCAAATTTCAAAATACTAGGTCAGCCTCGAGACGAAACGCGTCCTATTGTGGTTGGTGTTCGGCGTGCTCTGTTTTTTCTTTTCAATTGCAAAAAAAAACAAAAATCTCCAATCATTGAGCTCGCTTCGAAAGAGAAACAAACAAAAACTCGGTAAAAATAATTTTATTTATAGAATATCTCCATTAAAGTTATAGATATTTGGCATAATATGTAATGCTTTTTAAAGGTCTTGAGAAGGACTTTTCAACAAATAAAAAATTTTGGAAATCGGATCATAAGTGAGCATTTCGCAGTGCAAGCAAAAATTTGTAGGTGATGGCCTAAACTGATGACCCGCAAATAGGACCCAGACCTTCTAGGGCCCTGAAATTTTGCATTTCATCTAACAAACACCTTTTCCCTATTCGTTTAAAATTTCATAGATATATCTCTCTTCGTTCATAAACGACAGCCTGATTTTCCCATCTTCTAAGTCTTCCTAATGCGTAATTTGTCGTAAATATATAGGAAAATCGCCGAGGTGTCCACATTGGGTAGCAATATTTGCTTTTATTTTAAAATATTTTACATAGTTTGGAAAGTCAGGACGTGTATTATAATAAAATGCTCAAGTTGAAACACAATTGTTAGATACGTATCGTATTATTTGAGTACAACCCAAAATGAGCCGAAAATGTGCAATTTTGTGAAAACAAAAATTCAACTTGAAATGATTATAAATTAAGACCAATAATGATATCGTTTTAATGTTAACATTGTTTTGTAGATAAATGTCTCCTCAGAAAATGAGTATAATTTATTCCCACATTTCTTAACGGAATACCCAAAATCCCCATACTGGGGAAAGATGTTTGCAAAATTGACATATTTCAGTGAAATAGCCGTAAAGACCTCAATCTTGGGATGGTGCAAAAAATATTTCCATGTAATTAGGGACTACTTGGGGCAATGAAAATATATTGTAAAGTTGAAGGTCTCAACTTTGCGTTTTGAGAACTCGAAGAGCTTTCCCAGTTTTTTTTTTGGAAAATTGAAAAAAAAGCGCAAATATAGTATCTATCTATCTATCTCATACTAGAGTCAATCTCATACTAGAATCAATGGAATTTATAACAAGTGAAAGCGTGCTAAGTTTGGGAACCCACCACCATGTATTCTGCTAAAAATGTATACAAAATAAATTAAGTTGTAGTGCTTAATTTTATTCTACATACCAAGCTTTTGTCAAACCAGTAAAAATTACAGCTTCTGGGAACCGAACAAGGATGATCGAAAGACCGGTTTACAAGGGAGCTATATCAGACTATAGACTGATTTTGGCCTTACTTAACACAGTTGTTGGAAGTCATAACGAAACACTACATGCTGAATTTCAGCCAAATCAGGCAAAAATTTCTGCTTCCAGGGGCTCAAGAAGTCAAACCGGGAGATCGGTTTATGTGGGAGCTATATCAGGTTTTAGACCGATTGGCACAGTTGTTGGAAGTCATAACAAAACCCTACATGCAAAATTTCAGCCAAATCGGACAAAAATTGCGGCTTGTAAAGGAAGTCAAATCGAGCGATCGGTTTATGCTGGAGCTATACCAGGTTATAAACCGATTTAGACCGTACTTGGCACAGTTGTTGAAAGTCATAAAAGAACGCTATGTGCAAAATTTCAGCCAAATCGGACAAAAATTGCGGCTTGTAAAGGAAGTCAAATCGAGCGATCGGTTTATGCGGGAGCTATACCAGGTTATAAACCGATTTAGACCGTACTTGGCACAGTTGTTGAAAGTCATAAAAGAACGCTATGGGCAAAATTTCAGCCAAATTGGACAAAAGTTGCGGCTTCCGGGGGCTCAAGAAGTCAAATCGAGAGATCGGTTTATGTGGGAGCTTTATATAAACCTGAACCGATATGACCCATTTGCAATCCCCAACGACCTACATCGATACTAAGTATCTGTACAAAATTTCAAGGGGTTTGCTAAACGCGGTCAACCTCTATCGTGATTTCGACAGATGATCGGACGGACATGGCTTGATCGATTCAGAATGAAAAGACGATCAAGAATCGTAGATCTTAGAGGAATATTTCGAGGTGTTACAAACGAAATGACTAGATTAATATACCCCCATCCTATGGTGGCGGGTATAAAAATTACATTTAAAAAAAATTAGGTATAAGCTCAAATTTTCTTTATAGAGACAATGAAATTACCTTTTTTGTCGAAGGAATGCCAAAAACTCGCATAAACTTTGACTGTAAAATTGGACCTTAACATATATCCTGGCAAAATAGTGTAAATAAATAAAATCAGCTTTCCAAATCAGTTGAAAAGTTTGAAATCGTTGTAGAAAGCTGTTGTAGCCTTCACAAACAACAAAATAAGAGACCAGCCTCTGCGAAAATTAAAACAAGTAAAAGCGTGCCGAATCTTATGAACGCTAAACGCCTGTGTTCGAATGCTGGCGACACCATGATAAAATTTTCAGCGGTGGTTTTCCCCCCCTAATGCTGGCGACATTTGTGAGGTACTATGCCATGCAATAGCTTCTCCTCAAAAGAAGTGTCGCCCTGCGGCACGCCGTACGGACTTGGCTATAAAAAGGAGGCCCTTATCATTGAGCTTAAACTTGAAACTAAAATGTTTTGCGTCCAGAGGGATCGGGTCATAAGTCGTAGGATGGGCTGGGCAGTAAACCAGGTGGCGTATGTCGTGTGACTCCCACGTTACATTTTGTTGTGACCTCGCATAGTTGGGATCTTTGTCTCCTGATGGAGGTTGTTCACATGAGAACTGAAGGGATAGCCGTCGCCGTGCGTGGGGCAGCATTCTGATATGTCTAAATGTTGTTACACTGCGTATCGCTTAGCAGGCAAGTCCACATTGGCGTTGTATAGCTTACCACTGACCGGCCAATTACTTTGCATGCAGTAAACAAGGTTTCTATGGCAGCAGTGCTGACTCAGCAACACAAGTGCTGCCGGTAGCATGTGCGGAAGACCTGCAATGAATGTCAAGTGTGACACAAAGTATTTGGGATAAATGGTGGTTCGAATCGTGACGCCTTTCAAATCGAGATGCCGACATATTTCCGCTCTCATGTAGTGAACAATACGGCTAAAGATTTTGTAAGCAGGAGATCGTTTACCCATCGCACATCTCGCCAATGCGTGGTCTAAAGCCATGAGCGTACAATCGTCCACTACCTCGAAGCCATTTGGATCGGGGCAGAATAGAAGATGGACAGCGGATTGGGGAACTCTGCTTGTACTTTACGGAGCTCTGCTAGACGGACATGTTGGCTATGTCCTCATGGCTTAGGAGACTGTGAAATGAATTGACGCGTCCTGATTAAGACCTCTGCTCACATATGCAGCGACGGCATACACAGCATTCGCCGTTTTATGCAAATTACGAAATCAATGCTGCTGCCCAATAAAGGAAAACTCTCTCACGAGGTTCAGTACCTCAATTGAGAGAAAGAAAATCGGTCTGACGGATCGAATGGTCGGTGAGAGAAGAAAATACGGTCTTAAGGGAAAGCGGTTGGTAAGAGAAAGGAACCCGGTTTCCTCAGCATCCTTGTAGAAATTCCGGTTCCCAGTGGCATGGACGACTTGGGTTATATTCGTAATTTGTTCAACGGAAAATTAGGATAGTTGTTCATTGGCTCAGAGACATGGAAACGACTAATAGTTTATCTCCTTGATAAAGTGTCAATCCATTTCACTCTCTCCGGCAAAACGTAGTGTAAGGATATGCCTGGTATATAATCTGCGGTGGCACAAAATCACGCAGCTGTATCGTATACACAACCCTTAGCAGAAGAAAGAGCGCCTGAAACTCGAAGGCCGTCAAGGTGACGACTCACTCAGTCTAAGGGCGAACTTTATCGCCGTAACCTAACATAAAGGCACCAATGCATCAACGAATACGACAAACAAAGCCTCCCTCCAAGCATTTCTCTGGCGCAACCACTTGTCGATCATCTTGCGTAGGCTACCTCTATCCATAGGCCAGAAGCCCCATCTCATAACTATCGAGTGATGATAGTAGCAGATCGCATGCAGCCTCCTTTTGATCACTTTCCCGTTATTTCCAGTTCAGTTTGTGGTTAAGAATTTTGTGTAGGTACATAGCCCTACCAGGAAAAGCGCCTTGAAAATATTTAACATCCTCCTTCCGCAGTATACTACCAAAGTAGTCTTTTTTGAGGTTTATGCAAAGGTTATTGGCCGTCGCACAGTGGGAGAAAATCGAAAAGTAGTAAAAACTATGTCGTGTGAGAACTGGTAGGGGTATCATTTTGAAATTTGGAATAGTTTGAGCTGAGGTGTTAGCGAGATTGTGTGGCCAGGATGTCTGGGTGCTTTTTGGTAGGCCCCTAAATTTGGCCACCTTGGTACTTCGAAAAATTGTTTGGGCTGCTAAATCTTCGTTTGGCCAAAATTCGAAAAAAGTCGAATATTCTTGAAACCAGTGGAGATATTTTAGACCTTAAGCGGACTTTTATGTAGAAATGTTTGAGCACTATCCAGCAAAACAAAAATTTGGAAATTGGACCAAAAACGAAGATTTGGTATCCCCAATTTTACCTACCTGGCAAAAGGCTCCCGGACACTCAATCTCGTGAACACCTCACCTCTAACCATTCCATTTTTCAAAATGATAACTCTATCCGTTCTCACACGGCATATTTTTTTGTAGTATTTTTTTTTTTTTGATATTCTCCCACTGTGCGTCGCATATCGCAATGCGTCATGAACCAGGTTTGTAACATCGGTTACAAACCAGTCATGATAATCTCCTTGATGCCCATAAAGCCTCAGAAAAGGGGATAAAATACTATTCCTTTGATGTTTCCCTATTCACAATCTTCTTAACCGAGCCAATCTGGTATGATATTGATAATCCTGTCCTTCATAAGGAACAATCAAACCGATTCAACAGGAGAGGATAGATTAAGATTCTCATCCGAAGGGCAGAAATGAACTCCAAAACCTTAAGTTCTTCAACCTCTCTTTTATGTCTAAGAAGGCCACCAAAGAAAAGTCGCTTATACCTTAATTCTCTTCTACGCAAGGGACTCTGTCAATCGATCGAGCCCTAGTGTAAGCATGCTAGCAGTCAATATATTTTATAAGATCTACTAAATTTGAAAACAGTTTTGTACTTATCTTGGCAACGCTGAGGGATTGAGCCTTAGTTCTCAGTTAAGTTGTTTTAGCTTTAGCTACAGAGAGGGTACGGCAGATGTGGTCCCTCCGTTTAACTATACCAATACAACCGGACATGTAGAGAACATATAATGGTTGAGCTAGTTAAGAACGCCCTGAGTCGGCATGTCCTAGGACCAATAGTGTGGAATTTAAGTGCGGAATATAGTAAGAAAGTCCTCTGTGCACATTATTTCCAAGTCCCCTGCAAATCTTAGGAAGTAACTTTTTCACTCCCTCCCAGAATGGTCACTTTTTAGATCTTTTGAATGATAGTTTGTAGAGATTTTATGATTTAAAACAACAATATCAATTGTTATTGTTACAAGTTTAAAAATAGATTTTTTGTTGTTGTTTTGGACACTAACTCAAAAAACTCCACACAAGAGAATGTATATTTACTTAGCCTTCTGTAATGAAGAAAGGCCGGTAGCACAGAGAGATAGCATACTCCTCACAATCTTAGTCAGGGAAAATCATTGCAAATAAAATTTTCGATTATTAATCATGATTTGGAAAAGAAACAAATTTGAAAGAGAAATAAAAATAAGCCTCACTCTAAAAGGTAAAAAAACATTAGGCAAAAAAAAAATTATTTTTATTAATGACGTTGATAAAAGAATTTTAAACTTTTTTTAAACCCTATTTAGTCACTCATGGGTATATATCGCCAAGTGGCACGTTTACTCCCGTACCAAGACACTAATAAGAGTAAACAAGTAAAAGCGTGCTAAGTTCGGCCGGGCCGAATCTTATATACCCTCCACCATGGATCGCATTTGTCGAGTTCTTTTCCCGGCATCTCTTTTTAGGCAAAAAAAAAGGATATAAGAAAATATTGCTCTGCTATTAGAGCGATATCAAGATATGGTCCGGTTTGGACCACAATTAAATTATATGTTGGATACCTGTATAAAATGTCAGCCAATTCGAATAAGAATTGCGCCCTTTGGGGGCTCAAGAAGTAAAATAGAGATCGATTTATATGGGAGCTGTATCGGGCTATAGACCGATTCAGACCATAATAAACACGTATGTTGATGGTCATGAGAGAATCCGTAGTACAAAATTTCAGGTAAATCGGATAATAATTGCGACCTCTACACGCTCAAGAAGTCAAGATCCCAGATCGGTTTATATGACAGCTATATCAGGTTATGAACCGATTTGAACCATACTTGGCACAGTTGTTGGATATCATGACAAAACACGTCGTGCCAAAGTTCATCCAAATCGGATAAGAATTGCACACTCTAGAGGCTCTAGAAGTCAAGACCCAAGATCGATTTATATGGCAGCTATATCAGATTATGAACCGATTTGAACCATACTTGGCACAATTGTTGGATATCATAACAAAACACGTCGTGCCAAAATTCATTCAAATCGGATAAGAATTGCTCCTCTAGAGGCTCAAGAAGTCAAGAACCAAGATCTGTTTATATGGCAGCTATATCAGGTTGGACCGATTTGAACCATACTTGGCACAATGGTTGGATATCATAACAAAACACTATGTGCAAAATTTCATTCCCATCGGATAAGAATTGCGCACTCTAGAGGCTCAAGAAGTCAAGACCCAAACATTATATCGCCTAAGATTGTTTTCGACTTCCTAGAGTGCAGATTTAGTGACTCGCACGATAGAAAATGTTTGCAATGTCAATGGGCTTATGTTATTGTATGCGTACACAATAATGTGTGCGTTTTTGACCGTCGCTTATTTAAAATATCAAATATTTTTGGCACCACAAATTAATTGCCAAATGCTCCATTTCACTCAATTCCTTTGTTTCCCAAAACTCCCTTGCAAATGTCCACTGTTAAAATCTTTTTCAGTGTTTGTGTCTTCTTTGTGAGTGAATTTATGTAGTTGTTGCCTTGTATAATTTGAATTGATTACATTCTTCCTCCCTAAAGGAAAATGATAATTATTTTCCATTTTATTATGCTCTGAAAATTTGAGACAATTAAACTTTTCCCCCAAAGGGCACAGCATCGTCCCAACAATAAAAAAATCCGAGAATTGGCAATTGAGCATTTGTTCAATGCCATATAAAATGCAAGTGCTGAGAGTACAAGGGACCTTTGGTAAATTCCCACGCATTCAAAACTAATCCTTTTGGCTAGGCTATGGCACTCACTCACGATCGTTCAATGACTGCAATGCTTAAAAGAAACGAAACCTCAAATGCGGATGACACATTGTAGACCATGAAACCAGTGTATGGATGGATGTTTGGTTGAATAAAGGCTGCCTCTAGCATTGATGTATTCATTAAACACTGGGGATGTTCTCCGTCGCCCTGGAAATGTGCTGGTATTTGTTATCGCTGTTTTGTAGTTACGGAAAATCTATTTTAACCCTAATAAAATCAAATTTGAATTACTCACGTATCGAAAGTGTGTATCCCTTTCAAACATCATTACTCTTCTTCTTTCCATCCCAGTGCTGGAAGAGAGCAAATATTGTTTTGGACGACATCGTCAATCCATTGTTTTAAAGAGAACAGCTGTTAATCGTTTAAAGCCCTCTATGTCTAAGCTAGGTACATAACATAGAGGGGAGAGTCTTCTTTATGAAGAAAACTGATGCGTAAACGCATAACATTGTTGCGCCTTGCGTTTAGCTATAGAGCGTCCTACGACTTCGAGGAAACAAAAGCCAGAATTTTATTTTTATCTGCAAGTGTTACAGAAACCTGTAATTACGCGCTCACGATCGCTTAACATTAAATTAGCGAACGTTTTGTTCCATCTCCCCTTTTCACTCTCCTTCAAGGTTTTTAAGTATCTTTGTAGGCAAATTGTTGCAAAGGGGAACAGTATACTTAAAATGCTTTTTGTGTCCATCCTTTCATTTACGCTTAAAGGTATTTCTATTCTAGAAATCCATCTGCTAGGGCTTGATTATGCGTCGTGATTGATTCCCACGTTATGAAATTTTTGTAATACGCAATCTTGTAGCTTTTTTCAAAGCAATCTGTCCCAGCTGAAGAGGCATACTGCAAAGAGGGTTCGAATTTTCACACGCCTATTTTTCTCCCTCATTTTCTGATTCAAAGCGAATGAACAATCGAATCAATATCCAATTGAATTGAATGCTCTGCCAGGGGATAATTTCTAAGCATTTAAGGTAATTGTGGGTTCTATTCATGGAAAGGATTAATTTGAAATGCGAGCCAAAATGGTAAAAGTTCAATACAGGTGTTATACACAATGGCATAGAATTTTTTTGAAGGATTTCTGGAATCAGGTGTTCCAAAAAGGGACACATATACATACATAAAAAATAGAGCGAATGATGCAAAACAGATATCCGACAGCAACTGGCAAACTTTTATGAACATAAATTTTTAATATAAGAGTAATATAGGGGAGGGAGTGGAAATTAAATGCTCAAAAAAGGTCTAGGAAAATAAATTCTGACCCAAAACTTTTAAATTAAAATACAAATTAATTGAACAGAACCTTAATTTAGAAATTATTTCATTAAAACTTAGGCTTTATAAAACAAATTCGCGGACTTGAGAGAATATATCTTGGACAACTTTTTGTTTCAAAAAAGTTTTTTCTAAAAAAAAAATCTCGTAAAAATTTTGTGTTTAGAGAACATTTTAGGGAAATTTTTTCGGTGGAGGCAATTTGAAGAAAATTTTTCTATATCAAAAATTTTATAAAAATTGTGGTTATTTGTAGAAACATTTTATGCACTCAGAAAAATGATGCGCATAAAATAAAGAAAAAATATTTATTCCAAATAAATAGCTGCCATATAAACCGATCTTGGGTCTTGACTTCTTGAGCCTTTAGAGTGCGCAATTCTTATCCGATTGGGATGAAATTTTGCACGACGTGTTTTGTTATGATATCCAACAACTGTGCCATGTATGGTTCAAATCGTTCCATAACCTGATATAGCTGCCATATAAACCGATCTGGGATCTTGACTTCTTGAGCCTCTAGAGTGCGCAATTCTTATCCGATAGGAATCAAATTTTGTACGACGGATTCTCTCATGACCATCAACATACGTGTTTATTATGGTCTGAATCGGTCTGTAGCACAATGCAGCACCCATATAAATCGATCTCTCTATTTTACTTCTTGAGCCCCCAATGGGTGCAATTCTTATTCGAATTGGCTGACATTTTACACAGGTCTCCAACATATAATTTAATTGTGGTCCAAACCGGACCATATCTTGATATCGCTTTAATAGCAGAGCAAATCTTTTCTTATATCCCGTTTTGCCTAAGAAGAGATGCTGGGAAATAAAACTCGACAAATGCGATCCATGGTGGAGGGTATATAAGATTCGGCCCGGCCGAACTTAGCACGCTTTTACTTGTTTTAACTAAACCGGACCACTTTTTTTGAGTGTGAAAATTATGTCTTAAGAAAAACTGGCGCGAAAATTTTGTCTTTAGAGAAAATTTCATGTCATTAGAGATAATTTTATGGAAATTTTGCGTTTCGAGAAAATTTCGTGGGCTTTTGGTCTTTACAGAAAATTTCATGGACATTTAACCTTTAGAGAAATTTTTGGTGGAAATTTTGTCTTAAGAGAAACTGTCATGAAAATTTTGTCATTAAAGAAAATTTCATGGAAATTTTTCCCTTAGGGAAAAGTTCATGGAAATTTTAGCATTAGAAAAAGTTTGATGGGAATTTTGTGTTTAGAGAAAATTTTTTGGAAATTTTGTCTTCGTAGAAAATTTTACGGAAATTATGCCTTTAGAGAAAAATTTTATGGAAATTTTATCTTCAGAGAAATGTTGTGTTTAGAGAAAATTTCATGGAAATTATGTCTTTATGGAAAATTTCATGGAAATATTTTTGTAGCGAAAATGTTATGGAAATTTTGTGGTAATGGAAAATTTCATGCAAATTTGTCTTAAGAAAAAATTTTATGGAAATTTTGCCTTTAGAGAAAACTTCATACAAATTTTTCATGAACATTTGGCCTGTAGAGAAAATTTATGGAAATTTTGTCTTTGGACAAAAGTTGATGGATTTTTTTTTATTAAAATTTCATGTAAATTTGTCCTTAGAAAAAATTTCATTTTGTATTAAGGGAAAATTTAATGGAAATTTTGTCGTAAAAGAAAATTGGATTGGATGGACATATTGTTTTAAAAGAAAATTTGATTGAAATTATGTTTTAAGAAAAAATTGCATAGAAATTTGGTTTTTAGAAAAAATTTCCATGAAATTTTTTCTGTTGAGAATATTTCATGCAAATTTGGCTCTTAAAGAAAATTTCATGAAGATTTTGTCTTTAGAAAAACTTTCATGGAAATTTTGTCATAAAGAAAAAATTGATGGACATTTTGTTTTAAAAAAATTTTATGCACATTGTGTTTTTAGAAAAATTGCATGGAAATTTGATCTTTGAAGAAAATTTCATGGCAATTTTGTCTTTAGGGAACATTACATGGATACTTTGCTTATTAGAGAAAATTTCATGGAAGTTCTGTTTTTTAGAGAAAATCTCAGAGAATTTCATGGAAATTCGTCCTTATAGGCAAGTTTGGGAAATTTTATTTAGAGAAAATTTGGGGAAATTTTGTCTGTAGGGAAAATTTCATGGAAATTTTGTCGTAAAAGAGAATTTGATGGAAATTGTGTTTTAAGAAAAAATTGTATGGAAGTTTTGTCTTTAAGGAAATTACATGGACATTTTTTCTTTTGTGAAAACTTTATGAAACATTGTTTTTTTAGAGAAAATCGCATAGAAATTTTGTAGTATGAAAAATTCTGTGGAAATTTTGTTCTTAGAGAAAATTTGATGGAAAACTTGTCTTCAGAGAAAATTTCATTATCATTTTGACTGTAGAGAAATATTCATGAACATTTTGTTTTAGGAGTAAATTGAAAGAAGGTTGAATTTCCAATGTTAACTACAATCTCAAAATTTGGTGAACACAAATAATCAACCTCGCTTTAGTGTAACTCTATATTTCTGTTAAAACATTTGGGCACACGAAAGTCTTGTTGTAGGGAGATTCTATTTAACTGTCATTTTGACAGCTCAAAGCGTTCAAGTACACATTTTACGTTAAGCACCATTATAAATTCATCAATGTGACAGTGCGACTTTTAAACAAAACCTACTCACGCACACACACACACATATATGGAGACAGACGAATCGTGTTTTAAAAACGCAATCCAATACTGGCAGGGCACTTTCGTCTTCTTTACACACGCCAAGTTCGATATCCACACAGCATATAGGCTGACGCCTGCAAGGTTGGTTGCTCTGTTCCATGCATGTATAGATTGTGGATGGATGGATGTCGTCAATATGTAAGCGTGTCTGACATGTGAGGTGCACATTAACAGCAATGCCAGTTCTACTAACAGTTTTCCTATCTGTCTGTCTTTTTGTCCCTCTTTGCCACTATAATATAAAACACTAACAAACTCATCATCGTCGTCATCATTGCCACAAACCATCTATTTTGTGGTTTTGTTTTTATTAGAGTTTCTTACCCAGAAGGAGGCTACCTGTCCACCATCCATCACCAGCAGGCCTCGAGTGAAAAAATAAACCAAGCCTAAGGGAAAAAATTACAATGCGTGTAAATAAAAAGATCACTTTTCAAGATAAGCCAACAAACGACAAAAAAATGTATTTCTCAATAGAAATTGAAAGGAATTGTACACTGCCATCAATACAAGTCCAATGAGGGATAGCGATAAAATTCTGATCAGGATAAGTCAAAGAGGTTGTTCACCGTATCTGAGAGCTTTTCAACCCCTTTTCAATTCAATTTTTTTCCTGAATGAAGTTGAACTGTAATCAAGGATCCTTAATCATGTCACTCATTGTTGAGCATTGTCAATTAACATCTGGAATTCAGGAGTCATAACAAAACAGACAGGAAAATGTGATGATCTATGGATTTCTGTCATTTGCTCAAATAAAATTATGACAGTATTATATATATAGGTATACTAAGATTTTGCACGGGCTATAGTATTTAGTTCCAATTCATACCTTTTACGGTACCAACAACATAGAATATATATTTGTATTCTTTTTTTATTTTTGACAGAATGCTATTTACGGGACAATTTGTATTTTTGGTGTACTATTTTTCGTGCCAATTTGACAGATTTTGTGATACCAAAAATCAAAACTAAACGGGATGACCCCCTTTACTTCGACCTGATTTTGTATGCCATATCCGTAATCTACTCCCGTTGCTTGGACCCAATTTTCGTACTCTACTCCTGAACACCTTTCATTTGAGTACCCTATTGTCCTTATCGGCACACTTTTATTTTTTGGGTTGTACTCTTGGGGTAAGCGGAAGGGTCCGCCCCCTTCCGATATCAAAAAAATGTATAGCCTTTATTTCCTTCCTGACCAACCTACACAATCTGTGAAAATTTCAAGGTAATTGATTCTGCGGTTTTTTGAGTCTATACGGAGCAAACAAAAACAAAATATTTTTATACCCTCCATCATAAGATGGTGCTAACCGCACCATATCTTGATATCGATCTAACAGCAGAGCAAATCTTTTCTTATATCCTTTTTTTGCCTAAGAAGAGATGCCGAGAAAAGAACTTGGCAAATGCGATCCATGGTGCGGGGTATATAAGATTCGGCCCGGCCGAACTTAGTACGCTTTTACTTGTTTATATATTGGGTTGCCCAAAAAGTAATTGCGGGTTTTTCATATAGTCGGCGTTGACAAATTTTTTTCAGAGCTTGTGACTCTGTAATTGCATTCTTTCTTCTGTCAGTTATCAGCTGTTACTTTTAGCTTGCTTTAGAAAAAAAGTTTAAAAAAAGTATATTTAATTAAAGTTCATTCTAAGTTTTATTAAAAATGCATTTAGTCTCTTTTAAAAAATCCGCAATAAAAGAGTAAATTAAGGGTTATCATGAAATTAGTATTAAATCGCAAAGAAAAAATCCTTATAATTCCTCATCAGCGGGAGATGTCAATTGAATCATGGTGCTCTACAAACATCTCAGGTTGTAAAGTACACATCTGAATTTGAACAGGGCTCTTTAAGACGACTTGATTCATAAGCGCAATAGAAAACATATCAAATCTTACTTCCCTTTTTCAAATCCAACTTATCCAACGATGCCAATAGCAACAAACATCTCTTGCAAAATTCTTTAGTTCTTTTGTGTATATATGATCCATTTAACATCACCCGCTGATGATTTTTCTTGGTCGGAAATGAAATCGCGATATGGGAAACCGGTGAAATACTTCTGGCAACAACACTCTTTTGCTGACTTTTAAATGTTTTTTGCTATACTATTCTTTGAATAGAAAGCATTAAACAATGGTCTAAAGCCGGACAATATCGTGCAATGGAAACTCAATTGAGTTCAGAAATCGCATCTTCTTTAAAACTTCAACTAGATTTTTGAGCAATTGCATATAGGGCGTGACCGCTCGGTGTTGCTGTTGAGCCTTTCACGAGCCACCGCACTTTCTGTATGGCGGTAATATCTGCCCTGTATTTCCCCAATACATCCGCCAGTGCGTATACTGCACCATCTCTATAAAGAGTTCGGACATTCCAAGTGCAGATCATGGTTCTTTAAACGTTTTCTGGCAAAATAGGGGGGAACCGTTTTTAATCTTCATCGTTTTTCCAAGTTTTCCGGGTTATAGCCAACAAACCTGACGCCCCAACCCTTCTTTTTATACCCACCACCATAAGATGGAAGCATACTTATCTAGTCATTTCGTTTGTAAGACCTCGACCCTATAAAGTATATATATTCTGGATCGTCTCGAAATTCTGATTCGATCTAGCCATGTCCGTCCGTCTGTCGAAATCACAATAGCGGTCGAACGCGTAAAGCTAGCGCTTGAAATCTTGCACAGATACTTAGTATTGATGTAGGTCGGACCATACGACCTACATAAATAATCAAATGGGTCTATAACCTGATATAGCTCCCATATAAACTGATCACCCGATTTGATTTCTTGAGTCCATGGAAACCGCAATGTTGGTCCAATTTGGCTGAATTTTTGCACGCGGTGTGCTGTTATGACTTCCAATAACTATGCTTAGTGCAGTCCAAATCTTTCAATAACTTGATATAGCTCCCAAGCCGCAATTTGTGTTTGATCTGTCTTAAATTTTGCATGTGGTTTTAAGTTATGACTTCCAACAATTGTGGTAAATACGGCCTAAATCGGTCCATAACCTAATATAGCTTCCATGTAAACCGGTCTCTCGTTCATCCTTGTTCGGTTCCTAGATGTATGTAAAATAAAATTATGCCCTTCAACTAAATTAATGTTGTATAAGGTTTTAGCAGAATCCATGGTGATGGGTTCCCAAGATTCGGTCTGTCCGAACATAGCACGCTTTTACCTGTTATTGTTCTACAGGCTCATTTTGGCACATTTTAGCTCACTACCTTTAACGGTTGGTAATGGTAGCTATCAAGGTGACACCGCGGGGAAGTTTGTGACCACATTTGAGATGAAGGAAGACCAAGATAAGCCAGAACTTTGTCAAGTCAAAACTAATCAGAACCGTTGCTTGGTTTCCGACATCATCCACCCTAGTTTACTTCAACACCAATTAGAAGTATTTCTTCAGATGACCTCAGAAAGATGACCTCGTTAAAAAAAAAAAACTTGTAATATAGATACTGCACCTGGAACCCTTTCATCCTTCTTGCCACAAACGCAAATACACACATACACTCAAGGTTCAAACAAGGGAACCTGTTATTGTTAAAGAGGAGAGGGTATTAGAAATGGAAACACCTGATCATTTAAGAAAATATCATATTTCACCTGAAGGAAAACCACCCCTTTTCTTAGGTTTCCTTACTTCCAATGTAGTTGTCTGAGATTCAAACATGGGGAGAAAATTGTTTCGCGGGCTTTTTTTTTTAAAGCAGCATAATATTTGAAGGGTGTATCTTTTCAATAACCTTTTTCAACGTCTGCGGCACTTGTTTCTCAAATTCTCACTTTTAAGATAAACAAATCACTTGAACAAAAACGGCAAAGATGGCATTTTCTGACAAACAAGTGTATGTCTATGTTATAGCTGTTCAATTGCCATGTATGTACTGACAAAAGATCTTCTAACAACTGTCTCAGATAGACAGAGAGAAGACCGATAGCTAGATGGACAGGGAAAATCTAATAATGATGACTATAAAGGACAGGTGTAACATGTCATTACAAGCAAGCAAAGCAGCGGCATATGGAGGGAACTCCTTAAACTCCAAATGGCACCAAACAATGTAGGCAATCTCAAGAGCAAAGATCTACCCTTCTGGTAAATATATTATTTTTTCTTTTTCAATTCCATTCAGATTGAAAGATAAATGATAAGAAAATATAGATAGCAACAACAATAACATTGAGCCAATAACAAACAGCTTAAGGCAAATAATTTCCTACATGCCAAAGAAACTTCATATTAGTCCTTTCCTATCCCCCAAAAACGAAAGGATCAACAATGTGAGAAACTGGTCTTAGACTTTGACGATTGCCCCGAGTATGCCCTAGTCTGTATAACAGCAAATAGGGGATTGTCAGTATATTTGTTTTGAGAATTGTGCACGCAAAGATCATATTCCTTTTCATGCACGTGAAGGGATTTCTTTTGTGAAACCAAGAAAATTTTCCTTTAGCCTGTCAGCCACACGTTAAGAGCATGTTGGGCACAAGTACATATAAATTAAGGTGTGGTGGTATAGTTGAAGAAATTTTTATGATTTAAGTATCGAATATTGTTATAAATGAAAAAGAACCACGAATGCTTTGTACAATTTTGGAAGTTATACAGGTTAGCTGGTACGAAGTGTTACCAATCCAAACGATCAAATTTTTTTGTGTGAGAATTTATTGATAAAAAAAATGTGTGCACGGAATCGAAATTACAGAATCCATTCACTTTTGCTCGATATGGCCAACTTTACCTTGACTATTGGCTCTGATAAATCGAAAACTGACCCTTCGCTTTACTGATTTTTGGGATTGTACTGAGTTAAAAAGTTCAAAGTATTTTAAGAATGGAGTACACCTTACATCCAAACTTAAATTCGTAGACCAATAAAGATCATATGGGATTCAGATAAAGGTACTAATATTGTTAAACTCTTAGTCAAGTTAGCGTGGTATTTCACTAAAAGATCTTTGAAAGTAAATATTCCAAGGAAACTTTTGTTCCATATAAAGTAAAAGAAGGCGCAGCGGAGCGGGCCCGGGTCAGCTAGTATATAATAAAAGAAGGCGCTGCGTACCTATTTAATCTGATTTTTGTATGTAACCATTTGCTATTCATCACCTACATGTGATATTTCAGATATTTGGAAATGGATTTTACGATAAACTACTTATCAAAGAAATGAAAAGCATCCCCAATTACAAGAAAAACATTATATGAGAGCTATATTTACCTGCACCAAATATTAAAATATTTTGCAATTTTCTTCTGCACCCCGGAATTGAACTATTATTTCTTTGTTCTACCTAATCTAAAATCTACATGTTATTGAAAAGTACAGAGAAAAAAATCCAAAAATATTTTCTTTGTTCCAGTCAATTGGACAATATCGTGCAATGGAAACTCAATTGAGTTCAGAAATCGAATCTTCTTTAAAACTTCAACTAGATTTTTGAGCACATGCATATAGGGCGTGACCTCTCGGTGTTGCTGTTCAGCCTTTCACGAGCCACCGCACTTTCTGTATGGCGGTAATATCTCCCCTGTATTTCCCCAATACATCCGCCAGGGCGTATACTGCACCATCTATATAAAGAGTTCGGACATTCCAAGTGCAGATCATGGTTCTTTAAACGTATTCTGGCAAAATAGGGGGGAACAGTTTTTAATCTTCATCGTTTTTTCAAGTTTTCCGGGTTATAGCCAACAAACATTATATGAGAGCTATATTTACCTGCACCAAATATTAAAATATTTTGCAATTTTCTTCTGCACCCCGGAATTGAACTATTATTTCTTTGTTCTACCTAATCTAAAATCTACATGTTATTGAAAAGTACAGAGAAAAAAATCCAAAAATATTTTCTTTGTTCCAGTCAATTGGATTTAACAAATTGAGGAAAGACTGAAGTCTGTGTCATTAAAAAAAAAATACAGCAGGTACCTCATTTCTGGAGTATTCAACAGAGCACGACCACCATCAATCATCAGAAGAACAAAAACAGACAGCAGCAGTAGTAGTAGAGGTTGCAGCATCTGAATACAAAAGGACTTTGAATGAAAGAACAAAACCTTTTGGCATTATCCTCTTGTTAAGTGCATTATGTTCAAGTGTCATTTTAAATTGGCATTTACAATACACCAGATATCAGATAACATCACGGCCATAGGGAAATGATGGAGAAGCGTCTTTGGGAGTTGATCTATTTTCCCAAATAAAACATATACTCACAAAAGAATTTCGACCTTTGTTTATTGTTTCAAATACTTTCCTTGTTTAAATGACCTACATTTGGTTGTTGGTTTAAGTTGCGTTGGGTGATTAATCGCAAAAAATTACTACAAATCTCAATTAAAAATGCATGTTTTACATTCGTATTCAGTGTCAAATGATTTAGCACGAAAATGAAAATTTAGCGGCTTGATTAATTATCGCATTAATTAAGTGACCCCAATAAAAACGAAAGTCCTCCTCCAAAGTCGCCGTCATCATCATCAGCATCATCACTGGCTACAAAATATCATGTCATGCTCCCCTTAAAATAAAGCCTAAAAAAAAAAAATATAAGTAAGAACAAGGTTTTGCTGTTAATTTATTAGGCTGCTAAATAAACACGGAGACACCAAGAAAATCGAAAACAAATATTTAAACAAAAGCCAATATTTTTTGACCAGCAAACCATAAATCAATTATCTGCTCTGTACGCCAAAGGAAGCCAGAAAATGAAAACAAATCAACCAAGAAAAAAAAAACTTAAAATCAAAAGCTGGCTTTTATGTAGATTTTGTTGGGAAACTGGCTTGATGCTGATAATCCCTTGAAATATGTGGGTCATATTGACACATATTTAAACAAAAACGGAAATGGCAAACGATCGCATTACCCCTCGCAACTGCAAGCAAAAGAGCTCTTGTGGAGGGCACACTCATGAAGTTGAAACTTGCCTTTTGTTTTATCATACCAAAGCAAACAGTCCTTACAATGCCAGCATCACCGTTGCCCACATGTTGCTCGAGGTTCTTAATTCAGAGATACCCATTATCAAGCAAGAATTGTGAGTCGAAATGACCCATGACAAGCGCAAAATACATCGCCTTGCTAGGTATAGTTGGCCGAAAAAAACCAAAGCCCCAAACACTGACGCAAATGTAATTTTTTGCCTTGGCCTGCTTGTTTATGACAAACAAAGAATTGTTCGCCTTAAAGAATTATAACCAGCCAGGTGTGGTTACAAAGGTCGTTTCGTTCTGTTATGCCAAAAATGATTTTTAAACCTACGAGAAATTTATGCACTGAGGAGAGTAAAATGAAGAAAATTGTTTTTAACAGAAAAAAATTGCGGTGGGCGACTTTTTTCTATAGAAAAAAATTGCGGTGGGCGACTTTTTTCTATAGAAAAAAATTGCGGTGGGCGACTTTTTTCTATAGAAAAAAATTGCGGTGGGCGACTTTTTTCTATAGAAAAAAATTGCGGTGGGCGACTTTTTTCTATAGAAAAAAATTGCGGTGGGCGACTTTTTTCTATAGAAAAAAATTGCGGTGGGCGACTTTTTTCTATAGAAAAAAATTGCGGTGGGCGACTTTTTTCTATAGAAAAAAATTGCGGTGGGCGACTTTTTTCTATAGAAAAAAATTGCGGTGGGCGACTTTTTTCTATAGAAAAAAATTGCGGTGGGCGACTTTTTTCTATAGAAAAAAATTGCGGTGGGCGACTTTTTTCTATAGAAAAAAATTGCGGTGGGCGACTTTTTTCTATAGAAAAAAATTGCGGTGGGCGACTTTTTTCTATAGAAAAAAATTGCGGTGGGCGACTTTTTTCTATAGAAAAAAATTGCGGTGGGCGACTTTTTTCTATAGAAAAAAATTGCGGTGGGCGACTTTTTTCTATAGAAAAAAATTGCGGTGGGCGACTTTTTTCTATAGAAAAAAATTGCGGTGGGCGACTTTTTTCTATAGAAAAAAATTGCGGTGGGCGACTTTTTTCTATAGAAAAAAATTGCGGTGGGCGACTTTTTTCTATAGAAAAAAATTGCGGTGGGCGACTTTTTTCTATAGAAAAAAATTGCGGTGGGCGACTTTTTTCTATAGAAAAAAATTGCGGTGGGCGACTTTTTTCTATAGAAAAAAATTGCGGTGGGCGACTTTTTTCTATAGAAAAAAATTGCGGTGGGCGACTTTTTTCTATAGAAAAAAATTGCGGTGGGCGACTTTTTTCTATAGAAAAAAATTGCGGTGGGCGACTTTTTTCTATAGAAAAAAATTGCGGTGGGCGACTTTTTTCTATAGAAAAAAATTGCGGTGGGCGGCTTTTTTCTATAGAAAAAAATTGCGGTGGGCGGCTTTTTTATATAGAAAAAAATTGCGGTGGGCGGCTTTTTTTTATAGAAAAAAATTGCGATGGGCGACTTTTTTCTATAGAAAAAAATATGATAGAAACATTTCTATATGATAGAAACATTTCTGCTTCCGTCCATAGTTGTGGTTTATCTAGACGATGTTAAGATTTTCTTACACTTCAAACTCTGCTTCTTAACGACACTTCCCACATGACCTAATCGCCCATAAGACACTGTAAAATGTTGCAGAATATGAAGCAACTCTATGCATTTTGCAACAAATAGAGACCAAGGAGCCAGTTATTCCAGCAACCAGCCAATGATGTAATTCGATAGTCAACGTCTTTTTTCTTCTGCACTAACTTAAGTTGTCAACTAATTGCCCTCATGGAGACGAGTTTTCGCCCGGTACCATTTCATCAAAAACTGCAACTTATAAATGCATCAAGTGAGCGCAAGCGAGTAAGCCAGCATGGTTGTGTATGTGCTTCAAGAACATAAAGTATTAATTTTTAATTTTATGCATGCAGCATAAGAACAGCTACAGCATCATCCAGCAACAGGCAACAACGGCATGTAACAAATGCAGCAGCAATCGTATGTTTTGTGAAGCGGCTTTAAGCACCACACAAACATTCAGAGTTCAAATCCCAGTAAACTATTACACTGACTTTTAAAGCGAAGGGCTGAAGCTTTGGGCCAAAAGAAAAGTAGAAACAACTATTTGCAAAAACAAGGAGGGAAAATAGGAACATGTGGCAGCAACAACCTAACAGCCGATGCAAAAACCCCACCATCGTCGGGATTGCCCTGCAATGAGACACATATTTAAGAATCTTCAACTTCAACCACTACTATACACAAATGTATGCTTAAACGCACTATATATCCTTCCCTTGGCCTCTCGCTCCCAACACGATCAAAAACTTTTGCCCAATCAACTGCTAAGGCAACAACACTTCTAAATAAGTTGCATGCTTTTTGAAACATCACGAACATTTGAAAATGAACATTATCGACAAACTCAATAATCATTAAAATCATTATATTTAGAAGAGCAATGAAAGCGACAATAAAATAAAGCTACAATATAGGGTTGCCAACACTATTTTTTGAAGAAAGCAAATATGTAAACGTTTTCTGGCATATATTTTTGAGAACAAGATTTTTTGTATATAAAAAACATTGCAGGGAACAAGTTTTCCTGCATAAAAGACAAATTGTGGAAGGCAAGTTTTTCTGTATAAAGAAAAAATTGTGGAAGGCAAGTTTTTCTTCATAAAGAAAAAATTGTAGAGGGCAAGTTTTTCTGCATAAAGAAAAAATTGTGGAAGGTAAGTTTTTCTGTATAAAGAAAAAATTGTGGAAGCCAAGTTTTTCTGTATCAAGAAAAAATTGTGGAAGGCAAGTTTTTCTGTATAAAGAAAAAATTGTGGAAGGCAAGTTTTTCTGTATAAAGAAAAAATTGTGGAAGGCAAGTTTTTCTGTATAAAGAAAAAATTGTGGAAGGCAAGTTTTTCTGTATAAAGAAAAAATTGTGGAAGGCAAGTTTTTCTGTATAAAGAAAAAATTGTGGAAGGCAAGTTTTTCTGTATAAAGAAAAAATTGTGGAAGGCAAGTTTATCTGTATAAAGAAAAAATTGTGGAAGGCAAGTTTTTCTGTATAAAGAAAAAATTGTGGAAGGCAAGTTTTTCTGTATAAAGAAAAAATTGTGGAAGGCAAGTTTTTCTGTATAAAGAAAAAATTGTGGAAGGCAAGTTTTTCTGTATAAAGAAAAAATTGTGGAAGGCAAGTTTTTCTGTATAAAGAAAAAATTGTGGAAGGCAAGTTTTTCTGTATAAAGAAAAAATTGTGGAAGGCAAGTTTTTCTGTATAAAGAAAAAATTGTGGAAGGCAAGTTTTTCTGTATAAAGAAAAAATTGTGGAAGGCAAGTTTTTCTGTATAAAGAAAAAATTGTGGAAGGCAAGTTTTTCTGTATAAAGAAAAAATTGTGGAAGGCAAGTTTTTCTCTATAAAGGAAAAATTGTGGAAGGCAAGTTTTTCTGTATAAAGAAAAAATTTTGGAAGGCAAGTTTTTCTGTATAAAGAAAAAATTGTGGAAGGCAAGTTTTTCTGTATAAAGAAAAAATTGTGGAAGGCAAGTTTTTCTGTATAAAGAAAAAAATGTGGAATGCAAGTTTTTCTGTATAAAGAAAAAAATTTGGAAGGCAAGTTTTTCTATATAAAGAAAAAATTTTGGAAGGCAAGTTTTTCTGTATAAAGAAAAAATTGTGGAAGGCAAGTTTTTCTCTATATAGAGAAAATATTGTAGAAGGCAAGTTTTTCTGCATAAAGAAAAAAATTGTGGAAGGCAAGTTTTTCTGCATAAAGAAAAAAATTGTGGAATGCAAGTTTTTCTGTATAAAGAAAAAATTGTGGAAGGCAAGTTTTTCTGTATAAAGAAAAAATTGTGGAAGTCAAGTTTTTCTGTATAAAGAAAAAATTGTAAAATTCAAGATTTCTGTATAAAGAAAAAATTGTAAAATTCAAGATTTCTGCATAAAGAAAAAATTGTGGAATTCAAGTTTTTCTGTATAAAGAAAAATTTGTGGAAGACAAGTTTTTCAGTATACAGAAAAAAGTAAATGCGTGCTAAGTTCGGCCAGGCCGAGTCTTGGGAACCGCCCACCACGGATTCTGCTAAAAATGTATACAAAATAAATTTAGTTGAAGGACATATTTTTATTCTATATACCAAACTTCTGTCAAAACAGCAAAAATTAAAGCTTCTGGAACCGAACAAGGATAATCGAGAGACCGGTTTACATGGGAGCTATATCAGGGTATAGTCCGATTTGGACCTTACTTGGCGCACGCTGCGCTTTCTTTCACTCTCTTATTTTATCTCAGCTTTATAAGGTCACATTAGTCCTGTTTGGTGGTGCTGGTACGGCCTTTCAGATATTTCGCGCCAATGTCGATATAATATTGGTGCTCTTCTACCAAATACCTCTCATTGGAGCCTTATGTTGCTATGGTCGGTAAATATGACCTGTTTGGGGTGTTTTTGGTGGTGAGAAGGATCCCCATATTTTAGATTCGTGCTCTGGTTTAATATTAATACCTTTCATTTGAGTCCCATATTGTCATTATTGGTTTATATTTCATTTGGCTGGCTTTGGAGGTGGGGCGACCCCATAGATATCCCACCCTAAATAACGATAAAAATGTCTGTAATTGAGTTATTATAACAAACTAAATTTAGCTTAAATCGCCCCATCCGTCTCCGAGATCTGGCGGTTTTGATAACTGGGGTAAGGAGGAGGGTCCGCCCCCCTCATATATATACATATATATATATAATATTTATAAAACAAGTAAAAAGGCGTTAAGTTTGGCCGGGCCGAACTTTGGATACCAACCACTTCGGGTATATATGTAAACCACCTTTCATCAAAATCCAGTGAAAATTGCATACCTTATGTTCCATAGCGGTTATATCGAAATATGATCCGTTTTGGACCAAATACTTAAAAGTACAAGTTAATGTTAAATTATGGATAGCAACATACTGGTCATTTTAGTAGCTATATCTAAAAATAAACCGATTTGAACTATAAACGGATGTCGAAAAGCCTAACATAAGTCAATGTGTCAAATTTCAGTTAAATCGGATTATAAATGCGCCTTTTTTGGGGCCAAGACTTTAAATCGAGATATCGGTTTATATGGCAGCTATATGCAAATCTTGTTCGATCTAGACCAAATTGCAGAGATATGTGGGGGGGGGGGGGGGGGGGGCTTAACTTAACTCTCTATCCCAAATTTCGGCATCATCGGACAATAAATGTCCGATGGGCCTAAGACCCTTAATCGGAGGATCGGTCTATATGACAGCTATATGTAAATCTGGACCGGTCTAAGATAAATTGGCGAAGGATGTCGAAGGCCAAACACAACTCACTGTCCCAACTTTCGCAAAATCGGATAATAAATGTGGCTTTTATGGGCCTAAAACCCTAATCGGAGGATCGGTCTTATGGCAGCTATATCCAAATCTGAACCGATCTGGGCCAAATTGACGAAATATGTCGAGGGGCCTAACACAACTCACGGTCCCAAATTTCAGCATAATCGGATAATAAATGTGGCTTTTATGAGCCTAAGACCCTAAATCGGAGCATCGGTTATATGGCAGCTATATCCAGATCTGGATCGATCTGGGCCAAATTGACGAAGGATGTCGAAGGGCCTAATGCAACTCACTGCCACAAATTTCAGCAAAATCGGATAATAAATGTGACCTTTATGGGCCTAAGACCCTAAATCGGCGGATCGGTCTATATGGGGACTATATCAAGATATAGTCCCATCTTCGATCTTAACCTGCTTATGGACAAAAAAAGAATATGTGCAAAATTTTAGCTCAATATCTCTATTTTTGAAGATTGAAGCGTGATTTCTACAGACAGACGGACGGACATGTCTAGATCGTCTTAGATTTTTACGCTAATCAATCAACAAAGCGCAACAATTAAATTTTTGTATAATAGATATCTAAGTCTGAACCGATATGGCCTATTTGCAATCCTGTTAAAACGTGGTATTTTTTATGACTTCTAGTAGTCATGACAAGTACGGATCATCTGTTGAAAAAGTCATTTAAAGAACTTTTCAAATGCGATCCATGGTGGAGTTTATGTAAGATTCCCCCCGGCCGATAAGATTTTAATTTAAACAATTAAAAAGTAGGTTGAAAATTACAAAAACAAAATTATGCATTCCTTGAATATACAAACTTATTAATTAACAAATTGTTCAATAAAATTTTGCTAAAATGCTGATTGATGTTATAGATTTAGTGATTAACTTTATTTGAATTAAATTATTAATTGGACCTATTAAGTATGTGATTCCTTCCACATATTTTTGGAAGCCATTTTTTCGTTTAAAAATCCCTTCTATCAAATTAATTTCTTGTCTTCCCTTATGTTTGCTTTATTTTTGGAAAACGGCAATCCTTTTCCTTTAAGCTTTGAGCGAGACCTTAGTTTAGTATAAATGGTCCCTAAAACGAACCAAGATCGTTTAACCCCATTTTGGTTGGGATTGCTCTGCTGCTGTTGCTGCCATTGCTTGTTTGATTCACTCTAAACACATGCAGGGACTTTTTTTCTTTAATTTTAACCACAAAAACTCGATTGTGTTTTGTTTTTGTGGTGTTTTTGTTACCATGTTTTTGACGTAGCAGTAGAATCTCAATATAGTGTGGCGTAGATGTAGTAATAGTCACTCAATATCATCGTCATTATCATGATCATTGTCCTCATCACGGCTACCATCATCATCATGGTCGTAATGTTTGTTGGTGCTTGAAATCGTGAAGGATAAGTTCATTGACTTGCCATCTTGCACAGAGAACGACATACACCAAGCAGTACTGTTCCTTGGCTTTTCTCTCCTTCTAGAAGTCCGTGGCAATCTATTCTATTGTTATTTAAACTTCATTGGTTTTTATTCCTTCAACTTCTTTTGATTTGGTTTTTTCCATATGTTGCTTTTCGAAAAACTTTTTCATTGGCTTTGTGCATTGAAAAGTTAAGTCAAAAGGCCTAGCTGAGCTAGGCACAACAAGCCAACAAGAAACCTCAACCACCAATTGCTTGATGTCAGTATGCTGGGCAGCTCCTATGGCGAGTCTTCTAGCTGCAGAATAACTTGAAGCTCCATTGGAAGAAGCAAATGTATGTTAGCACCATATAGACACCAGGCAGGCACCAAGTCATAGAGAAGAAGAAGAATCTACGACGAAACAAGCCAATGAGTTTACTGAGTTTGGAAGGAACTGTACAAAATGGATAACCCAACAAACATTTGGGATGAAAAATCTATGTTGAAATTATATTTTTCTGAATGGACGATGCACATTTCTTAAGCTAAGATACGATGATCAAAAGCACAGTTAAGATTGTTGCTGGGCAAAATGGATTTCCATTACTTTTTAGTTTACGGTGAACATTTTGGTATCCTTTAAAATAAAGGACTTCGATTTTTTTTATAAAAGAAAGATGTTGACAGTTTTATCCCATATATAAGGATACCAAAATTGCATAATTAAAGCCAAAGGTTTAACTGGTTGGCCTTCATATAGGGCGGCCCATCTAGCGATAGCGCAACTTTTCGCAGACTTCCCTCTTAGTATTAAACAAGGTTTTCCATTAATGGGATATCTGTTAATTAATCATTTAAAGGAAACGATTGCAAATGTACATGTTGCCAATTTTTCTAAGAAAATATTCCATTTTTGAAGTGGGAATGTTTAATATCAAAAATAATACAACTAACTCACTTTTTAGTAAAATGTATGTTGGGTTGTTTTAGTAGTTTTCGATATTATTATTATGTTGATGTCGTGTATTCATTTACAGACCTATTCTGAATAACAATTCCCAGGGAGTTTTCTCCCTACTCCCTTTTCCCCTATTCTGAATTTCCTGGGAGTTTTTTCTCAAAACAAACTTCGGAAAAGAGATATATCTCCTAAGGAAAAAAGTAGGTATTCTGAATTGAGACGATATTTTCTCCAAACAAATGGAAGGAGGAATTGAATGGTTTTTATAAAAAAAAAAACGGATGCCACTTCTTACCATTTACGAACAACTTTTTATGTACGGAAAATATTTTTCACGAAAAAAATGGTGTTAGGTTCTCCGGGTTTAAACAAGTCGTGTACCCACCATAGAAGGTTTGCATAAGTTTTTCAATTTTATTTACAATAAAAGACGAGAATTTTAGAATTGGAGTATGAATATAGGTATCAAAATATGTGGTTCACATCAAGGCGTATTTAATAAGGTGGCCGCATCAGCACAGCCGATGCAACTGCAAACGTCAAAACAATTTTGAATTCTTAGAAACATAAATTTAATTTTTAAAAATTCAAAATTTGATTTTTAATGTTTGCATGTTAAATTAATAGAATACGACTAATAGTTCACGAGAAGCTTAGCTGAAATTTTGTTTGCGGTGTTCTGTTGCGATTTCCAAAAACTGTGCCAAATACGATCCAAATCAGTCTATAACCTGATATAGCTACCATGCAAACCGTTCTCTCGACAAAACTTTGGTTTGCAGAATGAAATTATGTCAACTAAATTTATTTTGTATATACATTTTTAGCAGAATCCATGGTGGTGGGTTCCCAAGATTCCGTCTGTCCGAACATAACACGCTATTACCTGTTATTGTTCTACAGGCTCATTTTGGCACATTTTAGCTCACTACCTTTAACGATTGGTAATGGTAGCTATCAAGGTGACACCGCGGGGAAGTTTGTGACCACATTTGAGATGAAGGAAGACCAAGATAAGCCAGAACTTTGTCAAGTTAAAACTAATCACAAGCGATGCTTGGTTTCCGACATCATTCACCCTAGTTTACTTCAACACCAATTAGAAGTATTTCTTCAGAAGACCTCAGAAAGATGACCTCGTTAAAAAAAAAAACTTGTAATATAGATACTACACCTGGAACCCCTTCATCCTTCTTGCCACAAACGCAAATACACAACATCTTTCTTCAATTTGGCCCAGATCGGTCCAGATTTCGATATACCTGCCATATAGACCGATCTCTCGATTTAAGGTCTTAGGCACATAAAAGGCGCATTTATTATCAGATTTTGCTGAAATTTGGGACAGTGAGTTGTGTTAGGCCCTTCGATATCCTTCTTTAATTTGGCTCAGAACGGTCCAGATATGGATATAGCAGTAATGTATACCGATCTTTCGATTTAAGGCTTTGGTTCCATAAAAGGCGCATTTATTGTCCGATGTCGCTGAAATTTGGGACAGTGTATTATGTTAAGCCCCTCGACATACTTATGCAATATGGCACAGATCGGTCCAGATTTGGATATAGCTGCCGTATAGATCGATCTCTCGATGTAAGGTTTTGGGCCAATAAAAGGCCCATTTATAGTCCGATGTCGTCGAAATTTGGGACAGTGAGTTGTGTTAAGATCTTCGACATCGTTCTTTAATTTGGCCCTGATTGGTTCAGATTTTAATATAGCAATTCAATTTGGCCTAGATCGTTCAGATTCGAATATAGCTGCCATATAGACCGATATCTCGAGTTAAAGTCTTGGCTCCATAAAAGACGTATTTATAATCCGATTTCACTGAAATTTGGCTTAGTGACTTATGTTAGGCTTTTCGACATCCGTGTCGTATATGGTTCAGATCGGTTAATTTTTAGATATAGCTACTAGAAAGATCAATATTTTGTTATACGCAATTGAACAATGGCTTGTACTTATTAGTACTTGGTCCAAATCGGAACATATTTCGATATAGCTGCTATGGGGCATGAGGTACGCATTTTTCACCGGATTTTGACGAAAGGTGGTTTACATGTATACCGAAGGTGGTGGGTATCCAAAGTTCGGCCCGGCCAAACTTAGCACCTTTTTACTTGTTTTATTTTCAAAAAATTTTAATCAAATGTTTAACCAAAATAAAACAGCTGTTCTCGAAAATTTGAAATTCCCTCTCCTATTCAATCAGAATAGGAGGATTTTATACGAGGGAGAAATTAATTCCCTGCGAGTTTTATAAATGCGATTACTTATATATCTCATTTATAAATATATAATATAAAATTTCTGACATTTTTCCCTATCCTAAAAGCTTCACTAGGTTACTTTGCTATGGTAACTTTTTGCTCACTTTCCTTGATTTTTGTTGGCTGCAGTGTTACTTAAACTCCTCAACGTCGTCATACGATTCCGATCCTCTTGCAAACGTATATGTAATCTATGTATGTATGTCAACAAAGTTGTCCATTTGCACAAGCGTATGTGTGTATTTGCGGGTAGAGTAGTTGCCTTTTTTTTATTTGCGAGTCGGATTAAATATATTATATGTAAGTCGTGGTTAAACTGCAAACGAGTATCATCATTGTCATTATCGAGGTGATCATAATGGTGATTGCCATCCTCCTCCGTCATTGCGCAGGCGAGGATAATGATGTTTATCATCATCATCATCGCCATCACCGCTATAGTCGTCTTGAGTAAGAAGGAAGACTGAATCATAGCAGAAGGTAAAAAAGGTAAATATTAACTGACAAACACCGTACAACAAATAAACAAACAAAGAACACAGTTAAGATTTGGTTCTCCTTGGCGGATTAGGCATTGTGCGGAACCTGGGTCTTAGACAATAATGCCCCATACAATGGACATCAAACATCTGTGCCATAAACATCAAAATGTGATCTCCAAATGTGTTGAGGGGCAAAATGGGGGAGTTTACTTGGGATGGTTAGTCATGGTTTTACAATAAAAGGCATAAAGAACTCGTATGAGATTTCAGGTTATTCTTGAAATCATTAGACGGTCGAACGTGTAGTTTGTTGGGTATATCCCTTTGAGAGCTTTAAGGATCTTGTAACAATAACCTCCACGGCGACATACATAATAATTGTACAATGGTATAAATGCAAACTATGAAGAACATTTATTTTCGTATTCTGTTTGAATTTCTGGAAAATGTTTGATTAGGGGAATTTTCCAGACAATTTTTGTTTCTACGGAAAATGATCGTACCTTGAAACAAGATCTAAATAAAGAAAAGACAAAAAGGTTTTCCCTCTACAGTTATCGGACATCCGAAATTGCAGTATAAGAAACAAAAGTTATTAATTTTTATATGGATTTCCTAACTATAGGGAATGTTTAAACTGAGAATAAACATATTTCTCCACTTAAACCAATCTCCCCCATGTGCCATGTGCTGGAGCTGAGCTGTTCACAAAAGCCATTGAAAATGCCCACAATCATAATTTAAACAAGAAGCGTAAAGATTCGTTACATATGTATATAAAGCTACCGGTTTTTAGCCTTATTTTTCCCAATCGGGGTCTTTTTGAAAAACCTAACCAGCATCAATACTATCATACACCATCGTAGTAGGCATAAAACGACAAAATCGAAACATCAATAGTTTTTCAAAGACCTTTGGCAGCAAATCATAAAAGAGAGCGACTTTTTCTTAGGGTAAAGTAACGATAAAATGATAATGTCCCATTCATCCATGGACTTTTTTATTTCTGCTGTGACTCTTGCTGCTTATGGCAAACTGAAAAATAAGACAAGCTTAGGTCAAACAAAAACACCTTACACATCACAATAAACATGTTTATATTATTTTTAGTAAAAAGGGGTGGCAACTTAAATTAAAACATGGTCGGGCATTAATATTTTTAAAACTAATTCCAAATTAAGGTTAGAGAATTTCACACGTATACACAAAACTTAAACAGCTTTATAGTAGCTGTCATTTGACAGTTCTATAAAGAAAATCTATCAAATAAGCCTACTTTAATGCTACTCTATGTCTTGTGAATATGGGTATCTATTGAAAAGTTCATACAGAAAAACTTGCCTTCCACAATTTTTTCTTTATACAGAAAATTTTTTCCATATTTTTTTCTTTTACAGAAAAACTTGTCTTCCACAATTTTTTCTTTATACAGAAAAACTTGCATTCCACAATTTTTTCTTTATACAGAAAAACTTGCCTTCCACAATTTTTTCTTTATACAGAAAAACTTGCCTTCCACAATTTTTTCTTTATACAGAAAAATTTGCCTTCCACAATTTTTCCTTTATACAGAAAAACTTGCCTTCCACAATTTTTTCTTTATACAGAAAAACTTGCCTTCCACAATTTTTTCTTTATACAGAAAAACTTGCCTTCCACAATTTTTTCTTTATACAGAAAAACTTGCCTTCCACAATTTTTTCTTTATACAGAAAAACTTGCCTTCCACAATTTTTTCTTTATACAGAAAAACTTGCCTTCCACAATTTTTTCTTTATACAGAAAAACTTGCCTTCCACAATTTTTTCTTTATACAGAAAAACTTGCCTTCCACAATTTTTTCTTTATACAGAAAAACTTGCCTTCCACAATTTTTTCTTTATACAGAAAAACTTGCCTTCCACAATTTTTTCTTTATACAGAAAAACTTGCCTTCCACAATTTTTTCTTTATACAGAAAAACTTGCCTTCCACAATTTTTTCTTTATACAGAAAAACTTGCCTTCCACAATTTTTTCTTTATACAGAAAAACTTGCCTTCCACAATTTTTTCTTTATACAGAAAAACTTGCCTTGCACAATTTTTTCTTTATACAGAAAAACTTGCCTTCCACAATTTTTTCTTTATACAGAAAAACTTGCCTTCCACAATTTTTTCTTTATACAGAAAAACTTGCCTTCCACAATTTTTTCTTTATACAGAAAAACTTGCCTTCCACAATTTTTTCTTTATACAGAAAAACTTGCCTTCCACAATTTTTTCTTTATACAGAAAAACTTGCCTTCCACAATTTTTTCTTTATACAGAAAAACTTGCCTTCCACAATTTTTTCTTTATACAGAAAAACTTGCCTTCCACAATTTTTTCTTTATACAGAAAAACTTGCCTTCCACAATTTTTTCTTTATACAGAAAAACTTGCCTTCCACAATTTTTTCTTTATACAGAAAAACTTGCCTTCCACAATTTTTTCTTTATACAGAAAAACTTGCCTTCCACAATTTTTTCTTTATACAGGAAAATTGGCCTTCCAAATTTTGGCCTCCACAATTTTTTCTTTTTACAGAAAAACTTGCCTTGCATTATTTTTTCTCTATTCAGAAACCTTGCCTTCCAATTTTTTTCTGTATACAGAAAAACTTGCCTTCCACAATTTATACTTTATGCAGTAAAGCTTGCCTTCTACAATTTTTCCTTTATGCAGAAAAACTTGGCATCCACAATGTTTCCCTTGTGCAGAAAAACTTGCCTTCCACAATTTTGTATGCAGAAAAACTTGCCTTAAAAAATTTTTTTATGCAGTAAAACTTGCCTTCCACAATTTTTTCTTTAAAGGGAAAACATTTTCGTATTTGTCATGTGTTTCTATACAAAATAACTTATCTTCGACAACGTTTCTAACAATTTATATTACCCTTTGCATTTTGTTCGCTTTGAAATTTAAATTTAATCATGCTTCAAGAGAACTTCTGAGCACTTTTTCTCTTTTTTTAAATTTTCTCTTTATGCCAAAATTCTCGTTTGGGTCTCTTTCTCTTTTAACTCTCATTTTTCTGTTCGATCAGTTAAGAGAACACCATAGGTTTACAAATGTATTGGTGATCCTCTGCTCCCCTAAATGTGTATGAGTGTGCGACATGCGTGCAGCACACTTGAGTAAGTGTGGGTTGGCACAACCAACATTTACCGCCATTCCAAACAGGTTATTTTAACAAGTTGTCTTGTTAAGTTTACAAATCTTTTTTTATTATCGATGGTTTTTTACGTTTTTGTTTTGTTCGTTACATTCATAGTGTCAACAAAGCAATGGGCGTTTAGGGTTCATTGGGTGTTTATATTTTTCAACCTCATTGGTGTACAGTATCCCGCCAAAATGTTTCAATGCACATATATATACCCATACATACACAACTATGTATATATTAAATATTAAATTAAATGCAAAATGTGTGTGCATTTATTAACAAAAAAAGGTGTTTACAAAATGAACGGATTTAATTTGTGAATAAATTACATGAAACTTTTATAGTACTTTAATTAAAAAAGTGGAATGTTTGTAGAAATTTTAAAGTTTATTAAAACAGAGCTTTGCAGCGATAGCCCTAAAGGGAGCCTTCAAAAGGTGCCAGACGTTTGGGAGTTGTATGCCATAAGATATCGCTGCAACTTCAAATGAAGAAAATTTTCAGCTAACGACATTTCTACAGTACTGTACTTAATAAAGTAAAAAAATAATTTAAGAGTATAATATTAACAAAAATTAAAATGAAAATAAAATAAACAAATAAAAACGTGCTAAGGTCGGCCGTGCTAAATCTTATATACCCTCCACAATGGATAGCATTTGTCAAGTTTTTTTTTCCGGTATCTCTTTATAGGTCAACAAAGGATAAAAGTCATCAAAAAGTCATTATGTTAAATTTCAGCCAATTCGAATAAGAATTGCGTCCTTTAGGGGCTCAAGAAGTAAAATAGGCATAGCGGTTAATATGAGAACTCTATCAGGCTATAGACCGATTCAAACCATATTTGACACGTATGTTGAAGGTCATGGAAGAAGCCGTTGTTCAAAATTTCAGCCCAAATCGGATAATAACTGCGTCCTCTGGAGGCTCAAGAAGTCAAGATCCCAGATCGGATTATATGGCATCTTTATGAAAATATGAACCGATTTAAATCATATTTGGCACAGTTGTTGGAAGTCATAACATAACACTTTATGCAAAATTTCAGCTAAATTGGATAGGAATTGCGCCTTCTAATGGCTGAAGAAGTTATAATTCAAGATCGGTTTATATGGCAGCTACATCAGGTTATTGACAGATTTGAACCATACTTAGCACAGCTGTTGGAAATCATAACGAAACACGTAATTTCAGCCAAATCAGATAATAATTGAGTGTGCTTAGAGGCCCTAGAAAACAAGACCCAAATCGGTTAATATGACATCTATATCAGGTTATGAACCGATTTCAACCATACACAGCAAAGCTGTTGGGAACCCTAACAAAACACCTCGTGCAAACTTTCAGCCAAATGGGATAAGAATTGCGCCCAGTAGTGGCTCAAGAAGCCAAGATCCAAGATCGGTTTATACGGCAGCTATATCAAAACATTGACGGATATAGCCCATTTACAATCCTAATCGACCTACACTAATAAGAAGTATTTGTGAAAAATTTCAAGCGGCTAGCTTTACCCCTTCGAAACTCAGCGTGCTTTCGACAGACAGACGGGCGGACATGGCTAGATCGACTTAAAATGTCACGACGTTCAATAATATATTTACTTTATGGGGTCTCAGACGAATATTTCGAGGAGTTACAAACAGAATGACGAAATTAGTATACCCCCATCTTATGGTGGAGCGTATACAAATAAAATTTAAATAATAATAATAGAACATAAAAATAAATCTGTTTTTCCGCAACTTTTTATTTTGGTTGTTTTATTTTATCGTTGGATTTGTTTGTCCAACTGAAAGCTAATGGCTTTGTTTTTGCTTCGACTTAGAATAGAAAGCGAATATAAAGTTAAGGCATATGTGATGCATTGCGCAAGATACGAAGATCGCGATTTCGAAGCTGACCATAGCTTCATCATCAGTCCGGTAGGCACCATAGAGATTACATGCTTCCACCTACTCACTAGTTGGTGGGCTGTGCAATGGAAGAATCATGCCTCTTTGAGACGAACATTGTATCAGAGTACTTTTTTCGAGCGCAGCAAGAAAAGGCACCAGTAACCGACACTATCTTTACTCAATATATCGCATATCGATCTATACGGCAGCTATACCGAAATGTGGCCCTCCTAGACCAACTCACTGCTCCAAATTTCAGCAAAATCGGGTAATAAATGCGATTTAATCGGCTAAAGAGCCAAAATCGTTTCATATAGTAACTATATACAAATATAGTCCGATCTCTAGCTTATTTGATTACGATGTTGTGATGTTACGATGTGACTTGACTAATAAACTCATTGTTATAAATTTTAGCGAACTCGAGTAATAAATATGGCTTTTATGCGATTAATAACATTTATCATCTTGAAATTTTGCGACAACACCTCAAATTGAAATTTCGAGGTGTTACGAACGATACGACTAGCTGCATATACCCATTTTTCCATTGGGGTGAATGAAAAAATAATGTTAAACTTCTTTCCAATTCCCAACAACCCTCGAAATCCCAATAGATAAATAATTTATTTCACACTTAGAATCTTTTACCATAAAATTGCCACAACTATTATTATTGATGACAAACATCCACATTTAATGGCACTTTGCCATTAACACTTTTGTTTCTTATCCTTTTTTGTTTTGTTTGTTTCTCCACTCATCTTCTTATGTTAGCGTGGCTAGGAAAAGCTTTTTATGGGCCATTTACCTAAATCATTTCGTTGGTTTCTTTTTCTATTAACCATCTAACCATGAATGTCTTGTCGTCTTCCCCATATTCCATGTTGGCGGCCACCATCATCATTTGATCCGTCTAAAAGTCCAACATTACGATAAATTTTCAATTAAACATTTAAACGAACAACATCAACATCACATTTACTGCTCACACATTTGAAATATCAAAAGTACTTGGCACATATCAACGCTGGGAGACATTGGAGTTTTACACTACGAGCAATGAAAATTGTTTGGAACAATCTTTATGCGTAACCTCTAAAATACTAATGGTGATGGTGAGTGCTTCTGCAACTGCCACTAAGAGGAGTCACAAACGCTTGACAATGTCTAATAGACGATGAGTGGCTGGCTCTGACGACTATAGCTATTATCATAAGAGCGCGATCATAAGTGGCAGCTACATAAAGCTGCAGAAGCACCAAAATCTCACATGCCTCAACAAAATCTATGTGCTTACCACTTGGCGAGTAGTGGTGGAGATCTCACTGACTTGGCTCTGGCAATGAGGCACCACTCAATTCAACTCAACATGAAGGCGCGTCACGATCATCATCATTATCATTATAAACAAATTTTGTGCTTGTTTTTTGTTGTTTTATTTATACAGAATTTTTCTAACTTTGGGGGATTATGTACAGCATTTAATCTCAATGTTAACGATGGCGTTCTGTAAAGAAAAATATACTAAACGTGAAAATATTAACTCAATTTGTAGGTGTCTGGATTGGATTGAATAAATAAAATCTGCAAAATCGTGCCGCAATAGGAAAGAGGGGTTCCTATTGCGGCACGGGTATGTTGAAGATATTATCAACATGCGGGAATGATTTTGTAAACGTACGTTGTTGATTCCATACACCGACCGTTTTGTACATCATCCCTATAAAATGTGTGAGTGTGGTAATTATAAATGATTGTTAAAACATTGTACCAGAGAAAAGATTGCTACCATTCGCTTTTATAGCGCATTCATATATTCGTTGCTTGTGACTCGCCTTCGTTCAATAATGGTAAGTAATGCTGTTGCTTTCAAATGCATTCGCTTTTTTATGCATTATTTTACATTGCCGTTACACCACAAGCAACGAAATGAATGCTGACATACTAAAAATAAAATGTGATTCGCACCATTCGCTCAGTATTCGTCGACATTTTGGTGTGTTAGAAATAGACATGGAGTTAGAAATTATAGAAAAAATTAAAACTCCCAACAGCATAAAAATCCAAAATTAAAAGTGAACCGATCGGGGCAATATGGAACTTAAATCAATGGTATTTGAGAGTAAAGTACGAACATTATACTAAGAATTGTGCCCACGTATCTTTGGGACCGGCCCAAGCCCAGAACTGCCAAAATAGGCATTTTGGAGACTTTTTGGGACTAAAATGAAAGGTATTTGGGAGTGGATTTCGAATATGACATTAAATTTCTGACCATTGTAATATAGGGTTCAAAGAAAAGGTATTTGGAAGTAGAACTCGTGTTCTTTAGTATGCGCTTCTGGCGCCAAATGCCTGGGTGTCCACCTCACCCTCCAATTAGATACCCAGAATTGGATACCAAATCCGTGATATACTTCCAAATATCTTGATGCTAGAATTGAATTCCAAATCCGTGTTCTACTTGCAAATATCTTTGTTTCAAGATCGATAAATATGTCCGTCTTGTGGGGTGTTTTGAGGGTAGAAGAGTTAACCAAACACTTGATCCTGAAAATGGGAATCAGTTTCATGCTGTACTTTCAAATACCTTTCCTTTGAGACTCATATTGTATGCGAGTTTTTAGAGAAAAGCGATCCCCTGATACTTTGACACAAATTTTGATCCCGTATTCGTATTCCACCCACCAATAACTTTCATGTTAATCCCATGTTGTCATTATCGGCCAATATGGCTGATTAAAGGGGGGTTAAGTGTGGGGACGGCTCCCTTGATACTTGGACACAAATTCGTACTCTACTCCCAAAGACCTTTCACTTGAATTCTATATTGTCCCGATCGGTCCACTTCTTTTTTTTTTTTTTTGGTGTGGCTTTTGGGGAGGAGGAGGGCGCGACCCCTTTTCCCTTGTGTAATATTTCAGTCCATTCGAATAAGAATTGTGCCATGTAGGGGCTCAAGAAGCAAAATCGAGAGATCGGTATATATGGGAGCTGTACCAAGCTATTGAACGGTTCAGACCATATTAGACACGTATGTTGAAGGTCATGGGAGAAGCCGTTCAACAAAATTTCAGCCAAATCGGCTGCGCCCTCCAGCTGCTCAAGAAGATCGCTTCATATGGCAGCTATACCAAGTTATGAACCGATTTGAATCATACTTAGCACAGTTGTTGGAAATGATACCAAAGCATCACGCCAAATCGGGTAAGAATTGCGCCCTTTTAAAGATAAAGAAGTCAAGACCCCAAATCGGTTTATATGGCAGCTATCACATCAGTCAAGAACTGAACTTCCATAAGTCAAGATCCGAGAACTGTTTATATGACAGCTGTATGAGGTTATAAACCGATTTAAATCATATTTGGCATAGCTGTTAGAAATCATTACAAAACACCTCATGCGAAATTTCAGCCAAATCGGAGAAGAATTACGCCCTCTGGAGGCTCCAGAAGTCAAGATCCAGATCGGTTTATATGGTAGTTATATCAGGTTTCGAGCGATGTGAACCATACATAGCTCGAATGTTGGAACTCACAACAAAACACCTCATACAAAATTTTAGATTATTCGGATAAGAATTGAGCCTTTAAGAGACTCAATAAGTCAAGATCCGAGATCGGTTTATATGCCAGCTATACCAAAACATGTACCTTTTTGTCCCATTTGCAATCCCAACCAACCTTCACTAGTAAGAAGTATTAATGCAAACAGTCAAGAAGACAAGGAATATTTAGGCAGCAGAGTTATCCCGCTACCAAATCTGGCAACATTTGTAAGCCTTCAGCCAAATAAAATTTCCTATTTTTAGTTACAAATTGCCTTACAAAGTAATCTAACCAATAAGGAGAATGTAGGAATTCAAAACAATCGAAGTGAAACAAAACATAAAATTGAGTTTTTAGTTTTTAAAGTGATCAGGGGTTCTTTTTCCCCTAGTTGTTGTTGGTATTTGATTTTATGAATCTTTTCATACTTAATTTCGTATATGTGTTGTTTATTGGTATCGTGTCGTCTGTGTTCGTCTTTTTGTGATCGGCTGGTTGGCTGGCTGCCCCCAGCTTCTGCTAACAACACTACTGCACGATAACAGTCAGCTCTTGGATCAAAAACACTTGATGATGACAATAACGACGACCATCGTCATTATCGTTATTGTTGTTGCTGTTGTTGTTATTATTAAGCTGATCTTTATGTTGAACACCTGTGTTCGATCGTACGTTCCTTGATTCTTTTATTTTTTTTTTGTTTTTTTCTGTTGACCTGCTGTTGCTGTTGTTGTTCTTTTTGGAGTTTCAAACAGAAGTTAAGTGAAGGTTCTCCTCTGATCTTCAGATGTTTAAAAATGTACGAATGTGTGTTTATTGTGTGGTGCCTTCCTCTAGTCGTTGGTGTTGTTAGTGTTGCTGCTACTGATGCCGCTGATCTGCTGCTGGCTGCAGTTGTTTATTATTTTACTATGCCATTTAATATTTGTTTTTAGTTTGTATGGTCATTGTTGTTGGGGTTCTCGTATTTTGATTTTTTTTCTTGTAGTTTTGGAGTTGTATGTTTATCTCAATTCTTTAATGACATTTGGAATCGTACGTTTTCTTCATTTAAAAACGCCTATTGCAAGTGGTTACCGTGTATTGCACTCTATACCAAAAGAGTGCAATACAAGGTATTGTTACTTATTGCAATTGTTTGTAACCTGCAGTAAAATAATGCCAGCACAAATGTAATTCTTCACTGTTAAATAACAGTTTTAAGTAATAACCCGCCCACTGATTTTCTTGTTAGGGGTTTGATGGAAAGCAAACAAATGGCACACCTACCTAACACTTTTCTACCACATTAAAAACTATTTTGTTGTTGTCTTAAACCTTTTTTACACCTATTTCGGATCTTGACTTCTTGAGTCGCTAGAGGGCGCAAATGTTATTTAATTTGGCTGAAATATTAAAACCAGCCCCTTTAGAGCTCCTCAGAGCGCAAAAACATTATTCGTTCACATAAAAGAAATTTTCGCCAAGTAAATTTCTTTTCTGGAAAACGATGGATTTTATTTACGATAAAAGTACATGTTTTTTTCCGATAAATTCTTGCAACAATTTGCGACAACTAAAAAGTTTTTTACACTGACAATACCATTCATTCTTGATATATAAAAAGTTATTCGGGGTTTCAACTAGCTCAACGTCTTGCTTATGTATGTTCTTTTTATACCCTCCACCATAGGATTGGAGAAATTTCGTCACTCCGTTTGTAACACCTTGAAATATGCCTCTAAGACCGCATAAAGTATAAACATTCTTGATCGTCTCGACGTTCTGAGTCGATCTAGACATGTCCGTCCGTCCGCTTGAAATTTGGCGCAGATACTTAATATTACTGTAGGTCATTGTGGATTGCAAATCATATTCAGATTTAAATATAGCTCCCATGTAAACCGATCTCCCGATTTGACTTCTTGAGTCTCTGGAATCCGCAATTTTTCTCCGAGTTGGCTGAAATTTTGCACGTAGTTTCTGCGATAAATTTCAACAACTGTGCCAAGTAGTGTCCAAATCGGTTTATAACCTGGTATAGCTCCCATATAAACCGATCTCAAGATTTGACTTCTTGAACCCCTAGAAGCCACAACTTTTGTCCGATTTGTCTGAAATTTTGCAAGCAGTGTTCTGTTTTGACTTTTAACAACTGCACCAAGTACGGTCTATAACCTGATATAGCTCCCATATCAGGTTATAGACCGTTGAGCTCCTGGAAGCCCCAATTTTTGTCCGATTTGGATAAAAAATATAAAGAGTATCAAAATTTTGAGCGGTTAAAAGTTTCCGATTATATTAAACAAATAAAAGCCATGGATTCTGCTAAAAATTTATACAAAATATATGTAGTTGAAGGACATAATTTTATTCCACATACCAAACTTTTGTCAAACCTGAAAAAATTAAAGCTTCTAGGAACCGAATAAGTATAATCGATAGACCGGTTTCCGTGAAAGCTAAATCAGGTTATAGACCTGATTTGGATTGTATTTGCCACAGTTATTGGAAGTCATAACCGAACATCGGACAAAAAACAAGAAGTCGAACCGGGAGATCGGATTATACGGGAGCTATATAAGATTATAGACCGATTTGTTGGGAGTTATAACGAAACACCACATGCAAGATTTCAGCCAAATCGGACAAAAATTGTGCTTCCAGGGGCTCAAGAAGTCAAATCGGGAGATCGGTTTACTTGGGAGCTATATCAGGTTATAGACCGATCTGGACCGTACTTGACACAGTCGTTGAAAACCATTAGAAAAATTTCAGCCAAATCGGACAAAAATTGCATCTTCCCGAGGCTCAACAATTCAAATCGGGAGATTGGTTTATATGGGGGCTATATCTAAATCTGAACCGAATCTGATATGGCCTATTTGCAATCCCCACTGACCTACATCAATATTAAGTATCTTTGCAAAATTTCAAGCGGCTAGCTCTGAGCGTTCGACCGCTATCGTGATTTCGGCGGACGTACGGACATGGCTAGATGAAGTCAGAACGTTGAGACGATCAAGAATATATTTTTCGAATTTTTCGATGGCCATCCTATCTAAAGGGTGATTTTTTTGAGGTTAGGATTTTCATGCATTAGTATTTGACAGATCACGTGGGATTTTAGACATGGTGTCAAAGAGAAAGATGCTCAGTATGCTTTGACATTTCATCATGAATAGACTTACTAACGAGCAACGCTTGCAAATCATTGAATTTTATTACCAAAATCAGTGTTCGGTTCGAAATGTGTTCATTCACCGTAACGTTGCGTCCAACAGCATCTTTGAAAAAATACGGTCCAATGATTCCACCAGCGTACAAACCACACCAAACAGTGCATTTTTCGGGATGCATGGGCAGTTCTTGAACGGCTTCTGGTTGCTCTTCACTCCAAATGCGGCAATTTTGCTTATTTACGTAGCCATTCAACCAGAAATGAGCCTCATCGCTGAACGGTGAATGAACACATTTCGAACCGAACACTGATTTTGGTAATAAAATTCAATGATTTGCAAGCGTTGCTCGTTAGTAAGTCTATTCATGATGAAATGTCAAAGCATACTGAGCATCTTTCTCTTTGACACCATGTCTGAAATCCCACGTGATCTGTCAAATACTAATGCATGAAAATCCTAACCTCAAAAAAATCACCCTTTATTTAATTTTATTTCGATTATTTATGTTAATAATTACAAAATTAATTTACACCGTGACCAACCTCAATTCTTTGTATTCGGTAATTGATTCCACATCCATTGACTCCCAAAAGTGGTTTTCATATGAATACACCAACACAAAATCGTTTTCCACACAATGCACTATCATGTTTTTGATGTAGAATGTCCTTAGAATTTTTACAATTTCCATTTTCACCGCTGTCGAATAGTTGAGCAGGTTTTTGGGTATTCAAATTGAATTAAAATATTTTAATTATTTTTTTAACAAATATTTTATAATGGCGACAATACTTTAAGTACATAGCTCAACAAGACTTCTGCCGCGATGACAATGTGACGCAGTCAATTCTTAATAGCCTCTTTTGTCTGGTATTGAATTAATACCAATTGGTATTAAAAATCTTTGTGAATGACTTATGCGTTTACCCTGCCTTCAGTGTCTCGCTCTTCAGTAGACTTGAAATACAACATGTGAGTTCAGCGTTCACGAGTTCAGCAAAACAGTCGCCAATGAATGGCCTTGTGCATACCTCTGATTTCTATACATCCTATATTGAGTTAGACAATTCAAACCTTATGCGTTTATATAGTTTAGTTTATTTTTCTTGTATATAAGAGTAAATTTACATTTTTTTTTCGAACGTAAGCTAATCATGAATATTCCTTTTTACATTTAAATAAATTGAGTTTAATAAAATTAATTGTACATGTTGATTTCGAGTTTTCTTCGAAATGTGAAGAGGTGGAAATAAGGGGAGTGTAAACGTTACGATAAGGGTTCTCACAGCTATGTCACGAGAACTAAGTAAAGGAATAAATTTATAACGTTTTGCATAGAAATCTTGTTGCGGGTTTGATTTACTATGGCTGATATTTTGGTAAACTTTTCTACGCAAAAAAAACTCTATAAAATTTGGCCCCCAATCCTAGCGGCCTGTTTTACCAATTTGAATGAAAAATTCTGAAACTCCACGAAGAAGCCCAAGGCTAACCATGTCTACAAATCTTTCCTTAACTACTGAGCAGTTTGAAAGGCTAATGCAAGTGGTTGCAAATGCCACTGTAAAGTCTGGAACCTATAGTCACTGTACGGTTCGTAACAATGGCGAAATAGGTCCTTTCAAGCTTGAGGAATTCATAGCAGCTATAACCACGGTATAAACGGTGGAGAAGGTAGAAGACGCTGATGCTATCATCGCATGCCGATGTTATTGCTGGCGAACGCTTCTGAGTGGTGGAGTGGTGTGAAAACCAAAGCGAGAAAGTTTGAAGATGTTGTGAGAATGCTCCGTGACTCATTTTGTCCACCAAAGTCTGCATGGTGTATATATCCAGAGATCTTTGAAGGAAAGCAGCAGAAAAATTTCGCTAGAAAGCGATCAAATTGATATTTTGTTCGGTATGCTCCATGTCCAGATTCTAGACTGAGTTTTTCGTCACAAAGTGGCCAACTTCGATGAGTTGTTAAAGGATGAGCGTAGTAAAACTGTCAACACCGAAAATCCGTCCGTCGGTGGTCCAGTTCGTTGCATGTATTGTCGAAAGAAAGGACATACAAGGGACAATTGATTCAAACAAGAAAAATTTGAAGCCGAGGCCAAGCAAGCAACTAATGTTAAAGCCCAAACGACCACGACCAAGCCAAAGTTGGCATGCTATGGATGTAATATACCAGGATATGTTCGCGCTAATTGTTCAAATTGCAGTGGTGCCAAAAAGCAGCAGAATCTTCAAGGGCACCCTAACCCTTGTGAATACTAAACCGAACATTTATCATCTAATTATTATACCCTCCACCATAGGATGGGGGTATACTAATTTCGTCATTCTGTTTGTAACTACTCGAAACACTCGTCCGAGACCTCATAGAGTATATATATTCTTGATCGTCGTGACATTTTATGTCGATCTAGCCATGTCCGTCCGCCCGTCGGTCTGTCGAAAGCACGCTAACTTTCGAAGGAGTAAAGCTATCCGCTTGAAACTTTGCACAAATACTTCTTATTAGTTTAGGTCGGTTGGGATTGTAAATGGGCCACTATCGATCCATAACCATAACCGATAGTAACGTCACCACTTTAAGCTCCACGCACCGCCAATCCACTCACCCCCGCCATGTCTACTCTAGGATTCCCCCATTTTTGTGCACCAGTAAAAAGGCAATAAATTAGGCCGGACCGATCTTTGGATACCCATCTCTTCGGGTATATATGTTAACCCAGTTTCGTCACAATCCTGTGAAAAGTGGATTTCTTATGCGTCCAAATTCGGCACGGACATTGATTCTAATAAATATAAGTCACTGTTGAATTTTGTATTTTAAATTTCAACAAAATCGAGTAATAAATAAAGATTTTATGAGCTTCAGACTCTTAATCGGCATAACGGTCTATATGGCAGCTATATCTAAATACAATCCGATCTTTACCATATTTGGGTCAGATGGCGGGTGGCCTTAAACTGCTCACTGTTTAAAATTTGAGCGAAATCGGATACAAATTAAAGCTTTTATGGGTTCCAGACCCTTAAACGGCAGATCGGTCTGTATGGCACCTATATCTAAGTATAGTCTGATCCAAACCATATTTGAGACGGATGTCGAAGACCTACAACTACCCACTGTTTCAAATTTCAGCGGAATCGGATAAAAAATAAAACTTTAATGGGCTTTAAACCCTTTATCGGCAGATCGGTCTATATGGCAGCTATATCTAAATATAGTCCGACCTCAACCATATTAAGATCGGATATCGGGAGGCTCAAAACAATTCACTGTTTAAAATTTCAGCGAAATCGGTTAAAAAATAAAGCTTTTATGGGCTTTAGAGATGGCGGATGGCCGTAAACTACTTACTATTTGAAATTTCAGGGACATCGGGTAAAAAATAAAGCTTTTATGGGCTTCAGACCCTTTATCGGGAGATCGGTCTATATGACAGCTATATCTAAATATAGTCCAATCTGAACCATATTTAGGTCAGATATCGGAAGGCTCTAGTTAACCCACTGTTTAAAATTTCAGCAAAATCGGATAAAAATTAAAGCATTTATGGGCATTAGACCCTTCATCGTCAGATCGGTCTATATAGCAGCTATATCCAAATATGGTCTGATTTGGCCCGTTCAAGAACTTGACCAGCGTGAATCGAAAAGACGTATCTGTGCCAAATTTCAGCTCAATATCTCAATTTTTGAAGGATGTAAAGTGATTATAACAGACGGATGGACAGACACACGGACATCGTTAAATCGTCTTAGAATTTTACGATGATCCGAAATATATATATACTTTGTAGAGTCGGATATTGATATTTCGATGTCTTGCAATCGGAATGTCTAAATAAATATACCACCTATCCTACGGTGGTTGGTATAAAAATGATAAAAATTTTCAATCATTTTTTATTGATGCAATTAGAAAATGATTGATATTTTTTTTTTCAAAATTTCATAGAATTGAACTTTAGGTGCGTTGTTTGGGCAAAAGTCCGTGGCCGCCCGCGTTAAAAAATTCCCCGCGGGGGTTCTCCAAAAAAGTTCGATTGTCTGGTAGGGGTTATTGTTGTCGTGGCAGTGTGTTGTGCACTGAGGGAACAGCCCTTGGCTGATGAATGACTTTATCGGTTTAATCTGATATGGTATTATTTTCAATCACGTTTGTGATTAAAAAATTTTCCGATTTAATTACAAAATTAATTGAATTAATTAACTTTTTAATTGAATATTGCAAAAATTTCAATCACGACTGTAACTGAAACAAGTAAAAGCGTGCTAAGTTCGGCCGGGCCGAATCTTATATACCCTCCACCATGGATCGCATTTGTCGAGTTCTTTTTCCGGCATCTCTTCTTAGGAAAAACAAGTAAAAGCGTGCTAAGTTCGGCCGGGCCGAATCTTATATACCCTCCACCATGGATCGCATATGTCGAGTTCTTTTCCCGGCATCTCTTCTTAGGCAAAAAAAGGATATAAGAAAAGATTTGCTCTGCTATTAGAGCGATATTAAGATATAGTCCGGTTTGGACCACAATTAAATTATATGTTGGAGACCTGTGTAAAATGTCAGCCAATTGGTATAAGAATAGCGCTCTTTGTGGGCTCAAGAAGTAAAATAGAGAGATCGATTTATATGGGAGCTATTTCAGGCTATAAACCGATTCAGACCATAATAAACACGACTGTTGATGGTCATGAGAGAATCCGTCGTACAAAATTTCAGGCAAATCGGATAATAATTGCGACCTCTAGAGGCTCAAGATGTCAAGACCCAAGATCGGTTTATATGACAGCTATATAAGGTTATGGACCGATTTGAACCATACTAAGCACAGTTGTTGGATATTACAACAAAACACGTCATGCAAAATTTCATTCCAATCGGATAAGAATTGCGCACTCTAGAGGCTCAAGAAATCAAGACCCCAGATCGGTGTATATGGCAGCTATATCAGGTTATGGACCGATTTGAACCATACTTATCACAGTTGTTGAATATAATAATAAAACACGTCGTGCAAAATTTCATTCCAATCGGATAAGAATTGCGCACTCTAGAGGCTCAAGAAGTCAAGACCCAAGATCGGTTTATATGGCAGCTATATCAGGTTATGGACCGATTTGAACCATACTAATCACAGTTGTTGAATGTCATAACAAAACACGTCGTGCAAAATTTCATCCCAATCGGATAAGAATTGCGCACTCTAGAGGCTCAAGAAATCAAGACCCAAGATCGGTTTATATGGCAGCTATATCAAAACATGGACCGATATGGCCCATTTACAATACCAACCGACCTACACTAATAAGAAGTATTTGTGCAAAATTTCAAGCGGCTAGCTTTACTCCTTCGGAAGTTAGCGTGCTTTCGACAGACAGACGGACGGACGGACGGACGGACAGACGGACGGACATGGCTAGATCGACATAAAATTTCACGACGATCAAGAATATATATACTTTATGGGGTCTCAGACGAATATTTCGAGTAGTTACAATCAGAATGACGAAATTAGTATACCCCCCATCTTATGGTGGACGGTATAAAAAGGATATAAAAAAAAGATTTGCTCTGCTATTAGAGCGATATTAAGACATGGTCCGGTTTGGACCACAACTAAATTATATGTTGGAGACCTGTGTAAAATTTCAGCCAATTCGTATAAGAATTGCGCCCATTGGGGCTCACGAAGTAAAATAGAGAGAACGATTTATATGGGATCTGTATCGGGCTATAGACCGATTCAGACCATAATAAACACGAATGTTGATGGTCATGAGAGGATCCGTCGTACAAAATTTCAGGCATATCGGATAATAATTGCGACCTCTAGGGGTTAAGAAGTCAAGATCCCAGATCGGTTTATATGGCAGCTATATCAGGTTATGAACCGATTTGAACCTTATTTGACACAGTTGTTGAAAGTAAAAATAAAATACGTCATGCAAAATTTCAGCCAAATCGGATAGAAATTGCGCCCTCTAGAAGCTCAAGAAGTCAAATCCCCAGATCTGTTTATATGACAGCTATATCAGGTTATGGACCGATTTCAACCATAATTGGCGCAGTTGTTGGATATCATAACGAAATACTTCGTGCAAAAATTCATTCAAATCGGATAAGAATTACACCCTCTAGAGGCTCAAGAAGTCAAGACCCAAGATCGGTTTATATGGCAGCTATATCAGGTTATAGACCGATTTGAACCATACTTGGCACAGTTGTTGGATATAATAACAAAACACGTCGGGCAAAATTTCATTCCAATCGGATAAGAATTGCGCAGTCTAGAGGGTCAAGAATTCAAGACCCAAGATCGGTTTATATGGCAGCTATATCTGGTTATTGACCGATTTGATCCAGACTTGGCGCAGTTGCTGAATATCATAACAAAACACGTCGTGTAAAATTTCATTCCAATCGGATAAGAATTGCGCACTCTAGAGGCTCAAGAAGTCAAGACCCAAGATCGGTTTATATGGCAGCTATATCAGGTTATGGACCGATTTGAACCATACTTGGCACAGTTGTTGGATATCATAACAAAACACGTCGTGCAAAATTTCATTCCAATCGGATAAGAATTGCGTACTCTAGAGGCTCAAGAAGTCAAGACCCAAGATCGGTTTATATGGCAGCTATATCAAAACATGGACCGATATGGCCCATTTACAATACCAACCGACCTACACTAATAAGAAGTATTTGTGCAAAATTTCAACTTCCTTCGGAAGTTAGCGTGCTTTCGACAGACAGACGGACGGACGGACGGACGGACGGACGGACAGACGGACGGACATGGCTAGATCGACATAAAATGTCACGACGATCAAGAATATATATACTTTATGGGGTCTCAGACGAATATTTCGAGTAGTTACAAACAGAATGACGAAATTAGTATACCCCCCATCTTATGGTGGAGGGTATAAAAATCATATTTCATTAAAAATTATTGAATCGTTTAATTATTTAATTGAAAACGATTTTAGTTTCAATAAAATTTTTAATTGAAAATTTTGTTGGAATGCTTTTCGTCGAGACCAATAAAGTATTTATATTATTGATCGACGTGACATTTTAAGTCGATCCAGCCATGTCCCTCCCGTCGGTTGGGATTATAAATGGGATTTATAGGTCCATGTTTTTATATAGCTGCCATATAGACCGATCTGGGGTCATGACTTCTTGAGCTTCTAGAGGGCGCGATTATTATCCGATTTGGCTGAAATTTTTCATTAGGTGTTTTGTTATAGTTTCAAACAACTGGGCTAGGTATGGTTGAAATCGGTTTATAACCTGATAAAGCTGTCATAAAAACCGATCTGGGTTCTTGACTTCTTGAGCCTCTAGAGCGCGCAATTCTAATCCGATTTGGCTAAAATTTTGTATGATGTTTTAGGTTATAACTTTTAACAACAGTGACAAATATGGTTCAAATCGGTTTATGTTTTGGTATAAACTGATCTGGGATTTTATAAACCGCCTCCAAAGGGCGCAGTTATTATCCGATTTGTCTGAAATTTTGTACAAAGGCTTCATCCATAATCTTCAACATACGTGTCATATATAGCCTGATACAGGTCTATAGCCTGATACAGCTCTCATATTAACCGATCTGCCTATTTTATTTTTTGAGCTCCTAAAGGACGCAATTCTTGTTCGAATTGGCTAAAATTTTACACAATGACTTTTACAATTGTCTTTAACATTTAAGAGATATTTAACATTTAACCGATATATATTATATTCTTTATCCTTTGTTGAGCTTTAATGAGGTACCGGGATAAGAACTCGACAAATGCGATCCATTGTGGAAGATAAAATTGATGCGGCCCGGCCGAACTTAGTGCGTTTTTATTTATTGTGTACTCGCCTATCTCGAACTACTTTTTTTTACCTATTCGTCGACAATGGTTTAAGGAGTATTCTTGAAAAACATTTCCGTTTATTTTGCAATGCTTAGCAAATAATTTACTACTAACAACAACATCCTGGTGCGAACTATCTGGTATAATTATCTAATCCGCTTAACAATTCTATAGTCGATTTCGATATTCTATAAACTCTTGAGGTGTAGGTTATCAACAAGTCTGCTTTGCCCTTACTTTAGCATTTACCAACATATTCTGTACTCAACACGTTGTGGGCTTAGTTCTGTTGTCCTCGGGTTTGAGCGTGTTTAAGCATGCCTGGCCCAGTGCAATGGATTCCCTCCTCATGTAGGGGTTTTAAATGTCTTATCTTTTTATGGCACTCTGATGCTCCCCTTTTCTTGGGCTTATCACTTTGGTGGATCTTTGCCAGCTCTTTCTTTTCTGTTGTGGTGTTTTTTTTTTATCCGTTTGTCTGTCCTTTGGTCACACACTGACTGACGGCCAATTAATTTTGTTTTAACCCCTTGGCTGGGGCTTAATGGAGACCCAAAGGGCAGATAGAAGACAGACAGGCAGATAGAGCAAAACGACTGATTATAATATTGTATATGAGTTTCCAATGGAAGGAAGTGCACCACAATGGCTAAAGACAGAGGTCGCCACTTCAGTGTTCAATGGTAGGTATTAATAATTTTGTTTATGATATTTAAGCAAAGACTGAGTTCTTTTTAAAGTATGAGCATTTCTTCTTCTTCCTCTATTTTTCCCTTGCTAAAGAGAACTTTTGGACTACTGGTTCTATTGCTACTTGTTGAAATCTATACCCAATACAAATTAACGTAATTAAGCCATTAGTTATGATCGTTAAATCTAATTTGTTACATTTTCTCTGAACATCAACCAAGTCCAAGACCAGCAGCTTTTTAGCTTCCAGCACCCGCCAATCGCTTCGAATGCCTGTCTGTTCAGTCATTACAACCAAATGTAAATTAATTTGTTTGAATTTCGATTTTGACCATAATAAATTAACAATCGGAGGAGATATAGTCCACACTGAAATTGGTAACGGTTATTTATGTGAAGCTTAGATTAATTTCCTGTCGTAAATTAAGAGCAACATTCGATTTTTGGTTTATTGATTTTTTCAATGAATTATTGCCACTTAGGCCAGACACTGAACCATTCATAAAGCCCACATTAAGTTGAAACGATTATTGGCACAAGTTCTCCGTTGGTCTACCAGTCATAGAACATTTGTTGATTGAAGAGATGATTGATTTCGCTTAATTATGAAAAAAAAACAAGATATTAGAACAAGAACTTGTATATTGTAAGAAAAATGGTAAAGAAATGGTCATGACTTTAGCGTCCGAAAAATCAGGCTGAATTGTAGTTTTCCTATGGAAAAACTTATTCAGCCAGGCTGAATTGAAGTTTTCCTATGGAAAAACTTATTCAGCCAGGCTGAATTGAAGTTTTCCTATGAAAAAACTTATTCAGCCACGCTGAATTGAAGTTTTCCTATGGAAAAACTTATTCAGCCAGGCTGAATTGAAGTTTTCCTATGGAAAAACTTATTCAGCCAGGCTGAATTGAAGTTTTCCTATGGAAAAACTTATTCACCCAGGCTGAATTGTAGTTTTCCTATGGAAAAACTTATTCAGCCTCCTATGGAAAAACTTATTCAGCCAGGCTGAAGTTTTCCTATGGAAAAACGTATTCAGCCAGGCTGAAGTGAAGTTTTCCTATGGAAAAACGTATTCAGCCAGGCTGAAGTGAAGTTTTCCTATGGAAAAACTTATTCAGCCAGGCTGAATTGAAGTTTTCCTATGGAAAAACTTATTCAGCCAGGCTGAATTGAAGTTTTCCTATGGAAAAACTTATTCAGCCAGGCTGAATTGAAGTTTTCCTATGGAAAAACTTATTCAGCCAGGCTGAATTGAAGTTTTCCTATGGAAAAACTTATTCAGCCAGGCTGAATTGAAGTTTTCCTATGGAAAAACTTATTCAGCCAGGCTGAATTGAAGTTTTCCTATGGAAAAACTTTTTCAGCCAGGCTGAATTGAAGTTTTCCTATGGAAAAACTTATTCAGCCAGGCTGAATTGAAGTTGTCCTATGGAAAAACTTATTCAGCCAGGCTGAATTGAAGTTTTCCTATGGAAAAACTTATTCAGCCAGGCTGAATTGAAGTTTTCCTATGGAAAAACTTATTCAGCCAGGCTGAATTGAAGTTTTCCTATAAAACAACTTATTCAGCCAGGCTGAATTGAAGTTTTCCTATGGAAAAACTTATTCAGCCAGGCTGAATTGAAGCCAGGCTGAATTGAAGTTTTCCTATGGAAAAACTTATTCAGCCAGGCTGAATTGAAGTTTTCCTATGGAAAAACTTATTCAGCCAGGCTGAATTGAAGTTTTCCTATGGAAAAACTTATTCAGCCAGGCTGAATTGAAGTTTTCCTATGGAAAAACTTATTCAGCCAGGCTGAATTGAAGTTTTCCTATGGAAAAACTTATTCAGCCAGCCTGAATTGAAGTTTTCCTATGGAAAAACTTATTCAGCTAGGCTGAATTGAAGTTTTCCTATGGAAAAACTTATTCAGCCAGGCTGAATTGAAGTTTTCCTATGGAAAAACTTATTCAGCCAGGCTGAATTGAAGTTTTCCTATGGAAAAACTTATTCAGCCACGCTGAATTGAAGTTTTCCTATGGAAAAACTTATGGAAAAACTTATTCAGCCAGGCTGATTTGAAGTTTTCCTATGGAAAAACTTATTCAGCCAGGCTGAATTGAAGTTTTCCTATGGAAAAACTTATTCAGCCAGGCTGAATTGAAGTTTTCCTATGGAAAAACTTATTCAGCCAGGCTGAATTGAAGTTTTCCTATGGAAAAACTTATTCAGCCAGCCTGAATTGAAGTTTTCCTATGGAAAAACTTATTCAGCTAGGCTGAATTGAAGTTTTCCTATGGAAAAACTTATTCAGCCAGGCTGAATTGAAGTTTTCCTATGGAAAAACTTATTCAGCCAGGCTGAATTGAAGTTTTCCTATGGAAAAACTTATTCAGCCAGGCTGAATTGAAGTTTTCCTATGGAAAAACTTATTCAGACAGGCTGCATTGAAGTTTTCCTATGGAAAAACTTATTCAGCCAGGCTGAATTGAAGTTTTCCTATGGAAAAACTTATTCAGCCAGGCTGAATTGAAGTTTTCCTATGGAAAAACTTATTCAGCCAGGCTGAATTGAAGTTTTCCTATGGAAAAACTTTTTCAGCCAGGCTGAATTGAAGTTTTCCTATGGAAAAACTTATTCAGCCAGGCTGAATTGAAGTTGTCCTATGGAAAAACTTATTCAGCCAGGCTGAATTGAAGTTTTCCTATGGAAAAACTTATTCAGCCAGGCTGAATTGAAGTTTTCCTATGGAAAAACTTATTCAGCCAGGCTGAATTGAAGTTTTCCTATAAAACAACTTATTCAGCCAGGCTGAATTGAAGTTTTCCTATAAAACAACTTATTCAGCCAGGCTGAATTGAAGCCAGGCTGAATTGAAGTTTTCCTATGGAAAAACTTATTCAGCCAGGCTGAATTGAAGTTTTCCTATGGAAAAACTTATTCAGCCAGGCTGAATTGAAGTTTTCCTATGGAAAAACTTATTCAGCCAGGCTGAATTGAAGTTTTCCTATGGAAAAACTTATTCAGCCAGGCTGAATTGAAGTTTTCCTATGGAAAAACTTATTCAGCCAGCCTGAGTTGAAGTTTTCCTATGGAAAAACTTATTCAGCTAGGCTGAATTGAAGTTTTCCTATGGAAAAACTTATTCAGCCAGGCTGAATTGAAGTTTTCCTATGGAAAAACTTATTCAGCCAGGCTGAATTGAAGTTTTCCTATGGAAAAACTTATTCAGCCACGCTGAATTGAAGTTTTCCTATGGAAAAACTTATGGAAAAACTTATTCAGCCAGGCTGATTTGAAGTTTTCCTATGGAAAAACTTATTCAGCCAGGCTGAATTGAAGTTTTCCTATGGAAAAACTTATTCAGCCAGGCTGAATTGAAGTTTTCCTATGGAAAAACTTATTCAGCCAGGCTGAATTGAAGTTTTCCTATGGAAAAGCTTATTCAGCCAGCCTGAATTGAAGTTTTCCTATGGAAAAACTTATTCAGCTAGGCTGAATTGAAGTTTTCCTATGGAAAAACTTATTCGGCCAGGCTGAATTGAAGTTTTCCTATGGAAAAACTTATTCAGCCAGGCTGAATTGAAGTTTTCCTATGGAAAAACTTATTCAGCCAGGCTGAATTGAAGTTTTCCTATGGAAAAACTTATTCAGCCAGGCTGAATTGAAGTTTTCCTATGGAAAAACTTATTCAGCTAGGCTGAATTGAAGTTTTCCTATGGAAAAACTTATTCAGACAGGCTGCATTGAAGTTTTCCTATGGAAAAACTTATTCAGCCAGGCTGAATTGAAGTTTTCCTATGGAAAAACTTATTCAGCCAGGCTGAATTGAAGTTTTCCTATGGAAAAACTTATTCAGCCAGGCTGAATTGAAGTTTTCCTACGGAAAAACTTATTCAACCAGGCTGAATTGAAGTTTTCCTATTTAAAAACTTATTCAGCCAGACTGAATTGAAGTTTTCCTATGGAAAAACTTATTCAGCCAGGCTGAATTGAAGTTTTCCTATGGAAAAACTTATTCAACCAGGCTGAATTGAAGTTTTCCTATGGAACAACTTATTCAACCAGGCTGAATTGAAGTTTTCCTATGGAAAAACTTATTCTGCCAGGCTGAATTAAAGTTTTCCTATGGAAAAACTTATTCGGCCAGGCTGAATTGAAGTTTTGCTATGGAAAAACTTATTCAGCCAGGCTGAATTGAAGTTTTCATATGGAAATACTTATGCAGCCAGGCTGAATTGAAGTTTTCCTACGGAAAAACTTATTCAGCCAGGCTGAATTGAAGTTTTCCTATGGAAAAACGTATTCAGCCAGGCTGAATTGAAGTTTTCCTATGGAAAAACTTATTCAGCCAGGCTTAATTGAAGTTTTCCTATGAAAAAACTTATTCAGCCACTCTGAATTGAAGTTTTCTTATGGAAAAACTTATCCAGCCACGCTGAATTGAAGTTTTCCTTTGGAAAAACTTATTCAGCCAGGCTGAATTGAAGTTTTTCTATGGAAAAACTTATTCAGCCACGCTGAATTGAAGTTTTCCTATGGAAAAACTTATGGAAAAACTTATTCAGCCAGGCTGATTTGAAGTTTTCCTATGGAAAAATTTATTCAGCCAGGCTGAATTGAAGTTTTCCTATGGAAGAACTTATTCAGCCAGGCTGAATTGAAGTTTTCCTATGGAAGAATTTATTCAGCCACGCTGAATTGAAGTTTTCCTATGGAAAAACTTATTCAGCCAGGCTGATTTGAAGTTTTCCTATGGAAAAATTTATTCAGCCAGGCTGAATTGAAGTTTTCCTATGGAAAAACTTATTCACCCAGGCTGAATTGAAGTTTTCCTATGGAAAAACTTATTCAGCCAGGCTGAATTGAAGTTTTCCTATGGAAAAACTTATTCAGCCAGGCTGAATTGAAGTTTTCCTATGGAAAAACTTATTCAGCCAGGCTGAATTGAAGTTTTCCTATGGAAAAACTTATTCAGCCAGGCTGAATTGGAGTTTTCCTATGGAAAAACTTATTCAGCCAGGCTGAATTGGAGTTTTCCTATGGAAAAACTTATTCAGCCAGGCTGAATTGAAGTTTTCCTATGAAAAAACTTATTCGGCCAGGCTGAATTGAAGTTTTCCTATGGAAAAACTTATTCAGCCAGGCTGAATTGAAGTTTTCCTATGGAAAAACTTATTCAGCCAGGCTGAATTGAAGTTTTCCTATGGAAAAACTTATTCAGCCAGGCTGAATTGAAGTTTTCCTATGGAAAAACTTATTCAGCCAGGCTGAATTGAAGTTTTCCTATGGAAAAACTTATTCAGCAAGGCTGAATTGAAGTTTTCCTATGGAAAAACTTATTCAGCCAGGCTGAATTGAAGTTTTCCTATGGAAAAACTTATTCAGCCAGGCTGAATTGAAGTTTTCCTATGGAAAAACTTATTCAGCCAGGCTTTATTGAAGTTTTCCTATGGAAAAACTTATTCAGCCAGTCTGAATTGAAGTTTTTCTATGGAAAAACTTTTTCAGCCAGGCTGAATTGAAGTTTTCCTGTGGAAAAATTTGGGTTTCTTCCAGGTTAGAAAGAATATTTCAGCCAGGCTGGATGAAATTCATGGCATTACAATTTTTGGTTTGACATTTAAATTCACAATATTTTTAAAAAGAAATTAAATGTGACATATTGCTGAGTCCGACACGATAATTTTGTTAATTACAAATGACGCTTTCCTGTTGTTGTTATTTGTGGCTTTTATTTTTATAAGTAACTAGCTGACCGGGCCCGCTTCGCTGCGCCTTCTTTCACTTTATATGGAACAAAAGTTTCCTTGGAATATTTATTTTCGACAATTAAAGATCTTTTAGTGAAATACCATGCTAACTTGACTTAGAGTTTAACAACATAAGTGCCTTTATCTGAATCCCATATGATCTTTATTGGTCTACGAATTTGAGTTTGGATGTAAGGTGTACTCCATTCTTAAAATACTTCATTTCAGCCCGATATTCTCATTATGTCTGATTTAGTGGTGTTTTTGAAGGAGAGAGGTGGTCCCGCAGATACTTGGCCCTGAAAAAATATCAGCATCGTGCTCTTCTCTCAAATACCATGTATTTAAACCCCATATTGCCATTTGCTTAAGAGGAGTTTGCAGGATGAGGCGTCCCCCAAACATATGGCCCCAAAATAGGTTATCAAATTCGATTTCTAATCTCAATTACCATTCATTTGAGCCACATATTGGCATTGTCGAAAAATTTTTTCCCTTTGGGTATGTTTTGAGAAATGGGTGATGCCCTAAATACATGGTCCCACATGTTTTGGGGGATGGGCGGCCACTCAGTGAGTTGGGCTTGAAAATATATATCGGATTCGTGTTCCACTTTAGAAACCCTTTTATTTGAGCCTGATATTACAATGATCAGCAACTACTTCCAATTTGGGTGGTGGTGTGGGGTTGGCGTGGCCCCGTAAACACTTTTCCCGAATATTGATATCAAATGTGTGCTTTGCTCCCAAAGACCTTTCATTTGAGCTCAATATTGCTATGGTCGTAAATTTTTCCCCTTTGGGGACAATGTTTGGGGAATGTTTTTGATGAGAGGCGGCCCACCAAACACTTGGTTTCGTATTTGGGTATCAGATTCGTATTCTACATTAAAATACCTTTCATTTAAGCCCCATATTCCCATGGTCAGTAAATAAGTCCTGTTTGGGGAAGGGGTGGACCCCCAGAAACGTGGTTCCATATTTTGATATCAGATTCGTATTCTACCCGCAAATACCTTTCATTTGAGTCTCATATTGCCATGGTCGGTAGATATGTCCGATTTAGGGGTGTTTTGGGGCCTGAGGTGGTCCCTCTAGCACTTGGTCCGACAAGTGGATATCAGATACGTTTTCTTATCCTACATACCTTTCATTTAAGTCCCATATTGTCGTGATTGGTCTTAATATATGCTTGATAGGCTTTAGGATGGGGCGGCCCCCTATGTACCCCATCCGAAATTTGGATACCAAATTTTTATTTTTAGGGTACTATATGAGAGCACAACAAGTTTCGCTTAAATCGCCCCACCCATCTCCGAGATATGGCGTTTCTGCAAATTAGGGTAAGGGGGAGGGTCCGATATCAGATATCAAAAAATTTAGTACCCTATTTTTACCACGGGGTCATTATGCACCATCTGTGAAAATTTCAAGATAATCGGTTCAGTCGTTTCTGAGTCTATAAGGAACACACAAATATACAAACAAACAAACCTACAAACAAACACAAATTGATTTTTATATATAAGATAATTCAATAGAACCTCTAATTTGTTTTTGTTTCTTCTCAGTTTTAATATGGAAGATCAAATCAATTTTTAAAAACATGAGTTTCATCGTAAAAAATCGTGATTATTCTAATTAATCGCTTTAGGGGCAAGGCTGGGAGAGAAGGCAGGGCTTCTTTATAAATTCTGCTTAAACCTTTTTGGGGAGGTTAAAACAATTACGCTATCTTCTAAATCGCTAGCATCTTTGAAGACATTTAGAGCGGCTTTGCCTACCGTATGGGGTCAAGCTGGGCTAGAACCCACAAGGGGCTATTATTTGTCTTTCAAACTATTGTTAAGGGGACGAACAGCTGGCGATATGCTCAAGTGGGTGGACATTTGACCAATTCTATGGCTGCAGGGAGATGATTTATAAACTTAGAGTGGAAATTTGAGTAGAGCAAACAGCGATATGTTGGACAATACCAAGATAGCACCACCCCACCTACCCAGAAATAGCCAATGATTCCATTGTTTTCATGTTCATTTTATCATTTTTTGCAGCATCAAGGTCTTAGGGGATTGTGAATATGCACTTTTCTCAACCTCACCTCCTTCTGCTACCACCCCCAGTGGAAGTCAATTAAAACCATTACCATTTATTAAAAGTTATTATTGTTTATTTTGTCTTAAAAAACAACAACAACAAAACCAACAACTACATGGGGGAGCATAGAAACCAAATGGACAACGAAAAACTGTCATGATAAAACAATTATTGACATAAGCGAAGACTTAAAAATCGTGCCTGATTGTCTTGTAATGACACGCCCTCTGGCAACACACTCGGACAATTGAAAGCCCTCCACCCCCCAACCGCAACAACAAAGCATGCAATTTACACAACATTACAACAATGCCAGGCAAAAACAAAACATGGACACCACGGGATAGACAAAACAAAAATGGGCAACTTTGCATATGGACCATTGGGCCAACAACAACTGTGTATGTATCAGCAGCAAATGGCCAAATGACGATGGCGACGAGCAATAGCAACAATCAAGCTAAGTTGAGTGTTTAATCAACAGCCAACATTTGGCAGTGCCCAACAGAAAACGAGCAACAAGATTAATGACACTTGGGCTGTCAAATGATCAGAAAACGGCCACAGTCACAGCACCAGCATCATTCGAGCATAATGACAAATGCAGCCCCAAAGCCTAGGCAACCAACTAAACAACCAACCTACCATCCTATTGACCACCACTGGGGCAGTGTGTGCTACACATGAGTAGAGCGTGTATGTCCAAATGTGGCAATGGCAATCGAGAACATGTTGGCGGTGGTGGCATTGGAAGCACTGAATTGCTGGCAGCCTGCAAGCAAGTCCATAACAAAAAATTTCCAAACAATAGGAGAACAATTTTGAAGAAAAATTAAACAACATTACAATGGGACAGAAATCAACAGCAACAACAAGCCACTCCAATAGCAGCAACAATAACATTAAGAAAATTAAGTTAAATGTAAAATCAATTGTCATATCACGTGCGATGAAAAATTGTTCATGCTCCAACTCATTGAGTCTCTTTTAAGGCACAGCCAGTGAACGAACAATGGAAAAATCACTTTTTAATAAATTTGAAACAAAAACAACAACACGTAAGGTGAGATGCATTTGAAGTAAAAAAAAAAACAAACTCAGTTGCTTGTATTGCCAGAACACTTTTTAGCTTAAACGGTCTTTCTAGGAATGCTGTGAATGGACTTCCCATCTCCTGAGCGCTAAAAAGAACTTGACCTAGGGCTATACTCCAAAATACATAATCTCCAAAAGCTAGTTTGCCCTTTAAATACATCCCCTTTGCTGGTCTGTCTGCAAGTTAGAGGACAGTTGAGTAAAAAGTAGGAACTCCATATGGCATCATATGAAAGTGATTGCCTTGAACAATGTTTGGACTTGCAACTGAAGTTCAGGTAACCCAGCAAACATTAACGAGGAAAAAGCACATCTCGGTAATTTTAAGTCGATCTTGCCATGTCCGTCCATCTGTCTATCCGCTTGACGAAATCACGATAGCAGTCGAACCCGAAAAGCTAGACGCTCGAAATTTTGCATACTTTGTTGGAAATTGCATATTGGCTATATCGGCTTAGATTTGGATATAGCTCCCATAGAAAGTGGTATTTCGTATTGACTTCTTGAGCCAAAATTATTATCTGATAAGCTGTAAATTTGAAAGTAGTGCGTTCTTACGACTTCCAACAATAATGCCAATATGGTTCCGATTTGACATCTTGAACCCCAAAAAGCCGCAATTGTAATCAATGAATTTTGCCCATAGTGCTCCGTTACAACTTCCAACAACTGTGGTAAATACTGTCCTAGTCGGCCTATAACATGATGTAGCTCCCATATATACCGATCTGCCGAATTGACATCTTGGCCTCAATTCTTATCCGATTTGGCTAAAATTTTGCACGGAGTGATTTCTAGGATTATCAATAACCATGTGTTACTTGGGGATGTTGGAAACTGAGCAACGGTTCTAATTGATTTTGACTTGGCAAAATCCAGGCTTATCTTGGTCTTCCTTCATTCCAAATTCATTCCTGTTTACTTGTCACGAGTTCACCAGTAGAACGATAAATGATGGGCGTCAGATTAGTAGCCCATCACCCGGAAAACTTGAAGAAATTAATATCCATGGTAAGTATTCTCCACATCGATTTATAACCTGACATTGCTCCCATATAAACCGATTTACAATATCCAGTCTGGCCCTTTGTCTTCAGTTCAGACCTTAAGAAAAGTAAGTGAGTTGAGGAAATATATGAATTTAGCAGGGAGCATGCGCTATATGGCCTATCGCACTGTGCCCGATTATAACTTCCGTAATAATGATCAGTGTGTGTTCTGGCATCCATGTACAGCATCTCACCAAACGACTCCGCACTGGCCATCTGCTATGTTCAGTTGTTTGACAAATAGATAACCGGTGACTGCTTTGCTCGCAGTGTAGCAGCCTTTTCTGGCATATTTTTACGTCTCTTGATTTCCCGGAATCGAAGTTGGCGCTTTTTCATGCGCTCGGAGTTAATTCAGGCATTCCAAACACATGACAAAATTAAATTTAAGTATTAAGTATTGATGAAATGTATTAAAAAGTTGCATAGCTTTAACAATAGGCTCATTACTGCCATAATTAGTAGAATGGGTAACAATATTTAATGGACAGTGGTGTCCTAATGCCCGTAAAGTGCATTAAAGTTAATATAACTAAATATTTCAGAGCTGTATATATAACCATTAATCAGACCATAAGGGAACATCAGAGATGCAATATCTCGTCTAGATTTAAGTGAAGGCAAAGAAAAATTCTATTGTTTCAAAGCATATTTGAATACTTTCAATTCGATTCATGTAAGATACAGCACTAGAATTCCAGATGAAAGAAGCATATTCTAGTTTAGATTGAACAAAAGAGCAATACAAAATTTTTTTGTGTGTGTATCAGAAATTTCCCCATATTTCCTACAAACAAAATACAGCAAAGAGAAGGCTTTGGGTATAATCTAATTAAGATGAGAAAAACGTAAGCTTAGTATCAAAGAGAACACCTAAATCAAGTATTTCACAGAGCCTTTCTAGATCATGATTTAAAAGCCTCAATTTTGAGATTATGACATTTCGACAGCGATAATAAGTCGTCTGAAAATATTTCCGAAAATTAATTGGCAATCTATTCATTATTGATCACAAAGCAAATCTATCAATATCTTCTTGCAAAAGTTCTGCATCATTCAACACTTTAACCACTTTAAAAATCTTCAAGTCATCGGCATACAGTAAATGTCTTGAAGACTTAAAGAAAGAATCAATGACGTAAATAAACAAATTTAAAAAACAAAGGACTCTCTTACCAAACACCATCGAAGGAAACAAAGCAGCTCCTACTCGTTAAATAGGACCTGAACGAGCTTAGCTTAGCTTAGCAGATTGGAATTGGAACCTCCATATTTCATTTCATTTATTGCATTATATTGTATGTAAGCCAAATTAAATTGGCCAATTCGATTATATGGTTCAACAACATGAGACATTATCACAACAATAGTTGTTATTAATATTTCAAGAATAAATTGTAATTAACAAATACTAAATAAATAATTAAAGATAAAAATTTTAACACGAATATAGAGAAGAAAAAACTTGATTATCTGCTGCGATGCAAACAAAACAAAAATTCTTATAAATATGGTGTTATTAATTCCTTAAATTTGCTACATGACCCAGAAAATTGTCTAAATTCATAATGTATTTGGTTGTTCCATATCCTTATTGAACTAATACGAATGGGAATTCCTGAATATCATAATTTTATAAAATAGCATAATAATGGCTATAATATATGCCTTCGAATGCCCAAGGACCTCAATTTTATTCAATTTCATCAATAAAATATTATGAGGAACTTTGTCGAATGATTTTGAATTACGTATTGATTTAACAAGACCTAGGATTATTTTTAATGAAATCATTAATTCCCATGATATATTGCTTATACAAAAACTTATTTAGAAAATTAAATTACCTCATATAGTACAAATATAATTCTTTATCTGATAAGCAATTACTAACTTTTAACTTTTTAAAACATTTATTTCTCAAATTCTTTTCAATCCCTTGGTATGTCAAGGTAATTTTTAAGCCTTCGGTTGCAAAAGAGGAATACTACTTTGAAAAACTATGATAACAATTTTCAAAAATTCCTCGAAGCGAGGAAGACCAGTCAACATCAGCAATTCAAGAGCTAATACAATCAAAATCACATTGACTATAGTCATAGCGTAACAAAACACCCACTGGTGACTGACACTTGAGGTCATAACATTGGAGGTGCAATCGGAAAAGCACACTCCAAGGCATCACATCTTATATCAGAACTAACAAAAACCAAATCCAACACCACATGCACAATTTCAGCCAAATCGGACAACGATTGCGGCTTGTAAGGCTGAAGAAATCAAATCGGTATCTGTGCAAATTTTCAAGCGGGTAGATTTACGCGTTCGAGCGCTATCGTGATTTCGACAAACGGACGGACATGCCTAGATCGACTCAGAATGTCGAGACTATCAAGAACCAAATATATATTTTTTGGGGTCTTAGACACATATTTCAAGGTGTTACAAACGGAATGACTAGATTAGTGTAACCCCATCCTATGGTGGTGGATATAAAAATAATCTTATAAGTTCTATTTACATTGACCGGGGGGCACTGAACACTAACTTTGCACCACCGACCACATAATTTTATTAATGTTGAAATCACCCAAAACGCTGCATCTGTCCTCATATCTCTCAAGATCATCAGCATTCAAAATATACTCAATATGGCGCAAATACAATTTATCGTTGCTATTCGGCGGACTATAATAAGCATACAAATACATATTGGCATGGCTTGATTCAATCATCACACGTAATTGATCAAATATTACATTTCCATAGTAGAGTGGTACGCCTTCAGAACTTATACTATTTGCAAACACGCGATCAAAGCCTCCTACTATATCTTAAATTTATCTGTATGTAGTTTTGGACAAATTCTCGCTTTTCTTTGGAACAGTGCTTTCTAAGTCCCACTATAACAGAATTTATTGTTTAAAATTTAGTAAAAACTATTGCAACAGCTTTTTTTAACACTCTTCTATTTTTATACCCTCCACCATAAGATGGGGGGTATACTAATTTCGTCATTCTGTTTGTAACTACTCGAAATATTCGTCTGAGACCCCATAAAGTATATATATTCTTGATCGTCGCGACATTTTATGTCGATCTAGCCATGTCCGTCCGTCTGTCCGTCCGTCCGTCCGTCCGTCCGTCCGTCCGTCTGCCTGTCGAAAGCACGCTAACTTCCGAAGGAGTAAAGCTAGCCGCTTGAAATTTTGCACAAATACTTCTTATTAGTGTAGGTCGGTTGGTATTGTAAATGGGCCATATCGGTCCATGTTTTGATATAGCTGCCATATAAACCGATCTTGGGTCTTGACTTCTTGAGCCTCTAGAGTGCGCAATTCTTATCCGATTGGAATGAAATTTTGCACGACGTGTTTTGCTATGATATCCAACAACTGTGCCAAGTATAGTTCAAATCGGTCCATAACCTGATATAGCTGCCATATAAACCGATCTTGGGTCTTGACTTCTTGAGCCTCTAGCGTGCGCAATTCTTACCCGATCAGAATGAAATTTTGCACGACGTGTTTTGTTATGATATGCAACAACTGTGCCAAGTATGGTTCAAATCGGTCCATAACCTGATATAGCTGCCATATAAACCGATCTTGGGTCTTGACTTCTTGAGCCTCTAGAGTGCGCAATTCTTACCCGATCAGAATGAAATTTCGCACGACGTGTTTTGTTATGATACCCAACAAGTGTGCCAAGTATGGTTCAAATCGGTCCATAACCTGATATAGCTGGCATATAAACCGATCTTGGGTCTTGACTTCTTGAGCCTCTAGAGGGCACAGTTCTTATCCAATTTAAATGAATTTTTGCACAAAGTATTTGGTTATGATATCCAACAAATGTACCAAGTATGGTTCAAATCGGTTCATAACCTGATATAGCTGTCATATAAACAGATCTGGGGATTTGATTTCTTGAGCTTCTAGAGGGCGCAATTCCTATCCGATTTGGCTGAAATTTTGCATGACGTATTTTATTTTTACTTTCAACAACTGTGTCAAATAAGGTTCAAATCGGTTCATAACCTGATATAGCTGCCATATAAACCGATCTGGGATCTTGACTTCTTGACCCCTAGAGGTCGCAATTATTATCCGATATGCCTGAAATTTTGTACGATGGATCCTCTCATGACCATCAACAAACGTTGTTTATTATGGTCTGAATCGGTCTATAGCCCGATACAGATCCCATATAAATCGTTCTCTCTATTTTACTTCGTGAGCCCCAATGGGCGCAATTCTTATACGAATTGGCTGAAATTTTACACAGGTCTCCAACATATAATTTAATTGTGGTCCGAACCGGACCATATCTTGATATCGTTTTAATAGCAGAGCAAGTCTTTTCTTATATCTTTTTTTGCCTAAGAAGAGATGCCGGGAAAAGAACTCGACAAATGCGATCCATGGTGGAGGGTATATAAGATTCGGCCCGGCCGAACTTAGCACGCTTTTACTTGTTTGTTTTCAGTTTTTTAATTCAATTTTGTAACAAATCATGCATACTCCTATTGTTTTGAACAAGGCAATTCAATCATAACAAATATTCTATTTTTGATTTGTAATATTAATTCTTACATTGTTGGAATACCACTTAATTTGGATGTTGATATGCCAACAAATTTGATTTGTAAAAATATGAGGTGGTAGCACTCCTATTTTTTTGAGCACAGCTGTATATCCTTGGCGGCACAGTTCTGAATATAGTCCTCAGTAGGTTGCATTTCCAGCATCGCTTCCAAACCCTCTTGCAATGTGAACGTTAACGCTCCCGTGATTTCGATGCATGCTAGTCTTACATCTTCTGGAACACTTTGGTAAAAGGACCTCCCTTCCATACCCTTCCATCCAAACAGGGCCTCAGATGCCAGTCTGACAATGGCCGTGTTAACTCCCCAATCCATACCGAACAACCTCCTGCAGAAATAGAAGGCACACAGGGCCTTTCAATTCCTTTCCCTCGTATTCCTTAACATGTATGATTTCGAATTGGATATATTTCCTCCTTCAACAACAGCAGATTAGTACCGTATAAAGCCGTGAAACTAAAAATTTTAAATTTTATATTTCTTAGTGTATAGCACCAGTTCCGTCTTTCTTGGTTTAGTGCTCTTGGATGCTCTTGTCGGGATTCGTACCAAGGTCTTCAGCCCACACGACAAGGTGGAGTGAGATAGCCTTCAATATATTTCCTCGAGATAGTCGAAGTACAACTCAAAATAGCATTTTCACTGAAAAGCGTTTTCGTAACTGCGCTGCATTGAAAACCCTAAAAGACCGTTGATTTCAAACATGGTCGCAGAGACATTGATGATACAGGATAAAAACGACTTCATAAGCCCTCTCTTTTATATATTCGGTAGGGTTAGAAAGCACTCAACGCGTACTATTTCGATTTTTCGTTAATTGTACTGGTCATATGGTTTCGAGGGAGAATAAATTTCGATGTAATCTTTGTCTTCAGGGTACTAAGGCTGCGGTGGATATATGACGTATAACTGCATCCGCTTTAAAGCTTTGCTTTACATTAAATGTAGAGCGTAGGGGAATTTAAAATGACTATGAAGACGATCCTGTCTTTTTTCATTAAATGGTGTAAGATAGTTAGAGATAACCATTACGGCATATCTTGAAATATAGGATCTACTGCTACTTCTGATTCTACGAATCGTCCAACATTTTCTTGTCTATTGGAAAGAAAAGGAAAGTGGCAACTTTCAGTTGTATTAATTTTAGTGTTCATATTGCATTCTACTCCCGGTAAATTCAACTGTTTCATCAAAAATGATGAAACATTTTAACTTTACGCATCGCATGACGTCAATAAAATCGTCGGTAATAATTTGTGGTGATAGAACATCGGCTTGGAGGCCACAGATGCGGCGAATGACTTCTCTTCTCGATTAGTCACTATCGGATTGCTCAATAAACTGAAAGTCTTTGTTGTAGCCACATATGTCAATGTGGAGGTAGCGATCCTCGTCAATCTCCATAAGTAAGCAAGCTCGTATCAGCCGCAGGAGCCATCTCCGGGGGAACGTGATGGCTATTAGTTATTTAAAGGCGCCAATAACTCCGCCTCTCATTGAGACCCTTTACTCGATACCGCTGATTGTCCGTGACTGCAATTCCAGCTACTCCGTATAGGGAGCATTTCACTATCCGCAACCTGTTGACGCACATGATAGCTCTCAGCTGAGTTTCTCGTGATGACGATGAACACCACACAAATCGGAGCTCAGAGTTCGAACCAGTGTGATACTCATAGTCATCCCGCACCATGTGAAAACAAAGAGTTGATATACAAAGCGCATCTATTCGGATCAGTCCCTACAACGTTGCCAAAAGTGGCTTCTGGTGACTTGACACGAAATTACCCATAGTAGCATTTAAATTACATATCTTCAGGGACTCAGCTGTAAATTCCTCCAATCTGCATCAGACACCCTGATTTTTAGATTCACAACCCTGATTCTGGGATCATTCAGATTTTAACGACGAGGTCTATCACATTGGTGTGCGACACCTGCAGCCAAAAGTTCGAAATTGGATCTCATATGGATTATTCGATCAGTTGGTATTAAGCGAAACAAGCCTCTAAGCTTATAACTTGTGACACAATCACCAATATACATGTATGTTGGTGATTGTGCTCTATATAGGCATATCCAGACTTCACTCTAATTTCCAAACATCCCACTTATTCTCCACGGAGTGGTATATCAAGCAAGAGTGCCATTGTCTAGTGTAGTGTTTTTATACCCTCCACCATAGGATGGGGGGTATACTATTTAATTTCGTCATTCTGTTTGTAACTACTTGAAATATTCGTCTGAGACCCCATAAAGTATATATATTCTTGATCGTCGTGAAATTTTATGTCGATCTAGCCATGTCCGTCCGTGTGTCCGTCCGTCCGTCCGTCCGTCCGTCTGTCTGTCGAAAGCACGCTAACTTCCGAAGTAGTAAAGCTAGCCGCTTGGAAATTTTGCACAAATACTTCTTATTAGTGTAGGTCGGTTTGTATTGTAAATGGGCCATATAGGTCCATGTTTTGATATAGCTGCCATATAAACCGATCTTGGGTCTTGACTTCTTGAGCCTCTAGAGTGCGCAATTCTTATTCGATTGAAATGAAATTTTGAAAGACGTGTTTTGTTATGATATCCAACAATTATGCCAAGCATGGTTCAAATCGGTCCATAACCTGATATAGCTGCCATATAAACCGATCTTGGGTCTTGACTTCTTGAGCCTCTAGATCTTATCCGATTTGACTGAAATTTTATATGTAGTATTTTGTTATGATATCCAATAACTGTGCCAAGTATGGTTCAAATCGGTCGATGTTTTGATATAGCTGCCACATAAACCGATCTTGGGTCTTGACTTCGTGAGCTTTTAGAAGGCGGAATTCGCATCCAATTTGACTGATATTTTGCACATAGTGTTTTGATATCACTTCCAACAACTGTGCGAAGTATGGTTCAAATCGGTTCATAACCTGATATAGCTGCTATATAAACCGATCTTTTAGAAGGCGCACTTCCTATCCGATTTGGCACAGATTTTGTACAACGGCTTCTCCCATGGCTTTCAACATACGTGTGCAATATGGTATGAATCGATCTATAGCTTGACGCAGCTCCGATATAAACCGATCTCCCGATTTTGCTTCTTGAGCCCCGAATTGGACTATAACTTGATAAAGCTCCACCTCCTCCTCCGCCCATATTCATTATTCTTTGTTTGCCTAAAAAGAGATACTGCGCAAAGAACTCGACAGATGTGATCCATGGTGGAGGGTATATAAGATTCGGCCCGGCCGAACTTAGCACGCTCTTACTTGTTTAAAATCACCAGCTTGGGACGATTTGGAGCCTAACCCATTGTAGCTAAAGTTATTATATGTGAGAGGGTACTTTAAATTTCCGCCGGTATGTTTTGCTGGGTTACTTCTTTTCCTTGAACCATATGGATGACCATATTAAAACACATTTGTATGCTAGCGTATGCCTGGTTGTGTAGATGATGTTGGTTTTCATTTTAGTCTATTATTGAAGTAAAGCTTAAGCGCGTGCCTACACTTCAGGGGAACACTTTATGATCAACAATAGCATAATGGAACTGCAGCAGCAGCAACAGCAGAAAAAACAAAAACTTTTCAAAGCCATTTGTCTTGGCAATAAACGAACATAAGAAGAAAATAAAAGCGACATTGACAATGGACCAAAAAAAAAACCAACAACAATAACCAACTCTTAACCATGCAACTGCATCAAGTATAAAAAAAGGCAACTAAGAAGACCATATCTGCCATATGATAGTCCATGGTCCATGTGTGATTCTGTAAACCGCCAAGGAAAAACAAAACTAAATCAATATCTTTTAGTGGCAACTAACATCTACAAAGGTTCCTTAAACTCATGTCCAGTTTGGAGTAGCAGCAGGCAACAAACAACGCACACGCAACGAACGTTGAGCTTGTAAAATACAGTAGCACAACAGAAACAGTGCGTAACATTAACAAGAAGCACTGAAAGCGAGCAATACATACAGCAAGCTGTCGTTCAACAGGCACAGAATCACAGCAGTCTGTCATCATCTTGGCATCGTGGTCGTCATCGTTCTCATCCACAGCAGCATCATTATCATCATCTGTGTCTTTTTGGCTGCACCATTGAATCTTGAGCATAATCTGCAGCTGCATCGTAAAATCAGACATCAAAACGTCGCACAACCAGAGTGGGTTGAGTATGCGCAAGCGAGGCACCATGCCACACCACCAACACGCCGTACATGCAACATGCGGACGACGACAATATAGGGAGGTGGGTACTTGAACCTCAAAAAATAACGACTGCAAGCGAGTAGAGCAAAGCATAAAACTGCCAGTTGTTTGCTTAAAAAACTGGTATGAACCTGCTTTGCTTCAGAAGACATCCACTACCATCAACCAAGCGACAGACAGACGGGCAACCAACAGACACACCAACCAACTTTAAAGAAAATCTTTAAGAAAATAAGCTGTTTTTTACTCTTGCAATATTTTTGCTGTTGTAGCTTTTATATATTTTTGTTGCAGTTGTTGTTGTTGTTTTGTTGCTTTAACACATGCAACCTATAACTAAACAGCAGATACGCATCCCAAGTGTTTCAATAGCAGCAACCAAACGACAACAGCAGCCAAAGAAACAACAAATTTATTACCTAGAGCTGCAAGCCACAAAAAAAAAACTGTGGTTGTAGGTAGTGTAAAAATTGGGAAAATTTAAATGTTCCTAAAGATACATTTAAAAAAGTTGCCAAGAGCTATGTTAAGTGATTAACGGAGCATTGTGAACTGATTCATATATGGGCGATAAAAACTAGTACCAGGATAATCTCCTACCATGGGCTATTCAAATCAAATTGCATTTGAGATAGGAGTAACTTAAATTTTAGGGTTATATGTAAAAGATCAGGTAGAGAATTATTATTATATTTAAAACACCATCCAAAATTAAAAGTTGATAAAAAATAAGCTGTATTAGTAGATTGTTCCGACCTATTGGAACAATATGGATATCTAATGAAATATATTGGATGGAAGAATACGAATACGATATATTACAATGGGGGCCGCCCCAACACCCAAGGCGGACATATTAACCGACTCTAGCAATATGGAGCTGAAATGAAGGATATTTGGGGATTGAGCACAAGACTAATTTTCACTTCCCGACATCCATGACACGCACCGCGAACCACCCCCCAAACAGACATATTGATTATCAAGTAAATGGTTTTTTGGAGTAGAATATGAATCTGATAGTAAATTTTCGGTCCAAGGTTCTGTGGGGCCGCACAAACCTTAACCGCCTATAACAGACATATTGCTTGATCATAACAGTATTGTATTTGGCAAATAAAAATTAGTTATGACAGTTAATTAAAGGTCGAAGCATCTGGGAAGAGGTTCTATTTCTAAAGCCACCGCTAACAGGCTAATTTCCGGATTATGGCAGTGTGAGAATCAATCGTGATGTATTCGATTAGTAGAGTACGAACATCAAATTTTGTGCTCAACCGATAGAAGCGAAGGTCAAAGAAGGAACACAGAAGAAGGTTTGTGATGGGAATCAACAACGAGCATCACTAACAACGAATTTAGCGCCATCTGTTGGGGGATATTAATCATTTGAACAGCAACGCCAACCCGAACAAATAAATAGAGAGAGATGGAGTGGTAGAGCAGAGAGTATTCAAAGTTGATCATACTCTTTTCATTTTCATCCCTGTTTCGACAAGGAATAAATAAAATATAGGAACTAAACTTTGACCGTTTCTGGTTTTTTCTAACCCTCCTACGCTGGGACAAGCCTCCACAATAAGCTGTATTAGTAGAAACAATTTTCTATAAAACGAAAAATTAAAAAGATAATCTAAACAAATCCAAACAAAAGGAACTGGGGGAATAACTTATGGCAGTTCTATAAAAAGGTCGCAAGAAAATAAAAAGGTATCTTGATGAATGCCACCATACCAACGCAGCGCAGAGGTAAGGATGTCCGCATATGGCGTTGAACGCTTGGGTTCGAATTCTGACGAAAACATATCAGAAAATTTTTCAGCGTTAGTTAAGGATAACCTAATGCTGACGATGATTGTGAGATACTGTACCATTTGGTATGCAGCCATGTCAAAATTCTCCACAGAGCGGTGTCGGAGGGAGAAAAGAGAGAATAGTTTTTATTGAGACTTGCTTACAATTTCTGGATGTCGTAAGTAGCGGGAAATATATCCGTCGGAAATTGATTCCCCATACGAACCGTCCTTGCGAAAAAAAATTCTCTCGGTAGTACAAGGTCCGATCAGCTGGCCAATCGATTACAAACCGGTGAGCGCCTCTAGAAACTTTTGAATGCCTCCACCATAGGATGGGGGTATACTAATTTCGTCATTCTATTTGTAACTCCTCGAAATATGCGTCTAAGACCCCATAAAGTATATATCTTTCTGTCGAAAGCACGCTAACTTTTGAAGGAGTGAAGCTAGCCGCTTGAAATTTTGCACAAATACTTCTTATTAATGTAGGTCGGTTGGGATTGTAAATGGGCTATATCGGCGTACGTTTTGATATAGCCATATAAACCGATCTGGGAATTTGAGTTCTTATCCGATTTGGCTGAAATTTTGCATGAGGTGTTTTAATATGGCTTTCAAACACTGTGCTGAGTATGGTTGAAATCGGTCCATAACCTGATATAGCTGTCATATAAATCTATCTGGGGTCTAGACTTCTTGAGCGTCTAGAGTCCGCAATTCCTATCCGATTTGGCTGAAATTTTGCTTGAGGTGTTTTGTTATGAGTTTCAACAACTGTGCTAAGAATAGTTCAAATCGGTCCATAACCTGATATAGCTGTCATATAAACCGATCTGGCGTCTTGACTTCTTGAGCCTCTACAGGGAGCAACTCCTATCCGATTTGGCTGAAATATTGCATGATGTGTTTTGTTATGATTTCCAACAACTGTATTAAGAATGGTTTAAATCGGTCCATAACCTGATATAACTGCCATATAAACTGATCTGGGGTCTTGACTTCTTGAGCCACTAGAGGGCGCAAGTATTATCCGATTTGGCTGAAATTGTGTACAATGGCTTCTCTTATGACCTTTAACATACGTGTCGAATAAGGCATGAACCGGTTTATAGCCCAATACAGCTCCCATATAAACCGATATCCCTATTTTACTTCTTTAGCTCCTAAAGTGCGCAATTCTTACTAGATTTGGCTGAAATTTTACACAGTGACTTCTACAATAGTCTCCAATATTCAGTTCAATTATGGTCCGAAATGAGCCATAACTTGATATTGTTCCAATTACATAGCAATACTTTTATTTCATCCTTTGTTTGCGATCCATGGTGGAGGGTATATAAGATTCGGCCGGGCCGAACTTAGCACGCTTTTACTTGTTCGATAATAATTGCGATCTTTAGAGCCTCGGTTTAAATGGGAGGTATATAAAAGCATGGACCGATTTGGCCCATTTACAATCCCAACAAACCTACACTAATAGGAAGTATTTGTGCGAAATTTGAAGCGTCTAGCTTTACTCCTTCGAAAGTTAGCGTTCTTTCGACAGACGGACGGACATGGCTAGATCGACTAAAAATGACATGACGATGAAGAATATATGAACAAACGGAATGACATAATAAGGATACCCCCATCCTATTGTGTAGGATACAACAAGTAAAAGCGTGCTAAGTTCACCCGGGCCGAATCTTGGGAACCCATCACCATGGATGATTCCGCTAAAATTGTACCCTTATTAACTGAGTTTGTATTTGAATTATTTGCTCTCAAGAATATATATATATATATATATATATATATATATATATATATATATATATATATATATATATATATATATATATATATATATATATATATATATATATATATATATATATATATATATATATATATATATATATATATATATATATATATATATATATATATATATGTATATATATATATGTTTTTTAAGTTACGTGCCTGACTGATCATCGCCCAGCCCAAACGGCTAAAGGTAGAACCTCATTGGCACGGGATAAGGCAGGATTTGGTGATATTCGTACGTTTAGTCACTAAATAGTACGAATGGTACGTATTTGCGCAGCACGAACGGAAAGCTATGTTCTTGGGCTCAAATTTAAGAGCGCCTCGAAAAAAAAGATTGGTAAAAATAGTACCGCATGTAGGAGAAATAGTACGTTTAGTATCACAATGGGTACTATTTCGTACTTTCTTTGTAAATTCAATAGAAATTTGAATTTTGGAACTTACGTACACTATGGCAACCTTAAATTGGCGATTTTAAGAGTTTTTTGTAAATTTGTAGATTTCGATACTAAAAGAAGTACCAAAAAGTACGAAATTAATGAACTTTGTATAGGGCGGATGGTTAGAGAGAATTTTGAAATTTTAATTGAAAGACATCTAGTGCAAAAAGATGAGTGTGAAAGAAAAAATGGGAAAATAGTACGGGTTACGAGAGAAAACTTACGTTTAGTACCGCAATTGGTACTAGTTGGTCCTTTCTTTACAGATTACAGAAATTTTACATGTACTTGCTAAAAAAAGATATACGATGGGTGGCTAAATTATCTTTTCAATATTTGCACATTTGGGAACAATGGCAATATATATTGGATGACTTAATGATTTTTCCGATTCATTTTTAGCACTTTCTATACAGAAGGAAACATATTTCTAAAATTGTATAAGCCTGCTAGTCTGTTTATATGCCGATTCGGATCATACTGTGCATGGATGTTGGAAGTCATAACTCAAGTCTTTTTTCCAAAATTCAGCCGAATCGGATGAAAATTGAAGCTTCTAATGGCTCCAGAAGCCAAATCCGAGAATGGGTTTACATGGGGGCTATACGAGTATCTGTTTATAGACCGATTCATACTTGGCATGGGTGTATACTCCCATCCCCTAAGGTGGTGAGTATATTGAAAGTGTTGCTCTTTTTTTGTTTGTTCTGGTACTGGTCGGCTACTTCATTTTATGATATCAACGAGGGGATCGTACCCTCCCCCTAACTCCAATATTGAAAAACGCCAGACCTCGGAGATGGGTACATCAATTAAAATGAAATTTTGTATGCCACCTTATGGTAACCCAATAAAACAAAATTGTAATTAAACTTTCGGGCCAAATAAGCGTGGGGAATGCCCTACCCCAAAAACCACCACAACGGACATGTTTATCGACTGGGACAATATGGGTATCAAATGAAAGGTTTTTAAGTGTAGAGAACGAACTTGATTTAACAATTCGACCTCAAGTGTCGGAGGGTTGGCACCACCCCCAAGAGCACCCCAAAATGTACATGTTTAACCAAAAATATTGCATGCTTCCACCCCTCACTAATTAGTGAGCTGTGCAATGGTAAAATGGCATGCCTTTTTGAGACGAACATTTGATCATATTAGGGCACCTTTCTTGAAGCGCTGTAATATGATCCAATGTTCGTCTTAAGAAGGCATGGTTCTACCATTGCACAACTCACTAATTAGTAGGTGGTGGAAGCATGTAGTAGTTTTGGGGCAAAGCGGACTGCTGAAGGTTAGCTTCGAAATCGCGATCTCTGTAGCCTGCTCAATGCATTAATACCATTAGCTACCATATTTTGCCATTAAAAAAAACTGTTATTTTGCTTCCTATTTTAAGTAGAAACAAAAACAATCCCTGTATTGCTTTCAGCTGGACAAATAAATCTAACAACAATATAATTTTAAAATATTGGAAAATTTTTGAATAGGTCAATATAAATTCTCTAAACAATGAAAATACGATTTTCATCAAAATCGGATAAGGGAATCGAGGGTCAGTCGTCAATGGGTTAACATTGTTCCGTTAATTATGTAAAAAAGCTCTGTAAAACATGACAGGTTCTTGTCTAGGCTAAGTTTTATTATACCCTCCACCATAGGATGGGGGCACACTAATTTCGTCATTCTGTTTGTAACACCTCGAAATATGCGTCTGAGACCCCACAAAGTATATATATTCTTGATCGTCATGTCGTGTTTTGTTGTTACTTCCAACAACTGTACTAAGTATGGTCTAAATCGTTCCATAACCTGATATAGCTACCATATAAACCGATCTTGAATCTTGACCTCTTGAGCGTCCAGAGGGCGCAATTCTTACCCGATTTAGCCGAAATTTTGCATGACATGTTTTGTTGTGACTTCCAACAACTGTACTAAGTATGGTCTAAATCGTTACATAACCTGATATAGCTATCATATAAACCGATCTTGAATCTTGACTTCTTGAGCCTCCAGAGGGCTCAATTTTTATCCGATTTGGTTAAAATTGTTTACATCGGCTTCACCCATCACCTTCAAAATATGGTGTATAGCCAGATACTGCTCCCATATAAACCGATCTCCCTATTTTACTTGTTGAGCCCAAAAAGGGTGAAATTCTTATTCGAATTGGCTGAAATTGTACACAATGACTTTTACTGTTGTCTCCAATATTTAATTCAATTATGGTCCGAATCGGACTATAACTTGATATAGTTCCAATACCATTGCAATTGTTTTCTTTTATCATTTGTTTGCTTCGATTCGGCCCGGCCGAACTTAGCTCGCTTTTACATGTTTTATTTTTTTTAATTTCAAAGAATGTATAGGGTAGTAAATAGTACCTTAGAGCATATGAAGACCTTACTAGAAACAAGTAAAAGCGTGCTAAGTTCGGCCGGGCCGAATCTTATATACCCTCCACCATGGATCGCATTTGTCGAGTTCTTTTCCCGGCATCTCTTCTTAGGCAAAACAGAATATAAGAAAAGATTTGCTCTGCTATTAGAGCGATATCAAGATATGGTCCGGTTTGGACCACAATTAAATTATATGTTGGAGACCTGTGTAAAATGTCAGCCAATTCGAATAAGAATTGCGCCTTTTGGGAGCTCAGGAAGTAAAATAGAGAGATCGATTTATATGGGAGCTGTATCGGGTTATGAACCGATTTGAACCTTATTTGACACAGTTGTTGAAAGTAAAAATAAAATACGTCATGCAAAATTTCAGCCAAATCGGATAGGAATTGCGTTCTCTATAAGCTCAAGAAGTCAAATCCCCAGATCTGTTTATATGACAGTTATATCAGGTTATGGACCGATTTCAACCATACTTGGCACAGTTGTTGGATATCATAAAAAAAAAACGCCTTGCGAAATTTCATTCCAATCAGATAAGAATTGCGCCCTCTAGAGGCTCAAGAAGTCAAGACCCCAGATCGGTTTATATGGCAGCTATATCAGGTTATTAACCGATTTGAACCATACTTGGCACAGTTGTTGGATATAATAACGAAACACGTTGTGCAAAATTTTATTCCAATCGGATAAGAATTGCGCACTCTAGAGGCTCAAGAAGTCAAGACCCAAGATCGGTTTATATGGCAGCTATATCAGGTTATGGGCCGATTTGAACCATACTTGGCACAGTTGTTGGATATCATAACAAAAAACGTCGTGCAAAATTTCATTCTGATCGGATAAGAATTGCGTACGCTAGAGGCTCAAGAAGTCAAGACCCAAGATCGGTTTATATGGCAGCTATATCAAAACATGGACCGATATGGCCCATTTACAATACCAACCGACCTACACTAATAAGAAGTATTTGTGCAAAATTTAAAGCGGCTAGCTTTACTCCTTCGGAAGTTAGCGTTCTTTCGACAGACAGACGGACGGACGGACGGACGGACAGACGGACGGACATGGCTAGATCGACATAAAATGTCACGACGATCAAGAATATATATACTTTATGGGGTCTCAGACGAATATTTCGAGTAGTTACAAACAGAATGACGAAATTAGTATACCCCCCATCTTATGGTGGAGGGTATAAAAACTACCATTACTTCACTCTGAGAGGCTATAAGGGTCCTTCTCATGATTTTAAAACTTATAGGAATCCTTATAGCGGTTTCTAACACCAATTTCTAAGCCTAATCAATGCAATAGGTTACATGAAATCTGCAATGATCTCTTGCTTAACACACCACTCCTCGTCATTGTGCAGCAAATCTCAATCACCTCCCATTACCAACCATCTTCCACCGCCCGAAACAATTGATCATGTCACTGGTTAAGAATCTCTGTCTCGTTTATGTTTTCCAGCTCTTACGAAACCTGGTCATACCACTTTTTATTACGTCTTAGGATTTTTTGTGTATAAATCGTATTTCCTCAGTGCCTGTGCCTGGCTAGCAGGGGCTCAGGCTCTGGCCATGGTTATTTGCTGAGGTTGCCTTGCTGGGTGTTATATGATGGCTGTGCATGCAGCGACTTGCTCAGGCTGTGAGCTGGCTTGATTTGTTTGTTTTGGTAGCTGACTTGCACTAGCCAAAGAACCCCCTTATGCAGCCAGCAATACGACAACGACAGCGATGATGATGATGATGGCGACGACCACGGAGAATTGTACGAATATAGCTGCTGCTGTGGTTGTTGTGGATAGATAGATGGCTGGCTGGTTATTCTAAACCTTTAGTTGGGTTAAGCTGCTTGCTAGCTCCCTGCCTGGCTGGCAGCTTCAACGTTTGCTGCTGTTTATTATTGACAACCAGTCAAAGTGTCCATGTGTACGATTTGTTGCTTTTGCCGCATTATTATTGTTTTTGTTGCTGCTGCTCTTGCTGTTGTTATAAGCATTTGGCCACTGAACAGCGGGTGTTTGGTAGGATTTTGCGCACGCGCGTTTTCCAGTAGCCATTTAACTATGTTTTGTTTCGGTTTTCCAAGCGACCGAAAGCGGCAAGAGAAAAAACGACAAAAACAACCAGAAAACCGAACCACGAAGAAATTATGACTTGTGCTACTGGTAGTACTCGTGTGCCCTGTTGTTGGCGTTTGATTGAAATTGGCTCTTAGAGGAGAGCTACATAGCTTCGATTTGTCTTCTGTTCGTTCGTTTTTGTATGGTTCGTTAGTTAGACTTCAAGTTGTTGCTTTTGAAAAGTTATGGGGCTTTTCGACGAGCACCTTAATGGTTTTTTCTTTAGAAAATTAGATATGGTCTACATTTTTTTATTTATTTTTAAATTAGATTTTTTTTGTTGGTTTGCCTAGCAGCAGCCTATTGTTAGTTGCAATGGGCTCATAATGCATCACAGATGCTGTAGGCCAGATAACAAAAGCCCAGAATCAGTCTAACTACGGCAGCAAAAGCCCCAGAAAGATGGATGGCAGGTTGGTGGTGGTAATGGCTTGACCATTGAAAAGGGCATTTAGTCCGTACGCCTTATGAGTGCAAATGGTGGCAGAGTTTTGTTTACAAGAGCAAATACAGTAGCCAAGCTTTGATGACAAAGGGCAAATGGCAATATGATCAACAATAGAAAACTGAGTAACAATGTCAGGAAAAACTTTATACTTCTCAGTAAGAAGAGGGAATATTCATTGTATGAAGACCGTAATATAAAAACACTCATACATAGATATAAAATTAATTTTTTTCAAAATCTGTTTCCGTAAAATTAAGTTATTGTCAATATTGTATAGGTACGAGAATCTAAAAAAAAGTTATCTACATTTTTATTTCTTGAAATAGTTTGTATATTCATTTAGTCATTCCGCTTGCAACACATCGAAATATCCATTTTTGACCCTACAAAGTATACATATCCGATCGTCGTAAAATTCTTAGACGACTTAATAATGTCCGTGTGACTGTCTGTCGGTTGTAATCACCCTACAGTCTTTAGAAATTGAGATATTAAGTTGAAATTTGATTATAGCCTCCCCATATCAGACTCATATATAGGTCAGATCGGGCTATATTCAGATATAGCTGCCATATAAAGCGATCTTTCAATTTGTCGTCTTAATACCATAAAAAGTGGATTTGTTGTCCGAATTCGCTGAAACTGTGACATTTATAAGAGTTCTCGGGACCTGAATAGCATATGACCCACACTAGCCCCCATTTACATATTGTTATGGAGTTATTATAAAAGAGGATGGTTAATTTATCCAAAGTTTAACTTGTTTTTACTTGTTGTTAAATATTTTTGTAGAAAATTTGTTAAAATTTGTATTTCCATACAACATCATGTCCAAATATAATTTAAAATTTAAAAACAGTTTTAGTTTAATAGAAAAATTTCTAAATATTTTATTTCTTTAGTTAAAGGGCTTATAGTAAACAAAGGAATAATAAAGCAGAAAAAAAACATTGGCCACCAAAAAAATTTTATTTTTTTTAAATTTTGTAAATTTTTTTTTATTATAATTTTGGATAATTTTGTCAAATTTTAAAATTTCAAGAAAATTTATTGAATGTTTTTAAAAAAAATTTTATTTTGATGAACAATTTTATCAATCTTGGATGTCAAACACATTTGGATATCAGATTCGTATTCTACTCGTAAATACCATTCATTTGATTCCCATATTGCCATAGTCGGTAAATATGTCCTATTTAGGGGTGTTTTGGGGTCCCCCTTACACTTGGTGCGACAATTGGATATCAGATAGGTTTCCTTATCCTCAATACCTTTCATTTGAGTCCCATATTGTCGTGATTTGGTGGGTTTAGGGGGTGAGCAAAAAATGTAGTACCTTTTTTTCACCACGGAATTATTATGAACAATCAGGGAAAATTTTTTTGAGTCTATAAGGGACGCACAAACAAACATACAATTGTAATGTTTTAAAATTGTTTTTCTTTTGAAATGTGTGTAATTTTATTTTCCTTTGAAATTTGTGTAAAATTTTTACTTAAAATATATCAAAAGTTTGTTTTTAAGTCAAAATTATTTTTTTTTTAATTGTAGATTTAAATAAATTGTATTTAAATATAATTTTTTCAATTTTTGTTTGTTCCTTTCGAGACGAACTGGATGATCGGAGTTGCAATTAGGAAAGGAAAGCCAAAGATAGCAACACACACCAACCACTATGGGATGCGTTTCGTCTTTGGTTAGATGACTTTTCAACCATATTAGGTGTGATGGCTTCAAGGGACGTGCGTTGGTTTGTTGTATTTGAATCGTATTAATAGCGAAAACGCATCTATGATACAATTACCACATTAACCAAGCTCGACAATCCTGCTTATTAGCTGTACTTTTTCCAATGCATATATTTTTATGTAATGACAGACATTCTATCTGTATCAAATTACACTTCTTCCGTACTACACATGATTTTGTTCATCTGTTGGAAGTTGTATTGATGGATTCGAACGCAACGAAGACAACGGCAATGGCTCTTGCCGTTGCTCCGTGGTCATAGGTTCGAATCCTGGCCGGGCTCTGCCGAATTTTTTTGTCGTTGTCATAGCGTTTGAACTTAATGGACCATATCATAATGGTAGTGAAAATATAATACTAAGAGTTATTTATTTCCATACCCCTGATTTGAGCCCATTCATTAGTCCACTGCTAGTTTATCCCAACTGGTAATTTTTATTTATGATTCATTGAGTAAGGATTTATATCCTTATTAGAAGAAAAAGCTACCGGAATCCGTCACACGGACACTTGTGTCAATGTAAAACAAGACCCCAATATTTCATAAATCATTGCAATGTCCAGTCTGTGGTGCTGATGGTGAATTATGTCCATGTTCCCCGAGGTTGATGCGAGTTGCTGGTGCTGTTGCCTTCCACCAACACAAGGCATGATCAGCAACAAGACCCTCGAGACACTGCCAACAATGAGATAATACTGGGGAGCAATGAACAAGCCGAGACAATAGGAGCACTCACCTTAGCCATGGTGTTGCATTAAGTAGCACAAGATCGTCCAAAAGGCCCAGAGCGAAAAATCTCAAGAAGCCAGGGATGGTGATGCTGTAACCACACTTTGGCACACTCTTAACATGAAGGCGAAAAACCACTTGAGCTTCACCAACAAGCCCAGCGGCTAAGAAAGAACATTAAGCCAGGAAACAACACAGGCAGAAGTTGAGTGCAAAGCGTATGAAAATAAAATCGCCTAAAGTTTTTGATAATAGAAGCAAAAAGCAAAAAAACCGGGAAAACTGGAAAATTCACCAGTTAAAAAACCCCAAAAGCAACAAAAACACTAGACTATCCACCCAAAAGAAGCTTTAAGCGTGCTGCCAACAACGCCCGATGTGCGAAGGCAACCACATGTTGAGCACTGGCAGCAACTTCAAGCCCCTCGTTGCCGTTTTTAGTTTGCAACACCTCACGCAAAGCCGGCCACACTGCAAGTGCGGTTTGCAAAAAGGTGGAGTTCTTTTCAAACTTCAAGAATTGACAACAACACCAGTAAAACTAATAAATAATTCAACAAAATTTGCACGTAGCTGCCCAACAAATGGATGTGGAATATATAATCATGGCTAAAAAAAAAAATTAAAACCGGAGTTGGTTGGTTTCAATGATAGAAGGAAAAGTGCGCGCCAAAACCAAGTTTAACTGCTAGTAAACCTTTGGTAGTGAAGAAGTTGGCAAAAAGGGGTTTGTCAGGGAAAGGACCGGCTTGTGTTTGTAAAGAGCTGAGAAAAAACAACAAATCACATAATAAAAGGTTTTCTAGATTTTTCCAGAGCTCGAAAAAGAGGAAAACCACTTAGCTTACAGGGTCGTTTTACAGTAGGGTTTGCACTTAATAGCCCTTTAAGATAGTGTGAAAACCGGAGCCCTTATTTAAATCGAAGATATCATCCCATACAAGTACGTAGTTCGACAGCAGCAATTTTTTGCTGAAACATTTTCAATTTCAAAAACAAAACATTTTCAATTTCAATAATTCAAACATTTTTATGTTCCATAATAACATTAAATTAAACAAGCATATAATATACAATTATTTTTCATACCCAAAGAAAAGGTTAATGAAATTACCCGCCTCAAGGGAAAGGGTAATACAAAAAACTCTTCCACAAGGGATACGGAAATGAGAGTAACGTTCTCCAAGGAAAATGTTAATTAATTACCCGTCTCATGAAAAGGGTAGTAAAAACAGAGAAAGGGTAATTAAAGCACCCTTTCCTAGAGAAAAGGTAATAAAGCCACCGCTTCCCAGAGAAAGGGTAATAAAAGTAACTTTTCTCAGAAAAAGGGTAATAAAAGTACACTTTCCCTCAGAAAGAGTTATGAAAGTACACTTTCCCAGAGCAGGATCAAAAGGTTTTCCCCTATTTTGCGATTGCGAATACTCACAAATGTCAGAAGCATGAGAGAAATCACAAAAAATTCAAAAAATCTATCCTCTTATCATAACTCTTTAGTGCTGCACAATAATCAGAGGCCTTAATGTACTATAAAAAGGGGCCCACATCAAACCCCAATCCCAATGAAGCAAAATCATACGATCATGAACCAGAATAACAATAACAAAGCTGCAGCAGCAACATTTAGAACAGGTTTGACCAGCTCGTGTTGCCTCTAAGATTCGTAGATTTGTTCTTTGCATGCGATACCAGTGTGGACGAAGGCAAAGAGTGCTGCAACATGTTGAGGAATACAATCATCATCTGCAGAATGAATAGTCGATTTGGAGTCAAGGAAAGAACAAAACTCTGTTTGAAGCAACCAGGCGGCAGGTTTGTGTACCGAGGAACGGGTGGACACTGTGAGGCATAAAAACCCAAAATCAAGTTGTAACATGTTCAAAATGTAAACACAGCTGCAGCTGATTGCGTTTATTTTTTCTTCTGTTCAAGTTCTTCTTCATCAACGTCGTTGTAGTGGTCGAAGTCGTTTTCATCGTGGGGTTACTCTGGGCCTTGAGGATGGTGGTTGGCAGTGTGAGGCTACGTTTTAGCATACGATAAGACACTCGATCATTTTCGTAAAAAAAAAAAATCCACAAATAAAACCAAAACTTCAGCCATTAACAGGCAGTGTCAAGTGGGCTCTCCATGGTCATAAGTGGGAGGGAGACAAAACACAAACAAATCTACATAAGCAACGCCAACAACTTCTACTACTGCGACCACTACAACTCGACCCAACAATAACAACAACTGCAACGACTTTTACTACGTCGATCGTGGACGGACATGCTCAAATGTTTGTAGTGAATACGTTAAGCCCCAACAATATCAAAAACAACAGCAACAACGACGGCAGCAGTTGTTTCTCCACTCGACACCACCATCGAACCTAAGTTTGACTATGCCTCGTTTTGTCCGTCTGTCCGTTCGTTCGTTATATTTGTTCGTCTAACTTTGCGTCAATACATGTGTCGCTCAGTCGGTCGTATGGTCGTTTTGCATCCAAATGTAACCTAAACTTATCTAAACGAAAAACAGGTCATTGCCTTAATGCATCGACAAGTACTCGTCGCTCGTAGAACAAGCCACTGAGGGAGTGTTTTTGTTGGAGCTGCAGCAGTTGTTGTTGTGTTTGGCGTTGCTCCTACTATTGGAGTTGTTGTCGACGTATTCGTAGTATTCTTTGGAGCAGTGTTACTTTTCATTTATGGACATCATCCAATGCATACAGAAGAGTTTATTTGTTTTTAAACACTTAGGCCTGGGAAGACGAGCTGTTCTTCAAATGATCTCATGTGCGAGAAGACTTTAGATTCATGTACGTTGGGCGCACATATATGTAAAAAATAACCCACAGCTCAAAAGCCAGGAGCTGTGCTTTATGTCAGCAAAATTTTTGAATCAGCCCAAGACGAAAATTGAGAAAATTTTAGCGTTGAGCGCCAGTAGAACGAAATTATGTACATGCAAATTGGGCTCTAGTTACATAATAAATGCCACAATCCATTGGTATCATCAGTCTTCCTCTGAATGAATTTTTAAAATGGTTGTCATGTTTGGTGCCAGTAGTAGTAATTTTATTTCTGCACGTTGGGCGCCAGTTTTATAAGTAAAGCTAATCAATGTTCAGAAGACCTCTGATTGGGAAAATTGAAACATGTTATTCCACTGGGCTAGAGTTACATAATAGATATCAATCAATGCGCAAAAGCTATTGGCAACACTTTACTTTCTTAAAAGTAACAGTAGAAAAAAATCAAAAAATTTTCTGTTACTGTAAAATTGGTAAAATACCTCTTTTGTCGTCACTACTGGTTGTAGGAATTAGCCTATCATCGGTGACATGTGGTTAAAGTCAGAGCTGAATTTTGTACCGCTGGCTAGCACACTATTTTCAGGCCGATCATGCCCAATCATTCAAAGCCTTCAAAATGTGCTTGTCTTTGCGATAGTTATAGCTATAGTCTTGGCGAACCTGCTTCAGTATTTTTATGACATTTTTTCTGTTGCGCTCATTTTAATTTGAACTAGTTTTATGATTTTAAAATGTTATTGTTTGTGTCGGTCAATTGGTTTTAAATGACTTTTTATTTTCATAAAATTTTGCGCAAATAAATTAAAAATTAGGGAACAATAAATGTTAAATATTTGAAGAAATAAATTTTGACCACTTTTTACGACGAGCCATCTACGTTCTGCTTAAATGATTCTGTATTTCTCCTCCCATGGTGAAACAATTAAAGGTGGTCTTATTTGTTTAACGACACAAATCATATGGTGCAACCCGCCATCTCGTCATCAAGATGTCACACAACCAAAGAAACTTGGCTTCGTTTTGCATACGTGTGCCAGTTAAATGAGAGAAAGAGAAAATCGAAAAAAAACCAGCAAAAAATGATGTAGTTTGCTGAGAATGTAAGCACAGAGCTGTTTTCAGCTGTTCGCGTGAGACCACCTTCATTAACTCACCTTGTTGTCCTCCGAACTTTATGAAAATCGATCGAAAATCCGATTTAGAAGGAAAGATGTCCGGTAAAAATTGCATCCAACTATTACCGTATATGGGTATAATTTGGATCATGTCCTAAGATTTCCAAATTTATTGAATATAAAAAGATAAAATAAGAAAAGGTGTTAGAACTATAAATCAGAAATACGAAGAGATTTCGACGTTATTTTTAATCTGTAGATGAAATAAATAAATAATTTGTGTCAAATGAATCGACAAACGCAAGTGTTATATAAAACTCGTTTTTATAGATAAAAGTCTGCCGACTAATATTATTTTAACACATTTCCTTACTTAAGGTGGGGATTGGTTGTATTTTTCAACAAACGCCCAATGCCAAATTACAGGCATTTTCACTTTTCAGACAGCAAAAATTATGCTTACGAAAAATTATCAAAATACGTCCATGTTTTGACATAGCCCTCATATAGCGGTACTACAAAATTTCACCTATTTGGATGGATTTGACGGTATTTTTCAACAAATATTGCTGTAGTTTGGCATTTTGGCTTCTTAGAGGGCAACAAATATGCAAGCCAAAATTTATGAAGGTAGGTCCATATTTTACCTATTTTTTAGGTTTTGATCGTATTTTCTAACAAATATGCCTGCAATTTGTCATTTGTCATTAACAACAAATTTCAAAAATTTACAAATGAGAAAAGACACATTTATAGTTCGCACTAAAAAAACTTTATTAAGGAACGAGCTATTAAAAAAACATAAAGTTCAACAGGGAAGAATACCACCACCCACCCGATACCCACCACATCCGATATATATATACTAACCACACTTGGTCAAAATTCTGTAAAAAATTTAATGTATTGGGCAATAACAAGTAAAAAAGTGCTTAGTTCGGCAGGGCCAAATCTTGGAAACCCACTTCCATGGATTCTGCAAAAAATGTATACAAAATAAATTTACAAACTTCTGTCAAACTAGCAAAAAATAAAGCTTCTAGGAACCGAACAAGAATGATCGAGAGACCGCTGTACATGAGAGCTATATCAGGTTATAGGCTGATTTCGATCGCATTTGCCACAGTTTTTGGAAGTGGCAATGCAACATAGCATGCAAAATTTCAGTCAAATCGGACGAAAATTGCGGCTCAAGAAGTCAAATCAGGAGATCGGTTTTATGTGAGCTATATCAGGTTATAGACCGATTGAACCGCGCTGGGCACAGTTTTTCGAAATCATAACAAAACACTACAAATCGGGAGATATCTTTATGTGGGAACTATATCAGGTTATACACCGATTCGGACTGTTTTTATTATAGTTGTTGAAACTGTATTTAGTATAGTTTTTGAAGGCCTTAAAATCGGAAAAATGGGGCTTGTAAGGGCTCAAGAAGTCAAATACAGAGATAAGTTTATATGGGAGCAATATATGGTTATTAAATAATTTGGACCGTACTCGAAACAGTTATTGGAAATCATAACATAGCACTACGTGCAAAATTGTATCTAAATCGGACAAAAATTGCGGCTTCCAGGTGCTCAAGAAGTCAAATCGGGATATCGGTTTTTATACATGAATGAATTCTTTGGCTGATGCATATAGTGGTAAACAAATCTTGTGCATTTAAATAAATATAACGGTATTTTTGGCACTGACATATTTTTCGCTGTCACATAAATGACCTAGTTTGAAGTAATTAAGAGGTAAATGCAGTTAATACATCGTTTGAAAGCAAGCAGGAAGTCTCAATTGTAAACCGATTTTAATGCAATTTGAAACTGGGAGTCATATTAGACCCCTACACATTTATGTCAACTTTCGTCCATATCCGACCATATTTGGATATATCAGTCATATAGACCGATCTCCCGATTTAGGGTTTGAAGCTCATAAAACCCGTATTTACTATACGATTCCTCTGAATTTTGGAACAGTGAATTGACATCTGGACAGAATATGGTTTAAATCAAACCATATTTCCATATAGCTGCCATATAGACCGATCTCCCAATATATGGTCTTGGGCCTATAATGGTCGCATTTATTATCCGATTTCCCTGAAGTTTAGATCAGAGATTTGTGCTAGGGAATTTAACACACTTTTTAAATTTGGTCCAGATCGGACTTTGAATGTTCTCTAATACTCGATTTCAACCAAATTTGAACTGTGAGTTGTTGTGAAACCTCTAACCCCTTGCCCGATATAGTCTAGATCGTAATATTGATATTGATTTTTTTTATCCAATTTAATCCAGGCCGACCTTAACGTGTTTCGGAGATTTTGAGCGGACTAAGGTGGCCGAAACTGAGCCGATCCGCTCCCTTCGTCCCAAATAAGTCATATCCGTAATATTCTCCCAAAGTAGTTCAATTTAAATCCTTTATTTTCCAATCGACCCATAATTCCCATAGTATAAGGTTTCTCTGACGCCTCCGAAATAGCTATCCCTCAAAATTTATAGTTAAACTTTTAATTGTTTGTACCGGGTACGTTTTTTCTCCTCGATTAATGCCGTTGAAATAGTCCTCAGTGTGGAAACAGACCAAGCACATGTATTATATGGCATAGTAAATATTGTAAGAGTATTCCTTGTTTTGGTTTCCATCATCATCATCACCATCAACATCGTCGTCGTCGTAAACATTGTCGTCGAAATGTTCTTTATATGATCAACAAAACTAAAAATCAACCCAAAATGTAAGCAAGAAGAACAACAACAGGGATGAACAACCAGCCAGCAACAAAATCATCAACGACGATAAAGATTTAAGCAAATAATAAATAAGCAAATGAAACTGAAAAAAAAAAAAAAAACATAAGATAAGAAAGGGGAGTGAACAGTCGTCATCGTCAACGCAACTTCAAATGCGAACGTAATCATTGTGGATGTCAAGAACTCGAGCTCCAAATCTTAGGCTAAATTTTGCTTTGGTTTTTGTTTTTGGGAAGGCTATGCAAGTGATCTTATTCCCTGCCAACGCCACTATGGTAAATCCAATGGGCAACAACAATGACCAAGAAAACACTTGGTGATCTATGCAGTTGAAATCGTATGCTGGTGCGTGGACGACAAGAAAAGGAATCAATAGTTTGTTGGTTGGTTGCCTAGATGGATGAATGGATGTTGTAGTGGGCAGACATGTGGATGAAGAGTTTGTTTGGCTGGGTTGCTTTTCACCAAACTCGTATGCATGGATGGATGGATGGATGGATTGCATACATAACTATGCCTGATTAAATGCTCATTGTGTGCTATTGAAAATAGACCGATCTATATGCTTCTTTAGATTGATGATTGCTCTGGGAGTTGTTAATGTCTGCTGGCGATTGTTATTGCTGACTGGTTGGTGATGTCGTCTCGTTGCTATTTGCTGCTGTTTCTGTCGCCGTTTATCGTGTGTATCGTAGTCATATTTAATTGATTGACATTTTCCTAGTTTCATTATCGATAGATAAGGAAACTATCCAAAAAATAATTGTCTATGCAGACATGACTGGATGGATGATCATTGAAACGTTGGTGCTTAAAGTCCATTGACATCTCATTGAAATGATGAGAGATATCAAGTGAATAAGAATAAAATCAAGAGCATTTATGCCGATTTGGCAGGTGCTTTTTTTTGAAGTGTAGGAAAAAGGGTGATTGCAATATACAGTAAAATTTGAGTTGAACTGAACTGGCAACAAACACACTAATCTTGTAAAGAGGCCTCGGCATATCCTTAAGAATGGAGGGAAGATGCAGAAGAAGAAACAGCTAATGATTTAAGAATTTTACGTTAGACACAAATTAATATTACTTTTTTCATCGAAGGTTCGATAATTTTTGAGCGTAAAAAGAATTAGTTGTGACAGGAAGTCTGTCTTCGATTAATCTTTAATTCATGGGTAAACCTCTACATAAGAAGTTACAGCCATTTTAAATTATTCGACTGAAATATCGATTTTTAGATCCCGACAACACTGACTTGTTGTTGGGTTATCTCGAATTATTATTGTATTCACCGATCCAATCCTTTGATCAATGTCGGGTGGAGCGAGTCCTTAGAAACTGTATAAAGCATGTAGGATTCTGCTTCGCTGCCGAATTCCGTTGGCTTAATTTCCAGGGTTAAATAACAACCTCTTATTGTAAATAGAGTTGTCTCATTTATTCATTCAACATTCTTAATGGTATCAACATAAATTATAGTTCTAAACTTAAAAAGACTTCATTTTAAAGACAACAGGCGAAATACCGACTCAGCACGAGACCCTTTCACAAGCAGCGTATGACGATATATGTTGATATTTGAAAAAGTGAGCTCTATCCTCAGTCCTTTCCTACTGTTCCTGTCAGGGTTGCCCTAGACCGTCATTAAAAACCCGCAGCCTGGGTAGCCATCCTACAAGCATTTGCCAAGTAACAGATGGATAAATTGTGGGTCCCATGACATAAATATAAGGAAGAAAGTGGTACAGGGCGCTCCACAGGGAGGGAATTATATCGTCACTCCTTTCGGTGAGCACCATAAATAAGTTTTTACGGATGCTGACTGAGGAGGGACTTGCACCAGTCTGCTACGCTGACGATGGTATCCGATCCGAATCAGTTGTGCAGCAAGACCGAAGGGGACTTGCAGATGGCATAAGGCTGGGCTAGACTTAGGAATCTTAATTTTAACCCAGAGAAGACTGAAATCAGCCTTCTCACGAGGAAGACAAAGGTGGGTCAATTTGACGCACCACGTCTTCTCAAACAAAACGATTTTGATATCTGACAAGGCCAAATACTTGATTGGAGTGATTGTGAGCGGGAAACTGAACTGGAAGTGTCACATTCGGGAGCTTACCGAGAAGGTTTACAAATGTTGGGCACAATGTAGACGGGCTCGAAATGGGGCCTGGATTCGAGGAAAGTCCACTGCCTACAGGTAGCAAAATACAGATGGCACTATCGATTGATATTTTTCCTATCGATACTATTGGCAAAGTTAATTTTTTGTTGCAAAATTGAACAAAAGTAAGCGCTCCGACACTGAATGTATCCTATAAGACACATTGCACCTATAGAGGGCGCTTTTTTCAACCGATTTGGCTTAAAATGTATATAATGATTTTTTTCATGACTTCCAACTGACTTTATTACATTTGGTTTTATTCAGTCTGTGCATTGATATTGCTTCTATATAAATCGATCTCTTGATTTTTATATATCGATAGTTTGCCAGCTCTATCACTGGAACTAAAGGAGAGTGATTTGACCAATACTTACTTACGTCTCAGTATTTTGGTGGACCGCGATGGAGAAAAAAATACAACGTAAGAATAATACAATAGGCTAAGAGTTTTGGTGTATGTCCACAGTGCCATGGGACTACTTTATAGTTGCATCCTCTTCTCAACCTAATCTAATCTATCGTATTCCCTATCAATATAGTTTTGAATCCCCATTGACCCAAAATTACCAAAAAATCTAAAAACAAGTAAAAAGGCGTTAAGTTCGGCCTTTGGATACCCACCACCTCGGGTATAAGTGTAAACCACCTTTCGTATGTCCCATAGCAGTTATATCGCAATATGTTCCGATTTGGACAAAATATTTATATGTACAAGTCATTGTTCAATTGTGTGTAACAAAATATTGTTTTTTTAGTATCTATATCTAAGAATAAACCGATCTGAACCATATACGACACGGATTTCGAAAAGCCTAGCATAAGTCAATGTGCCAAATTTCAGTGAAATCGAATTATAAATGCGCTTTTTGTGGGGCCAAGATTTTAAATCGAGATATCGGTCTACATGGCAGGGCTTAAGACCCTAATCTTCGAACTTAACCAGCCTATGGACAAAAAAAGAATTTGTGCAAAATTTCAGCTCAATATCTCTATTTGATTTCAACAGACAGACGGACGGACATGTCTATATCGTCTTATTTTTTTACGCTGATCAAGAATATATATACTTTATAGGGTCGAAAATGGATATTTCGTTGTGTTGCAGACGGAATGACAAAATGAACATTCCCCCATCCTTCGGTGGTGGATATAAAAAGAGATTTCGATGGGTTAATATGGTCATGTCTAAGCCATATGACGCTGTTTATAATAAAACTAGGTAAGGTCAGATTGAGAAGAATATGTGAATGTAGTCCGCCGCATGCCACTATGTACTTACACCTAAGCCAGTTTCCGCATCCAAGTTTCGGGGTCTGTTGGCTGCGAAAGACGGGCAATGACATGTTTCAATGTCTCATCATTTCCATAATAAGACCTACACTCGCTGTCACTTGCAGCCTGTAGTTCTGTGATCCGCTTTAATGCCGAAGGCCACACTGACCTTCTTCTTGCTTTCTCTCAGTAATACACTGAAAAAAAGTTGGCCGAAAATTTAAAAATTTTCTTTATTCTATCATCTTACGGTTTTAGCAATAACAAGTAAAAAAGGTGTTCAGTTCGGCAGGTAAATGTAAACCACATTTCGTCATAATCCTGTGAAAATGCGTAATTTATGCCCCCATAGCAGCTCTATCGAAATATTGTCCGATTAAGCCCAAATTCGACACGGTTATTGAGAGTTCTAATAAGTACAAGTCATTGTTAAATCCAAATATAGACCGATCTGAACCATATACGACACTGATGTCGAAAAGCCTAACATAACTCACTGTCCCGAAATTCGACGAAATCGGACAATAAATGCGCTCTTTTATGGGTCCAAAACCTTAAATTGAGAGATCGGTCTATATGGCAGCTATATACATATCTGGACCGATCTGAGCCAAATTGCAGAAAGTTATTAAAGAGTCTAACGCAACTCACGGTCCCAAATTTCGGCGAAATCGGACAATAAATGCGCCTTTTATCGGCCCAAAACCTTAAATTAAGAGATCGATCGATAAGGCAGCTATATCCAAATCTAGACCGATCTGGTCGAAATTGAAGAACAATGTCGACTGGCCTAACACAACTAATTGTCCCAAATTTTGGCAAAATCGGACAATAAATGCGCCTTTTAAAGGGTCAAGAACTTAATTCGAGAGATCGGTCTATATGGAGACAACATCCAAATCTAAACCGATCTGGCCCAAATTAAAGAAGGATTTCGAAGGGCCTAACACAACTCACGGTCTTAAAAGTCAGCAAAATCGGTTAATAAATGTGGCTTTTATGGGCCTAAGACCCTAAATCGATGGATCGGTCTATTTGGGGGCTACAACAAGATCTAGTCCGTGTAGCCCATCTTCGAACTTAGTCTGCTTATGGACATAAAGGAATCTGTGCAAAGTTTCAGCTCAATTTCTCTATTTTTAAAGACTGTAGCGTGATTTCAACAGACAGACCGACGGACATGGCTAGATCGTCTTAGAATTTTATGACTATCGACTATACGACTATATATACTTTATTGGGTCGGAAGTAGATATTTCGATGTGTTGCTAACTGAATGACAAATTAATATACCCCCATCCTTCGGTGGTGGGTATAAAGAAGAACGTTTTTATATTTCGGGATTTCAGAACACAACAACAAATATTAATCAGCGAAAATTGCTTTATTGTTTTTGAAAAGCGAAAGAGCTTTATTGTTTTCCCCATTCAGATCTATACACTCTTGCATGTGTTTGAACCAATTGTCGAAGCACTTGTGGTACTCTGATTGAGGTATATCCAAAACATGCATCCTGAACGCATCAACCGTTTCTTCAGGTGGCGAAAATCGTTGACCTCTCATTTTATTTTTTACCTATGGGAATAAAAAGAAGTCATTCGGAGCCAAGTCTGATAGGATGACGGCGGATGACTCATCAAATCGATGTTTTGAGTGCTCAAAAATGCATTTGTTTCTAATTTTTTGGAGCATTTTTTTCGACCAATCGACACGAGCCTTTTTTTGCGCGATTGATAAATTGTGTGGGATCTAACGCGAACAAATTTTGTTGACGGTCAAATGTTGATGCAATATTGAATGTATGCTGGTCCAACTAATGCCTAAAGTTATCTCAATCTCGCGATAGCCCACATGACGATCTTGCAATATCAGTTGGCGCACATCAGCAATGGTTTTTGGAACAACAACTGATTTTGGAAGACCTTCACGTACTTCTTCTTGGAGTGAACTACGACCTCGGTTAAATTCACCGTACCATCTATAAACACTGTTCCTTGATGGAACTTCATCACCAAAAATTGAATCAAGTCCATCAATGCACTGTTATTGAGTTAATCCACGTCGAAAGATGTTAAAAATAATCGCACGAAAATGTTCACGATTTATTTCCATTTTTGGGCGAGATGAATCTTTTAAGTTACTGTAAACAACGCAAATAGCGCTCGTATGTCAAAACGTTCTGAGTACGTATAACTTCTAAAATGTAAAGCTTAACGATATAGCTGTCAGTTGGCAGATTGCAACACACCGAATTATAAAAGACAACCCTCTCTCAGTCTCTGAAATTAGGACAAACATTTTTTCAGTGCTATGGAGGAATTAACATTCTAATTTGCCAACCTCCTTAAAGAAGATACAGACATTTTAAGTTAATTTTTTTTGGTGGTGACTGTAATGACATTTTATTTGTATGTTTTTAAAAAACTTGTTTGCTTCTGATCACAAAAGATATTTACCAGTCCTTCAACATTCACCTTCAGTCATCATTGATTGTAGTCTGATAGAGTGCCAAAATCGTAAACTAAAACCCAAATTAAGGAGATAGAGACATTTTAGGTTATTGAATTCAGATCGATTTTTAAATGGATATCACCAAATGAACTCCGAATAAAATTTTTACCTTATCGCTACTTCTCTCTCTCTCTCTCATTACAATTGGACAATAGTTTGGTGAAACCGTAAATTAAAACTCAAATTAAGAATTTAAAAAATTTAAAGTTATTGAGTTTGAGTCCGCGCTGTTCAGACCGGGCTAAAATGAGTTTCCCGAGAATTTAGCTTGAGCTTTAGATGTACAGCACATTTTACTATGAACAAGTAAAAGCGTGCTAAGTTCGGCCGGGCCGAATCTTATATACCCTCCACCATGGATCGCATTTGTCGAGTTCTTTTCCCGGCATCTCTTCTTAGGCAAAAAAGGATATAAGAAAAGAGTTGCTCTGCTATTAAAACGATATCAAGATATGGTCCGGTTCGGACCACAATTAAATTATATGTTGGAGACCTGTGTAAAATTTCAGCCAATTCGTATAAGAATTGCGCCCATTGGGGCTCACGAAGTAAAATAGAGAGAACGATTTATATGGGATCTGTATCGGACTATAGACCGATTCAGACCATAATAAACACGTTTGTTGATGGTCATGAGAGGATCCGTCGTACAAAATTTCAGGCATATCGGATAATAATTGCGACCTCTAGGGGTCAAGAAGTCAAGATCCCAGATCGGTTTATATGGCAGCTATATCAGGTTATGAACCGATTTGAACCTTATTTGACACAGATGTTGAAAGTAAAAATAAAATACGTCATGCAAAATTTCAGCCAAATCGGATAGGAATTGCGCCCTCTAAAAGCTCAAGAAGTCAAATCCCCAGATCTGTTTATATGACAGCTATATCACGTTATGGACCGATTTCAACCATACTTGGCACAGTTGTTGGATATCATAACGAAATACTTCGTGCAAAAATTCATTCAAATCGGATAAGAATTGTGCCCTATAGAGGCTCAAGAAGTCAAGACCCAAGATCGGTTTATATGGCAGCTATATCAGGTTATGGACCGATGTAAACCATACTTGGCACAGTTGTTGGGTATCATAACAAAACACTTCGTGCGAAATTCCATTCCATTCGGATAAGAATTGCGCCCTCTAGAGGCTCAAGAAGTCAAGACTCAAGATCGGTTTATATGACAGCTATATCAGGTTATGGACCCATTTGAACCATACTCGTCATAGTTGTTGGATATCATAATAAAACACGTCGTGAAAAATTTTATTCCAATCGGATAAGAATTGCGCACTCTAGTGGCTCAAGAAGTCAAGACCCAAGATCGGTTTATATGGCAGCTATATCAGGTTATGGACCGATTTCAACCATACTTGGCACAGTTGTTGGGTATCATAACAAAACACTTCGTGCGAAATTCCATTCCATTCGGATAAGAATTGCGCCCTCTAGAGGCTCAAGAAATCAAGACCCAAGATCGGTTTATATGGCAGCTATATCAGGTTATGGGCCGATTTGAACCATACTTGGCACAGTTGTTGGATATAATAACAAAACACGTCGTGCAAAATTTCATTTCAATCGGATAAGAATTGCGCACTCTAGAGGCTCAAGAAGTCAAGACCCAAGATCGGTTTATATGGCAGCTATATCAGGTTATGAACCGATTTGAACCATACTTGGCACAGCTGTTGGATATCATATCAAAACACGTCGTGCAAAATTTCATTCCAATCGGATAAGAATTGCGCACTCTAGAGGCTCAAGAAGTCAAGACCCAAGATCGGTTTATATGGCAGCTATATCAAAACATGGACCGATATGGCCCATTTACAATACCAACCGACCTACACTAATAAGAAGTATTTGTGCAAAATTTCAAGCGGCTAGCTTTACTCCTTCGGAAGTTAGCGTGCTTTCGACAGACAGACGGACGGACGGACGGACGGACGGACGGACGGACAGACGGACGGACATGGCTAGATCGACATAAAATGTCAGGACGATCAAGAATATATATACTTTATGGGGTCTCAGACGAATATTTCGAGTAGTTACAAACAGAATGACGAAATTAGTATACCCCCCATCTTATGGTGGAGGGTATAAAAAAGGTTTGCTTTGGCATTGCTTCTTGAATTGCTTGTAGGAAATATTGATTTTTTTTCCGTTTTATGCAGCTTAAAAACTTGTCTTGATGATTGGACTAAGTTTAATGGATAGCATGTGGGGAAGATGATGAGACGTTGGAGAATTTCCTATGCCCTTGCCCGGTTTTCGCGGCTAACAGACACCGGCATTTAGATGGGGGCATGGTATGGAAAACAATTAGGGATTTTGTAAGTAGTACAAAATTCCTGATTTAGATTTTTTTTGAGGTTACTTTTTAGTATTTAGAGCGCACTACAAGCCGATTACTGACTTAGGTGTATGTCCATAGTGGCATGGGCGTATTAATATCCGCAGCCTCTTTTGAACCTAACCTGATGTATACCAAAAGTTCTTTATACTTTCCCCTCTATAAATTTCACCCCTTAATTATTTTCTATTGAACAAACCCTAAGACAATCCAACTTATCTCGATGTGACAAAATCTCAACAACTGTATGTCAAGTAAATCCCGCAAAAGTAGTGGAAAATGACAGTTTTGAAAAATGAAATCATATTCCTAACAAATCACTGATCCCCCTGCAATGACAGCTAAACATGTAACGAAGCTGTAAATGAAAATCCCACTAAAAATATATTTAAAAATGTACAAACACGCAAAACAGAGAACGAACGAGATAAGCAAAAATGCCGCACAACCAAAAATCCTCCGAAATATCAACATACATATGTACATGGATGTGCATGTTATACGTGTGTGTTGATCTGATCTACCACGAATGGATGGTTATACAAGTTGAACATCTATTTTTTTCCATATGAAACTGTCAAATATGATTTGGAAACTAATGTCGCATGCCACACTTGAGTTAATATGCAAAAGCAGGCAGGCCAAACGACAGAACTACAACATGGGCATTGGACAACGGCGCAATATTGTGCGAGAATCTGGCAATGTCTTCACCATCCTGCTGCTGCTGCAGCCTACGATGATGGTGTTCACCAATTCTCTTAAATGCATAGCGACATAGATATAAAGTGTCAAAAAATCTTTGCATTTTGATTGACACTTGGAAGCACAAACTAAAATGACAATCGAACATACATAGGAATGAAAGCAAGAAATCAAATGAATCCCCAATGCAGCTTAAGTTCCAACTGCATAGATGGAGCACTTCAAACTTAAGCTCCCTGCCACCCCTACCATTATTTTGTTCATCCTATTTTGAGCTAGAGTGGAGTTGCAGCATGTAAGTGCTCGTGCTGCAACTCCACTCTAGCCCAAAATTTGTTATCAAATAAGCATCTAATGTCATAGAGCATGACATTAAATGCAACATTGAAATAGTGGTTTTGTGTGTAGATGATGCTGAAATGCCACTTAGAGAGTAGCTTCAACAGCGTGATGGAAAGTTTTCATCGATCGTCGATTTGTAGGATGTCAAAAAGGCATGAAAAGTACAACAAAACTGACTTTATTGTTAATAAACTCTCTTGTCAATAAACTCGCTGCACTCAGGAAAATCATTACTGGCTTATGAGAAACTTCCCAAAAATCGGCCTTCGGTTCAAATAGCCCTCATCAATTCATAGTAAAATGCAAATTTGCCTATGAATATTCCATTAAGGGACAAGGGAGATACTTCATTTATATCGATAATTGCAAAAGAAATTGAAAAGAGACTTCCAGAAGGCCACCGTAGCGTAGATGTACGCATGTCCGCCCATGACGCCGAAAGCCTGGGTTCAAATGCTAGCAAGAACATCAGGAAAAAATTATCAACGGAGGTTTTCCTTCTCTAATCCAGGCGACATTTGTGAGGTTCTGTACCATTTGGTATGGCAGCCCTGTAAAAACTTCTCCCCAAAGAGGTGTAGCACTGTGGCACGCTGTTCGGACTCGGCTATAAAAAGAAGATATCTTAATATTGCGATAAAACTATGATCCCATATCAATGAGTATATGTGAGAAGTTTGCCCTGTTCTGCAGTGGAATGTTCATGGGAAAATTTGCAATTTGATAATAGACTTCATTTTTATATACGAGTCTAAATGGCTTGCCGCAGAGCGACACTACTTAGAAGAGAAGTTTATCTAAGATAAATAATTCACAAGTATCGCCACCGCAGCACTCATAGAAATTTGTTAGTAAAAACAGCACCAATGTTTGTTGAAACAGCAGATAGTCTGCTGTAAATGGGACAGTAGCAAATTAAAACAGTAAACATTTTCTGCTGTTTTCAAAATTTGATTAGATGAAAAAAGCTCTCAAATGTCATAGATATATAAAAAATTCTTATATTCCATTATATTTTTCAATATTACAAGCATATAATTTAAATTTTTTTCAAGTTTTCTACAATTTCCTTATTTTCGATCCAATTTAAATAACTGCAGACAAAATAACTACTACATTTTAATATGTGATTTTTGACAAAAAATTAATGTCCGAAATCGCCAAATTTTTTCAGTAATATATAACAAATGCCTCAACTGATATTTCGAAGTTCAAAAATTTTGATTGGATTTATTCAAAAGTTCAAAATTATTAATTTAATATCAGCAGACAGTGTTTGCGGAAATAAGCAGACTAATTTTTGTAGATGTAGGGTGGTAATTCACCGCTGAAAACTTTTTCTGATTTTCTCGCCGGGATTTGAACCCAATAGTTAAACGTCATGCAAGCCAATTCGGACAAAAATTGCGACTTCCAGGAGCTCAAGGAGTCAAATCGAGAGATCTGTTGATATGGGAGCTATAACAGGTTATAGACCTATTTGGGTTTATGTGGTTAAGTCAAATAAACTGGTAGGACAATAAGACAGTAGCATCCTTCGGGCTGCCATCCGTTGTAGATTAGAGAGTTTCTTCAACGTCTATGCAACTATTGTGAGACATAAAATTCTTGATCATCTATTTGAAAGCAGGTAGCCCCAAAGTGATAGTTGAGTCAACTAACTAGTTGCACAGGCTAACTATTGTAGTTGACTAGCCTACATGGGATGTCCATGGATAGGCAAAATGACTTTTGAATTAGGAGAGCATCATACAGTGCTGAAACACATTAGCGTAGCCAGGTAGATGCTAATTCTCCCATACTGCTGTCTCATACGAAACTATAGTGTATGAGATAGCTTAGTTGTAAGGAAAAGGTTTTCACCACACCTTGATAAACATCCTGCATGGTATCCGGAATTTGGACTTTATATTTAGACCCAACGACTCATAATGCACATAAATTATAAATCGTTGGGCCGAAATATGAATACCACTCCCCTAAGTTGGTTCATGTCTGGTATACTGATCTCCTTCTTGCTTCCTTTCAGTAATAGCCTCGTCTTCTCACGATCTGGACTCCCCCATAGGATTTTCGCCGTTCTACCGATCGTTTTGCTGTTCCACAATGTTGCGCATTCGTCACCCACTCCCTTAACTCGGACTGCGTCGACCCGAAAGATTTCGGGTTAACCACCTTCACCGCCAAATCGTCTGCCCTTTCATTTCCCCTTACTCCGTTTTGGGCCGGCAGCCTGCCCATCTTCGTGAACTTACCGTCCTTTGTAGTTATTGCCTTTATGGCAATTTTACTGTCGTCCTCGCGTTAACACAACACCACTTCACGCATTCCGTGATTGCCCTGATCACCGCCTTCAGAACTGTATAATGGTTAGGCACTATAAAATATTGTACACCCCCAGGCCCACTCTGTCCTCTAGGTTTGATCCATCCGTGGAACATGATCTTCCAGATCGCAATACTAGGGTTCCGTCAATCCCAGACTGTGACGATGGCAGCAGTGCCTCGCACTGGACTTCAAGATTCATCTCAGGTATCCGATCGAAAACCTCTTCCCTCCTTTCCAGGTTTCCTATCATTGCCTCGATTATACGGCGAAGGTGGATATCTAGGATAGTCTCCAGTGCCCTAGTGGGCGTGGTCCTCATCGCTCAGCCTATGACAAGACAACATATTCTACAACATAACTACTGAGGCGTAAATTAGTATTGGTTTAATAACGCTGCTGTAGAGCCAGTGGACTATCCTCTGATTCAGGCCCAACATTTGTGAGCCTTCTCAGTACGCTTCTGAATGTGATACTTCCATCTTCGTCTTCCTCGTAAACAGGCATATTTCAGTCTTCTCTGGGTTAACGTTGAGACTTCTGGGTCTAGCCCAATCATATGCCACATGCAAGACACTTTAAATGGTTTGAAGGTCCTCAAGGATCCCTTTACCATAAATTTCGTAATTATGAATCTTCGATCAAAGTCATTATTCCAAGATTCCGGTGTCTCCGTGAGTCCCGTCGTATACTGTGGAAAATGGGTTTTCATCAAAATCCTCAACATGTCCTCCGTTATCTCTGCTCTCAATCCCATATCGTCTACTAAAGTTTCAGTTTGGACATGGGTTTTTGAGAGAAACTTGGCGTCATCATTAACGCTATCGACCTGTTCGCAGAAAAGCTTCCAGGAGGCACGTTTTTCCGCTCTGGCAATCTTATTGTTTTCCTTGAGCCGTGTTTAATACACATCCCAATAAACTTCCGCTTTTTAGGACGTGCTCTGTTAAAAAGTCTGCAGACCTCTTTCCCAATATTACAAATCTCCCCGTTCATGCAGGGTTTTTCTTGGTCTGATTTCTTTTCCCGAAGAGGACAACAATGTTCGAAGAACCCCACCAGTGCAGTCGTAATCCTGTTGACATTTTCGTCAATGTCTTCTATGATTGGACAATCTAAATTATATTGCTCAAGTCCTCTTCTGAGTAGCCTTCCGAATTTTGTCCATTTGGTTTTCAACTTATTCTAAACCTAATGTAGCGATGGTCAGAGAAACAGTCTTCCATGGAGACCCTCCAATCCCGAACATATCGTCACATCTAATACCTCTCTCATAATCCTATTAACAAAGGTGGCGGTGTAACCAATATTAAGTGTTATTAGGTCATTAGTATTCAAGAACTCTGCCAGGGCTTGGCCCCGCTTATTAGTGTTGGTACTACCTCACGAAATGTAGTTAGAGTTCGCATCACACCCTATTAATATCTCGTTTCCTGTCTGTTTTGCTTTCCTCACCAGCCGTTGTAGCTCCAACGTGGGTGGGGGTGTCCGAGAGTCGAAAGGCAGATAAAGTGATGCCAGTATGCTCCACCGTCTCCCTGTCTCACCACTGTTGCATCCGACGTTGACAACTCTGGGGAAAATATAAAATTAAAATTTGTATGACAAATAACGCAGGTCTTCGGCCTAGAGTAATTGGTAGTTGATATGGTTCAGTTCAGAATGGTTCAATCAGTAATTGGTAGCATAGAGTAATTGGTAGTTGATATGGTTCAGTCCATGAATTAAGACAATATGAATCTTGCCCTTGCTGATTTTCTCCATCAGCGCGTGTGTAGCAGTCTCGCTCAGGTGGAGGTTTATCTGCATTACCTCAATCATTGGTCCTCCTGTAAATGGGTATCATGGGAGTAGGAGATGATCTCATCGTCTACTCCCTGTTCTTTAGACTGCATTGACTTTCATGTCACGGCACTGCCAGATGTCATCGTTTTAGGTTCTTTGCCTAGTCTAGTCTTCCGACTCTTTATAAAGTCAGGTTCCATCGTCGGGTCTGTGTCCGTTAGGCTGTATTGGGTTTCCATTCCCTGTACTGCCTGATGTTTCCATACTTGGATCTTGGATCTTATCTTAGCTTTCCAAATCATAAGTAAATGGGCTTCTTGGGTACCATCATTGGCTCCCAGTTCGTTGGGTTGCATTGTCGCTGGGCTGCCTAATTTTTCAATATTAAGATCTTTACCTATCCCAGTATTCCGAATCTTGAAGTCGGTGATGGGTCCGTCGTCGGGTTCCTGTTTGATAGGCTGTGTTGGATCTCTCGCCACTGAATTGCCTTATATTTTAGTATTAAGATCTTTGCTTATCCTAGTCTTTTCAATACTGAGTGAGGCCGTGATTGTCTCTTTGTCAGCCCCCTGTTCGTTGGGCGGTGTTGAGTCACCTGCCATTGAACGAACTGATGTCTCAAAATGAGAATTTCTACCAATCCTAGTCTTCCCAATCTTGAAAAGTACAGCTTTGCTCCCGAGCTCCTGGAAGGAGAGTTCCTTACTCCTTCTCATCCCTGTGGAATACTTCTCTGCGACCAAACCTTGGTGTTGCTTGCCCAAGAATCCCAACATGCATTCCGTCGCAAATTTACTGCCCCATCCCTTGATGAAGACCGTCGCCTTTGTGAGCTAGGGAATATCCATCTCTCTCACCAGGTCGAGCTTTGCGCCCTCCCATGCAGCGTACCTCTGACGAGTTGTTTGACGGTATCAATACACCTCCGACGCAAAACGCAACGTAAAGGTGTCCCCTCTATACTCGCAGCTCATCATTTGTATGGCTGGAACCTCTATAGAGTTCGACACATGTTCGAAAATCCGATCGTTAATCATATCCTCCACTTGGGACCGATGATCTGGTGGAATCTTACCAGATACACAGCCGATATTGATGACTGCATAAGTCTGTTGTGCTTCTTCGCCACTCTGGCGTATGTGGGCGGTTCCTTACCATTCTCAGCGACCATCCTCGCTTTCCGTGATGGCTGTGGCCTCAGTTTGGAAGTCACAGTCCTCCATGAGGACTCAGGGCCCGTGCGTGCTTCTTTCGTTCCTGTTCCGAATTTGTCTACCTTCGCAAGACACTGTCTGGAGTAAGCATTTTAGCAGTGTTATGCTCTACGGGAGATTTGATTCTTTTTCCATCTTCCGTAGAAGTGCTTGGAATGTCAGTTCTATCTCTTCCAGCATCCTGCACTTTCACCCGTTGCGCTGCCGGTACTTACTCCTCTGTCTCCTTCGTCGCGCACCGGATCGCTTTCTCGGCCTGCTTGTGAGCTTTGCAAAGTCATCGCTCACTTCTGCCGTCATCCCGATGTCCTCATCTCCCGAATCAGCTGCGATGACTATTTCATTAACACCTTAGCTGTCTGAATCCGAGTTAGAAACACCACCTTTATTTAAAGGCTACAACGAACTGTGCATACCTCTGATTTATCCGTCTCTTCCTCATTAATTAGTCTGACGACTAGTTGTGCACTTGGAGCATTACTCTCGACTACACTTGGAGCATTACTCTCCCCACCTTTAGGAGGGGAGGACAACAAGCTACGGTCTGACGCCACCACCGCAGATGTTGAGTCTTTGGAGTCCATTTCTAGCCTACTCCAAAAGGCTTTAACATTTTTTCGCAATAGGTACTACCTATAGCGAGATACGGATATATATTTTTTCTTCTTTGAGGAGCGAAATAAAAACACGTCCGCTCCACTCAACGGCTACAAATACAACAATACTAAGTGCAGGACCATTAGTAAATAGGCGAAAAATTTAAGTTCTAATGCGAAGTTAGAGTTTTTATTTTCGTGCGATTTTGCGTGAAAGTTATTCGTTCCAAGATAAACATTAAGAAGTACGTCAAACCTCGGCCGTTCGAATGAGATACATGAACAGTTTATGAAACCATGGCAGCTATATCGAAATATGATTCGATCTGGACAAAATTGACACATATGTTGAGGTTTCTAAGACAACTTACTGTTCGAAATTTCAAACACAATTCACAATTTCAGCTAAATCGGCTAAAGAAAACGTTAAATTTTTTAAGCAACGATAAGGTCACGACCAGTCTTGGAGTGTAAGAAGTAGATTCATACCTTCTCCGAGGATGGCACAATCCGCATCTTTTGAGTGCTGATTCATAGCGGAGTAAGGGGGAAAAGAAGGGGCAGACAATTTGACAGTGAAGGCGAGAGACTGCTGTCAATAGACTTGGATAACCCGAAGTTTTTCTTGTTGACCCAGTCAGGGTTAAGGGCGTGGACGTCGAGGGTGGTTCTTAAGACGGCAAAAATCCTATGGGAGATCCGGCTCGTGAGGCTATAACTGAAAGAAGGAGGTCAGTTTAGATTTCGGTATCATAACGGGACACAATTGAATGCGAGCTAACACCTCAGATATAACCGTTCAATATGTTTACTAGTTTTTATACCCACCACCGAAGGATGGGGGTATATTCATTTTGTCATTCCGTTTGCAACACATCGAAATATCCATTTCCGACCCTATAAAGTATATATATTCTTGATCAGCCTAAAAATCTAAGACGATCTAGACATGTCCGTCCGTCTATCCGTCTGTCTGTTGAAATCACGCTACAGTCTTTAAAAATAGAGATATTGAGCTGAAACTTTGCACAGAATCTTTTTTTTTCCATAAGCAGGTTAAGTTCGAAGATGGGCTATATCGGACTATATCTTGATATAGCTGCCATATAGACCGATCCTTCGATTTAGGGTTTAAGGCCCATAAAAGCCACATTTAGTATCCGATTTTGCTGAAATTTGGGACAGTGAGTTGTGTTAGGCCCTTCGACATCCTTCGTCAATATGGCTCAGATCGGTCCAGATTTGGATATAGCTGCCATATAGACCGATCCTTCGATTTAGGGTTTTAGGCCAATAAAAGCCACATTTAGTATCCGATTTTGCTGAAATTTGGGGCAGTGAGTTAAGTTAAGCGCCTTGACATACTTTTGCATTATCGCACAGATCGGTCCTGATTTGAATATAGCCGCCATATAGACCGATCTCTCGGTTTTAGGTTTTGTGGGCCATAAAAAGCTCATTTATTGTCCGATGTTATCGAAATTTGGGACAAAGAGTTAAGTTAAGCACCACCTCATATTTCTGCAATTTGGTCTAGATCGATCAAGATTTGTATATAGCTGCCATATTGACCGATCTCTCGATTAAGGTCTTGGCCCCATAAAAGGAGCATTTTTATTCCGATTTCACTGAAATTTGACATACTGACTTATGTCATGCTTTTAGATATCCGTGTCGTGTATAGTTCAGATCGGTTTATTTTTAGACATAACTACTAAAAGAAACCAATATTTTGTAATATACAATTGAACAATGACTTTTACTTTTGGTCCAAATCGGAACATATAGTGATATACAATAGCTGCTGTGGTGCTTAAGGTATGAATTTTGCACTGTTTTTTTTTATGAAAAATGGTTTACATATATACCCGAGGTGGTGGGTATCCAAAGTTCGGCCCGGCCGAACTTAGCACGCTTTTACTTGTTTTCTTTTAACATCCCCTCCATAGTTAAGAAGCCGTTACTTGCAGCAAACAACAGACTTTTCAGCAGTCAGCCTGCTGCTTTGAAATTGCAGAACTACTTCTGTAATAGCAGCAAAATTAACTAATAATATTCAGCAGACAGTGTTTGCTATGTTCAGCATAGTATGCTGAGTGTCTAATCTTGGGGAACGCGTTCTTCTAGTCTGATTGCGATGACGGGCTGGCGTGGATTCTGCTGCCTTATTGTTTTTCACGTACACGTGGAGAAAAGGAGTTTTATTCTTCGACTAACCACAAATCCACAGACAAATTCATGCCTCGTCTCATGACAGCTATAATATAGGGCATAAACTCTCTGTGTTGTTGTGGTGCATTTCCCGATCCAGCACACTTTCTGTATGGCATCCGCCAATACATATCCTAAAAGTCCTAAAAAAGTGTAGGGGGCTTGTTCGATTTTAATCTCTATTATTCCTTTTATTGTTCTACAGGTGAACTCCGCGGGGGCCTGAAGGTAGGCCAGGATTTTGGAAAGTTAAACCCAATCAGAACCGTTGCTTGTATCTACAGGGTGGCTGATGAAAGCCGCTACCAAAAAAAAATGTAATAACTTTTTTTCTATTTAATAATAATAATTTAATAATTAATTTAATTAATTAATTAATTAATTTAATTAATAATAATTTAATAATTAATTTAATAATTTAATTTAACATGAATAAAAGAAAAATGTATTCCATACACCGAAAAAAAAATGTAGCAATATTCATCATTGTAGCAATATTCATCAGCCACCCTGTATAACCCCAAGTCCAAGATATAAAGTAGCAAAATGTTGTTATTTATTTATATAAATACAGTAAACATAAACTAATTATATGGGATATGATAGCATTAACTATTTAGGCCATCAGCATAGCAAAATTTAATTTTATAAAAATATATATTGGGTTGCCCAAAAAGTAATTGCGGATTTTTTATATAGTCGGCGTTGACAAATTTTTTCACAGCTTGTGACTCTGTAATTGCATTCTTTCTTCTGTCACTTATCAGCTGTAACTTTTAGCTTGCTTTAGAAAAAAAGTGTAAAAAAAGTATATTTGATTAAAGTTTATTCTAAGTTTTATTAAAAATGCATTTACTTTCTTTAAAAAAATCCGCAATTACTTTTTGGGCAACCCAATAAATATATATATATATATATATATATATATATATATAATATTGTTCTGGTTTGGACTTCATTTTCAAACTTACATCACTCCCAAATGTGGGCTCCTGTTTCTCCTATACTCCCCAAAACTAAATATCCATGTTATTAATGCAAAATAAAAAGGAAACTTGAAAACACATTCATGACTCTTGCCCATACAAATAGATATCCCTCATAAGCACAAACCCAATTTTCATGATTGTTTGAAGGAATCTGGAACTATGCCGCAGCATCAAAAATCCCCCCATTCATAATAAAAACATTTATAAATTATTTATTTTTCCCCATTTACTCCAAAGGCATAGCATGGCATGCCTTCTACCCTTCTCATCCCTGGCTTGGTATAATAAAAACTATGATGACAACATATGGCCTGATCTTGCACTTCTGACTTTATTTGACGAGGAAAATGATCCAAACGCTGACACTCGCATGCCGAAAATATCTTTCTTTCGTGGAACCAAACAAGACATTGGCCACAAGAAACTAAAATAGCTAACGAAAAAGGGGGACACGTGCTAGTGTCACGGGAAATCCCTTCTTTAGGCAAAAGCAAAAATTCTACATCTTTGCCCGTCTTAGGTTATATTTGTAGTAAAATTTTGAAGCGTGTGCCACAAAGGCTCAGTCTTTGCTGGTTCGAAAAATGCATTTTTCGTTTTGACAAAAATAAATTTCAAAAAATCACACATTCATTGGGAAAATTGTGGAAGCAACAAAACAAAAACGCTCACAAAAAAAGTTTTTGGGGGAAAAATTAGATCTCCCGCTGAGTTTTAGTTTTTCAAATGCATAAAATGTAAAAATACTTAAGAAAAAAAAACAATTTTTTTTGGTGGAACTTTTTTTCCCTGTATGCAATAAAAATGTGCATGGGTGAGACAATGGCGATAACACACAAGTGTAAATGTTCAGAGCATTTGTTTAGACCACAAATGCTAGACAAGCATTTTACCTCCCCACATTTGAAAGTTAGTATACACTTGAGTTAGGTTGTTCCTTTAAGTATTGGGGAGCAGAACATTTCAGGGTCTTTGCCAGTTTAATTGAGCAATGAACGGATGTTTAGTTTTTCACTTTTGTTTCGTGGGCCCAGAAAAGAGGGGGGGAAGTAGTGTTGCCTTTATTTTATATGCCCACATATGTACAAAACCATTACTGGTGTCCATTTTTATACGCCTTTAAATGAGTGACACTTTTTGTACCCTCCACCATGGGATGGGGGATACTAATTTCGTCATTCTGTTTGTAACTCCTCGAAATATTCGTCTAAGACCGCATAAAGTATATATATTCATGATCGTCATAACATTTTAAGTCGAACTAGCCATGTCCTTCCGTCTGTCTGTCCGTCCGTCTGTCTGTCGAAAGCACGCAAACTTTCGATGGAGTAAAGCTAGCCGCTTGAAATTTTCCACAAATACTTCCTATTAGTGTAGGTCGGTTGGGATTGTATACGGGCTATATCGTCCACGTTTTGATATAGCTGCCATATAAACCGATCAGGAATTTTGACTTCTTGAGCCGCTAGAGGACACAATTCTTATTCGATTTGGCTGAAAGTTTGCATGAGGTGTTTTATTATGACTTCCAACAACTGTGCTGAGTATGGTTGAAATCGGTCCATAACCTGAAGTAGCTGTCATATAAACCTATCTGGGGTCTTGACTTGCGCAATTCCTATCCGATTTGGGTGAAATTTTGAACGACGCGTTTTGTTATGACTTCCAACAACTGTTTTAGGAATAGTTCAAATCGGTTCATAACCTGATATAGCTGCCATTTAAACCGATCTGGGATCTTGACTTCGTGAGTCACTAGAGGACGCAATTATTATCCGATTTGGCTGAAATTTTGCATGAGGTGTTTTGTTATAACTTTCAACAACTGTGATAAGAATAGTTCAAATCGGTTCATAACCTGATATAGCTGTCATATAAACCGATCTGGGGTCTTGACTTCTTGAGCCACTACAGGGCGAATATGGCATGAATCGGTTGAGGATCTAATACAGCTCCCCCATAAACAGATCTCTCTATTATACTTCTTCAGCTCCTAAAGCGCGCAATTCTTACTAGATTTGGCTGAAATTTTACACAATGACTTCTACTATGGTCTCCAATACTCTGTTCAATTATGGTCCGAAATGATCCATAACTTGATATTGTTCCAATAACATAGCTATTCTTTTCTTTTATCCTTTGTTAGCCTAAGAAGAGATACCAACTTGACAAATGCGATGAATGCTGGAGGGTATATAAGATTCGGCACGGCCGAACTTAGCACGTTTTTACTTGTTGCCTATCAAAAGGTCTGCCTTGGGGCATTATTGGTGGCTTCTATGTCTATTGCCCATTGCCAAGGGAAGATGTGCTGAAAACTTTAATGAAATGCCTTTTTTTTGTAAAACAAATTTAAGAAAACTCCCTCCCTAAAAATAGAGACATATCGAAACATTTGTTTTAAACCCGGGAATGTTTGTCAAGAAACGTAGGCCATGTGTTTCATGTTTCATTGCTTAATGGTGCTGGACGAGAGGCAAAAGGTATTCATAATTAAAGTCAAGTGTCATGTCAAACTATCTAGGGGGGAACTGGATGATTATATAGCATTTCCATGATAGAGAATTTTTGGCAACATTTTCGCCGATAAAAAGTATTGCCACATTATTTTGTGTACACTCGTAGAAAAAAATCTGCTGATAATAGCAGACACTGTCTGCTGGCAGTTAACTTTGCTGCTATAAATCAATAGATCTGCTGCCATAGCAAGATGTTTGCAATTTCAGACCAGAAGGCTGTCCGCTATACCGTCTGCTGCTTGTTAAAAATGTCAGCTGCTCTATTTGCGAAGACGTTGTTAGGTGGAGAGTAAAATAAAGTAAATAAACTTAAATAAATATCGCGAAACAAATAAAATAAAAGAAAACTAAATGAAATAAATAAAAACAAAAACAAAATAAATACACAAAATATAACAAAAAACTAAAATCTTATGAATAAAAATCAATTTGTGTTTGTTTGTAGGTTTGTTTGTATGTTTGTGTGTTCCTTATAGACTCAGAAACGGCTAAACCGATTTTCTTGAAATTTTCACGGATGGTGCATAAGAAATCCCGTGGTGAAAATTGGGTACTAAATTTTTTGATATCTGAGGGGGGGCGGACCCTCCCCCTTACCCTAATTTTTAGAAATGCCAGATCTCGGAGATGGGTGGTGCGATTTAAGCGAAATTTTGTGTGCTCTCATAAAGACCTACCAAACATATATTTACACCAATCACGACAATATGGGACTCAAATGAAAGGTATTGGTTGCCCAAAAAGTAATTGCGGATTTTTTAAAAGAAAGTAAATGCATTTTTAATAAACCTTAGAATGAACTTTAATCAAATATACTTTTTTTACACTTTTTTTTCTAAAACAAGCTAAAAGTAACAGCTGATAACTGACAGAAGACAGAATGCAATTACAGAGTCACAAGCTGTGAAAAAATTTGTCAACGACGACTATATGAAAAATCCGCCTCTCCCCCAGAAACCTCCCCCAAAGGGGACACATTTATGACCATAGCCACATGGGGCTCAGAGGTCTTTGAGAGTAAAGCACAAATCTGATATCAACATTCGGGAAAAGTGTCTATGGGGCAAAGTTGTTGGAAGTCATAACAGAACACCTCGTGCAAAATTTCAGCCCAATCGGATAGAAATTGAGCCCTCTAGAGGCTCAAGAAGTCAAGATTGAAGATCTATTTATATGGAAGCTATATTAAAACATGGACCGATTTGGCCCATTTACAATTCCAACCGACCTAATAAGAACTCTCCTTCGAAAGTTAGCGTGCTTTCGACAGACAGACGAACGAACAGACGGACGGACGGACATGACTAGATCGACTTAAAATGTCATGACGATCAAGAATATATATAATTTATGGGGTCTTAGACGAATATTTCGAGGAGTTCCAAGCAGAATGACGAAATTTGTATACCCCCATCCTATGGGAAGGTATACAAATTTAATTTCTACAGAAAATTTTGTAAATTTTATTTCTTTTATTATTTTTTCAAAAAAAAAAAAAAATTTAAAATTATTTGTTCTTCAGAAAATTTTTTACAATGCTATTATAGCATTTAAGTGGGTTTTTTTAATCAAATTTTCTTTCTTATTGAAAGTATTCTCCTGCCTCAATTCAATGATTCACATTTAAGCTCCATATGGCATTTATTTTCATTTCCCATGACCTCTACGTTCATCCTTGAAATTCTGTTTTAGACTTTTAATTACATACAGCGAAGCTACGCAATGACAATGTTGTCGATAATGAGGATGCCAGCGTTGGTGATCGGCAAGTGGTTAAGAGTGCTTAATGAAATAAAACTCACCAACAACATGGATAATCGCTAATAACAAAATAAAGTCAGCAATTAAGTTTATTTACAACGATTAATTGTCTTAATTAACTTCTCTGGTTTCGGGCGATTGTAAGCAAAGCTGTATAATCTTCGAAGATTAAAAATCAATTTAAACTGCCATTTTTTTTTAAAAAATTAAAAAGAGATGGAAAAAATGTGAGTTGGCGGAAAGGCAGCAAGCATGAGGCTGTATATCTGACACAGAGATTGCAGACGCTTTTTGTGACATTGTAGGGAAGCTACATCAGTTTGAGGGAAGCTCTTTTGGTATTGATTTCAGGATATGTTTTTTGGGAATGAGAATTAGAACCGTTCTACCTAAAACTACCGTAGACCACTTGTGTACATAAAATAAAAACCATTATAAATTAAAATAGCAACAATAACTTCAATAAAAAGTAATAAGTTAACTACAACTTGCAGCCCAAGAAATCTTCTAGAACTTATTATCTGTAATTTATATGTTCTTATAGATGATAAAAACCCAGCCCAGTTACAAGTCAGCAATTTTAAACATCTGCTTCTTATTGTGTGGCGTCTCTCAACTTTTTTCCTTTGAATGCTGGATTGTCTCCTGCTGACATTTCTTTTTCTTAACCAATAATTGTCTTGAAGAATCTGAAGATTGTAGAGGAGAGTCTGCCACAATTAATAGTAATTTCATTGGAAATTAGATAATACGTCCCCTTTATTTGAAGCACATAGTCGACCCAATGAAAGCAAAAAAAAAAAAAAAACAACGTAGGATGAAAAAAAAAAAAAATCAAGTATCGAAGAAAATCAAAAGTCCCCTGAACTGAAACTAGTTGCTTACATGTCATGAGAAGCATTACATATAATTGTAAAGAAAAATATCATGCGGATAGTCACAATGGAAGATTAAGCAAACAAGTAAAAGCGTGATAAGTTCGGCAGAGCCGAATCTTATATACGCTCTACCATGGATCGCATTTGTCGAGTTATTTTCCAGGCATCTCTTCTTAGGCAAAAAAAGGATATAAGAAAAGATTTGCTCTGCTAATAGAGCGATATCAAGATATGGTCCGGTTTGGACCACAATTAAATTATATGTTGGAGACCTGTGTAAAATGTCAGCCAATTCGATAAGAATTGCGCACTTTGGGGCTCAAGAAGTAAAATAGAGGGAGCTGTATCAGGCTATAGACCGATTCACACCATAACAAACACTCATGTTGATGGCTTTGAAAGGATCCGTCGCACAAAATTTCAGGCAAATCGGATAATAACTGAGACCTCTAGAGGCTCAAGAAGTCAAGATCCCAGATCTGTTTATATGACAGCTATATCAGGTTATGAACCGATTTGAGCCATACTCGGCACAGTTGTTGGATATCATAACAAAATACTTCGTGCAAAAATGCATTCAAATCGGATAAGAATTGCGTCCTCTAGAGGCTCGAGAAGCCAAGACCCAAGATCGGTTTATCTGACAGCTATATCACGTTATGGACCGATTTGAACCATACTTGACACAGTTGTTGGATATAATAACAAAACACGTCGTGCAAAATTTGATTCCAATCGGATAAGAATTGCACACTCTAGAGGCTCTAGAAGTCAAGACCCAAGATCGGTTTATATGGCAGCTATATCAAAACATGAACCGATTTAAACCATACTTATCGCAGTTGTTGGAAGTGATATAAAAACACCAAGTGCAAAATTTCAGTCCAAATCGGACCAGAATTGCGCCCTCTAGAGACCCAAGATTGGTTTATATGGCAGCCATATCAAAACACGGACCGATATAGACCATTTACATTCCCAACCGTCCTACACTAATAGGAAGTATTTGTGCAAAATTTCAAGCGGCTAACGTTACTCCTTCGGAAGTTAGCGTACTTTCGACAGACAGATGAACGGACGGACATGGCTAGCTCGCCATTGTCGACATTGTCACGACGATCAAGAATATATATGGGGTCTCAGGCGATTATTTCGAGGAGTTACAAACAGAAAGACGAAATTAGTATACCCCCATCTTATGGTGGAGGGTATAAAAGTCAATAAAAAATCAAATTCAGATACCAATTTTGTCGCAATTTTTCAAGTTTTTTCATCGATTAATTTGTTTGCTCAGTGCAGAGTTAGAAAATTTCCAAAGAGTTGTTTGCGATTAGTACTAGGTAGGGGCACATCACTTCATGTCAGTTTTAACATCTATTTTCTGTTTGATCGTTATAACCGCTCAACTCAATAATTTCGTTCTTTGCATTCATTCCCCCAAGGGCTTGATCGATGGGAATTAAGCTCGACATTAAGACATTTTCAGACAAATAAGAAGGGCGAGATCCTGAGATATATAAGTATCACATTTTCAGACAAATATGGCACAGATATTACACTATTTGTGAATGCTTTGATCAGCAACATTATAAATTATATTTGTCCGTTCGTCCAGATTACGCAAAATAGATTCGTCTCCGCTATACTCGTAGTACTGCTCAATATGGGCCGCCCCAGTGAACGAGTTGGTAGCGTGTTTAGATTTATAGGGCGGGGGTCGTGGGCCTCCCACCAGGCCTAGTCTGATCGCTAATGTCGTATCAATGGCTTAAATGAGTCTTCTATGGACTGCCAATCCTAACCTAACCTAACTTTTTCTAAAAATGCCCAGTAAAGCTTTGTAGTTATATGGGACCCAAATGAAAGATATTTTTGGTCGCGAACACCCAAGCCCTTTTGGCGAAAATCTTGACCTTGATGTGAACATGAAAGGTGGTTAAAAGTAGAGTACGAATACGACATCCAAATTTGGGTTAAAGCACATGGGAGCCACTCCAAAACCTCCGACCCTAGATGCTAATCCATCATAAAAAAGAAATTGGAACCATGTTAGATCTAAATTTGGGGTCAAAAACGGTGGGCTGACGTACCACCATCTATGCAGCGGATTTATATATATCTAATGGCATTCTGAACAATATGAAAGTAAAACAATCTGAAACTAAAACCAGTAAGGATATATAGTATAATATCGTACACCACGGAGTCTATCTGCTATTTTAATGCACAGAGCCCATGACTACATATAGTCGGAATTAAATTTTGCATTCCTATTGAAATATCGAATGAAACCTAGCAAGATTTTCGAATGATAGAACCAAGATTTTGCCAACTACGGCCTTAATCCATTGATGAGGAATATATAGGATAATATCAAAGTAAAGAGCTGTCTTAGAAAAATTCCATATTGAGTTGGAAAGAGGAATCCTAATAAAATATGGATTGACATAAAGTCGACGAATGAAACTTGTGAAACAAAGGTCATGCTTGTCAAAAGTCGGCAATTTTTTTATATCCAAAAAGAATCAAACATAACATTTTCTCAAAATTGAGATTTCTGGAAAAAGTTTTAGTGACTTGTTGCATTTGTTGGTTTCTATACTAAAAAAGTAAATTTATGGCGATAACCTAACTACATTTGAGAGTAGGAGCGATTTTATTCAAAAGCAATTGAAATCCACTTTTCTTCGCTAAATGGTCAAAAAATATTAAGAAAATAATTTTTTGTTGTTGTAGAAACATAGTGACTTATAAAATAGAAGAAAATTTTTTGAAATTTTTTTTTTCAAAAAGTTTAAAAAGAATTCAATGTTTTTATTCATTCAAAATTAATTGATACAGAAAAATTTACAACATAAAAAATTTATTTTTTTTTTAAATTTTGTTAAAAATATACTACTTGAATATAAATAAATAATGAATATATGAAATTTCTTAAAAATCGGGCAGGGAAATCGTAGGTCAGGCGTTGATGAGTTAAAAGTCTATATTGAATGAAAGATATATATAGGAGATACACCCAAATCTAATCCGATTTTGAAGAAATTTTGCTCATATATTGGGACGTCAAATAAACGTCCCATGTTATGTTTTGCAAAGATCGGGCCAAAATTGTGGCTCATAAAGACTTATAAGGCTATATCGGATGAATGTTATAAAGGGTGATTTTTTTGAGGTTAGGATTTTCATGCATTAGTATTTGACAGATCACGTGGGATTTCAGACATGGTGTCAAAGAGAAAGATGCTCAGTATGCTTTGACATTTCATCATGAATAGACTTACTAACGAGCAACGCTTGCAAATCATTGAATTTTATTACCAAAATCAGTGTTCGGTTCGAAATGTGTTCATTCACCGTAACGTTGCGTCCAACAGCATCTTTGAAAAAATACGGTCCAATGATTCCACCAGCGTACAAACCACACCAAACAGTGCATTTTTGGGGATGCATGGGCAGTTCTTGAACGGCTTCTGGTTGCTCTTCACTCCAAATGCGGCAATTTTGCTTATTTACGTAGCCATTCAACCAGAAATGAGCCTCATCGCTGAACACATGAATGAACACATTTCGAACCGAACACTGATTTTGGTAATAAAATTCAATGATTTGCAAGCGTTGCTCGTTAGTAAGTCTATTCATGATGAAATGTCAAAGCATACTGAGCATCTTTCTCTTTGACACCATGTCTGAAATCCCACGTGATCTGTCAAATACTAATGCATGAAAATCCTAACCTCAAAAAAATCACCCTATATATAAGAGCGATATCAAAATCTGAATCGATTTTGTTCAAAATCAACAGAGTTCGTCCTTGAATCAAAAAAGTGACTTCATTACAAGAATACATGAACAGAAAGACGCACGTTCGGGTCTTACTCTTTTCCTTCTTAGCGTTGCAAACAAATGCACAAAATAACAATACCCTGTACCCCAGTGGCATTGTAAGGAATACATGTGGACCGAAGAAAAAAATGTCTCGATTTTTTTTGAACGAGTGTGGGTTTTTATTACTATTTTATTTACTAGCTGAACCGGGCCCGCTCCGCTGCGCCTTCTTTTACTTTATATGAAGCAAAATTTTCCTTTGAATAATTATGTTCGAAAATTAAAGAGCTTTTAGTGAAATACCATGCTACGAAAATAGTATGACTAACAGTTTAACAATATAAGTTCCTTCATCTGAATCCCATATGATCTTTATTGGTCTACGAATTTAAGTTTGGACGTAAGGTGTACTCTATTCTTAAAATACTTTAATTTAGCCCGATATTCTCAGGATGTCCGATTGAGGGGTGTTTTCGGGGGTGAGGTGTTCCACCAAATACTTGGGCCCGAAAAAATATCAGCATCGTGCTCTTCTCCAAATGCCAATTATTTAAATTTCATATACCCATTGGTTTAAGGGGAGTTTACAGGATGAGGCGTCCCCCAAACACATGGTCCCAAAATTTGTTATCAAGTTCGTTTTCTAATCATTTGAGACATATATTGGTAAGGTCAAAAAATGTTTATCCTTAGGGGAGTGTTTTGAGGAAGGGGTGATGCCCTAAATACATGGTCCTACATTTGGATATCAAATTCGTCTTCTACTCCCAAATACCTTTAATACCCATATTGCGATGGTCAGTAAAAAATTGCTGCTTCTGGAGTATTTTGTTAAGTACGGTGCAGATCTGTTTTTAAACTGGTATAGCGCCCATATAAACCTATATCACGCTTTGACTTCTTGAGTTTTTACAAGCCGCAATTTTCTCCGATTTGGCTGAAATCGAGCATGTAGTGCTTTGTTATGACTTTCAACAACTATGCCAAGTACCGTCCAAATCAGTCTATAACCTGATATAGCTCCCATGTTATCATTGCTGGTTTGACAGAAGTTTAGTATGTAGAATAAAATTATGCAATTCAACTAAATTTATGTTGTATAATTTTAAGCAGAATCCATACTGGTGGGTTCCCAAGATTCGGCCCAGCTGAACTTAGTACGCTTTTACTTGTTACCAATAATAAAAATTGGCAAAAATCTATAACAATAAAATGTTAGTTAAATTTTTTATGGAAATCTTTAATGTACACATATTCCATCAAAATTGGCTAAAATTCTCCACCATAGGATGGGGGTATACTAATTTCGTCATTCTGTTTGGACCTCCTCTAAATATTCATCTAAGAACCCATAAATTATATATATTCTTTATCGTCAGGAAATTTTAAGTCCATCTAGCCATGTCCGTCCGTCCGTCTGTCTGTCGAAAGCACGCTAACTTTCGTAGGAGTAAAGCTAGCCGCTTGAAATTTTGCACAAATACTTCTTCTTAGAGTAGGTCGGTTGGGATTGTATATGGGCTATATCGGTCCATGTTTTGATATAGCTGCCATATAAACCGATCTCAGATCTTGACTTCTTGAGCCACTAGAGGGCACAATTCTTATCCGATTTGGATGAAATTTTGCATGAGATGTTTTATTATCACTTCCAACAAATGTGTTGAGTATGGTTCAAATCGGTTAATAACCTTATATAGCATATCAGGTCACATAAACCAATTTGGGGTCTTGATTCTTGAACGTCTAGAGGTCGCAATTCCTATCCGATTTGGCTGAAATTTCGCATGGTGGGTTTTATTATTTCTTCTAACAACTGTGACAAATATGGCTCAAATTGATCCATAACCTGATATAGCTGCCATATAAACCGCTCTTGAGCCTCCAGAGGGCGTTATTATTATCCTATTTGTCTGAAATTTTATACAACTGTTTTTCCCTTCAACCTACGTCTCAAATATGATCCGAATCGGTCTGTAGCTTCATACAGCTCCCATATAAAGCGATCTCCCTATTTTACTTCTTGAGCCCCTAAAATTTTACACAATGACTTCTACTATGGTCTCAAACATTCAATTCAGTTATGCTCCGAATCGGAAAATAAGTTGATATAGCTCCAATATTATAGCAATTATTTTCTTTTATCCTTTGTTTGCCCAAAAATAGGATATCGAGAAAAGAATTCGACGAATGCGATCTATGGTGGAGGGTATATAAGATTCGGCCCGGCCGAACTTAGCACGGTTTTACTTATTTGTATTGGATTGCCCAAAAAGTAATTGCGGATTTTTTATATAGTCGGCGTTGACAAATTTTTTCACAGCTTGTGGCTCTGTAATTGCATTCTTTCTTCTGTCAGTTATCAGCTGTTCCTTTTAGCTTGCTTTAGAAAAAAAGTGTAAAAAAAGTATATTTGATTAAAGTTCATTCTAAGTTTTATTAAAAATGCATTTACTTTCTTTTAAAATATCCGCAATTACTTTTTGGGCAACCCAATATTTATTTTATAAAGTCCTCATTTTGTTTTTCTGATCCTTCGACGATTTTTCCACTGTGCCCCGGTTTTTCAACATGTGTGCTCTTATCTTACATGCTCTGCAGTCTGAGGTTAAGATAGTTCTGTTTGCGGTATTGGCGCATGCGCTCCAGCGAGCCATAAAGATTAACTATATGAAATACCATGCCATGTGGATAGTTTAAGTTGTTTATTTCATCGACTGCCTACTTACGCAAGATCGTCATAGGCAACAGCCATTGCAACTTTTTCCAGTTCCGTTCAATCTGCGGTTGATTTATTTTTAAAACGCTTCAGCCTTTTTTTGGATTCCTCAAGAGAGTCAGCAATAATAACAAAATAAGAAAAGAAAAACCGGGTACAGTTTTCCCGCGCAAAATTTCTATTCGCGAAAGTCATAGATGTTGATGGGGAGCATGGTATGGCATGGGATGATTGCCCTGTTCCTTACTTACACTTGTTGGTTGTCGAGCTTAAACTTGTTTTGGCATATAGACGATGAGTAATATGAGAACATGATAAGGAAGAGGAAAATCCTAAGATGTTGCATAAGGAATAGTCTCCCTTTCTCTGCACCTCTATCTCCCTCTCGCAAGTTTCTTGAGGGGCTAAAGCAATGCGCTTACAAGTTTTCTTTAGCATTTTCTTTAGCATTATTTCTTTAGCATTATATTATTGCATGACAGCAGCCTCCTCGTGCAGCGCAATATTGCAACATCGCTGTTTGAAGTCGCAACATAGTTGGGCTTTTAGCTAAAAGCCCATTATTGCTGTTTTTTATACCCACCACCGAAGGATGGGGGTATATTAATTTTTTTCATTCCGTTTGCAACGCATCGAAATATCCATTTCGGAACCTATAAAGTATATATATTCTTGATCGTCATAAAAATCTAAGACGGTCTTGCAATATCCATCGGTCTGTCCGGCCTTCCTGCTGGCCGTCTGTTAAAATCACGCTACAGTCCTTAAAATGTTTTTTTGTCCATAGTAACGTACTATATGCTTGATATAGCCCCCATATATACCGATCTGCCGATTTAAGGTCTTGGGCCACTAAAGCCACATATGTTATTCGATTTCAATGAAATTTCCCACAATGCGTTAGACTCCTCGACATTCGTACCGTGTATGCTCATGATCGGACTTTATATGGATACGCATAGCTGCCATATAAACGGATCCTCCCAATTAAGGTCTTGGGCTCACTATTATCAGATTTCGCTGAAATTTGGCATAATGACCTATGTTAGGTCGACATCTGCGTTCTATGTTAAAATATAGCTGCTATAGAGACCGATGTCCCGATTTAAGTGAGGTGTGTTAGGATCTTCGATATCGGTGTTCAATGAGGCCCCTATTTTTTCATATTTGGAAGTAGCTTTTATATTTGGAAATAGCGGTCGTTAAAAGTTTTGGGCCCATAAAAGGCGAATTAATTGTCCGATTGCGCTGAACAATGAGCTTTGCTTCTCGAAATTCGTACCGAGTGTGGTCAAGGTAGGGCTGACCACAGTAGCTTTTATATTTGGAAATAGCGGTCGTTAAAAGTTTTGGGCCCATAAAAGGCGAATTAATTGTCCGATTGCGCTGAACAATGAGCGTTGCTTCTCGAAATTCGTACCGAGTGTGGTCAAGGTAGGGCTGTATATAGATATAGCTGCCATATAGGCCGATCTCCCATCCTGGGATCATAAGAGACGCATTTATTTTCCGATATCGCTAAAATTAAGAACAGAGAGCTATGATAGGGCGACATCCGCGCCCTATATGGTTCAGATAGGTCTATATATGGATATAGCTGCCATTTATACCGATCTCCTGATTTAAGGTTTTGAGCCCATAAAAGGCGCATTTATTACCCGATTTCGTTAAAACTTGGCGCCGTGAGGTGTGTTAGGCTCTTCGATAACCGTGTTCATTGTGGCTCCGATCTTTCCATATTTGAATATATTTAGCTGTCATATAGACCGATTTTCCGATTTAAGGTTTTTGGCCCGTAAAAGGGGCATTTATTAACATATTTCGATGAAATTTGGCACAGTGACCTATGTTGGGTTTTTGTACACGCTTTAAATAGCTCAGATCGGATTATATTTTGATATAGCTATCCTAAAGAACAATACTCTGTTTTACAAACTTGTACAGTGAATTTTATTTATTAGACCACTCAATGTGCGTGCCGAGTTTGATCCATATCTGAGATAAAAATTGCCCTACCAACAGCAGAATTAGATTAACTAATCAAAACTAAGGACATTTCTCACATGTAGGCTTACACTCTAAATATCTTATAACGCTAGGTACTAATATTTCATATCAACTTTATCAGTGACTTACTTATGCTTTGCCTTGGATACACCTGTTTTCTGGCCTCAATAGTAGATCATTGTGCTCATTTTTATGACTTTGCCTCCAAAATTAAAAGCACAACAAGCATGTGCAAAATTTATTACATAAATTGTATTAAACAAATGATATGGTGGCCATAGACGCGGACGTGTTAAAGTTTCTTACCAACAACAACAACAGCAAAAAGTACCATAATCCATCTACACCACCTACGTCACGTTTAAGGTAGCAAAAGTACGTTTTATTTTGTTTTAAGATTTTCAAAAACGATAAAACTGCGAGCTGCCATACTGAGAAATGCCTTTAAAGCCAATACGAACAAAAAAGAAATGCAATGAACCACTAATTTTAGCCGAAACACCTCCGGCAACTTTTTCAGCGTCAATACACTGTTGCTTCTGCGCAATCAGGTTATGGTTTTAATACCCTCCACCATAGGATGGGGGTATACTAATTTCGTCATTCTGTTTGTAACTACTCGAAATATTCGTTTGAGATCGCATAAAGTATATATATTCTTGATCGTCGCGACGTTTTATGTCGATCTAGCCATGTCCGTCCGTCCGACCGTCTGTCTGTCGAAAGCACGCTAACTTTCGAAGGAGTAAAGCTAGCCGCTTGAAATTTTGCACAAATATTTCTTATTAGTGTAGGTCGGTTGGTGTTGTAAATGGGCCATATCGGTCCATGTTTTGATATAGCTGCCATATAAACCGATCTTGGGTCTTGACTTCTTGAGCTTCTAGAGTGCGAAATTCTTATCCGATTGGAATGAAATTTTGCACGTTGTATTTTGTTCTGATATCCAACAACTGTGACAAGTATGGTTCAAATCGGTTCATAAGCTGACATAGCTGTCATATAAACCGATCTTGGGTCTTGACATCTTGAGCCTCTAGAGTGCGCAATTCCTATCCGATTGGAATGAAATTTTGCACGACATGTTTTCTTATGATATCCAATAACTGTGCCAAGTATGGTTCAAATCGGTCAATAACCTGACATAGCTGCCATATAGACCGATCTCTCGATTTAAAGTCTTGGCCCCATAAAAAGCGCATTTCGCTGAAATTGGACACGTGGATTATTGATATCCATATCGTATATAATTCAAATCTGTCTTTATTTAGATACAGTTACCAAAAAAAACCAATATTTTTATACCCTCCACCATAAGATGGGGGGTACACTAATTTCGTCATTCTGTTTGTAACTACTCGAATTATTCGTCTCGGACCCCATAAAGTATATATATTCTTGATCGTCGTGAAATTTGATGTCGATCTAGCCATGTCCGTCCGTCTCTAAGTCCGTCTGTCTGTCCGTCCGTCCGTCTGTCTGTCGAAAGCACGCTAACTTCCGAAGGAGTAAAGCTAGCCGCTCGAAATTTTGCACAAATACTTCTTATTAGTGTAGGTCGGTTGGTATTGTAAATGGCCCATATCGGTTCATGTTTTGATATAGCTGCCATATAAACCGATCTTGGGTCTTGACTTCTTGAGCCTCTAAAGAGCGCAATTCTTATCCGATTGGAATGAAATTTTGCACGACGTGTTTTATTATGATATCCAACAACTGTGCCAAGTATAGTTCAAATCGGACTATAACCTGATATAGCTGCCATATAAACCGATCTGGGGTCTTGACTTCTTAAGCCTCTAGAGTGCGCAATTCTTATCCAATTTGAATGAATTTTGGCACGTAGTATTTTGTTATGATATCCAATGACTGTGCCAAGTTTGGTTCAAATCGGTTCATAACCTGATATAGCTGTCATATAAACAGATCTAGGGACTTGACTTCTTGAGCTTCTAGAGGGCGCAATTCCTATCCGATTTGGCTGAAATTTTGCAAGACGTTTTTTATTGTTACTTTCAACAACTATGTCAAATAAGGTACAAGTCGGTTCATAACCTGATATAGCTGTCATATAAACCGATCTGGGATCTTGACTTCTTGAGCCTCTAGAGGTTTCAATTATTATCCGATTTGCCTGAAATTTTGTACGACGGATTCTCTCATGACCATTAACATACGTGTTTATTATGGTCTGAATCGGTCTATAGCCCGATACAGCTCCCATATAAATCAATCTCTCTATATTACTTCTTGAGGCCACAAAAGGCGCAATTCTTATTCGAATTGGCTGACATTTTACACTGGTCTCCAACCTATAAATTTAATTGTGGTCCAAACCGGACCATATCTTGATATCGCTCTAATAGCAGAGCAAATCTTTTCTTATATCATTTTTTTGCCTAAAAAGAGTTGCCGGGAAAAGAACTCGACAAATGCGATCCATGGTGGAGGGTATATAAGATTCGGGCTGGCCGAACTTAGCACGCTTTTACTTGTTTTGCCTAAGAAAAGATGCCGGGAAAAGAACTCTACAAATGCGATCCATAGTGGAGGGTATATAAGATACGGCCCGGCTGAACTTAGCACGCTTTTATTATACCCTCCACCATAAGATGGGGGGTATACTAATTTCGTCATTCTGTTTGTAACTACTCGAAATATTCGTCTGAGACCCCATAAAGTATATATATTCTTGATCGTCGTGACATTTTATGTCGATCTAGCCATGTCCGTCCGTCTGTCCGTCCGTCCGTCCGTCCGTCCGTCCGTCCGTCCGTCCGTCCGTCCGTCTGTCTGTCGAAAGCACGCTAACTTCCGAAGGAGTAAAGCTAGCCGCTTGAAATTTTCCACAAATACTTCTTATTAGTGTAGGTCGGTTGGTATTGTAAATGGGCCATATCGGTCCATGTTTTGATATAGCTGCCATATAAACCGATCTTGGGTCTTGACTTCTTGAGCCTCTAGAGTGCGCAATTCTTATCCGATTGGAATGAAATTTTGCACGACGTGTTTTGATATGATATCCAACAGCTGTGCCAAGTATGGTTCAAATCGGTTCATAAGCTGATATAGCTGCCATATAAACCGATCTTGGGTCTTGACTTCTTGAGCCTCTAGAGTGCGCAATTCTTATCCGATTGAAATGAAATTTTGCACGACGTGTTTTGTTATTATACCCAACAACTGTGCCAAGTATGGTTCAAATCGGCCCATAACCTGATATAGCTGCCATATAAACCGATCTTGGGTCTTGATTTCTTGAGCCTCTAGAGGGCGCAATTCTTATCCGAATGGAATGGAATTTCGCACGAAGTGTTTTGTTATGATACCCAACAACTGTGCCAAGTATGGTTGAAATCGGTCCATAACCTGATATAGCTGCCATATAAACCGATCTTGGGTCTTGACTTCTTGAGCCACTAGAGTGCGCAATTCTTATCCGATTGGAATGAAATTTTTCACGACGTGTTTTGTTATGATATCCAACAACTATGACGAGTATGGTTCAAATGGGTCCATAACCTGATATAGCTGTCATATAAACCGATCTTGGGTCTTGACTTCTTGAGCCTCTAGAGGGCGCAATTCTTATCCGAATGGAATGGAATTTCGCACGAAGTGTTTTGTTATGATACCCAACAACTGTGCCAAGTATGGTTTACATCGGTCCATAACCTGATATAGCTGCCATATAAACCGATCTTGGGTCTTGACTTCTTGAGCCTCTAGAGGGCACAATTCTTATCCGATTTGAATGAATTTTTGCACGAAGTATTTCGTTATGATATCCAACAACTGTGCCAAGTATGGTTGAAATCGGTCCATAACCTGATATAGCTGTCATATAAACAGATCTGGGGATTTGACTTCTTGAGCTTTTAGAGGGCGCAATTCCTATCCGATTTGGCTGAAATTTTGCATGACGTATTTTATTTTTACTTTCAACATCTGTGTCAAATAAGGTTCAAATCGGTTCATAACCTGATATAGCTGCCATATAAACCGATCTGGGATCTTGACTTCTTGACCCCTAGAGGTCGCAATTATTATCCGATATGCCTGAAATTTTGTACGACGTATCCTCTCATGACCATCAACAAACGTGTTTATTATGGTCTGAATCGGTCTATAGTCCGATACAGATCCCATATAAATCGTTCTCTCTATTTTACTTCGTGAGCCCCAATGGGCGCAATTCTTATACGAATTGGCTGAAATTTTACACAGGTCTCCAACATATAATTTAATTGTGGTCCGAACCGGACCATATCTTGATATCGTTTTAATAGCAGAGCAACTCTTTTCTTATATCCTTTTTTGCCTAAGAAGAGATGCCGGGAAAAGAACTCGACAAATGCGATCCATGGTGGAGGGTATATAAGATTCGGCCCGGCCGAACTTAGCACGCTTTTACTTGTTTGTGTTTTTTTTTTTATTTCAATCCTGGCTTTGCAGTTTCGTTAACGGCGCACGTAAATCAGGTATAATTCAACTTTACAGATACAAGATTTGTACAAATGATAAGCTGGCCATTAGACTACTTGTTGTCAAAACCCTACAAAAAAAATCGACAACAGAGAAATCACCATAATTTTATCTTAGAGAAAATGGCAATACTGACGTGGAATTATTCCTGTTTTTTTTTTGTTTTTTTTTCTACAAACCCCCAAATGTATGGCAAGCCATGCATGGTATGGTAAGCCAAAAAAGTTCATGGTGATCCAATTGAAAGTATTCAAGTTATGAGGGATCTGACAAAAAATTAAATTTATAAATAATACTCATACGCCACCGGGATCACAATTTGTTTGGACTATAGCAACCTTGTTGTAGAGAAACGCCTAAACATTTACGACAATTAACTTTACATTTGCGCTAATTTAACTTTAAGGTCTTATCTAGCAGCCAATTAGCCGGCTATCAATTCAAGCCAACCCGCCAAAAAATAGCTGGCAGTGGGTTGGAGATTTATGATCACCAGCTTTGCTAATAATTCAAGCAAACAACTCATTGAATTTTAATTAAAAACATTATTTATCCCCAAAAGTAAAAAACAATAAAAATCAACCCAAGACATTTGTATTGAGCGGATCTATGCATACAAATCCATGATGAATTAATGTGCTGATTTTTGTTGCGCCTCCTATGCAAACAATAATTTTTAATTAAATTTTCATGTTTGTTTCAATGTAAAGCGATTACATTCCCCTGAAACAGTTTGTAGGGATTCTTTGAAATGTATAGAAAAAGAGGGACTATTAAATCTATTTACAACTCCATTTGTTTTTCGTAAACCTATCTTTTTTGGCAGTTAAATGATCATTTTGTGTGTTGCTGTATGATCAACGGCTTTTGGTGACCCAAAAACGTATGCCTTGCTATTATAATCTTCATGAAATTGTAGAACGGCCATAAAAGTGTCATGATTTTAATGCCCAATAGGCGATAAAAGAGTTGTTTCCTAAGCAGGGGAGGGGAAAATGTGTTGGGCAATGCCATAGCACTTATTTGGCATTTTATTGCAGTGTTTCATGATGTATATGCGTGTAATTTTAAAATTTCCAAATAATTACTCTTACAATAATGGCTCAGTTAAGGGGTCATGTGGAAAACAATCATTGTTTTGCAAGAAATGCTAATGAAGATGATAGCTAAGACATGATTTATTAAAAAGGTTACATTTTTATACCCACCACCGACGGATGGGGGTATATTCATTTTGTCTTTCCGTTTGCAACACATCGAAATATCCATTTCCGACCCTTTAAAGTATATATATTCTTGATCAGCGTAAAAATCTAAGACGATCTAGACATGTCCGTCCGTCTGTCTGTTGAAATCACGCTACAGTCTTCAAAAATAGAGATATTGAGCTGAAACTTTGCACAGATTCTTTTTTTTGTCTATAAGCAGGTTAAGTTCGAAGATGGGCTATATCGGACTATATCTTGATATAGCCCCCATATAGACCGATCCGCCGATTTAGGGTCTTAGGCCAATAAAAGCCACATTTGCTGTCCGATTTTGCTGAAATTTAAGACAGTGAGTTGTCTTAGATCCTTCGACATCTTCCGTCAATATGGCTCAGATCGGTTCAGGTTTGGATATAGCTGCCATATAGACCAATCCTCCGATATAGGGTCTAAGGCCCATAAAAGACACATTTATTATCCGATTTTGTTGAAATTTAGGGCAGTGAGTTGTGGTAGGCCCTTCGAAATCCTTCGTCAATTTGACTCAGATCGGTCCAGATTTGGATATAGCTGCCATATAGACCGATCCTCCGATTAAGGGTCTAAGGCCCATAAAAGCCACATTTATTATCCGATTTCGCTGAAATTTGGGACAGTGAGTTTTCGTAGGCCCTTCGACTTTCTTCGTTAAATTGGCCAACCTCGGTTCAGATTTGGATATAGCTGCCATATAGACTGATCCTGCGATTCATTCATTATCCGATTTTGATGAAATTTGGGACAGTGAGTTGTGTTAGGCCCTTTGACATATTTCTTCAATTTGGTCCAGATCGGTTCAGATTTGGATATAGCTGCCTTATAGACCGAATTCTTGATTTATGGTTTTGGGCCCATAAAATGCTCATTTATTGTCCGATGTCGCCGAAATTTGGAACAGTAAGTTTGGTTAGGCTCTTCGACGTCCTTCTTCAATTTTGCCCAGATCGGTCCAGATTTGAATATAGCTCCCATATAGACTCTGGATTTAAAGTTTAGGGCCCATAAAAGAGGCACCTATTGTCCGATTTCGCCGAAATTTGGGACAGTGCTTTGTGTTACGCTCTTCGACATGTTTATGGAACTTGGCCCAAATCGGTCCAGATTTGGATATAGCTGCCATGTAGACCGATATCTGGATTTAAAGTCTTGGCCCCATAAAAGGCGCATTTATAATCCGATTTCACTGAAATTTGACACAGTGACTTATGTTTGGCTTTTGGACATCCGTGGCGTATATAGTTCCGATCGGTATGAGGTATATGGGTATAAGGTATGAAATTTTCATCGAATTTTGATGAAAGGAGGTTTACATATATACCCGAGGTGGTGGGTATCGAAAGTTCGGCCCGGCCGAACTTAACGCCTTTTTACTTGTTTGAAAACAATTTGTAAGGGCGATAAAAATTTAAACTCAATACCAAATAAGTTTAGAATGTGTTAAAAAAGGCACACAATGTTCCCTTAGCAAATTCGAATTACATAAATTTTCATAACATAGCATTTATATTAACTGGTTAGCTGTCGCGAAGTGTTACCAAATCCACACGGGTCATTATATTGTTTACAAGCCACCATTTGCTTCCGAGATCATTTAAAAAGGAAGTTTTTGCTGATGATAGTGTGATTGCATAACATTTGGCTAGAAAATCACAACCGACTATTGTTGGCGAACGCAAACATCTGAGTGTGAACACAATTTTTTGTATATCGCACCAAAAATCGTTGTAATGATACTGGTAGCGTTGCCAAACGGAGACCACCGAGTGCGTGGTTCGAATTCCGGCGTGAGCATCAGAAAAATTTTCAGCGGTGGTCATTCCCTAACTACTGTTGGCTACATGTGTGTGGTACTCTGCCATGTTAAAACTTCTCTACCCAGTGATGGTACGGACTCTGAATAAAAAAGGAGGTCCCTTATCATAAAGCTTGAGTGAGAGAAGTCTCCCCTATGTTTATGGGAAATTTGGCAGTAGTAGTTGTAAAGTTGCAAACAAGCAATTCGTAAATCCATAAAATGACCGTGGTCGAGGGCACGTACGAAAACTTGAGCACATGAATGGCCGCTCGAAGTAATTTTCTATTTTAAGTCATAAGAAGGAGCAATAGGCTATATAATTTTTTGATATCGCAAGGGGGGTGGACCCTCCCCTTTATCTCAAAAGTACCACCCAAAAATAAAAGTGGGTTAAATTATAGGTATAAGATTGAGGATTGCGAATCTGATATCTTCATTCTGCTCATATACCTAACAGACCACTTAACCCCAAAACAGTCGTTCAATCATAATGACCTAACAGGACACTGTGTGATTTAATTAATGTGTGAGGACACAAATACATGTAGGCCGCCAAACCACAAAAATTATGACGTTCAGCGTGATAGGAGGAGTTGCAAACCTTAACGTTAAGATTATAACCATTTTTAGGTAACACTTTTTTGTTCAAAAGTTTTACATGGTTTAATAGTAAGAACTATCACAACCGTACCAAATATTGTATATAGAGCGGCAAACTAGTTATGGCAATTTGATTTGATTTAAAAATAAGACTAAATGGTGTCTATTTGATAGATAGTCATATAGTCATTAATAGATAACTACCAGATGACGATCAAAGTTATAGACGTTAAGTCACTACAGCCTGTTTTCAAAGGCTGTTTTCAAATGGATTTAGTTGATCCAATTGAAAACTGCCAGTAAATTGCGCTAATTTGGAGAAGCCAACAGGATCAGAAAGAGGGCAAAGTGGTCAAAATTAATCATATAGCAAAATCCTATGGGATTCAGATGAAGGAACTTACATTGTTCCTCTTTAATTGTCGAAAATTAATGTTGAAAGGAAAATTTTGCTCCATATAAAGTATGAAGGTTTTAGGAATTTAGGGTCTTAATCCCACAAAAAACGGATTTATTGCCTGATTTTGCTGAAACTGCTCTCTTATATAGTTCTCGGGACCTGAATGTAATATGATCCAGACAAGCCTCTATTTAGATATAACTTTGGATATGGTAATGGAGTTATAATAAAATATGATGATTAATATGTCCATGGCGGTGGGTATCCAAAGTTCGCCACGGCCGAAGTTAATGCGTTTTATTATATATAAGAAAAAAGATTGGGCAAGTCAAATAGAGAGACAGACTTATATGGGAGCTATATTAGGGACCGATCTGTGCCATAATGCAGAAGTATGTCAAGGGGCTTAACTTAACTCACTGTCCCAAATATCGGCGACATCGGACAATAAATGCGCCTTTTATGGACCTAAAAGCCTAAATCGGAGGATCGGTCCATATGGCAGCTATATCCAAATCTGAACCGATCTGGGCCAAATTGACGAAGGATGTCGAAGGGCCTAACACAACTCACTGTCCCAAAATTCAGCGAAATCGGATAATAAATGTGGCTTTTATGGGCCGTAGACCCTAAATCGGAGGATCGGTCTATATGGCAGCTATATCCAAATATGGGCCGATTTGTCCCAAAATGACGAAGGATGTCGAAGGGCCTAACACAACGCACTGTCCCAAATTTTAGCGAAATCTGATTATAAATGTGGTTTTTATGGGCCTAGGATCCTAAATCGGAGGATCGGTCTATATGGCAGCTATATCCAAATCTGGACCGATTTGACCCAAATTGACGAAGGATGTCGAAGGGCCTAACACAACCAAATTTTAGTGAAATCGGATTATAAATGTGGCTTTTATGGGCCTAGGACCCTAAATCGGAGGATCGGTCTATAAATCTGAACCGATCTGGGTCAAATTTACGAAGGATGTTGAAGGGCCTAACACAACTCATTGTCCCAAATTTCAGCAAAATCGGATAATATATGTGGCTTTTATGCACCCAAGACTTAAATCAGAGCAACGGTCTATATGGGGGCTATATCAAAACATAGTCCGATAGAGCCCATCTTCGAACTTATCCTGCCTATGGACAAAAGAAGAATATGTAAAAAGTTTCAGCTCAATATCTCTATTTTTGAAGACTGTAGCGTGGTTTCAACAGACAGACGGACGGATATGGCTAGATCGTCTTAGATTTTTACACTGATCAAGAATATATATACTTGATAGGGTCGGAAATGGATACTTCGATGTGTTGCAAACGGAATGACAAAATGAATATACCCCTATCCTTTGGTAGTGGGTATACAAATTAAGCGTTAAAAAACGCTCCCATATATAATGCTATTTTGCGTCTTTAATTGCAGTCTTGTCCCAAGTTGAATTTCTTAACTTTCAACGATTTTTGGGATGGGCGGCCACTCAGTGAGTTGGCGTTGAAAATATATATCGGATTCGTGTTCCACTTTAAAAACCCTCTTATTTGAGCCTCATATTGCAATAGTCAGCAAATACTTACTATTTGGGTGGTGTTGTGGGGGTGGGGTGGCCCCATAGACACTTTTCCCGAATATTGATATCCAATTCGTGCTTTACTCCCAAAGACCTTTCATTTGAGCCCCATATTGCTATGGTCGTAAATTTGTCCTCTTTGGGGGATGTTCATGGTGAGAGGTGGCCCCCAAAAACTCTATCCCATATTTGGATATCAGATTCGTATTCTACATTCAAATACCTTTTATTTAAGCCCCATATTCCCATGGTCAGTAAATAAGTCCCGTTTGGGGGGTGTTTTGGGGAAGGGGTGGATCCCCAGAAGCGTGGTCCCACATTTGGATATCAAATTCGTATTCTACTCGCAAATACCTTTCATTTGAGTCCCATATTGCCATGGTCGGTAAATATGTCCGATTCAGTGGTGTTTTGGGGCTTGGGGTGGTCCACTTGGTCCGACAATTGGATATCAGATACGTTTTCTTATTCTACATTATGTTTGGTTGGATACCAAATTTTTATTTTTAGGGTACTATATGAGAGCACACAAAATTTCGCTTAAATCGCACCACCCATCTCCGAGATCTGGCGTTTCTGAAAATTTGGGTAAGGGGGAGGGTCCGCCCGCCCCTTTCAGATATCACAAAATGTAGTACCCCTATTTTCACCATGGGGTCATTATGTACTATCTGGGAAAATTTCAAGAAAATCGGTTCAGCCGTTTCTGAGTCTATAAGGAACACACAAACATACAAACAAACAAACAAACCTACAAACAAACTTACAAACAAACACAAATTGATTTTTATATATAAGATTCTCAAAAAAAAGTGTATCTAAAAATTTTAAACTCCGCGGTAAAAATTGACAAGTCTAATTCCCAAAATATTTACAATAAACTTTTAAAATTTCCTAATTTGGGAAATGTTTTCAATGCGGTTAGATTTATATTGTATGCAATAAGTCATCATGCTTTTTATACCCACCACCATAGGATGGGGTATACTAATCTGGTCATTCCGTTTGTAAGACCTCGAAATATTCGTCTAAGACGTCATAAAATATATATTCTTGATCGTCTCGTCGTGCTGAATCGATCTAGCCATGTTCATCCCGTCTGTCGAAATCACGATAGAGATCAAACGCGTAAAGCTTGCCTCTTGAAATTTTGCACATATACTTAATATCAATGTAGGTCTTAGGGGATTGCCAATGGGCCATATCGGTTCAGATTTAGATATAGCTCCCATATAAACCGTCAAATCGGGAGGATTTGACTTCTTGAGCCCCTGGAAGACGCAATTTTTGTCCGATTTGGCACAAAATATTCAAGTGGTGTTCTTTTATCACTTTCAACAACTGTGCCAAATACGTTCAAAGACGGTCTATAATCTGATATAGCTCCCATATAAACCGATCTCCCGATTTGACTTCTTGAGCCCTTACAAGCCTCAATGTGCTTGAAAATTTGCTTGAAAATTTGCTTGACATTTTGCCTGAAATTTTGCCTGTAGTGTTTTGTTTTAACTTCCAACTATTGTGCCAAGTACGGCCAAAGTTGGTCTAAAACCTTATATAGCTTCCATGTTCGGTTCCTAAAAACTTTAATTTTTCTGGTTTGACAGAAGTTTTGTATGTAGAATAAAATTATGCCCTACAATTTAATTTGTTTTGTATACGTTTTTTGCAGAATCCATGGTGGTGGGTTCCCAAGATTCGGGCGGGCCGATCTTGGCACGCTTTTACTTGTTTAGTTCTAAAATCATTTTCATTTTTCTGCAAAATATAGGAGCAACAGGCATATTTAGAAATAGTTGCCTGCAATTTTTGCCCTATCTATCCATCAAAAAAGGACATTGGTCGATTTTAATGAAATTCGAAATAGATTTTAAGAACGCCTTTTGCATTTGCACGTCATGCTGAAATAAGGGTTTTCTTTACAAAAATTGGTAAAATTATTTTTTCTTAAAATATATTAAAAATTTTATTCAAATCCTGGCGAAACCATCATGAAATTTTAAACATTGGTTGTCCCCTCCTACTGCTGGCGACATTTGTGAGGTACTATGTCATGTAAAAACTTCTCCTCAAAAGAGGTGTTGCACTGCGGGACGCCGTTTACAGTCGGCTATGAAATCGAGGCCCCTTATCATTGGGCTTAAATGTGAGAAGTTTGCCCCTGTTCCTTAATGTAATGTTCATGGACAAATTTGAATTTGCGTCGGTGGCTTCCAGACACTTTGCCAAAAATTAGAATGCAAGATTCGTACACACCTCTCCAGTTAAATCAGTTATTTTTCGATCCTTCAATATATCATCCAAGAATTTTTTTGATTGCCAACAATACAGACTCCCAAATTTAGTATGCCAGATTGGCACTCTATTCAGAAAAAGTTTACATTTTGTCCTGGTAGGTGAAGGTAGGCTTCCCAAATGCTTGGTTTCGAAATTTGGATGTCAAATTTATACTCTCGCAAATACCCTTCATTTGAATCATCATTTGGATCCACATTTAACGTCGTTTTCGTATCCTATCACCAAGGACGTTACATATTATCCCAATCAGTTTATATATTCGCTTGAACGATTTTGGTTTTTTTGGGCGACCAAGCACCTTCCTAAATACCTTTCCTATGTGGGGTGGCATGAACCAACATTTTAGTCCCAATTTATTTTTATACCCACCACCGAAGGACGGGGGTACATTCATTTTGTCATTCCGTTTGCAACACATCGAAATATCCATTTTCGACCCTATCAAGTATATATATTCTTGATCAACGTAAAAATCTAAGATGATCTAGCCATGTCCGTCCGTCTGTGTGTTGAAATCACGATACAGTCTTTAAAAATAGAGATATCGAGCTGAAATTTTGCACAGATTCTTTTTTGTCTATAAGCAGGTTAAGTTCGAAGATGGGCTAAATCGGATTATATCTTTAAGGTCTTAGGCCCATAAAAGGCGCATATATTGTCCGATTTTGTCAAAATTTGGTACAGTGAGTTGTGTTAGGCCCTTCGACATTTTTCTTCAATTTGGACCAGATTGGTGAAGATTTGGGTATAGTTGCCATATAGACCGATCTCTCGATTTAAGGCTTGGGCCCATATAAGGCGCATTTATTGTCCGATGTCACCAAAATTTAGGACTGTGGGTAAGGTTAGGCCCTTCGACATCTGCAATGTCACAGTTCGGTTCAGATTTGGATATAGCTGCCGTAGGGACCGATCTCTAGACTTAAGGTCTTGGTCCCATTAAAAACGCATTTATTGTCTGATTTCACCGCAATTCGGGACAGTGAATTGTGTTAGGCATTTCGAAATCCTTCTTCAATTTGGCCCAGATCGGTCTACAGTTGGATATAGCTGCCATATAGACCGATCTCTCAATTTAAGGTTGGGGCCCATAAAAAGCGCATTTATTGTCCTATGTCGTCGAAATTTGGGAAAGTGAGTTGCCGTAGGTTTTTCAAAAATTTTCCGCAATTTGAATATAGCTGCCATATAGACCGATCTCTCAATTTCAAGTCTTGATAACATAAAAAGCACATTTATAATCCGATTTCGCTGAAATTTGGGACAGTGACTTATGTTAGACTTTTCGACATCCGTGTCGTATATGGTTCAGATCGGTCTATATTTGGATATGGCTACCAAAAATACCAATATTTTGTTCTATAAAATTGAACAATGACTTGTACTTATTAGACCTCTCAATATCCGTGTCGAATTTGGTCCAAATCGGACCATATTTCGATATAGCTGCTATGGGGGCATAAAATATGAATTTTTCAACGGATTATGACGAAATTTGGTTTACATATATACCCTAGGTGGTGGGTACTTGTTTAATATCATTCATATAAGTTCCATTTTGTTATGATTGGCCCATATATCCATTGAAGTGTTTTGGAGATAGGGCGGTCCCACCAAAGTTTAACCCATTCTATTGTTAGATTCGTATAGACATGTTAGACGGTTCTTTTTCTACAATTTTAATTTCTCATACATGGCCTTAATCACCACCTCGCAAAGCATTTTATTATTATATATTATAAACAATTTTTGTATTAATTCATTTTAATAACACGGTCGCACTTGGCAAATCACAATACAATAATCCTTTTGATCCCTTTGTGAGTTACTAACAACGCGTAAAATTTTTACGCTTATGCCAAAGCGGCAAACTATAGGAATGGTACAAAAGACAGGCAGAGGCAAAGACTTAGAAAAGTTAATGCCATTAGAGACTGTGCGCTCAAAAGAAGCTACAATCAAAACGAGTAAAGCCAATAGAGAAATTAATTACAAAAATTAACCACCAAAGGCTATTATGGTCTATAACATGCATTGGTGTGTGTAAGTGTGCTACTACAGCATAACAAGTGAAATGAATGACTGTGGAAAATATTTTCGCCACCATTTACGGGAAAATATTTCTCTAAATCACTTAATTTAATTCCATTTTCTGCTTGTGCTCATAGACAACAGATCATACCACTTAAAACGACTAAAGCCATGCATATAAGAGGAAAACTGGACAAGTGAATGTAAAAGTCAGGGTAGCCAACAAAAAGAAATCATTTAAAAGACCTTTTTAAGCCAAGGGCTGGTTAGGGAGACTGTATGGGGTATCATCGATTCATGCATTATTCCACCCAAATGGTTTAATAATGAGACACCATGGTCAGTTGGCCATGCCTAGTGTAAACGCTTATGAATAATGCATGACAAAAATGAACCCGAATACAGACACATTTAATGTAGAATCGAACACAAACCAAAAATGGTAACATTGAATTGTCCCTTGTACACAATTGTCTTCATGGCCAATAACTATTACCCACACCTCATCCCTCACTAAATGAACTGTCAATCTCTATGTCCACTATGTCGGTGATATGATAAGGACAGCCTGAAAACTAAATTACCGGAAATAAATGCATTTTCATCTTCACTCAAACAACCAATCATGCGAGCAATCCATCATCACCCAAGACCCCCATAAGTTAGCGGTGGCAAAAATAAGGACAAAAAAATTATTGTTTACTTATTTCAAATGATTTGGCATAAATGAAATGAAATGTAGAATGAGAAGACAAGTGTTCGTTGCTTTATATCCAAAAAGATTTTAATTAATTAAGGGAAAATGAGTGAAGCCATGATACAGAAATACCACCGTATATGTATGTGAAATTGTTATAAGTGCAAGAGCAGCAGGGAAAATAACGATTTGTAAACAGACACCACCACCACAAATGGTGTGAAGTGTAAAATAGTCGACGCCTAAAACTATGCCATGACTTTTCTTGAAATTAAATGTCGATTATAAAGTGCTGATGTTTGCGTGCAATGGTAAAATTTGCTAATTCATTAGGATTTTTTTTGGAATTTAGCAGTTTATGTTTTTTTTTTTTTAGCTAATGGCAAAGCCAAGGGACTATAGGTAAAACACCACATATGAGAACAGAATCGAGGATGATTTTTAGCAAATACAAATGGACGAATGCGCATTAGTTTACATTTTTGGATGATTAATCTAAAATGTCGTTTGTGACTAAAGGCCAATAGAAATAAATATGTAAATAAATAAGCAAGTGAAAACGTGTTAAGTTTGGCTGTGCCGAACTTTGGATACCCACCAACATGGATAAATTAACCATCATCTTTTATAACAAATCCATTACCATATCCATAATAATATGGAAACGGAGGTTGGTATGGATCACACTTCATTCAGGTCCCGAGAGCTCTTGCACAAGTCACAGCTTCAGCGAAGTCGGGCAACAAATCCGCTTTTTATAGGATTAAGACCCTAAATTGGAAGATCGGTCTGTATGGCAGCTATATCTATATTTATTCTGATCTTGAACATATGCTGGTCGGATGACGGGAGGTTTAATAAAAATCACAGCGTCAAATTCCAGGGAAATCGTGTTATAAATGCTGAACCTTAATCGGCAGAATGGTCTATATGGCTGCTATATCTGAATAAAGACCGATATGAACCATATTTGAGTCGGATAACGGAAGGCTTTAATTAATTTACTATTTAAAATTTCAGCAAAATGGTATAATAATTGCGGTATTTATGGGCTTGAGACCCTAAATCGGCAGATCGGTCTATATGGCAGCTTTATCTAAATATTGTCCGATCTGAACCATTTTAAGGTGTGACGAAGGAATGTTTAAAATAACTCACTGTTTCAAGTTTCATCGAAATCAGTCTATAAATGCAGATTTTAAGGCCTCAAGACCCTTAATCGGCAGATCGCTCTATATGGTAGCTATATCTGAATAGAGACCGATCTGTAACATATTTGAGTCGGATATTGGGAGGCTTTAATCAACTTACTGTTTCAAGTTTCAGCGAAATCGGGCTATAAATGCAGCTTTTATGGGCTTAAGACCCTAAATCATCAGATCGGTCTATATGACAGATATATCTTAATATGGTGTGATCTGAACCCAATTTGCGTCGGATGTTGGGAGGCTTAAAAACTCACTGATTCAAATTTTAGCAAAATCGGATAATAATTGCGGTTTTTATGGGCTTAAGACCCTCAATCGGCAGATCGGTATAAATCAGCAGAACGGTCATATCACAGCCATATCTATATATGGTTCGATCTGAACCATATTTGCTTCGGATGTCAAGAGGCTTAAAACAAGTCACTTTCCAATTTCAGTGAAGTTACGGACTTAAACCCAAAACTGGCATGGCAGCTATATGATCCGATATGGGCCATATTCAATTTGAATATTGGGGCCTCTACTACAACTTCCTGTCTAAAATGTCAGCGAAATCGGACAAAAAATGCAGCTTTTACGGGCTTAAAATCCTAAACCGCCAGATAAATCAATCCGATTCAGCCCATTCAAGAACTTAACATGCGTATGGAAGAAATACGAGTCTCTGCAAAATTTCAACTCAATAACTCAATTTTTAAAGACTGTAGAGTGATTACAACTGACGAACACACGGACGGACAGACACACGGACATCGTTAAATCGTCTTAGAATTTTGCGACGATCAGAAATATATATACTTTAAAGGATCGTAAATGGATATTTCGATGTGTTAAAAACGGAGTGGCTAAATGATTATACACCCTACTGTGGTGGGTATAATAAATACAAAATTTTGACTGGACAAGATATATCAGGAGATCCGTAAATAAATGGGCAATATCCACATTTTGAGCACTTCGGACCATAGTGGGTATAATAAATACAAAATTTTGACTGGACAAAATATATCAGGAGATCCGTAAATAAGTCAGCAATATCCACATTTTGAGCACTTCGGACCATAGTTGGCAGCGACATCGTAAGCTATAACAAGTAAAAAGGTGGTGGATACCCACCACCTCGGGTATATATGTAAACCACCTTTCATTAAAATTCGGTGAAAATTTCATACCTTTGACCCATATCAGTTATATCAATACATGTTCCGATTTGGACCAAATACTAATAAGTACAATAGCTATATCTAAAAATTAACCGATCTGAACCATATACGACACGGATGTTGAAAAGCCCAACATAAGTTACTATGTAAAATTTCAGTGAAATCGGATATAAATGCGCTTTTTATGGGGCAAAGACTTTAAATCGAGAGATCGGTCTACATGGCAATTATTTTCAAATCTGGATAGATCTGGGCAAAATTGAAGAAGGACGTCGAAGAGCCTAACTAAACTCACTGTCTCAAATTTCAGCGACATCGGGCAATAAATGCGTCTTTATGGCCCCAAAACCTAAAACATAGATATCGGTCTATATGGCAGCTATATCTAAATTTGGACCGATCTGTGCGATATTGCAGATGTATGTCAAGGGGCTTAACTTAACTCACTGTCCCAAATTTCAGCAAAATCGGGTAATAAATGTGGCTTTTATGGGCCTAACACCATAGATCGGAGGATCGGTCTATATGGCAGCTATATCCAAATCTGAACCGATCTGAGCCAAATTGACAAATGATGTCGAAGGGTCTAACACAACTCACTGTCCCGAATTTCAGTGGAATCGGATAAAAGATGTGGCTTTTTTGGCCCTTAGACCTTAAATCGGAGGGTCGGTCTATATGGCAGCTATATCCAAATCTGAACCGATCTGAGCCAAATTGACGAAGTATGTTGAAGGGCCTGACAAAACTCACTGTTCCAAATTTCAGCAAAATCGGGTAATAAATGTGGCTTTTATGGGCCTAACACCATAAATCGGAGGATCGGTCTATATGGCAGCTATATCCAAATCTAAACCGATCTGGGCCAAATTAATGAAGGATGTCGAAGGGCCTAACACAACTCACTGTGTTCTGATTTTCAGCGGAATCGGATAAAAAATGTGGCTTTTATGGCCCTTAGACCCTAAATCGGAGGGTCGGTCTATATGGCAGCTATATCCAAATCTGAACCGATCTGAGCCAAATTGACGAAGGATGTCGAAGGGCCTAACAAAACTCACTGTCCCAAATTTCAGCAAAATCGGGTAATAAATGTGGCTTTTATGGGCCTAACACCATAAATCGGAGGATCGGTCTATATGGCAGCTATATCCAAATCTAAACCGATCTGAGCCAAATTGACAAAGGATGTCGAAGGGCCTAACACAACTCACTGTCCCGATTTTCAGCGGAATCGGATAAAAAATGTAGCTTTTATGGCCCTTAGACCCTAAATCGGAGGATCGGTCTATATGGCAGCTATATCCAAATCTGGACCGATCTGAGCCAAATTGACGAAGGATATCGAAGGGCCTAACAAAACTCACTTTTCCAAATTTCAGCAAAATCGGATAATAAATGTGGCTTTAATGGGCCTAAGACCCTAAATCGGCGGATCGGTCTATATGGGGGCTATATGAAGATATAGTCCGATATAGCCCATCTTCGTACTTAACCTGCTTATGGACAAAAAAAGAATCTGTGCAAAATTTCAGCTCAATATCTCAATTTTTAAAGACTGTAGCGTGATTTCAACATACAGACGGACGGACATGCCTAGATCGTCTTCGATTTTTACGCTGATCAAGAATATATATACTTTATAGGGTTGGAAATGGATATTTCGATGGGTTGCAAACGGAATGACAAAATGAATATACCCCCATCCTTCGGTGGTGGGTATAAAAAAGTCACTGCGGAAACACAGATGTTGAGATCGAAAATTGAATTTGAGGAGTCCTTATCTAATATCTGTGAGCGCTGTTCGATTTGACAAATCAATTTTATTATACCCACCACCATAGGATGGTGTATATTTATCTAGTTATTCCGTATGTAACACCTCAAAATATTCGTCTAAGACCTCATAAAATATATATCTTTTTCTTGATAGTCTCGACATTCTGAGTTGATCTAGCCATGTCCGTCCGTCCGTCGAAATCACGATAGCGGTCGATCGCGTAAAGCTAGCCGCTTAAAATTTTGGCACAGATACTTAATATTGATGTAGATCGTTGGGGATTTGCAAATGGGCAACATCGGTTCAGATCTAGATATAGATCCCATATAAACCCATTTCCCGATTTGACTTCTTGAGCCCTTTGAGGCCGTAATTTTTGTCCGATTTGGCTGAAATTTTGAAAATAGTATTCTGTTACAACTTTAAACAACTGTGCCAAGTTCGATTCAAACCAATCTATAACCTGATATAGCACCCATATACACCGGTCTCTCGATCATCCTTGTTTGGTTTCTAGAAGCCATAATTTTTGCTGGTTTGACAGAAGTTTAATATGCAGAATAAAATTATGCCCTTCAACTAAATTTATTTTGTATACATTTTTAGCAAAATCCATGGTGGTAGGTTCCCAAGATTCGGCCCAGCCGAACTTAGCACGCTCTTGCTTGTTTATTATTTCAGTTTGTTCTTGTTGGTATTATTATAGCAGTATGTTGTGTTCTATCTTTCGTCTGCCAAATATCAAAATCCAGAGGGATCTGGGTCTGATTCGAATAGGTCTAGCTAGAAGGATATACAGGTGACGTGTGTCGCGTGCAGTGTTGCCACTACACAGAAAATTTCCGACAAAATTTGACAAAAAACCTACCAAATTGCCTCCCAGCCGACCAAAATTGTAAACTGGATCAAAACACGCGCAATTTCAATTTTGTGAACAAAAAAGTTTTTTTCGGGTTAGGATGTTGAGGGAAGCAGATCGGTTTATACGGCAGATAGATTTAAATGTAGTCCGATATTGACCATATTCGGTCCAAATATATGGAGGCCTACCGCAACTCATTGTTCCGAATTTTGAGCAAAACAGAGAAATAAAAGCGGCTGTTATGGGCTAAAGACCCTAAATCGACAGATCGGGGTCTATTGCAGCTACATGTATCCAAATATAGTCCGATTTGGCCCATCCAAGAACTTTACCTCTTTATGTTAAAGGCTGTAGCGTGATTACAAAAGACAGACGGACAGACATACAGAGGGAATGACAGACGCATGGACATCGTTAAATTGTCTTACAATATTACAACAAGAATATGTACGAAATTATTTTGTAGGTTGGGAAATGGATATTTCGTTCGATGCAAACGGAATGAATAAATGAATCTAATGGTGGTGGGTATACAAATACAGTTTCGATAAAAACCTATCAACATCGAAATGGGCAGTGAATCCGACAAAAACCTTAAAGTTGAAAGTAAATCCTACCAAATTTGTTAGAAAAAGCCCAAACGGCAACGCTGATCGTGTGGTCCCAGGCACAATCGGGACACACATCCCGCACTTTGGCATCAATCCTAGCTCTGTAGGAGTAAGGGCGGCTGCATCTGCCGGAACGCAATCGAGCCAAAACAACTTGCGTTTGCCGGGGTAGATTAATTTCTCCAGACGCATTGGGTGGCGGTGGCATTCTCCAAGCACCACATTCACCCGGTAGCTATTCACCCCATCAGCTATCGTGTCTGCGTGAATGTTGTCTAGACCCGCTTGATATGCCGTTTGATCTAGAGGTTCTCGCTAAAGAGCGAGCTCTCTTTACGCATGCAGAAATAAAAACAAAATACGAACATTATTCAGTGCAGCTAAGGAGAAACACATATAACGATGAATGAATGAACGAGTAAAAACGTGTTAAGTTCGGCCGGGCCGAACTTTGGGTACCCACCACCTCGGGTATATATGTATGTAAACCAAATTTCGTCATTAACCCGGTAAAAAATTCATTATTAATGCCCCCATAGTAGCTATATCGAATTAAGGTCCGATTTTGACCAAATTGGACACGGACTTTGATGGAACTTTGTGGAACAAATATTGGTTTTTTGGTAGCCATATCCAAATATAGACCGATTTAAACCATATACGATACGGACGTCCAAAAGCTTAACATAAGTCACTGTGTTAAATTTAAGCGAAATCGGGTTATAAATGTGGTTTTTATGGGGCCAAGACTTTAAATCGAACGATGGGTCTATATGGCAGCAATATTCAAATCTGAACCGACCTGGGCCAAATTTAAGAGGAATATCGAAGGGCCTTACATAACTCACTGTTTGAAATTTCAGCGAAATCGGTCAATAAATGCGCCTTTTATGGGCCCAAAACCTTAAATCGTGGAATCGGTATATGTCAGCTATATGCAATTCTGAAACGATATGGGCCAAATTGCAGAAAGTTTTCGAGGAGCCAAATTTCGACGAAATCAGACCATAAATGCGCGTTTTATGGGCCCAAGACCTTAAATCGAGTGATCGGTCTATATGGCAGCTATGCCCAAATCTGGACCGATCTGGGCCATGTAGCAGAAATATGTCGACGGGAATAACTTTACTCACTGTCCTAAATTTCGGCGACATCGGACAATAAATGCAGCTTTTATGGGTCTAAAACCTTAAATAGAGAGATCGGTCTATATGGCAGCTATATCCAAATCTGAACCGATCTGGACCAAATGGCAGAAAGATGTCAAAGGGCCTAACACAACTCATAGTCGGAAATTTTGGCAAAATCGGTCAATAAATGTGCCTTTTATGGGCCCAAAACCTTAAATCGAGAGATGAATAAAGCTTTCATATAGAGTAGAGCTATGTCTTGACGTCTTACGGCTACAGAGGGCGCAATTTTCTTTCGATTTGGCTAAAATTCTATACAATAATTTCTTTCATGACTTCCAACTGCTTTTATTAAATTTGATTTTCTTGTGTTTGTGCATTGATAGTGCATCGTTTGAAATATAGGTGATGGGACATTAACGATCGTATCGCTACTATCGATATTTATTATTAGAAATATCCTAAATATCTATTGTTGCGATTATCGATATTTGCCGGCCTTAGCTAGAATAACCAGCGGATTTGGCTAAAATTTTGCAAATAGGGTATTTTCATTACTTTCAACATCCGTGCTGTTGAAGCTTTCAAAAAGCATGTTTTGGATGCGTTTCAATTAAAGCGGAAACAATGCTTCGGGTTTTGACCGCAAGCAAGTGTATCAATCATACTGGAGAATACTTTGAAAAACAATAAAATAATATTTGATGATATATATTTGCATATTCATTGTTAGATTAGATGATAAATAGCAGACCTCGTAAAATACACATGTTCAGTTCAATTACGATTATGTGCGTAAATTTTTGGTATAATTCATGGGGATCCGAGGGAACCCACCAATCACACGATGGTGCCCAGCCAAACTTTAAGTTTTTAATTTATTATACCCATCACCATAGGAATGTATATATATTTCGGATCGTCGTAAAATTCGAGATTTAACAATGTCCGTGTGTCTGTCCGTCCGTCTATTGTAATCACTCTACAGCCTTCAAAAAGAGATATTGAGCTAAAATTTGGCACAAATACGTTTTTTTCTGCACGCAGTTTAAGTTCTTGAACGGGTCAAATCGGACCATATTTACATATATCTACTATATTGACCGATTTGTCTTAACCCCCTAAAAGCTTTATTAACTACCCGATTTCGATTGAAATTTTAAACAGTGACTTGTTTTAAGCCAACCTATATCGGACGAAAATATGGTTCAAATCGGACTGTATTTAGATATAGCTGCCATATAGACCGATCTGCCGATAAAGGGTCTAAGTCACATAAAAGCTTTATTTACTACCCGATTTCAAAGAAATTTGAAACATTGAGTTGTATTAAGCCTCCCGACATCTAATCCAAATGGGGTTCAGATCAGACTTTATTTAGATATAGCTGCCATATAGCCTGATTTGCCAAAAAATTTGCCAAATTTAAATTTTAAAATTAAATTTTAAACAGTGAGTTGTTTTAAACATCACTATATGTATCCCCAATATTGTGAAGATCGGTCGACATTTAGATATAACTATCATATAAACCGATATGCCGATTAAAGGTCTGAAACCTATAAAAGCTTTATTTATTACCCGAAGTTGAAATTTTAAATAGTTCGTTGTTTTTAGCCCCCCGACATCCGACCCAAATATGAATCAGGTCAGACTATATAGATATAGCTGTCATATAGAGCGATCTTCCAATTTAGGGTTTTAATCCCATAAAGAGCAGATTTCTTGCCGGATTTCGCTCAAACAGTTACTTGTGTAACTGTTGGTACCTGAATAATACGTGAACGAGACCAGCCCCTATTTAGACAGACCTATGGATGTATTGTAGTAGTGCAGTTATAGTAAAATTGTATGCTTATTAAATCCTTGGTGATGGGTATCCAAAGTTCAGCACGGACGAACTTAACACGTTTTTAATTGTTTTTTGTTTATTTATTCAATTTCACCAGAAGCCACCAGGGTCAAAATTTAGTAATATTGTAGCAAAGTCCAAATTAGAATATTTTTAATATATATTATCCATACATTAATATATTTTAATTTAAAATACTAAGCCAGTAATGAGTGGTTTCCCAACACCAGTTAAAATACGCCAGCAAGAAAAAAGTCAGTAAAGCTAGTAAACGCTGTAAACATGACTGGCAACAACAATTTTAAATCTTTGATTAGTTGGTGGACAGAATTAAATATTCTGGGAGTAATAGTTTGAGTATTCAGAGTACAATCTGACGGACTGGAGCACCACGCTTTATAATTTTATAAAATAACTAGTTTGGCCGTGCCGAATCTCGGGAACCCATCACTACCTGCAAAAAAACCACAATCCAAGTTTCTAACAAATCAGACACAAATTGAAGCTTCTAGGGGCTGTAGAAGAATAATCGGGAGATCGGTTTATAAGGAAGCTATATCAGGTTATTGGCCGTACTTGGCACAGTTATTGGAAGTCATAACAAAACACTCCCTGAAAAATTTCAGTCAAATCGGATAACAATTGCGGCTTTCAGGGGCTTTAGGAGACTAATCGGGTGATCGGTTTATATGGAAGTTATCTTAGGTTGTTGACCGATTTAGACTGTACCGGCACAGCTGTTGGAAGCCATAATAAAATAATTCGCCAAATAGAAAAAAAAATTGTGGCTTCCAGGGAATCAAGATGTCAAATCGGGAAATCGGTCTATATAGGCCTATATATTTGTGTATTGACAGATTAAGACCGTACTTGGCACAGTTGTTGGAAGTCATAACAAAACACTCCATGCTATTTTTCAACCAAATCGGACAAAAATTATGATACTGTGGTCGAAAATCCGTCCGAAAACACGTCGTGCAAAATTTCATTCCAATCGGATAAGAATTGCGCACTCTAGAGGCTCAAGAAGTCAAGACCCCAGATGGGTTTATATGGCAGCTATATCAGGTTATGGACCGATTTGAACCATACTTGGCACAATTGTTGGATATAATAACGAAACACGTCGTGTAAAATTTCATTCCAATCGGATAAGAATTGCGCACTCTAGAGGCCCAAGAAGTCAAGACCCAAGATCGGTTTATATGGCAACTATATCAGGTTATAAACCGGTTTGAACCATACTTGGCACAGTTGTTGGATATCATAACAAAACACGTCGTGCAAAATTTCATTCCAATCGGATAAGAATTGCGCTCTCTAGAGGCTCAAGAAGTCAAGACCCAAGATCGGTTTATATGGCAGCTATATCAAAACATGGACCGATATGGCCCATTTACAATACCAACCGACCTACACTAATAAGAAGTATTTGTGCAAAATTTCAAGCTAGCTTTACTCCTTCGGAAGTTAGCGTGCTTTCGACAGACAGACGGACGGACGGGCGGACGGACATGGCTAGATCGACATAAAATTTCACGACGATCAAGAATATATATACTTTATGGGGTCTAAGACGAATATTTCGAGTAGTTACAATTAGAATGACGAAATTAGTATACCCCCCATCTTATGGTGGAGGGTATAAAAATAATATAAATGCTCTGCGAGACAGTCTGACATTTAGTGTAATAAAAGAACAACCAAAAGCGTGCTAAGTTCGGCCGGGTCGAGTCTTGGCAACCCACCACCGTGTATTCTGATAAAAATTTATACAAAATAAATCTAGTTAAAGGGCATTATTTTATTCTACATACAAAACTTCTGCCAAACTGGCAAAAATTAAAGCTTCTAGGAACCGAAAAAAGATAGTCTGGAGACCGGTTTAAGGCAGAAAACCACATGTAAAATTTCAGCCAAATCAAATCAATAAGTCAAATCTGGAAATGGGTTTATATGGGAGCTATATCAGGTTAAAGACCGATTTGGACCGTACTAAGCAAAGTTGTTGAAAGAACAGACGAACATAACAGAACACTACATGCTATTTATCAGCCAAATCGGACCAAAATTGAGGCTTCCAGAGGCTCAAGAATGGGAGCTATATCTAAATCTGAACCGATTGCAACCCATTTGCAATCACCAACGACCTACATCGATATTAAGTATCTGTGCAAAATTTCAAGCGGCTAGCTTTACGCGTTCGTGATTTCGACAGACGGACAGACGGAGGGACATGTCCAGATCGTCTCAGATTTTTACGCTGATCAAGAATATATATACTTTATAGGGTCGGAAATGGATATTTCGATGTGTTGCAAACGGAATGACAAACTGAATATACCCCCATCCTTCGGTGGTGGGTATAAAAACATCAAGAATTATGTCCGCTTATTCACAACAACACTATCCGTTCTTAGCTTCAGTTTTCTAACTATAGTACCAGCACATGTTTTACAAATGAACAGAGATCAGACGAGCTTAGAATATTAATTAAATTCAAGCCCAAGAGTTGCGCCATAGTATTTAACAATGATCGTCGTTAGCTGACAGTTTTTTTAATTTACTTAATCAAACTCCTGGAAAAATATAACTAAATATGATTTTCTATTAGTTTCTATTAGTATTGATTATAGATATGTGTGTATGGATTGTTACTCTGCAGGTTGTTATAATTACGCTAAGAGGCGACGCTTGATCTGGTCAAGCCGATTGCTAGCAATATGGCTGGCAGCCAATAAACAACTGCCAATAAAAACACTGATTTCCAATCAATTTCATATTCTGAACGCGCAAAGTTGTTACACGTTTTATGTCAACAAATTGTAAGTGTCATGGAGTTGTGGAAACACTAATTTACTAATTTTAAAGATTTGCACGACGGCAAATGAAGGCGAGAAAAAACATGAAGTTTAGAGAAATGACCCACTGCATGGTATGAAAGACAAAACACATAGAGGAAACTTATGACAACAGCATGGACTTCATGGACTCCAAATGACTGGCTTACGAAGAAAGCACTATTTGGGGTTTTATAAGGATTGCAGTAAAAGGAAGCTACACATTCCCTACGCTATCAGAAGCCTTCCCCAAGGAATCTTCTGCTGACCAGAACTGTCTTAGTGCCTATCAGGGAAGAAGTAAGGCTTATTTTTTTCTGAAAAAGGTCTCTTAATATTTATTGCCTTATTCTATAGTCTCAATACAAAACAATCACAACTTTATTGCCTATTACTTTTCTACCAGTTGCATTATTTTCAAATTCAATTATTTTTTCCTCTTTAGAAATCATGAATGATAAATAAATACCGCTATGCCCCATCTTTATTGTTGTGTTAAAAAGGGACGTCGTCTATTAGTCATCATTAATTGGTAATTGTTATTTGAATAATGTACCAAAGGTAACCTAATTTTCCATACATTGGTTACATCGGCTACAACGATATAAACATATTAACAATTCATCCAAAATAGAAAAAAAAGTTCATGGAGGAACATCACAAAACTTTAACAATGGAAACTGGGCTCCAAAGAATTGTGTGCACTGTCATAGAAACAAATGAGGAAGAAACGAACCCACCAATGAAGGGAGTTGGATCGTAATAAATGTGTTATTTGTCCACCATCAACAATTATTGGGAATTGTTTGCTTTACGTTGTCGTGTTAGGAATAGCCGTTCAAATTATCATTTCCAACATTAACAATCGAATCGCAGGAAAACGATATGAGCTCGTTAGAAAACTCTGATAAGACTGCTGCACATGCGCAATGCTAACATGAAAAAGAAGCCCATGAGTCATAGGCGTGTGAAATTTATTGCATCCATCCAATGACCGACCATCCGCCCAGCCCACTGGCCATCTCTCCCCCAACACAAATGAGTGACTTTGTTGATCTTGTCATGATCTAAACAAATTTCCTTTTATAAAACGCTTTTCTAAACGGTACTGCTTGCTCCCATCATCGTTTTACCTCATCTTCGAAAAATCATGGAGACCTGGAAATTGTTATTATTTCGTCATACCTGAATTGCATTTTAAATGAGCTACAACTAATGACACACCACAAAGCGGGGCATTGTGAAGATAAAAGAGAACCCGAATCAAGATTTTATTTCTTCTTTATCTTATGACTTTATGGCCCTACAGATCTTCAAAAAAATTAAATTAATTGCCTTAATTTTTCTTGCCATCACACAAAAGGTATGACTCGTTAGAATCAATAGCCACCGGAGTTGTTTTCTTGAGAAGCTCAAGTGTTGCCACTACCACTTCTATGGAAATCACTTTAATGTATTTTTCAAATTTAAAAATATTTGGTTTAGGAGCTGGGAGAAGCTTTACATTGGTAAGGGGTTTAGACATATGCTCTAATTGTAGAAAGGTGTAAGACCCTTTTACATACTTTAGTTGGCATTCATTTTTTTTCATCATTTCACCTTTTTTCTGGTTACAGCTATCGTCGTCATTGCATTTCAAAAATGTCACTTGCAAACGTTTTGTTTTTTTTTTTTTTTCATGCAAAAAGGCCACTTGGCCTCGTCATGTGCTTGGCGCTGTTATTCATATTTTGTTGTTTGCAAAATTTACGCTTCAACTCCAATTCGAGTAGCAAAAGTTAATTAACAAAATGGTGGACAGTGGATTAAAGAAAACTTATAGACCTGGCCGTGACGAACTGGATGGAAGAACAAGAAAAAACTGAAAAACTAAAGGAGGAAATAAAAATTATTTTTGTAAAAAATAAAACAAGTAAAAGCGTGCTAAGTTCGGCCGGGCCGAATCTTGGGAACCCATCACCATCGATTCTGCTAAAAATATGTATAAATTAAATTTAGTTGATGGGCATAATTTTATTCTATTGGGTTGCCCAAAAAGTAATTGCGGATTTTTCATATAGTCGGCGTTGACAAATTTTTCACAGCTTGTGACTCTGTAATTGCATTCTTTCTTCTGTCAGTTATCAGCTGTAACTTTTAGCTTGCTTTAGAAAAAAAGTGTAAAAAAAGTATATTTGATTAAAGTTCATTCTAAGTTTTATTAAAAATGCATTTACTTTCTTTTAAAAAATCCGCAATTTCTTTTTGGGCAACCCAATACATACCAACTTCTGTCAATCCGGCCAATATTGAAGTTTCTAGGAACCGAACAACGGTGATCGAGAGACCGGTTGTACGGTCCAAATCAGTCTATCAGTTTATAGACTGATTTGGACGGTATTTGGCGCAGTTATTGGAAGTCGTAACAAAACACCGCATGCAAAACGGACAAAAATTGCGGCTTGTAAAGATTCAAGTAGTCAAATCGTTAGATCGGTCACGTTATAGACCAATTTGGACCGCACTCGGCACAGTGGTTGATAGTCGTAACAAAATACTACAATACTCAGTTTCAGCCAAATCAAAGTCAGAACAGAACACTATATGCAAAATTTCAGCCAAAACGGGCAAAAATTGCGACTTCCAGGGGCTCAAGAAGTCAAATCGGGAGATCGGTTTATATGGGATCTATGTCTAAATATGAACCGATATGGCCCATTTGAAGTTTTACATACATACTGAGAAAATTTTCTAAAAAAAAAAAAATATTGTCAGAAAAAGTTTTGAATAAAAGTTATTTCTGTAATTATTCGACAAAAATTTTTTATTCATAATGTTTGTCCGACAAAATTTTTAAAAGAAAATAATGGTCTGACAAATTTTTTTAAAGAAATTATTTGTCCGACAAAATTTTTAAAAGAAAATAAAAAAAAAAATTAAAAAATATTTGTCCGATAAAATTTGTGCAAAAAAGATTTTTTTTCATTAGAAAATATTTGCCCGATAAAAGTTTATATAGAAAATATTTGTCCGACAAAATTGTTCAAAGCAAATATTTGTCCGATAAAATATTCTTAAAGAAAAAATATGTCCCAGAAAATTTTTAAAGAAAAAATATGTCCCAGAAAATTTTTAAAGAAAATATTTGCCCGACAAAATTTTTTAAAGAAAATATTTGTCCGACAAAATTTTTTTAAATGTAGTATTTGTCCGAAAAAATTCACAACACTTTTATAAAAAACAAGTAAAAGCGTGCTAAGTTCGGCCGGGCCGAATCTTATATACCCTCCACCATGGATCGCATTTGTCGCGTTCTTTTCCCGGCATCTCTTTTTAGGCAAAAAAAAAGGATATAAGAAAAGATTTGCTCTGCTATTAGAGCGATATTAAGATATGGTCCGGTTTGGACCACAATTAAATTATATTTATGTTGGTGACCTGTATAAAATGTCAGCCAATTCGAATAAGAATTGCGCTCTTTGTGGGCTCAAGAAGTAAAATAGAGAGATCGATTTATATGGGAGCTGCATCGGGCTATAGACCGATTCAGACTATAATAAACACGTATGTTAATGGTCATGAGAGAATCCGTCGTACAAAATTTCAGGCAAATTGGATAATAATTGCGACCTCTAGAGGCTCAAGAAGTCAAGATCCCAGATCGGTTTATATGGCAGCTATATCAGGTTATGAACCGACTTGTACTTTATTTCAAATAGTTGTTGAAAGTAACAATAAAAACCTCTTGCGAAATTTCAGCCAAATCGGATAGGAATTGCGCCCTCTAGAAGCTCAAGAAGTCAAGTCCCCAGATCTGTTTATATGACAGCTATATCAGGTTATGGACCGATTTAAATCATATTTGGCACAATTGTTGGATACCATAACAAAATAGTACGTGCCAAAATTCATTCAAATTGGATAAGAATTGCGCCCTCTAGAGGCTCAAGAAGTCAAGACCCAAGATAAGTTTATATGACAGCTATATCAGGTTATGGACCGATTTGAACCATACTTGGCACAGTTGTTGGATATCGTAACAAAACACGTCGTGCAAAATTTCATCCCAATTGGATAAGAATTGCGCACTCTAGAGGCACAAGACGTCAAGACCTAAGATCGGTTTATATGACAGCTATATCAGGTTATGAACCGATTTCAACCATACTTGGCATAGTTATTGGATATCATAACAAAACACTTCGTGCAAAATTTCATCCCAATCGGATAAGAATTGCGCACTCTAGAGGCTCAAGAAGTCAAGACCCAAGATAAGTTTTTATGACAGCTATATAAGGTTATGGACCGATTTGAACCATACTTGGCACAGTTGTTAGGTATAATAACAAAACACGTCGTGCAAAATTTCATTTCAATCGGATAAGAATTGCGCACTCTAGAGGCTCAAGAAGTCAAGACCCAAGATCGGTTTATATGGCAGCTATATCAGGTTATTAACCGATTTCAACCATACTTGGCATAGTTATTGGATATCATAACAAAACACGTTGTGCAAAATTTCATCCCAATCGGATAAGAATTGCGCACTCTAGAGGCTCAAGAAGTCAAGACCCAAGATCGGTTTATATGGCAGCTATATCAAAACATGGACCGATATGGCCCATTTACAATACCAACCAACCTACACTAATAAGAAATATTTGTGCAAAATTTCAAGCGGCTAGCTTTACTCCTTCGGAAGTTAGCGTACTTTCGACAGACAGACGGACGGACGGACATGGCTAGATCGACATAAAATTTCACGACGATCAAGAATATATATACTTTATGGGGTCTCAGACGAATATTTCGAGTAGTTACAAACAGAATGACGAAATTAGTATACCCCCCATCTTATGGTGGAGGGTATAAAAATTGTTAAACAACATCCTGAGCAATAGTTTTTATATCAAATTGTTTTGAAAAGAAAATTTTGTTGGACAATTAATTTCTATAGAAAATTTCGTCGGACAAATATCATCGTTATAAAATTTTGGCACATTTGTTCCAAATGTTTTCTATAGAAAATTTTGTGGAACAAATGTTTTCTATAAAAAATGTTGTCAGAAAATTTTTTCTATCGAAAATTTTGTTGGACAAATGTTTTCTGTTTACCGACCATGTCAATATGGGGAAAGGAATTGGATGGTAGAGCAAGATTTGATACCCACTTTCGGAACCAATTTTCTGGGGGTCTACCCCTTTCCCAAAATAACCCACAATTTTCTATAGAAAACATTTGTCCGACAAAATTTTCTATAGAAAACATTTGTCCGACAAAATTTTCTATAGAAAACATTTGTCCGACAAAATTTTCTATAGAAAACCTTGATCCGACAAAATTTTCTAAAGAAAATATTTGTTCGACAACGTGTTCTATAGAAAACATTTGTCCGACAAAATTTTCTAAAGAAAATATTTGTCCGACAACGTGTTCTATAAAAAACATTTGTCCGACAAAATTTTCTATAGCAGACATTTGTCCGACAAAATGTTCAGTTGAACATATTTATGCAACAAATTTTTCTATAGAAAATATTTGTCCGACAAAATTTTTCTTACAAAACTATTTAATGTCCAAACTATTGCTCTAAAATTTTTTTTTTATAAAAGAAATTGTTTTTTTACCCACTGTCAATATCCTTCTCATGCATAGCCAAAACCTTCTCTTAAGCATGCATATGTATACTTCATAATATATTTGTTTAATTCAACGGAAATTAAAACGAAATTATGCAAAAAAATATATTTAAGCAGAAAAGCAAGGACAAATTTGCACTTTGGCAAAGTGATGTGAAAGTGGGTGGACAACAATGGAAAAATATAAAAACGTGACGAGGAAAAATCACAGACGTCAAAGTAATTGACCGCTGGGAAATGAACCCATAAAAACTGTAGAAAAGAATGAAAAAAAAAAATTATTTCTGACATTCCAAAAACTCTTACATTGAGGGATAATCTGTGTTTTCCTTATTAAAAATCATGTCGAAAGCAGCACCACCCTCAACAAGAGTAAGGACAGCGCACAATGCCGCAAACACAAAAAACAACATACATTGGGGTCTACAAAGCAGTGCGACAGAAAACATACCAACTGACTAAATAGCTTAAAGGGCGGTAATTATAAGCGGTCTTTTCTACACAAAGGGAGTGAAGCACCAAAGACGTGGCAAAAAATCTACGATACATAAAAAGTTAAGTACCTGTAATAGAAATATTCGCTCAAAAAAGGACGAAAGGAGCAGGGACCTGCTTGTGGCACTAGAGTATTCAACTTTGATGAAACACGAACGCAAATGAATAACTTTTGTTTGATGGGGCGTAATTTCCTAGTCTCTGGTAGATGCTTTTTTTCTATTTCACTGCTTTTGTCCATGAGCGCAAAGTGCATGTTGCTACCTTACTTCTATTTTGACATTTATTAACCATACCACGAATGGCGCCCAAACGACAGATGTATCAAAACTCCATAATAAAATCGAAAACAGTTTGGGGTTCTGCTGTGGCTGTTTGGAACCACCCAAAAGGGGAGCTCATTATATATATGAAGTGTAAAAATTCACGCCAACTAAGACAAAAGACATCGAAAACTTTTTGCTTTTTAATTTTTGGTATGCTTTGTTGGCTAAAAAATATTCCAGGTGATTTCAGGTTTCAAAAGAGAACCAAAAAAGAAAATAGAAACAAGTAAAAGCGTGCAAAGTTCGGCCGGGCCGAATCTTATATACCCTCCACCATGGATCGCATTTGTCGAGTTCTTTTCCCGGCATCTCTTCTTAGGCAAAAAAGGATATAAGAAAAGAGTTGCTCTGCTATTAAAACGATATCAAGATATGGTCCGGTTCGGACCACAATTAAATTATATGTTGGAAACCTGTGTAAAATTTCAGCCAATTCGTATAAGAATTGCGCCCATTGAGGCTCACGAAGTAAAATAGAGAGAACGATTTATATGGGATCTGTATCGGGCTATAGACCGAAATTCATTCAAATCGGATAAGAATTGTGCCCTCTAGAGGCTCAAGAAGATCGGTTTATATGGCAGCTATATCAGGTTACGGACCGATTTGAACCATACTTGGCACAGTTGTTAGGTATAATAACAAAACACGTCGTGCAAAATTTCATTTCAATCGGATAAGAATTGCGCACTCTAGAGGCTCAAGAAGTCAAGACCCAAGATCGGTTTATATGGCAGCTATATCAGGTTATGGACCGAATTGAACCATACTAGGCACAGTTGTTGGATATAATAACAAAACATGTCGTGCGAAATTTCATCCCAATTGGATAAGAATTGCGCACTCTAGAGGCTCAAGAAGTCAAGACCCAAGATCGGTTTATATGGCAGCTATATCAAAACATGGACCGATATGGCCCATTTACAATATCAACCGACCTACACTAATAAGAAGTATTTGTGCAAAATTTCAAGCGGCTAGCTTTACTCCTTCGGAAGTTAGCGTGCTTTCGACAGACAGACGGACGGACGGACGGACGGACAGACGGACGGACGGACGGACGGACAGACGGACGGACATGGCTAGATCGACATAAAATGTCACGACGATCAAGAAAATATATACTTTATGGGGTCTCAGACGAATATTTCGAGTAGTTACAAACAGAATGACGAAATTAGTATACCCCCCATCTTATGGTGGAGGGTATAAAAATGCAAAAGATTCATTAATATTTGTTATTATGGTGATAATAAATTATTTGCGCTTTTTATAGAGTTTTATTTGCTTTGTAAGCATTTTAATGTTGATTAAAAATCATAAACAGTGGATGTAACTGAAAGACGGAAGAAGAAACAACGAATGTCTGTGAAAATGACTAAAGATGGTCTATAAATCTAACAAGTAAGAACGTGCTTAGTTCGGCCAGGCCGAATCATATATACCCTCCACCATGGACGCATTTGTCGAGTTTTTTGCACGATATCTCTTTTTAGGCAAACAGAGAATAACTGATAAGAATTGATTTGCTATTGGAGATATATCAAGCTGTTGTCCGATTCATACCATAAGTGAATTGAATGTTGAAGACCATAGTAGAAGTCATTGGTGTATATTTCAGTCCATTCGGTTAAGAATTGCGTCTTGTAGGGGCTCAAGAAGCGTAATCGGGAGATCTGTTTATATGGGAGCTGTTTGAGGCTATAGATCGATTAAGACCAAAGGACACGTATGTTGAAGGTCATGGGAGAAGCCGTTGTACAAAATTTCAGCAAAATTGGATTAAAATTGGGCCCTCTAGAGGCTTAAGAAGTCAAGATCCAAGATCGGTTTTTATGACAGCTACATCAGGTTATGTATCGATTTGATCCATATTTATCGCAGTTGTTGGAAGTCATAAGAAAACACTTCATGCCGAATTTCAGCCAAATCGAATTAGGATTGCGTCCTCTATTGGCTCAAGATGTCATGATCGGTCAATACGGCAGCTATATTAGGTTATGAACCGATTTAAACCATACTTAGCATAGTTATTGGAAATGATACCAAAACACCACGTGCAAAATTTCAACCAAATGGGATAAGAATTGCGCGCTCTATTGGCTCAAGAAATCAGGATCCAAGATCGGTATATAAATTGCAAATTTTGCCTATGAACATTCCACTAGGGAACAGGGGCAAACTTCTCACATATCAATGAGTGCAGTCCGATTCAAGTTTAAGCTCAATGATAAGGGGCCTCCTTTTTATAGCCGAGTCTGAACACCTTTTTGGAGAGAAGTTTTACATGGCATAGTACCTCACAAATATTGCCAGCATTAGGAGAGGAAAACCACCACTGAAAAATTTTTCTGATGGTCTCACCAGGACATGCAAACCTCTGCGCTACGGTGGCCTCCAAGATTGGTATGCATTGCAGCTATATCAGGTTATAGACCGATTTTAACCATACTTAGCACAGTTCTTGGAAGTCAGAACAAAGTACCTTATACCAAATTTCAGCCAAATCGGATGAGAATTGCGCCCTCTAGTGGCTCAAGAAGTCAATACCCAAGATCGGTTTATATGGCAGCTATATCAGGTTATGAGACGATTTGAACCATATTTAGCACAGTTGTTGGACACTTCATGCTAAATTTCCGCCAAATCGGATAAGATTTGCGCCCTCTACATGTTAAAGAAGTCAAGAGCCAAGATCGGTTTATATGGCAGCTATATCAAAACATGGACTGATTTGGCCCACTTACAGTCCCAACCGACCTACACTAATAAAAAATATTTGTACAAAATTTAAGCGTCTAGGAAGGAGTAAAGTCCTTCGAATGAAAGTGTGCTTTCGACAGACGGACTGACATGGCTAGATTGATTGAAAATGTCACGGCGATCAAGAGTATATAATTTTTATGGGGTTTTAGAATATTTTGAGGTGTTACAAAGGGAATGACGATATTAGTATACCCCCCATCTATGGTGGAGAGTATAAAATTACACAACAAGACAAGATTATCTATAGAAAATTTTGGATAAGTTATTTTCTAATAGAAAAGTTTGTCGGAACAGGATTTTCTACAGAAAAGTTTGTAGTACCAGATTTCCAGAGAAATGTTGTCGGACAAGACTTTCTAGAGAACATTTTGTTGGACAGATTTTCTACCAAACATTTTGTTGAACAGGATTTTTGGTTTGAACCGTTGAGTGGAGCAGATGTTTTTGTTATTTCGCTCCGCAAGAATATTCTTAACTCGTTGTAGGTAGTTGGCGGATGATCCCATTACTCTCATCTATAATGTGAGAGGCTCCCTTAATTGGGCTCGGAGATTCGTTGAATGAGCTACCCCACGTCTAGATTCCAAAACGGCACTGCAAGCCGCCAAAAGGCTGCTGTCACCTGGAGCGTATCCCATGTCCAAATGAATTAAGGCTAATAATAGTAATATGGGTCCAAGGACCTTTGCTAATGTCGCTAAGGACACCTTGGTACTGGTAGTTGTCAACAAGGGAGAAGAACAGGACTGCATACCTAAGAACAATTAGAGAGGGATAGTCAATGGCATGTTATCTATATACTACGATGGCCTTGCGAAATTGCCAGGGCTTCTTGCAGTCTTTGACGATGAAGGGGGGTATTGTTGCCGATACAAACTAATTTCATTCGGGGATCAACGCTCAGTTGAAATGTATCGGCACTGAATTTAGTCAAGACGGAAAATATTCCTTTTATTCGATGAGGCTGATGGTGACCGGAAATTCCGATTGTCTCGTAGATCTCAACAAGTCTGAAAGAGTTGTTGTCAACAAGTTCAACAAGTCTGAAAGAGTTGTTGTCAACAAGTTAAAACTGAAGGTGTATAGAGGTGGTGGGGTTGGGGAATGAGGAGACGACTCAGCGGTTGGTGCTGAACACTTGTCTGAGGAACTATCGACCACATCTCTTATACTGGCGGATTGTAGGAGACTGAAAATCCCCCTGTCACGAACAGGAGGTAAAGGCGTCGAAACGGGACTCGACAAGTCCTGTGTGGGTGGCTCATCCGGTTCGATTGGGCTCAAGGTGTGCGCCGGCGGGTTTGGATGGAACTCAACAGATAGTTCAACAGCAGAAGCTAGTGAAGAGGCTGCTAAAGAGAATCGTCAATACCGCAAGTGTCCAATTTCCTGGGGGAGTGGTTCCACTACTGTCTCATCTGCCCCTGGATGCGTAAGGAAACCAATCATGACGAGATCGAACGAATCTTGTAAGGATACTCTCCTTACGGAATCAGAAGACAAGGCCAACGCAGCAGTGGTGGAAATTCTGAATCCTGACTATTGCCTGGTTTCTGCAGATAAATCTCTGGCTGGCTTCCCTACATATGGCGCACACACCAGATATGGGGAAGTTCAGATACCAACGAAAGGATTGAGCTGCTTGTGGAATATATTATTAGTTGCAATCTGGCGATTTGTAATAAAGGCAATACACCGACCTATATTACATCTGTTATCCGTTATAATGAATGATGTAGATAGAAATTGATTGATACAAACATATCTTAGGACAAAGATCGCTGAAGATCGCCTGTCTCAGCAACAACATGCATATAGTAAGGGCAAGTTCACTGAAACAGCCCTACAGGACCTAGTCGCCTACACAGAGGGTTCTCTCGCTGCCAAGGAATATTCTTGACATTGAAGGTTTAAAACCGACGTCAATCATGAAGGAGCTGAAGTTTCTAGACATCAACACTACCGTAAGAAAGTTTAGTAATTACTTTCTTACTAGAAGATGTATGGGGACAGACTTGGGATCTGCGGACACAAAAGGCGAAAAAGATCCTTTTACTGAAAATGCAAAATTTGTAGGTATTTCGCTGGACAGGAAATGGAACTTTAAATCAAACATTTTGGAAAGGGCAAGAAAATCAACTCTTGACCTATGCACCTGCAAGAGAGCCATTGGTAAAAGTTTGGGGTTTAGACTGCGTGTCATGCACTGGGTATATACTGCAGTTGTCAGACCTATAATGCTATATAGGGTTGAAATCTTGTGAAGATCGCTTCAAACACAACATTTTCTAGAGAAAAATTTGTCGGGCAAGATTTTCTATAGAAAACTTGTATTACCAGTGCAGGGGTCGTAGGTTCGATTTCCGCCAGAAACCTTGGTCTTTCGCTACTGTAGTATCACAATGGACTTAAAATTGTTTAAGTGAGTCTGTAAATGCCACTCTTACCTTACCTTTGCCGGACAAGATTTTCTAAGGAAAATTTTGTCGGACAAGATTTTCTAAAGAAAATTTTGACTGACAAGATTTTCTAAAGAAAATTTTGACTGACAAGATTTTCTAAAGAAAATTTTGACTGACAAAATTTTCTAAAGAAAATTTTGACTGACAAGATTTTCTAAAAAAAATGGCCCTAAGGGCCGATTTAGGGCCTAAGACCCTAAATCGGCGGATCGGTCTATATGGGGGCTATATCAAGATATAGTCCGATATAGCCCATCTTCGAACTTAACCTGCTTATGGACAAAAAAAGAATCTGTGCAAAATTTCAGCTCAATATCTCTATTTTTAAAGGCTGTAGCGTGATATTAAGATATAATCCGGTTTGAACCACAATTAAATTATATTTATGTTGGAGACCTGTGTAAAATGTCAGCCAATTCGAATAAGAATTGCGCTCTTTGTGGGCTCAAGAAGTAAAATAGAGAGATCGATTTATATGGGAGCTGTATCGGGCTATAGACCGATTCAGACCATAATAAACACGTATGTCAATGGTCATGAGAGAATACGTCGTAGAGGCTCAAGAAGTCAAGATCCCAGATCGGTTTATATGGCAGCTAAATCAGGTTGTGAACCGACTTGTACTTTGTTTGACATAGTTGTTGAAAGTAACAATAAAAAACGTCTTGCGAAATTTCATTCAAATCGGATAGGAATTGCGCCCTCTAAAAGCTCAAGAAGTCAAATCTCCAGATCTGTTTATATGACAGCTATATCAGGTTATGAACAGATTTGAACCATATTTGGCACAGTTGTTGGATATCATAACAAAATACTACGTGCCCAAATTCATTCAAATTGGATAAGAATTGCGCCCTCTAGAGGCTCAAGAAGTCAAGACCCCAGATCGGTTTATATGGCAGCTATATAAGGTTATGGACCGATTTGAACCATACCTGGCACAGTTGTTGGATATCATAACGAAACACGTCGTGCAAAATTTCATTCCAATCGGATAAGAATTGCGCACTGTAGAGGCTCAAGAAGTCAAGACCGAAGATCGGTTTTTATGGCAGCTATATCAGGTTATAAACCGATTTGAACCATACCTGGCACAGTTGTTGGATATCATAACAAAACACGTCGTGCATAATTTCATTCCATAACCTATATAAGGTTATGGACCGATTTGAACCATACCTGGCACAGTTGTTGGATATCATAACGAAACACGTCGTGCAAAATTTCATCCCGATCGGTTAAGAATTGCGCACTCTAGAGGCTCAAGAAGTCAAGACCCAAGATCGGTTTATATGGCAGCTATATCAAAACATGGACCGATATGGCCCATTTACAATACCAACCGACCTACTCTAATAAGAAGTAATTGTGCAAAATTTCAAGCGGCTAGCTTTACTCCTTCGGAAGTTAGCGTGCTTTCGACAGACAGACAGACGGACGGACATGGCTAGATCGACATAAAATTTCACGACTATCAAGAATATATATACTTTATGGGGTCTCAGACGAATATTTCGAGTAGTTACAATCAGAATGACGAAATTAGTATACCCCCCATCTTATGGTGGAGGGTATAAAAATTGGTTGAACAGTATTATCTTTGGAAAAGTTGTGGAATAATATATTTTGATGAAATTTGTGGGACAATATTTTCTACAAAAATGTGGCGGGACAATTTTTTCTATAGAAAATTTGTGAAACAATATTTTTCCATAACAAATTTATGAGAAAATATTTTTATAGAAAACTAATCCTAACAATATTTTACAAAAAATGTAATAGTATTTCTAGGAAGGTACTATTTATCGCCCCTAAATGTAATTAAAAACGCATTTCAAGAAATTTAATTTTTATTTTCAATAAACTAAGACATTAGTTTTAAAAATTTACCAACTATAACATAGTTTTTCTTTGCCTGTAGTACCCACATAGCTCAATGATGAGATTTAACATGACAAATAAGATGTTGATGATGAGCATGGTATGATGATATATATAGTTTTTAATCATCATAAAAATATTTATGAAAAGAGTAACGACAACGTTAACTTAAAAATAAAACGATGTAGCCAATAAAACATGTCTCTCAAAGACAATTAACAATGAACATAAAAAAAATTAGAAAAAACGAACAACCTTTAAATGGCCAATGGAATTTTCGGCTTTAACAGATTTTGTGGTAATTATGTGAAATTTTTGGAACATTAGCTTCACCAAATGTATCATCATCACCACTATCCAATTCCTATGAATTTGAAACTTTTTTTATTTTGTACACTTAAAATTGGGTCTATTTCGGACTATGCTGGAAAAAAAAAACATAATTCGACAAAACTATTTAAGTTTAATGAGTTTTTAAAGAAAATCATATAAATTTTTGTGTGTTGGGCTGGACCCCACCACCTTCATAAGTTTATAAAGAGAATTGTTTATGCTTCATATGATGATGATGTTGATGATATCTCCAACACTTGATCTGCATTTTGTTGTTGGTTGTAGCTACAATTTTCTTGAGTTTGGTTTTCTCTTTTGTCATGGAAGGTGCTTCACAGACCTTTTTCTGTGTGCTCAAGTTATTTATTAGTTAGCTCTTTTCTTTGTGCATCGAAGTAGAAAAAACTGTAACAGATGACCATAAATTATTTTCAGTAGAGTTGTAAAAACTTCTTATCTATTAATTGTGTAATTTTTCTTATTGTCGTCAATTAACAAACCAAAATATGCTGTACGTGTTGGCATTTTTCCATTTGGTAAATTAAAACAGACGCTGGGGAAAAACAGAGATGCTTTATTATCCCCTTCCTACGAATAACAAATATTTCGTTTTTCATTGACAATGTTTTGCCCTTTGGGTTTAGAGGCCTCATACATTTGAAGATTTTTGTGTTTAACTCTCAGCTTTCGGAGTAGGGTTTCTTTTGGGATGACCACTCATTTGTCTCTGGCAGTTAAAGCCCAACAATTAATGTAAAAAAGCTGTGATTTGTGGGATTAAGATTATTATCGTGATTTTAAAAAAATATGTTAACTGAACAATGATATTTTGTGGTTTTTCTGAGTAATTCATCAAGAAGAAGGAAAAAATCTATTTTAAAGCTATGAATTTAAAATTGCTTCTAATCGATGGCGTTTTAAAAATTTCCTAAATTCTAGAAAATCCATATTCAGATCTAATAGATTGGAATGTTGTGAGAAAAAATTTTCTATAGAAAATGTTGTGAGACAAAATTTTCTATAGAAAATGTTGTGAGACAAAATTTTCTATAGAAAATGTTGTGAGACGAAATTTTCTATAGAAAATGTTGTGAGACGAAATTTTCTATAGAAAATGTTGTGAGACAAAATTTTCTATAGAAAATGTTGTGAGACAAAATTTTCTATAGAAAATGTTGTGAGACAAAATTTTCTATAGAAAATGTTGTGAGACAAAATTTTCTATAGAAAATGTTGTGAGACAAAATTTTCTATAGAAAATGTTGTGAGACAAAATTTTCTATAGAAACTGTTGTGAGACAAAATTTTCTATAGAAAATGTTGTGAGACAAAATTTTCTATAGAAAATGTTGTGAGACAAAATTTTCTATAGAAAATGTTGTGAGACAAAATTTTCTATAGAAAATGTTGTGAGACAAAATTTTCTATAGAAAATGTTGTGAGACAAAATTTTCTATAGAAAATGTTGTGAGACAAAATTTTCTATAGAAAATGTTGTGAGACAAAATTTTCTATAGAAAATGTTGTGAGACAAAATTTTCTATAGAAAATGTTGTGAGACAAAATTTTCTATAGAAAATGTTGTGAGACAAAATTTTCTATAGAAAATGTTGTGAGACAAAATTTTCTATAGAAAATGTTGTGAGAAAAAATTTTCTATAGAAAATCTGAATATATAGAAAATATTGTGAGACAAAATTTTCTAAAGAAAATGTTGTGAGACAAAATTTTCGATAGAAAATGTTGTGGGACAAAATTTTCTATAGAAAATGTTGTGGGACAAAATTTTCTATAGAAAATGTTGTGAGACAAAATTTTCTATAGAAAATGTTGTGAGACAAAATTTTCTATAAAAAATGTTGTGGCACAAAATTTTCTATAGAAAATGTTGTGAGACAAAATTTTCTATAGAAAATGTTGTGAGACAAAATTTTCTATAGAAAATGTTGTGAGACAAAATTTTCTATAGAAAATGTTGTGAGACAAAATTTTCTATAGAAAATGTTGTGAGACAAAATTTTCTATAGAAAATGTTGTGAGACAAAATTTTCTATAGAAAATGTTGTGAGACAAAATTTTCTATAGAAAATGTTGTGAGACAAAATTTTCTATAGAAAATGTTGTGAGACAAAATTTTCTATAGAAAATGTTGTGAGACAAAATTTTCTATAGAAAATGTTGTGAGACAAAATTTTCTATAGAAAATGTTGTGAGACAAAATTTTCTATAGAAAATGTTGTGAGACAAAATTTTCTATAGAAAATGTTGTGAGACAAAATTTTCTATAGAAAATGTTGTGAGACAAAATTTTCTATAGAAAATGTTGTGAGACAAAATTTTCTATAGAAAATGTTGTGAGACAAAATTTTCTATAGAAAATGTTGTGAGACAAAAGAGTGTGTCATAAAATTTTGTCTCCCAATATTTCCAATGCGAATATTCAAAATAAGTGAATTCAGTGTTCCTTTAAAATCTGTAATATTAATGATGCAAGTGCTTTTCTGGTGTCGGTTGTAGTTGATATGATAATAGTAAAATTTTTAATTTTCTCCTTTCCAATGCTTGATCAAACTGCTATCAACAGATTGTCTTCGATCAAAGGCAATAAATTACATTGGACACCATGAATTGAACACCATGAGGTCGCCAAGACTTTGATTATTTATTTAAAAGAGAAAACAGCTAGAACACCAAAGACCTCTTAAAGAAACATTGCTTCAATACCATACCAACGAAACTCCTGCCATAGTAAAGAACAAGTGTCACTAGAACTTTCGAAGAGTCATATAAGGACATTTTCATTATGCCCTTATGTCTGCAGGACAAAGTGTGTTTGCCTGTCTATGAGTGTTAGTAAAGCTTGTGTGTGTCTGTATGTGCGTGGTAAGTATGGAAATAAATTGGATTATCCTTTGATTCATTTCACTTCAAACACAAAATCATTATTCAGATATGGATATGGGTAAATGCAACAAGGATGCCTACAAGATACCATTAGGCCTGGTGTGGGTCTAATTTATCATTTGCCTTGTTTAAAAGTTTGGGGGGCTCTTGTAAGGCTTTGCCGGAGCAAAATTTGTTGATATGATTAAGATTGTGTTGCATTATTGCAATGAAATGGCAGAAAGCAGGTTAACTTTTAGGGGTTATTGTAAGGCTGATGAGATGAGATTTCATTATAGCCAAGGTATTAATTGCATTTGCAATACTGCCTGCTAATGTCTTTATCGACCAATACTATGAAGAAGACGGCAACTGATGTGACAGCCATTTAAAATTGCCTTCCCTTTGTGACAACTGCAAATGCAGACGGATAAGATTAATTTTCTGGTAATCGTATTAAGGAATTTGTCACCAATTGACCACTGAAGTGTCAAAAGTAATTTCCACAGAGATTTTTGGCAAATTCAAATTATTTCATTGCTAATGTACAATTTTTAGTTTAAATTGCTATATTGCATCAAAGGTAAGTTTGTTTGAAAATTTACAGTCAGTTCTGTTATTGTTGCCTTTGCTAATGATAGTCAACTTTAATTTTCCTTTTTGAATTGCATAGATTAAATTTTTGTTTTTAATACCCCCTGGGGATTTCTAAACGTTTATGCTGTACTTAAATTTCCTTTCACCCTTATTTCTATGTATACTTTTTGTTTCGGTTCTCTATTTTGGGGCCAATAAAAAAGTTACCTAATGAGGTTTGGTGTACATTTTATATATTGGGTTGCCCAAAAAGTAATTGCGGATTTTTTAAAAGAAAGTAATTGCATTTTTAATAAAACTTAGAATGAACTTTAATCAAATATACTTTTTTTTCACTTTTTTCTAAAGCGAGCTAAAAGTTACAGGTGATAACTGACAGAAGAAAGAATGCAATTACAGAGTCACAAGCTGTGAAAAAATTTATCAAATCCGCAATTACTTTTTGGGCAACCCAATAAATATGTCTTAATGACATTTTTGTGAAGAACAATACAAATACAGAGTAGAACTAAGAAAATAACAGGTCATTTAAATATATTAAATGACTGTAATATTAAGAAAGGAAAAAATATGTATGACATTATAACTCCTGTTTGTAGTATGAAACATTGCCAAAAAATTAAACAATACTTTGAAAAACTCCACTTTGGTTAAACTGATACTGGCCAAATATTTTTGATTTCTTAATTGTGCTTTTTGGACTTTTTGGCTACAAATTTTGGAAATGCGATACAAATTTTTTTTTATTGGGTTGCCCAAAAAGTAATTGCGGATTTTTGAAAAGAAAGTAAATGCATTTTTAATAAGACTTAGAATGAACTTTAATCAAATATACTTTTTTATACCCTCCACCATAAGATGGGGGGTATACTAATTTCGTCATTCTGTTTGTAACTACTCGAAATATTCGTCTGAGACCCCATAAAGTATATATATTCTTGATCGTCGTGACATTTTATGTCGATCTAGCCATGTCCGTCCGTCTGTCCGTCCGTCCGTCCGTCCGTCCGTCTGTCTGTCGAAAGCACGCTAACTTCCGAAGGAGTAAAGCTAGCCGCTTGAAATTTTGCACAAATACTTCTTATTTGTGTAGGTCGGTTGGTATTGTAAATGGGCCATATCGGTCCATGTTTTGATATAGCTGCCATATAAACCGATCTTGGGTCTTGACTTCTTGAGCCTCTAGAGTGCGCAATTCTTATCCGATTGGAATAAAATTTTGCACAACGTGTTTTGCTATGATATCCAACAACTGTGCCAAGTATGGTTTAAATCGGTCCATAACCTGATATAGCTGCCATATAAACCGATCTGGGGTCTTGACTTCTTGAGTCTCTAGCGTGCGCAATTCTTATCCGATCAGAATGAAATTTTGCAAGACGTGTTTTGTTATGATATCCAACAACTGTGGCAAGTATGGTTTAAATCGGTCCATAACCTGATATAGCTGCCATATAAACCGATCTTGGGTCTTGACTTCTTGAGCCTCTAGAGTGCGCAATTCTTATCCGATTGAAACGAAATTTCGCACGACGTGTTTTGTTATTATATCCAACAACTGTGCCAAGTGTGGTTCAAATCGGTCCATAACCTGATATAGCTGCCATATAAACCGATCTTGGGTCTTGACTTCTTGAGCCTCTAGAGGACGCAATTCTTATCTGATTGGAATGGAATTTCGCACGACGTGTTTTGTTATGATATCCAACAACTGTGGCAAGTATGGTTTAAGTCGGTCCATAACCTGATATAGCTGCCATATAAACCGATCTTGGGTCTTGACTTCTTGAGCCTCTAGAGGGCACAATTCTTAACCGATTTAAATGAAATTCTGCACGACGTGTTTTGGTATGATATCCAACAACTGTGCTAAGTATGGTTGAAATCGGTCCATAACCTGATATAGCTGTCATATAAACAGATTTGGGGATTTTACTTCTTGAGCTTCTAGAGTGCGCAATTCCTATCCGATTTGGCTGAAATTTTGCATGACGTATTTTTTTTTTTTACTTTCAACAACTGTGTCATATAAGGTTCAAATCGGTTCATAACCTGATATAGCTGCCATCTAAACCGATCTGGGATTTGACTTCTTGACCCCTAGAGGTCGCAATTATTATCCGATATGCCTGAAGTTTTGTACGATGGATCCTTATCATGACCATCAACAAACGTGTTTATTATGGTCTGAATCGGTCTATAGCCCGATACAGATCCCATATAAATAGTTCTCTCTATTATACTTCGTGAGCCCCAATGGGTGCAATTCTTATACGAATTGGCTGAAATTTTACACAGGTCTCCAACATATAATTTAATTGTGGTCCGAACCGGACCATATCTTGATATCGTTTTAATAGCAGTGCAACTCTTTTCTTATATCCTTTTTTGCCTAAGAAGAGATGCCGGGAAAAGAACTCGACAAATGCGATCCATGGTGGAGGGTATATAAGATTCGGCCCGGCCGAACTTAGCACGCTTTTACTTGTTTACACTTTTTTTCTAAAGGAAGCTAAAAGCAACAGCTGATAACTGACAGAAGAAAGAATGCAAATACAGAGTCACAAGCTGTGCAAAAATTTTTCAACGCCGACTATATGAAAAATCCGCAATTACTTTTTGGGCAACCCAATATTTTAAGTTTTTTTTTTTCAAATTCTTATGCAGCACCCTGTTTTTTAACATATCGCTATATGGTCATTTCAAAAGTAGCCACCGTTGAAAACGCAGACCACCAACTACACTTGTCGTGCTGTGTCATTTAATGGTTGATAAGCTAAACTTTAATCTTTTCTAATGTCCATCATATATGAAAATGAGCAGTAACAAAAGTCTCTGGAATATCCCTTTGTGAGAATAAAAAAACCACTTATAGCACAGACAGCAATAGACAAACAGAAAGCATACATGGCACGGACAAAAAATTCTTGTTGGTGTGGTCACTTCAATGGCCATCATTTTAAAAGTAGCCATGATATGATTTTTATACCCTCCACCATAAGATGGGGGGTATACTAATTTCGTCATTCTGTTTGTAACTACTCGAAATATTCGTCTGAGACCCCATAAAGTATATATATTCTTGATCGTCGTGACATTTTATGTCGATCTAGCCATGTCCGTCCGTCTGTCCGTCCGTCCGTCTGTCTGTCGAAAGCACGCTAACTTCCGAAGGAGTAAAGCTAGCCGCTTGAAATTTTGCACAAATACTTCTTATTAGTGTAGGTCGGTTGGTATTGTAAATGGGCCATATCGGTCCATGTTTTGATATAGCTGCCATATAAACCGATCTTGGGTCTTGACTTCTTGAGTCTCTAGAGTGCGCAATTCTTATCCGATTGGAATGAAATTTTGCACGACGTGTTTCGTTATGATATCCAACAACTGCGCCAAGTATGGTTTAAATCGGTAAATAACCTGATATAGCTGCCATATAAACCGATCTTGGGTCTTGACTTCTTGAGCCTCTAGAGGGCACGATTCTTATCCGACTTGAATGAATTTTTGCACAAAGTATTTCGTTATGATATCCAACAACTGTGCTAAGTATGGTTGAAATCGGTCCATAACCTGATGTAGCTGCCATATAAACAGATCTGGGGATTTGACTTCTTGAGCTTTTAGAGGGCGCAATTCCTATCCGATTTGGCTGAAATTTTGCATGACGTATTTTATTTTTACTTTCAACAACTGTGTCAAATAAGGTTCAAATCGGTTCATAACCTGATATAGCTGCCATATAAACCGATCTGGGGTCTTGACTTCTTGAGCCTCTAGAGTGCGCAGTTCTTATCCGATTGAAATGAAATTTTGCACGACGTGTTTTGTTATTATATCCAACAACTGTGCCAAGTATGGTTTAAATCGGTAAATAACCTGATATAGCTGCCATATAAACCGATCTTGGGTCTTGACTTCTTGAGCCTCTAGAGGGCACGATTCTTATCCGACTTGAATGAATTTTTGCACAAAGTATTTCGTTATGATATCCAACAACTGTGCTAAGTATGGTTGAAATCGGTCCATAACCTGATGTAGCTGCCATATAAACAGATCTGGGGATTTGACTTCTTGAGCTTTTAGAGGGCGCAATTCCTATCCGATTTGGCTGAAATTTTGCATGACGTATTTTATTTTTACTTTCAACAACTGTGTCAAATAAGGTTCAAATCGGTTCATAACCTGATATAGCTGCCATATAAACCGATCTGGGATCTTGACTTCTTGACCCCTAGAGGTCGCAATTATTATACGATATGCCTGAAATTTTGTACGACGGATCCTCTCATGACCATCAACAAACGTGTTTATTATGGTCTTATTCGGTCTATAGCCCGATACAGATCCCATATAAATCGTTCTCTCTATTTTACTTCGTGAGCCCCAATGGGCGCAATTCTTATACGAATTGGCTGAAATTTTACACAGGTCTCCAACATATAATTTAATTGTGGTCCGAACCGGACCATATCTTGATATCGTTTTAATAGCAGAGCAACTCTTTTCTTATATCCTTTTTTGCCTAAGAAGAGTTGCCGGGAAAAGAACTCGACAAATGCGATCCATGGTGGAGGGTATATAAGATTCGGCCCGGCCGAACTTAGCACGCTTTTACTTGTTTTAAATACATAGAGAGAAATAAAACAAAAACAAAACATCTTGACTAAAATTTTTTAGCCGCTGTCTAGGAATATGCCATGGTAGCATAACTTGACATTGAGAGTGATTTCAACAGTGTAAAACCGACGTCGATCATGCAGGAGCTGCAGTTTATTGGCTGGTATTGACGCCTTATAATGTTTTTAATAACTTATTTACAAAAAAAAGCATTACGGCAGGATGAGAATCTGTTGATCTACAAAGATGGGTCAGCAGAGGGACACTTTAAGGATTTTTACTGTCTCCTTTACCTTGCAAAACAGCCATTAGCAATATATTATTGTCTCTGGAAGAAAAAACGTGTACGTCTAAGTGAGTCTTTTTGCAAACTTTCACTTATACCTAAGTAACATACTATGCGCGCGCATTAAAAATGCAACTCTGCAAAAAAAATCCCACAAAAGCGCAAAATTTGAACAATTTTGACAAGTTTGACTAAAAAAACACTACTTCACAGAATGACGCTCGAGTTCAATCGTCAATGTTAAAAGTTGTTTAACTTTTGCGCTTTGCTTTTATAGGATTTATTTGCAGAGTTGCATTTTTAATGAGTGGTCGTAGTATGTAACTTCCCCTTTAGTCTTATTTTCATTCCGGTCTGTAGTCACCATGGGTCGGAATGAAACCCAGTGAATACTAAAACCTGCCTTTTCACGAGCAAGACGATGGTGGGCCACAACAGAACGATTTCAATATCTGACAAGGTCAAATACTTAGGAGTAATCTTGGACAGGAAACTGAATTGGAAGTGTCACATTCAGCGGCGTACCGAGAAGGCTCACAGATGTTGGGCACTATAAAGACGGGAAGTAGGTTCGAAAAGGGGCTTGAATCCGAGGATAATCAACTGCCTCAGCAGGAGTGTGATTAGACCAATACTTACTTACCCCACTGTAGTTTGGTAGACTGCGTTGGAGAGAAAGTGCAACGTAAGGACATAAGAATTGGTTAAGCTGATACTGGAGAACATGTTATGTTGACTTAGGTGGGACGATGAGGACCACGCCCACTACGGCATTGGAGACTATTTTAGATATCCGACCCAAAGACTTACAGATTAAGTGTGAGGCAGCCACTGGGGCTATACGACTTAAGGCGATGGGAGAGTGGATAGAGGATTAGGTGACCACCATGAATGACCTATTACGGATGCTGGCTGAGAAGGGATTTGATGTTAGAATACTTCTAAGGGGTAAAGATCCGAATCAGCTATGCAGAAGAGCCGAAAGGATATTGCCTAGTTGTCTGAATATAAACCCAGTGAAGACTAAAATATGCCTTTTCACGAGAAAGACGAAGGTGGGCCAATTTGATTCACCACGTTTCCTCAACAGTATGATTTGGATATCCGACAAGGGCAAATACTTAGGAGTGTTCTTGGACAGAACTGAACTGGAAGTGTTACAATCGGGAGCGTACCGTACTTCAATCCGGCGATAGTCATCTGGATTTACAGGAGCGTGATAAGACCAATCCAAACTGCGATGAAGAAAAATTGCAATGAAAGACTATTACAAAAGGTTCAAAGAATACGTTGTCGTGGAGTAGGTAGAGCGATTAGGACCACGCCCACCAGGGCACCGAAGACCATCCTTGATATCCGGCCCATAGACATACAGGTTAAGTGTGAGACAGCCATTAGACTTAAGGCGATGAGAGAATGGATAGAGAATAGGATATCATCAGAAGGAGAATAGGTCATATCATCACGGTATAATCGAGGCAATGATAGGATACCTGGATAGAATAGAAGAGGTTTTGGATCGGATAATTCAGACGACACTTGAGGTCGAGGCACTGCTGTCAGCGGCACAGTCTTGGACTGATAGAACTCTTGTGTTTCCATATGGAAGTGTCTGCTACACGTATGTATTGGGTTGCCCAAAACGTAATTGTCGGTAATATAGTCGGCGTTGACAAATTTTTTCAACGGCTTGTGACTCTGTAATTGCATTCTTTCTTCTGTCAGTTATCAGCTGTTACTTTTAGCTTGCTTTAGAAAAAAAGTGCGCGAAATTTTGTTTACATTTGTTTGTTTGGCGTCAATTTTAATATGGGTACCACATGTATTGAAAGAAATTCATTTAACAAACCGAATCAACGCTTGTGATATGCACCTTAAACGCAATGAATTCGATCCTTTTTTAAAACGAATCATAACTGGAGATGAAAAATGGATTGTTTACAACAACGTTAGTCGAAAACGATCATGGTCCAAGCATGGTGAACCAGCTCAAACCACTTCAAAGGCTGATATCCACCAAAAGAAAGTTATGCTGTCTGTTTGGTGGTATTGGAAGGGTGTGGTATATTTTGAGCTGCTTCCAAGGAACCAAACGATTAATTCGGATGTTTACTGTCTACAATTGGACAAATTTAATACAGCCATCAAGGAGTAGCGACCAGAATTGGTCAATCGTAAAGGTGTCATATTCCACCAGGACAACGCTAGACCGCACACATCTTTGGTCACTCGCCAAAAACTGAGTGAGCTTGGCTGGGAACTTTTGATGCATCCACCATATAGCCCTGACCTTGCACCATCAGACTACCATTTATTTCGATCTTTGCAGAACTCCTTAAATGGTAAAACTTTCGGCAATGATGAGGCTATAAAATCGCACTTGCTTCAGTTTTTTGCAGATAAAGGCCAGAAGTTCTATGAGCGTAGAATACTAAATTTGCCAGGAAGATGGTAAAAGGTTATCGAACAAAATGGCAATTATATATTTGATTAAAGTTAATTCTAAGTTTTATTAAAAATGCATTTACTTTCTTTTCAAAAATCTGCAATTACTTTTTAGGCAACCCAATAGAAGCTTTAATTTTTGCTGGTTTGACAGAAGTTTACTATGTAGAATTAAATTATTCCCTTCAACTAAATTTATTTTGTATAAATTTTTAACAGAATCCATGGTGGTGGGTTCTCACGATTCGGCCCGGCTGAACTTAGCACGCTTTTACTTGTTCAAGTTAATACACACCTCTCTCAGTGAAAGACACAAATATTTTTGTAATAAGTTGGCAAAAACGCAAATTTATAACCTGTTTGATAATGTTCAAAAAAACAGGTGTTAATGCTGAGTATGCACCCGCTGAAACATATGTTGGGTTAGACAGCTAACAGCTGCTCTACTGGACCAAATCAATCAATGTGGAATCGATATCTAAGATCAGTGGAATGTTTGTGATCAATTGAAGTTAAAATGTTGCCGATTTTAAAGAACTTGAAAAATGAGTTTTGCGGCGCTAGATCGGTCATTTCGCGTATAGTGCGGCGTGCCGCAGTGCGACATCTCTATGTTGAGATCTTTTGCATTGGCTGCCATATCAAATGGTACAGTACCTCACAAATGTCGCCAGCATTAAGAGGGGATAACCATCGCTGAAAATTTTATTTGAAGTTCTCGCCAGGGTTCGTACCCAGCCGTTCAGCGTCATAGGCGTCATGCTAACCTCTGCGCGGTCTCCCATTATTAGATAAAGCTACCATATAAACCAACTAGCATACCCCCGGTCCGCTTCGCTACCTATCTTTTAGTATTACCGTTGTTTTACCATTGGACATTCGAAAGCCCAGACAGTTACACAGTTTAAAACATGATGTAGTCTTGATGATGTAGTCACTTCCGTAAAGAACTTTCAAAATAAAACGAAGAGTCCCAACACTATTATTTTTAAAATTTTGGTACTACTTTCCCAAAATGTTTAAATGTAAAATTTTTTAAGTTTTTACTCAATCGGTAAAGAAAGTAACCATATTCCTGTTTTGAGGGCTTTGGTTCAATCGGAGATAAAGTATCATATTGTACTTTAAGTATGTTAATGTTTAAAAAAAGTTTAAGTGTAACCTTATTTTAAGAGCTTTAGCTCGATCCGTAAAGAAGTGCTATTAAAACACGTAAAAGCGTATTAAGTTGGGCCGGGCCGAATTTTGGGAACCCACCAAGGATTCTGCAAAAATTCATACAATACATCTGTCAGACCAGCAAAAGTTAAAGCTTCTAGGAACCGTACAAGGATGATCGATAACATGGGAGCTATATCAGGTTATAGACTGATTTTGGCCGTACTTGGCACAGTTTTGGGTGTCATAACAAATCAATACATGCAAAATTTCAGCCAGATTTCATCGGACAAAAATTGCGGCTTCCAAGGGCTCAAATTTCAGCTAAATCGGAAAAAATTGGGCATTCCAGGGGCTCAAGAATTCCAATCGGGAGATCGATTTATATGGGAGCTATACTACGAATAGAATATATATACTTTATGTGGTCTTAGACGAATATTTCGAGGTGTTACAAACTGAACGACTAGATTATATACACTGTTAGGGTGTACCAGTATCCCAAATTTCAGAGCTGTAGCTCTGTCTGTAAAGAAAGAACCATTTTGTACCTTATGTTCCAATAAAAAAAAAATTCTTGTCGCCCGGTACATACTGTCAAGCCAAAACGGTATTTCAAAAGCTGTACATCAGTCTGGAAAGAATGTACCATTTTTTACGTTTTAGGACCAAAATGTCCGAATTTAAAAACACCTTCTAGTCGTCCAATATATACGGTCAAGGTGTCCTGTATCCCAAATGTTAGAGTTCTAGCTCAATCTGAAAAGAAAATACCAAATAGTACCGATTACAGTCCTTAAGCCTGTTTTCTTCCACTCCTGGTACGATTACAACACTTCGTATTTGGTATAACTTATTGTATTTTTGTCGAGCCTACGATAATTTACACCAAATTATTTAATTTTACATGTCCCCGTTCACTGTAAACTAAATAAGATACTTCGTGCTATTTAGTACTTTTTGGTACCAAAATGTGCGATTTGTGACAAAAAAAAAATCATTTAGTCACCCAACATACGTATATGTTTTTCTTAGTTGTACCTACATACCAAATAACAGAGTTCTAGCTCAGTAGGTCAAGAAAGTACGAAATGGTACCAAATGCGGTACAAAACGTACGTTGTCTCTCATTTCAGTACTATTGTATATATTACGTCTATCTTTCTATTATTTCGCAGCAACAATTATTTAAGCCAAATTTAGCAATTCTAGCTCTACCCGTTCGCACTGTGTTCATCCATTTCTTACGTTTTTAATACTTTTTAGTACCTAAATGTCCAAAAACTTATTTATCCTCTCAAATCGGGTTGTCATAGTGTACCTAAATACCAAAATTCAAAGCTTTAGCTTAATTTACAAAAAAATTCCATATGCTACCAATTGCGGCACTATTACTTCTACATATTAGACCACTCAATGTCCATGTGCATTTTTAACGGAATTATGATGAAAGGTGGTTATTTATGCCACATGAATTTTGTTCATGCTGCATAAAATATGTATTTTTAATATTTTGCGGATTTTTCATATAGTCGGCGTTGACAAATTTTTTCACAGCTTGTGACTCTGTAATTGCATTCTTTCTTCTGTTAGTTATCAGCTGTTACTTTTAGCTTGCTTTAGAAAAAAATTGTTAAAAAAGTATATTTGATTAAAGTTCATTTTAAGTTTTATCAAAAATGCATTTACTTTCTTTTAAAAAATCCGCAATTACTTTTTGGGCAACCCAATATGAGCACTCCAAAATTGCATTTGAAAATGCCCAAAAACTTAACGATATATTCTGACAGACGTTTGTTCTATCAGATTTGACATACATACTCACCTCAAACCATGACAAAACCAAGAGGAAGGAGCTATTTCCGTAAAGAAAATTCCTCATTCTTGTTTGGTTATCATTGTTCGAAAGGTAAGATCGCTATCCAGTGACAAAAAAAACCCTAATTTTCCAATCCATTCCTAAACAAACCTTGTGTTTTTATACCCTCCACCATAAGATGGGGGTATACTAATTTCGTCATTCTGTTTGTAACTACTCGGAATATTCGTCTGAGACCCCATAAAGTATATATACTCTGTCTGTCGAAAACACGCTAACATCCGAAGGAGTAAAGCTAACCGCTTGAAGTTTTGCACAAATACTTCTTATTAATGTAGGTCGGTTGGTATTGTAAATGGGCCATATCGGTCCATGTTTTGCTATAGCTGCCATATAAACCGATCTTGGGTCTTGACTTCTTGAGCCACTAGGGTGCGCAATTCTTATCCGATTGGAATTAAATTTTGCACGACGTGTTTTGTTATGATATCCAATAACTGTGTCAAGTATGGTTCAAATCGGTCCATAACCTGATATAGCTGCCATATAAACCAATTTGGGATCTTGACTTCTTGAGCCTCTAGAGGCGCAATTATTATCCGATTTGCCTGAAATTTTGTACTACAGATCCTCTCATTACCATTAACATACGTGTTTATTATGATCTGAATCGGTCTATAGCCCGATACAGCTCCCATATAAATCGATATCTCTTTTTTACTTCTTGAGCCCCCAAAGGACGAAATTCTTATTCAAATTGGCTGACATTTTACACAGGTCTCCAACATGTTATTTAATTGTGGTCCAAACCGGACCATATCTTGATATCGCTCTAATAGCAGAGCAAATCTTTTCTTATATCCTTTTTTGCCTAAGAAGAGATGCCGGGAAAAGTACTCGACAAATGCGATGGAGGGTGGAGGGTATATAAGATTCGGCCCGGCCGAACTTAGCACGCTTTTACTTGTTATTTCTATTTCTTTTGGTTTTGGCATCTTTTTGTTCACTACGTTCTTGTGGAGATCAAAGTCATCGATTCTGTAAAGCAGTTTTGACTTTGCTTTGGCTTATGAGCTGAAATGTTGGAAAGAATATGCCAAAATTGGACTTAGCGGATGGAGCATTCACGGTCAACATTTGCATGAAATAAATTTCAAACATTCGAATATATGGGCCGTACTATCGATTAAAATAAAGATTTCAAGCATTTTTCTGAATTTTATGTGTTCTTTTTTTTGAAAAACTTTCCTATAGCTCTTATGAGTTCTAGAAATTGGAAATAAAAAATAGCTTCGAGTTCTGAAAACGCAAAGCCCAGACCGCCTTCCACTTGGGCATTTACCGGCTTTCGCGGCTAACAAATACCGGCATCGGCGGGGACATTGATTGGAGAACGATTGGGGATTTTTTAGTAGCACGTAATTCCTTACTAAGGGTTTGTTGCGAGGTTACGTTTTAGTATTTAGAGCGCACAACAAACCTGTTACTGGCGTAGGTGGATATCCACAGTGCCATGGGACCGATTTATATCCGCACCCTGTTTTAAACTTAACCTATCATTTAAAGAAATGTTCTCTCCCATATTTATTGTGGCGTTAATGAACTGGCAGATGTACATCAGTTTTTTATTTTTCTCTGTGCAAAATTAAAACAACATTGACGAAACTCGGTTCAAGTACGCAAATAGAAGCAAAGCTGCTGCTATGACAGTTATAAAGTTACTCACAGACTGCAATATAAGCAAACATATCCTTACACAACAAACTCAAATGGGTTCTGTGTGCAACCAATTACAAATTTTGAAAAGCATACTATCCTCAAAACTTTAGAAACAAAATTACCTATTTCTGATTTGTTGGCCGATAACAAATTATCTCCAGGAATTTTGAATACTACACAAACTAATGCACATGCAATTTATCTTGGTGAGTATTGATAGCATTTGGAAAAGTTTACGCTTAAAAGCCACTAATAAAATGGAATTAGTCAAACTTCAACGCCACTCCAATTTGCAACTTTCGGTCTTGTAATAAATTTCCAAAAGGAACCTTTTAAAGTACAAAGGATAGATAATATATTGGGTTGCCCAAAAAGTAATTGCGGATTTTTTAAAAGAAAGTAAATGCATTTTTAATAAAACTTAGAATGAACTTTAATCAAATATACTTTTTTTTACACTTTTTTTATAAAGCAAGCTAAAAGTAACAGCTGATAACTGATAGAAGAAAGAATCAATTACAGAGTCACAAGCTGTGAAAAAATTTGTCAACGCCGACTATATGAAAAATCCGCAATTACTTTTTGTGCAACCCAATATGTATGCATGCAATACTGCCAAGCAACATTCTCTCACACCGTAAAGATATACAGAAAACTTTCTGAAATATTCAGGAAGCAGGAAAATTGCAAGTGTAAAATATTCTGCTCAAGTGAGTGTGGCATGATACATCATGTTGCATAGCTGCAATTAAGCAAAGATAATTAAGTTTATCGTGCAAATGCATTGGGCAAGCAACAATTTATTTACTTATGTTACATGAAATGACGGATTATTCTTTTCGATACTTTGCTAAACTCATACCATATCCTTGCATGGAGCCTTATCAATGCAGCCAGCAACATTATACATTTGTGTGCCTTTCCCATTCTTTTGCATATTAGGCAAATGCATTTTAAGTGCACAACTTCTTGATTGCATTCTCTGTTCAATAGTAGGAGTAAATGTATTTTGGATGTCTTAGGAGTTGGGCTTTACTTGGAAGCATGAGCAATTACTGTAACATAGATAAGTTTGAGTTGCTTTTGAATATTTTATAAATTCTGCATCCATTCAAAATTTTAGGGTGTTAAACATGATTGTGCATTTTATTTACCTAAAGTGTTTTTATCTGGCCATTGTAGCTCCCCAATCCCATTTGTTGGACACCAGCAGCATGGATGTCAAGCAATTGCCATAAATTGTTACTTGGCCAATCCTGAGTTAAATATCGAAGCCCAGAGTCATTAATCATCACTTGTCATTGGATTTAAGTCAATAAACGATTAAATGGGCATGAGGTATTGGTCAACATATGACACAAGCTTTGATGTACTGCAGGACTTAGGGAACATGGGACAAAATTGAAGTTTTTGGTCAAGAATGTGTTTGGGAAACTGGATTTTACATATTTTGCATAGGTGAGACAAAAGTCATCTTCTAAACTATGGGCTCGTATATATTTCAATGTTTTCTTTTTTTTACGTTTTGAAGAAGAATATAAAAACTATAATCGGCCAGCATTAATATAGTTATTCGGCAAGTATGTGTTTGGCAAAATACCCTTTTACTTACTCACCTTTTAAACTGTCTATTTTTATATCCACCACCAAAGGATGGCGGTATATTCATTTTGTCATACCGTTTGCAATACATCGAAATATCCATTTCCGACCCCATTAAGTTCATATATTCTTGATCGTCGAAAAATCTAAGACGATCTAGCCATGTCCGTCCGTCTGTCTGTTGAAATCACGCTACAGTCTTTAACAAGTTAAAGCGTGTTAAGATCGGCCAGGCCGAATCTTATATACCCTCTACCATGGATCGCATTTGTCGAGTTCTTTTCCCGGTATCTCTTTTTAGACAAACTAAGTATAAAAGAAACTCATTGCTATGCTATTGGAGCTATTTCAAGTTATGGTCCGATTCGGACCATAATTGAAATGACTTTTGCAGGCCATGGTAGAAGTCATTGTATAAAATTTCAGCCAATTCTAATAAGAATTGCGCCCAATTCTAATAAGAATAATTGAGGGTCAAGAAAAATATAGGGAGATCGGTTTACATGGGAGCTGTATTAGGCTATAGACCGATTCAGACCATATTTGACACGAACATTAAAGGTCGTAGGAGAAGCCTATGTACAAAAATTAGCCAAATTGGATAAAAATGACGCCCTCTTGAAGCTCAAGAAGTCTAGATCCCAGATCGGTTTATCTGGCAGCTATATCAGGTTAAAGACCGATCCAAAACTATACTTTGCACAGTTGTTAGAAATCAAAGCGAAACATGTCACGCCGAATTTATGCAAAATCGGATAGAAATTGCGCCTTTTAAAGGCTCAAGAAGTCAAGATCCAAGATAGGTTTATATAGCAGCTATATCGGGTTATGGAACGATTTGAATAATACTTAGCATACTTGTTGGGAATCATAACGAAACACGTCATAACGAATTTCAGCCAAATCGGATAGGAATTGCGTCCCCTAGAGGCTCAAGAATTCAAGACCACAGCTATATCAGGCTATGGACCGATTTGAATCATACTCAGCACATTTGTTGAAAATCATAACAAAACACCTCGTGCAAAAATTCAGCCAAGCCAGATGAGAATTGTGCCTTCTAGTGGCTCAAGAAGTCAAAACCCAATATTGGTTTATATGGCAACTACAATACATCAAAACATATACCGATTTGGCCTATTTACAATCCCAACCGACCTACGCTAATAAGAAGTATTTGTGCAAAATTACAAGTTGCTAGCTTTACTCCTTCGGAAGTTAGCGTGCTTTCGAAAGACAGACGGACGGACATGGCTAGATCGACATAAAATGTCATGACGATCAAGAATATTTATGCTTTACGGGGTCTTAGACGAATAGTATACCCCCATTCTATGGTGGAGGGTATAACAATAGAGATATTGAGCTGAAACTTTGCACAGATTCTTTTTTTTTGTCTATAAGCAGATTAAGTTCGAAGATGGGCTATATCGGACTATATCTTGGTATAGCCCCCAATATAGACCGATCCGCCGATTTGAGGTCTTAGGCCAATAAAAGCCACATTATTTATCCGATTTTGCCAGAATTTCGGACAGTGAGTTGTGTTAGGCCAGTCGACATCCTTCTTCAATTTGGCCCTGATCAGTCCAGATTTGGATATAGCTGCCATATAGACCGATCTCGATTTAAGGTTTTGGGTTCATAAAATACGCATTTATTGTCCGATTTTCCTTAAATTTGGGACACTGAGTTGTGTAAGGGCCTTCCATATCCTTCTTCAACATATAACACAAACTGTGATGTACTGCAGGACTTGGGGAGCATGGGGCGAAATTAAAGTCAACACAAAAAGATACTGAAGAAGTCTCAATAAAATTGGGAAAAGCGGCGTAATTGCGCATATTTTGTAGAGACAAGTGAATGACAGTTATTGCACTGAAATTCATAAAAATGACATCAACTTGCGAGCCCAAGAACAAAATGTCTGAAAATTACTAGTATGTGACTAAAGGGCTGCACCAGCCAAATTGAATGAACTCTTGACAGTTGCGACAGCATGCCATCGTCCTGTTAGGTCATTCCGTACAAATTTACTAATACCCCAACGGCCATAACAACTGCATACTACACTCGCAAATGGCATGGCATGTAGCCAAGCCCAGAGCGACATCACGTGCAAAAACAGCGACATGTAGGTGATGATTGTCTCAGATAGATCAAAAACATAACAGTGTGTCGTCAAGCGTGATTTATTGCTATAAGCTGTTTCATACGGTTGCATGAAAGTGAGAAATATGGAGTACATATTTTAAAATCTAAATAAGTGTTCTAGATTAACTTTAGAACTTTTCTTAGTGAAGAATCAATTGTTTTTTCTCAATCAATAAAGACAACTAACAACATTTTTTGTTGCCGTGAAAAAACCACGTTTTTGGAAAAACTGACTGGTCAAAAATCATCAGTTTTACATAATTTTAAAAATTCAAAAAAAAAATGTCTTTAAAAAAGGTTCGTAAGTGAAATTTCTGTAAACCCTTTTAGTGTTCAGCAGCATTTCCTGCCATATTTTCACACAAAATTCGATATTTTTAAGAAATTTCTCTGAACTGATATAAATTGTTATATATATTTACAAATCTTTGAGATTTAATTTAGTAAAATTTAAATAAAAAATCCTATCTAAACATCATAGAGCACATTCATAATATAATAATTCATTTCACCATGTAGAAAAAACACATTTTCTGTGACCTGACATATGTTAAATTACGAACTTTTTATGCATTTGTAGCTGTACAAATGTATTATTCTTTCCACTTGGTTGTTTATACTGCACAATAGCCTGTGGTATATTTGTTTTTTTAAACAATTTGCATTAGCATTTCTACAGAAATATTTCAGATGTTTTACTCATAAAAATGGTAAGAGGTAATGTCATTTATATGTTTGGCTTGGCAAAAATAAAACGAGAAAAACACACAAAACGACTAGTTGTTAGCGAAAGCAGGACATGCTTATCCTAAAGACATATTCGAGAGGATACACATTTGCATGCATGTACGTATATGGTAAGCAACCATAAATAAATGGATAAATAGAAAAGGGTAACCAAAGAGGAGAAAGGAAATTGAAATGAAGATATTCCAAGTTTAAGAAAACTTAGAAATCCTTAAATAAAAGTTGATTTTTTAATACATTAGCTCTGCGTCCCACTTGTTGTGAGGTTCTATAAATACCATAGACTTTTAAAAATATCTAAATTTTCTTAATTAAATTCACATTAAGTCTGTAATGGCTCTCCTACACGCAAAAAAAAAAGTAAAACCTTTGACACTTTTCACGACAAACAAAATACTTTTATCACGAAGCTTTTTTTTTATTGTAACCGAGTAACGTTTCGCATTAACACATCAAACTTAATACATAAACGTAGCATTATTTAACGTTACTAACTTTGTTTATTGTAAACCCTTTGGCAGCTTCACCTACGGTAAAAGGACCTTTCTTTTCTTGTAAAATACAAAACTTTGTAATTGCAAAAGTGTTTTGATAGCCACAAACCATTATCCGTGTACCGGACCAATAATTATTCTCTTGTGGCTTATTTTTCTGGGTGTACAAGAAATCTCTAGCAAGGCAATGGGCTTGCGAATAATTCCAATTGTATGCTCGTCACTGGTATAGACACATTCTCACATACAACTTTTTCTTCTTTTTTTATACATTCCACCATTAAAAATTTCGTCATTCCGTTTATAACACCTCGAAATATGCGTCTAAGACCCCATAAAATATATATATTCTTGATCGTCATGACATTTTAAAACGATCTAGCCATGCCCGTCTGTCGAAAGCACGATAACTTTCGAAGAAGTAAAGCTAGGCGCCTGAAATTTGCACAAATACTTTTAATGTAGGTCGGTTGAGATTGTAAATGGGCCAAATCGGTCCATGTTGTGATATAGCGATAAAGAATATCCATCCCAAAGTAGTCATTTAAATGTGCGAAGACAACAACTCCCATAAGTAAATTTTTGTTTTATTTATATCATAACGAATACAGCAGATCATAATACAAAACCATAATGGCGTTGTGCGAGAATGGAAGGATTTTACAATAATTGTCTATCATAACACAATTAGAAAGTCAAAATAACCTCTGAAAGATTATGTTACAACATCAAATTGAAATTGGCATCCTTTTCAATAAGCACAATTTATTTTAAAATGAAAAGGAATATGCTTATACGTAAGCATGACGTTAAATTAATATAAAAACCAATAAAAGCGTGCTAAGTTCGGCCGGCCGAATCTTGGGAACCCACCATCATGGAATCTGCTAAAAATTTATTGAAAATAAATTTGGCACAAGTTTTTTCTACACACCATACTTTTGTCAAACTAGCAAAAAAATAAAGTTCACTTGGGAGCTATATAAGGTTATGGACTGACTTGGACCGCACGGTTGTTGGAAGTCGTAACAGAACACCGCATTCAAAATTTCAGCCAAATCGGACAAAATTGCGGCTTGTAAAGGCTCATGAAGTCATATCGGGAGATCGGTTTATATGGGAGCTATATCAGCTTATAGACCGATTTGAACCGTACTTAGTACAGTTGTTGGATGTTTATATGGGATCAACATCTTAATCTGAACCGATATGTCCCATTTGCAATCTAAAACGACTTATATCAATGCTTAGTATTTGTGCAACATTTCAAGCGGCTTTACGCTTTACGCATTCAACCGCTATCGTGATTCCAACAGACGGACGGACTAGATTGACTCAGAACTTCGGGACAATCAAGAATATATATACATATACTTTATGGGGTCTTAGACCAATATTTCGAGGTGTTACAAAACGGAATAAGTATTCTTATCCGAGTTGGAAATTTTACACAATGACTTACACTATGGTATCCAACATTTAATTCAATTATGGTTTGAATCGGACCATAACTTGATAAAGCTATAATAGCACAGCAATTCTTTCTTTTATCTTTTGTTTGCCTAAAAAGAGATGCCGGGAAAAGTACTCGACAAATGCGATCCATGGTGGAGGGTATATAAGGTTCGGCCCGGCTGAACTTAACACGTTTTTACTTGTTTTTTCTCACTTTTGGTTCAATGGGTACGTGGCAGGCAGAATTGTCGATTTTGGAGTAAAGATCAGCCAGAAGCATTGCAAAAGCTACCAATACATCCAGAAAAGGTTAGTTTGATGCGGTTTATGGGCTGGTGGCATCATTGGACCGTACTTCTTCAAAGAAGTAAGTGTGAATGGTGAGCGCTACCATGAGATGATACCCAATTTTTTTGTCCAAAATGCAAGAGCTTGACTAGCCACATGCCACACATCACGCGTAACAATGGATTTATTGAGAATCGAGTTTGGTAAACGTTTTATTTCAGTTCGGGGCGGTTATTCGCCGCCTAGATCATGCAATTTAATAATGCTTTTAGACTTTTTTTGTGGTGCTATCTTAAAGCTCATGTCTATGCAGACAAGATCGTTTCAATTGACGCATTGGGAGACAACATTGAAGCATTTATTCGTACGATACCGGCCGAAATATTGGAAAGGTATGCCAAAATTGGACTGCGCAGATGGACCATTTGAGACGCAGTCACGGTCATCATTTGCATGAAATAATATTCAATTATATGGACACTACTATCGAATCAAATTGATTTTTTTTGAAAAATTTCATATAGCTCTTAAAAAATCACCCTTCTATATCAGGTTAAAGACCGATTTAGACCGTACTTGGCACCGTTGTTAAAAGACTTATCAGAACACTTCATGCAAAATTTCGTGATTTCAACAGACGGACGATCGGACGGGCATGGCTAGATCGACTCAGAAGGTCGAGACGATCAAGAACATTTATTGGGTCTTTATGAAAATTTCGAGATCTTACAAACGGAATGACTAGATAAGTATACCTTCATCCTATGGTGGTGGGTATAAAAACTAGCTGAAATTCCGAATAGCATGTTCTATATACCGAGAACTATATGTAGTGTCAGGGTACGAAAGCTTTATATATGTCACAAACTCTTGCAAGAAATTATCGCAAAAACAACAAAAACGGCGTTAAGTTCGGCCGGGGCGAACTTTGGATACCCACCACCTCGGGTATATATGAAAACCACCTTTCATAATAGCCCGGTGAAAAGGCCTAATTTATGCCCCCATAGCAGCTTTATCTAAATATGTCCGGACCAAATTTTAAACGGATACTGAGTGGTCTATTAAGCACATGTCATTGTCCAATTTTGTAGAACAAAATATTGGTCTTTTTGGTAGCCAAATCCAAATATAGAACTATCTGAACCATATACGATACGGATGTTGAAAAGCCTAACATAACTCACTGTGTCAAATTTGAACGAAATCAGATTATAAATGTGCCTTTTATGGGGCCAAGTCTTTAAATCGAGAGATGGGATTATATGACAGCTATATCCAAATCTAAACCGGTCTGGGCAAAATTTAATAGGGTTTACAATGGACCTAACACAACTCACTTTCCCAAATTTCGGCGAAATCAGACAATAAATGCACCTTTTAAGGGCCCAAAACCTTATATCGAGAGATCGGTCTATATGGCAGCTATATCCAAATCTGTGCCATATTGTCGAGGGGCCTACCACAACCCACTGTCCCAAATTTCGGCGACATCGGACAATAAATGCGCTTTTTATGGGCCCAAAACCTTAAATCGAGATATCGGTCTATATGGCAGCTATATCCAAATGTGAACCAAATTAAAGGAGGATGTCGGAGGGTCTAACACAACTCACTGTCCCAAATTTCAGCAAAATCGGATAATAAGTGTCTCTATTATGGGCCCAAGTCCTTAAATCGAGAGATTGGTCAATATGGCAGCTATATCCAAATCTGAACCGATCTGGGTCAAAGGAAGGATGTCGACTGGCCTAACACAACTCACTGTCCCAAATTTCAGCAAAATTGGTAAATTTGTGGGCCTAAGACCCCAAAATCGGTCGATCGGTCTATATGGGGGCTATATCAAGATATAGTCCAATATAGCCCATCTTCGAACTTAACCTGTTTATGGACAAAAAAAGAATCTGTTCAAAGTTTCAGCTCAATATCTCTATTTTTAAAGACTGTAGCGTGTGTTCAACAGACAGGCGGAGGTCCATGGCTAGATCGTCTTAGATTTTTACGCTGATCAAGAATATATATACTTTATAGGGTCGGAAATGGATATTTCGATGTGTTGCAAATGGAATGACAAAATATACCCCCATCATTCGGTGGTGGGTATAAAAACATTCTAAACAATATCCAACATTTTTCCGAAAAGAAGTTTACTTGGCGAAAATTGCCTTTATGTGAAACTAATTGTGTTTTTGCGGGTAATATTTCAGCAATATGAAGGTGAAGGCTGTGCAAATGTTTATCCACATACGGCACAAACTTCCACATATGTCGTCCAATTGAAGGACATAAACGCCAGTGCAATTTCTTCAAATATCTTTTTATTCTTTGTTATTGCTTTCGCAAATTTTTGCCATGCCAAACGTAGTCTACCTAAAGTGATGAAAATACTTATATCCTTTTAGTTTCATGTTCTTTGTCTTGAGAAGATAATCAATAAAATTTTACCGAGTGGAAAATTTGTTATGAAAATTTTAGGTAGTAAAATGCAAAGAAAACTGTCACTGAAAAAAATATTAGGACGAGAATACAAGTTTTAGACAAGTTTAATCACAATATATTGATAGAATGATAGAAATTTGGATTAAATCAGAATTTCTTGCATTTTATTATATATATATATATATATATATATATATATATATATATATATATATATATATATATATATATATATATATATATATATATATATATATATTAGCTGACCCGGGCCCGCTCCGCTGCGCCTTCTTTTACTTTATATGGGACAAAAGTTTATTTAGAATATTTATTTTCGACAATTAAAAATCTTTTAGTAAAATACCATGCTACGAAAATAGTATATCGCTTGACTAATAGTTTAACAATATAAGCGCCTTTATCTGAATCCTATATGATCTTTATTAGTCTACGAATTTAAGTTTGGATGTTAGGTGTACTCCATTCTTAAAATACCTCATTTCACCCCGATATTCTCATGATGTCTGATTTAGTGGTGTTTTCGGGGGAGAGGTGGTCCCCCAGATACTTGGTCCTGAAAAAATGTCAGTGCTCTTCTCTCAAATACAATTTATTTAAACCCCAAATTGCCGTTGGCTTAAGAGGAGTTTACAGTATGAGGCATCCCTCAAACACATGGCCCCAAAATAGGTTATCAAATTCGTTTTCTAATCTCAAATACCTTTCATTTAAGACACATATTGGCATGGTTGAAAAATTGTTTCCCTTTGGGGGAAAATACCTTCATTTACCATATTGCGATGGTCACTAAAAAAGAGCTGTTTGTGGGGTATTTTGGGAAAGGGGTAGATCCCCAGAAAATTGGTTCTGAAAATGGGTATCAATTATTGCTCTACCCCCAATACCTTTCATTTAAGCCCCACATTGTCATGGTCGATAAATATGTCCGATTTAGGGGTGTTTTGGGGAGTGAGGGGTCCCCCAAATTCTTAGCCCTGAAAAAATATCAGCTACGTGCTCTATTCTCATATATCTATATATCATTTATTTAAACCCCATATTACCATTGCCCCAAAAATTGGATATCAAATTCGTTTTCTAGTCTCTTTTAAACTCCTTATTGCAACAGTCAGCAAATATGTCCGGTTTGGGGTATTGGCCCTAAAAACTATGAATATTTAGTTCCACTCTCTTTAAGACCCAAATTGTCTTGGTGGTCCTATTTGGGGGTTGTTATGGTGGTGGGTCGTCCGCTAGACAGTTGGCCCCTAATGTCGATATCAGATACGTGGTCTACTCCCAAATACCTTTAATTTGAGCCACATATTTCCATAGTCGGCAAACATGACCTCTCATGACATGACACTCAGTGAGTTGCCCTTGAAAATATATCTTATTTGAGCCTCATATTGCAATAGTCAGCAAATACTTACAATACTATTTGGGTGGTGTTATGGGGGTGGGGTGGCCCCATAGACACTTTTGCCGAATATTGATATCAAATTCGTGCTTTACTCCCAAAGACCTTTCACTTGAGCCCCATATGGCTGTGGTCGTAAATTTGTCCCCTTTGGGGGGACCAAACACTTGGTCCCATATTTGGATATCAGATTCGTATTTTGCATTCAAATACCTTTTATTTAAGTCCCATATTTTCATAGCCAGTAAATAAGTCCTATTTGAAGGGTGTTTTGGGAAAGGGGTGGACCCCCAGAAACGTGGTCCCACATTTGGATATCAGATTCGTATTCTACTCGCAAATACCTTTCATTTGAGTCCCATACTGCCATGGTCGGTAAATATGTCCGATTTAGGGGTGTTTTGGGGCTTGGGGTGGTCCCCATAGCACTTGGTCCGACAATTGGATATCAGATACGTTTACTTATTCTAAATACCTTTTATTTGAGTCCCATATTGTCGTGATTGGTCTAAATATATGTTTGGTAGGTTTTAGGGTGGGGCAACTCCCCTAGGTACCCCATCCGAAATTTGGATACCAAATTTTTATTTTTAGGGTACTATATGAGAGCACACAAAATTTCGCTTAAATCGCACCTCTGGCGTTTCTGAAAATTGCGGTTCGTGCTCTATTTGATCCGCATATTGCCATTGGCCTTAAAATTGGATATTCAATTTGTTTTCTTATTGCAAAAGTCAGCCCAAAAAACTATCAATATCGGACTCCACTCTCTTAAGGCCCAAATTGCCATGGTGAGCAAATACCTCCTATTTGAGTGTTGTTATGGAGGATGGGGCAGCCATTCAGTGATTTGGCCCCGAAAATATATATCAGATTCGTGACAGGTGGACCCCCCAGTATCTGATTCGTGCTCTAGTCTCAAATACCTTACATTTGAGCCTAATATTGTCATTATTCATCTATATTTCTATTTGGGCTTTAGAGCTGGGGCGGCCGCCCTAGACATCCCACCTCAAATAAGTGTACCAATTTTCTGTTTTCGAGTTATTAGAAACAAACTAAATTTCGCGTAAATCGGTGCACCCATCTTCGAGATCTGGAGATCCAAAATCTAACATCCAAACATTAAAGTTTGGATGTTAGATTTACTTCATTCTTTTGGTTTTGGTGGGGGATTGGAGTAGCCAAACTCTTTGCACCGAAAGTGGATATCAGATTCATTCTCTAGTCCGCAAAAACCACATTTTAGCTACATATTGCTATTGTCGGTATATACGTGGGGTTCGGGGGGTTTTTGAGATGAGTCGTCCTTGAAACACTTGGCCATAAAACAGATGTCAGATAAAAGCCCCTCTGTACCATAATCCACATATATGTCCAGTTTGAGGGGTATGTAGGGTGGTACTGCCACCCACGCACTTAGCCTTGAAAAAACATCAGCATCGATCTCTACAGTTAAATTCTTTTTATTTTATCCGCAATTGCATATGGTTTAGGGGGAGTTTATGGGGTGACACTACCCCCAAACACTTGGCCTCAAAATTCCACATCTAATTCGTTTTGTACTGTCAAAAACCTATCATTTGAGCCCCTTATTGCCATGGTAGGCAAACTATGCAGATTTAAGGGGAGTTTAGGGCGCGGAGGCTGAAATGTTATCAGCATCGTGCAAGAGCACTATTTTGTGTCTCTCAAATATATTTCTTTCATCCAATATTAAGCCTATTAAGGCTGTAGAACCCACAATTTCGCTCCCATCTTTACAAAATTTACCATGATATGTTCTTTTCACGTCCCAATACGTGGGCAGAATTTCATAAAAATCGGTTCAGATTTAGATATAGCTCCCATATATATCTTCCATCCGATACGGGCTCTTAAGGCTATAGAAGCCACAATTTTGGTCCGATCTTTGAAAAATTTTGCATGAGATGTTTCATTTGACTTCCAAATACGTGTGCAAAATTGCATTAAAATCAGTTCAGATTTAGATAGAGCTCCCACATATATCTTTCATCCTATATGGCCTTTTAAGGCAATTGAAGCCACAATTTTGGTTTGATCTCTATAAAATTTAGTATGAAGTGTTTTATTTGACGTTTTGATTCGGGTGTTAAATTTAATAAAAGTCCGTTCAGACTTAGAAATATGTAGCTCCCATATATATATTTCATATGATATATTTCATATGATATTACTCTAGTAGCCACAATTTAGTTCCTATCGTTAGAAAATTTTACAAGGTTCTATTCAATATATCAATAGGTATGCAATCTGACTATGTTTCAACATAGGTTCCATGCATTAAAAGTAGTACACAGACACGGTGGTGTAGGTTATTATATAGTCTGCTCCGCCCGACTTTTGCCTTTCCTTACTGGTTTTAATACCTTTTTTGGGGTAGGAGGGGGGCGGCGATTGCCCTCTGACACGGCCTTTCATTTGAATACAATATATTCTCGGTCGTCCTACATTACAGTTGGTGCTGTTTTAATTGGGAGGAGAGCGTCGGTCCACCCGACGCAAAGACCCAAAGGAAAATTTATTTGAGTTTAATTATTTGAATCGGAAAGAACTCATTGATGTTTGAGAAATTTGCCCCTGCTCGGTTTCTGTTGTTTTTAAAAATTTGGGTAATGAGAAGTGCTTTTTAGGCCAGGGATGGCACCTCAGATATTTCGATGGACCGCTTGGCACTCGGACCCAAATTTCAATACCATATTCGTTTTCTGGTCTCCAATACTTTTCAATACTGAGAAGTGCTTTTCAGACCAGGGATGGCACCTCAGATATTTCAATGGACCGCTTGGCACTCGGACCCAAATTTCAATACCATATTCATTTTCTGGTCTCCAATACTTTACATTTGATACCCTTATTGCACCCATCGGACCACTTTCGGACATGGGTGGCGTTTTTGAAATAAGGGGTAGCGTCCGCCTCCACTCGATATCTAAAACGTCTGCTTCGGGGAGTTTTGGGGTTGGGCGGCAGATGGTTACTGAGACTTAAATTTTAATACCATATTCGTATTCTACTCTCCAATAACTTTCATTTGATATCTATATTGTCCCGATCGGTCCACTCTTGATTTTGGGTTGCGTTTTTGGCATAAAAAGGAGCGTCCGTCGCCCTTCCGACTCCGAAACATGTTATAGCCTATGTTTCCTTCCAGACCAACCTACACAATATGCGAAAATTTCAAGAAAATCAGTTCTGCTGTTTTTCAGTTTACACAGAACAAACAAACCGAGTCCCAACCATCCGTGATTGGCTAATGTACCCATTTTGGGCGTTTTTGTGGGAGTGGGGTGACCCAATATACTTCGACATGAATTTGGATGTCAGATTCATTATCTACTCCCTCATACTTTTCATTTGATACCCATATTGTCCTCATCGGTCCACTTTAGATTTTGTGTGGTGTTTCTGGGGTAACAGTGGAGGATCCGCCCTTGGGGCTGGGCGGCCTGCCAGGTACTTGGGACCAACTTTTATTTTGCAGTTCGTTCTCTATTCTTGAATACCTATCATTTCAATCCCATATTGTTCCAATCGGTCTACTTTTATTTTTGGGTAGTACTTTTAAGGGTTAAGGGGGAGGGTCCGCCTCCCTCCCGATATCAAAAAATTATATAGCCTATGTTTCCTTCCAGACAAACCTGCATAATCTTTGAAAATCTCAAGGTAATCGGTTCAGCCGTTTTTGAATCTATACGGAACAAACAAATTTATTTGAAGGACAGACAACATGTCAAAACAGTGGTGAAAAGCGTATGATCAACTTAGAACACACTCTTCTGTACTTCTCGCTCTCTTTTTCTTTGTTCGGGTTTTTCGGAAATATGGGGCTCAAATTAAAGGTATGTGGGAGTAGACCACGTATCTGATATCTACATTAGGGACCAACTGTCTAGGGGACGTCCACCACCATTACAACCCCCAAATAGGACGTATTTTCTCACCAAGACAATTTGGGTCTGAAAGAGAGCGGAACTAAATGTTTATAATTTTAAGGTTTAAAACCCCAAACCCGACGACATATTTGCTGACTTTTGCAATAAGGTGTTTAAATGAGATTAGAAAATTAACTTGATATCCCATTTTGAGGTCAATGGCAATATGGGGTTCAAATAAAGGATATATAGTTATATGAAAATAGAGCACGTTGCTGATATATTTTCTGGGCTTAGTGTTTGGGGGACCACCCCAATCCTCAGAACACCCCTAAATCGGTTATATTTACCGACCATGTCAATGTGGAGATTAAATTAAAGGTATTGCGGGTAAAGCAAGAATTGATACCCACTTTCGGGACCAATTTTCTGGGGTCTACCCCTTTCCCAAAATACCCCACAAGCAGCAATTTTTTACTGACCATCGCAATATGGGGCACAAATAAAGGTATTTGGGAGTAGAATACGAATTTGATATCCAAATGTAGGACCATGTATTTAGGGCATCACCCCTTTCCCAAAACACCCCAAAAGGAAAACATTTTTCGACCATGCCAATATGTGGCTCAAATGAAAGGTATTTGAGATAAGAAAACGAATTTGATATCCAAATGTAGGACCAAGTATTAAGGGCATCACCATTCCCCATAACACCCCCCAAAGTGTAAAAATTTTTCGACCATGCTTATTTTGGGGCCATGCATTTGGCAATGGGGTTTAAATGACAATATGGGGTTAAAATAGAAGAGCACGATACGGATATTTTTCAGGGCCAAGTATATGGGGGACCACCTCTCCCCCTAAAACACCACTAAATCAGACATCATGAGAATATCGGGCTGAAATGATGTATTTTACGAATGGAGTAGACCTTACATCCAAACTCAAATTCGTAGACCAATAAAGATCATATGGGATTCAGATAAAGTCACTTATATAGTTAAACTGTTAGTCAAGCGATATACTATTTTCGTAGCATGGTATTTCACTAAGAGCTCTTTAATTATCGAAAATAAATATTCCAAGGAAAATTTTGTTCTATTTAAAGTAAAAGAAGGTGCAGCGGAGCGGGCCTGGGTCAGCTAGTATTTATTAATATCTAAACATATACGACGAAAAGGATCTTCATTTGTAAAATCGCTTTGATGATACTGAATATTAAGCAATTGAAAATTTGTCGTTGGTGTTGACGGTGCGTTTATATTAAGCCGGCTCAACAAAAATTCGGACTTCAGATTCCCGTGTAAAACATTTGAGATGAATATGATGTTCAACATTTTCCTGTGGCTACTGAGAGTAGGTAACTTTATTAAATTTAATCTCAACGTATAGGAAGGAAGTGTTTGATAGTTCCAACGACGAATACGAAGGTAAAATAGTAGACATTTTTTCTGTATTGACTAAATTTTATTTCTGTAAATAGTACAAACCGATTCCCAAATAACGGATCCATAATCAATGTACTTCTGTAAGTTCTTAGTAACTCCATCTTTTCATAACTCCAAGAGAACTTAAAGATTTATAGTTTTGATGTCCAAAATTTAATTTGCGATCTAAGAGGATGCCTAGATCTAGAAAAGTTTCTTCAATGTCGATTTAACGACCGTTAAGATGATAACTTTTCGACAAGTGTCGCGTTCTATAAAAAGACATTAATTTACATTTCGAGATATTTAGTTCCATTAAATTTACATTACACCACAAACAAAAGTTATCAAATTCGAGTTGTAACAGATCCTGCTCAGAAGGAACACAGAGCGATTGAAATATGTTGATATCATCAGCATACATTAAGATTGAAGAATTTTTAAAAACACAGGGTTAATCATTTATAAACAGATTAAAAAGAATTTGACCCAGATGGCTGCCTGTGGCAAACGGATTTCATTGTTAAAAGATGTTCTTGGAAGAAAATCAAAAATTCAAAAAGTTAATTTTAAAATGTTTAAAATAATACACTCGTATCACCGTGCTCAAATCGACGGTCAAAGCCAACAGAACTTATAAATTACTACCAGAATTTTCGTTCCTTAATCACAATGAGCTCCGTATCAATTGCCTCAAACATTGCATTGTGAATTATGACATTCCAAGAAAAATAACGAAATGGTTTTATTTGAAATAATTATTTTAAAATGTAAATTAATCTGGGTGATCAAAATTAAATTAATCTGGGCGTTTTAAATTTGTGTTTCCGAGTCCCTAAAATTGTCCATTTCATTTCTGATGTAATTCAAATAATTTGTAATTAAATATTACTAATTATTGTTTGGAAAAGTTTTTCAGGCTAACAAGAAACATTTTTAAATAATATTTTTTCTGCATATAAAATTTCAATTGAAATAATAAAACGAGAATTAAGAGAAAATGCACATAGAATTATGTCTTGCAAACATTTTTGTTAAATGTTTGTCTTTCGGAACGATTTTATAAAAAAAATGTTGGCAAGAAATTTTCATGAAGATTTTGGCTTTCAGAAAATTTCAATAACAATCACAAATATTTTATCTCTTGATTAAATTGTGATTCGGTTTTTAAAAAAATTGCATTAACCCATTATCGACGAAAAATACCTAAGAATAGAGCCGCCATAGAAAATTTCTAGCTCGGCTTAGGAAGAGGTATCGTAATGAAATTTGGATAAGCGTGAAGTGGACGAATGAAACCTGTTGCAACAATTTTTCCAGTCATATTTTGGGAGAAAATTGGCATGTCGTAAGCTGACAAGTTTTTATGTCCCAAAAGATAAACGAAAAAAGTTTTCAAAATTCTTAAGAGTATGATTTCTGGAATACGTCTTTTAATATCTTCTCGCATTTGATGGTTTCTATATTAAAAAAATATATTTATGGCAACAATCCTTCTTTTGACAGCAGGTGAGATTTTATGCCGAAACCATTATATCGTGCTTTATTCGCTAAATGGCCATAAAATATTTTGAAAATTAGTTTTTCAAAAATTTTTTAAGTTCTATATATTTAAAAAAAACGGCTTCTTCAATATCAACTGCCTAAATTATGAATTTGTAAAATTTCATTAAAATCGGACAACGGAATCGAGGGCCAGGCGAAATGGGTTAAAATATATTGAAATATTTATTGAAATTTTAAAAAAATTTTAAGAACATGTTGAACAGATTAACAAACAAATCGACTTTGAAAATGTTTATGCAAAACCTTGTGTTGAAATTTTGGCTTTAATAAATAAACCAAAATTTCAAATTAGCTTATTTTTAAGTTTTTAAAAAATTTCATTAAAATGTAGTCTTTAGAAAAAATGTTATTGAATTTTTTTATACCCTTCACCATAGGATGTGGGGGGTTTACTAATTTCGTCATTCCGTTTGTGACACCTTGATATACGTTAATTATATGTTAAATGTGTTACCCTGAAATTTTTTCTTTACAAAAAAAAAAAAAATTTACTATGAATTTCATTACAATTTTGTCCTTAAGAAAAATAATTTTAAGGCGGCCCAGGCCTCAGTAAAATGTAGTATTTTTAGAATACTATAAACATCAAATTTTATCGTTTTAAAAAAAGCTTTTTTGTTTAGAATGAATTCAATTAAAATTTGTATGTATTTGGACAAAATCATTTGGAGGATGGCTCGGGCCTGACGGAACAAACTCTAAAAACTTTGCACAGATTCTTTCTTTGTCCATAAGCAGTTTAAGTTCGAAGATTATTGGACCACTCAATGTCCGCGACGATTTTGGTCCGAATCGGACCATATTTCGATATAGCTGCTACGGGGGCATAAACTATGCATTTTTCGCCGTACCATGACGACATATATACCCAAGGTGGTGGGTATCCAAAGTTCGGTCAGGTCGAACTTAACGCGTATTTACTTGTTATCTTTAATGTTTCAACGTTTTTAGTTTTACTATCCATATAAAACAGCGAAAAAGTCAAAATGCTGCGAGAACCCAAACAATAATATAAAAATCTTTTAATTCCCATGTAAATTACAACAAGCAAGAGCGTGCTAAGTTTGGCCGGGCCGAATCATATATACCCTCCACCATGGATCGCATTTGTCGAGTTCTACGCGCGTTATCTCTTTTTAGGCATACAAAGAATATTGAATAAGTACTGTTATGCTATTGGAGCTACATCAAGTTATAGTCCGATTCGGACCATAAATGAATGGTAAACATTAAAGAAGTCATTTTGTAATATTCGTGTAAAATTTTATTCAAATCGGAAAAGAATTGCGCCCTCTAGAGGCTCAAGAAGTCAAGACCCAAGATCGGTTTATATGGCAGCTATATCAAAACATGGACCGATTTGAACCATATTTAGCGCACCACGTGCAAAATTTCAATCAAATCGAGCGAGAATTGTATGGACCGACTTGGCCCATTTACAATCCCAACTGACCTACACTAATAAAAAGTATTTGTGCAAAATTCGAAGCGGCCAGCTTTACTCCTTCGAAATTTAGCGTGCTTTCGACAGACACACGGACGGATGGACAGACCGACGGACATATATATATACTTTATGGGGTCTCTGACGCGTATTTCGAGGTGTTACAAACAGAACGACGAAATTAGTATACCCCATCCTATGGTGGAGGCTATAAAAACGGTAGTACAAATCAAATTCAAGTCCTTTTTTAGGCTGTTATGTTACAAACGACATAAAAATCCGATGCAAAACCCATCAACGAGTGAAATACAAAAAAAAATGTGTAAATCAGCATCATCAGTTGCCTACAAATGACAACTTAATCCTATGTAACTCGACATACGACAAAAGTCGCGAACAACAACCCTTGAAGGCCCAAAACGGGATAAGCAAACAGGAACGAGAAAAGGATTTCTCTACAAATCGCTTCAAGTGGATTTTTCTTAAAAGTATGCAAATTATGGTGATATGTAAAATAAGTTACATCCTTGTTTACAAACACAAAAAATGAACAGACAACAGCAACGATAAAAGAAATGTGGCAGTCAACACCCTACAGTCCAAAAAAGGATGCGACGTCTCTATGTATGTATTACATGTAAGGATTGTGCAAACACTTTATGGTGTTGCAGTTGTTTTCTTATTTGGCATAGCTTTTTTTTTTAATAAAAAAAACCAAAGGGTGAAGTGAAGGGTGCTATGAAAAGTAAAATGATTTTGATACACTCGAGTGAGTTTTATGGTTAAATATTTGCAATTGTTTTACTTTTTTTTTCGTTTCTTTTCACAGCCACATTGGCATTCATAAATATTTTCGGTCATATTGTGTTTTCGTTCCTTTCTTTCTTTTCGTTTGAGGTACTTCACTTTGTATAGAAAGCAACATTATTTGCATACAATTTGGAATAAAATAAAGGATTTCTGGGAAAATCTCTTCAAATTTCGAAATAGTAAAAAACAAACGAATACCGACCATAGAGTCATAAAGTTATGGTGTGGAAAAAAGTATTCCATTCAATTTGATGGGAATTGAATTTACGAATGACTTTTCTTGTCACGCTGTCTCGGAGTTAAAAGGTTCGTAATAACCCTACCCCCGTTATTGGGTTATGACTTTTTGATTGTTTTTGTAAAAGATTGCTGATGCAAAAAAATGTTGGAACATTGAAAAGCAAATTAAAAAAAATTTATATGAAAGATGGTGTGGGAAATGTATGGAATTGAGGTTTTCGGAGTTAATAGGACTTTTTATTTCTTCAGAGCTGCAAATTAAAAAAAATATAGGGGTAAAAAATTTCTATCGGTTTCGAATGCTCTGCAGTCCTGGAGTACCAATTTTGTGTTTAGGATTGAGAAGATTTTGTATTAGCTTTCGTTTTATTTTCAGAAGAGATATTGGCCATTGGTTATTTGAAGGCCCCAAATAACCAATGGCCAATATCACCTTCTGTTCCCAAGTTAGCGGCGTCTGGAGGCGAGCGTCGGTCTTGGAGCAAGCGGCTCGTGACATGGAGGGATACATGTGCGATCCCACAAAATCCACGCGGTTGGGGCGCTGGGCCAGTAAACCGCCCTCGTGAAAACTGTAAGAATCACTCTGAGAAATAAAGGAATAGAAAACCGAACCCCTCCTACCGTTGACGACACACGCAAACGAAAAAAGAACCATGATTTGCGGATCTGTGCCTGTAATGTCCGCACTCTCTATACAGAAAGTGCATCAGCCTTATTTATGCCCATGTCCCGACGGAAGACAAGGACGAGCAGACAAAGCATATTTTCTACGAGCGCTTAGTAAGTACTCTGTACGAACGCAGCCCGCCTATAATACGAGTATTAAAATCGTTCTGGGAGATTTAAATGCGAAGATAGGTAAGGAAGACATCTCTGGTCCAACAGTCCGAAAATTTAGCCTCCACGAGATAACGTCCGATAATGGGTTGAGGCTCATAGATTTCAAAACATGGCAGTAAGCAACACTAGATTTCAACATAAAAACATGGCAATCTGATACTGCACGGCAGCTAGACATTGAAGCTACAAACAGAACATGTGGCAACGGCATACTCACTCGACTGACCCAACTGCTTGATGAAAGCACTCCTGTCCCGATGATATATCTATGCGCTGCACTCAAGGGAACATGCCGCGAAATCCGCACTTCGGTACCAGAAGCCTCCCCCAAATAACCCATGGTACGATTAAGAGTGTCGGGACACCACTGAAGCTAAGAATGCGGCATATAGAGCAACTCTGCAATGGTATCCGGAGGAGAAACGTCTATTCCTCAGAAAGAAAAAGGAAATGGAAAGACGTGAGTTTAAGCGAATTGAGATGTTCAGGAGTCAGAATGAAGTCCGGAAACTCTACAAAAGAATTAAACATCAAACCGATGGCTTTGGTACAGGTACATCCTCCTGCAGAGGCAAAGAAGGAATTCTGGTAACTGATACAGATAGTGTGCTGAGAATATGGAAAGAATATTTTACACAGCTGCTAGAGTCCGACGTTGGCGGCGAAGTGGATACCGCAGAACTAATCCCTGATGATGGTATAGAATGTTTACCTTCTTGTCAGAATGAGGTCCAAGTAGCAGCGACCCGACTGAAGAACAACAAGGCAGCAGCAGGAGACGACGGGCTGCTACACGCTGATAAGGCGCATGCATCAACTTGTCTGCGCTATCTGGCTAGAAGAAGGCATACCCGATGATTGGCACCTCAGCATACCTTATCCCGTACACAAGAAAAATATAAGACGGAATGTGCCAACTACAGAGTGAAAGATTACAACCGAAAGTCAATGAGATAATTGGTTGTAGTTTTTGTTGTCACTTTTTTATGAGGAGGTGGCGATCCTCGTCAAGCTCCTGTGTGAGCAAGCTCGTTCCGGTCCAAAGGACCGATCGCCGTGGTAACAAGGCCATTGGTTATTTAAAGGCGCCAAAAACTCGCCTTGTCCTATCAAATATCATAGGCACTCAGTCTTTGTGCAAGAGCACAAATTGGGCCCTATCAATGCGGCTTTAGACTTGGTAAATCCACCCTAGACCAGATATGCACACTGCGCTAAGTCCTGGAAAAAACACGAGAAGGACAAATCAACACCTACCATCTCTTTGTTGACTACAAAGCCACTATTGATAGCCCTATACGTTTAAAAGTATTTCAAGCCATGTCCTAGTTTGGGTTTCCTGCAAAATAAGACTCTGCAGGATGGCACCTGCTGATACACGTTCCTCAGTAAGAATAGGAAAGAATCTCTACGAATCATTCAATTCCAAACGAAGTTTCATGCAAGGAGACAACCTATCGTGTGATCTGTTTAATGTCCTGCTGGAGAAGATTATACGAGATGCAGATGTGAATAGTTATGGCACACTACACACAAGACTACACATGCTACTCGCCTATGCCGACGACATCTATATCATGGGTCGGTCACCAGAAGTGGTACCTGTAGCCTTTGAACGAATTGAAAGGGAATTAACATGGAATGGATGGTATCAACTCCCAAAACGCCTTGTACAACCGATCAGATAAAGAAAATGGAGAAATTTGGGAACCAAAACTTTGAGATAGGCAGCAACTTTATCTACCTCGGCACCGTCGCAACCGAAACGAGTCTATTGTCATTTCGAAATAAAGCGAAGAATAATACTGGCAAACAGATGATACTTTGGATTAAATAAGCAGTTTAGAAACAAGGCCTCCTCTCGACACTGATACTACCCGCGTTGGTTTATGGTTCAAAGACATGGGTACTTGTGAAAGCAGATGAGGCAGTGCTTGGAGTGTTTGAGAGAACGTTGCTGCGTAGAATTTATGGACCGTTTTACGTTAATGGAGAATATAGGCGTCGTATGAACTAAGAACTGCATGAGCTGGTTGACGACGTTGGCATAGTTAAGCTTATCAAAATACGACGGTTGCGTTGGCCACGTCATGTTGTCGGAATGAATGAAAAAGCTCCAGCGAAGAAGTCGTATGATGGCGGTCATGATGGTACACGCAAACTGGGACGGCCAAGAGCCTGATGGAAAGATCAAGTGTTGGGAGACACTTCAAAACTTGGTGTCAGAGATTATAGAAGGAGCGCAAAAGATCGAGGCGCTTGGAACGTTATTCTACGTTCGGCTAACGGGACAATCTCCAATTGGATCGCCAAAAGAGAGAGCGATTTTTTTATAATTTTGCATTTCAGTTTTAACGCTTGTTAGTCCATAATTCATTTGTGGGAAGTTTAAAATTAACTAATGCTATGTAAAAACAACTCCGTAGCTGCTCAGAAATTGTTGAACTAACAACGAGTATATAGTACTTTAGTGCTATATTAAGTTCAATATTGCACAAATCGAGTTCATTTTAAATATTATTTTAAAATTACCTATTATATAAAAAATAACAAAGGCGTGCCAATGGATTCACCACCATGGACTCTGCTAAAAATCTATGCAAAATAAATTGAGTTAAAGGGCATAACTTTATTCTACAACTAATTTTATTCTCTAACTTCCAGCAAAAATTAAAGCTACGAGGAACCGACCAAGGATGATCGAGAGACCAGTTTGGACTTGTTCTTCATGTGAAGTTTCCAAATAAGTCGTCAATCCAGCACCATTCCAAGGTATTTCCTATCGAAACATGAGCACAATCACCACGCTTTAGAGCAAAATTTACATGATTTGATTTCGTAGAGTTAACTTTTATGTTCCATTTCTGTAACCACTCATGGAGTTTATGAAATTGAAAAATTATTGTCAAATAAAGAAAAAAACTGTTTTTTTTTTATTTTTTGATGATGGATACCTTAATCAAATTTTAGTTTAGTATTCGTCATCATTTCGCGGAGGGCCCAAGGGTAAAAGTCATTATTGAAATTCTTTTCCCCCTTAAAAACGAAAGTGATGACATTTAACATAAAAGTGAAATTAATTTTACTTTGTCAATCATAATTTGTTTTAGTTGTGGCACGAGCCAAATGTCGCCGTCGAAAGACATTATCATAAAACAAAGATCATCTTGTAGGCCTGCGCACAAAAGTCAACCAAGTGGTGTTGAACAACAGAGCAATCATCGCTGTGCGGCAACCATCATCGTCTGATGGCAGGGACGACAAGTGTTGCAGCAGCAGCCCACAGGGATTTCTAAAACGACAAACAGACGCAAGTCACAAACAAATGAAGCCAAATGATGAAGATGAAGGCCTAAAAATCAGATGCATCATAAATTAAAATGAAACAACAACTTCTCACTCACACCTCGCTTGGTTTATTCAGCGTTTGCCATCACTCTCACATGTGTTAGACATTTTAAAAAATATGGTCTTAGATTTGTTGAAAATACTTTAGGAAAAATGTTTATGTGATTTCTAGGCTGAAAAATACGAGCTCTAAGAAGTTTCGTAACGCTATGTAAGTAAATGTAGTGAATGTAAAGATTTAGAAAATGTCATAGTAATTGTCGATGGAGTGCGCCATAAGAAAACAACGAAGATCTTAAAACTTGACATGAAATTAAATTGTAAATTGTTTTTCTTATTTTATGGCATGGCAGTTTGTTTGTTGTGTTATAGATTTTTTCAGTGGAAAATGTTCAATTGTCTTTTTAATGGCGACGCACGTGTTCATTGGCTTTGTTGTGGCTCGTGGTGGGCCGAAGATGTTGTACTTGTTCAAGTGCATACTGAGACATCTGGACCACTGAAGAAGTCCCCCCAAAACAAAACGAGTGGGCTTTTTACAATGACATTAAAAGCTTTTTGTTTGTTACTTATGACAGAAGACGTAGAAGGAGATCATAAAAGCATCATAAGCTGAAAATTATAAACATAATCGTTATTGGGTCAAAAACACCAAGCAGCACCAAAGAAAAGCAAACAAATGATGGTCAGCCGCTTAACAAAGGGAAAACTTTAATAGAACGGCTGCCCTCTTGAAAGCATGCAACGAACAACATCACTTGCCAAGTAGTGCTGCTAATGCTTCATAGAAATGTAGTAATTTTGTTCACCAAAAATGCTTGCATTAGTTGAAATAAAGCGAGTAATTGCCTTTTGCTGTTTGCCCATAAGATCGTTATCAGATCCGTTTATTTCATGGATATTTGGTGCATCTCCTTAGGTCAATATAGACCACTTCGTGTGTTCAACGCGTGCTGAGTCCAGTGAAAGTTTTGGTAACTGTTTTACTTGTATTAAGAAGAGAAATTACAAAAAAAAAAAATTGTCATGCACTGTTTGTCATGCTGTTGTAATTAAACTCTAAAACCTACAAATCTATCATAATGGTGTCAAAATAAAGTACATGTGAAAGCGAGCGTAATACCCACCCAGAGTATGATAAGAATAGCAGAGCATCCACTGAAGCATAATAAGGCAGGAGGAGCTGAGGGGGACCCAATGATTGGGTCTTCAATACAAAGAACCCAGGAGCAATACTAAAAGGGATATACAACAATAACTGCTAATTACAGAGAAAATATCGTCTTCACTTCACTAAATGTGTCTCGGAGTACCGAAATTTGAATTAATCTGAATTCTTACTAATTTTTGCATTCTCAAACGTTATTCGGTAAATAAGTGAGACACGTTCTTCCTCTTTTAGTCATTGTCATTCAGATCGCTTGATTTGCATTTTTATACCCTCCACCATAAGATGGGGGTATACTAATTTCGTCATTCTGTTTGTAACTACTCGAAATATTCGTCTGAGACCCCATAAAGTATATATATTCTTGATCGTCGTGACATTTTATGTCGATCTAGCCATGTCCGTCCGTCTGTCCGTCCGTCCGTCTGTCTGTCGAAAGCACGCTAACTTCCGAAGCAGTAAAGCTAGCCTCTTGAAATTTTGCACAAATACTTCTTATTAGTGTAGGTGGGTTGGTATTGTAAATGGGCCATATCGGTCCATGTTTTGATATAGCTGCCATATAAACCGATCTTGGGTCTTGACTTCTTGAGCCTCTAGAGTGCGCAATTCTTATCTGATTGGGATGAAATTTTGCACGACGTGTTTTGTTATGATATCCAACAACTGTGCCAAGTATGGTTCAAATCGGTTCATAACCTGATATAGCTTCCATATAAACCGATCTTGGGTCTTGACTTCTTGAGCCTCTAGAGTGCGCAATTCTTATCCGATTGAAATGAAATTTTGCACAACGTGTTTTGTTTTTATATCCAACAACTGTGCCAAGTATGGTTCAAATCGGTCTATAACCTGATATAGCTGCCATATAAACAGATCTGGGGATTTGACTTCTTGAGCTTCTAGAGGGCGCAATTCCTATCCGATTTGGCTGAAATTTTGCATGACGTATTTTATTTTTACTTTCAACAACTGTGTCAAATAAAGTTCAAATCGGTTCATAACCTGATATAGCTGCCATATAAACCGATCTGGGATCTTGACTTCTTGACCCCTTAAAGGTCGCAATTATTATCCGATATGCCTGAAATTTTGTACGATGGATCCTCTCATGACTATCAACAAACGTGTTTATTATGGTCTGAATCGGTCTATAGCCCGATACAGATCCCATATAAATCGTTCTCTCTATTTTACTTCGAGAGCCCCAATGGGCGCAATTCTTATACGAATTGGCTGAAATTTTACACAGGTCTCCAACATATAATTTAATTGTGGTCCGAACCGGACCATATCTTTATATCGTTTTAATAGCAGAGCAACTCTTTTCTTATATCCTTTTTTGCCTAAGTAGAGATGGCGGGAAAAGAACTCGACAAATGCGATCCATGGTGGAGGGTATATAAGATTCGGCACGGCCGAACTTAGCACGCTTTTACTTGTTTACCATACAAGCGACGAAATTTACATCTAAATTTCCAACAATGTGGCCAAAGGCCTGCAAAATTAACCCTAGATCATATATTCTCACTACAAAAGATCCTGAAGAAAACTTAAGACAAACAGATCGATACCTTCTTCTATAAATCTGTCGTCTACCAGACAGTTTTAGAGTCCTTATCGTCCAAATGTCTCAGGTCATGTCCCAATTTGGCTTCTCGTGGCTAGAAAGACTTTGGCACAATCATCAGCCAAAATGAGGAAGAATCTTTGTGATATTAAACGAGATTTCAGACAAATAGAGAAACTATTAGAATGATATATAAAACGCATATGTAAATAGAATATGCACACCATTGAATTAACAATGTAAGCTGCTATATTTTAAGTTATTTTTTGCCTGATTTTTCGTTTATTTCTCTTTCGAGACGAGCTCAGTGGTCGAAGATTTCCTGTAATATAAAAGGAAAGACTGAGGTTAACACACGATCAAATGAAACAATCACTCACGTCTTAGGAAATATTGGGAAAAACTCTGCTAAAGTGGATCTGGCAGTAACAGAGATAAAAACCCAATTGTATGAGTCAACGTTCAAAGCGTCAACTCTACCCAAGCGAATACTGAAGGCTACGCCCAAGCAAGCAAGGCAAAAGGACGAGCCCTCGAAATATGGATTGGACATTTTCAGCAACTTAATCTTTCTTGGTAGCCCCCAAAATCTACAGGTTTAATCAAATGAAGAAATCTATGGGCTAACAGATGTTATTTTTAACAACAAATTCGAAGTAAAGCCACCTTTCGAAAGTTAACAAGTAAAAGCGTGCTAAGTTCGGCCGGTCCGAATCTTGGGAACCCACCACCATGGATTTTGCTAAAAATGTATACAATATAAATTAAGTTGTAGGACAGAATTTTATTCTACATACCAATCTTCTATCAAACCAGCAAAAATTAAAGCTTCTAGGAACCGAATAAGGATGATCGAGAGCCCGGTTTGGGAGCAATATCTAAATCTGATCAGATACGGCCCATTTGCAATTCTTGAGTCTTTACAAGCCGCAATTCAAGTGCGATTTGGCTGATATGGAGCAGGTAGTATTTTGTTATGACTTCCAACAAGTGTGCTCTGTACAGGTCAAATCGGTCTATAACCTCATATAGCTGCTATATAAACCCATCTCCCGATTTGACTTCTTGAGTCCTTACAAGCCGCAATTTTTGGCCGATTTAGCTCATATATTGCATGCGGAGTTCTGTTACGAATTCCAACAACTGTGCCAAATACGGTCTAAAACAAAATAGTGCTTGTGAGAAAAATTTGTTGTGCAAAATTTCAGCAAAATCGGACAAAAATTGCGACTTCCAGGTTTTCCACATCCAGAACTGAAATCGTGAGATCGGTTTATATGGGAGCTATATTAGGTTACAGACCGATTCAGACCGAACTTGGCATTATTGTTGCAAGTCATAACAGAACACTACATGCAAAATTTCACCGAAATCGGACAAAAATTGCGACTATATGGGAGCTATATTAGTTTATTCCCCAATTTGGGCCGAACTTGGCACAGTGGTTGGAAGTTACTACCTCGGCCCTCGGGTCCCAATTTTTTCTAAACTAACAGTTTTTCCTAAAGACAAAATTGTTGCAATTCAGCGTGACATTACATTTTAATATTTTTTTTTTAAGAATAAATTTCAGTGATAAATTTTCTAAACCTTCTTCTCCCAAATAGAAACAAAAACAAAATGAAATATCACAAAATGAAATTTTTTCTATGTAAAGATAAAACTTAAAAGGAATTTTTTTCTAAAAGCAAAATTTCAATGTTATTTGTCTAAAAGCAAAATGTTGCTCAGGTCCGGGCATACTCATATTCATTTTATCGTTCCGTTTGCAACACATCGAAATATTCATTTTTGACCCTATAAAGTAAATATATATTCACGCTACAATCTTTAAAAATATAGATATTGAGCTGAAACTTTACACAGATTTTTTTTGTCCATAAGCAGGCTTAGTTCGAAGATGGGCTATATCCGCCGATTTGGGGTCTTAAGCCCAAAAAAGGCACATTTTTAGCCGATTTTGCTGAAATTTGGGTCAGTGAGTTGTGTTAGACCCTTCAGCATACCTCTTCAATCTGGCCCAAATCGGTCCAAATTTGGATATAGCTGCCATATAGCCTGATCCGCCGATTAAGGGTCGTAGGCCCATAAAAGCCACATTTATTATCCGATTTTGCTGAAATTTGGAACAGTGAGTTGTGTTAGGCCCTTCTACATCCATCTTTAATTTGGCTCTGATCGGTCCAGATATGGATATAGCTGCCATATAAACTGATCTCTCCATTTGAGGTTTAAGGTCCACAAAAGGCGCATTTATTATCCGATGTCGCCAAAATTTGGCACAGTGAATTGTGTGCTCTTAAATATTCTTCTGCAATTTGGCCAAAATCGGTCCAGATTTGGATATAGTTCCCATATAGACCGATATCACTATTTAAAGTCTTTGCCCCATATAAGGTTCATTCATTATCCGATTTTACTGAAATTTGACACAGTGACTTATGATAGGCTTCCCGACATCCGTGTCGCATATGGTTGAGATCGGTTTATTTTTAGATATATATTTGGACCAAATACTTATAAGTATTTTCACAGATGGTGTATAATGACCCCGTAGTGAAAATAGGATACTAAATTTTTTGATATCTGAAGGGGGGCGGACCCTCCCCCTTACACTAATTTTCATAAACGCCAGATCTCGGAGATGGGTGGTGCGATGTTACCGAAATTTTGTGTGCTCTCATATAGTACCCTAAAAATAAAAATTTGATATCCAAATTTCGGATGGGGTACCTAGGGGGACTACAACACCCTAAAACCTACCAAACATAAATTTAGACCAATCACGACAATATGGGACTAAAGTTAAAGGTACTTAGGATAAGAAAACGAATCTGATATCCAATTGTCGGACCAAGTGCTAGGGGGGCCACCACAAGCCCCACCAACACCCCTAAATCGGACCATGCCAATATGGAACTCAAATGAAAGGTATTTGCGAGTAGAATAAGAGTTTGATATCCAAATGTGGGACCACGTTTCTGGTGCTTCCCCAAAACACCCCCCAAACTGGACTTATTTACTGACCATGGGAATATGGGGCTTAAATAAAAGGTATTTGAATGTGGAATACGAATCTGATATCCAAATATGGGACCAAGTGTTTGGGGGCCGCCTTTCACCAAACACATCCCCCAAAAGGGGACAAATTTACAACCATAGCAATATGGGGCCCAAATGAAAGGTCTTTGGAAGTAAAGCACGACTTTAATATCAATATTCGGGAAAAGTGTCCATGGGGCCATCCCACCCCCACAACACCACCCAAATAGTAAGTATTTTCTGACTATTGCAATATGAGGCTCAAATAAGAGGGTTTTTAAAGTGGAACACGAATCCGATATATATTTTCAAGGCCAACTCACTGAGTGGCCGCCCAACTCCCAAAACACCCCCCAAGTCGGTCCTTTTTGCCGACTATGGAAATATAGGGCTCAAATTAAAGGTATGTGGGAGTAGACCACGTATCTGATATCAACATTAGGAGCCAACTGTCTAGCGAACGTCCCACCACCATAACAACCCCCAAATAGGACGTATTTGCTCACCAAGACAATTTGGGTCTTAAAGAGAGTGGAATTAAATATTTATAGTTTTTAGGGCCAATGCTGATTTTTGCAATATGGAGTTTAAATGAGATTAGAAAACGAATTTGATATCCAATTTTGAGGGCAATGGCAATATAGGGTTCAAATAAATGATAAATAGATATATGAGAATAAAGCACGTTACTGATATATTTTCCGGGCTTAGCGTTTGGAAAACAAATTTAATAACCTGTTTTGGGGCCATGTGTTTGGGGGACGCCTCATCCTGTAAACTCCTCTTAAGCCAGTGCCAATATGGGGTTTAAATAAATGGTATTTGAGAGAAGAGCACGATGCTGATTTTTTTTCAGGGCCAAGTATCTGGGGGATCACCTCTCCCCCGAAAACACCACTAAATCAGACATCATTAGAATATCGGGTTGAAATGAAGTATTTTAAGAATGGAGTACACCTTGCATCCCAACTTAAATTCGTAGACCAATGAAGATCATATGGGATTCAGATAAAGGCACTTATGTTGTTAAACTCTAAGTCAAGTTAGCATGGTATTTCACTAAAAGATCTCTGAAAATAAATATTCCAAGGAAACATTTGTTCCATATAAAGTAAAAGAAGGCGTAGCGGAGCGGGCCCGGTTCAGCTAGTATAATATAAATAAGGGAATGTGTTAAAATGATATTGGGTTGCCCAAAAAGTAATTGTCGGTAATATAGTAGTAATATAGTCGGCGTTGACAAATTTTTTCAACGGCTTGTGACTCTGTAATTGCTTTCTTTCTTCTGTCAGTTATCAGCTGTTACTTTTAGCTTGCTTTAGAAAAAAGTGCGCGAAATTTTCTTTACATTTGTTTGTTTGGCGTCAATTTTAATATGGGTACCACATGTATTGAAAGAAATTCATTTAACAAACCGAATCAGCGCTTGTGATATGCACCTTAAACGCAATGAATTCGATCCGTTTTTAAAACGAATCATAACTGGAGATGAAAAATGGATTGTTTACAACAACGTTAGTCGAAAACGATCATGGTCCAAGCATGGTGAACCAGCTCAAACCACTTCAAAGGCTGATATCCACCAAAAGAAGGTTATGCTGTCTGTTTGGTGGGATTGGAAGGGTGTGGTATATTTTGAGCTGCTTCCAAGGAACCAAACGATTAATTCGGATGTTTACTGTCAACAATTGGACAAATGGAATACAGCCATCAAGGAGAAGCGACCAGAATTGGTCAATCGTAAAGGTGTCATATTCCACCAGGACAACGGTAGACCGCACACATCTTTGGTCACTCGCCAAAAACTGAGTGAGCTTGGCTGGGAACTTTTGATGCATCCACCATATAGCCCTGACCTTGCACCATCAGACTACCATTTATTTCGATCTTTGCAGAACTCCTTAAATGTTAAAACTTTCGGCAATGATGAGGCTATAAAATCGCACTTGGTTCAGTTTTTTGCAGATAAAGGCCAGAAGTTCTATGAGCGTGGAATACTAAATTTGCCAGGAAGATGGCAAAAGGTTATCGAACAAAATGGCAATTATATATTTGATTAAAGTTCATTCTAAGTTTTATTAAAAATTTATTTACTTTCTTTTAAAAAATCCGCAATTACTTTTTAGGCAACCCAATATTAGTCGGCAAACTTTTATTTATGAGAATAAGTTGTATATTACACTTACGGTTGTCGCTAGGTCATTTGACATCAATTATTTATCTATTTTATCTACAGAGTAAAAATTAGCGGGCAAAGAAAGAAAATGTTTACAACTGCAATAACGTTGATTTCAAGTTCTACCACCTTTCGGCCGAACTTAGCACGCTTACTTGTTTTTATATCATGTCTCAAATATTAGAATTACTATTCAAAGTACAGTCATCTCCTTTAACCAGCAATTGTCTTATGCATGTGAAGCGAATATAAGCATGTCATAATATCCTTTCAGCACACTTCAAAACGGCTTACACCTTGTGTATTACACGGACACAATAGACACAGTGTCCGTGTAATACACACAATTTAACGCCTAATTGAATATGTTCATCTAGGTTTTACCATATGACAACGAAATGGAGAACTAAACCCCTTTCAAATAGTTCAGAGCTATTTTTCATAACCTAAAGACATCACATCATCAGTTCATATATCAAAGGGCCATAAAACAAATAATTTATTTAAATGATTTGTTCTAGCCATAATTACAGCAAAGATCAACACAAAATATAACACCTAAACTTGTAGCTTGGGACCCTTTAGAGCGCTCAAGCGAATCCTGGTCAAGCAAAATTTGCATTAATTATTCTACACAAATGTTTAGCCGCTTAGGCTCGTGTGAAAAATGAGTTAGCCATGCGTACGCTTAAGAAATTTAATTATTGCGGACACCTTTTGGTCTAGGATCATAGTTTTTCCCCACCTTGTTTCTTTTGGCTAAAGGTGTTGGGCTATGGTGAAATATTTTTCCTTTATGGTGACATTGATGATGGTCAACAGATGTGGTATTTGCTATAGGCCAGGATAGAAGATGTCCCCTTCTGTGATGCCAAGGGCTATAAAAATATTTGAAAGTTGTCTAGTTTATGGTTTTTTTGCTCTGGAATTATAAGTGCAATATGTCTTTTAGCATTATTTTTTGTGTTGTATTTTACAAATAGTTGAAAAAAGTAATTAACGTCATAGCGTTAATTGTAAAGAATAATGTAATGTATGAAAATTGCATGAAAAACTAAACAGATGTTAAACTAGAACATTATACGGGTAAGTTGATGACCAATAGCAAAGTGTGACTATTTTCAGCACACTCTAGAAAAAAATGGGTGGTTCAATGGCATTCAGGCTTTTCTTAAATGTCGAGTTGCATGAATAGTAATGACGTTCAAGTTTAGCTAGAAACAAAGCACTCTAGTGGAAAAGGTAGCTTCACGCAAAAAACTCACTTTTAAACGACACCTTTTTTAAAGGTCAGCTTTATTTAAATGGTTTTATCTATCATGAACAAAAAAAGAGTTTGCAAAAGTTTAAAAATCAAAAAATTAAAAACTAAGGACAGTACATAGCATTTTTATACCCACCACCGTAGGATTGGGGGTATATTCGTTTAGTCATTCCGTTTGCAACACATCGAAATATTTATTTCCCACACTACAAAGTACATACAGATTTAACGATGTCCGTGTGTCTGTCCGTCCGTCTGTTGTTATCACTCTACAGCCTCAAAAATTGAGATATTGAGATGAAATTTGGCACAGATACGTCTTTTTGATGCACGCAGGTTAAGTTCTTGAACGAGACAAATCGGACCATATTTGACCGATCTGCCGATAAAGGGTCTAATGCCCATAAATGCTTTATTTTTTAACCGATTTCGCCGAAATTTGAATCAGTGAGTAGCTTGAGGCTTCCCGACATCTGACCCAAATATGGTTAAGATCGGACTCTGTTTTGAATATAGCTGTCATATATACCAATCTGCCGATAAAGGGTCTGTAGCCCATAAACGCTTTATTTCTTACCCGATTTCGCTGAAATTTGAAATGGTGAGTAGTTTTACGCCTCCCAATATAGGATACAAATATGGTTCAGATCGAGTTATATTTTGATATAGCCGTCATATAGACCGATAAGGGTTCTGAAGCCCATAAAAGCTTTATGTATTACCCGATTTCGCTGAAATTTTTGTTATCCGAGCTTAATATGGTTGAGATCGGACTATATTTAAATATAGCTGCCATAGAAACCGATCTGCCTACATAGGGTCTGAAACCCATAAAAGCTTTATTTGTTATCCGATTTCGTTGAAATTTGAAACAGTTAGTAGTTTAAGGCCATCCGCCATCTGATCCAAATATGTATCAGATCGATCTGTATTTAGATATACCTGTCGATTAAGGGTCTGAAGCTCATAAAAGCTACATTTATTACCCGATTTTGTTGAAATTTTAAATACAAAATTCAACAGTGACTTATATTATTTGGACCACTCTATGTCCGTGTCGAATTTGGGCGCATAAAATATCCAATTTTCACCGGATAGTGACCAAAGGGGGTTTTCATATATACCCGAGGTGGTGGGTATCCAATATATATATATATATATATATATATATATATATATATATGTATGTATATATATATACATATATATATATACATATACACACAGATTCGGCGGTGTTGGGTATTTTATCATCGGTTCCACCCAAATATATAGACTCAGAAACGGCTGAACCGATTTAATGATCCCGTGGTGAAAATAGGGTACTACATTTTTTGATATCTGAAGGGGGGCGGACCCTCCCCCTTACCCTAATTTTCAGAAACACCAGATCTCGGTGATGGGTGGTGCAATTTAAGCGAAATTTTGTGTGCTCTCATACCCTAAAAATAAAAATTTGGTATCCAAATTTTGGGTGGGGTGCCTAGGGGGCCCGCCCCACCCTAAAACCTACCAAACATATAATTAGACCAATCACGACAATATGGGACTCAAATGAAAGGTAATTAAGATTAGAAATCTTATCTGATATCCAATTGCCGGACCAAGTGTTAGGGGGACCACCCCAACCCCCAAAACACTCATAAATCGGACATATTTACCGACAATGGCAACATGGGACTCAAGTAAAAGTTATTCGTAGAATTCGAACCTACCCCAAAACACCCCCCAAACAGGACTTATTTACTGACCATCGGAATATGGGCTTAACTAAAAGGTATTTTAGTGTAGATTTCGTATCTAATATCCAAATGTGGGATCAAGTGTTTATGGCGCCACCCCTCCCCTACAACACCACCCAAATAGGAAGTATTTGCTGACTATTGCAATATGAGGCTCAAATAATATGCTTTTTAAAGTGAAACACGAATCCGACATATATTTTCAAGGCCAATTCACTGAGTGGCCGCCCATCCCCCAAAACACCCCCAAGCAGGTCATGTTTGCCGATTCTGGAAATATGGGGCTCAAAGTAAAGGTGTTTGGGAGTAGACCACGTATCTGATATTAACATTAGGGACCAACTGTCTAGGGGACGTCCCATCACCATAACAACCCTCAATAGGACGTATTTGCTGACCAAGACAATTTGGGTCTTAAAAAGAGAGTGGAACTAAATATTTATTGTTTTTAGGGCCAATACCCCAAACCGGACATATTTGCTGACTTTTGCAATGGCAGACATTCTCTCTGTGGTAAATTACACGCCTTCCGTACCATACATGATTTTATTCATCTGTTGAAAGTTGTATTAATGGCTTCGAACGTTAAGCCCACTGCAATGGCTCTCGCTGTTGCCCCGTGTGCCCAGGTTCGAATCCTGGCCGGGTTCTGCCGAATTTTTCATATTTGAAGTTTTTTTTTTGCCTGTTAGGGCGAAATCATTAAATTTTACAATTTCTGTTTGTTTCTCTTTCGAGACGAGCTAAATGATTGGAGATACAAATGGAAAAGGAAAGCCAAAGATAGCAATATACACCAACCACTATGGGACGCGTTTCGTCTTTGGTTAGAAGACTTTTCAACCAAATGAATGATACAATTAGAATTGGTCTGTGGTTTTTTTGTGTCGGCTTATACGCATAAGTCGACGATTCGCCACTTTTGACAATCTTATAAACGTATTTTGTAGCACCGCGCTCGTATTTTAACAACATTTCGTCGCACTTAACGACACAAGCCTTTTTTTGAGCGAGCAAATTGTGTGGGACCCAACTACAAAGCTCTTTTACTCAAAGGTGTTTCTGCAATATCGAATGTATGCTGGTGGAAGAAATGCCCAAGGAATCCTTTATCTCACGTCATGTCACATGACGATCTTGCATTATAAGTTTAAGTTGTATCAGAGAACATTGATGCCATGTTCTCTGATACGACTGTTTTTGGATAACTTTTACGGAATGCAAATATAGCCGACCAATTTTTCGCACAAGCTTTTTCAAGTAAACTGTAAACAACATAAATGATGGTCGTACATTAAAACGTTTTGAGTAATAAAATGTTAGAAATTGTCAAATTTTCCAATGGAAATGCCAAAGTGCACCTGACAACACTTGGCCAGAAAGTTCTAAGCCGCCTTCGTACAAACTGAGTTAAAAAGGGTAAATATTAAGTGGTCCATGGTGGTGGGAACACAAGATTTGTCCCGGCACAGCCGCACGTTTTTATTTGTTTCTTTCTTAGGATATAGCTGCTATAGGCTGCTGCTGCATTATAATTGTTCAGGCAATAGTCGCTTTTTGAGTCTATACTGCGGAAAACATTGAATATCTCCATAAGGAATTGCCTCTGAGAGGCTCTGATTGCAGCTGTACTGTCACTTGTCTCCTACTGTGGTTATAGCTCATAGTTTACTGGCATAGCTTACCTCTCCCGCAAACAGTTGGCTCCTGGTGTATTGAAATTATTCAGCCAGTAACTTAAGTTTGTAACCCGTTCTACGGAACATTTGTAACTTCGCCGTAAATGATACCTACTGGGGGGTACTGTTAGCACTCTAGAGCTACCCAACTATCTAGTTATACCCGTCACTATAAGATGGAAGTACACCAATGAAGTCGTTCCAATTATAACATTTCGAAATATCAATTATTGATCCCTTAAAATACAGGTAGCTGGCACGAAGTGCTACCAATTCAATCGATCACATTTTTTGTGTGAACATATTTTTTATTGACTCAAATGGCGAAATTGTGTAGAAGTAATCACAATTCCAGAATCCATTAACTTTTGCTCTATATGACCACTTTTTGCCTTGAATATTGCTCCGACTCGGTACAATAGCTTTCTTCAGGAAAATATGCTGGCGTATTTTCAGTCCTTACCTTGCTCTCTCTAAAATGACCCAAATATAAAAGTTCACCCGATTGGCAACTGTCGAATTCGATATCCTCTGTGAAGACGAAATGAAGTGCGGAACATGATTTTGTAGCCTTTCTTGATTTCCAAGTGCTTTATGGAACGGTGGCGAGTCTTTTTATACCCTCCACCATAAGATGGGGGGTATACTAATTTCGTCATTCTGTTTGTAACTACTCGAAATATTCGTCTGAGACCCCATAAAGTATATATATTCTTGATCGTCGTGACATTTTATGTCGATCTAGCCATGTCCGTCCGTCTGTCCGTCCGTCCGTCCGTCCGTCCGTCCGTCCGTCCGTCCGTCCGTCCGTCCGTCCGTCCGTCCGTCCGTCCGTCCGTCCGTCCGTCTGTCTGTCGAAAGCACGCTAACTTCCGAAGGAGTAAAGCTAGCCGCTTGAAATTTTGCACAAATACTTCTTATTAGTGTAGGTCGGTTGGTATTGTAAATGGGCCATATCGGTCCATGTTTTGATATAGCTGCCATATAAACCGATCTTGGGTCTTGAATTCTTGAGCCTGTAGAGTGCGCAATTCTCATCCGATTGGAACGAAATTTTGCATGACGTGTTTTGCTATGATATCCAACAACTGTGCCAAGTATGGTTCAAATCGGTCCATAACCTGATATAGCTGCCATATAAACCGACCTTGGGTCTTGACTTCTTGAGCCTCTAGCGTGCGCAATTCTTATCCGATCAGAATGAAATTTTGCACAACGTGTTTTGTTATGATATCCAACAACTGTGCCAAGTATGGTTCAAATCGGTTCATAACCTGATATAGCTGCCATATAAACCGATCTTGGGTCTTGACTTCTTGAGCCTCTAGAGTGCGCAATTCTTATCCGATTGGAATGAAATTTTGCACCACGTGTTTTCTTATTATATCCAACAACAGTGCCAAGTATGGTTCAAGTCGGTCCATAACCTGATATAGCTACCATATAAACCGATCTTGGGTCTTTATTTCTTGAGCCTCTAGAGTGCGCAATTCTTATCCGATTGGAATGGAATTTCGCACGACGTGTTTTGTTATGATACCCAACAACTGTGCCAAGTATGGTTCAAATCGGTCCATAACCTGATATAGCTGCCATATAAACCGATCTTGGGTCTTGACTTCTTGACCCTCTAGAGGGCACAATTCTTATCCGATTTGAATGAATTTTTGCACGAAGTATTTCGTTATGATATCCAACAACTGTGCCAAGTATGGTTCAAATCGGTTCATAAACTGATATAGCTGTCATGTAAACAGATCTGGGGATTTGATTTCTTGAGCTTCTAGAGGGCGCAATTCCTATCCGATTTGGCTGAAATTTTGCATGACGTATTTTATTTTTACTTTCAACAACTGGGTCAAATAAGGTTCAAATCGGTCCATAACCTGATATAGCTGCCATATAAACCGATCTTGGGTCTTGACTTCTTGATCCTCTAGAGGGCACAATTCTTATCCGATTTGAATGAATTTTTGCACGAAGTATTTCGTTATGATATCCAACAACTGTGCCAAGTATGGTTCAAATCGGTTCATAAACTGATATAGCTGTCATGTAAACAGATCTGGGGATTTGATTTCTTGAGCTTCTAGAGGGCGCAATTCCTATCCGATTTGGCTGAAATTTTGCATGACGTATTTTATTTTTACTTTCAACAACTGGGTCAAATAAGGTTCAAATCGGTTCATAACCTGATATAGCTGCCATATAAACCGATCTGGGATCTTGACTTCTTGACCCCTTAAAGGTCGCAATTATTATCCGATATGCCTGAAATTTTGTACGATGGATCCTCTCATGACCATCAACAAACGTGTTTATTATGGTCTGAATCGGTCTATAGCCCGATACAGATCCCATATAAATCGTTCTCTCTATTTTACTTCGTGAGCCCCAATGGGCGCAATTCTTAAACGAATTGGCTGAAATTTTACACAGGCCTCCAATAATAATTTAATTGTGGTCCGAACCGGACCATATCTTGATATCGTTTTAATAGCAGAGTAACTCTTTTCTTATATACTTTTTTGCCTAAGAAGAGATGCCGGGAAAAGAACTTGACAAATGCGATCCATGGTGGAGGGTATATAAGATTCGGCCCGGCCGAACTTAGCACGCTTTTACTTGTTGTTTCTTCCATGGTCTACGACCAAAATATTGGGTTGCCCAAAAAGTAATTGCGGATTTTTTAAAAGGAAGTAAATGCATTTTTAATAAAACTTAGAATGAACTTTAATCAAATATACTTTTTTTACACTTTTTTTTCTAAAGCAAGCTAAAAGTAACAGCTGATAACTGGCAGAAGAAAGAATGCAATTACAGAGTCACAAGCTGTGAAAAAATTTGTCAACGCCGACTATATGAAAAATCCGCAATTACTTTTTGGGCAACCCAATAATTGGGTTTTTGTTTTCCCAAAAATATATCTAATTTACTTTGACCCTAGGCTGAAATCGATTGCAGAGCGGCCGCAGCTGCCCATACCATCACATGAAAAGGAAAATTACTTCGGGTGGCCGTTTGTAGGCTCAAATTTGACGATCTTTTTGGGGAGTTTACCAACATTTGTTGTCAAAAACACGATGTTTGAATTCACCATGTTATTGCAAGCGTAGTAAATCCTTTTCTCTTTCGAGTCTTAATTTTTTTTTGGAACTTGTAAGGCGTAACCTTGAGTTCGTTTTGCAATAAATGTTGCATCCTTTCAAGGGATATTTTCAGATCTTAAGTCAATTGATTTGATTGTCCCTACGGCGAGGATTTCGCTGAATATGAGTCTTCGCTAGCCAAACCACTTCACTTCAGTGATTTTTGAAGATATTTTTGAACCACCATCAATGCGTTTGACAACTCTAACTGTATCATTATAACGATTTATGGTGCGATACACCTAGAGGTATTTCAGTTCACCTACAAACCAAATATAACGTCATTGCAATATTACGCTTAAACTTTAGCACGAATAACTTTCATTTTAACTAAACTCAGAAGCAAATGCTTTTCTTGGCTTATGAACAATTAAATGAGGTGCCAATAAAAGAAATATCATGCAGCTGTCGTTTCTAACTTTACAGATATACCAAGGTAAACACTTCGAGTAAGCTACCCTGTACATCCGACAGTCCGAAAAATGCACATTGTCCACATGCCAGGTACAGACTCACAGATCATGGTTTAAAGAAATTTTTGAAAGGTTCTAATTATCTTTTAATATCTACACAAAAATTTTAATTCTCAACCTTGCCTTATAATTTCAAGGTTTTTTCTCTTTTCTAGAAAACAGACATCCTTGCATTACATGTCACTTTCACATAGCCCCTTGATACATCTAGCCAGCCGCTGATGAGTATCAACCAACTTCTTGCTGATTTACATGAATTAATCAAAGTTGACATCTAAAATGCAGACATTCAACCTACTGCAACATAGTTTCATTAAAAATCCAACTTGGCAAGAAATAAAACAAATAGTTGAAAACAAAAAAAAAAAATCGCAATTAAAAATGGGTTTCCCCCTTTTTGTTAACAACAATGCAACGATAAAGCCACAAAACCCATATGAATGTTAGTCGACAAATTGCAAAGCGAGTGCAGCGGAAACAAAGCTATAACCGCACAGCAAATCATATGAGCAAACAAAACTTCAGAAGGGAGAAAAATAGAGAAAAGAAATTTTTTGTGAATACAAAAAATTAGAGAGCAAATAAAAAATGAGATGCCAAAACCCAAAAACAAACAAATAATTGTTGGATGCAATAGCATCAAACAAAAGATGGTCACGCTGATGGTTGGCCAGTGCAACGGGTGGCCGCAATAACCACGCTGCAAATTAAGGACCAAACTAAGCCTCAAACCCTGAGGGTCCTGCCAGCTCAACAGCCTGCAATACAAGAAAAAAACCTGCGAAACCAAAAAATGCACCATGAATATGGTAGGAATGCGCCATGGTTGCACTGCAGCATTGCAAGAGGGTATTGCACCAATTAAGGTTTTGATGTTGTAAAGTTGACAGATTGACCATATTTGTTGCTTTTATTGTTGAAACTTTTCCACTAAGGATTTAGGGCTATGTTATTTCAAAAATTTATTCATTGCCAAACAATGGAAAAACCACCAAAAAATGGAATCATCATCGACAAAAATAAAAGAGCCAAATATTGTCAGTGTTTGACAACTGCAAGTCAGGCGAAAAATCATTAAAATTGTTGAATTGGGGATGATTGCTGCAGCTGTTGCATGCAATACCGCTATTGTACGTATCAATGGTAGCTGGTGATATTTCTATATTTTTCCAAATTCCACCAAGAGTAAAAAACACTAGATCCTGTGAAATGAATAGTAACAAATTGCAAAATTTTGTCCATGAACAATTCCACTAAGGAACATGGGCAAACTTCACACATATCAATGAGTGCAGTCCGATTCAAGTTTAAGCTCAATGATAAGAGGCCTCCTTTTTATAGTCGGGTGCGAACGGCGTGCCGCAGTGCGACACCTATTTGGAGAGAAGTTTTTCGTGGCATAGTATCTCACAAATGTTGCCAGCATTAAGAGAGGAAAACCACCGCTGTACATTTTTTTCTGATGGTTTCGCCAGGATTCGAACCCAGGCGTTCAGCGTCATAGGCGGACATGGTAACCTCTGCGCTACGGTGGCCTCCGAATGAATGAAATGAATAGTAACTCAGTTGTCAAAAACTTTTATTTTAAGGATTTATTCGCATCTAAAATAAACCCCTTTTATAGGTATAACATATACGGATCCCAAATACAGACCGCACACTTTTTTGATCAATATTGCTCAGGTAACCCCTATTGATAGAATCATCAAGTGCAGCCAGTCACAGTCGTTCAGTGGTTGGGTTCTTTTTCCCCCTCTTATTGTAATGTTTTTTTTTTTTTGTATCGTTTGATACTTTATCGGCTGGTCAAATAATTGTAAACTCTTTGCATCCAAACAAATTTGAGCGTATTTAAAGAGCCCATTTAAGCATTTCAACCATTTTTTATGGCAGCCACTTGAAAATTGCATTCAATTCACATTTTCAATACTCCCTGACTTTTTTAGGGAATTTCTTTGGATAATCGGCATTTGTATGCTTAATGAAACTGCAAGTAATTGTATTTTCATCGATCCGTAGTTGCGAGGGAGGAGCAAACAATTTCAGATGGAGTGAGATATTGGATATTGACGATGAACGCCAAGGTTCAAACCCCGGCGTGAACATCAAAAAATTTTTAGCGGTGGTTTCCCCTTACTAATGCTGACTACATTTGTGAGGTATCCTGCCATGTTAGAACTCCAGGTGTCGCTATGCGCACAGTGGGGAATTTGACCTAATAAGTGTCGTTTAATTCAAAATTGAAATTTGCAGCTATAACAAAGTTTTATACACCATTCGAAAGGGCATACAATTCTTTTTCATATTCCAGAAAATAATGGTCTTAAGACATAAAGACATTAGACCCTTCCCCTTACCCTAATTTTCAGAAACGCCAGATCATGGAGATGGGTGGTGCGTTTAAAGCGAAATTTTGTGTGCTAAAAACAAAATTTGTTATCAAAATTTCGGATATAGGTACCCTGGGTAGGGAGCCGCCCCACCCTCAAAGCATACCAAATAAATATATATATATATACATGGGACTCAAATGAAAGGTATTTAAAAGTAGAAAAGGTATCTGATACCCAATTGTAGGAACATGGAACAAGGATGATTTTGTTCCGTATAAAGTAAACGCGGCTCAGCCATTTGTTATGTATAATCGGATCAGTTTATATCTGGGACAAATTCGAGATGCAATTGTATCTAATTGTATCAAATTGTATCCAATTAGATCTAATTTGATACAAATAAATCAAATAATATATAACCATTTTTCGGATCTAATTATTGTATATCTGATGTCGAATATAATTGAATCTGACCAAATCAAATTTTTGTTTGTACTCGGGATGGAAAATTTTAATATGGCAATAAAAATTTTGCAAAATATATTTATATAAAAATTAATTCTTATATGTTTGTACATTTTTTGTTGCGTATAGACTCAAAAACGGCTGAACCGATTTTCTTGAAATTTTCATAGATTGCTCCAGAAGGACCAATAGGTTATATAATTTTTTGATATTTTTTGATAGGGGGGCGGACCCTCCCCCTTACCACAAAAGTACCAGTCAACAAGAAAAAGCGCGCTAAGTTCGGCCGGGCCGAATATTATATACCCTCCACCATGGATCGTATTTGTCTAGTTCTTTTCCCGGCATCTCTTCTTAGGCAAAAAAGGATATAAGAAAAGAGTTGCTCTGCTATTAAAACGATATCAAGATATGGTCCGGTTCGGACCACAATTAAATTATATGTTGGAGATCTGTGTAAAATTTCAGCCAATTCGAATAAGAATTGCGCCCTTTGGGGGCTCAAGAAGTAAAATAGAGAGATCGATTTATATGGGAGCTGCATCGGGCTATAGACCGATTCAGACCATAATAAACACGTATGTTGATGGTCATGAGAGGATCCGTCGTACAAAATTTCAGGCAAATCGGATAATAATTGCGACCTCTAGAGGCTCAAGAAGTGAAGATCCCAGATCGGTTTATATTGCAGCTATATCAGATTTTTAACCGATTTGAACCTTATTTGACACTGTTGTTGAAAGTAAGAATAAAATACTTCGTGCAAAAATTCATTCCAATCGGATAAGAATTGCGCCTTCTAGAGGCTCAAGAAGTCAAGACCCAAGATCGGTTTACATGACAGCTATATCAAAACATGGACCGATATGGCCCATTTACAATCCCAACTGACCTAAACTAATAAAAAGTATTTGTGCAAAATTTCAAGCGGCTAGCTTTACTCCTTCGGAAGTTAGCGTGCTTTCGACAGACAGACGGACGGACGGACATGGCTAGATCGATATAAAATGTCGCGACGATCAAGAATATTTATACGTTATGGGGTCTCAGACGAATATTTCGAGTAGTTACAAACAGAATGACGAAATTAGTATACCCCCCAAGCTATGGTGGAGGGTATAAAAATAAAAGTCGAGCGATCAGGACAATATGAGAATCAAATGAAAGTTATTCAGGAGTAGAATAAACAAGTAAAAGCGTGCTCAGTTCGGCCGGGCCGAATCTTATATACCCTCCACCATGGATCGCATTTGTCGAGTTCTTTTCCCGGCATCTCTTCTTAGGCAAAAAAGGATATAAGAAAAGATTTGCTCTGCTATTAGAGCGATATCAAGATATGGTCCGGTTTGGACCACAATTAAATTATATGTTGGAGACCTGTGTAAAATTTCAGCCAATTCGAATAAGAATTGCGCCCTTTGTGAGCTCAAGAAGTAAAATAGAGAGATCGATTTATATGGGAGCTGTATCGGGCTATATACCGATTCAGACCATAATAAACACGTATGTTAATGGTCATGAGAGAATCCGTCGTACAAAATTTCAGGCAAATCGGATAATAATTGCGACCTCTAGAGGCTCAAGAAGTCAAGATCCCAGATCTGTTTATATGGCAGCTATATCAGGTTATGAACCGATTTGAACCATATTTGGCACAGTTGTTGGATATCATAACAAAATACTACGTGCCAAAATTCATTCAAATCGCATAAGAATTGCGCACTCTAGAGGCTCAAGAAGTCAAGACCCAAGATCGGTTTATATGGCAGCTATATCAGGTTATGGACCGATTTCAACCATACTTGGCACAGTTGTTGGATATCATAAGAAAACACGTCGTGCAAAATTGCATCCCAATCGGATAAGAATTGCACACGCTAGAGGCTCAAGAAGTCAAGACCCAAGATCGGTTTATATGACAGCTATATCAGGTTATAAACCGATTTCAACCATACTTGGCACAGTTGTTGGATATCATAAGAAAACACGTCATGCTAAATTTCATTCCATTTGGATAAGAATTGCGCACTCTAGAGGCTCAAGAAGTCAAGACCCAAGATCGGTTTATATGGCAGCTATATCAGGTTATGGACCGATTTCAACCATACTTGACAAAGTTGTTGGATATCATAAGAAAACACGTCATGCAAAATTTCATTCCAATCGGATAAGAATTGCGCACTCTAGAGGCTCAAGAAGTCAAGACCCTAGATCGGTTTATATGGCAGCTATATCAAAACATGGACCGATATGGCCCATTTACAATACCAACCGACCTACACTAATAAGAAGTATTTGTGCAAAATTTCAAGCGTTTAGCTTTACTCCTTCGGAAGTTAGCGTGCTTTCGACAGACAGACGGACGGACGGACGGACGGACGGACGGACGGACAGACGGACGGACATCGCTAGATCGACATAAAATGTCGCGACGATCAAGAATATATATACTTTATGGGGTCTCAGACGAATATTTCGAGTAGTTACAAACAGAATGACGAAATTAGTATACCCCCCATCTTATGGTGGAGGGTATAAAAATTAAAATCAAAAGATGGGTCCAAGTACCTAGGGGCCTGCCCCGACCTCAAAAACCCTTCCAATAGGCATAATAGACGATAATGACAATTTGGGACTCAACTAAGAGATGATCGGGAGTAGATTATGAATATGGTCTGAAAGGAGCAATGGTATATATAATTTGTTGATAACGGAAGGGGGCGTACCATCCCACGTTACGCCAAAACAACACCCAAAACCAAAAGTTGACCAGTCGGGACAATATGAGTGTTGAATGAAAGGTATTGGAGAGTAGAATACGAATATGGTATTAAAATTAGGGTCCAATTAATCGAAGGGCCACCCCATCCCCATCCCCAAAACTCCCTCAAACAGACACATAAGACGTTCATAACAATACGGGTATCAAATGAAAGGTGTTCGGGAGTAGACAACGAATATGACATTAAAAATGGGGGTCGAAGTAGTTGGGGGTCACCCCACCTCCATAGGCATATTAGCCTACCATGGTCATGTGGAATTGAAATGAAAGTTAATTGGGAATAGATTATAAGTATGACATTAAAATTTGTGTCCAAGTATCCAGCGTTAAGCATCTAAAAGAGCCTCAAGTAACTTAATTGACCTATTAAGACGGTAGAGGACCAAACGATAGATATTTTTGAGTGGAGAGTGATATTCTAATTTGTGCTCAAGTGGCAGAAGAGGTGTGGCGCACAACCTTCCTATAGACGCCCCCACCAAACGACTGTATACACCAATCTTGACAAAATGGAGTTACATTTAAGGTATAAGGTTGGGGACTGCGAATCTGATATCTTTGTTCTGCTCATATATCTAGCGTACCACCTCACAACAGTCGACACTGTGTGATTTAATTGATATATGGGGACACAAACAATTGTAGGCCGCCATACCCTCAACATTATGATGTTCAGCATGATAATAGGAGTTGCAAACCTTATCGTTAAGGTTGCAACCATTTTTATCTCATCGATAGAAAAGACCAAAGGACGTGTAAAAGTTTTACATGGTTTAATAGTAAGAACTATTGCCACCGCACCAAGTGCATAGACTGGCAAATTAGTTAATTACCACAGAAAATCGTTTAATATGGCAATTTGATCAACTGGCAGTTTTCAATTGGATTTAGTTGCTGCAATTGAATACAGCCAGTAGATGGCGCTAATTTGGAGAAGCCGACATGGACAGAGAGAGGTCAAGATTGATCATAAAGCATTTATCTCTGTTATGACAACCTATTGGTCCTTTTTATTAAGAAAAATAAAATATAGGAATTTCGTTGCGGTTGTTTGTGGTATTATTTTTTAACTTTTCCACCCTAAAGGGGGCCTTAACAACAGCCATTTAAGGTAGTTTAAGTGCCAACATTGTCATAGATAAAAATAGATGTAAATTGAACAAATTTTTGTAGAAAAAAGAATTTTGGAGAAAAAAAGCCCTGCGGTGAAAATAGGGTAATACATTTCTTCATATCAATAAGAAGTATTTGTGCAAAATTTCAAGAGGCTAGCTTTAGTCCTTCGAAAGTTGGCGTGCTTTCGACATACAGACGAACGGACGGACGGACATAGTTCGACATAAAATGTCACGACGATCGAGTAGTTACAAGTAGTGTAGTGGAGGGTATAAAAATCAATTTGTGTTTGTTTGTTTCTCTGTTCCGTATAGACTCAAAAACGGCGTGTTGAAAATAGGGTACTTAATTTTTTGATTCCTAAAGGGGGAGTTCTTACCTTAATTTTCAGAAACCCCAGATCGCGGAGATGGACGGTGCGATATAAGCCAAATTTTGTGTATTTGTATTTTTATTTTATTACGATAAAACCCAAATTAAAGGTTTGTGGGAGTAGACCACGCATCTGATATCAACATTAGGGGCCAACTGTCTAGCGGACGTACCACCACTATAACAACCCCCAAATAGGACGTATTTGCTCACTAAGACAATTTGGGTCTTAAAGAGAGTGGAACTAAATATTTATAGTTTTTAGGGCCAATACCCCAAACCGAACATATTTGCTGACTTTTGCAATAAGGAGATTAAAAAACCAATTTCATATCCAATTTTGATGCCGATATGGGGTTCAAATAAATTATATATAGATATATGAGAATAAAGCGTTGCTGATACATTTCCCGGGTTTAGTGATTGGGGGACCACACCAATCACCAAAACACCCCGAAATGGGGTGTTTCCATGTCAATGTGGAGCGTAAATCAACGGTATTGGGGGGTAGAGCAAGAATTGATACCCACTTTCGGGACTAGTTTTCTGGGGGTCTACCCCTTTCCCAAAATACCCCACAAACAGCAATTTTTTACTGCCCATCGCAATATGGGGCTCAAATAAAGGTATTTGGGAGTTTGATATCCAAATGTAGGGCCATATATTTAACACCCCTAAAGGGAAAAAATTTTTCGACCATGCCAATATGTGGCTCAAATAAAAGGTATTTGAGATTAAAAAACAAATTTGATAACCTATTTTGGGGCCATGTGTTTGGGGACGCCTCATCCTGTAAACTCCTCTTAAGCCAATGGCACTATGGGGTTTAAATAAATGATATTTGAGAGAAGAGCACGATGCTGATATTTTTTCAGGGCCAAGTATCTGGGGGATCACCTCTCCACCGAAAACACCACTAAATCAGACATCATTAGAATATCGGGTTGAAATGAAGTATTTTAAGAATGGAGTACACCTTACACCCAAACTTAAATTCGTAGACCAATATGGATCTTATGGAATTCAGATAAAGGCACTTATATTGTTAAACTCTTAGTCAAGTTAGCACGGTATTTCACTAAAAGAACTTCGAAAATAAACCCTCCTCCTTACCCTAATTTTCAGAAATGCAAGATCTCGGAAATGGATGGTGCGATTTGGCTAACATTTTTAGCGTGGTATTTTTTTTTTTGATTTCTAACATCCATGAAATATAAAAAGTCATTCAAAGAACTTTTCACAAGCGATCCATGGTGAAGGGTATAAAAGATTCGGTCCGCGCCGAACTTAACGCATTGACTCGAATGGTCCGAAATAAATCATGTGGAAAGGATGTCGACTCACTAATCTAAACTTCTTTATTTGATTGGGACGTTGTGGAGTCACAATTACTGAAGTCTCCAAGGAGAGTTGTCATTGCTCAGATATATCAATAGAAATATTCGGGTGTGGAAAAGTTTAACCCTTTATTTGAAAATTCTAAATTGTGTGACCACTTTCCTTTCCACCCTCCTACTCACCTTCAAGGTATCATAAAAAAAAAAAATTATTGAGCTTTTTGCTGATACGCTTTCTAACAGCCAGTTGGTCGATTGCATTCCTTTTCGAGTTTACCAATACCTTTTTATTTTGAAGATTTCCTTTTGTTTCTCTTGTTCCACTTGGCCGCCATATGATGGACACTTCATTGACCACCACTTGATAAAGTTTTAAAATACGAATGGACGAATGAATGCACAAAAGGGGAAAAGTATGCGGTCGCTTGTGTTGTGGTTGTAAGTTGCTGAAACGAGTGGTCAGTATGTGCAATCAGGTGCCACACGGTATACGAAGTGATGTGTTAATCGTTTTAAAAAAATTCTCAAGAAAGAAGATTGACATTTGTGAACTTTTTCGCAGAAGAACGGCGGCAAAAGTTAAAAAAAATTACACATAATATGATTTTGTGAAGCAATTATTTTATGAGAACTTCTAAAGGTCATTCTTACTTAAAGTTGACAAATATTTCAAGAGGCTATTCATTGATTTACTATTCAATTAATGGGAAAATTTTGTTGCTGAAGCTCTAAAGTACAGCAAAAGTTAAAAAGGCAAGCCTGGTATTAAAACACTAAAACATTATTTTGATTCACGAGATAAACACTTTACTGACGCACACTCACGTACGACTCACGAGGCACTCACGAAATAATCACGACCCACGAAACAATCACGACTGACGAGACAATCACAAGTCACGGTTAAATACATTTTTTCAAAGAAGCGAATAATTATTTTTTTTCCTTGCGTCTCAAATCATACATCATTTTAACGTACAAATTTGAATGTACATATAAAATGTATTATCTCTGCAGAACCACTTATTTGCTCTTTTCATTTGTATGCATCTGTATTCAGATTCGTACGTTAAAATACCGTGTGATTTGAGAGCGTGCGGAATATTTTGTTTTTCGCTATTGTTTTAGACTTTAGTCGTGATCGTCTTGTGAGTGTTTCGGAAATCGTGAACACGATTTCACTCACTCAGGCTCAGGCACGTAGAATTTTAATTTAATCACGGTCACCCACGATCACGTGATTGGATTTGGATCTCACTCACGAACTACGTGACTCACGAGTGACACGACGACGCACCACTCACGTGCACACCTCTAGAACATTTCATTAAGAACAGTGCGTACTTCTCATATCAATGAGTGATGTCTGATACAAGTTTAAGCTCAATGATAAGGTACCTCCTATTTATTGCCGAGTCCTAAGGGCTTGCCGATTCCACTTTGTTCAGAAGATTACACGGCTGATTACCAAAAGGGAAATACCTTACAAGTGTCACCAGCACACTTGCACACTTAAGTCGTGCAGCAGTATAGAAACAAGTAGAGGCTCAAGCAGCATAATCGGCTGATTATATGGGAACTGTAACAGGCTATAGATCCATTCAGACCATATTCGACAAGTATATTTAAGGTCATGGGACAAGCAGTTATACAAAATTTTAGCCAAATCAGATAAGAATTGCGGCCTCTAGAGGCCTAAGAAGTCAGGATTCCAGATCGGTTTATATGGCAGCTATATCAAAGTATAAACCAGTTTCAACCAGACCTAGCAGCGATTTTTTGAAATCATAAAAAACCTCTCATGCAAAATTTCAGTCAAATCGGATTAGAATTGCGCCCTCTAGAGGCTCAAGAAGTCAACATCCTGATAAATAAATGTCAGTTAATGGTTTCTGATGATCGATAACAAGTAACAGGTTAATGGTAAACTATATTAAATGGAGGATAGCCAATAATTAATTTTTGGTGATTGGCAACCGATTACAAGTGAACGGAGAAGAAACAATGATAGAACAAAATAAAATCGAGGTTAGCCCATAATTAGTAAATGGTTTTTGGTCAAAGAACCTCTCGGATCCATTCAATACCAAATTAGGTTTCAGGCAGGGAGACAGAGATTTTTTAATATCCTGCTGGAGAAGATTCTACGACATGCAGGTGTGAATAGGCATGGCATGTGGGTTTGGCCGAGAATGGAGATAAGTTAAAAAGTGATGATATCCACTCCTACAAAGTCCTGTAAACCCGAGCAAAGGGGAAAGTTGGAAAATACAATTTTCAGCTAGTCAACAACTTTATCTGCCTCGGCACCGCCGTAACCGAAACAAACACCAGTTTTGAAATAAAACGAAGGGTAATATTGCCTAACAGATGCTAATTTTGACTGAGCATGTTAAAAAGCAGGCGTACTGGCGAAATCAGATGAGGCAATACTAGGAGTACTTTACTTACATTAATTGGCTATGACAGAACATTTGTTTCAGTAGCCGAACGTAGAATAGCGTTCCAAGCGTCTCGATCTTCTGCCCTTATTCTAAAATCTCTGACATCAAGTTTCAAGGTGTCTCCCACAACTTGATTTTTCCATCGGGCTTTTGGTCCTCCCGGAGCTTTTTCATCCAATCTGACAACATGACCTAGGCAACGCAGCTGTTGTATTTTGATGCGTGTAACTATGCTATCGTCGTCATACAGCTCATGGTTCATACGTCTCCGCTAACGCAAACTGGTCCATATATTTTACGAAGAATCTTTCTCCCAAATACTCCAAGCACTGCCTTATCTGCTTTCACAAGTACCTATGCTTCAGAACCATATAACAGCACGGGTAGTATCAGTGTCTTGTATAGTGTAATCTTCGTCTGTCGAGAGGTGGCCCTTGTTTCTAAACTGCTTACTTAGTCCAAATAAGCATCTGTTTGCCAGTATTATTTTTCGCTTTATCTCAAAACTGGTGTCATTCGTTTCGGTTACGGCGGTGTCGAGGAAAATAAAGTTACTGACTGTCTCAAAGTTGTGGTTCCCAACTTTCTCCATTTTCTTGATCTGCTAGGTCGTGCAAGGCTTTTTGGGAGTTAAAACCATCCATTTCGTCTGATCTCCATTTACTGCCAGACCCATTTTCACTGACTCTCTTTCGATTCTTTCAAAGGCTGACGTTACTACTTCCGGTGACCGACCTATGATATCGATGTCGTCGTCATAGGCGAGTAGCATGTGTTCTCTTGTGATTAGTGTACCATATCTATTCACATCTACATCTCGTATAATCTTCTCCAGTAGGATGTTGAAGAGATCACACGATAGGCTGTCTCCTTCTCTGAAACCTCGTTTTTTATTAAATGGTTCGGAGAAATTCTTTTCTATTCTTACTGAGGAACGCGTATCAGCAAGTGTCATCCTGCAGTCTTATTAATCTTATTAAGGAGTATCGAAGGCGGCTTTGTAGACAATGCAGCGATGGTAGGTGTTGATTTGTCCTTCTCGGGTCTTTTCCAGTATTTGGCGCAGTGTGAATATCTGGTCTAGGGTGGATTTACCAGGTCTAAAGCCGCATTGATAGGGCCCAATTATCTTATTGACTTTAGGTTTTAATCTTTCACACAGTACGCTCGAGAGTATCCTGTATGCGATGGGGAGGAGACTTATTCCTCTTTAGTTGGCACATTCCGTCTTGTCTCCTTTCATCATCGGGCATGCGTTCTTCTAGCCAGATTGCGGAGATAAGCTGATGCATACGCCTTATCAGCGTGTCGCCTCCGGTCTTAAATAGTTCAGCGGGTAACCCGTCGGCTCCTGCTGCCTTGTTGTTTTTCAGTCGGGTCACTGCTACTTGGGCCTCATTCTGACTAGGAGTCTAGGAGACTAGGTTAACATTCTATGCCATCATAAGGGATTGGTTTTGCGGTATCTTTTTCGCCGCCAACATCGGACACTAGAAGTTGGGTAAAATGTTCTTTCCATATCCTCAGCATGTTATCTGTGTCAGTTACCAGATTTCCTACTTTGTCATTCATTCATTCTGACTCCTGTACATCTCAATTCGCTCACACTCACGTCTTTCCATTTCCTTTTTATACCCTCCACCATAAGATGGGGGGTATACTAATTTCGTCATTCTGTTTGTAACTACTCGAAATATTCGTCTGAGACCCCATAAAGTATATATATTCTTGATCGTCGTGAAATTTTATGTCGATCTAGCCATGTCCGTCCGTCTGTCCGTCCGTCCGTCCGTCCGTCCGTCTGTCGAAAGCACGCTAACTTCCGAAGGAGTAAAGCTAGACACTTGAAATTTTGCACAAATACTTCTTATTAGTGTAGGTCGGTTGGTATTGTAAATGGGCCATATCGGTCCATGTTTTGATATAGCTGCCATATAAACCGATCTTGGGTCTTGACTTCTTGAGCCTCTAGAGTGCGCAATTCTTATCCGATTGGGATGAAGTTTTGCACGACGTGTTTTGTTACGACATTCAACAACTGTGATAAGTATGGTTCAAATCGGTCCATAACCTGATATAGCTGCCATATAAACCGATCTTGGGTCTTGACTTCTTGAGCCTCTAGAGTGCGCAATTCTTATCCGATTGGGATGAAATTTTGCACGACGTGTTTTGTTATGACATCCAACAACTGTGATAAGTATGGTTCAAATCGGTCCATAACCTGATATAGCTGCCATATAAACCGATCTTGGGTCTTGACTTCTTGAGCCTCCAGCGTGCGCAATTCTTATCCGATTGGAATGAAATCTTGCACGACGTGTTTTGTTATGATACCCAACAGCTGTGCCAAGTATGGTTTAAATGGGTCCATAACCTGATATAGCTGCCATATACACCGATCTGGGGTCTTGACTTCTTGAGCCTCTAGAGTGCGCAATTCTTATCCGATTGGGATGAAATTTTGCACGACATGTTTTGTTATGACATCCAACAACTGTGCCAAGTATGGTTCAAATCGGTCCATAACCTGATATAGCTGCCATATAAACCGATCTGGGGTCTTGACTTCTTGAGCGTCTAGAGTGCGCAATTCTTATCCGATTGGAATCAAATTTTGCACGACTTGTTTTGTTACGATATGCAACAACTGTGCCAAGTATGGTTCAAATCGGTCCATAACCTTATATAGCTGTCATATAAACCGATCTTGGGTCTTGACTTCTTGAGCCTCTAGAGGGCGCAATTCTTATCCAATTTGAATGAATGTTGGCACGTAGTATTTTGTTATGATATCCAACAACTGTGCCAAATATGGTTCAAATCGGTTCATAACCTGATGCGATCCATGGTGGAGGGTATATAAGATTCGGCCCGGCCGAACTTAGCACGCTTTTACTTGTTCTTTCTGCGGAATAGAATAGGGCAATAATTTGCCACTGCGCTATTATATCATCGGAACAAGGAGTGCTTTCATTAAGCAGTTGGGTCAGTCGGGTGGAGTATGCCGCTGCCATTTGTTGTGTTTGCAGCTTTTCAATGTCCGGCTACAGTGCAGTGTCAGATCATACTTTCCTCGCCATGTTCAAATGGGTGCGAACCTTTGCTGCAACGAGGTAATGATCCGAATCTATATTCGCTCCACGGGTCGATCATACATCTAACACGCTGGATGGATGCCTTCCGTCTATCACAACGTGATCAATTTGGTTCCTCGTGTTTTGATCGGGTGACAGACATATGGCTTTGTGAATATTTTTATGTTGAAATCTGGTCGTTATCTCGTGGAGGCTAAATTTCCGGCTGTTAGACCAAAAATGTCTTCCTTCCCTATTTTCGCATTAAAATCTCCCAGAACGATTTAAAATCATGGGCGGGGCAGCGGTCGTATTCTCTCTATAGGCGCTCGTAGAAAATAGCCTTGGTCTGCTCTTCACGTCAGGGCATGGGCACATGCCCCGACGGAAGACAAAACTCCAATGGAGCTACCCAGTAGAAAGCGACATCTCGAAACTGTGTGTCTGAATGTGTAGATGAAGCGCAGAAGATCCTTGCGCTTGGGCATCTATTCTACATTCGGCTAGAGGTATAAATTTTCTGTAATAGCCAATAAAAGTAAAGTGAAGTAAGGATTTTGATAATTGCTACTCGGCAACCGATTACTAGTGAACGGAGAAGAAACAATAATTTTAGCTAATGGCGCCAACAGTTTTCTGATTATCGATAAACAGTAACCCATTAATAACGAACGTTATCAAATTAAGCTACCATTTTGGAGTGAAAAAAAACTAGTGTTTTAAACGAATAACTTGTTAAAACTTAAAATAGCAAACAACCAGTAATTGCTTTATTGTGACGGATTAATGTAATCGATATCTGGTGAACGATTATATTGGATATCTAAGGAGATAACTATAAACGATTACTGATAACACACAACAAGTAATTTATTTCTGACGGACGATAACCAGTAATCGATTAACAAAAACTCATAATTGGTATTGGATTACGGTAGTGTGAACACAATTAATTTCAAAAGATTTTTGAGGTCAAATTTGATTTTGCAAATCGTATATGATGATACCGATAGTTGATAATGGAATGACGGAGTTAAAGGGAGAACATTTATTTCAAGAATTTTTTTTATTTACCCAAAAACTATTGATCTCTTTTTCCCCAAAACCAACGTTGCTTTCGATTCTAGAAAAAAGCGTTACACTAATATTACACTAGTGAAAAACTAAAAAAAAAAAACAAGTAAAAAGGCGTTAAGTTCGGCCGGGCTGAACTTTGGATACTCACCACCTCGGGTATATATGTAAACCACCTTTCATCAAAATCTGGTGAAAATTGCATACGTTATGTTCCATCGCAGTTATATCGAAATATGTTGCGATTTGGACCAAATACTAATAAATACAAGTATTTGTTCAATTGTTCAATTGTGTATAACAAAATATTGGTATTTTTTGAAGCTATATCTAACAATAAACCGATCTGAACCATATACGACACAGATGTCGAAAAGCATAATATAAGTCACTGTGTCAAATTTCAGAGAAATCGGATTATAAAGCGCCTTTTATGGTGCCAAGACTTTAAATCGTGGTATCGGTCTACATAGCAGTTATATCCAAATCTGGACCGATTTTGGTTAAGTTGCAGAAAAATATCAAAGAGCCTAACACAACGCACTGTCCCAAATGTATTCGAAATCGGACAATAAATGCGCCTTTTATGGGCCCAAAACCTTAAATCGAGAGATCGGTCTATGTGGCAGCTATATTCAAATCTGAACCAATGTGGGCCAAATTGAGGAAGGACGTTGAAGAGCCAGACACAACTCGCTGTCAGAAATTTCAGCGATTTCGGACAATAAACGCGAATTCTATGACCCCAAAGTCTAAATCCGAGAGATCGGTCTATATAGCAGCTATATCCAAATTTGAACCCATCAGGGCCAAATTGAAGAAAGACGTCGAAGGGTCCAAGGTAATTCATTGTATCAAATTTCAGCGATATCGGACAATAAATGCGCTTTTTATGGCCCCATAACCTAAAACCGAGAGACCGGTCTATATGGCAGCTACATCCTAATCTAGACCGATCTAGGCTAAATTGACGAAGGATGTTGAAGGGCCTAACACAACTCACTGTCCCAAATTTCACGAAAATTGGGTAATAAATGTGGCTTTTATAGGCCTAAGACCCTAAATCGGAGGATCGGTCTATAGCAGCTATATCCAAATCTAGACCGATCGGGGCCAAATTGAAGAAGGGTGTCAAAGGGCCTAACACTACTCACTGTCCCAAATTTCAGCAAAAATCCTTTATCATTGAGTTTAAACTTGAATTGGAAAGCACTCATTGATGTGTGAGAAGTTTGCCCCCGCTCGGTTCCTGGTGTTTTTAAAAATTAGGGTAATGAGAAGTGCTTTTAAGGGGATGGATGGCACCTCAGCCACTTCGACTCGAAAATGGATATCAAATTCGTTCTGCACTTCCATATAGCCATGGCCGGTAAATAATGAACCGTTTGGAGAGTGTTTTGGGGCTGGGGCGTCAACCGACACTTTGCACAGAAAATAGATATCAAAATCGTTCATTATTCCCAACGGAAATAAAGTTCAGTTTAGGAGGTTCTTTAGGGCGTATCCCAAAACACTTGGCTCCAAAATTGGATACCAAATTCGTTTTCTACTCTCAAATACCTTTCATTTGAGTCCCATATTGTTATAATGTGCCAAATAACACATTTGACGTATCTTAAGGAGGAAAAGCGCCACCTAGACTTAAACGCAAATTTTAATGTCATATTCGTAATCTACTCCCTAATACCTTTGAGTCATTTGAGAGCCATGGTTAGCTAATATGCCCATTTGGGGGTATTTGGGGGTGCGCGACCTCTTATTGCATGGACCTAGTGTTTTATGCCACATTTTTATAATCTACTGACTAATACTTTTCATTTGAGTTCCATATTGACATGAACTTCGAATATATCTGTTAAGAGGAGTTTTGAGGTAGGGGTGCCCTCTGGGTACTTGGACCCAAATTTCAATACCATATTCGTTTTATGGTCTCCAATACATTTCATTTGATACCCTTGTTGTGCCCATCGGACCACTTTTGGATATGGGTGGCGTTTTTGGGGTAATGGGGAGGGTCCGCCTCCACCCGATATCTCAAAATTATATATCCTATGTTTCCTTCCAGACCAACCTACACAATCTGTGGAAATTTCAAAGTCATCGGTTCAGCTGTTTTTGATTCTATACGGGACACACAAACAGTAGCCAAACCCTTTGCCCCGAAAGTGGATATCAGATTCATACTCTATTCCCATAAACCACATTTGAGCTACATATTGCTTTAGTCGGTAAATATGTGTGGTTTAGGGGGTTTATGAGATGAGTCGTCCCTGAAACACTTGGCCATAAAACAGATATTAGTTTCGAGTCCCTTTTTGCCATAATCCACAAATATGTCCAGTTTAAGGTGTTTGTAGAGTGGGACGGCCACCCATGCACTAATCCCTGAAAAAAAACCAGCATCGAGCTATACTGTTAAATTCCTGTTATTTGAGCGGCAATCGCAATTGGTTAAGGCGGAGTTTATGGGGTGACACTACCCCCAAACACTCAGCCTCAAAATTGCAATTCAAAGTCGTTCTCTACTGTAAAATCCCTTTCATTTTAGACCCATAGTAGGCAAACATGGCCATAACTCCCATATTTATCATCCATCCGATATTCTCTTTTAAGGCTATAGAAGCCACAATTTTGATCCGATCTTTGAAAACATTTGGCATAAGATGTTTCATTTGACTTACAAATACGTCTGTAAAATATCATTAAAATCGGTTCCGATTTAGATTGCGCTCTGACACGTTCTTTCCTTTGAATACAATATATGTCGGTCGGTCGTCCTACATGGAAGTTTGGGATCAGAGCGTTGGTTTCCCCGACACTAAGACCGAAAAGACAATTCATTTGAGTCCTTTAATGCCGAGATCTACATGTCCGCCAGAACAGACGTTCGGGTGGGTTTTGGGAAGGGTGTTCCCCCAGGTTATATGACCCAAAAATTTTATACCAATTTCATGGTTCTGGGATAACATAAGGAGGCATATAAAATTTCGCTTAAATCGGATATCAACAAATGTATTTTCACCAGGGGCCCAAACTATACCATCTGTGAAAATTTCATGAAAATCTGTTCAGCCATTTTTGAGTCTATACGGAACAGACAAACAAACAAACAAAGGACAACAATTTAATTTTTATATAATAGATTAAGATAGCTGAACTCGACCCGCTTCGGTGCGCTTTCTTTTACACCATAAGTCAATCACGCGTCTCTTTTACATATAGAGATAAAATTTCTTCAAATTCGGACAACGGAATCGAGGGTAAGGCGTAATGGGTCAAAATTTTTGCGTTTAAAAATATTTATTGCAATTTGTTTATAGAGACAATTTAAGGAAGATGTTGTTTGGGAGAGAAAAGCATAATAAAAAGAATAAAAATGTTTATGCAAAATGTAAAATTAAAATTTTGGTTTTAAAATTTAATCTCCAGGTAGGGTCGTCTTAAGAGAATCTTTCGAGGAAAAAAAATTTATAAAAATGTTGTCTTTAGAAAACGTTTAACTAATATGTCTTTAAAAAAAATTTTAAGAAAATTTTGTCCTTAAAAAATAATTTCGAGGGGGTGCGGCCCGTGCTAAAGATTTGTCATAAGAAAATATTACGATGAAATTTTGTCTGTAGAAAAATATCATTAATTTTTTCTTTGCTTTTACTGAGAATTTCATTACAATTTTGTCCTTAAGAAAAATAATCATTATTTTAAGGCGGCAAAATGTTATCTTTGTAGAATATAAAAATATAAAATTTCGTCATTATAAAAAATGTTAATGAAATTTTTTGTTTAGAAGAAATTTAATTTAAATTTTTTGTTTAGACAAAATTATTTTTTTTTTTTTTTTTTTTGTACAAATTTGTACAAATTTTTTTCAGAGTCCATGATGGTGGGTTCCCAAGATTCGGCCCGACCGAACTTAGCGCGCTTTTATTTATTTAAAAATAAATACCATCAAATGCAACAAGATGCTAAACGGATCCCAGATATATCACTCAAGAATTTTCTAAAAAATTATGATTTGAATTTTCAAGCTATAAAAAATTGCAGACTTTCTACAAACCAACTTTCCCCAAAAAAAACATCTGGATATCAAGGTAAAATGTTTATTTAACTAGTTTCATTCGTCCACTCTATGTCGTCCCAAACCGCATTGGGATACCTCCTTCCTTACTCGATTAAGAATTTTTTCTGGACAGCTCTATTCTTGGTTATGTTTCTACCCACACAGAGTTAGGGTTGGTATTTTGTTATGCTTCGGAATAGTCGCAGAAATTTTTAACTGTTCTGCGGGCGGAGTTTGACGGCAGTCAAACGTTTTTGTTTCCATACCAAAGCACTTTTTTATCTGCACTTATTGCTTTTTTCATTTAATTTATTTTTTTTTAAATAAATGAAGAAATGGGAAACTATGGGAGCTATATCCGGTTATAGACCGATTTGGACCGTACTTGGCACTAAATCGGACAGCTTCCATGTGCTCAAGAAGTCAAATCGGGAAATCGGTTATATAGCTCCAATATAAACCTATCTCCCGATTTCACTTCTGGAGCCCCTAGAAGCCTCACTTTTCATCCGCTTTGGCTGAAATTTTGCACGGGGTGTGCTGTTATGACAACAACTTTGCTAAGTACGGATCAAATCCGTCAAGAACCTTATATAGCTCCCATATAAACCGATCCCCTGATTTGACTTCTTGAGCCCTTGCAAGTAGCGATTTTTATGCGATTTGAATAAAATTTTGCATATAGTGTTCTGTAATGACACTCAACAACTGTGCCAAGTACGGTCCAAATCGGTCAATAACCAGATATAGCTCCCATATTTTAGCAGAATTCTTGGTGGTGGGTTCCCAATATTCGGCCCGGCCGAACTTAGGACGCCTTTACTGGTTTCTCGCTATTTTCCTCACTAAAAGCAGAGTACTACTTTTTCGCCTATTTTTAGCCAACGTTTATGCTAATGCCTCTTAGATAATTCAAAATCTTTTCTTTCTTACGTCTCAAATATATGTACACATAAAGTGTGATTTTTTAAGAGCTATAGGAAAGTTAAAAAAAAAACCTATAAAGTTCAGGAAAATTCATGAAATCTTTATTTGAATCGATAGTGCGGTCCATATAATTTAATGTTTTAAGATTATTTCATGCAAATGTTGACCGTGACTCAAATGGTCCATCCGCTTATCCAATTTTGGCATACTCTTTCCAACATTTCGGTAGGTATCTCACGAATAAATGCTTGTTGTATTCTATATATATAGGGTTGCCCAAAAAGTAATTGCGGATTTTTAAAAGAAAGTAAATGCATTTTTAATAAAACTTAGAATGAACTTTAATCAAATATACTATTTTTACACTTTTTTTCTAAAGCAAGCGATTGGGTTGCCCAAAAAGTAATTGCGGATTTTTCATATAGTCGGCGTTGACAAATTTTTTCACAGCTTGTGACTCTGTAATTGCATTCTTTCTTCTGTCAGTTATCAGCTGTTACTTTTAGCTTGCTTTAGAAAAAAAGTGTAAAAAAGTATATTTGATTAAAGTTCATTCTAAGTTTTATTAAAAATGCATTAACTTTCTTTTAAAAAATCCGCAACTACTTTTTGGGCAACCCAATAAAAGTAACAGCTGATAACTGACAGAAGAATGAATGCAATTACAGAGTCACAAGCTGTGAAAAAATTTGTCAATGCCGACTATATGAAAAATCCGCAATTACTTTTTGGGCAACCCAATACTATATATATTCTAAAGACATTAAACCGCACAACGTGGGCGGCCAATTGACCGGTCCCGAAAGTGAAATAAAATGTTCACCGAACTCGCCTCTCAAAAAGTTCATTGTTATGCGTGCTGTGTGCCATGCGGCACGGACTTGTTGAAACCATTTTTCATGCAATTCTTGCAATTTGGGCATCCTCTCACGATAGCGCACACCATTCACGGTTACGTCACGATGCACATTGTCTTTGAAGAAGTACGGTGCAATGCGTACCGATTGAGCCAAAAATGAGCTTCGGCGCTGAACACAATTTTTCCATAAAAAAAAGTGGATCTTAGGCCAACTTTCCAAGAGCCCATTCACCAAAAATGCTGCGTTGCTGTAGGTCGTTCGGCTTCAGACGATGTTGAGTAACAAATTGCTGCGAACGGCTAACAGAGACCCAATTGCTGCGACCCAAAATTATCATCCCGGATATGAAATCATAGCAGCTGTTTTAATGTGTTGCAGTCTCCAGCGTAGTATTGGCATTTTGCACACTTTCTAAGCAACACCATTACAAATGAAATATAGACACATTTTTATTGTCATACGGACACAAAATTTCGATTTCAGTGCGACATGCGAAAAAAGGCTACACATTCTTGGACAATCGAAATCACCATAAGGCATTCTTCACTCACTTTTGTAAATATGTAAAATTTTTTATTTTTTCTTTTCAGATTATTTTCCAACCAAGAAGAGATTTCAATATATAATTCCTTAACAATATCTACAAATTACCCCCGCACTCAAAGATTATAAAAAAAAAATCCAAAAAAATCCCATACACTCAGGACACAGCCAATATTGCACGTGTTCACTATAACATCAACACCCAAAACAACATGGGGACTTACTGTGGCCTGTGCGGGCTGTGAACTAAACACAATCTACAAAGCATTATAATCACTTTACCAACATCAAAAAAAAAAGGGGGAGAAAACCTTTTTTTAAAGCACGCAAACACCAAACAGTTCATATACTCTGCGCTTGTTCGCTGATGGCTGCCATGGCATGTACCAAAGGAAACACTTGTCCTGGGCCATCGTGATACATGATGACACACCCTTAGCCTGACCGTCAAGACCACCACCACCACAAGCACCATGATAAAGTGGCAGCACAAGTGTTGTTGCCTGGTAGTTTAAGGTATTATTGGTTATTCCATACCAACTCCAGCTAAATTGAACTCATATTTTGCCTTGGCCCTGTACGATATATTGAACATGGACAAGTTTCGCTCAAAAACCCAAAATGAATTCAACAACTCAACACAGCACCCCTCACATCCTAGGATATCCGTTAAGACCAATCGAAAAATCAACAACAACAAAACCAACTATAATTCCAATACAAGCCAACTGCCATAGTCCTTTGGTGGGGGTGTATGTATATGCAAGTGAGTGGCTCCTTACAAAAAGCAACACGCGAAACTTGGTAAGAAGAAGGTACAGTCATAGCGAACACACAAGCAAATATGCTCCCATACCATTTATAAATAGACACAGACCATACTGAGCGTCTAGACCCTCACCCCACATTCACAGTTAAGTGTGTATAAGTATACAAACATGCAACACATGTAGCATGGTAGGCATAGAAGAAAATATGTTCGCCATACTATGACAGATGGTCAGCTCGAAGTCGCACTCATCAGCAGCAAGAGGCAGACAAAATATGACTAAAGCAACGTCAAAAACTTTCATGTCATTGTTTTTATCGACAACTTCTTCATCATCATGATGACGACGATCCATAGAGTAGTGCGAGCACTAAAGTCTATCACTGCCATTTGGTATGAGATGAAGGATTTGCTTAAGCCTTCAGTATAGTAAGTTACTGCCGATAATTTTAAGTTCTTGTCATCCAAAGAGCATGACACTAGAGTATCTTTTCCCATTTTGCCAAAAAGAAGTGTCGATCATTGTAAAGTTTGCAGTAAATAATAGCAAACAAGGGTACTTAAGAAGAGAAGGGAAAGAAAGATCTTCGAAAAAATATTATGAGAGCTAATCAAATTTAATGATATATTAGATATTAACATAGCGCCAATTTTCAGTAAACTAGACAAACATGATTTTGTTACAACGACAAGAAAGGCAACTCTCGCCAATAACAGCTTCAAGACAGCCATTAGCAAAAGTTGGGGGTGTCGTGCACTGGGTATATAATGCAGTTGTCAAACCTATGGTGCTATATGGTGTCGTGGTCTGGTGGACGGAGCTTCAAAAGTCCAACTTGTGTCCAAAGAATGGCTTGTTTGTGCATCACAGCCGCAATGAGGACGACACCATCTGATGCACTGAATTTAATTCTACACCTGCTGATATACTTGCAATTAAAGATGTGATATAATATTAGATATAATGTCATAACAACAGCTGGAATAGATACCTCAGACAGCCATTAAATACCTGGAGAACGTATTTCTGAATTAAAAAATCGCCCGCGACTGTCACAGATCTCTCAACGAGATGTCTGAACTGTTCAACATTCACCTGTTCTGGGTGCAGGGCCACAGAGATATCCAGGGGAATTGTAAAGCGGGCAAGCTTGTGAGACTACGAACTACCTTACACAATGTAGGCGAACTGGAATCTGTGGGTATGCCTTTGGCGACATGTAAGCTAAGATTTCAGGATAAGGCCCGAAGGGCAACGAATTATAGATGGTCGCAAAAGGGGCCAGAGAGCATTCCAAAATTATGTGGCCTAATCTAGACTTGAAGAAGTCTACTGCGTTGCTGACTAGAACTCAGTCATTGTGTCCGTCATGACAGGTCACTGTCTGATCGGAGAGCATGCTGACAGACTGAAGATTGCCAGTAGCGACTTTTGCCGAAGCTGACTGTGTGACAGTCAGAAGGAGTTCCACTTTAGGTTCTCATTTCTTTGAGAATCTGTCTGATTTAACGGATGTGAACGTTCGAAAGTTGTTGGGCTTTTTAAAGCGATCTGGATGGTTCAACAGGGCAGGGTATACAAATTCCTTTATAACGGAATACAACCTGATTTTATTGTTTTAAATCCGCAATATCATATTCCATTTTTACATCCATCCTTCTTTTAACTTTCATACCATCCTCAGTTTCAAACATTCAAATGTGCATCAACTTGTCATTTCTGAAATCTATTTTGGAACAATTTCTTTTTCCTCAAAATACCAATCGAGGGCTTTTCTATTGTTTTTGGTTGAGAACTGCTGGGTATTTTCAGTGGTTAAATGTGGAACAATTGACTGTACAATGTTGTATCTTATCCAGCAGGATACCCCGCCCTTGGTTGATAAGTGTCCTACATGCGATGTGAGGATAATAACGATGATGCTGATGGATAAGATGACTATGACTACGTTGATAGCAATGGTGCTCAGCCTATGAAAATGGTTATTATACCCACCACCATAGAATGGGGGCATACTAATCTAGTCATTCCATTTGTAACACCTCGAAATATTGATAAAGTATATAAATCATTGATCGTCTCGACATACTGAGTCCACCTAGCCATGTCCGTCCGTCTGTCGAAATCACGATAGCGATCGAACGTGTAAAGCTAGCCGCATGAAATTTTGAACAGATACTTACTATTGATGTAGGTCGTCGGGGATTGCAAATGGGCTATATCGGTTCAGATTTGGATATAGCTCCCATATAAATCGATTCCCGGATTTGACTTCTTGAGTCGCATTTTTTTGTCCGCTTTGGCTGACATTTTGCACATAGTGTTTTATTATGACTTCCAACAACTGAGCCAAGTAGGTCCGAATCGGTCTTTAACCTGATATAGCTCCCATATAAAACGATCTCCCGATTTGATTTCTTGAGCCCCTGAAAGCTGCAATTTGCATCGGATTTGGCTGAAATTTTGCACATAGTGTTTGCGTCAAGTACCGTTCAAATCGGTTAAGAAAGTGATATAGCTCCCCTATTAACCGATCTCCTGATTTGAGTTTTTGAGTCTCTGGAAGCCTAAAATTTCATCCTATTTATGAAATTTTGCATATAGCGTTCTGTTATGGCTACCAACAACTGTGCTTAGTAGGGTCCAAATCAGTCAAGAACATGATATAGCTCCCTTATAAACCGATCGCCCGATTTGACTTCTTGAGCCCTTACAAGCCGCGATTTTTATCCGATTTGGCTGAAATTTTATGTTATTACTCTCAACCACTGTGCCAAGTATGGTTTAAATCGGTCTATAACTAGATACAGCTACCATATTATAGTAGAATCCATGGTGGTGGGTTCCCAAGATGCGGCCCGGCCGAACTTAGCATGCTTTTACTTGTTCTGTTTTGTTTCTTCTTCGCTGATATTCGAAAATTTTACCGCTTTACCATTTATTCCTAGGCATTTTATGAGCATAGCAGAAAGCCCATACACATAGACAAAATAGAGCTCAGTATCATCATTGCCATCCATATTTGCATCATGATGACGATTGCTTTGTAAGAGTCCTCCGCTTATAGCAATACAATGTTAAGGGGTGTTTTTTGTCATGCCTTCAGCCTTCGACGGTAACAGCGTCGACGTCAATAAAGACAACTTCGACTCCCTGACCATTCCTCATTCCCTTTAACAGACATACGCATACATGTAGAAACACTGTATATAAATTCAGCCTTTATTCTCACTTAACTGCATGCCAAAGTATAGCATTAAAGGCCTATGTCATGACAGGGTTGTCATCATAATATTTCGGAAACTTATATTTTATAAACAAATAAAATCCGTTCGGCATCATCAGTGTCTGCGACCACGTTTGAAGTCCATTGCTTGATTTTCGTTACAAAGATGTGAAGTCTTCGCAACACTGCTTAAAAATTTTCAGCCCGTATATTAAACATATATTAAAGAGTCACGTAGCCGGGCACTGAGTTCTGCGTCATCAGTGTCTCTCAATCACTTGTAATGTCAGCATTTAAATGCTTTAATTTGTTTCTAGTCAGCCCATTAACAGAAACTTTGGCAATATAATTAGTGTCTCTGCAACCATGTTCGGAGTAACGATGCCAAATGTATGAAGTCTTCTTAATACTGCTCAAGGTTTTTCTACCTTTCTGGATATAATAGCAACATTATCTCATTTTGTATTTTAGCTCTAAAATCCACATTTATTTTTGGATTTTTCAAAATTTGTACTTAATCAATAGACAACTAATGAGGGTATTCGACAAAATTCCTTCAAAAACATTGAATATAATTTTCTTGTTTCGCTTTGGCAAGATGTGAAACACAAAAATGGGCATTATTTTTTTTTCATTTATGAAAGATTTGATAGACTGGGGAGCTAAATGTTTAGTATTATTGGTTTGAATGCCTCCTCTATCGGTAACCTTTCATATAAATGGATTTGGTGATATATCTTTCACTTTAAACTCCGTACACTGATGGGACATATATGTCCCATTTGTCCTCAAATGTATATTATTTACTAAGGCTAGAAGTTTATCGTTTAAATGCTTGACGAGGTGCAGTTTCCTGTTGGGATAATTATTAGTTCAGTAACTAACATAATTGCAACGAAAACTCTTTTTAAGCAGTAAAAGCGTTGAATTTCGGGCTATGAGACCGACTTTTGCGAAGGATTACGAATGCTAAGATGCCGTCTCCCTTTATTTTATGTAATAGCATTGAATTGCTGAAGAAATGTAGCGCGAATATCTGTCGGGCCAGTTGCCTTTTTAAATATTTTTGAATTGCCAAGGCCAAAATTTAAGGCGGCAAATCTTTTTTATACTCACCGTCATGCGATGAGGAATATTTTTACTCGCCTCTCTTCTCCTCAAAAAATCGATTTCCGATAATATTTGAAATATATTCATGATTGTTTTCACATTCTTAGCCGATCCATGCGTCCTTCTGTCTGTCGATATCATGATAGCGTACGAACGAAAACACTTTTCTGCACAAATATTTACCTTTGAGGATGAATGGGACATACATGTATGTCCCATGACATCTAGATCTAGACATGTTCGTCCGTCTGTCTGTCGAAAGCACGCTAACTTTCGAAGGAGTAAAGCTAGCCGCTTGAACATATAAACCGATCTTGGGTCTTGACTTCTTGAGCGTCTGATTTGACTGAAATTTTGCACGTGGTGTTTTGGTATCACTTCCAATCACTATGCTAAATATGATTCAAACCGGTTCATAGCCTGGTGTAACTGCCATATAAACCGATCTTGGATTTTGACTTCTTGACGCAATTCTCATCCGATTTGGCTGAAATTTTGCATGACGTGTTTTGTTATGAGTTCCAACAACTGTGCTAAGTATGGCGGTGCATAACCTGATATAGCTTTCTTGTAACCCAAAATGGGATCTTGACTACTTGAGCCTCTATACGGTGCAATTATCATCCGATTTGGTAAATTTTTTTTACAACTGCTTCTCCCATGACCTTCAACAAGACAAATATTGTCTGAATCGATCTTGAGCTTGATACAGCTCCCATGTAAACCGATCTCACGATTTTGCTTCCTGAGCGCCTACAAGGCCCAATTCATATCCGAGTGGACTGCAATATTACACAATGACTTCTACAATGTTCAGCATTTAATTCATTTATGGTCCGAATCGGACTATAACTTAATATAGCTCCAATAGCATAACAGTTCTTATTCAATATTCTTTGTTTGTCTAAAAAGAGATACCACACATGGAACTCGACAAATGCGATCCATGGTGGAAGGTATATAAGATTCGGCCCGGCCAAACTCAGCACGCTCTTACTTGTTAAATTTTGTTGTATACGTGTTGCAAAAAATTTATATTTGCGCTAATTATACCCTACACTACTACTGTGGAACAGGGTATTATAACTTAGTGCATTTGTTTGTAACACCCAAAAGGAAGAGAGATAGACCCTTTGATAAGTATACCGATCGACTCAGAATCACTTTCTGATTCGATTTAGCTATGTCCGTCTGTTTGTCTGTCTGTGCGTCTGTCCATGTTAATTTGCGTACAAACTACAGGTCGTAGTTTTCATCCGATTGCCTTCAAATTTGGTACTGGCATGGTTTTCGGCCTAGAGACGAAGCCTATTGAATTTGGAAAAATTTGGATATAGCTTCCATATATATGTTCGTCCGATTTTCACTTCTAGAGTCTCTGCAAGCTCATTTATTGACCAACCTTCCCAAAACTTTATACAACGCTTTCCCTGACGACTACCACATTATTTAAGAAGTTTTCGTTTAGTTTTAGCTTCCATTTATAAGTTCGTGAGCTTTAGACTAATATTTCAATAAAGATTTCATTTGTCAACCGATTCTCTCAAGATTTGGCAGGAAGGATTTTCTTGTGACTTCCAACATTACTGGAAAACTTCATAGAAATCGGTTCAGTTTAAGATATAGCTCTCGTATATATATATCGCCCGATTTTCACTTCTAGAGCCACGGCAAGCGTATTTATTGCCCAACCTTTCCAAAACTTTGTGCAACTCTTTCCCTGACGACTACCAAAATATCTAACAAGTTTGCTCAAAATCTTTTCAGGTTTAGATGTAGCTCCCATATATATGTTCGTCAGATTTGGACTAATATTGCAATAAATTGCTTATTTGTTAACCGATTCTCTCAAAATTTGGCAGGAAGGATTTTCTTATGACTTTCAATATTACTGTTGAATTTCATAGAGATCGGTTCCGATTTATATACAGCTGCCGTATGTGTTTAAATGATCGTTCGAACTTAATTTAAATCGACCGAAAATCAATTTTTGATGGATATGAGTATTGTAAAAATTTCATGGCACTATTGCTTAATACTTGTATGATAAACCAAATGCTAAGGAACAGGTGGATATATTTTGTGTAATAATTTCGAAATCCCATACGCGAGTTGTCATGTTGCCACAAAAATACTTAGAATAGCCCGGAACTCTTTTTATACGCACCACTGAAGGATGGGGGTGTATTCAATTTGTCATTCCGTTTGCAACACATCGAAATATCCATTTCTGACCCTATAAAGTATATATATCCTTGATCGTCGTAAAAATCTATGACGATCTAGCCATGTCCGTCCGTGTGTCTGTTGAAATCACGCTACAGTCTCTAAAAATAGAGATATTGAGCTGAAAATTTGCACAGATTCTTTTTATCCATAAGCTGGTTAAATTCGAAGTTGGGCTGTATCGGACTATATCTTGATATAGCTCCCATATAGACCGATCCTCCGATTTAGGGTTTTAGGCCCATAAAACCACATTTATTACCCGAATTTGCAAAACTTTCGGACTCTGAGTTGTGTTATGCCCTTCGACATTCTTCTTCAATTTGGTCCAGATCGGTTTAGTTTCGGATTTAGCTGCAATATAGACCGATCTCGCGATTTAAGGTCTTGGTCTCATAAAAGGCGCATTAATTGTCGGATTTTGCGAAAATTTAGGACAGTGAGTTGTGTTATGCCCTTTAATATCTTTCTTCAATTTGGCCCAGATCGGTCCAGATTTGGATATAGCAGTCATATAGACTGATCTCTCGATTTAAGATTTTAGGCCCATAAAAGTCGCATTTAAAATCCGATTTCCCTGAAATTTGACACAGTGACTTACGTTAAGCTTTTCGACATTCGTGCCGTATATGGTTCAGATCGGTCTATATTTGGATATAGCTACCAAAAAGACCAATATTTTGTTCTAAAAAATTTAACAATGGATTGTACTCATAAGATATTCAATGTCCGTCCTGAATTTGGTCCAAATCGGGCCCTATTTAGATATAGCTGGTATGGGGGCATTATATATGCATTTTTCACCGGATTATGGCAAAAGGTGGTAACGTATATACACGAGGTGGTGGGTATCCAAAGTTCGACCCGGCCGAACTTAACGCCTTTTTACTTGTTTCTCTTGAAGTCAGAAGTGTTTGATTTTTGTTATTCAGAGGTGCAGTCTTCGCAACATTACTGAAAATTCTTCAGTCCATGCATATTTATCGGCAATATCAACATCGCTTTATCAACATACCATTACTTGAACTTCGGTACTGAAACCTGAAGTCTTTGCAACACTTCTCAAGATTATTCATCCCTTTGTCAATAGTTGCTTGACTTCATGCAGCCGTTTACTTGGTTTTGAGTCATCCTTAATGGATTGTAAGCAAATTTACATTTGTATTTGCAGGCAATAGAAACATCGCCTTATAAAAACGTTATCTTTTTCCGGTCTCATCAGTGCCTTTGCGACTACGTATGAAGTCAAGGTACAAGTGCTTAATTTTCGTTACTAAGATTCTGAAGTTTTAAGAAGAGTTAAACTTCGTTTGGCGTTATCAGTGTCGTTGGGAAAATGATTGAAGTCTGCAGTCCACTCATCAATTTTCAGACCATTTGCAAAATCGCCTTGCGAAGCTGTAAACTTTTTTTGGCTCCATCAGTGTCTCTGCAACCACATTAAAAAAGTCAGGAATAACGTCGCTTTATGCAGTTCTGAGTTCTGCGTCATCAATGTCTCTGCCATCGCGATTGAAGTCAGGATACCAACGCCTGATTTTTGTTACTAAGTGATGCAGTCTTCTTTATTAGTAAAGACTATTCCGTCGATATATAGAGTCATTGTTAAAAGAAAAGTGGATTCGGGTATATTTGCACCGTTTTGTACCTCATAAGTGGCTCTTCAATAATCTTTGAAGTCAACGTAACAAGTCAATAAGTGAAATCATCTTAACACAGTTCAAGACTTTTCGGCCCCTATTGAGAGCCTTGAACAAGAGCAAGGCTGCTTCACGTGGAAGTGCACTGTCTTCTGCGATATCAGTGCGCCATTTTCGTTTCTAAGGGCCGATGTCTTCCTATTAACATTGCGCAGGACTATTCAATCCATAGAGCCTGTTTTGAAAGCAATGTCGATTTATATAAACACACCTTCCTGAAAATCAACAAATCAATTAACCACTGTCTAAGCGGCAAAGTCTTCGTCAGATACTTCAGTGAATATAAGGTATCTTTACAAAAGTGACGTCATTTAAAGTGGATGTGAGTTGCGTTCTGCGTCATCATTGTCTCTAAGACTCCATTTGAAGTCGGCGAACCAAGATTGCTTTCAATGATAGGTCATCTTTACAATACTACTCAACATCAAATTTCAGACCATGCGTTACTATAACGGAAGATTGTTAAAGGTTTCACATTTATAAGCCCATAATCTTTTTGCAAAATATCTCTTTGTTCCCTCAGTTAATAGATAATGTTGGCAACCCGTTTTCCTTTGTTGTTGTGTGACACATTACTGCTCGCACCATACATTTGTCCTTCCGTCAGTCAGTCTTTCTGTTGCTGCGCCAGTCATCGAATCTGTCACTTCATTTGACTTCCTTGGCTTGTTCAACATACACACACACACACACACACACATGCAATATGTGTCTGTTTGTGTGAAAGAGAACGAGCGACTTTAACACAAAAGGGTACAGTTTATACTGTGATACTGTCGTTAATATAAACCTATGCCGCCGACATGGCCACCTTCATTGCCACCGGGCCACCGCCTTAGTACTGACTTTATTCCTTTATTCAATGGGTGACAGTGTTACACTACAGTTGCTCATCTGTTGTACAACATCGGCAAATTGTACTCATGCTTGTTGTAAGGACGACGATTATGAGAATATTACAAGCTAAGTGTATATATGTGTAGGTGAGTTATCTGCCTCAGGAGGATGGTGGAGGAAGACCTGGAATGAGGCTATTTTCTTGTGGTATATCTTGGTAATGGTTGATAAACTGCCGTGCTTTTTCTTCCATTTTCCGGCTGCTCCTCTTCTGTACAAATTGTGAAGAATAACTGACAACTGCAAATCATAGAATTTCAATTCTGGCCAAACTAAGGGCAAATAATGGGGCGCATACTACATGGGGTGATTTTCAAAATTCCTTGGCAGCTTTTAGAGAAGCTACGGAAATTCAATGGAGTGGGTTCCGGGAGTATAGGAAAGTATGACGAGTCTTTGTTATGGTGGTGGTGGTGGGACATAACACACAAGAGTTAGTAACAAGCCTTGGGGAATGGGAAGCGAAAAAATTGGATTTTACGCGCAAAGTGATTGTTCAGTGACGGTGTGCAAATGAGAACTACGTATATTTTATTTGTATATGTATATCTCAAACGGAAAGAAGCTAAGCCTAAATTTATTGATGTGCGAAATGTGACTAATAGGAAATGTGAATATATGCCTTCTTCCTTAGCTTTAATTGGTTTTAGGAAAACTACCAGCCAGATAGTCAAGCAGTCGCCATGTCATTGAAAGTAGTAACTAGCATTAAGGTAGGCAAAAACGAAACATTTGGTCAAGAACTTCTGTTTGGTTGGACAATTGAATTTGATATAATTAAATGAGTAAGTTATAAATCTGATATGAGTAACTGACATTCGATTTTGTTAGAGAGTTATAAAAGTGTTGCTTGCCTGAAATGCAGACAAGAGATAAGCTTTATTTTGAGAGGTTTATGGGGAAATTATATCGTACACTGTAAAAATACGCATTATTAGCTGTGTTTTATTTTAGTACTATACAGTGCAGTACAATGCCATTTGTATGAAAATGACAACTATCCAGAACAACGAAGTTTTGGATAAATTACCAGTGTAGGCTCATGTAGAACATCTGTCGTCAGAATTGTCATGATATGTATTTCACAAATAAGTGTGGCCACTCGCAGAATGGCAAAATAAATTTAAACCAATTATTTATTGAATTTGATTATGTTAACAAAATGAATAATTTTATCCGATTTAGACAGAAAGCTTAAATTATTAAAACAAAAGCAGATAAGTTTTTCGTAATCTGCGCCTTATGCTCACTTTGATTATATGAATAAATTGGATAATTTTATCCGGTTAATCGGATTTATACAAATGACCTAAATTATTAAAGAAGATAATTGCTTTGTCATAATTTACGCTTCTGCACAGGTGAGGATATATTACATCGTGCAGTGTCAAAAAACATTGGTTTTTCATTTTGATTATGTCGATAAAATGAATAGTTTAATCCTGTTTATCTTATTTTTCCAAATGACTTGTAACCTTGTTATGGAGATATACTAAAATGATGTTTGTTATGATGAGTTGTTATGGGGGTGGGACGTCTCCTAGGCAGTAAGTCCAGAATGTTGATATCAGATTCGTTGTCTACTCCCACATATCTTTCATTTTAGCCCCATATTTCCATAGTCGGCAAACATAACCGGTTCCGGGGGTGTTTTGGGGGATGGGGCGGCCGTTCAGTGAATTGGCCCAGAAAATATATATCAGATTCGTGTTCTACTCTATAATACTTCTTATTACAGCCTCACATTGGAATCGTCAGCAAATGCGTCCTATATGGGTGGTATTAGTTCCACAATTGGATATCAGATACGTTTTCTACTCTTAAATACTTTTCATTTGAGTTCCATATTGGCATGATTCGTCTATATATATATATATATATATATATATATATTCGGTAGGTTTTGAGGGTGGGGCTGCCCCCTTAGGTACCCTGTCCAACATTTGGATACCAAATTTTTATTTTTAGGCTACTCTAAGAGAGCACACAAAATTTCGCATACATCGCACCACCCTTCATCGAAATCTGGCGTTTCTGAAAATTTGGGAAGCGGTAGGGTTCGCCCCTCCTTCCGATGTAAAAAAATTTTGTACCCTACTTTCATCACAGGATCATTATGCACCATCTGTGAAAATTTCAAAAAAAATCGGTTCAGCCGTTTTTGAGTCTATAAGGAACACACAAACTAACATACAAACAAAAAAAGAAACCGACAATAAAACACAAATTGATTTTTATATATAAAAGAAGAGTAGCTGGGCAGGGCCTGCCCCGCTGCGCCTTCTTTCACTCTTTTATTTTATATGAGCCCTATACGGTCACGTCAAGAAATAAGTCCTCTTTGGGGGTGCTGGTACGGTCTTTCAGATATTTCGCGCCAATGTGGATATTACATTGGCGCTCTTCTCCCAAATACCTTTCATTGGAGCCTTATATTGCTACGATCGGTAAATATGTCCGGTATGGGGCTGTTTTTGGGGGTGAGGCGGATGCCCATATATCAGATTCGAGCTCTTGTCTCAAATGCCTTTCATTTGAGTCTCATATTGTCATTATTGGTTTATATTTTATTTGGGTGGCTTTCGCGGTGGGGCGACCTCCTAGATATCCCACCATAAATAAAGATACACATTTTTTTACGTAAGTTATTATAAATTAACTAAATTTCGCTTGAATCGTCCCACCCACCCATCTACAAGATCTGGCGTTTTTGAAAATATGGTAAAGGGAGGGTCGGCCCATAAAATTTTGGATGTCAGATCTAATTCATTCTCTTGGATTTGTTGGTGGATTGTCCACTCCACTCCCAAAACCACATTGGGGCTACATATTGCTATAGTCGATATATATGTGTGGTTTAGGGGGAGTTTATTTGATGAGGCGTCGCTGAAACACTTGGCCATGAAACAGATACAGATTTGAGCCCCTTTTTACCATAATTCACAAATATGTCCAGTTTGAGGGGTATGCAGGGTGGGGCGGCCACCCACGGACCTAGCCCTGAAAAGGTATCAGCATCGTGCTCAACTCTCAAATTTCTTTAAGTTGAGTCCCAATTGCGATTGGTTTAGGGGGAGTTTATAGGGTGACACGTCCCTCAAACATTTGGCCTCAAATCTTATTCTTCTATTATAGAAAAATGAAATTGTTCGACTTTGTTTGTTTGTTAGTTTGTTTGTCTGTTCCGTATAGACTGAAAAACGGCTGAACCGATTTTCATGAAATTTTCACAGATGGCAGAGATTGGGAAATTTACACTACATCTAATGGTACCCCAAAAATACGAAATTTGTAAAAAAAAGATTGGGGGTCGAATAATTGGGGGGACGCCCCATCCCAAAACCCACCCGAACGGACATGTGCACTGATTGGGACAATATGGGTATCAAATGAAAGATATTTAAGAGTAGAGTACGAATTTGGTATACAAATTTCGCTCTAATGTTGGGGTTCCCCACACCCAAAAAAAGCCCAAAGAGGACATTTTCATCGCTTTGGGCAATATGGGTAAAGGTAGAGATATAAATATGTATTCCTTGGTGTCTTAGGCGCCTCCCCAATCCAAAACCCCTCAATGGGGCATGTCTACCGATTGGGACAATATGGGTATCAAACGAAAGATATTTGGAAGCTGAGTACACATCTGTTATAAGAATTTGGTCCCAGGTGTCTATGGGGCCTCCCCAATCCAAAAAAAAAACTCCAAAACGGGCGTAAATGTCCAACGTCACAAAAGGGTAGCGAATGAAAGATCTTTCGGATTTGACTACGAATCTGGTATACACATTTAGGACAGAGTCTGGGACCGGTCAACCCACTAAATACTCAATTGGACGTGAAGTTCGATCGAGATAATATGTCATTTAATGTTGGTATGAGATTCAAGTATCTGGGTCACGTCCTACCATTCCGCAGGACAAGTAAATGGCGATAACAGAAGACTCAAAACAAGTAAGAGCGCGCTAAGTTCGGCCGGGCCGAAGCTTATTTACCCTCCACCATGGATCGCAACTGTCGAGTTCTTTACGTAGTATCTCTTTTTAGGCAAACAAAGAATAATGAATAAGGAGGAGGAGGAGCTATATCAAGTTATTGCCCGATTCGGAGCTCAAGAAGCAAAATCAAGAGATAGGTTTATATGGTAGCTGTATCAAGCTATAGATCGATTCAGACCATATTGCACACGTATATTGAAGGCCATGGAAGAAGCCGTTGTACAAAATTTTTATAATTTCGGATGAGAATTGCGCTCTAGAAATTCAAGAAGTCAAGATCCCTGATCGGTTTATATGGCAGCTATATCAGGTAATGTACCGATTTGGACCATACTTCGCGCAAATGTTGGAAGTGATACCAAAACACTCGTGCAAAATTACAGCCAAATCGGATTAGAATTGCGCCTTCTCAAAACTCAAGAAGTCAAGACCCATGATCGGTTTATATGGCAGCTATATCAAACATGGACCATTTACAATCATAGCAAACCTACAAAAAAAGGAAGTATTTGTGCAAAATTTCAAGCGGCTAGCTTTACTCCTTCAAAAGTTAGCGTGCTTTCAACAGACAGACGGACGGACGGACAGGACTAGTTCGACTTAAAATGTCACGACGATCAAAAATATATATACTTTATGGGGTCTCAGATGCATATTTCGAGGTGTTGCAAACAGTATGACGAAATTAGTAGACCTCCATCCTATGGTGGAGGGTATACAAATTATCGTATGGTTCTTAGCGTCGGAGGAACCGACCCTCTCCTCCTAATAAATACAACGCTAAACCGAGAATATTTTGTACTCAAATAAAAAGACATGTCAGAGGGCAAGGCCCCTCCCGATATTCTACCAAAAAAAGGATATAAAAATAATGTATGAAGGCCGATCAGGAGAGAATAGTAAGAAATAAATGGTCTTTGGTAGTAGAGTACAATGTTTACTCTCAAATCGGGACACAGGAGGATCTGTTGATCTTTAAGAATGTGGTATCCCAAGTGGTCGTTTTGAAATATAATACAAAACAAGTAAAAGCGTGCTAAGTTCGGCCGGGCCGAATCTTATATACCCTCCACCATGGATCGCATTTGTCGAGTTTTTTTCCGGCATCTCTTCTTAGGCAAAAAAGGATATAAGAAAAGAGTTGCTCTGCTATTAAAACGATATAAAGATATGGTCCGGTTCGGACCACAATTAAATTATATGTTGGAGACCTGTGTAAAATTTCAGCCAATTCGTATAAGAATTGCGCCCATTGGGGCTCACGAAGTAAAATAGAGAGAACCATTTATACGGGAACTGTATCGGGCTATAGACCGATTCAGACCATAATAAACACGTTTATTATGGTCAGAGGATCCATCGTACAAAATTTTAGGCATATCGGATAATAATTCCGACCTCTAGGGGTCAAGAAGTCAAGATCCCAGATCGGTTTATACGGCAGCTATATCAGGTTATGAACCGATTTCAACCTTATTTGACACAGTTGTTGAAAGTAAAAATAAAATACGTCATGCAAAATGTCAGCCAAATCGGATAGGAATTGCGCCCTCTAGAAGCTCAAGAAGTCAAATCCCCAGATCTGTTTATATGACAGCTATATCAGGTTATGGACCGATTTCAACCATACTTGGCACAGTTGTTGGATATCATAACAAAACACGTCGTGCGAAATTCCATTCCAATCGGATTAGAATTGCGCCCTCTAGAGGGTCAAGAAGTCAAGACCCAAGATCGGTTTATATGGCAGCTATATCAGGTTATTGACCGATTTGAACCATACTTGGCACTGTTGTTGGATATAATAACAAAACACGTTGTGCAAAATTTCAATTCAATCGGCTAAGAATTGCGCACTCTAGAGGCTCAAGAAGTCAAGACCCAAGATCGGTTTATATAGCAGCTATATCAGGTTATGGACCGATTTGAACCATACTTGGCACAGTTATTGGATATCATAACAAAACACGTCGTTCAAAATTTCATTCCAATCGGATAAGAATTGCGCACTCTAGAGACTCAAGAAGTCAAGACCCAAGATCGGTTTATATGGCAGCTATATCAAAACATGGACCGATATGGCCCATTTACAATACCAACCGACCTACACTAATAAGAAGTATTTATGCAAAATTTCAAGCGGCTAGCTTTACTCCTTCGGAAGTTAGCGTGCTTTCGACAGACAGACGGACGGACGGACGGACGGACAGACGGACGGACATGGCTAGATCGACATAAAATGTCACGACGATCAAGAATATATATACTTTATGGGGTCTCAGACGAATATTTCGAGTAGTTACAAACAGAATGACGAAATTAGTATACCCCCCATCTTATGGTGGAGGGTATAAAAATTAATTACTGTTAATCTGAACGAGACCCGTAGCCCTGAATATCTTGATAGCTACCGTCAAAATGCTTGACATTATGGGGCTCAAACAAAGTCGTAATCTAGCACGATGCTTATATTACTTCGGTAATATAACTATCGGCATAATTGCCTATAGTGATAAATAATAGGTATTTGATTGTAGAAAACGAATTTTTCAGGCCAAATGTTTTTGGGTCGTGTCACCCCATAAAATTTCCCTAAACCAATGGCAATTGGGGCTCAAATGAAAGAAATTTGAGAGTAGAGCAATATGCTGATATTTTTAGGGCTGCATACCCCTCAAACTGGACATATATGTGGATTATGGCGAAAGGGACTCAAATCTGAATCTGTTTAATGGCCAAGTGCTTCAGGGACGCCTCACCTCATAAACTCCCCCTTACCCATATATATATACCGACTATAGCAATATGTAGCTCAAAAGTGGTTTTTGGGAGTGGCGCATGAATCTCACCACCAAATTCAAGAGAATTAAGTAGATCTAACATCCAAACTTTTTCTTATTTTCAAAAACGCCAGAACTTGGAGATGGGGCAATTTAAAAAAAATTGTTTATAATAACTTAAATACAGATATTTGTAAGCTTATTTAGGGTGGGATATCCAGGGGGTCGCCCACCTCCAAAATCAGCCAATTGGAATATAAACCAGTAACGACAATATGGGTATCAGCCTCAATATATGGGTATCAGCCTCAATCCCAAAAACACCCCCACATATTTATCGACCATAGCAATATAAGGCTCCAATGAAAGGTATTTGGAAGAAGAGCTCCAATATAATATCTACATTAGTGCGAAATAACTGAAGGCCGTACCAGCACCCACAAATAGGACTTATTTCCTGACGTGATCGTATAGGACTCAGATAAAATAAGAGAGTGAAAGAAGGCGCAGCGGAGCGGGCCCTGTCCAGCTAGTATCTATATATAATTAATTTCAACCCAATATTGCCATTGGCTTCATAATTGGATATCAAATTCGATTTCTATCTCAAATACCATTCATTTAAGCCCCTTATTGCAAAAGCAAATATGTACGGTTTTGGGGTATGGGCCCTAAAAACTATGAATATCGAGCTCCACTGTCTTGAAGACCCAAATTGTCTTGGTGAGCAAATACGTCCTATTTGGGGTTATTATTTTGGTGGGACGTCCCCAAGACTGTTGATCCCAAATGTTGATATCAGATTCATGGTCTACTCCCCTTTATTTGAGCCCCATTTTCCCATAGTCGGCTAACATGTCCTTGGTGGATGGGGCGGCCACTCAGTGACTTGGCTTTAAAATTAAATCAGATTCGTGTTCTATTCCAAAAAACTTTTTATTTGAGCTTCATATTGCAATGGTCAGCAAATACTTCCTATTTGGGTGGTGTTATGGGGGTGGGGTGGTTCCAAAGACCATTCATGTGAATATTGCTATTGTCATAAATTTGTCCTTATTGGGGGATGTTCTCGGCGATGGCCGACCCCCTAACACATGGTCCCACTTCCGGATATCAGATTCGCATTGTACACTCAAATACCTCTTATTTAAGCCCCATATTCCCATGGTCAGTAAATAAGTCCAGTTTGGGGGGGTGTTTTGGGAGAGGGGTGGACCCCCAGAAACGTGGTCCCACATTTGGATACCAGATTCGTAGTCTACTCGCAAAAACCTTTCATTTGACTCCCATATTGCCATGGTCGGTAAATATGTCCAAATTAGGGGTGTTTTGGGGCTTGGGGTGGTCCCCCTAGCACTTGATGCGACAATTGGATATCAGATACGTTTTCTTATCCTAAATACCTTTCATTTGAGTCCCATATTGCCGTGGTTGGTCTAAATATATATTTGGTAGGTTTTAGGTCCCACATCTGAAATTTGGATACCAAATTTTTATTGTTAGGGTACTATATGAGAGCACACAAAATTTCGCTTAAATCGCACCACCCATCTCCGAGATCTGGCGTTTCTGAAAATTAGGGTAAGGAGAGGGTCCGCCCCCCTTCAGATATCAAAATATGTAGTACCCTTTTTTCACCACGGGGTCATTATGCATCATGTGTGACAATTTCAAGAAAATCGGTTCAGCCGTTTCTGAGTCTATAAGCACGATAACTTTCGAAGTAATAAAGCTAGGCGCATGAAATTTTGCACAAATACTTCCTACAAGTGTAGGTCAGTTGGGATTGTAAATGGGTTGAGCCCCTAAACGCCGCAATTCTTATCCGATTTGTTTCAAATTTTGTATAAGATATTTTGTTATGACTTCCAACATCTGTGCTAAGAATGGTTCAAACCGGTTTAAAACTTGGTGTAGCTCCCGGTCTCCTAATTTGACTCTCTGAGCCTCTAGAGGGCGCAATTCTCTTGTACGACTTCTTCTATGACCTGCCACATACGTGCCAAATATGGTCTATAGCTTCCATAAGACCCGATCTTCCGATATAATCCTTAAGACACTATAGATCTCAATTCTTATCCAATTTTGGCTGACATTTCGCACAATGACATCTACTATGGCCTCAAACAGCCAATTCAAGCATGGCCCGAATTGGTCGATAACCTGAAATAGCTCCAATAGCTTTGCAATTTTTATCCATTGTCCTTTGTTTGTCTAAAAAGAGATGTCGGGCAAAAAAATGATAAATGAGAGAGAGGGTATGTAAGATTCGGCCCGGAAAAACTTTTCACGCTTTTACTTGTTGTCACTCGATTCGTTCGCCAATGTATTTTCCCTTGATAAAATCAACTGTTTTCAATGACTTGGCGTACGAATTGTGTGACAAAACTAAAAAAATATGTGCTTATCGGCACGCCACTTGGGCTCGACTTTAAAAAGGAGGCTTCTTATCTTTGAGCTTATTTTTCAATCAAACCCGCTCTACTGAGCTTTCGCTTTCAATACGTACAAAAATATCACCTCTGTAACGTAACCTGCTCTCCAATAGCTCTGATTCTGTATATGTTCGTTGAGCCTTCCCCTCTAACAGTGTAACACAAACTTGGATATTCGCACTCTACTAAATAAATTTTTGTCTATGGCAAAGATAGCCACTTAAACTATCCGAAACACTTATTGTTAAGGCCCGTCTTAGGGTGGGAAATTAAAAAAATAATAGAGCAAACAACCGCAACGAAATTCCTATACTTTATTTTCCTTTATTTTACAGACGGATAGGTTGCCATAACAAAGATATATGCTGCATGCCCCCTCTCTGTTCGTGGTGGCGACTCTGTTCAGTTGATTCATTTGCAAACAGACAGTGGCGCTTATTTAAATGTTAGTGCTGCCATCGATAAAGGAAAGGTTTAGACTTTAATACCCAAAATAACTTAAAAGTTCTCCGTTCCATGTCGCCCCGGATCCTTGCGCAATCGCATATAAACAACTTATTGTATAATTTGACATTTCTCCCATCTGTTAGATTTTTTTGAACATATTGTTAAGAGTCTATAGATATCCTTTGTCTATGCTGCTACTCTTTTGAAGCGGCTTAGCGCCTATAAAATTGATCATCATGTATTAGTTGTCTATAACTGACTATATGGCTACCTGTTGAATAGTCATAATTTAGTATTTTTTAAATCAAAGCAAATTGGCATATTAAACGATTCTCAGTGGTAAAGAACTAATTTGCCGGTCTTTATATTAGGTGCGGTGGCGACAGTTCTTAGTAATTAATCCATGTAAAACTTTTGAACATGAAAGGGTTGCCCAGCAGCACGTTGTTTGGACTTGTCTAGGAAAAGAAGGCTCCTTGTCGACCTATTTAAACAACGGTATCATTATGCAACAAATAACTGGACAATAAAAAAGCCGTAAATGATACACGTAGATAAAAAAATATTTAGGATTAATGAAGAGGGGTACACAACCTCACTTTATTTTGTCCGACAGCTTCATTTATTACCCTATTTCGCGGAAATTAATACGTCATCAAACAGAAATATGGTCAAAATCGAATCATCATATCATTTATTAGATGTAGCTGTCAGCCCATAAATGGCGAATTTATTATCTGATCAAGCTGGCAACATATTTATAGGTATTCGTTATATTTTGAATAACAGATATTTTTCAGCCACACCCGTCGATAGTACGAATGGTGACAAATTCGTTTATAATTTCCCATCAAATTTTTCTATCAATTTAATAATGCCCTTCAGCTCTCAACACCTCAGACCTGAACCCTTTAACAGCTCAACTTTTGGCTGATTTAACTGAAATTGTTTTTGAGCATCCATATCTAAAGTCCAGAAGCAATCGCCCAATTTGATCGTTAACCCTTAGCCACCTACAGTTTTTATCCGATTTTGTTGAAATTTGGTAGGTGAGGTACATTGAACATTACATTACATTACAACCGTCAAAGAAGTATACTTCTACAACATAAATTTGCCCTCTCTCAGCTTTTAGAAACCTCTTTCATAGAATTTTTCAAAATAATCCACCTCCTACCATAGATAAACTCTTCGTTAACCTTTCTTTGTACAAAATGTCTCACAGAACTACTTCCGTGTTTCCTCCCTACTCCTTCATCAGTGAGTGCATCACATCGCACAACAATACTTTTGGTTCAGCATATCCATTTTCAAAACATTTTTAAACGAAACGTAAATAAAATATTGCTCATGACAGCTGTCAAAACTTTTTATAATCACTTTAAGCACGCACTTGCACAGATCCTTTGTGGGTGACTTCTGTTGTGCATTGTAACAAAAGTATTGTTTCAATAAGCAGCAAACATTTTGCCCGCCTTCTACTGTTGACCTAAGCCTTAAATTGGTAAAGCTTCTCAAATGTCACCAACATTGGGAGAAGCTTCTGCCTCTAACGCCAACCAAAACAAGCCAAACCAAAGCCAAACAAACCAAAATTTAAATTTGAATATGGTTGGGCTCTGTCAGCCGCATCATCATCATCATCGGGCCAGTCAGTGATTCAATTAGGAACAGTTTATTTTAGCATTTCAAATCTATTTACATACATTGGCGGGAGATAAGCTCAAGCTCTGCCGGGCATTGTAACTTGACTCAATTGAAATTTTAAGCAATTAGCCAAAAACATCCCCAGCTCAACTCAGATCTGCTTCTTATTATATTTGTGATAATGAGAGGGAAGAGATAACAAAATTTGCTTAAAAGCTCTCCTTCCACCTAAACTTCAATACACTTTCCAAAAAGGATTCAATACATGCATTTTCAGCCAAGGATATCATGGTGTAGTAGTTGTTGTTGCTTCCTCTTATTTTATTGTCATTTTGTTTATTTAACGTTAAATTAATTGCGGTCTCATATTTCGTTATGCAAAATTTCCACATTGTTGCCGATGACACTATTGTTGTTGTTATCCTTGTTTACTTAGTTGCCATACTTGAACGCAGCATTAGCATGGTGGGCACATTTGCCTAAGATTACTTAACAGCGGCAGCAATTTATTTACGTTGCTAATTGAAGTAGAAATTTGATGTGTAATTGTAGCTGCCATGCTCTTCACTATCTGCTGTGACTGCTTTGTGTGTGAGGTGTTGCAAAAGGGTAGAGTTGATAATGCAGCCTACGAAGATGCCATTGTAAATGATTGCTCTTGCCAATGCCACTGAAGTGAAGGCGGAGGAGGACGTCTCAAGTGGTAGTGTCGCCAACGCCTTATTGATATTTTGTCAGGGGCATGCTCTGCTCAAGTGTCGTCTTTTCAATCTTTCGTTTTACTTAAGCTGACATGGCGGTGTGAAGTTGGACGTTTTTGTTAAATCACACAAAATTTTTGTTCATTCCATGATTTGCTTTACTCTGACAGTTTGCGGTTTATGTTTTTGGCATTTTGTAACTAATTTTATGCTAATTGGTATGTTATTAGTTTTCAAGAACAATAATATGAATATAATTCAACCAACAGGCAGAAACAATAATAAATAGGGTTGGCTTCATATGGGGTAGTAGAGACTAGGGCGCGAGCAATCTTTACTCGACTGCGGGAAGATTGCTCTACTCCGACTCCGGAGTTGTCTTCGAGAAATAAACATTTTTTTCAACAAAATTAAAAAAAAAAAATTTTAAATTAAACAACTAAAAATTCGTTAAGTTCGGCCAGGTCGAACTTTGGATACCCACCACCTCGGGTATACATGTAATCCACCATTCATTAAAATCCCGTGAAAATTGCATACCTTATGTCCCATAGCAGTTATATCGAAATATGATCCGATTTGGACTAAGCACTTATAAGTACAAGTCATTGTTCAATTGTGTATAACAAAATATTGGTCTTTTTAGTACCGATCTGAATCATATACAACATGGATGTCAAAAAGCCTAATATAAGTCAATGTGTCAAATTTCAGTTAAATCGGATTATAAATGTGCCTTTTTTGTGGCCAAGACTTTAAATCGAGATATCGGTCTATATGGCAGCTATATGCAAATCTTAATCGATCTAGACCAAATTGCCAAATTGGGGCTTAACTTAACTCTCTGCCCCAAATTCGGCAACATCGTACAATAAATCCGCCTTTGATGGGCCCAAAACATTAAATCGAAAGATCGGTCTATATGGCAGCATTGTCCAAATCTGGACCCATCTGAGTGAAATTGAAGAAGGATGTCGAAGGGCCTAACACAACTCACTGTCCCAAATTACGCCGAATTCGGACAATAAATGCGCCTTTGTGGGCTCAAAATCTAACCGAGAGATCGGTCTATATGGCTGCTATATCCAAATAGGGACCGATCTGTGCCATAATGCAGAAGTATGTCAAGGGGCTTAACTTAACTAACTGTCCCAAATTTCGGCGACATCGGACAATAAATGCGCCTTTTATGGACCTTAGACCCTAAATCGGAGGATCGGTCTATATGGCAGCTATATCCAAATCTGAACCAATTTGGGCCAAATTGACGATGGATGTCGAAGGGCCTAACACAACTCATTGTCCCATATTTCAGCGAAATCTGATAATAAATGTGGCTTTTATGGGCCTAAGACCCTAAATCGGCGGATCGGTCTATATGGGGGCTATATTAAGATATATATAATATATATATAAGTCCGATATAGCCCAACTTCGAACTTAGCCTGCTTATGGACAAAAATAGAATCTGTGCAAAGTTTCAGCTCGATATGTTTATTTTTGTAGACAGTAGCGTGATTTCAACAGATAGACGGACATGTCTAGATCGTCTTAGATTTTTACGCTGATCCAGAATATATATACTTTATAGGGTCAGAAATGGATATTTCGATGTGTTGCAAACGGAATGACAAAATGAATATGCCCCCATCCTTCGGTGATGGGTATAACAAGATGACCTCGAGCTGGAATTTAAAATCAGCAAAGTTGATAAAAATGATAAAAATAACATTTAACTTTTTTATTCCAAAAAATTTAGGAATTTAATTTTTTTTGTTGACAAATATTTTACTATATTGCCCAGAGTCGGAGCGAGATAATTTTCTTGACTCCGACTCCGGGAAAAATTGCTCGACTCCGACGTCGCAGCCCTGGTAAGGACACTGATGTTATAACATGCAATGAACGTCTAAATAAAGCTAGCGCTCGTGATCGACCCATACTTTAACAAAAATAAAGGACAGAATGAAAAAGTTTCCTTTTTGAACAGAAAAGAACTTAAAATCCTTCGTAATGATTTTGTAACTAACTTCTCCAACCATGTAAAAAAAATATTTCTTTGTACAGCCACAGAAAATGTCACCCTTTGTTTTCCTGTCAATGTGGTGGAACTAGTTTAAAATTGATTTCCTCCTATTACGGGATATTAACGTTCAACACCATGCCAATGCCATCCTTATATCTTTCTCCACAGAAAAAAGGGGTAATTTTTCTAAGGCAACAAAGGAATTCTGTGACAACTTGGTGTTCACCAGATGAAAAAGATAAACAACCGCTTCGTTGTAAAAGTCGGGTGTCGTGGAATGCAAGACGCTTAAAAGGGGGAACATGGATTTGATGATTTTACCTTTTGTGTCGATGACAAATATCAACATGAGAACAAAACCACACAACACATTCGTGTGCATTCAATCCACTATGGGTTGTTGTTGCATATCCTTTCTCGGCTAAAGAGGTCCTTGTTGTATGGTATACTCATATATGTATGGTGTTAGCTGACTTTATATGGGCGGGTATGGATGTCATTGCTTCATTCAATTCCAGCGAATCCTGCGGAGTTGTAACCAAAGCTGGTAGAAAATAGTCAACATCATATTTCCATAAGAATATGAATTTCCAGCACCACTATGCTGTGGAATGTTACCAATTGTAAGCGGTACCTTTTGTAATATGTCTGTATCACCTCAAATTCATGTGGCTGCAGGATATCATGACATTTGGTTTTCTTTTGGTTCACATGAGAGTGTCGTATTTGATTTCCGCTAAATTGAGTCGATTTGTTATTTTATAGTTTATTTATGTTCAACTCTATGGCATTGCCTTAAGCGCAGAGTTGCATTGTTTTGTTGTACTCAGTCAAGTCAGACCGGCCATCAAGTCCTTGAGGTTTATTGAACTTTAGTATCGTGTCTTTGCCATTTCTTGTTAGATGAGCTCATATCATATCATCCGGATTGAATGCTAGATTTTGATTAAAAAATTCGTTTGAATTTTATGATGATGACAAACAGCAAAATATGGAAGCGTTTTTACACTTGAACAACTCAAATCGAATTTTGTTGATAAAGAAAAATGTTTAGTCGTTTGAGTAGATAAAGTTTGATTGGATAGATATGATTTAAACTTTAAGTGAAAGGAAAGGATTAAAGGACTATTTTTAGGTTAAGAACGCTTATTTATGGATAAAACATTGACTTGAATTGACTTCATTAGAGACTAAAATGTTAGTTTGCAGACATTTGTCTTGCTGATACACAGAAACAACAAGTAAGAGCGTGCTTAGATCGGCCGGGCCGAATATTATATACCCTCCACCATGGATCGCATTTGTCGAGTTCTTTGTGCGGTATCTCTTTTTGGACAAACAAAGAAGAATGAATAAGAATTGTTATGCTATCATGAATGTTGAAGACCGTATTAGAAGTCATTGGGTAATATTTCGGTCCATTCGGAAAAGAATTGAGCCTTGTAGGGGCTCAAGAAGCATAATCGTGTGATCGGTTTATATGGGAGCTGTATGAATGTCATGGGAGAAGTCGTTGTAAAAAATTTCTGCCAAATTGTTGCCCCCTCTAGAGGTTTAAGAAGTCAAGATCCCAATAACTCTAAGAAAACCCCAAACTATGTGCTACAGTGTGGAACAACGGATTAAAGCATTGAATTGAAAACAATAATTGTTTTTAATTAAACTTAATTGAGACACTTATGATATCGGTAGAATAGAGGATAGACTACCAAATATGAGACCATGAGCTCCAATCTCCGCGGTGACAAAATTATTAAAATAGTTTTTAGGATATAAGATGAGAGACAAAGAAAAACTCGAGAGCATCAGTAAACGAACGACAACAAGCAGCGAGAGCCGAACAAAGAAAACCACACACTAAAGGCATGCAAATGTCACATTTTGAATACCCACCACCCCACATATATTCATTAACAAGTGATGGCAGTTGCCCAACAACAAAATATTGAGTGCACTATCTGTCAGAATCAGTGATTAGTGCAACTCTGATTTTTTGTATGTTACTAGTTGACAGATAGTGCATTTCGCGAGAAAAATCGAACTAGCCATGTCCATCCGTCCGTCCGTCTGTCGAAATCACGATAGCGGTCGAACGCGTAGAGGTAGCCGCTTGAAATTTTGTGCAGATAATTAATATTGATGTAGGTCGTCGGGGTTTGCAAATGGGCCATATCGTCTCAGATTTAGATGTAGCTCCCATATAAACCGATCTCCCTATTTAATAACTTGAGCCCCTGGAAGCTGCAATTTTTGTCCCACTAGGCTAAAATTATGTATGTAGTGTTCTGTTATGACTCTCAACAACTGTTTCAAGTATGGTCTAATTCGTCGATAACCATATAAACCGATCTCCCGATTTGACTTCTAGAGCCCCTGGAAGCCGCAATTTATGTCTGATTAAGCTTGTAGTGTTCTGCTATGACTTGAAACAACTCTGCTAAGTACGATTTAGATCGGTCTATAACCTGATATAGCTCCCATTTAAACCGATTTCCCGATTTGACTTCTTAAGCCCTTTCAAGCCGCAATTTTTGCCTGATTTGGCTGACATTTTGTATGTGATGTTCTGTTATAACTTCCAACAACTGTACAGAATACGTTCCAAAGCAATCTATAACCTGATACAGCTCCCATATAAACCGATCGCCCGATTTGACTTCTTGAGACCCTGGAAGCCGCAACTTTTGTCCTGAAAATTATTGGCTGAAATTTTGCACGTAGAGTTCTGTTGTGACTTTCAACAACTGTACAAAGTACGGTCCAAATCGGTCAATAACTTGATATAGCACCCATATAAACCGATCTCCCGCTTTGACTTCTTGAGTCCATTCAAGGCGCAATTTTTGTTCGATATGGCTCAAATTTTGCATGCGATGTTCTGTTACTTCTTCCAACAACTGTGCCAAATACGAACAAAATCAGTCTATAACCTGATATAGCTCCCATGTAATCATCCTTGTTCGGTTCCTAGAAGTTTAAATATTTGCTGATTTGACAGAAGTTTTGTATGCAGAATAAAATTATGCCCTTCAACAAAATTATTTTGCATACATTTTTAGCAGAATGTATGCAACCACCATGGAGGTAGTGGGTTCGCAAGATTCGGCCCGTCCAAACTTAGCACGCTTTTACTTGTTTAATTTTCTTAGCAAATTTTTTTAAATTTTTTTATGTATTTAAAAAATCTCAATTTTTTCAGTTTTTACTGCAAAACATATTTTTTTAGCATTATATTACCATTTATATGGTACACTGAAAGTGTTTACAGAAATTTCACTAACGAACATTTACAAAATTACTTTTGATAAGATGATCGTCACCTACATGTCGCTGTTATTCCGTACCATGCTGCTCTTGGGCTTGGCCGCATCCCTTTATGTGTATAGTATGCAGTTGTGATTGCTTGTTGTATGATATTTTATGTGTACGCCATGGAATAACAGGACAATGGCATGCTGTCAAAGAGTCATTCAATTCGGCTTGTGCAGCCCTTTACACCACACCTTGGCTTGCTTATGAATAACACTGTTGTTGTAATATTTTAGCTTGCAATGCGAGTGCCTTTTAACATAAAATTTTTACTTTGTGTCTTCCAAATTCGGAATAAATTATTGCTGGAAAATTAACGTATCGTGTCGTCGTTTTTTGACAAAAGTTTTTGCTTATTATAATTATTTATTGTTACCATAAATATTTGTTAAACTAAATTTAGAAATTACCATTTTTTTTTTTTTTGATTTTAAGGACAATTTTCTTTAGATAAAAGATTTTTAACTTCTTTTTCGGGATTTATTTATCTCATAAGGTAAATTTGAGATCTAGTATTAAAATAAACGTTTAGCAAAATATCGTTGAATAAGGAATTTTATTTCTAATTCAATTTGGGAAAAGGCCAAATTTGAAGTTAAAGAAACAGATAGGCCGTTCAAAAAGGCGTGAATAAGACCCTTTTTTTTCAACCAACACGCAGGGAATGTCCCCTATGTATGCATTGCATTGCGTTGGCTTGTGGGAATTTAGTAAGACTTGTTTTTTTTTTGATCGAAACCATTTCCAAAGTCCTGCAATCAAGGAAGAAATCTTAAAGTTTTTGCAATCGTTTTTTGAGTGTATGTAAAATTTTCGATTTTCGTTAACTTCATCTAATGATTTTGCAACCATTACCATTTCATGTCAACTATCCATTTGGCCTTGTGCACCCTTAGACAATTGCATATGTCGATTGTTCTCATCTTCTCACCCTCTAAACATTCATACAAAGCCAATAATACAAATTAAAAGACCAACACTTAATGACTTTCCCGTCAAACTTCAGAGTGTGACATAGTGGCCAAATGCAGGGAAAATCATTAATAAAAATCAAAAAATGAAGGCGTAACGAATAATGTCACGTTTCAAAATTAGTTATGTCAGTAACCAACAAAGTATTAATAAAATTGGTCTACAGTGATATTAGAAGACCGGCAACACCAAATAAAACAAAGCAAACCAGAAAGGATTAACTTTCTAAGTATGCCACGAGTGGGTTGGCATTAAGCAATGAATCAAACAAAGGATGACAAATTTTATTAATTACGAACACAAGATATTAAATCAACCAAAACTGTAGATGAGGGGGCGATACATAAACAGCCATATTTTCTTAAGGTGTCTGTAAAACTTTTAAAATCAATTAATTTCTAGAATTGGAATCTAGAAAAATTCTAATTAACACCATATTTTTCCATAACACACTTGCATCGCATGTTGCCAAACATATGATAAGCATATTATTGATATGTTATTCAATGCCAGCTTAACAGTTTTCATATGTAAATGACACCGCCCATTGCCAAGGGGACCAGAGGCAGAGCGAGTGAGGGGAGTTAACATAGTTTACACCAAATTTAATTTCCTGAAATAACAACTTCAAAAAATCATAATAAAGTTGTCATACAAATCATTATCTTTGAAATATAATAAGCGCTTTCCTTCTGAGAGAGGGAAAACTCCATAGTAATACAGAAATTCCACCCTGTGACATGACATTATTTTCTTAAGAATTTTGTTTTTCAAAAATGTTTAAGATATTTTGGGGTGCAAACCCTTCTTAAACCAACAGAGGTTCTGCCTTGTGACATTTGACATCGGTTCGTAGGGTCCCCTTTAACAAAACGTGTGTCCATGGTTGACACTTAATTATCCCCCAAATGTTGTGCTCTTGTGTCGAGTTTATCTAAGAAACCATCTTTTCTTCAACTTGAGAGGTAAGACTGTAATAGCGGAAGAGTGACAATGGTTTTGGTGGCAGCGAAAAAATGTCAAGTGTTTGGTTTTTAAAACCTCAGGAATGAGCAAAGATCCCTTAGGCCTTACAAATGACACGTGATTTCTGATTAGCTTTTGAAATAGGCGGACATTCCTTTCGCGGCCAAACACAAAACAGATTTTTCTACTTCCTCATTAATTGTAGAAGAGATGAAAAATGATTCAAAAATAATTAATTTCCTAAAGATGTAGGACATCAACGAGTAGGTCGTTAAAAAGCTTAAATATTTGTTGAAACTTCAAATGTAGTGATTTTAAATACTCGTTTTTAACTTTTCCCTAGGGAAAATGGAGCAATTAAATTTAATTTCCTTAAGGTTGGTTTCAAACTATATGATATCTTAATTTCATTCATTAACATTTTGCTATCGTTAGTGAAACACTCGGCAAAAGTTATTTCTTCACTCTAGTTTAGTGTAAGTTTAAATTCAAAAGAAGTTAATTATAAAGACAAGTAAAAAGGTGTTATGTTCGACCGGGCCGAACTTTGGATACCCACCAACTCGGGTATATATGTAAACCACATTTCGTCAAAATCCGGTGAAAAATGCATACCTTATGGCACATAGCAGCTATATCGAAATATGTTCATTGTTCAATTGTGTATAACAAAATATCGGCCTTTTAAGTAGCTATATCTAAAAACAAATAAAAAGGCGTTAAGTTCGGCCGGGCCGAACTTTGGATACCTACCACCTCGGGTATATATGTAAACCACCTTTCGTGAAAATCCGGTAAAAAATGCATTCCGTTACTTTACTTTAATTGACTATGACAGAATATTTGGTCCACTAGCCGTACGTAGAATAGCGTTCCAAGCGCCTCGATCTTCTGCGCTCATTCTAAAATCTCTGACACCAAGTTTTGAGGTGTCTCCCACCACTTGATCTTTCCATCGGGTTTTGGTCATCCCGGTTAGCGTGTACCACCGTGTTTGCCTTTAAAAGACTTCTTTGCTGGAGCTTCTTCATCCATTCTAACATGACCTAGCCAACGCAGTATTTTGATGCGTGTAACTATGCTATCGTTGCCATACAGCTCATACAGCTCGTGGTTCATACGCCGCCTATATTCTCCATTAACGCAAATTGGTCCATACATTTTACGAAGAATCTTTCTCTCAAATACTCCAAGCACTGCCTCATCTGTTTTCACAATTACCAATGCTTCAGGACTATATATATAGTGTAATCTTCGCCTCTCGAAAGGTGGCATTGTTTCTAAACTGCTTACTTATTCCAAAGTAGCATCTGTTTACCAGTATTATTCTTCGCTCAATCTCAAAACTGGTGTCATTCGTTTCGGTTACGGCGGTGCCGAGGAAGATAAAGTTACTGACTATCTCAAAGTTGTGGTTCCCAACTTCCTCCATTTTCTTTCTCTGCTCTCTGCTCGGTTGGGCAAGGTTTTTTGGGAGTTGAAACCATTCATTTCGTCTTATCTCCATTTACTGCCAGAGCCATTTTCACTGATTCTCTTTCGACTCTTTCAAAGGCTGCAGTTACTACTTCCGGTGACCGACCTATGATATCGATATCGTCGGCATAGGCGAGTAGCATGTGTTTTCTTGTGATTAGTGTGCTATATGTTTTCACATCTGCATCTCGTATAATCTTCTCCAACAGGATGTTAAAGAGATCACATGATAGGCTGCCTCCTTGTCTGAAACATCGTTTGGTATTAAATGGTTCCGAGACATTCTTTTCTATTCTTACTGAGGAACGCGTATCAGCGATTGTCATCGCGAGTCTTATTAACTTTGCAGGGATACCAAACTCAGACATGGCTTGAAATACCTTTGAACGTAAAGGAGTATCGAAGGCGGCTTTGAAGTCAACAAAGAGATAGTAGGTGTTGATTTGTCCTTCTCGAGTCTTTTCCAGGATTTGGCGCAGTTTGAATATTTGGTCTATGGTGGATTTACCAGCTCTAAAGCCGCATTGATAGGGACCAATTATCTCATTGACTTAAGGTTTTAATATTTCAAACAGTACGCTCGAGAGTATCTTGTATGCGATGGGGAGGAAACTTATTCCTCTGTAGTTGGCACATTCCGTCTTGTCTCCTTTATTGTGTACGGGACATAGTATGATGAGGTTCCATTCATCGGGTATGCGTTGATGCATGCCCCTTGTCAGCGTGTCGCCTCCGGTCTTAAATAGTTCAGCGGGTAACCCGTCGGCTCCAGCTGCCTTGTTGTTTTTCAGTCGGGTCACTGCTACCTGGATCTTATTCTGATTAGGAGGTTAACATTCTATACCATCATCATTGATTGGTTCTGCGGTATCCTCTTCGCCGCCAACGTTGGACACTAGCAGTTGAGCAAAATATTCTTTACATATTCTCAGCATGCTATCTGTGTCAGTTACCGGATTTCCTTTTTTGTCTCTGCAGGAGAATGTGCCTAAACTAAAGCCATCGGTTTGAAGTTTACTTCTTTGATAGAATTTGGGGACTTCATTCCATCCATTTCCTTTTTATTTCTGCGGATGTTTCTCCTCTCTCCTCTCTCCTTTTCTCCCAATACTTCTCCTACATCTGGCGCGTTGCTACTGATTGCAGGGTTGCTTTATATGCCGCATTCTTGGCTTCAGTATATCTCGACACTCTTGGTCGTACCATGGGTTTCTTGGAGTAGGCTTCCGGTACCCAAGTACGGATTTCGCGGCATTTTCCATGGAGTGGGCAATAATTTGCCACTGCGCCATTACATCATCTGAGCAAGGAGTGCTTTCATCAAGTACTTGGGTCAGTCGAGTGGAGTATGCCGCTGCCATTTGTTATGTTTGCTGCTTTTTAATGTCCAGCTTTCGTGCAGAGTCAGATCATATTTTCCTCGCCATGTTCAAACGGGTGCGAACCTTTGCTGCAACGAGGTAATGATCCGAATCTATATTCGCTCCACGGATCGATCGTACATCTAACACGCTGGATGAATGTCTTCCATCTATCACAACGTGATTAATTTGGTTTCTCGTGTTTTGATCGGGTGACAGCCATGTGGCTTTGTGAATATTTTTATGTTGAAATCTTGTGCTACTAACTACCATGTTTTTTGCCGCGGCGAAATCTGTTAGCCACAACCCATTACTGGACGTTATCTCGTGGAGGCTAAACTTTCCGACTGTTGGACCAAAAATGTCTTCCTTCTCTATCTTCACATTAAAATCTCCCAGAACGATTTTAATATCATGGGCGGGGCAGCGGTCATATTCTCTCTCTAGGCGCCGTAGAAAATATCCTTGGTCTGCTCGTCTTTGTCCTCCGTCGGGGCATGGGCACAAATAAGGCTGATGTTGAAGAATTTGGCTTTTATGCGGATTGCGGCTAGCATCTCATCCACCGGAGTAATGCTGGAGACAAGATGTTTCAGTCTCCGACTAACCACAAATCAACTGCCAAATTCATGCCTCATGTTATGGCACCTATAGTATAGTTCGTCACCGTTTGGTGTTGTAGTGACGCCATTCCCAGCCCATCACACTTCCTGTAAGGCGGTAATATCTGCCTTTTACTTCTCTAATATATCCGCCAGCGCGTATACTGCACCTTCTCTATGAAAAGTGCGGACATTCCAGGTGCAGATCCGCAAATAATGGTCCTTTTTTCGTTTGCGTGGGTCGTCAACATTGGGGGGGTCGGTTTTTACTATTCCTTTGTTTCTCATAGTAGTTCTCATAGTTTTCCGGGGACGGATTACTGGCCCAGCGACCCAACCGCATGGGTTTTGTGGGATTGCACATGTATTTTGTGGGATTGCACATGTATCCCATGTATACCAGGGAACAGACGCTGATGTTGGCCATTGGTTCTTTGAAGGCGCCAATATCTCGCATTGTCATCTCGAGTATCATTGGCACTCAGTATTTAATTAAGAGCCAGTGCCACTTCATCCGATTTAGTTTGGCTTTTCGACATCCGTGTCGTATATGGTTCAAATTGGTTTATTTTCAGATATAGCTACTAAAAAGAAAGATATTTTGTTATACACAATTGAACAATGACTTGTACTTATTAGTATTTGGTCCAAATCGGAATCTATTTCGATATAGCTGCTATGGGGCATAAGGTATGGATTTTTCGCCGAATTTTGACTAAAGGTGGTTTACATATATACTTGAGGTGGTGGGTATGTAAAGTTCGGCCCGGTCGAAGTTAGCTCCTTTCTACTTGTTATGGTAACAAAACCTTAAATTGAGAGATCGGTCTATATGCCAGCTATATCCAAATCTTTACCGATCCATGCTAATATGAAGAATGATGTCGATGGGCCTAACACAACTCACTGTCTCAACTTTCGGCGAAATCGGACAATAAATGCGCTTTTTATGGATCCTAAACCTTAAATCGGAAGATCGGTCTATATGGCAGCTATATCCAAATCTAGACCGATCTGGCTCAAATTGAAGAAGGATGTCGAACAGCCTAACGCAACAAACTGTCCCAAGTTTCATCAAAATCGGATAATAAATGTGGCTTTTATGGTTCTAAAATCCTAAATCGGCGATTTGGTCTATATGGCAGCTATATCCAAATCTAGACCGATCTAGGCCAAATTGAAGATGGATGTCGGAGGGTCTCACACTGTATGGTGTTCATTGCAGTCACGAGAAGCTTAGCTGCGCGCTATCGGGCGCGTCCACAGGTTGCGGATAGTGGAATACTCCATACGGGGTAGCTGCAACGGCAATCGCGGACAACCAGCGGTATCTAGCGCAGCTCTTCCACAAATACTGAGTGCCTATGATGCTCGATATGAATCGTTCTATAGCCTTATACAGCTTCCATATAAACTGACGTACGTATTTTACTTCTTGAGCCTTTAAAACGCACATCTCTTATTCGGATGTGCTGAAATTTTACACAATGGCATCTACTATGGTCTCCAACATTCAATTGAATTATGGTACGAATCAGACCATAACTTGATATAGCTCTAATAGCATAGCAATTCTATTCTTCTATCCTTTGTTTCCCTAAAATAGATACTGGGAAAAGAACTCGACAAATGCGATCGTTGGTGGAGGGTATATAATATTCGGCCCCGGCCGAACATGCCGCGCTTTTACTTGTACCCACCACCATAGGATAGGAAGTACAATACATTCATTTAGTTAATACGTTTGCAACACATCGAAATATCAATTTCCGGCCCAACAAAGTATATATATTTCGGATCGTCGTAAAATTCTAAGACGACTGACACACGGACATCGTGTCTGTCTGTTCAACCGTCTGTTGTAATCACAGATACGTCCTTTTGATATACGCTGGTTAAGTTCTTGAACGGGTTTAAATCGGATCATATTTGGATATATCTGCTATAATGATCGATCTGCCGATAAAGAGTCTGAAGCCCACAAAAGCTTGAAATTTTATCCGATTTCGCTGAAATTTGAAACAGTTTGTAGCTTGATGTCGAGAGGCCTACATCAGACCCAAATATGGTTCAGATTGAACTATATTTAGATATAGTTGTCATATTGACCGATCTGCCGACAAAGAGTCTGAAGGCCATAAAGTGTTCCAACTGTGCCAAGTATGGTATATATCAAACCTGATATAACTCCCATATAAACCGGTCTCTCGATTATCCTTGTTTGTTTCGCAGAAGCTTAAATTTTTGCTGGTTTAGCAGAAGTTTGGTATGTAGAATAAATGAATAAAAGCATTCTGCAATCAATTTTTGATTGCAGAATGCTGATGAAATGATAAGAAAATGTGAACAACAGTTGTGCATCATCCGGATAGACGAAAGACACCCACCAGTAACCTATATAATCAAATAAATTATTAAGAAACAGAATAACAAGTAAAAAGGCATTAAGTTCGGGCGGGCCGAACTTTGGATACCCACGACCTCGGTTATATATGAAAACCCCCTTTCGTCACAATCCGGTGAATATTGGATAACTTATGCACCCAAATTCGGCACGGACATTGAGTGGTCTAATAAATATATGTCACTGTTCAATTTTTGTAAAACAAAATATTGGTTTTTTTGGCAGCTAAATATAAATCGATCTGAACCATAAAAGAGACGGATGTCGAAAAGCCTAACATAAGTCACTGCGTCAAAATTCAACGAAATCGGATAATAAAAGCGATTTTTATGCGTTCAAGACTTTAAATCGAGAGTTCTTTCTATATGGCATCCTTAACCAAATCTATACCGATGTGGACCAAATTAAACAAGGATATAATAACCATCCCATTTTATTATAACTCTACTACTATATCTGTAGTTATATCTTTATAGGGGCTGGTCTCGATTATATTTTATTCAGGTCCCGAGAACTCATATACAAGTAGCATTTTAAGACAATGAATCAGCTTTTTATGGGATTAAGACCCTAAACTAGAAGATCGGTCTATATGATAGCTATATCTATATAGTCTGATCTGACACATATTTGGGTCAGATGTCGGGAGGCTTAAAACAAGTCACTATTTCAAATTTAAACGAAATCGGGTAATAAATAAAGCTTTTATGAGCTTCAGACCCTTCATCGGCATATCGGTCTATATGACAGCTATATCTAAATACTGTCCGATCGGAACCATATTTGTGTCAGATGGCGGGTGGCTTAAAGCAACTCACTGATTCAAATTTCAGCGAAATTGGGTAATAAATGCAGCTTTTATGGGTTCCAGACCCTTAAACGGCAGATCGGTCCATATGACAGCTATATTTAAATAGATTGGGTTGCCCAAAAAGTAATTGCGGATTTTTCATATATTCGTCGTTGACACATTTTTTCACAGCTTGTGACTCTGTAATTGCATTCTTTATTCTGTCAGTTATCAGCTGTTACTTTTAGCTTGCTTTTGAAAAAAGTGTAAAAAAAAGTATATTTGATTAAAGTTCATTCTAAGATTTATTAAAAATGCATTTACATTCTTTTAAAAAATCCGCAATTACTTTTTGGGCAACCCAATACATCAATACTTAGTATCTGCGCAAAATTTCAAGCGGCTGGCTTTACACGTTCGACCGCTATCGTGATTTCGCATGTAGTGTTCTGTTATGGCTTCCAACAACTGTGGCAGGTACGGTTCAAATCGGTCTATAACCAGATATAGCTACCATATAATCCTATCTCCCGATTTGACTTCTTGAGTAGTGTTCTGTTATGACTCTCAATAACTGAGCCAACTACAGTCCAATTCGGTTTATAACTAGATATAGCTTTAGATTTAGCAGAGTCCATGGTGGTGGGTTCCCAAGATTCGGCCCGGCCGAACTTAGCGAGCTTTTACTTGTTTTTTGATACCAATTTACAAAGTTTGGAAATGCTGGTTTGATTTAAATAATTTTAGCCGCAAATTTTTTTATTTCCGCCCATAGTGTATATACCATTTTGGTGGGTTTTCGGAGTGGAGCAGGCCCCTGACACTTGGTCCCAAATTTGAATACCAGATTCGTATTCTGCTCATTTAAGTTGCCCCTAGGTATTTGACCCAAAATTTATGTATCTGATTTGTGTTTTTGGGTTAGTATTAAGGTTCAAACAAAAATTCGAATAAATCGTTTCTCCCTCTTATCCTCCCATAGCAAATTATGATTACCCTCCGCCTCGGACCCTCGGTCATATTAAAGGCCCTTAAAATTTTTGACCTCAGCCCTCTAATCCCTTTTGGAGTTTTGCTCAACTGTGCTAATACCATTACTATCACTTGATTTAACTTTCATAGCGACGTAGAATTAGAAATTTTCGTCGAACTATAATTTTTGTTGGGAAGTTTCATCTAGGCTTTCCACAACAATTGAAATAAGTACGTTATGCTGTTTTGCATCTCATCCAACGGTGGTACCAAAACTAAAAACTTCTCCCCAGTGGCAACTGGTGTATCCTTGAAAATCCCAGTTTTGCGGTAGATGATGGCACAAAGTGCTCATAAAATGTGTAGAATTTTAAGCTGGCGAAAAGTCTTTTAAATCCCTTCACTCATGCAATAGCGCAGGTGGCAGTGCAGCAACGCGTATGTGCAATTAAATAATACGATTTGCCAAATGATAAAATTCTTTGGACAGTTGGAGGGGAGCCAAAAAGAAAATTATGGGAGGAGTCCATTAAAAATCAGTAAGGAAAGGCAAAAGTCGGACTGAGCCGACTATACAATACCCTACACCACCGAGTAAACATTCATACTATTGTACTTTCAATACATGAAACCTATGTTGAAATCTAGTCAGACTTTAATTTTGCATACCAATTGAAAAACTTAAGAGAACCTTGTAACATTTTTTTTTTCGCTGGACTAAAATGGTCGCTTCTATAGACTTCAAGGGCCACATCGGATGAAAGAGAAAAAAAAAGAAATCTGGACCGACTTTAATGAAATTTAGTGCTAGGACGGAAGCTATATCTTCTGATATATCTGAACCGATTTTCATTAAATTTTGCACACATATTAAGACGTCAAATAAAACCTCTCATGCAAATTGTGCAAAGATTGGACCAAAATTGTGGCTACTACAGCATTAAAAGTTCATATCGGCTGCATCTAAATCTGATCCGATTTTAATGAAATTTTGCAGACGCATTTGGACAACAAGTAAAAAATATTGTACTAAATTTTGAAAGTATCAGACCAAAATTGTGGCTACTACATCCTTTTGAGGTCCATATCGGATGAAAGATATACATGGAAGCTTTATTCGATTCGATTCTTATGAAAAATAACACACATATTCGGACGTCAAAAAAGCACTTCGTATCAAATTTGGTTCAGATCAGACCATAATTGTGGCTTCTCCATCTTTAAAAGGCATATCAGATGAAAGATAAATATGGCAGCTATATCTAAATCTGATCCGATTTTATTGAATTGCTACCTTACAGAAAGCACTTCGTGCTAAATTAGGTAAAGATCGGAATTAAGTTGTGGTTTCTACAGCCTATATAGGTCAAATCGAATGAGAGATATCTATGGGAGCTATATATAAATCTGATTTGATTTTTATGACATTTTGCATAAGTGTTAAGAAATCACACGAAACATTTCATGCTAAATTTTGTAAGGATTGGTCCAAAATTGTGGATACTGAAGACTTAAAAGACCAGATCAGATAAAAGATATATCTGGGAGCTACAACTATATATGAACCGATTTTAATGAAATGCACACATATTGGGACATCAAAAAAACAAGTAAAAAGGCGTAAAGTTCGGCCGGGCCGAACTTTGGATACCCACCACCTCGGGTATATATGTAAACCACCTTTCATCAAAATTCGGCCGGGCCGAACTTTGGATACCCACCACCCTGGGTATATATGTAAACCACCTTTCATCAAAATTCGGTGAATATTTCATACTTTATGTCCCAAAGCAGTTATATCAAAATGTGTTGCGATTTGGATTAAATACTAATAAGTACAGTAGCTGTATCTAAAAATAAACCGATCTGAACCATATACGACACGAATGTCGAAAAGCCTAACATAAGTCACTGTGTCAAATCTCAGTGAAATCGGATATAAATGCGCATTTTATGGGGCCAATACTATATCCAAATCTGGAACGATTTAGGCCAAGTTGCGGAAACATGTCGAAGAACCTAACACAAAGTACTGTCCCAAATTTCTGCGAAATCGGATAACAAAAGCCCCTTTTATGGGCCTAAAACCTTAAATCGAGAGATCGGTCTATATGGCAGCTATATTGAAATCTGGACCGATCTGGGCAAAATTGAAGAAGGACGTCGAAAATCCTAACATAAGTCACTGTGTCAAATTTCAGTGAAATCGGATGTAAATGCGCCTTTTTGGGGCCAAGACTTTAAATCGAGATATCGGTCTACATGGCAGCTATATCCAAATCTGGGACGATTTCGGCCAAGTTGCAGAAACATGTCGAAGAACCTAACACAAAGCACTGTCCCAAATTTCAGCGAAATATGACAATAAATGCCCCCTTTATGAGCCCAAAACCTTAAATCGAGAGATCGGTCTATATGGCAGCTATATTGAAATCTGGACCGATCTGGGCAAATTTGAAGAAGGACGTCGAAAATCCTAACATAAGTCACTGTGTCAAATTTCAGTGAAATCGGATGTAAATGCGCCTTTTTGGGGCCAAGACTTTAAATCGAGATATCGGTCTACATGGCAGCTATATCCAAATCTGGGACGATTTCGGCCAAGTTGCAGAAACATGTCGAAGAACCTAACACAAAGCACTGTCCCAAATTTCAGCGAAATATGACAATAAATGCCCCCTTTATGAGCCCAAAACCTTAAATCGAGAGATCGGTCTATATGGCAGCTATATTCATATCTGGACCGATCTGGGCCAAATTGAAGAAAGATGTCGAAGGGCCTAAGGCAACTCATTGTCCCAAATTTCAGCGAAATCGGATAATGAATGTGGCTTTTATTGGCCTAAGACCCTAAATAGGAGGATCGGTCTATATGGTAGCTATAACCAAATCTGGACTGATCTGAGCCAAATTGACGAAGGATGTTGAAGGGCCTAATACAACTCACTGTCCCAAATTTCAGCGAAATCGGATAATAAATGTGGCTTTTATGGGCCTAAGACCGTAAATCAGAGAATCGGTCTATATGGCAGTTACATCCAAATCTGGACCGATCTGGGCCAAATTAACGTAGAATGTCAAAGGGTCTAACACAACTCACTGTCCCAAATTTCAGGACAATCGGATAATAAATGTGGCTTTTATTGGCCTAAGACCCTAAATCGGCATATCGAACTTATCCTGCTTATGGTTACAAAAAAAGAATATGTGCAAAGTTTCAGCTCAATGTCTCTATTTTGAAGACTGTAGCGTGATTTCAACAGACATACGGACAGACGGACGGACATGTCTAGATCGTCTTAGATTGTTACGCTGATCAAGAATATGTATTCTTTATAGGGTTGGAAATGGATATTTCGATGTGTTGCAAACGGAATGACAAAATATATACCCCCATCCTTCGGTGGTGGGTATAAAAATAGTTACAACAAATTCCTAAAAGGGTTTGGAGATCTCAGGCCATTCAATTTACTCCTAAATACCTTTCAGTCCCGTATTTCATCGATTGGTCTATATTTCCGATTCGGCCTGATTTGTTGGTGGGGTGGGCCGCCTGACACTTGACCCTAACATTTGTACATCATATTCGTACCCCTCGCTCGAATAACTTTCAATATATCCACCACCATAGGATGGGGGTATACTAATCAAGTCATTCTGTTCGTAACGTCTCGACGCTCTGATTCGAAATAGACATGTCCGTCCGTCTGTCGAAATGACAACAGCGGTCGAACGCGTAGAGCTAGCCGAATTTTGCACAGATACTTAAAAATTGTGTAGGACGTTGGGGATAAGGATCCCATATAAACCCATCTCCTGATTTGACTTTTTTAGTTGTTACAAGCCGCAATTTTGTCCGATTTGGCTGAAATTTTGCATGCGGTGTTCTGTTACGACTTCCAGTAACTGTGCCAAATTCGGTTTACATCAGTCTATAACCTGATATAGCTCCCATATAAACAGATCTCCTGATTTGACTTCTTGAGGACCTGGAAGCCACAATTTTTGTCCAATTTGGCTGAAATTTTCCATGTAGTGTTCTTTTATGACTTCCAACAAATGTACTAAGTATGGTTTAAATCGCTCCATAACCTGATATAGGTCCCATATAAACCGATCCCATATAAACCGATCTGCCGATCGGTTCGTCCAATTTATTGTAGTAAAAATTTTGCACATTCGTTCTGTTATGACTTCCAACAACTGTGCCACATACGGACCAAAAAACCTTAAAATTATGCCCTCCAACAAAATTTCCATTTTATAAAATTTTAGCAGAATCCATGGTGGTGGGTTCCACAGATTCGGCCCGGCCGAACTTAGCACGCTTTTACTTTTCTCATATTGTATCAATCGCTCTATATGCCCTTTGTGGGGTTTTGGGGTGGGAAGTTCCCCTAGGTATCGACAGAAAAAAGCATGCTTTACAAGATACTGATGCTGCCTGTGCTCTTTTATGGATAAAGTGCATGAGAACTTGGAAAAACTGTTGAGAAAGTGCAATGAGTATTCGAGAGAAATCAATCTGGACTAACGGAGAAAATGGGTGAAAGTCAACTATGAGATAATGTATTATGCAATCAGACTAAGACAAATTTTTAGTCCGCAAACTTTTTTGGGGTGGTGTCATATGACGCTGAAGAATAGCTAGACAAAGCGCAAGTTTATTGAAAAAAAAATATATATGAAAAGAATTAAATTTTCCATGAAATTATTTGCAATGCTTTTTAAAACTAAATTTACATTTTTGAGTTGGTACCCCGTATTTAAATGTTCCCTTACTTCGAAGAAGGGAAATTGAAACCTCAAATGTGACCATTAAACAACCGGTTATTTAACCCAATTCTTCTTAATATCTACAACAAAATAGAAACCAAATTTCCTACAGAAGAACTCCTCTAAAAAAAAAATTGAACAACGGCAAGTAATAATGAATGAAACAACAAAAAAAAGATGTAATAATTTTCGCTTCATATGACCGATGGTCATAAATATGTAAATTATGCAGAAAATGTTATTCCAAAAAAAAAAACTGTTGCATAATTCCAGTTTCATGCAACAGGATGCTGGGGAAGCGCAATAGTCAAATCTCTAGAATCCCTTTGCAAGCATTGGGCATCAATCAACAACTGTAAAAGAGAACAAATGTTCCTAAATAGGAAAAAATATGCACACAATGACCTAAATTGGTCTGAGGACATGTCTCAAGGAGCAGTTTTACATGTTTCACAGCCATGTATACTCGGAGAAATTTGCATAAAAAACTATTTGTTGTGTTATTTAAAGCATCCCAGACAGACACTAATTATTTTGGGAAAGAAACCACCATGAGAATATAAGAGATAAGAAAGAAGGAGGAGGCAGAACAACCAAAATGATTACATAAATCTAAATTATGAGTCCCATTAGGGTTGTTTAATGGACAGACAGCCATGCGGAAATGGACTTGTGTTCTGGTAGACCATTATGTCATGTTTTGTATGGTATGAAAAGAAATGCTGTCCTGAAATAGCCCAAAAATATGTAAAGAAGGACAGTCGGACATATAGACTAATCGCTCTTTGGGATATTTCAACACCAATTGTGTCATTGTCATCATGTACAATGTACACAATGTCATTATGGGCCCTGCTTAAAATTCATTTTGTATACCATTTAGAGTGTTAATGTGTAAGCAAAGATGGTACTTTGTTGGGTCTGTTCTGCTAACACTGGTTAACTGGCCGTTTGGTTAGGTACCCCTTTCGATTTTCTTAATCATTTGTCCTGCCCTGAGAGTATGGGTATGTGTCCAGGATATTTATAGCCTGTTTCTTTTCTTTGCTAGATTTTCTTTTCCATGTCCTAGGGCTACCGAGGGGGTTGTTGCAAATGCTTCAAATTACACAAACTGAGCTGTTGAATGAACAGCCATTTAATTTAATGTTCCTATTCGGCTTCTCAGTCGCAGTTCATTTGCTCCTGAGGTTTTCTTTCGCAGTACGAGCACGTTAAAAAACGTGAAAGATTTATTTGCTTAAGTCTATTTTGCACAGTCGAAAAGGGTTAAATTGCCTTGACTCGGCAAGGATATAAAGAGTTCATTTATTCGCTTAATGGGATTTAAACTGGAGAAGTAGAAAAAAAATATGTGATGAAATTTATGATGATGAGCTTCTCAATGGGTATAAAAAGATGATATGCTTTGGATGGGCCAAAAGTTGTTAATTCCTGTTCAAAATCAAAAGATCTGTAATGAATTAAATTTTAACCCAAAAAAGAAAAAAAAATTCACAGTGGTTTCGTTCATGATATGCCACTGGCAAAGGGCCTATGAGAAAGGAGATGCCGGGTAAGAATTGACTTTTAGTTAAGAATTGTTAATGATGCTGTTTGGGATTTTAATTGAATATGGCTTGGCATGATTAAAATAGGAATAAGAAAATAATGAAAGCCTGAATGAATAAAAAAAAAAACATGATCAGAAAAGGGGTTTGTTTAGTATTCATACATCTTTGAATAAACCTACTGTGAAGATGGTTCCCAACTATCCAAAGTATTGTCACCCTGATAGGGAATAACTGACTCCGAGGCCAAATTCAAGAAATTTTCCTGGTATGCTTATGTCGCCGTACAGCTTATATAGTTTCGAATATTCTTCGACATAGCAGATACCTCTCCATGTTTCACGTGTCCTGTCTAATGAATGTTGCATAAAAAGGAATTTTCTCTTCACGTACGATGCAGAATATAACATTTTACTTCAAAGAAAACACTCAAACATTTGCCATACACTAAAAAAAATCGAGAAATCCTTCCAAAAAATATTAAACACAAATTTCTTTAAATCACAAACATCAAAAGTAAACTTAAGACAATGGATACTATAATGTCCCAAGCTTGAAAAATCATTAGATGTCAAATGACCAAGCCATTCGTAGACAAATGGTATGACTGGTTCTGCATTTAATGCAATGACCTGGAACAGGTCTCATTTTTCCTTTACTTGTAATGAATTTCTGCTGCGGGTCAATAAAAATGTTGTTTATTTTGGATATTTTTATGCCCTCCACCATAAGATGGGGGGTATACTAATTTCGTCATTCTGTTTGTAACTACTCGAAATATTCGTCTGAGACCCCATAAAGTATATATATTCTTGATCGTCGTGACATTTTATGTCGATCTATCCATGTCCGTCCGTCTGTCCGTCCGTCCGTCCGTCTGTCCGTCCGTCCGTCCGTCCGTCCGTCTGTCTGTCGAAAGCACGCTAACTTCCGAAGGAGTAAAGCTAGCCGCTTGAAATTTTGCACAAATACTTCTTATTAGTGTAGGTCGGTTGATATTGTAAATGGGCCATATCGGTCCATGTTTCGATATAGCTGCCATATAAACCGATCTTGGGTCTTGACTTCTTGAGCCTCTAGAGTGCGCAATTCTTATCCGATTGGAATGAAATTTAGCACGACGTGTTTTGTTATGATATCCAACAACTGCGCCAAGTATGGTTTAAATCGGTTCATAACCTGATATAGCTGCCATATAAACCGATCTTGGGTCTTGACTTCTTGAGCCTCTAGCGTGCGCAATTCTTATCCGATCAGAATGAAATTTTGCACGACGTGTTTTGTTTTGATATCCAACAACTGTGCCAAGTATGGTTGAAATCGGTTCATAACCTGATATAGCTGCCATATAAACCGATCTTGGGTCTTGACTTCTTGAGCCTCTAGAGTGCGCAATTCTTATCCGATTGAAATGAAATTTTGCACGACGTGTTTTGTTGTGATATCCAACAACTGTGTCAAGTATGGTTCAAATCGGCCAATAACCTGATATAGCTGCCATATAAACCGATCTTGGGTCTTGACTTATTGAGCCTCTAGAGGGCGCAATTCTTATCCGATTGAAATGAAATTTTTCACGACGTGTTTTGTTATGATACCCAACAACTGTGCCAAGTATGGTTTAAATCGGTCCATAACCTGATATAGCTGCCATATAAAGCGATCTTGGGTCTTGACTTCTTGAGCCTCTAGAGGGCACAATTCTTATCCGATGTGAATGAATTTTTGCACGAAGTATTTCGTTATGATATCCAACAACTGTGCCAAATATGGTTGAAATCGGTCCATAACCTGATATAGCTGTCATATAAACAGATCTGGGGATTTGACTTCTTGAGCTTTTAGAGGGCGCAATTCCTATCCGGTTTGGCTGAAATTTTGCATGACGTATTTTGTTTTTACTTTCAACAACTGTGTCAAATAAGGTTCAAGTCGGTTTATAACCTGATATAGCTGCCATATAAACCCATCTGGGATCTTGACTTCTTGACCCCTAGAGGTCGCAATTATTATCCGATATGCCTGAAATTTTGTACGACGGATCCATCAACAAACGTGTTTATTATGGTCTGAATCGGTCTATAGCCCGATACAGATCTCATATAAATTGTTGTCTCTATTTTACTTCGTGAGCCCCAATGGGCGCAATTCTGAAATTTTACACAGGTCTCCAACATATAATTTAATTGTGGTCCGAACCGGACCATATCTTGATATCGTTTTAATAGCAGAGCAACTCTTTTCTTATATCCTGTTTTGCCTTAGAAGAGATGCCGGGAAAAGAACTCGACAAATGCGATCCATGGTGGAGGGTATATAAGATTCGGCCCGGCCGAACTTAGCACGCTTTTACTTGTTTTACTTAATGCAATTTAATGATGATGACATTGGATTGTATTTCACCTTAAGGATATAAAAGAGAAATAGGAACACATTGGTGTGATAAATATTGTACATAAAAGTTTATCGGATTTTTCGCACTTCCTATTGAAGACCCGCAAATGGTATATTTTTGTTTAAAGAAGCCATTTATGGAAAACAATGATTTTCGCAGCTCTAAATCTACTCTGAATTGCGGTCACGCCATATGATGCCGGGGGAAGTCTGATGTTATACTCAAACCCCTGGTCGTAGTCTAAGTCGGAGTCTGGATATTAAGCCGAAGTCGAGGCAACTTCGAACCGAAGTCCGACTCCGGCTCAACAGTCCGACTGCGACTTCGACTCCGGCCTCAAGCCCTCGACTCCGACCTCAAGCACTTGCCTCCGATCGACTTTGCAGTCGTGGGAAAACAATAACACATGTCAATGTCGCACTCTCAATTAATCTGCTATATTTATGTGTTTTAGGTGTTCGGAAGACACATTCAATGGGAATGTAATGGATCGGAGAGTAAAGGAACATGCTTAAGCGTCAAGTGTGGCGAATAAGAACGCAAGCTAAAGGAATGAAGAAACCATCTAAAATGCTGGATCTGTTATAAGGTGGGAAAAAGAAAGGTTGATCAACTACCTGGCTCAAGCAGTTGTAAAGCGGATAAGCCGTTGTCGCGTTAAAAATCCCGCAATATATAAATCCAAGTAAAAAAGTTCGAACGGGCCGAGTCTTGAGAACCCACCGATTTAGTTGAACGGCATTATTTTACTCTACCTACCAAATTTCTGCCAAACTAAATAATGATTAGAGCTTCTCGGAATCGAACAAGGATAATCGAGACATTGGTTTATGTGGGAGCTATATCAGGTTATAGACCGGTTTGGACTGTACTTGGTACAGTGAATGCAACTTGCAAATTTTGCCCAGCATTACACTAAGGAACAAGGGCAAACTTCTCATATATCAATGAGTGCAGTCCGATGCAAGTTTAAGCTCAATAATAAGGGGCCTCCTTTTTATAGCTGAATCCGAACGGCGTGCAGCAGTGCGACACCTTTTGGGAGAGAAGTTTTTACAACATGGCATAGTACCTTACAAATGTTGCCAGCATTAAGAGGGAAAAACCATCGATAAACATTTTTTCTGATGGTCCCGTCAGAATTCGAACTCGTGCGTTCAGCGTCTTGGTGGACATGCTAACCCCTGCGCTACGGTGGCACAGTCCTTAGAAGTCATGAAAAAACACTCCGTGCGAAATTTCAGCTCAATCGGATTACAATTGCGACTTCTAGGGGCCAAAGAAGGCCATTCGGGAGATCGGTTTATATGGGAGCTATATCAGGTTAAAGACCCATTTGAATCGTACTAGACACATATGGTGGAATTCGTAACAGAAAACTTCATGCTAAATTTTAGCCATATCGGAAAAAATTTCTGCTTTCAGTGGCTTCATGCGAGCAATCGGGAGATCGGTGTATATAAAGGGTGATTTTTTTGAGGTTAGGATTTTCATGCATTAGTATTTGACAGATCACGTGGGATTTCAGACATGGTGTCAAAGAGAAAGATGCTCAGTATGCTTTGACATTTCATCATGAATAGACTTACTAACGAGCAACGCTTGCAAATCATTGAATTTTATTACCAAAATCAGTGTTCGGTTCGAAATGTGTTCAAATTTTGACAAATTTTGTTCAGCGATGAGGCTCATTTCTGGTTGAATGGCTACGTAAATAAGCAAAATTGCCGCATTTGGAGTGAAGAGCAACCAGAAGCCGTTCAAGAACTGCCCATGCATCCCGAAAAATGCACTGTTTGGTGTGGTTTGTACGCTGGTGGAATCATTGGACCGTATTTTTTCAAAGATGCTGTTGGACGCAACGTTACGGTGAATGAACACATTTCGAACCGAACACTGATTTTGGTAATAAAATTCAATGATTTGCAAGCGTTGCTCGTTAGTAAGTCTATTCATGATGAAATGTCAAAGCATACTGAGCATCTTTCTCTTTGACACCATGTCTGAAATCCCACGTGATCTGTCAAATACTAATGCATGAAAATCCTAACCTCAAAAAATCACCCTTTAGAAGGTACATCAGATTAATAACCCATTTAGACCGCACATAGTACGTGCAAAATTTTAGCCAATTCGGACGAAAATTGCAGCTTTCAGGGTTGAAGATGTCATATATAGAGATCGGCTTATATGGGAGCTACATATAAATCTGAACCGATATCGACTCATATTGTCAAGACGATTAAGAATATATATATATAAATAATTTATGTAGTTTCAGATCAATACTTCAAGGACTTACAAACGGAATGACTAGATTACCACCCCCATCCTATGGTGGTAGGTATATAAAAGAAATCTTGCAATAGTTCGAGGATTTATCAGAAACTGCTGCAATAGGGATTCCGAGTGGAAGAAACCTGAAAACAGAGAACAGGCAAGAGAAAGGGGTTCGTATGGGTCAGGATCGATGGAGGAACAATATTTAGCTTTTACTTGAATTCCAAGGTACAATATAACGAATTTGGCATAAAACTCGCTGCAACAGAAGACGAAGTTAAAGGTGTTGATGGCCAGATCATATTGGCAGATAATCTAGCGAAATGCGGTAAAGAGAAATGTGAATAAACTGGAAACCTCTACCTGAGATTGACCGGCTAGCAAGTAGCCAACAGATAAATGGAGATGCCCGAACAGTAGAACGCTAGACAATGGAGGTCATAACTAAAACCTACAACAAGATGCCGAAAATCAAAACTCCAAGAGGAAACCAAACAGCTGTCTTTGGTTTAAATGAGACAATCGAAACTGCCTTAGATATCGAAGAAAATATACGAGAGAGAGAGAGCAATAAACACGGGAGGAGAGTTATCCGCAAGGAAATTCAACTATCGGTGAAATAAAAGTCGCTGTCGATGAGGTTCTACATGCTCGAGAAAAAAAATTAACACAGCAGACCAATCATACTTTTGGCTACCCTTGATGTGAAGAACACTTTTAATAGTCTAGGTGGAAAGACGTGATGGACGCCCCACAAGATATCGGAGTACCTTTTAAAGCAAATCTAGAGCCACCTTAGAGAGAGAACTTTTGTCTACGAAGAGTTTGCTGGTAACGTCAGGAGCAGCTCAAGGGTGACATCTTAAGGACGGAATTGCAGAACGGGACCTTCCTGGTAAACTACGCAGACGACATCGCGGCGGTCACAGCGTTATCTAGCACAGGTCAAGATTAGCTGAAGGAATTAGCTACAAGAAACACGGATTGGATTTGGTCACACAAAAGTTCTGCTAACCATAAGGCAATATTCCTGGAAATAGCTGTGCTTGTCGACGACGTAGTCATCACAACAAAAAAAAGCGGTAAATTACCGTGGAATTCGACCGGATTGCTAACTGACGTTCGGTCTGCAGATAAAATTCTCTGCTCAAAAACGACAGGAATCACGGCCAAACTGAGCAGACTTATGTCGAACATAGGGGGGCCACTACCCAGAAACTAGTAGAAACTTTTAATGGGAGCTTGTAACAGCGTCTTCTTATACTGGTGCGAAATCTGGACAGATTACATTCATGTCAGGCACAGAGCACAACAGTTGATTATTGTTCAGCGAACTGACTTCGAAAAATCTAGGAAATATTTCTGGAACTTTTGAACGGACAGAGATATGTACACGAAACTTAGCATAGTCAATGTTGAGGTGTTTTCAAATAAGTATGCTATTGTAAATTCAAGCCGATCAGCCCATAAATGACTCTTTGGCCATCAATTCAGATATGTACAAATCTGAATTCGAGGTGACCAACTTTCAAGCCCCTTGGAGCAGCCTCTGTACCCACTAGGTTACCCAAATTTTACATATTCATTGATCCATCCGGTCAAAAGTTCCAGAATTATTTCCCAGATTTTTCGATTTGGCAACACCAGGCGCCCCACTAAAAGTAGCGACGGCATATCGGATCGTTTCGGCTGCTGCGGTGCAGATTATAGCAGGAATGGTACCACTAGACCTGCAAGCCGAACCTGCAAGGGTGATAAACAGCGCACCAAGACTACAGAAATAAAAGAAGAGACTACGAGAAAGTGAAAAAAACGGTGAGAGAACGAAGCATACGGGAGATGGACTGCGAAACTTACGCAAGATATCATAAACTTTTTATACCCACCACCGAAGGATGGGGGTATATTCATTTTGTCATTCCGTTTGCAACACATCGAAATATCCATTTCCGACCCTATAAAGTATATATATTCTTGATCAGCGTAAAAATCTAAGACGATCTAGACATGTCCGTCCGTCTGTCCGTCTGTCTGTTGAAATCACGCTACAGTCTTTAAAAATAGAGGTATTGAGCTGAAATTTTGCACAGGTTCTTTTTTCGTCCATAAGCAGGTTAAGTTCGAAGATGGGCAATATCGGACTATATCTTCATATAGCCCCCATATAAACCGATCCGCCGATTTAGGGTCTTAGGCCCATAAAAGCCACATTTATTATCCGATTTTGCTGAAATTTGGGACAGTGAGTTGTGTTAGGCCCCTCAATATCCTTCGTCAATATGGTTCAGATCGGTCCAGATTTGGATATAGCTGCCATATAGACCGATCCTCCGAATTAGGGTCTTAAACCCATAAAATCCACATTTACTCTCCGATTTTGCTGAATTTTGGGACAGTGAGTTGTGTTAGGCCCCTCGACACCCTTCGTCAATTTGGCTCTGATCGGTTCTGATTTGGATATAGCTGCCCTATAGACCGATCCTCCGATTTAGGGTCTTAGACCCATAAAAGTCACATTTATTATCCGATGTTGCGGAAATTCGGGACAGTGAGTTTTGTTAGGCCCTTCGACATCCTTCGTCAATTTGGCCCAGATCGGTTCAGATTTGGATAAAGCTGCCATATAGACCGGTCCTCCGATTTAGGGTCTTAGGCCCATAAAAGCTACATTTATTATCCGATTTTGCTGAAATTCGGGACACTGAGTTGTGTTAGGCCCTTCAACATCCTCCGTGAATTTGGCGCAGATCGGTGCAGATTTGGATATAGCTGCCATATAGACCGATCCTCCGATTTAGGGTCATAGGCCCATAAAAGCCAAATTTATTATCCGATTTTGCTGAAATTCGGGACAGTGAGTTGTGTTAGGCCCTTGGACGTCTTTCTTCAATTTGGTCCAGATCGGTTCAGATTTGGATATAGCTGCCATATAGACCGATCCTCCGATTTAGGGTCTTAGGCCCATGAAAGCCACGTTTATTATCCGATTTTGCTGAAATTTGGGACAGTAAATTGTGTTAGGCTCTTTGATATTCCTCATCAATTTGGCGCAGATCGGACCAATTTTGGATATAGCTGCCATATAGACCGATCTCTCGATTTCAGGTTTTGGGCCCATAAAATGCTCATTTATTGTCCGATGTCGCCGAAATTTGGAACAGTGAGTTAAGTTAAGCCCCTCGACATAATCCTGCAATATGGTACAGATCGGTTAAGATTTGGATATAGCTGTCATATAGACCGATCTCTCTTTTTAAGGTTTTAGGCCCATAAAAGGTGCATTTATCATCCGATGTCGCCGAAATTCAGGTATACAATTTTCACCGGATTTTGATGAAAGGTGGTTTACGTATATTCCCGAGGTGGTGGGTATTCAAAGTTCGTCCCGGCCGAACTTAACGCCTTTTTACTTGTTATATAGAAGACATTGCGATGTAGACTGCAACATAACGCATATACTGTTCCCAAGTGGATATTTTTGGAAATATTTGCACAATATGAGGAAGTGTGGCACTCCTTATTGCCTCTACGAAGATAATGAACACCTGGAAGACGACGAACATAATTTCTTCCACTGCACAACGCGCGTCCTTTGAAAGCCTCATTGGGTCTATATAAGAAGTATTGCGATAGCGATGCCGAGGTGGTTTTGACTCTCAGCGGTGATAAGGTGGATTTTTGCAGTGGTTGGCCCGTGATTCTGCCATGTATTTACTACATCAAACCATGGCAGAACAATGAATTGATCTCAAAAAAAAAAAAAACATATTTTCTTCAATTCGGCTTGCGACAAGCTTTACTTAATACCTCACATTCACATGGCTAACAAATAATATGGTTTAAACTTCTAATAACGACGGAACAAAGTTTAGTCTAGAAACTGTGATTAAGACTAAAAAGTTATGGGGATTCGATCCAAAAAACCTAATGTATGAAGTTACTTGTGGTTGTCGATACACTTATGATGAAGAATGCTGTTCTAATGAGGCAGCAAAGACTTAGAAATCTTTTTAAAGACCAAGCAGATAAATCTTTAGCTTAAATGGTATTTGACAGAGGAGTTTTTATTTGAAAACAAGTAAAAGCGTGCTAAGTTCGGCCGGGCCGAATCTTATATACCCTCCACCATGGATCGCATTTGTCGAGTTCTTTTCCCGGCATCTCTTCTTAGGCAAAAAAATGATATAAGAAAAGATTTGCTCTGCTATTAGAGCGATATCAAGATATGGTCCGTATTGGACCACAATTAAATTATATGTTAGAGACCTGTGTAAAATGTCAGCCAATTCGAATAAGAATTGCGCCCTTTGTGGGCTCAAGAAGTAAAATAGAGAGATGGATTTATATGGGAGCTGTATCGGGCTATAGACAGATTCAGACCATAATAAACACGTATGTTGATAGTCATGAGAGGATCTGTCGTACAAAATTTCAGGCAAATCGGATAATAATTGCGACCTCTAGAGGCTCAAGAAGTCAAGATCCCAGATCGGTTTATATGGCAGCTATATCAGATTATGAACCGACTTGTACTTTATTTGACATAGTTGTTGAAAGTAACAATAAAAAAGTCTTGCGAAATTTCAGCCAAATCGGATAGGAATTTCGCCCTCTAGAAGCTCAAGAAGTCAAGTCCCCAGATCTGTTTATATGACAGCTATATCAGGTTATGGACCGATATTTGGCACAGTTGTTGGATATCATAACAAAATACTTCGTGCCCAAATTCATTCAAATTGGATAAGAATTGGGCCCTCTAGAGGCTCAAGAAGTCAAGACCCAAGATCGGTTTATATGACTGCTATATAAGGTTATGGACCGATTTGAACCATACGTGGCACAGTTGTTGGATATCATAACAAAACACGTCGTGCAAAATTTCATTCCAATCGGATAAGAATTGAGCACTCTAGAGGCTCAAGAAGTCAAGACCCCAGATCGGTTTATATGGTAGCTATATCAGGTTATGGACCGATTTGAACCATATTTGGCACAGTTGTTGGATATCATAATAAAACACGTCGTGCAAAATTTCATTCCAATCGGATAAGAATTGCGCACTCTAAAGGCTCAAGAAGTCAAGACCCAAGATCGGTTAATATGGCAGCTATATCAAAACATGGACCGATATGGCCCATTTACAATACCAACTGACCTACACTAATAAGAAGTATTTGTGCAAAATTTCAAGCGGCTAGCTTTACTCCTTCGGAAGTTAGCGTGCTTTCGACAGACAGGCGGACGGACATGGCTAGATCGACATAAAATTTCACGACGATCAAGAAAATATATACTTTATGGGGTCTCAGACGAATATTTCGAGTAGTTACAATCAGAATGACGAAATTAGTATACCCCCCATCTTATGGTGGAGGGTATAAAAATGCCTGTTTAAAATAACAGATTGTATTGCCTTTGTAATATACAATACTGTTTTGATCACGTACTATCTGCCACTCATCTATGATCTACCCTATACTGTCATCACTGCAAAAGTCTCTGTTCTTGTCCTTCTAAATGTTTTGATTTGTCGTGTCATTATATTTTATATTTACCCTAGACTCCTTTATTAGCGTTCTTGCCTTTGTTAATGTTTTTTTTTGCCATCTTCTCAACCTTTTCGAACTTATTTCTTTATTTTTGGCTTTGTAATAACTTTACCGGGTATTGCATTAATTTATCGATGGCAGACAATTGATAAAAATCCGGTTAAAATATCATTAGTCATAAAATATGGTTGAGGTGTAAAAAGTTTGTCTTTTTTAAGGTGCTCAGGGACAATAAGCAGTGAATATTGCATGTTGCGGATAGAAATGAATGAATTAAAAGCTGCCAAAGACAATTGAAGGATAATGAACCTAGAACTGACTGAGGGTTAAAAATTGCACATTGCAATAATTGCAATTAATGGATGATCAAAGAAAGTGACAAAGGAAATTATGAGAAAGTATAAGAAAGATGTATGAACTATGGAAATCTTGCATGACTCATCTCAAAGTGAAATCTGGAATTGGAAAAAGTCTAAATTTATGTTCGTGCACTAGTCTTCCCATCATTATCTAAAGCTGATTAGTAAATTTTAGAAATCCCAAACATTTTTATACCCTCCACCATAAGATGGGGGGTATACTAATTTCGTCATTCTGTTTGTAACTACTCGAAATATTCGTCTGAGACCCCATAAAGTATATATATTCTTGATCGTCGTGACATTTTATGTCGATCTAGCCATGTCCGTCCGTCTGTCCGTCCGTCCGTCCGTCCGTCTGTCTGTCGAAAGCACGCTAACTTCCGAAGGAGTAAAGCTAGCCGCTTGAAATTTTGCACAAATACTTCTAATTAGTGTAGGTCGGTTGGTATTGTAAATGGGCCATATCGGTCCATGTTTTGATATAGCTGCCATATAAACCGATCTTGGGTCTTGACTTCTTGAGCCTCTAGCGTGCGCAATTCTTATCCGATCAGAATGAAATTTTGCACGACGTCTTTTGTTATGATACCCAACAACTATGCCAAGTATGGTTTAAATCGGTCCATAACCTGATATAGCTGCCATATAAACCGATCTTGGGTCTTGACTTCTTGAGCCTCTAGAGGGCACAATTCTTCACACAAGTATTCACAACGAAGTATTTCGTTATGATATCCAACAACTGTGCCAAGTATGGTTGAAATCGGTCTATAACCTGATGTAGCTGTGATATAAACAGATCTGGGGATTTGACTTCTTGAGCTTCTAGAGGGCGCAATTCCTATCCGATTTGGCTGAAATTTTGCATGACGTATTTTATTTTTACTTTCAACAACTGTGTCAAATAAGGTTCAAATCGGTTCTTATCCTGATATAGCTGCCATATAAACCGATCTGGGATCTTGACTTCTTGACCCCTAGAGGTCGCAATTATTATCCGATATGCCTGAAATTTTGTGCGACGGATCCTCTCATGACCATCAACAAACGTGTTTATTATGGTCTGAATCGGTCTATAGCCCGATACTGATCTCATATAAATCGTTCTCTCTATTTTACTTCGTGAGCCCCAATGGGCGCAATTCTTATACGAATTGGCTGAAATTTTACACAGGTCTCCAACATATAATTTAATTGTGGTCCGAACCGGTTCATATCTTGATATCTTTTTAATAGCAGAGCAACTCTTTCTTATATCCTTTTTTGCCTAAGAAGAGATGCCGGGAAAAGAACTCGACAAATGCGATTGATGGTGGAGGGTATATAAGATTCGGCCCGGCCGAACTTAGCACGCTTTTACTTGTTTTGGTTCAATTACATTGGACAATAGTAGTGAGTAAACGACATCGATATTCGAAATTAACTTTAAAGTAACACCAATATTTGTGTTGAAAAGAGCTCGAAGTAGTTTTAAATCTTTGAATAATAGCTGCTGTGTCTTTGGTCCAAACCTGAATACATACGACAACAGGAAAAATGTCAATTGTTTGCCAATGAATGTCTGTAAACGGTTCTGCACCACATGAGAGGGGCAATTAGCGCATAGAACGCAATTATTTCCCTATTAGACTGCAATTAAAGCCAGCTATATTGAACACCATTAGTGGTGTTATTAAATGCATCGTTGGGTTAACGTGAGACAAACATTTCATCCAAAGTTTTGGTTAGTTATACTTTTTTCGAAGTATTGTCTCATGCATCATATCCATTCCTTAACGGATGGCATATCAATACAAGGCAATGCTCCAACCAATTCGTAAGATACCAATTTGTTTATCAACAATTTAAATTTATAGAATTTCTTGGAATACCCAGAGTGCTACAGCGGCATTTCTTAAACCAAAAAAATGCTGATAACATTAAAGCTAATTAAAGGGCACTAAAGTAATGCACCCCAAACTGAACCACAAGACATACGAAATCTAAACTAGAACAAAGAGCAGACACCCATTTTCGTATGACAACAACATCTGACTTTTAGCCCCGACCGCACTAAAAACAATGCAGGGGGCCACCACCACAGACACCAATGTCAAATATAAACATTCAAATTTCCACATAAGAATGTGTACTTTGAAGTTTTCCCACTAATGGGTGGGAGGGAGTATTTTTGGTATTCAAATAAAAATCCAAAAAACAAAGCAACAAGGAACATGCCAAGGAAGTGTTAAATTTATCACTTGCTTCACAAGACATACATTCATTGATTACATAGAGATGGGAAGATGAAAAGCGTGACATATTCTAAATAAATAGAGGACTTACTTTTCCCTTTATATTATCCACATCAAGTGTAGGAGACAAAAGGGCAAACATTGGTTCTCGTGCGGTTATATCAATACTTCTTGTTATGCTGGAAAATAACGATATGTCGTCTTTACTAAGAACATATTTTTACAATTTGACACTGATTGATAGTTCATAGCTAACATTGACAAAGATAAAAACCTTGTCGATAATACAGCAAGTAAGAAGGCATTAAGTTCGGCCGCGCTGCGCTTTTGGATACTTACCACCTCGGCTCGAGTATATATTTCAACTTATACACCCAAATTCGGCACGGACATTGAGAGGTCTAATACATATAAGTCACTGTTCAGTTTTGTAGAACAAAATATTTGCCTTTTTGGCAGCTATTTGGCAGGTTGCCCAAAAAGTAATTGCGGATTTTTTAAAAGAAAGTAAATGCTTTTTTAATGAAGCTTAGAATGAACTTTAATCAAATACACTTTTTTTACACTTTTTTCTAAAGCAAGCTAAAAGTTACAGCTGATAACTGACAGAAGAAATAATGCAATTACAGAATCACAAGCTGTGAAAAAAATTGTCAACGCCGACTATATGAAAAATCCGCAATTACTTTTTGGGCAACCCAATATATTCATATATAAATCGATCTGAAATATAAAGCATACCTATGTTGCAAAGCCTAATATAAATCACTGCGTCAAATTTCAACGAAATTCGATAATAAATGCGCTTTTTATAGGGCCAAGCTTTAAATCGAGATATAGACGTGGGGAGGCTTAAAACAACTCACTATTTCAATTTTCGACGAAATCGGATAATATAAAAAGCTTTTATGAGCTTCAGACTCTTAATCGGCATATCGGTCGATATGAGAGCGATATATAAATACAGTCCAATCTTTGCCACATTTAGGTCAGATGGCTTAAATAAACTCCCTGATTCGAATTTCAGCGAAATTGGGTAATAAATGCAGTTTCATGGGTTCCAGACCCATTATCGGCAGATCGGTCTATATGGCAGCTATATCTAAATATAGTCCTATCAGAATCATATATAGGTGGGATATTGGGAGGCATTAAGCAACTCACTGTTTGAAATTTCAGCAAAATCGGGTAATAAATTAAGATTATCGGTCTATGTGACATCTATGTCTAAATATAGTCCGATCAGAACTATATTTGGATCCTATGTTTGGAGGTCTAAAACCACTCACTGTTTCAATTTTCTGCGACATTGGATAAAAAATAAAGCTTTTATGGGCTTCAGACCCTTTATCGGGAGATCGGTCTATATGTCTATCCAAAAAAGTGTACTAATTTCACTCCGACACATCCTTTCATTTGAGTACAATATATTCTCGGTCGTCCTACATGACAGTTTGGTGTTGTTTTTATTGGGAGGAGAGGGTCGCTCCCCCCAACGCTAAGACCCAAGAGACAATTTGTTTCAGTCTTCTATTGTCGCGATATACATGTCATGCTGAATGGCAGGACGGCTAGACGTGACCCAGATTCTTGATTCCTTATATTAACATTAGATTCGAATCTACTGACATAGACGTTTCTTTAAATTCACACACTAGCTCACTCGATTTACATGTCATATTGAAATGGGACGGTCCCAGACTCTATCACAAATGTGTATACAAACACCTTTCATTTGATACCCATATTGTCCCAATTGATAAATATGTCCCTTATGAAGCGATCTCCCGATTTTAATTCCTGAGCCACTATAGGGCTCAATTCTTATTCAATTTTGGCTGACATTTTGCATAATTTCTTTTACTTCTACGTCATAACCAAGCATGGTCCGAATTGGTTGATAACTTGAAATAGCTCCAATAGCTTTGCAATTCTTATCCATTATCCTTTGTTTGCCTATAAAGAAATATCGGGCAAAAAAATGACAAATGAGATCCATCTCCTCTGCAATGGATATGTAAGATTCGGCCCGGCCGAAAGCGTGCTGTCACTCGATTCGTTCGCCAAGTCCTTAAAAACAGGTATTTTCCCTTTATAAAAACAGACGTTTTCAATAACTTGGCGAACGAATTGAATGACAAAACGAAAAAAATGTGTGCTTATCGGCACGCCATTTGGACTCGACTATAAAAAGAGGCTTCCTATCTTTAAGCTAAATTTTCAATCAAACCCTCTCCACTGCGCTTTCGCTTTCAAAACGTAGAAAAATGCCACCTCTGTTACGTAACCTACTCTCCAATAGCTCTAATTCTGTGTACGTTCGTTGAGCCTTCCCCTCTAACAGTTGAGATTAGAGGGGAGGGGAAAAAAACTTGGATTTTCGCACTCCACCAAATAAATTTTTATCTATGGGGAAATTTAAAAAATAATACAGCAATCGACCGCAACGAAATTCCTATCTAAAAATTTTCTCTATTTTAAGGACCGATAGGTTACCATAACAAAAATAAATGCTGCATGATCAATTTTTACCACTCTCTTTGTTCGTGGTAGCGTCGCCATTCAGTTGATCCGTTTGCAAACAGATGACGCTTTTCTAAATGTTAGCGCTGCCATCTATAAGAGAAAGGTTTAGACTTTAATACCCAAAATGTTTATAAAATAACGTAAAAGTTCTCCGTTCCATGTGGCCCCGGATCCTTGCTCAAACACATATAAACGACTGAGAATTTGACATTTCTCCCATTTGTTAGAGCATTTTTGAACATATGTTATGCGTCTATAGATTTCCTTTGTCTGTGCTGCTACTCGCTTGGAGCGGCTTAGCGCTTATAATATTGATCATGATGTGGTAGTTGTCTATATGGCTACCTATTGAATATTCATAATTTAGTCTTTTTAAAATCAAATTGCCATATTAAACGATTCTCAGTGGTAGAGAACTAATTTGCCGGTCGTTGTATTAGGTGCGGTGGCGACAGTTCTTAGTAATTAATCCATGTAAAACTTTTGAACATGAAAGTGTTGCCCAGCAGCACGTTGTTTGAACTTGTCTAGGAAAAGAAGGCTCCTTGTCGATGTGCTAAAAATGGCGGCCACCTTGACTTAAGGTTTGCAACTGCACCTATCACACTGAACGTCATAACTTTGAGGGTATGGCGGCAGTGTCCTGTTAGGTCATTATAATTGATCAACTGTTTTGAGGTGAGGTGGTCCGCTAGATACATGAGCAGAATAAAGACAGTCCACAACCTTATACTTTTCATTTAACCCCACATTCTCGTAAGTGGTGCATACAGCCGTTTGGTGGGGGGCGCCTCACTCTATCTGCCACTTGAGCACAATTTTGAATGACGCACGCTACTTAAAAATATCTATCACTTGATCCCCCATTGTTTTATTCGGGGGGTAAAGCACCACCTAGATTCTTGGACACAAAGTTGAATGTCATATTCGTAATCTGCTACCAAATACCTTTAATTTGAGGCTCATCTAGCTAGGATCGAGTTATATTCCCATTTGAGGGTGGGGCGACCCCCAACAACTTGGATCCATTTTTTATGTCATATTCGTCGTCATTTGAGTCCCATATTGATACTTACGTCCAATATGTTTGTTTGGGGGAGTTTTTGGGGTTGGATGACCCCTCGCATACTTCATCCCAATTTTTAATACCTTATTCGTATTCTACTCCCCAATACCTTTAATTTGATACCCATATTGTCCCTATCGGTCCACTTTTGATTTTAGGTGGTTTTTTTGTGGTAACGGGGGAGGGTCCGCCCATTTCCAATATCAACAAACTAAAAAGCCTTTTCCGCCTTCCTGACCAATTTCGCAATCTTCTCCCAAATTTCTTTCATTTGAGTCCCATATTGTCATTATCAACTAATAAACCTATTTTATAGGGTTTTGGGGTCGTGGCGGCTCCCCAGTTACTTGGATCCAATTATTAACATGAAATTCGTAGTCTACTCCAGAATACCTTTCACTTGAATCCTTTATTGTCCCGATCGGTTCACTTTTATTTTGGGGTCGTACTTTTAGGGTAAGGGGGAGATCCGTCCCCCTACCAATATCAATAAATTATATAGCCTTCCGGATCATTCCCCACAATCCGTTAAAATTTGAAAGAAATCGGTTCAACCGTTTTGGAGTCTATACGGAACAAACTAATTTACAAACCCACAAACAAACATACAAACAAACAAACATACGCTGAAAGTTAGTCCTTAAAAAATTCATTAAAATGTAGTCTTAAGAAAAAATTTAATAACATTCTTTTCTTTAAAAAATAATTTCGAAGATGGTCCTGCCCGTGCTAAAGTTTTGTCAAAAGAGAATGTTACGCTGAAATTTGGTCTCTGGAAAAATATCATTAAAATTTTATTAGAAAGCGCAAACAGACAAAAAAAATCATTAAAATTTTTTTTTTACTAAGAATTTCATTACAATTTTGTCGTTAAAAAAATAATTTTAAGGCGTCCCTGGCCTCAGCAAAATGGTGGGGTACCTTTTGGCTACGTCCCTGGCTCCCATGTAAACTGGTCTGCATATCATCCTTGTTCGGTTCGTAGAATCTTTAATTTTTGCTGGTTTGGTATGTAGAATAAATATATGCCACCTAACTAAATTTATTTTGTATACATTTTTAGCAGAATCCATGGTGGTGGGTTCCCAAGATTCGGCACTTTTTCTTGTTTATATAAGTAAGCTTACAGTGAACGCCAACATAAAGTGTATAAAAGCCGTACTAAAGGCTGTTTGTGAAAAATACCTCAAACTTACTCTCATCTCTAAATAAAAGGTGGTTTTGGATAGAAAGTTAATTATTTCATATAAATAATAAATTTATGAATTATTCATGAATTTTTTTCGTGGTGTTTTCATCCCTGGCATTCTAAACACTACACGATCTGATTCATGTTGAATTCTAAGCAATAGTCGAAAACACTTTCCTTCACAAATACTTACCGTTGCGGACGAATATTGATTTTTCTCATAGAAAGAGCAAAATTTTTATTGGCGACACTTTACTAAGTTAATCGGACTATTCTTAGTTTGAATATGCAAAGTAATTAAAACTTTATTGAGCGGTTAATTCTTCGTCCTCAAAGGCTTAAGTACGGCTATTCGTTTCTAAAAAATTACATAATCTTTGATGAAAAATTCACCAAGAATAAAAACTGTATTGAATAACTTAAAATGCTCCTAATAATTAGGAGAAGGAGTAATCGTCCTGATAATTTAATTGTCGGGTGTTATGCTTACAAATGCGGTGGCCATGGGTTCAATTCCGCCAAAATTTTGGTTTGTCGCTGCTGTGGTATCACAAAAGACAAAAATTGTGTTAGTGAATATAACTTCAGATTGCCACTATAACCTAACGTATTTTAAGTGTCCAACCACAGAATCAATACTCCAGATTGAAAGGAGGTATTTTTTTTCCAAATGCCTTGGTGTTGTGAACTTCTTTGATATTTTTGTCGAAGCTTCATACTTCCCCGTTTGCCTAAACCGTGTTGTTACTACACACTTCCAAATGAAAGCAGCCAATGAATAATACGGTGATTAATCAACAACCAAAAAGAGTGTTGACCATTATTTGTTTTGTCCATATGGTAAGGAAAGTACGGATGAAATATTTTTGTCAGCAATCTTTTTTAATAAAATCGTGTATAAAATTACTTGAAAAGATTAATGATTTGCGATAAAACTTCGGGTCTTCAAACTGTGTCATCAAAGGTAAATTGCACAGACATAGAGTAGCACAATGAAAGAACTTTTAAGTCGAAAAGCATCAGATGCAGCATCATTAAGACAAGAGATATGAGAAAATTTCTGATTTCAAAGAGACATTGTAAAACTTCTAGGATGAAACAGATGATCAATGTGTTTTTTTTTCTTTGTTGTTGTCTAATATCCAAGCTGCTTTGGTCACTTTCAGGTTTTTGTATATTATGGCCAAGGTGTTAAATAATCATAAATTCAAAGGACCATGGAGGCTTTGTGATTATAACTCATGTTTCAATTAATAAAGCAACTTTATGATCTTTCTCAGCGAAAAAGGGGAAAATTGCCGCGACATTTTTTGTAGACTTCCTAAAAGACAATTGAAGATGACTTTGTAGTAGACGCACAGAAACCGGTCTATTGCATCTGCTAATCCTTTGTAAATCTCAAGTAGCATTTGCTAAGACCAAACATGATTTACTACTTTTTGCCCTTAGAGGGAAACAACATTTTTGTGGTGTTTCACTAAATATTTTGTCATCAATTTTCTAAGAAAATAGGAAACACATGTCTAAGGCCTAAAAAGCTAAAAACTCATCATTAGTTATTTGCGTGTGAAGAAAACCAATTGAAGACATTCATGACTTCTAAGAGTTTGAAGAGATTTAAAAGCTTAACAATTTGTGTTTTAACAAAATTAATTTTTTCTACAGCAGAAGTTCCCAAGTCGTTGACATTTCTAAGGCTGCAAATCAAAGTTCAATGTCAAAGATTTATTCTTAATAAACAAAAGAAAAATAAAATCAAGCATTTGTAACCAAAAAGTCCAGAATAATCTTTAATAAATGTGGCTGTTGTATTCAATGTTAGCTACTACTTGACCTTAAACTTTAGAATGTAATGAATTTTGCTACTTAAGCATGGGCATTTGGCACTTTTGCCACCACTCATGCTATAGACAATCAATTCGTAGTCCCTCAAATGGGATAGCACTGACATATGTTAACACTTGTCTTTGTCATAATTTATCTGTTTATATCAATCCATTGCCACGACATACTATTCTGATGGAACTTGGTGAATTTATATCACAATTTTAAGCATTGTAAATGTTTTCTTGATAAATCATGAGCTGTTGAAATTTTTGTAAGCAAAATTTACGACTTGCAAGCAATACGTAGTGTCAGTATGATTTTTTTACCCTCCACCATAGGATGGGGGGGTATACTAATTTCGTCATTCTGTTTGTAACTACTCGAAATATTCGTCTGAGACCCCATAAAATATATATATATTCTTGATCGTCGCGACATTTTATGTCCATCTAGCCATGTCCGTCCGTCTGTCCGTCGGTCTGTCGGAAGCACGCTAACTTCCGAAAGAGTAAAGCTAGCCGCTTGAAATTTTACACATATACTCCTTATTAGCGTAGGTCAGTTGGTATTGTAAATGGGCCATATCGGTCCATGTTTTGATATAGCTGCCTTATAAACCAATCTTGGGTCTTGACTTCTTGAGCCTCTAGAGTGCGCAATTCTTATCCGATTGGAATAAAATTTCGCACGACGTGTTTTATTATAATATACAAAAACTGTGCCAAGTATGGCTCAAATCGGTCCATAACCTGATATAGCTGCCATATAAACCGATCTTGGGTCTTGACTTCTTGAGCCTCTAGAGGTCGCAATTCTTATCCGATTGGAATGAAATTTCGCAGGACGTATTTTGTTATGATACCCAATAACTGTGCCAAGTATGGTTCAAATCGTTCTATAACCTGATATAGCTGCCATATAAACCGATCTTGGGTCTTGACTTCTTGAGCCTCTAGAGGTACTACGGATCCTCTCATGACCATCAACATACGTGTTTATTATGGTCTGAATCGGTCTATAACCCGATACAGCTCCACTTTATATCTAGATCTCTCTATTTTACTTCTTGAGCCCCCATAGGGCGCAATTCTTATTCGAATTGACTGACATGCCGGGAAAAGAACTAGACCAATGCGTCCATGGTGGAGATTCGGCCCGTCCGAACTTAGCACGCTTTTACTTGTTCATTGATAAAAGCGTAGAAAATGTGGCGCACATTAGACACTGAATAAAATAAGTTATTGTTATATGTAACAACAAACAAGTAAAAAGACGTTAAGTTCTGCCGGGCCGAACTTTGGATACCCACCACCTCGGGTATATATGTAAACCACCTTTCATTAAAATACCGTAAAATTGCATACCTTATGTCCAATAGCAGTTATATCGAAATATGATCCGATTTGGACCAAATACTAATGAGTACAAGACATTGTTCAATTGTGTAAAATAAAATATTTGTCCTTTAAGTAGCTATATCTAAAAATAAACCGATCTGAACAATATACAATATGGATGTCGTAAAGCTTAACATAAGTCAATCTGTCAAATTTCAATTAAATCGGATTATAAATGCCCCTTTTTTGGGGCCAAGACTTTAAATCGAGATATCGGTCTATATGGCAGCTATATGCAAATCTTGATCGAACTAGACCAAATTGCAGAAATATGTGGAGGGGCTTAACTTAACTCTCTGTCCCAAATTTCGGCAACATGGGACATAAATGCCCCTTTTACCGATCCAAAACATTAAACCGAGAGATCGGTCTATATGGCAGCTATATCCAAATCTGAACCGATCTGAGTGATATTTAAGAAAGATGTCGAAGGGCCTTACACAACTCACTATCCCAAATTGCGGCGACATCGGCCCCAAAACCTAAAACCGAGAGATCGGTCTATATGGCAGCTATATACAAATCTGGACCGATCTGTGCCATAATGCAGAAGTATGTCAAGGGGCTTAACTTTACTCACTGTCCCAAATTTCGACGACATCGGACAATAAATGCGCCTTTTATGGGCCTAAAACCCTAAAACGGAGGATCGTTCAATATGGCAGCTATATCCAAATCTGAATCGATCTGAGCCAAATTGATGAAGGATGTCGGAGGGCCTATCATAACTCACTGTCCCAAATTTCAGCAAAATCTGATAATAAATGTGGCTTTTATGGGCCTAAGATACTAAATCGGAGGATCGGTCTATATGGCAGCTATATCCAAATCTGAACCGATCTGAGCCAAATTGATGAAGGATGTCGGAGGGCCTATCATAACTCACTGTCCCAAATTTCAGCAAAATCTGATAATAAATGTGGCTTTTATGGGCCTAAGATACTAAATCGGAGGATCGGTCTATATGGCAGCTATATGCAAATCTGGACCGATCTGAACCAAATTGACGAAGAATGTCGAAGGGCTTAGGGCAACTCTCTGTCCCAAATTTCAGCAAAATCGAATAATAAATGTGGCTTTTATGGGCCTAAGACCCTAAATCGGAGGATCAGTCTATATGGGGGCTATATCAAGATATAGTCCGATAAAGCCCATCTTAGAACTTAACCTGCTTATGGATAAGAAAAGAATCTATGCAAAGTTTCAGCCCAATATCTCAATGTTTTAAGACTGTAGCGTGATTTCAACAGACAGACGGACGGACATGTCTAGATCGTCTTAGATTTTTACGCTGATCAAGAATAAATATACTTTATAGGGTCGGAAATGGATATTTCGATGTGTTGCAAACGGAATGACAAAATAAATATGCCCCCATCCTTCGATGGTGGGTATAAAAATATTAAAATAACTTACATGGACAAAAGGGGTGGTATCCGAGTTATACCAGGCTCTTTGTATTGTAGATATCTTTTATACACCTGAAATACAGAAAATATCATCAGCATTAGTAAAGGAATAGTTGCGAAACTAAAATAAATGCACTGCCAACTAGAAGCCGAGATGCAAGTCAACAATAACATCAACCTTTATCGACAGAGAGTGTTTTTGAAAGTCTGAAGTCAATTAAGGATTGTCCTGATTAATCCTGGGCTAGATGGTATTCCTTCAAGCATAATAAGGCATTGTGCCACCTCTCTCAGATTCCCACTACCAAAAGTTTTGAATAAATCAATATCACAGGGATACGGTCCAAGAATATGGAAATAGGCATACATTATGCCGTTATTTAAATCCGGCAATAGGTACGATGTCTCCAATTAAAGAGGGATTGCTATGTTGTGTGCCATTCCTAAACTGCTTGAAAATATGTTAACTGATGTGATATCGCATCAGATTTCATCCACCTTATCTGATTGTCAGCACGGTTTTCGGAAGACTAGATCGACTACGAGTATTACTAACATCTAAGAACTAACCAACTGGTTAATGACGGTTCTTGAATTGGGAAAGAGACGGACGAGTTATATACCGATTTCAGCCCGATCATAATTTGCTGTTGCTTAAACTTAAGAAAATAGGTTTTTGTCCAGGGTCACCAAAATGGATGGGTATTATTTGTCAGATCGGAGTCACAAAGTGAAATTCGGGGAAGTGCTTTCTAAACATATTGCTGTAACGTCTGATGTTCTACAAGGTAGTCATGTTGGTCAAATTCTATTCACTTTGTTTATGAATGGCTTACCCTTAGTTATAAACCATTCTAACGTAGTAATGTACGCAGATGATATCAAAATATTTCGTTAAATTACCGATACATTTAACCAAAGCTTTTTACTGGCTGATGTAAATCATATGAACCTCAATATTAAGAAATGTAAACAAATGTCTCTTTATAGAGCTAGACATTTGGATGCAAATTATTACCTTTTTGAACGGGTGGAAACATTCTTGGACCTTGGCATTCTCTTGAATAACAGATTGAAATTTAAGGCACAAATGTTAACAAAGTTTATACCTCACGTAGGTTCAGGAAGAGATGGAGTAAGGAACTTGTTGACAACTCCGTCACAAGAAATTTATGATGGGTTAGATTTAACGAGCTATAGGAATGTTTTTCAAAAATGCCAAAAAAAAACCATAAAATTAGAAAAATGCATAAAATCTTTGTTTGAATCGATTGTACGTTCCATATAACTTAATCTTTGAAGATTATTTCATGCAAATGTCGACCATGACTGCGCCTTAAATGATCCATTCGCTTAATCCAATTTTGGCATACTCTTTCCAACAGTTCGGCAGGTATTTCACGAATAATTGCTTCAATGTTGTGTTCCAATGCGTCAATTGAAGCGAGCTTGTCTGCATAGATATGATCATTAACATAGCCCCACAAAAAATAGTCCAAAGGGGTTAAATCGCACGATCTAGGCGGCCAATTGACCGGTCCCGAACGTGAAAAAAAATGTTCACCGAACTCGACTTTCAATAAGTCCATTGTTACGCGTGCTGTGTGGTATGAGACACCATCCTGTTGAAACCATATGTCAAGCGCTTGCGTTTTGAGCAAAAAAAGTTGGATATCATCTCACCGTAGCGCTCACTATTCACAGTTACGTTACGATTCGCATCATCTTTGAAGAAGTACGGCCCAATGATGCCACCAGACCATAAACCGCACCAAACTGTGACTTTTTCTGGATCCATTGGTAGCTCTTGTAATGCTTCTGGCTGATCTTCACACCAAAATCGACAGTTCTGGTTATTTACGTACCCATTGAGCCAAAAGCGAGCTTCATTGCTGAAGAAGAAGAAGCGTGCGGTTGACTTTCTTAACAGAGCACGCATTTATGATTCATGGTTAAATGTGGTTTAATAAGTACAAGAATAATAAGAACAAGTCGTTGTTGAAATTTGTAGAAAAAAATATTGGTTTTTTTGGTAACTGTATCCAAATAAAGACCGATTTGAATTATATACGATATGGATGTCAATAATCCACGTGTCCAATTTCAGCGAAATGCGCTTTTTATGGGGCCAAGACTTTAAATCGGGAGATCGGTCTATATGGCAGCAATATCCGAATCTAAACCGATCTGGGCCAAATTGAAGAAAGATGTCAAAGGACCTTTCTGAGCCAAAGTGCACGATCTGAGCCAAATTGCACAAATATGTCGAGAGGACTACCACAACATTGGGCAATAAATGCGCCTTTTATGGGCCCAAAATCTTCAATCGAGAGATCGGTCTATATGACAGTTATATCTAAATCTCGACCGAGCTGAGCCAAATTGAAGAAGGATGTCGTAGGCCCTAACACAACTCACTGTCCCAAATTTCGGCGCCATCGGACACTAAATGCGCTTTTATGGGCCCAACACCTTAAATCGAGAGATCGGTCTATATGGCAGCTATTGTGTTGCCCAAAAAGTAATTGCGGATTTTTTAAAAGAAAGTAAATGCATTTTTAATAAAATTAGAATGAACTTTAATCAAATATACTTTTCTACACTTTTTTTCTAAAGCAAGCTAAAAGTAACAGCTGATAACTGACAGAAGAAAGAATGCAATTACAGAGTCACAAGCTGTGAAAAAATTTGTCAACGCCGACTATATGAAAAATCCGCATCTAGACCGCTCTGGGCCAAATTGAAGAAGAATATCGATGGGCCCAACACAACTCACTGTCTCAAATTTTGGCGACATCGGAAAATAAATGCGCCTTTTATGGACCCAAAATCTCAAATTTAGAGATCGGTCTATATGGCAGCTATATTCAAATCTGGACCGAAGAGGGATGTCGAAGGGCCTAACACAACTCACTGTCCCAAATTTCGGCGATATTGGATAGGCCCAAAATCTTAAATCGAGAGATCGGTCTATATGGCAGCTATACGAAAATCTGGACCGATCTGAGACAAATTGCACAAATATGTTGAGGGGCCTAACACAACTCACTGTCACAAATTTCGAGGACATCGGACAATAAATGCGCCTTTTATGAGCCCAAGACCTTAAAACGATTGGTCAGTCTGTGTGGCAGCTATATCCCAATCTGGACCCATCGGGGCCAAATTGAAGAAGGATATCGACTGCCTAACACAACTCACTGACACAAATTTCAGCAAAATCGGATAATAAATATGGCTTTTATGGGCCTAAGATCCTAAATCGGCGGATCGGCCTATATGACAGCTATATCTTAATCTGAACCGACCTGGGCCAAATTGAAGAAAGATGTTGAAGGGCCTAACACAACTCACTGTCCCAAATTTTAGCAAAATCGGATAATAAATGTAGCCTTTATGGGCCTTAGATCCTAAATCGGCGAAAAGGTCTATATGGGGGCTATATGAAGATATAGTCCGATAGCCCATCGTCAAACTTAAGCTACTTATCAACAAAAAAAAAATCTTTGCAAAGTTTTAGCTCAATATCTTTTTTTTAAAGACTGTATCGTGATTTCAACAGACATACGGATAGACGGACGGACATGTCTAGATCGTCTTACATTTTTGCGACGATCAAGAATATATATACTTTACTAGCTGACCCGGGCCTGCTCCGCTGCGCCTTCTTTCACTTTACATGGGACAAAAGTTTCCCTGGAATATTTATTTTCGACAATTAATGGTCTTTAGTGAAATACCATGCTAACTTGACTAACAGTTTAACAATATAAGTGCCTTTATCTGAATCCAATATGATCTATTGGTCTACGAAGTTAAGTTTGGATGTAAGGTGTACTCCATTCTTTAAATACTTCATTTCAGCCTGATATTCTCATGATGTCTGATTAGGAGTGTTTTCGAGGGTGGTCCCCCAGATACTTGGCCCTGAAAAAATATCAGCATCGTGCTCTGCTCTCATTTTATTTAAACCCCATATTGCCATTGGCTAAAGAGGAGTTTACAGGATGAAGCGTCCCCAAACACATGGCCCCAAAATAGGTTATCAAATTCGTTTTCTAATCTCAAATACCTTTCATTTGAGCCACATATTGGCATGGTCGAAAAATGTTTTCCCTTTGTGGGTGTTTTGGGAAAGGGGTGATGCCCTAAATACATGGTCCTACATTTGGATATCAACTTCGTATTCTACTCCCTAATACCTTTATTTGAGCCCCACTTTGCGATGGTCACTAAAAAATAGCTGTTTGTGGGGTATTTTGGGAAAGGGGTAGACCCCCAGAAAATGGGTTCCGAAAGTGGGTATCAATTCTTGCTCTACCCCCAATACCTTTCATTTAAGCTCCACATTGTCATGATCGGTAAATACTACCGATTTAGGGGTGTTTTTGGGAGTGGGGTGGTTCCCCAAACACTAAGCCCGGAAAATTTATCAGCAACGTGCTCCATTCTCATATATCTATATATCATTTATTTGAACCATATATTGCCATTGCCCTCAAAATTGGATATCAAATTCGTTTTCAATAATGAGATTATATTGCAAAAGTCAGCAAATATGTCCGGTTTGGGGTATCGGTCCTAAAAACTATGAATATTTAGTTCCACTCTCTTTAAAACTCAAATTGTCTTGGTGAGCAAATACGTCCTATTCGGGGGTTGTTATGGTGGTGGGACGTCCGCTAGACAGTTGGCCCCTAATTTTGATATCAGATACGTGGTTTACTCCCACATACCTTTAATTTGAGCCCCATATTTCCATAGTCGGCAAACATGACAGGCTTGGGGGGTGTTTTGGGGGATGGGCGGTCACTCAGTGAGTTGGCCTTGAAGATATATATCGGATTCGTGTTCCACTTTAAAAACCCTCTTATTTGAGCCTCATATTGCAATAATCAGAAAATACTTCCTATATGGGTGGTTTTGTGGGGATGGCGTGGCCCCATAGACACTTTTCACGAATATTGATATCAAATTTGTGCTTTACTCCCAATGAGCTTTCATTTGAGCCCCATATTGCAATGGTCGTAAATTTGTCCCCTTTGGGGGATGTTTTTGGTGGGAGGCGGCCCCCCAAAACACTTGGTCCCATATTTGGATATCAGATTCTAATTCTACACATTTTATTGAAGCCCCATATTCCCATGGTCAGTAAATAAGTCCAGTTTGGGGGTGTTTTGGGGAAGGGGTGGACCCCCAGAAACGTGGTGCCACATCTGGATATCAGATTCGTATTCTACTCGCAAATACCTTTCATTTGAGTCCCATATTGCAATGGTCGGCAAATATGTCCGATTTAGGGGTGTTTTGGGGGTTGGGGTGGTCCCCATAGCACTTGGTCCGACAATTGGATATCAGATACGTTTTCTCATGCCAAATACCCTCATTTGAGTCCCATGTTGTCGTGATTGGTCTAAATATATGTTTGGTAGGTTTTAGGGTGGGGCAGTCCCCCTAGGTACCACATCCGAAATTTGGATATTAAATTTGTATTTTTAGGGTACTATATAAGAGCACACGAAATTTCGGTTAAATCGCACCACCCATCTCCGAGATCTGGCGTTTCTGGAAATTAGGGTAAAGGGGAGGGTGCGCCCCCCCCTTCAGATATCAAATAACGTAGTACCATATTTTCACCACGGGGTTATTGTGCACCATCTGTGAAAATTTCAAGAAAATCGGTTCAGCCGTTTCTGAGTCTATAAGGAACACACAAACATACAAACAAACAAACAAACCTACAAACAAACACAAATTGATTTTTATATATAAGATAGGGTCGGAAATGGATATGGGTCACGTGGGAATTAAAAAGTTTGCGTGCAGATACATTTTCGTTGGGCAAGGGGTCGACTTGTCCACTGGTGTTTTTATACCCTCCACCATAGGATGGGGGGTATGCTAATTTCGTCATTCTGTTTGTAACTACTCGAAATATTCGTCTGAGACCTCAAAAAGTATATATATTCTTGATCGTAGCGAAATTTTATGTCGATCTAGCCATATCCGTCCGTCTGTCTGTCGAAAGCACGCTAACTTTCGAAGGAGTAAAGCTAGCCGCTTGAAATTTTGCACAAATACTTCTTATTAGTGTAGGTTGGTTGGGATTGTAAATGGGCCATATCGGTCCATGTTTTGATATAGCTGCCATGTAAACCGATCTTGGGTCTTGACTTCTTGAGCCTCTAGAGTGCGCGATTATTATCCGATTGGAATAAAATTTTGTTATGATGTCCAACAACTGTGCCAAGTATGGTTCAAATCGGTCCATAACCTGATATAGCTACCATATAAACCGATCTTAGGTCTTGACTTTTTGAGCCTCTAGAGGGCGCAATTCTTATCCGATTTGACTAAAATTTTGGACGTGGTGTTTTACATGGCGCTAAGTATGGCTTAAACAGTTCATGTTTTGATATAGCTGCCATATAAACCGATCTTGGGTCTTCTTGAGCCTCTAGAGGTCACAATTCTCGTCCCATTTGACTGAAATTTTGCACGTTTTGGTATCACTTCCAACAACTTTGTTAAGTATGATTCAAATCGGTTCATAATCTGGTATAGCTGCCATATAAACCGATCATGGATCTTGATTTCTTGAGCCGCTGGAGGGCGCAATTCTCATCCGATTTGGGAGAAATTTTTTACATAGGCTTCTGTCATGACCTTCAACACATGTGTTCAATATGATTTGAATCGAGCAATAGCTTGGTACAGCTTACATATAAACCTTTCTCCCGATTTTGCATTTTGAGGCCCTACAAGGCGCAATTTTTATCCGAATGAACTGATATATTACACCATGACTTCTACAATGTTTAGCATTTATTTATGGTCCGAATTGGACTATAATTTGATATGGCTCCAATACCATAACAGTTCTTATTCAATATTCGTTGTTTGCCAAAAAAAAAAGATACCGCGCATAGAACTTGACAAATGCGATCCATGGTGGAGGGTATATAAGATTCGGCCTGGCCGAACTTAGCACCCACTTACTTGTTAATTCTACCACCTTTTCTTATTTAATTTCCAAGAAATTAGGAAAACTTTAGGTCTTGCAAGGACAAGATGGCATGCAATTTTTGTCGTTTCAAAGACAATAAAACTATAATAGTCACGATGACGTTAAAAACAGTAATATAATGTAGCAGCCTGCATTAGGTCGGTGTGAACATGAGAATTGGAATTCTTTGAGAAGATGTTGCTCAGAAAATTGACTCAATTGTGATTGACGGTTAATATGTCCGTGCGTAGATTTCATATAAGCATTAATGCTAAACTCTATGCTTAAATAGCACAATTAGCATGCCAAGAAAATGTGGGCCAGTCAGACGAACGGATATGATACACTAGGCACTGATGAGGCTCACCAGCCCAGGAACGCGTCTGCTAATGGTTGTGATATCCATGCCCGATTTTCTTATATCTGGCAATTTCTTTTCTTAAATTCATAAAAACAATCTCTTCTTCCTAACTCATATTCTCGTAGTCATTTAAACTCGACTAACGCAAGAAAGAAGGATTTATTCAAATGTCCGGCTCTAGTAGCCTAAACAAATAAATGAAGAGGACATATATTCCATTGAACACGGATTTTCAATTTCAATTTTCAATTCAAATACATTTTTGGAAATATTCAACAATTATAGTTGCTTAATGTTTTCATTTTGTTTGCGTAAAAATATCGAAATATATGTATGTTGTAGGGGGTCGGAAATGGATATTTCGATGTATTACAAACGGAATGACTAAACGAATATACCCCCAATCCTATCGTGGTGGGAAAAGAAACTATGGTGTCCATTTTGAAAAGGGCAGGATTTCATTGAATACTTACACGTATAGAAAAACATTTCCATCATTAAATTTTGTACTGCATATATTTTCTTATTTGAAAATACGCTTTCAATCGAAACATATTACCAAAATTTTGTCAATTGGTTTCCAAATTTTATAGTTTGTTAGGGTTAAGGGAGAAATCTTTACATCACATATGAATTGTAATTTTTTCAAAACAATTCCATAAAATTTCCAATACATTCCAAAAATATTGGATAGTCCTTTCCTAAAAATCCCTATTTATTAAGCGCTCTATTTTATTGAAATTATTTGATTTAAAAAAAATTATTCTCATTGTCTCATATTAATAACATCCCCAGCAAATCCTTTAAATTTTTACCCCCATTTGTGACCAGGTGTTTACAACCAGTCGATTTTCTCACCCTCCTAAAGGTAATAACAAACAAAACTGACCTGTAGGTTTTGTTTAAAGTGATAAATTAAAAAGCAAATCTACAAACGAAAAAACAAACACAAATGTCCACACATTGTTTCAAATAACAAATGCCATAGCACACTCTCACCCCAATTCGAAGAGTTCCCCTGAATGTCCCGTGGAGTTCTATCATTGAAAATCCAATGGCAACTGCAGGCCTAACTAGACTGTAGGTATTTTTTGTCCAAAATGAATGCTTGTTTGGGCATTTCCAGGCAATAAATGTCTAATAAAAAATATAATTATTACTTTTGCTAATGCCCGATGTCTCTACCATTGCCACTTGTACACCAACTCATTGCACCTTCGTTCCTTCCTTGCTAAGGCCTTTCACATCCTTATAGCTTAAATACCCATATATTTACTCCAAGACACTACCAAATGTGCGGAAGATATTTATTTTGTGGCCTTTATCTCTACTCTGCTCGTTATCCTTATCGCTCATTAATCTAAAACGCAACCTCCTTTCATATGTGTTGCTTCAAATTCCCAAACCATACCAAACCAAAAAAATACGAAGGCGGGCAACTTAAACTGTAACCTAAAAAAGCCATAAATTTTCTTAAGTGTATTTTTATTTGGTGGTTTTTATGTGTGTCCTTCTGTTGGCTGCTCAAAGTTTTTCACCGATTTTTGGGTGTGGAAAATTGTAATTTTATGTGAAAATTTGTTTATTAACTCTCTGAAAGTATTTCATACACCATCCCCCCCTCTCTAAAAGAACTTCCCTTATAATAGACTTAATTTATTTCCTATTTCAAGAGTTTAAGGTAAAAGTATAAGCAATTTATTATTTAGAGTGGATTTTCATTGACTCGACACTAAAACCAAGCAACGAAAAAATTAACTGAGAGAAGCAAACTCAAGAATAATAATTATCTAGGAGTGTCAAAGTTGTTGGCTAATGAATTAATTTCCGTTTTATTTGTTTTTTTTTTGTTAAGCATAACAAATTCACGCATTCTGACACCCGGAACTGTTGCGTTTATGTGGGACACTTTTCAAATCGTTTCGGAGTCTTTGGTATGCATTGATACCACCCGTTCCCGACGACTTTTTGGAAACTATTTGCACAATTCTCATGGTTTGGTTTTTTATTTAAGTCATCACCTGCTTTTATAAAAATCACTTTAAATTTTAAGACAGAGGAAGTGAGCATATATTGGGTTGCCCAAAAAGTAATTGCGAATTTTTCATATAGTCGGCGTTGACAAATTTTTTCACAGCTTGTGACTCTGTAATTGCATTCTTTCTTCTGTAAGTTATCAGCTGTTACTTTTAGCTTGCTTTAGAAAAAAAGTGTAAAAAAAGTATATTTGATTAAAGTTCATTCTAAGTTTTATTAAAAATGCATTTACTTTCTTTTAAAAAATCCGTAATTACTTTTTGGGCAACCCAATATATATGTTGCCAGATTGCATGCTTTTGTTTTTTTTTTTTCTACACCCTAAAGTTTGTTATCAAACAGATTCGAATTTAATTCACAACGTTCCAACCTAAGGGAAGGTTTTTAGAAGAGCCATCCAAGGAGATGAAAATAAATGTTTGTATCCTTACAGTTATCGAAAAATAAAAATCTTATATATAAAAATCAATTTGTGTTTGTATGTAGGTTTGTTTGTTTGTTAATTTTTTTTGTTTTATTTTATTTTATTTTATTTTTTTTTTTAATTTAATTTAATTTAATTTTTTTTTTATTTTATTTATTCATGGGTTTATTGTCTACACAACAAGATAATAATCTTATAATTAGAGTGTAGATTTATTGTTATATAATACATTCAATTAAAGTAGGTTCCTAATAAATATACTAGGTTACAATAAACAAAAAGTGGAACAAAACAGTGTTTACAAATAAAAAAGAGTTAAAAAAAGCCGTATGTAATTGGGAATTTAACAAAAAGCACAAATAAAAAATAACCACAAAAACAAAATAATTAAAAAAAAAAAATTTAAATCAAAATTTAAAGGAATTAAATATCAGTTAACTATGAGAAAAATTGAATAAGCCGTTTTCTAAATGTAATCGTGTTGCTGATATAAAATTGTCGTTCTGACATAAGACTCCGTCTTCTAAATGGTATAAACTTTCTTCCTCTATCAGACTGAGCAAACCTCAGTCTCTCAAACAAATATCTGGGTTTCCTTTCCACAATAATCTTATGTAAAAATATTAATGATCTGGTATTTAGAAGATAGTTGAAACTAAGTCCAAGTAGAGAATCTACATATTGTTAAACATGCTGACTCCTTTTTAAACCATACACATAACGGACTATGCTTTTAAAAGCTACATTCAATTTTCGGAGACTCGAAGAATCACAATTCGAAAAAAGTTCACAACCATTTATCAAACCTGGAACTAAGAATGTTTTCGCCAGAAGAATTCGGATAATTATGGGTGTAAAGGAGTGTGTGATCCATAAAGCACAAAGCTTTGCATAAGTCTGCCCGGCTGCAATGTTAGTACGATAGGACCAGCTCAAAGAACCATGCCTAAATTCTTCGCACTAGATACAATATCAATCCTCTGACCATTAATATAAATATCCGGTTGTCGCATGTTGTTTTTGTGAACAACCAAACATTTAGACTTACTTGGATTTAACAACAAACCATTTGCAGTCGCCCAGTCATAAACGCGATGTAGGTCCGCATTATGTTTACTTATGCAGTCGTCTACATTGTCCATAAAGCCGCTTTGAAAAATCTGCACGTCATCAGCATACATCATAATCTGACCGTGTGCTAGTTGACGAGGCAAATCGTTCGCATATAATGAAAAAGAAGTGGACCTATAATCGAGCCTTGGGGAACCCCCTTAGGTACGAACAAGGGGTTAGATAATATATTCCCTGCGCATACAGACTGCCGTCTATCGCTCAGATACGACATAATCAAAGTTGTTGCCGTTGATGTGAAGTTAAAAAAATTCAGTAGTTTCATACACAAATTCAGGTGATCAATTGTGTCGAAAGCTTTGGAGTGATCCAAAAGAACCAGAAAGCCAATTTTGTTCTCATCAATGTCATTTCTGATCGATTCAGCCACCTCTACCAATGCAGTAATGCAACTATGAACAGAACGGAAGCCGGACTGTCTTTCTGACAACAGGGACCCTTGGTGAAGATACACCGACATCAGTCCATGAAGAATTTTCTCGAAAACCTTAGGATTTGGTTGGATTTGGGAATGGGAATAATCTTAACATGCTTCCAAGTAATAGGATTCACACTGGAGCTCAAAATTGAATTAAACAGGTACGTAAAGTACGGTAGAAGATTGGAAGTAACATTCGTACAAATCTCGGATCAACTACGTCCAAGCCAATTGCATTTGACTTAACACGGACAAAAGTCTCATAAACTTCCACATGGCTAACACATCTAAACTCAAAACGACTAAGGGCATCAAAACCGAAAGCCGTCCTCATCATCACCGTAAAATTGCGTGTCCGTTTGTATATCGGGTATGCTTACGAAGGTCCTGTTGAGTTCATCTAGAACCCCATGGTATCGTGTGTTTGATTTGGGTTTACCCACTCCTTCACTTACTCTTCGAGCCAACCATATCTTGAAGAATAATACTCCATTTAAGCCGCATTAATTATTAAACTGTTAACTTTCCTCCTGGCTTCACGGAATTCTTCTTTCAGCTCAGGAGACTTGAAATGCTTCCATCTACTGTAAGCCAAGTCCCTATCCCCGATAAGCGCCTTGATTCTAAAATTGAACCATGGCTCTGTTTTGGCCGAAGCCCTTTTAATCCGTATTGGAACTGTTGCATCACAGAGACGTTAAATGGTATCCGTCAAGAAAGCCGTTGCTGATCGACAATTAAAAGTGTAAGTAAATACCAACTAAATTTCCGTAATTCAAATTTCCGTAATCACGATAAAATATGTCCTTCTCTTCCTCCCGCAAATCAAAATCGTAGGCAAGATAAATCAGATCATGCTTAGAGAAACGTTGAAAAGAAATCTGATCATACAGTATTATATATAGAATTATTGACAAAGAACAAATCTAAGAGTGTATTGACGGTTGACATGAAATGTGTGGGGTTTGTATTATTGGTGACGAATAGGCCAAGTGTCAACATAGCTTCAGTCAAAGTTGAATCTATAAGTATGTTTGAGTTAAAGTCCCCAGTGATTAAAACATCGGTATAACCCAGTGTTACGGACTCCAGTACAACCTGAAGTCCATGTATGTCAAACGTATTATTCAGACGGTAGATACAATCAACTAAAACTTTTTCACGATATGAAGATAGTTTAACAAACACATATTCTATCTGGTCCCCGAATTCAGACTTTAAACGAATTCAAGCTTTCAGGTTTCTTCTGACATAAATGGCAACACCACCTCCCCGACTTCCCCTGTCAGATCTGAACACAGTATAACCATTTAAGTCGACGAGACTGTCAGCTATGGAAGGACTAAGCCATGCTTCCGAGAGGCTTAAAATATCAATGCCTGATCCTTCAAAAATATATCTAAATTTATCAATCTTCCTTATTCTTTATTTGTGATATCTTTAAACCATTTCTTTGCCTAGCCAATATTCGAACCAAGTTTTTTGTTCCGTCTTTGGAGTTTGTATTAACTTTACCAATTTGCATCATTTATCAATTTTAAACAATTAAGGAATATGGCATCAGTAGCGCAATTTCGTATAGAATTTCCTTTATGGATGGCAAGATGGAATTTAAAACGGCTATAAGTGTTTATATGGTAGAAGAATATATAATAAACAAGCTTTAAAGTTAGGATTGTAAATCCATACCACCTTCGTCTAACCGGCTCCTATATTCATCAAGGATTTTGGGATGAAAAAGGCTTATCGGATCATCGCAATCGAGACGTTTGAAATATCCAAGGCCAAGAAAAGTATATGCTGCCTTTAAAAGACCTTTTTTTTTTTAACTGAATTGCATCTTGCAAAAGTTAGTAGTTTGTGTTTGATATGTTTTCATTGATATAATATTGGGAATTGGGGTTAAACCCAATATCACACAATAATAATTTGTTGTTATTTCGTTTCTTATAGCTTGTTATAGATTTTAAGAAAAAATTTTGTCGTATGGCGACAAAAACTTAATAAGGATTACTCCATCCGGCGAAATACGTTGTTGAGTGTCATTTATGTTCTGCAAGCGGTGAGTTTAGTTAATTCTAGGTGGGACTATGTTCATTGAGTTGGAAATGTTGCTAAACACGTCAATTAAATTTTCATCTCTCTGGAATGGTACTCCATTCAAGCGAACTTCACAAGCCAAAGGTCCATTTTCTTGCCTTAGAAATTGTTTTTGGAGTTCCACTATTTCAGATTGTGTTATAGTGAATTCATCAGTTCGTTTATCCAAGTTAGAGACGCGTGCGTGGACATTATTTAAATCATGTATCACTCATGTATCACTGCCAATTCATTCAAAATACGTGTTTCTGTTTTTTCTTGGCAGTTCTTTGAATTGATTCATTAACCTTTCGCTTAGCGTGGAGAAACGGTCATCGGGCATCTGCACAATTCGGAAGGGAAATCAGATAAGGTGTCTTCGCTGAATTTTCAAAAGTTCGACGAATCTTTGTATGTTCCTCATAGATTTAGAAACGGCTAAACCGATTTTCTTGAAATTTTCACAGATGGTGCATAATGATTCCGTGGTGAAAATTGTGTACTACATTTTGTGATATCTGAAGGGAGGGCAGACCCTCCCCCTTACCCTAATTTTCAAAAACGCCAGATTTCCGAGATGGGTGGTGCGATTTAACCAAAATTTTGTGTGCTCTCTTATAGTAACCTACAAACAAAAATTTCGGTTTTTGGGTACCCCTATATAGTCCAATCACGACAATATAAGATTCAAATGAAAGGTATTTAAGAGTACAAAACGTATCTGATATCCAATTGTCGGACCAAGTGTTTGGGGGACCACACCAACCCCCAAAACCCCCCTAAATCGGACATATTTACTGACAATGGGACTGAAATGAATGGTATTTGCGAGTAGACTACGAATTTGATATCCAAATGTGAGACCAAGTTTCTGGGGGTCCACCCCTTCCCCATAACTCCCCCCTAAGGGGACAAATTTACAACCATAGCAATATGGCACTCAAATGAAAAGTCTTTGGGAGTAAAGCACGAATCTGATATTAATATTCGTGTTTATGGCCAACCCCAACCCCATAAAACCACAAATAGGTCGAATTCGTCTATTGCAATTTGGGGCTCAAATTAGAGATATTTTAGAGTAGAACAAGAATCTGATATATATTTTCAGGGCCAAGTCACTGAGTCGCCACCCATCCCTCAAAACAGCCCTCGAAACGGCCATGTTTCTCGACTATGGAAATATGGGGTTCGAATGAAAGGTAATTAGGTGTCTTCGAATGTGATATCAACATTCGGGACCAACTGTCTTACCGACGTCCCACCCGCTCACCATGACAATTTGGGTCCTAAAGAGAGTGGAGCTCGATATTGATAGTTTTTAGGGCCCATACCCCAAACCGGACATATTTGCTGACTTTTGCTGTAAGGGGTTTAAATAAAAAGTATTTAAGATTATCAGACGTATTTGATATCCAATTTTGAGGCCAATGGAAATATAGGGTTCAAATAAATGATATTTGAGGGTAGAGATGCTGATACATTTCCAGAGCTAAGTGTTTGGGCGACCACCTTACTCCCCAAAACACCCCTAAATCGGACATATTTACCGACCATGTCAATGTGGGGCTCAAGTGAAAGGTATTAGGGAGAAGAGCACAAAATTGATACCCACTTTCAGAACCAATTTTCTGGGTGTCTACCATTGCCCCAAAAACAACCCACAAACAGCAACTATTTACTGGCCGACGCAATGTGGGGCTCATTAAAGGTATTTGGGAGAATAATACGAATCTGATATCCATGTATTTGGGGCACCGCCCCTTCCCCCGAAACACCCCCCAAGTAGTAAGAATTTACCGACCATGGTAATATGTAGATCAAATGAAAGTATTTGAGATTTAAAAAACGAATTTAATTAACAATTTGGGGCCAAGTGTTTGGGGACGCATCATCCCATAAACTCCCCTTAAACCAATGGCAATATGGGGTTTAAAAAATGGCTTTTTAAGGCAGGGCACGATGCTAATATTTTTTCAGGGCTAAGTGTTTGGGGGACCACCTCACCCCACAAAACATCCCTAAATTGGACATACATATATACCGATCTTGGCAATTTGGGGGTCAAATGAAAGGTACTTGGGAGTAGGACACGAAATTCATACCCACTTATGGGACCCAGTTTCTGGGGGTCCACACCAACCCCTTAACCCACCAACAACCACCATGGGGCACTTCCCACTACCAAAATCCATATGAGAATATCGGGCTCCAATAAAGTTTTTTAAGCTAAAATAAGTCTTTTACATCCAAACTTAAATGACCATAAACCCTCCGAGCGAATTCATAGACGAATAATGATCATATGGAATTCAGATAAAGGCATTTATATTGTTAGCTATATACACATACTGCAATATATTCGTAGCATGGGATTCAAAGGATAATTTCGTTCCATTTAAAGTAAAAGAAGGGGCAGCGGAGTGAGCCCTGTCTAGCTAGTCTGATATAAAAATCTAGATTCCACTAATAAAAAGTCGTCAATCCTCACAATACCACATAAGAAGACGCACCTAGAACAATCGGGTCCATTGGGACTGAAAGCAATATTTTAAGGGGAAGAGTACGTCCTACAATTAATAACACAACTACATGGCATGGAGAATAATCATCGATAATTCATAATGGAAGTTCAATACAATTATTCAAATGATATATATGTACCGTAATTGTCATAGCTGTTTGGTTAGGTTAGGTTAGACTCACTTAGACGTTTTCGTTCATTGTGATACCACAGGAACAGAAGAAGGAAGATGCCTTCTAGTTCCTACCGTTCAACCATCCAGATCGCTTTAAAAAGCCCAATAACTTGCGAATGTTCACATCCGCTAAATCAGATAGGTTCTCAAAGAAATGAGTACCTAAAGTGGAACCCTTTCTAACTGCTAGTGCGGGACACACACACAAAAGATGTTCTATAGTCTCTTCTTCTTCGATGTCCTCACACCTTTTGCAAAAGTCGTTACTGGCAACCCTCAGTCTGTCAGCATGTTTTCCGATTGGACAGTAACCTGTCATGACTGACACAATGACTGTGACGTCTATTCTACCCAATGACAGAAAAGCTGTAGACCTCTTCAAGTCTAGATTAGGCCACATAGTTTTGGAATACTAACAGCCCGTTTTTGTGACCATAAAAAATATCCCCCAAGGGAGGAAAGTTGAAAAACATACCGTCACCTTGGTAAAACATTTAACAAAAATCGCTAAAATGCTAGTTCGGCCGGGCCGAATCTTATATACCCTCCACCATGGATCGCATTTGTCGAGCTCTTGCCACGGTATCTCTTTTATGCAAACAAAGGATAAAAGAAAATAATTGGTTTGTTATTGGAATAAAATCAAGTTATGGTTCATTTCGGACCATAATTGAACTGATTGTTGGAGACCATAGTAGAAGTCATTGTGTAAAATTTCAGCCAAATCTAGTAAGAATTGCCATATAAACCGATCTGGAATCTTGACTTTTTGAATCTCCATAGGGCGCAATTATTATCTGATTTGGGTGAAATTTGTACAACATGACCTCCAACATACTTGTCAAATATGGTCTGAATCGGTCTATAGCCTAATACAGCTCCCCTATAAAACGATCTTCCTATTTTACTTTTAGAGCCCCTAAATGACTTCTACTATGGTCTCCAACATTCATATCATTATGGTCCGAATCTGAACATAACTTGATAAAGCTCCAATAGCAAAGCAATTATTTTCTTTTATCGCTTTCTTTAATTTGTTTGTCTAAAAGGGGCACTGGGAAAAGAACTCGACAAATGCGATCCATGGTGGAGGGTATATAAGATTCGGCCCTGCCGAACTTAGCACACTTTTACTTGTTATGTATTCAAATGGGAATTATAGTCTTTCGAAAAATTAATAGTTCAACGAAACGTTCTCAAGATTATGTAAATTTTTCCCATACACTAAGGATTTTCTTGAAAAAGTCAATGGCAGTATTGATTTACACCTTATTTAAAACTTTGTTTCCCTTTCTCAAGAAGTTGCTTTGTTAGCATTTACTTTGAAGACCATGTTTCAATTCGATGCGTTCAGTTTTGATAAATTTGTTAATTATGCGGGTTTTCCTATGTTTTCCCATTTCGCAGTGCCTCTTTACTGTATTCTGTATCTCATGTTTGAAACCACTTAACCAAAAACCCACCCTTTTTTCTTTGGTTATCGGCATAACAACATCTGTAGTTTCCATCATCTCTATGTGATGGCCACATTTAACCCTATCATCCTTGATTGACATTATGCTGCTTTTTATTAACCGAAAACCATGGAGTGGTTTCCTTAATCGTAATTAATTGTATTTACCTCACTTCGTAAATCTCAAAAATCCTCTCAATAATATGTTCCTTTACGTGATGATTTTCAATGCTTTTTGCGTATCCCATTTTCAATGAGTTTCCCAAGACCCGCATAGTTTTAACAGCCCCTTAAAAGTTTTAAGGCAATGGAAAATTTTGATCGAAAACTTGGTAAATATTTTTTTTTTTTTTAAATTTTGCTAAAATGTTATTTTTATATAAAACTAGCTGGACAGGGTCCGCTCCGCTGCGCCTTCTTTCACTCTCTTCAGGAAATAAGTCCTGTTTGGAGGGTGCTGGTATGGCCTTTCAGATATTTCACGCCGATGTGGATATCATATTGGTGCTATACTCCAAAAAAACTTTAATTTTAGCTTTATACGCTATGGTCGGTAAATATGATCAGTAGGGAGATGTCTATGGGGGTGAGGCGGATCCCTATATATCAGATTCGTGCTCTGATCTCAAATACCTTTCTGTTGTGTCCCATATTCTCATTATTGGTTTATACTCCATTTGGCTGGTGGCTTTGGAGGTGGGGCCTCCCCCTAGATATTGCACCCTAAATAAGGATACAAATTTCTGTATTTAATTTATAATAAACAAACTAAATTTAATTTTTCAAGTTTTTGCCTGTTAGGGCGAGGATCATAAATTTTTAAAATTTTTGTTTGTTCCTCTTTCGAGACGAGCTCAATGATCGGAAATGCAAATGGAAAAGGAAAACCAAAGATAGCAACACACACCAACCACTATGGGACGCTTTTCGTCTAAAATTCGCTTAAATCGCCCCACCCATCTCCAAGATCTGGCGTTTTTGGAAATAGGGTAATTATGTATAGTTATATGAGAATAGAACACGTTGCTGCTCTTAGTGTTTGGGGGACCAATACAATCCCCAAAACAACCCTAAACCGGTCACATTTACCGACGATGTCAATGTGGAGCTTAAATGAAAGGTATTGGGGGGTAGAACAAAAATTGATACCAACTTTCGGGACCACTTTTCTGGGGATTTAAACCTTTCCCAAAATACCCCACAAACAGCAAATTTTTACTGACCATCGCAATATGGAGCTTAAATAAAAGTATTTGGGAGCAGAATGCGAGTATGATATCCAAATGTAGGACTATGTATTTAGGGCATCACCCCTTCCACAAAATACCACCAAAGGAAAAAAAAAATTTCAACCATGCCAATATGTAGCTCAAATGAGATTAGAAAACAAATTTAATAACCTATTTTGGGGCCTGGAGTTTGGGGGACGCCTCATCGTGTAATTTGAAAGAAGAGAACGATACTGATATTTTTCAGGGCCAAGTGTCTGTGGGACCCCCTCACCCCCGAAAACACCCCTAAATCAGATATCATGAGAATATCGGGCTGAAATGAAGTATTTTAAGAATGGAGTACACCTTACATACAAACTTAAATTCGTAGACCAATAAAGATCATATGGAATTAAAATAAAGGCACTTACATTGTTAAACTGTTAGTCAAGCGATATACTATTTTCGTAGCATGGTATTTCACTAAAAGCCCTTTAATTATCGAAAATAAATATTCCAAGGAAAATTTTGTTCCATATAAAGTAAAAGAAGGCGCAGCGGAGCGGGCCCGGGTAAGCTAGTAGAGTATATATATATTCTTGATCGTCTCGACGTTCTCGACGTGTCTGTCCGTCCGTCTGTCGAAATCAAGATAGCGGTCGAACGCAAAAAGCTAGCCGGTTGAAATTCTGCACAGAGACATAATATTGATGACGACCTGCATCAATATTAAGTTTCTGTGCAAATCGGTTCAGATTTAGATATAGCTCCCATATATATCGATCTCCCGTTTTGATTTCTTGAACCTCTGGAAGCTGCAATTTTTGTCCGATTTAGCTGAAATTTCTCATATGCGTTCTGTTGTGACTTCCAATAACTGTGTGTAGTACGGTATAAATCGGTCTATAACCTGATATAGCTCCCATATAAACCGATCTCCCGATTTGACTTCTTGAGCCCTTACAAGCCACAATTTTTTCCGAATTGGCTGAAATTTTGCATATGGTGTTCTGTTATGACTTCAAACAACTGTGCCAAGTACCGTCCAAATCGGTCTGTAACTTGATACAGCTACTACATAAACCGATCTCCCGATTTAACTTCTTGTGCTTCTGAAAGGCGCAATTTTTGTCCGATTTGGCTAAAATGGTGTTCTTTATGACTTCCAACAACTGTGCAAAGTACGGTCAAAATCGATCTTTAATCTGATACAGCTCCCATATAAAACGATCGCCCGATTTGACTTCTTGAGCCCTTACAAGCCGCAATGTTTGTTCGAAATCAGTCAAGATTCGGCCCGGCTGAACTTAGTACGCTTTCACTTGTTAAATTTACTATTGCTTCGGCTGGTGTGCATTGGTTGACAAGTCCGAGACTCGTACTGGGATAAATCCCTCATCATTGGTCGTTATCAGAGCATTTGCTATCAATATGTGGTTGTTCTTGGTTTTTGCTGGGTCAACCACCCACATATAACCGGCTTCACATTTTCCATTCATTGGCACCAATATTATTGCTTCGGCATGGGGAGGTATTATCTCTGGATGGTTCGTAGTTAGGTGTCTTATATCAGTATTCTCGTTCGATGTTAGACCAGGTCATCACACGATGTTTCATATCCAGGTTTAGACCGAATGCAACCAAAAAATCGGCTCCAATTATAAATTCGTCTACAATATCGGCCACTATAAACTCATCGTTTACGGCGATAGCCAGCTTCAAAACAACCTCGCCTTTGACTTCTACGGGCTCCCCGAGGCCGTACGCAATCTCACTCCATTTAACGGGAAAATCCTTATTTTTACCAAATCTGCCCTAATGAAAGATTTTGATGCGGCCGTATCTAACGTCAAGATACGGCATTGATGTAACCGGCTGTAGTTAAATTGGTGTTTTCCTGTTGAACTATGGCTATTGATATTGTGGGGCCACGATCTATGGAAGCCAGCTCATGCCCCGTTGGACTAGCTCGATTTAGTTTAAAGGTGCCTCATTTGATGAATTTTGAGTCACTTTTTTGCTACCCTGTGTTATAGGTGGCGATGTGGATCTAGAAAGTTTGCGGCTCGCTCTACATTCTCGTGCAAAGTGTCCAACTTTATCACAATTGTAGCATTTTATCTCGGACTTGGTTGGTTCTCGTTTCAATTCGTCCATTGCCTGCTTCATTGCTTTTTGACGGAATCAATAATAAAGTTTAAATAATTATACTCGGTATCTAACCTATGCACCTTGTGAATCTGGCGCTTTGCAATTATTCTCGCCGTCTCTTGTGCAAGCGCAAATGACACAGTTTCGGCGAATGTAGCCTTTTGCGATGCGTATGTTACACATTTAATTCCTTGGTCCCGGATAACGTTGACGAAAGTTTCGCTCTTAATACGGTTCACCAACAGATAACTTTCTCCAGGGTATGTCAGTAGTATCAGTCGCTCGACCTCAGTTGCGAAATCCTGTAGCGTCTCGTTTGATTTCTGCACTTGTCCTCTAAATTCCATGCTGTAGATATCTGCTTGTGTTCTCCACCGTAATTGCGTTGAAGTGCAGCTAAATGAGGCTATGTACCGATTTGCGCCATACTTAGCACAGTTGTTGAAAGTGATACTGAAACGCCATGTGCAAAATAACTGCCAAATTGGATAAGAGTTGCGCCCTCTAAAAGCTCAAGAAGTCAAGACCCAAGATCGGTTTATATAGCAGCTATATCAAAACATGAACCGATTTGGTCCATTTACACTCCCAACCGACGTACACTAATAAAAAGTATTTGTACAAAATTTCAAGAGTCTAGCTTTACTCCTTCAAAAGCTTGTGTGCTTTCGACAGACAGGCGGAGGGACGGACATGGCTAGATCGACTTCAAATGTCATGACGATGAAGAACATACAATATATACTTTATGGGTCTTAGACGCATATTTCGAGGTGTTACAAACAGAATGACGAAGTTAGTATTCGCCCATCCTATGGTGGAGGGTATAAGAACCAAACTTCTGTCAAACCAGCATAAATTAAAGCTTCTAGGAACCGAACAATGATGATCGAGAGACCAGTTTACATAAAAGCTACATCAGGTTATAGACTAATTTAGACCCTATTTTGCAACAGTTGTTGGAAGTCAGCCAAATCGAACAAAAATTGCGGCTTGTAGGGGCCCAAGAATTCAAATCTGAAGATCGGTTCCCATGAGAGCTGTATCAGGTTGTAGACCGATTCGGACCGCACTTTGCACAGTTGTTGAAAACGGCTAGACAGACGGACATGGCTAGATCGATTTAAAATATCATGACGATCAAGAACATATATACTTTATGGGGTGTTACAGACAGAATTACCCATCCTATGGTGGAGGGTATAAAAACTAAACTTCTGTCAAACCAGCAAAAATTAAAGCTTCTAGGAACCGAACCATGATGATCGACAGACCGGATTACATGAGAGCTACGTCAGGTTATAGACTGAGTTGGACCGTATTTTGCAACAGTGGAAGTACAAAACACTACATGCTAAATTTAAGCCAAATTGGATAAAAAACACTTGTAAGATCTTCTATATATGGGGCTTACTCCTTTACGACCTATTTAGAATTGGGACTTTTTCCGAAGTGTCAACATTTTTATTTTAATATTTGTAATACCCTACACCACTTGTGTGGTACAGGGTATTATTACTTCGTGCATTTGTTTGTAACACGAAGAAGGAGGAGAGATATACCCATTGATAAGTATTCCGATCGACTCAGAATCACTTTCTGATTGGATTTAGCTATGTCCGTCTGAGCGTGTTAATTTGTCCCAATCTTCCCAAAACTTTGTACAGCTCTTTCCTCGACGACATTTACAATATATATATATATATATATATATATATATATATATATATATATATATATATATATATATATATATATAGGGTGATTTTTTTGAGGTTAGGATTTTCATGCATTAGTATTTGACAGATCACGTGGGATTTCAGACATGGTGTCAAAGAGAAAGATGCTCAGTATGCTTTGACATTTCATCATGAATAGACTTACTAACGAGCAACGCTTGCAAATCATTGAATTTTATTACCAAAATCAGTGTTCGGTTCGAAATGTGTTCATTCACCGTTCAGCGATGAGGCTCATTTCTGGTTGAATGGCTACGTAAATAAGCAAAATTGCCGCATTTGGAGTGAAGAGCAACCAGAAGCCGTTCAAGAACTGCCCATGCATCCCGAAAAATGCACTGTTTGGTGTGGTTTGTACGCTGGTGGAATCATTGGACCGTATTTTTTCAAAGATGCTGTTGGACGCATCGTTACGGTGAATGAACACATTTCGAACCGAACACTGATTTTGGTAATAAAATTCAATGATTTGCAAGCGTTGCTCGTTAGTAAGTCTATTCATGATGAAATGTCAAAGCATACTGAGCATCTTTCTCTTTGACACCATGTCTGAAATCCCACGTGATCTGTCAAATACTAATGCATGAAAATCCTAACCTCAAAAAAATCACCCTTTATATTCAAAAAATATATTTATGGCGATATGGACTAATATGGACTTCAGGTACGAATTTTTGCAAAGTGGTCATAAAATATAAAGAAAATCATTTTTTTATTTGTGTTTTTAAAAGAATTAAAAAATGGCATCAAAATCCGACGAGGAAATTGAGTGTCAAGCCTTAGTAGGTTAAGAAATTTGTGTCGATGACAATACACCACTGTCAAAGTCCAACGTATTCAGCTTACCCCCCAAATCTTTTCAAAACTCAATTGACTGTAAAGTATTGATATAATATGTCATTTGATGTATCATCACTTAAAAAAGAAGGTCACGGTGGTTAATGGAAACAAATTGTCAAACATTGACATATTTATTTCGAGAGCCTTTAACTATCCGCCAACCAGTCCAAATCCCACAACAGAAAACAAACCCAAAAAAGGACAATCAACCAAAAGGGACAACAATGAAGCATGAAACAAACATGACCCGTGTGGTGCAGCCAGCTACTGAAACTAACATTGTAGACAATTGAAAAATGCCCATAAATAAGAATTAATTTTAAAGGGCAACGAATTTTAGCCAAAAAAGGGATCACATGGTCTAAACCCGAAATACACCATTTAAAATAGCCTTTTAACACTGATGGGACTATGGTATTGATTGAAAATCTCCACACGCTTAGTTAACTCATTACCGTAAATTACAACAGAAATCATATCAAAGAGATTTTATAATTTCTTTATGCTGTTTTACAACCATGAAGCTAACGGTCAATGATTTCAATGGTTTATGCTTTCACTTTTACAGACCTATCTTATATGTCACCCATCATCAGTCTCATCATCACCAAATCATATAATACACATCAAGAAAAATTTTTTATAAACTGGGGAACAAATTTGTAACTACTTCAGTTAAGAACTATTAGCTTTTTATACCCTCCACCATAAGATGGGGGGTATACTAATTTCGTCATTCTGTTTGTAACTACTCGAAATATTCGTCTGAGACCCCATAAAGTATATATATTCTTGATCGCAGTGAAATTTTATGTCGATCTAGCCATGTCCGTCCGTCTGTCCGTCCGTCCGTCCGTCCGTCTGTCTGTCGAAAGCACGCTAACTTCCGAAGGAGTAAAGCTAGCCGCTTGAAATTTTGCACAAATACTTCTTATTAGTGTAGGTCGGTTGGTATTGTAAATGGGCCATATCGGTCCATGTTTTGATATAGCTGCCATATAAACCGATCTTGGGTCTTGACTTCTTGAGCCTCTAGAGTGCGCAATTCTTATCCGATTGGGATGAAATTTTGCACGACGTGTTTTGTTATTATATCCAACAACTGTGCCAAGTATGGTTCAAATCGGTCCATAACCTGATATAGCTGCCATATAAACCGATCTTGAGTCTTGACTACTTGAGCCTCTAGAGTGCGCAATTCTTATCCGATTAGAATGAAATTTTGCACGACGTGTTTTGTTATGATATCCAACAATTGTGCCAAGTATGGTTCAAATCGGTCCATAACCTGATATAGCTGCCATATAAACCGATCTTGGGTCTTGACTTCTTGAGCCTCTAGAGGGCGCAATTCTTATCCGATTGGAATGAAATTTTGCACGACATGTTTTGTTACGATATCCAGCAACTATGCCAAGTATGGTTCAAATCGGTTCATAACCTGATATAGCTGCCATATAAACCGATCTTGGGTCTTGACTTCTTGAGCTTTTAGAGGGCGCAATTCTTATCCAATTTGAATGAATTTTGGCACGTAGTATTTTGTTATGATATCCAACAACTGTGCCAAATATGGTTAAAATCGGTTCATAACCTGATATAGCTGTCATATAAACAAATCTGGGGACTTGACTTCTTGAACTTCTAGAGGGCTCAATTTCTATCCGATTTGGCTGAATTTCTATCCGATTTCGCAAGACGTTTTTTATTGTTACTTTCAACAACTATATAAAATAAAGTACAAGTCGGTTCATAACCTGATATAGCTGCCATATAAACCGATCTGGGATCTTGACTTCTTGAGCCTCTAGATGTCGCAATTATTATCCGATTTGCATGAAATTTTGTACGACGGATTCTCTCATAACCATTAACAAACGTGTTTATTATGGTCTGAATCGGTCTATAGCCCGATACAGATCCCATATAAATCGTTCTCTCTATTTTACTTCGTGTGCCCCAATGGGCGCAATTCTTATACGAATTGGCTGAAATTTTACACAGGTCTCCAACATATAATTTAATTGTGGTTCAAACCGGACCATATCTTGATATCGCTCTAATAGCAGAGCAAATCTTTTCTTATATCCTTTTTTTTTTGCCTAAGAAGAGATGCCGGGAAAAGAACACGACAAATGCGATCCATGGTGGAGGGTATATAAGATTCGGCCCGGCCGAACTTAGCACGCTTTTACTTGTTTTCATTAAAGTTTCGTATGGTTAACATTGGTCAAATCCTTTTTTCTGCATGTATCAGGAAATACATATGTGATGCTCTCCTTATAATGCCTACTCACGTAGGACAACCCTTACTTTCTATCGCAATGGCCATTGTTATATTTATAGGATTTTATCATTTTGAGATACATAAGAACTTAATAACGGCCCGTCCTTTGTTTCGTGGCCTTTTATTCTCCTTCTCATTCTGTTTGTTTAACTAACTGAGCTTACCTAAAATGATTCGTTAAAGATCGTAAATTTTAAATTCTATACATTCACATACGAAAAACATAAAGGACACTTCACCCACAGAGTAATGAGCAATAAAATGAAATAATAAGCCATTTTTACATTTGAAGCCCGTCTTTTATCCATGCATGAGTGTTAAATTGGGGGTGGGTTGAGAAAAATCAAAGGCCTTTGGAAAATCAACACCTGTCTCTGTTGATGGTTACAACAGTAGTGCATTTACTTCCTGAGCGTAAGGGTGCAAAGTATGTATTTTTTTATTTTGTTTTTTGAATGCCAGGAAAACATTTTATGATTTCAAACTGACCATTAAAAATGTTCTCCTACAAAGCATTTTGGTTAATAGAGAAAAATCTCAAAGGACATCCATAAATAAAAAATGATTTCTTTTGGATGACTTTTGCAGTCAGGTGCCTTCATTTGAACCGTGAAGATTTGAACATCTATTTATTTGTTAAAATTTTGTTTTCTTCAACAGTGTCCTGAAAGTCTGAAGTTCTTTAAAATTTGAAATCGCTGTCGCTAGGCTTAGACAACTCCTCTGGGGTAATTAATGCAGAGACACTTTTTGTCTACATATTATTTCTATAGATATTAAAAATGCAGTCAAATTCCTTCATAACGTAGCAGTTGGTAACCGACGAAATACTACGTTATAGAGAAACTTCGTTATAGAGGAATTGACCAAAATTAGGTTTAATTTGACCTAAGTGCAGAAACAAACAAACACCCAGTACAAATAGTAAAAATCAAACCAAATAGTAAAAATCTGCCGTTTGAAAACGGGTAGAGATAACTCTGAAATTTTGAATGGTTGCAGCTGAGGCGTAACGAGTATATAAGCAAAATTTAAAGGCCCTAGGTGGTGCGGGCACTCCGTGGCAAGCCCCTTAATCAAGTCTATATTCAACTAAGATTTGCTGTGGTCCGTATTAGGAAAGGATGTAGAAAGGTTAATATTATCTAACTATCGAAATTCTGAGTCAATGAGGCTCAATCGAGAGGTATATGTATATAGAAGCTTTATCCAAAAATGGTTGAGGGTATCACACCCCTTTCTCTTCACAACGCATTCATTCAAAATTTTGGGAAAACGGCTAAAAAATCAGCTTTTTATGCTCAAAACCTTAAATGGATTTATGTGGCAGCTTTATTAAACTATATTACAATTAATACCATTTTCAAACAAAAGGATATCTAATGAAGGGTGATTTATTATCTTTTTTGCAATACTTTATCTTTTTTGCAACACTGGTTTAAACAGCTCACTCACGTTTCGTGCTTTGTTTCACTGTCAAACATCTTCAGTTCCGTCTACAATTTAAGGAACAACTCCTGCAGATTATTGAATTTTATTATCAAAATGCGTGCTCTGTTAAGAGAGTTCATCGCGCGCTTCTTCCATCAAGCGAAAAAGCTCATTTTTGACTCAATGGGTACGTTAATAAGAAGAATTGTCGGTTTTGGAGTGAAAATCAGCCAGAAGCATTGCAAGAGGTACCAAGGCACTCGGAAAAAATCACAGTTTTGTGCGGTCCATGGGCTGGTGGCATCATTGGACCGTACTTCAACAAAGATGAAGCAAATCGTAACTTAACTGTGAATGGTAAGAGCTTTCGCGAGATGATATCCAACACACAGCAAGCGTAACAATGGACTTGTTGAAAGGCGAGTTCGATAAACATTTGACTTCGCGTTCGGGACCGGTCAATTGACCGCCTAGATCGTGCGATATGACGCCTTAAGACAACTTTTGTGGGGTTTCGTTACAGCACATTGAAGCATTTATTCGTGAAAAACCGCCCGAAATATTGGAAGATGGTGTTGGTAGTTGGACCAAGCAAATTTACCGTTTGAGGCGCAGTCACGGTCAACATTTGCATGAAATAATCTTCAAATA